>NC_047086.1:53191546-54441546 GCF_902459505.1 Geotrypetes seraphini
CAGGTACCTTGGTAGGCCCAACAGGTCCTGGACCTGTTGGGCTGCCGTGTGAGCGTACTGCTGGGCACGATGGACCTCAGGTCTGACCCAGCAGAGGCATTGCTTATGTTCTTATGGAGGGGAGAGAAGCTAGACCTTGGGGCAGGAGGAGAGACCTGGAAAATATCAAACCCCTCTTCTCTATCCATTGTGGCTCTTTGTAAATTTTAGGTCAGACATTTAGGATAAAATGGCTCTTTGCTTTAAAAAGGTTGCCGACTCCTGTATTAGGGTATGTTAAGTGTAAAAACTTAACACTTTAATAAAAGACTATCTAAATATTTGTGTATAAAAAAGTGTGTGAATGCTTCATTCAGTAAGTGGTGGCACTTTCTTGAACAGCAAGAACTTGATCTAAACATTTGCTATAGCTATTGATCAGTGTCTTACATCACCCTTGATAAATGTTGTCCCATTCTTTCATACAGAACTGTTGACTTTTAAGGGTTTTCTTGCATGATCAACCTGCTTTAAGTCTTGCCACAAAAAAAAAAAAGAAAAAAAGGCAAATAACAAATTTACCTGACTGTAAATCAGAATAATGGTAAGGACCCCCCCCAAAACAAAAAAAAAAAAAAAATCAACAACCAGCTGAAAACTACTTCCAAGCAGTTTTTAAACAATTCCAATATGATCTCACTAAGAATGATCAGAAGCCTGGGGGAGAAAAGACATCAAACAATTATAAGACAAGACATAGAGTGTCTTATAGCGCCAGCTATTTCAAACCTGTGCCTTCTAATGTCAGATTCTTATCTGTCAAAACCCTTAAGGGACTTGTTTCAGTTTTATTAAGGCACCCCTCAAGCAATTTACATGAATTGATTAACTTCACACACAAGTCACTGTGTCTCAATAACTCTAATATGCTAAAATGGCTATTAAAATGAAAAAAATGGCACTTATCTGTAATATGTCATCGTCAGTGCTGATGGAACTTTATATACCACTATTTCTGCATAAAAGAATATATGGGGCAGTTGAGAGTTTATGATTAGCTTTAATAATGATTGTGATGACTACCTCTTTTTTATATACTTTTATACAGTACACATTATGCTTCATGTATTTTTTTATATATTTATTATGTTTTATACATTATTTTTTTATATATCTACTTGGATGTGTCAATTATTTATAGACTCCTGAGGCAGGCCTTGCCGGCCGAAACATGTACATGTCGGGTCATTGAAGCTGATAATGAACACTTGTTTTTGGACATCTCCACTATTTTCTTGTGGGAGGAATATTGTCAACTTAACATTGTTTAGAGACGCTAGTAAAGCAGTTCTTAGAGGGGACATTTTCTCCTATCCAAAACACAAATATAAACAGTTGAATTGCCAAAGCTTACTTTTTAACTTTAAATCATTTTTATTAAGCATGAGAAAATACACATAATATGAAGAGTGGATAGACAAATTTATATAGTTATATAAATAAACAATGCTCAGGTGATGAAGGCTCTTAAAGATCTAGCTTACATCTTAAGTCATGAACATACATGTTTTCATCTGCAAAAGACTTTGAATACTTTTAATTCATCAGCATACGATGAATACCTTGAAATATCAATGCCATTGATTTTTTAAATATGGGAACTGAATGGGTATTTGCCTTTCACTTTTAGTCCATGATGCTTCAGGGCCTCAGTTCATCCCTGTGTTAAAAGATCTAGTGGGTCAGGACTCCACAGTCAATAAATTCATTAATCAGATGCTCCATAATTATTATAAAATCTTGTTTTCAGAGTCCCAGTCTGAATCGCAGGGCCTTCCAGAATTTCTTTTACTAATATAATCATCTCAACTCCCACTGAGGAAGATTTGGTAATTCTTAATGATCCAATACATGGTGGTGAACTTCAATTAGCCATTAAGACTTCGCTCCCCCTCAAAAATCCAAGGACCAGATGGACTCCCATTAGAGCTTTATAAAATTTTGGGACATACTCTTACGCCAACCTTAATGGCTGTATACTCTGAAAACAATGGAAGTAAGGAGGACAGATAGACATCTGGGTTTTACTCAATCCATCCTCCTTTTCCTGGAGCCATACAGTAAGTAACCCTAAGTATGCCTATATTGAAACCAGGTTGAGATCCTCAATTTGCAAACTCTTACAGACCGAGTTTGCTCATTAATGTAGACATTAAGCTATATGCAAAACTTTTAGTTAACTGTTTACTAAATATTGTTTTCACTTTAATAGGTTCCACTTTAATAGGTTCCACTTTAATACTCCTCCCCTTTGACACACAAGATCCCACCAAATCAGGCATCCTGGAAAAAACTCTAGAAGCAGTGGAAAAATGGATGACAGAACATAAACTGAAGCTCAACCCAGATAAAACTAAATTTCTACTGCTTGAAAAGGACAAAACCCCTTCTATAACTGAGCTAGAAATAAAAACCACCAAATATCCCTTACAACCCACGCTCAAACTCCTTGGAGTAACAGTAGACAGAGGTTGCACTCTTCAGGTGCAAATCAACAAAATCACACAAAAAGCTTTCTTCACCATGCACAACCTTCGCAAAATCAGAAAATTCTTTGAAAAAGAACAATTCAGACTCATAGTTCAATACCTAGTCCTAAGTCTATTGGATTACTGCAATATCCTCTACCTTTCTTGTCCCACCTACCTAATAAAACAACTACAGACCGTGCAGAACACTGTCCTCAGAATGATCTATTCCCTTGGAAAATTTGACCACATCACCAACGCCTTCCTAGACTCACACTGGCTTCCAATACAAGCCTGCATCCAATTCAAACTATACTGCATGTTATTCAAAACATTAAACGGAACGGCACCCACCCACCTAAACAACCGTCTAAACAGGAACCTCTCAACCAGACAGAGGAGAACCCAATCCCCTTTATCCTACCCCCCTTTTAAAGGAACTAAACGCAAAAAGATGTATGACAACTTACTTGCAACACATGCAGCTAAATTGGACCCCTCCATCACCAACCTACTGACAGCATCAACTGACCTCAAGGCTTTCCGCAAAGAAAATCAAGACCCTACTATTCAAGAAATTCACCCATACGTCCTAATCCCTTCCTTTTCCCCTTTCACCCCCCTCTTAGAATCCTCTCATCAAAATTGCTTTAGACCTTACGCCTTTAATTGTAATTGTATTTCTCTTCCTGGAAATGTCCAATTAGCGTTAGAACTGAAAGGTACAGGCGGAATATAAGCCAGTAATGTAATGTAATGTTCCCACCAAATAGGTTTTGTTAATGGTTGAGAATGCAGTAGCCAATGTCCAACATGTAATTTGTGCTTTGGAATCAATCCATATCCAGTATTTTGAGTCTTTGTTAATAAGCTTTGATATTACAAAAGCCTTCAATTCTGTGTCCTGGCCCTATTTATGGGAAGTGCTTCAATGTTTCAAGTGTCCAATGGTTAGTATGATATATTTGCTTTATACAGCTTCTTGGGCCCAAGAATTAAGCACTGGAGCTCTATCTTCTCCTTTTCCTATAGGATGGGGCACATGATAAGGTTGCACTTTGTTCCCCATTTTGTTCCTTTTTTTCTATAGAACTTTTAGCACTGAAGCTTCTCAACAATCCTAACATACATGGTATCCTGATGGGTCAGAAGGAATTCAAACCAGCTGTGTTTGTAGATGATTTGCTGGTTGCTGTAATAGCCCCAAAGACTTCTTTATCAAAGGCACTTACTATGCTTTTGCAGTTTGGCTATTTCTCGGGACTGTGGATCAATACAGACAAGTCTGAAGCATTAAGCTTAACCGAGGGCTTGGAATAACAATGGATGGGGAGTTTTCCTCTTAAATGGGTTTGTACTGTTCCTATTCAGTAAATATTGAAGGCAATATCTCCAATTCCTGGCAACTTCGCTATGGGGTTCCTCGAGGCTCCCCCCACTCTCTCCAATTTTATTCAATCTCTATATGACCACACTGAAGACCTTTAAGCTGTCAGCTTGGGAAACGTTATTCACTTATGCGGATGATATCTTTATATTGATTGAGATTGATCCAGATATTACCAATCTAGTTTCCAAAGTAAATTTTTGCATTTCCAAACTTCAAGCCTGGGCTTTATCTGTCCGGATGAAGCTTAGTACAACTAAAACTAAGCTTTTGTAGTTAGGTCCAAGATTAGACTGTCTTCCTCCTACTGTAGCTCTGGTATCTGGGTCCTCCTTACCAATTGATTCTCTGCTAAAATATTGGGAGTACTTTTTTATTCCTCACTTTCCTTTAAGGACCAAATAAATTCCTTGGTCAAGAAATGCTTCTTTAGTTTGCGAATGCTGAAGAAGGTTAGACATCTTTTTCATCACCGTAAATTTCTATCTTAGTTCAATCAATTATATTATCTCGTCCTGATTACTGTAATGCTATCTACCTCGGCATTACAAAAATTTGTCTTTATAGATTACAATTAATTCAGAATACTGCTGCGAAGCTGATTTTTGGAAAATGCAAATTTGACCATGAGACCCCTTTGCTTCAGAGTCTTCATTGGCTCCCGGTTTATTTTAGAATTCAACTTAAATGCGCTTGTATTTCTTTTAAAATTCTACATGGTATCTTTAATCCTCTTATTCCTTTATTTTGGAATGTTTACCGATTCTCCTTTGCAAGACGCATCCAACAATTTAAACTCTCCCTTCCTTCTAAAAAAGGGATTAAAGGAGTCAAGATCTTCAGTCAATCTTTGGTTTTTAAATTCTCTCAACTCTGGAATGATCTCCCCTTTCCGTACATCTTTAAAACCTACTCTATTTGCCAAACATTTTGAAAATTAATTCTTTTGAAATTTTGCTATTATCTTCTATTTATCATTTGTAAATCATTCCCTTTTTATTTAATTGCTGTAAACTAAGTCGAGCCTTCTCATAATGATGACTCGGTATACAAAGTTAAGCTTTAGTTGAGTTTAGTTTGATATCACTTTAAATATTTGGGATTGTATATTTCTTGTATTCCCTCAAATATATCCTCAATATAAGCCCTTTATTAAAGCACTCCGACATTGTTGATCAATGGGGGGATGGGGGGAGGGGTGCTTGCCTCTCTCATTATGGGGAGAATAGTTTCCAGGTTTCCAAGTTTATTTAATCTTTGATATACCGTTTATCAAAAACATACCTAAACGGTTTACAATTATCAGAATATTGTTAAAATAAAACATAAACTTAAAAGTAAAAAGTGAAGGGGATGACAAAACAAATAATAATAATAACAGCTTATATACCGCAATACCGTGAAGTTCTATGCAGTTTACAAAGATTAAGCAAAGGTACAAATTGATTGACTTTAAGAGGGGAGGAAGAAAGAGGGTTAATAGGACAGGAAATCCAATTTTGAGGAGAGAGTGATCAATAGAACAAGTTAATCGCTATAGAGGGGAGAGAGAAGAGAGGATCAGTTGTCTAGATACTTTAGGAACAGGTGTGTTTTCAGACGTTTCCTAAATTCCTCATAAGTAGTGGGCGAAAGCAATTGTTCTAGGTCTTTACCCCATGATGCTGCTTGGTGCGAGAGAAGATGTTCATGGTGATTTTTCAGTTTACAACCTCTCACTGGGGGGGAAACAAAGTTGGAATGTGAGCTTCTCTTGTGTCTGTTGGCTGGGAAGACGAAAAGGTCAGTTATATATTTAGGGGCAAGTCTGTGTAGTGCTTTGAAGCAGAAGCAGGCAAATTTAAACTTTACGCGCGCCTCCATTGGCAGCCAATGCAGCTGCCGGTAGTAGGGTGTCACATGGTCAAACTTCCTCAGCCCAAAGATCAGTTTGACCGCTGCATTTTGCATCAATTGTAAATGCTGCATGTTCTTTTGGGGAAATTGCTAAATAGGCGATGTTACAGTAGACTCAGTACGAGGGATTGGACTAGAGTTCTGAATGCCGCTGTATCGAAATAAGCTTTAATGGATCTGAGTTTCCAGAGAGTGAAAAATAGACTTACTGGAATAAAAAGAAAAAAATGGGAAATGGTAAGAGCTTAAATACTATGAAAAAATAAAATCTTAAAAGGGAGGGAAGAAACGGAGGGGCTTTAACACACTAGGATAGGGGTCGCTTCAAAAGAAGCGTTTCAGTTCGGTACTGCCGACTGCATAGAAGCTGTTAGGGCTGTAAGTGAGAAGGCGTCTAAAAGGGAATGTTTTTGGTTTACATTAGAATTTTTCAAGAGATGTTTCTCGTCTAAGATCTGATGGAAGGGCGTTCATAACGTGGGGGCAGTGACTGAGAAAATGATTTTGCGGGTAGAATCGAGAAATAGCTCACGAATAGAGGGGACAGAAAATAGGTTTTGAGTAGTGGAACGCAAATTCCGGGAAAGGGCATATGGAATGAGAGGTTTGTCAATGAATGGGGGGTGAATTGGACTGCTTGGTTTTAAATGTTAACAGAATTGCTTAAGATGATTTTGTTGCCAAAATGGGTGCATTTGCTTCAACATTCACCACTGGTATTTAAGAATAAGGATTTGGCTTGCAGTATATACTCGAATATAAACCGAGATTTGGGGGCCCAAAAATGGGAGTCTCAGTTTATATTCAGATCAGCGTTGACCCGCACCCCTCCTGAACCTGTTGCAGGCCTTTGCTGGGCCTGCAGTAAGACCTGGTAGTCCAGCGGTGGGCTGGGACAGAAGCGATCCCTCCTGTCTCCTGCCCCAGCCAACTTTAACAATTTTTATCTTCCTCCTGCCACCTCCATACCTTTTAAATCCCTGGTAGTCCAGCAGTGGGCCAGAACAGGAGGGATCCCATCCATTGCCTGCTCGGGCTGACTTTAAACAACTTTATCTTCTTCCCGCCCCTTCCGCGTACCTGTTAAGTCCCTGGTGATCCAGCGGTGAACCATGGCTGGAGCGACCTTCTTTCGCTTCTGTCCATGCAGAGCCGCTAGTTAATTGACTGCTGCGAGTTCTCGCTGGACTTCAAGAATTCCCAGCAGCAAATTAGCTAGCGGCTCTGCATTGGCAGGACCGAAGGAAGGTTGTTCCTGTCCGTGCAGAGCCGTTAGCTGATTGGCCGCCATGAACTCATGGGCAGGAGCAAAGGAAGGTTGCTCCCACCATGGTTCACCACTGGACCACCAGGGACTTCACAAGTACGTGGAAGAGAAGGAGGGAGATAAAAGTTGTTTAAAGTCAATTGGGACAGGAGACAGAAGGGATCCCTCCTGTACTGGCCTACTGCTGGACCACCAGGGATTTAAAAAGGCCTATCCTGGTCCACCAGGACTTATGGTAGGCCCGATGGAGGCCTGTAAGGCAGTGGGAGGGAGTGGGGATAGGGTATAGGGAAGAAGGAGGTGGGGCTGGGTACAGAGATGGGCAGGGAAGAGAGTGAAGGAGGGGGATGAATGCAGAGCTTGGCAGGGAGGGAGGGAGGGCAAACAGAGTGCAGAACCTAGCAGGGAGGGAGGGGGACTGGGTGAGGAGCCTGGCAGAGCACTGCACTTGAATATTTACCCCTCACACGTTTATATTTGAGTCAACCTTTTTTCCTCCTTTTTTGAGGAGAAAAAAGGTTACCTCGGTTTATATTCAGATCGGTTTATATTCAAGTATATATGGTTATAATGCTATCTGCAAATTCCTGTGGGGCACCAAAAAGTCACAGATAGCTCTGCGCCACTTACAATTTTCTCATAGAGACGGAAGCTTAGGTCTCCCTGATCTTAAAGCTTATAGAGCAGCATGTCAATTACACTATATTAGAGATTGGAGGTTTGATACTTCCAAATTTTGTGACCTTATTTATGAGTCTAAAATAGGGGGCAATTTTTCTCCTCCATATCTGATTTATGCAGAAAGTCAACACATACCTAAATCTCTAATTTCTCATCAATTGTTAGGCCCTATAAACGGGCCTGGATAATTTTCAGGAAGTAATACGTTTTACACCTCACATGTTTTCAAAACTTGCCTATAATAGTAAATGGTGCCTTTCTCCCAGATTATATCGAACTCACTTTAAATTTTGGCATACTCGATGATTCATCAGGTCCTTGAAGTAGATAGGCAATACAGTTATCTTATGATGAGTTTGTGATAAAGAAGATAAATTTTATCTGTTGATGCATATAGTTGTAAATGTTGTTTTTGTCATGAACACATTGTGTATATATAATTGTGACCCACCTAGGAGTTAGGTGGGCAAGAAATTTTAAAATAAAAACAGTAAATACTTTACAAAAAATCTTACGATTTTCTTAAGAACATAAGAACATAAGCATCGCCTCTGCCGAGTCAGACCATAGGTCCATCGTGCTCAGCAGTCCGCACTCGCGGCGGCCCCCCCCCAGGTCCATGACCTATAGTGATCCTTTACTTAAGACATTTTATCCTTTATAGTACCCCTCTAGCTATACCCCTCAATCCCCTTTTCCTTTAGGAACATGTCCAACCCCTTTTTGAAACCCAAAATCGTATTCCTCCTCCGGAAACGCATTCCAGGTATCCACCACCCTCTGGCTGAAGAAGAACTTCCTAGCATTTGTTCTGAATCTGTCTCCCTTCAATTTTCTTGCGTGCCCTCTTGTTTTTGTTTCCCCTGCCAGTCTGAAGAATCTGCCCCTCTCCACTTCTATACCCTTTATGATCTTGTAAGTTTCTATCATGTCCCCTCTAAGTCTCCGTTTTTCCAGAGAAAAGAGCCCCAGTTTCTCCAGCCTCTCAGCATATGAGAGGCCTTCCATGCTCCTTATCATCTTTGTTGCTCTTCTCTGGACCCTCTCGAGTGTCGCTATATCCTTCTTAAGGTACGGCGACCAGTACTGAACGCAGTATTCCAGATGTGGGCGTACCATCGCCCGATATAGCGACAGGATAACTTCTTTGGTTCTGGTAGTGATTCCTTTTTTAATAATTCCCAACATTCTGTTCGCCTTCTTGGAGGCCGCTGCGCATTGTGCTCCCGACTTCATTGATTGGTCCACTAAGACCCCCAAGTCCCTTTCTAGGTTGCTCTTCCCCAATACCAACCCCCCCCCCCCATCTTGTAGCTCTGTTTCCTTTCCCTATGTGCAAGACTTTGCATTTCTCTACATTGAAACACATTTGCCATTTATTTGCCCATTCACTCAGTTTGTTCAAGTCCCTTTGTAGTTCTTTACATTCTTCAACAGTTCTAACCCTACTGGAGAGGTTTGTGTCCGTAAATTTTATGACTTCGCACTTTGTCCCCACTTCCAGGTCCCCAATTCCAGGTCCCCACTTTGTCCCCAATTCCAGAATATATTGAACAGCAGTGGTCCCAGCACTGACCCCTGCGGGACATCGCTCGTGACTGCTTCCCAGTCAGAGTAGTGTCCTTTTACTCCTACCCTCTGCTTCCTGTCCGCCAACCAATTACAGATCCATCTGTGCACTTCCCCCTCCACCCCATGGTTCCACAGTTTCCTTAGCAGGCGTTCATGGGGTACCTTGTCGAAGGCTTTTTGAAAGTCCAGATATATGATGTCTATGGGGTCACCTTTGTCCAATTGTTCGTTAATCCCCTCGAAGAAGTGCAGTAGGTTCGTTTGGCAAGATCTCCCTTTACAGAAACCATGCTGGCTGGTTCTCATCAGATTATTTCTTTCTATATGCTCTTTTATGCTGTCTTTGATTAATGATTCGGCCATCTTTCCCGGGACTGAGGTCAAGCTCACCGGTCTGTAGTTCCCCAGGTCACCTCTGGATCCCTTTTTGAAGATAGGTGTAACATTCGCTATCCTCCAGTCCTCCGGGACTACCTCTGTTTTCAAGGATAGGTTGAAAATCTTCTGTAGTAACTCCGCTATTTCGTTTCTGAGCTCCTTCAATATTCTCGGGTGGATTCCATTAGGTCCCGGCGATTTGTCAGTTTTTAGTCTATCTGTTTGAGTACGTTCTCGAGGCTCACCTCTATTGATAATAATTTTTCCTCTTGATCCCCCCTGAAGGTTTTTTCCGGTTCTGGCACGTTGGTTCTGTCCTCTTTTGTGAAGACTGACGAGAAGAACGTGTTTAATCTGTCTGCTACCTCCTTTTCCTCCTTTACCACTCCTTTTCTGCCTCCCTCATCCAGGGGTCCCACTTCCTCCCTTGCCGGTTGTTTTCCTTTCACATATCGAAAGAATGGTTTAAAATTTCGTGCCTCCTTGGCAAGTCTCTCCTCGTACTCTCTTTTCGCTGTTCTAACCACACGGTGACATTCTTTTTGATGTTTCCTGTGCTCTTTCCAGTTTTCCTCAGTTTTATCCTTTTTCCACTTCTTGAATGATTTTTTCTTGTTCCCTGTCACCTTCTTAACTTCATTGGTTATCCATGCTGGGTCTTTTGTTTGATTCTTTTTGCTCCCTTTTCTAAATCTGGGTATATACAGGTTTTGTGCCTCGTTTACCGTGTCCTTGAATAAGGTCCAGGCTTGCTCCACCGTCTGGATTAGTATGCTTATGCTTTGCAAATATGCTAAGGACTTTCAATAATCACTATTTGATAAATGTTGGCCACGCCCGTTATTATGAAGGTTGGAAGAATTCCCTTCCACATACATATTTACATAAAATTTCAAAAGCTTGAACTATAGACTTTGAAGAATATACAGTGGAAGATTTATTAAGATGTTTGAAAGAAGGGCCCCATCTAGCGGCCAGTATCTAATTGCAGGTATTATATTGTAGGTTTCTTATACAAATGTATATACAATAAATCCCTCTAGTGCTTATAAGATGGGTCTACCTATAGATGGCACTTGCAAAAAAAAAAGTGCAACTAAGAATGCATCTTGTGTGCATTGTTTTTGGACTTTGTCCAGATATTAGACAATTCTGGAGTGCATTGTGACTTCATCTGGGAAGGCTTTATAATCGCCAGTGGGAGGCAACACCTCAATGTTATTTGTTTGATGACATGTCGCATATTGCAGAAGGCACTCAGATTTATGGTCTATTTCAAATTATCGACTGATAGTGTCCATCCCATTTTTTTATAAAGATCATGGAAGGGTTGGTGCAAATTCAATTATCAAAATACTTAGAGCTGCATTCCTTGATACATGACTCTCAATCAGGTTTTAGAACCCACTTTAGTACAGAGACACTGTTAGCCACTCTTTTAGGCCATTTAAATAGTATTTTGAGCAAGGACAGTAGTACGCTGGTACTTCAGTTTGATCTGAGTAGTACTTTCAATCTTGTAGACCATAACAAACTGGTGGAATCCTTGGACGCTCTAGGTATTCAGAGCAAAGTGCTCTCATGGTTTAAAGGGTTTCTTGAATCAAGATTATACCAGATCAGTTTCAATGGCACATTTTGTGCTTTCTGGAAAAATCCCTGTGGAATGCCACAGGGCTCTCCACTTTCTCCAACACTTTTTAATGTGTACCTATCGTCATTGGGCCATTCTTTAAGAAACCTGGGTATAAAATTGTTTAGCTCCGCCGATGATAGTCATTCCTTGCAGTGTAGCTTTATCCAAAAGTGCTCAAATTTTTTAATGTTTCCCCACAAAAGACTACCAGTGAACCAATAATCAATATCAATTCAACATTATATACACTAAGTCCAACAATTAAAATTTTGGGAGTTGTTCTCGACCAATGTTTGACCATGAGGAACCAGATAGATGCAGTGGTCCAAAAGGGATACTACACTCTATGGAAATTGTGCACCATCAGATCCTATTTTGAAGCTGCTGCTTTCAAAATCTTGGTTCAGTCGTTACTTCTGGATCTATTAGACTATTGTAATATAGTTTATTTGATGAGCACTAGGAAAAATATGGCTAGACTGACTTTGGTATAGAATACGGCAGTGAGATTGGTTTACGGTTTGAAGAAGTATGATCATGTGACTCTTTATTATCGTGAGTTGCATTGGCTTCCTGTGGAGGCTCGTGTGATTTTCAAATTAGGATGTCTATGCTACAAAGCTGCCTTTGGAATAGCTCCATTATACTTAGTTGACAGGTTGCTTATAATGTCACATAAGAATAGCAGAAAATCACATGCCCTCTTTACATATAAGGAAAGACTAAAACAGTTAGGGCTCTTCAGCTGAGGAGAGATATGATTGAAGTCTACAAAATCCTGAGTGGAGTAGAATAGGTACAAGTGGATCGATTTTTCACTCCATGAAAAATTACAAAGACTAGGGGACACTCAATGTAGTTACAGGGAAATACTTTTAAAACTAATTGGAGGACATTTTTTTTTCACTCAGAGAATAGTTAAGCTCTGGAACGCATTGCCAGAGGATGTGGTAAGAGCGGATAGCGTAGCTGGTTTTAAGAAGGGTTTGGACAAGTTCCTGGAGAAAAAGTCCATAGTCTGGTGCAAAGCCATTGCTTGCCCTGTATCAGAAGCATGGAATATTGCTACACCTTGGGTTTTGGCCATGTACTAGTGACCTGGATTGGCCACCGTGAGAACTAGCTACTGGGCTTGATGGACCATTGGTCTGACCCAGTAAGGCTATTCTTATCAAACTGTATACTTACAGCCCTTTGCTCCCTATTTATACAGGCTCTTTCTTCTGATAACTGAGGTAGGCCTGACTTGATCCGGGAGATAGAAGAGGAAGCTGTGGATAGATTCATCTCTTTTATGGACATACTTCTTGTCCCCAGGGATTTAAATAGTGTATTGCCCTGCATACACTCCCCATCCTGTCCCCTGAGCTTTAGTGGTTCCTCCATGCCCTGTCCAACCAGAAATGGCTCAGATATATTCCTTCCCCTGCCTGTACACCCCTGAATATAATGGGATTCGAGCTGTTGTAGTCCTGTCTGTACCATCATCCTCTAAAATATAACCCCATCACCTACCCCTTATATTTTTCAGTCTATGTCTGACTTATTGCATATGTTCTATTGTATACTGCCAAGAACTTTGGATTGTACGGTATATAAAAATATATAAATAAACTAGTTGTTTAGCCCGTTACATTAACGGGTGCTAGCAGCCCTTCTCCCTTACTTTTACCTCCTCCCTGTCTAGCAGCACCCGCCCTATTCCCTGCTCCCCCTATATAGCAGTAGCCCTTCTCCTTTTATCTCCCCCTGTCCAGCATCACCCCAGCCCCATTTCCTGCTCCCACTGTCCAGCAGTAGCTCTTCTCCTTTACTTCCTGCTCCCCCCCTGTCCAGCAGTAGCCCTTCTCCCTTACTTGTACGTTCCCCACTGTCCATTAGGAACCCTTCTCCCTTATCTGTAAACCATGCAGCCTTACATTTTAGAAGTCCTCTACCCCATTCTGACCAGCTCCTTTGCCAAATTTCAAAGCCGCAGGCAGCGGCGGCTCCTCACCTGATCCCCGCTTACAGCGTCCCCGCACTCACGGTCTGGTTGGCTCCCTTGCTGGAGCTTTTTGCGGTGTTGTCTCCTCTTGGGCTTCTCTGAGGGCTGGCTCACATGAAAATGTTGTGTTGCTGTTTGGGGCCGGGTGCTAGAATATATGTGTGTGTATCTGTCTTTTTTTATTTTTTCTCTCTCCTTAGCCGCTTTCTGTATTTCTGTCTGTCTTTTTTTTTTCCTTGGCTGTCCACTACCACCCCTTGCCTGCTCCCCCTGTCCATTCTCCCTGTCCTTTACCTCCCGTGTCCTCCACCACCCCATCTATGTGCACTATGTCCTTGGATGAATGGGAGAAGCTTTGGTTTCATTCAGAACACAGAACCATCCCAAATTCTACATCCAATCAGAAACTCTTCCACATAACATGCCTAGAAGTTGGACAAATGATTTTTACAGTTGAGTGAAATTTCAGGAGTAATTTATTCCAGGGCTGGGTCGGATTTGGCAAGACTGAACTTGGTCCTTGGCCCGATTTACAAATGCTACTATTTGAATGAACAGGTCGGCTTTTGGACAATTGTATTTTATTTTCTCATTTGAAAAAAAGTAAAAATCAAGAAAACGATGGTCTCTCTGGCTCAGGATTTGTGTGGATGAGGCCAGTGTCGACTTTCAAAGTATTTCTTCAGCCCCTGCAGACTGACTGGTGGAAAGTATGTCCGCCTGGGGGGGGGGGGAGGAAGAGAGAGAGCGAGCTTCGGGCGGCCAGCAGCCGCCGCGGCCGACATCCTACTCGGGCCGCCGCGGTCGACATCCGCTTCGGGCGGCTAGCAGCCGCCGCGGCCGACATGCGACTCGGGCCGCCGTGGCCAACATTCACCTCAGCGGGGGGGGGGGGGGAAGAAGATCGTATGCCGCGCATGCGCACTTCCTAGCTACAGCTCACGAAAAATGGACGCATGCATAGGAACTGCGCATGCGTGGCTTACCGTTTTATTATATTAGATAACAATGCAGCCAAGGTTGTTCCTGTGCTGCAGTTCTTGCGAAAGCCTGATTGGGAGTCATGAAGTAGACGGTTAAATTGCTTTGACTATTGACCCCCTAAGTTGATAGAATAGTGCCTAAATTCAGTTACATGCGTAACTGCAAATTGGCGCCAATTAATACCACTTAAGGATCCTTTTTGGCAGTTACAGCCAGTTAGCACCCACTTAAACAGTTAAGTTAGGCACTGTTCTATAACTTGTGTGCAAAACTTTGCATGCTAGTCTCAAAATCGTGTGCCTAATTTAATAGAATTAGGGGGTATGGAACTTAGGTGCTACCTTATGGAACATTGCCTAGAGCAGTGGTTCCCAACCCTGTCCTGGAGGACCACCAGCGCAGTCGGGTTTTCAGGATAGCCCTAATGACATTGCTGAAGGGTTAGAAGGAAAAGTGTGCCTTTTTGCAGATGATACCAAGATTTGTAACAGAGTAGACACCGAAGAGGGAGTGGAAAATATGAAAAAGGATCTGCAAAAGTTAGAGGAATGGTCTAATGCCTGGCAACTAAAATTCAATGCAAAGAAATGCAGAGTAATGCATTTGGGGATTAATAATAGGAAGGAACCGTATATGCTGGGAGGAGAGAAGCTGATATGCACGGACGGGGAGAGGGACCTTGGGGTTATAGTGTCCGAAGATCTAAAGGCGAAAAAACAGTGTGACAAGGCAGTGGCTGCTGCCAGAAGGATGCTGGGCTGTATAAAGAGAGGCGTAGTCAGTAGAAGGAAGAAGGTGTTGATGCCCCTGTACAGGTCATTGGTAAGGCCCCACTTGGAGTATTGTGTTCAGTTTTGGAGACCGTATCTGGCGAAAGACGTAAGAAGACTTGAAGCGGTCCAGAGGAGGGCGACAAAAATGATAGGAGGCTTGTGCCAGAAGACGTATGAGGAGAAACTGGAAGCCCTGAATATGTATACCCTAGAGGAAAGGAGAGACAGGGGAGATATGATTCAGACGTTCAAATACTTGAAGGGTATTAACGTAGAACAAAATCTTTTCCAGAGAAAGGAAAATGGTAAAACCAGAGGACATAATTTGAGGTTGAGGGGTGGTAGATTCAGGGGCAATGTTAGGAAATTCTACTTTACGGAGAGGGTAGTGGATGCCTGGAATGCGCTCCCGAGAGAGGTGGTGGAGAGTAAAACTGTGACTGAGTTCAAAGAAGAGTGGGATGAACACAGAAGATTTAGAATCAGAAAATAATATTAAATATTGAACTAGGCCAGTACTGGGCAGACTTGCACGGTCTGTGTCTGTATATGGCCGTTTGGTGGAGGATGGGCTGGGGAGAGCTTCAATGGCTGGGAGGGTGTAGATGGGCTGGAGTAAGTCTTAACAGAGATTTCGGCAGTTGGAGTCCAAGCACAGTACCGGGTAAAGCTTTGGATTCTTGCCCAGAAATAGCTAAGAAGAAAAAAAAATTAAATTAAAAAATTAAATTGAATCAGGTTGGGCAGACTGGTTGGACCATTCGGGTCTTTATCTGCAGTCATCTACTATGTTACTATGTATGTTACTATGTTACAGGTGTCACAGCAGAGGTTCAGTGGGGGCAGGAGACAGCAAGCTCCTGGCTCTCACCCTTCTCCTGTCTCCAAGAAAGCACAGTGATGCCTGGACAGGGGCCAAGCCCCTCCAGATAGGGGTCAGCCTGTCAGCCTATTAGTCAGTCTGGCTCAGATTGGCGCAGAATGTTGGATCCTAGAAGTTATTTGAAGTTACAAAATTGAGTTCTTTGCCTCCCTTCTGGACCTTTTTGTAGATTCTCCAGCCCACTAGAGAGAGCCCTTAGAATCTGGGCAGCAGTGCAAAGGCTACTGAATCTTCGTGCAATAGAGCCAGTTCCAGAGGAAGAATCAGGCTCGGCAGATACTCCAAATACTTCATTGTGCCAAAGAAAGGCTCAGATGACTGGAGGCCAATTCTGAACCTCAAGTCAGTCAATGCTGCACTGAAAGTGCTGCACTTCTGCATGGAGACCGTTCAATCAGTCATAGCAGCAGTGGTGCCAGGGAATTTCTTGCTTCCCTTGATTTGACCAAAGCCTATTGACACATTCCCATTTTTCCAGCCCACAGGAGATACTTGTGGTTTCATGTGCTGGAGCAGAATTTCCAGTTCTCTACTCTCCTCTTCAGCCTAGTAACAGCACCTCACACCTTTACCAAGGTCATGGTGGTGGAAGCAGTGCACCTCTGCAAGTGCACCTGCATTTGGACAATTGACTAATCATAGCCCCATCCAGGGAGGAAGGAGAACGAGCAGTTTCGAGAATGGTCCAACTCTTCCAGAACCTCAGATGGATAGTCAACTTCAAGAAAAGTCAGCTGGAGCTGACCCCTGGGAGTATTGTTTGTCATGGCCTTGGGTCAGGTTTTTCTTTCAGGGCCATGCAGACTGAAGCTCCAGAAGCAGATTTTGAACCTGATACAGGGTCGATGGTGGCAGCCATAGAGGTGGTCCCTTTGGCGAGAGAGTGTGCATGAGACCTCTCCAAGATCCCCCTCCTCTATCGCTGGTCTCCTCAGATGGACTCGCTTCAGCCTGTGGTGGTAGCTGCAGACAGCTTACCTCTCAAGGTGCATGGTTCTCCACATTTGCTCCTGGGATATACTAATGACCGAAGCCAGCCTTTACTGGATATTGAACTTAATGGACTTTGGCATAGCTTTTCTTATGTTTAATGTCTGTATCTTGTAAAATAAAACACAACTGTTTATGTGGGTTTTTTTACAATGTATTTCATACATAGCAACACAATAGGTATTGTGGCAATTCTATAAGCGGGCTCCTCCATGTAGGTACCCTGACGCTATGTGAGGAGTGTCCATTTTATAATGCTATCTGGGTGCAGAGATTCCATTATAAAATGCTAGCATAACCTGACGTTGGCATACCTTTCATTTAGGCTCCTAGCCACCGACCTGATGTAACAGTGGGTACCTAAATGTGGCAAGGGTGCATATAAAAATCCAAAAATATCACTCCAAGACAAAAGCACCACACAAGCCAAGAAAGCTAGTTTATTACTTATGCGAAAGAAAAGCCTCAGACAAACAGAGAGGTGCACCCACACTCTTCCACCCAAGCATTATAGGCAAAAAAACTTTCGCACAAGTTTAAAGTTAGCAGGTGGGAGCAAAAAAAAATAGCCAAGAATGATTAATGGTAAAAATCACTGAACACAAACAGGCCAACCCGACGATCGTTTTGTGGCCGGTTACCACTACTTCAGGGCATTAGCGCCAAAACCAGGCTATCCTATAACACAAACCTAAAAGGGAAATGAAAATACTCACCTGCATATAACTCACAGTATTTGATAAGTTAAGTATGGAAACTGGAGCCTCACTTATGCCTATCCAAGCACTATAGCACTTTATTTACCCCCTTCTTTACAAAGCCATACTAGCATTTTTAGTGCCAGCCATGTGGTAACAGCTCCGATGCTTATAAAATTCCAATGAACGTTTGAGCTGTTATCGTCACGGCCGGCGCTAAAAATGCTAGCATGGCTTTGTAAAGGAGGGGGTTAATTTATTACAGAAATGTCTAACACGCTCTATTCTTCCAGTCTAGGCAGGCTATAAATGAAACATACAATACACAACAATAAGAAAATTAAAATACACAATAAACTAACCAAATATATAATTGAGCCATAATTATCTAACCTAGGCCTAACCTTCAGCCTTCATTATTATATAACCTACTGTAAGCTGAGTCAGCATGCCAAATAAGTTTTATAGTTTATTTATTTACATCCCACTTTACACAAAGCAGGTCACAGCAAAATACATACATAATCATAAAATCAACACATACACAACAGAATAATCACAAAGAAAAAGCGCTCAAACATAAAACCTAAAATTCAATTCCCATACTACATCTTACAAAAAATGATATCTTTTTAATAATCTTTTTAAATTATTCAAGTTTTCTTGCTGGCTCATTCCATTCTCTGGGCCTATACAGGAAAACATACTAGAGTTTTGTAGAATTAAAGTGAAGAACATGTCTGTTCAAATAAGGAGAGAGTATGGTGCAGTGGTTAAAGCTACAACCTCAGCTCCCTGAGGTTGTGGGTTCAAACCCACGCTGTTCCTTGTGACCCTGGGCAAGTCACTTAATCCTCCCTTGCCCCAGATATATTAGATAGATTGTGAGAGACAGGGAAAAATGCTTAAGTACCTGAATACATTCATGTAAACCATTCTGATCTCCCTGAGAGAACAGTATAGAAAATTGAATAAATAAATGAGTGTTCAGCTGTCTCCTAAACAGTGTCAATGAACTGATGCATCGTAGGTCAAAAGGTAATGTATTCCTAAAATGTCATGTTATGTTAATTAGGTTTTCTATTCTGCCTTTACCTATTCAGTTCAAGGTTTGATTACATTACATGAAGTTACAATGGGCAGATTGATGTGGACATTCAATAGGGTTGCTTGTATGGGTAGATCAGTATAACTATTAATACAGTTAGGTCATAGTTTCAACTATATAGTTACAAGTACAAGTAGGTCATTGTTGGTTCTTTGTTTTGACCGGGCGTTGCATTAGACAGTTTAGGAATGAGCTCTTTCAATGTAAAAGATTGTAGAGATCCTAGAGAAGCAATGGATAAAAGTCTGTAATTCACATAGAAATAGACCCTAATTATCCATCTAAACTTCCAGGGTAGGCTGAAATTTTCTCAGAGGGAAGGGAATGGTTCAAAGAATGCTGTCCCTTTAAGAGGGTCACCAGATCCTTGTGCTATAGAAAGCTGAAATGATTCCTCCACTCAAGGATGCCAGTAATCCAATCAAAGCCAAGGAAAGGGGAGGGCATAGTTTCCCAGAGGGTAATATAAACTCTGTTCCAAGAGGTAGAAGAGAGGGGTAGTGACCTCCTCACCTGCCAAAGCTCACTGCTAAGGAAGCCTCGAATAGGGCTCCTTTTATTAAAGTGCGCTAGCGTTTTTAGCGTGCGCTAAAGATTAGCAAGCGCAAACCATGCGCTAAATGAGAAATACTAACGCAAGCTCTATGGAGGCGTTAGCGTCTAGCGCATGCTATGCGTGTACTAAAAATGCTAGCATACCTTAGAAAAAGGAGCCCTAAATGTCAGCTAGTCTGGTAAACACTAAAAAATATATATATATATACTTTTTGGGATATAGCTGAATCTGGCTACATTTGTTGTTTTAACCCTATGAGTGTTAATTTATAACCTGTGCTGAACTCTCTGGGGAGGATGGGATATAAAACCAACTAATCAAATAAATAAATGAATTCAGAGAGTGAGTGTTAAGCTGCAGTTGAAGAATGATAGTAAGAAAGAGAGTATATAATGGGGAAGCGCAAGAAAAAGAGAAATCCAACGTGGTCTGCAGTGAAACAAGCAGCAATCGAAAAACAACAAACTGCAGATAATGTACAAGATGTAGGCGTTGTTTATTAGTGGAGAAAATGCAGTAAAATATACAACCTTTATACTAACCAAGGGACCCGACACGGTCCGTGTTTCGGATAACATGCCTTCCTCAGGGGTCCATGATGGTTAAGGTATGAGACAAACCGCATAAAAGATATCAAACAAGCGCCTACATAGAACGAATGTACTCAAGCGAATCCTACACAATGGCAGAGAGTATATAATGACCAGGATCTGTGTTTGAAAAGACAGTGAATGAGACCGCCCAACTAATTTAGATAAAACTCCTAACTGAATTAACTTGTCTGTTTTGGAATTCTACCTCCAGGAAAGGAGGACATGGACAGGCTGTCCTGTGAGGACTGGAAGCCTAGTAAGAAAATTCGTATTTTGGAACTGCTGCCG
Source organism: Geotrypetes seraphini (assembly GCF_902459505.1). Lineage (NCBI taxonomy): Eukaryota > Metazoa > Chordata > Amphibia > Gymnophiona > Dermophiidae > Geotrypetes > Geotrypetes seraphini. The sequence goes on from NC_047086.1 coordinate 53,211,731, forward strand.
AAAACTTTACTCTTTATTTTACCCTGAGTGAGCCAGAGCCTCAGAATCTCTGTGTTTGATGGATGCCTCTGCTTGCTTGTTGGTGTTAGGTTCTTAATCCTGCAGTTCAGGTTAGGGTTACCGGACATCCGGATTTACTTAGACATGTCCTCTTTTTAGAGGATTTTCCGGGTTTCAGGATATCTTTCTAAATTTGAAGAGTTTGTCTGGGGTTTCCTCTCCCCTGTCCCCCACCTAACCTCCTCCATAGAATATTTAATCTTTGGGTGGTCCAGCCGACAGCAGCAGTGAGATGAGCCTGCTGCCATCAGCCTGCCCTGGAAGCCTTCATTCTGCAGTTGTACTTAACCAGTTCTAAACACCAAATGTGACTTCCTATTCCTGTACTGTTTAAGTGGATTAAGTTAGGACAACAGCAAGGCTAACTTTATGTGCCAGATGTGCACTAGAGAATGACATGGGGGAAAAAATCTGTCCTCGTCACTGCCCCGTCCCCGGACCACTGTTCCCTTCACCGCCCCGTCCCCGCCGTCCCCTTCACTGCCGTAGCATCCACTCTTCCCTCTCGCCATCTCACCGCCCTTCAGCGGCCTGAGAATCTCCCTCCCTCCCCCTTAACTTCATGGCGCTTTAGTAAAGAAACTTACTGAAGCTGGCGAATCCTGCCTGCAGTCGCATGTGTGTGGGCGGAAGCTTCTCCTCTGATGCAACCGGAAGTTGCGTCAGAGGAGAAGCTTCGACCCACACACATGCGACTGCAGGCAGGCAGGCTTCGCCGGCTTCAGTAAGCTTTTTTTACTAAAGCGCCGCGAAGGTAAAGGGGAGGGAGGGAGGGAGATAGATTTGGCTGTAGGGAGGGAGGGAGGAAGGGGACCGTGCGCGATCGGTGACCGCACGCCTTCCCTCCCTTAACTGTGGGATCAAGCCCATTCACCGCTCCATGCGGCTACCCGGTGAATGGATAACTGCCACCATGTCATTCTCTACTGTGCACTGTGTATATTGACCAGTATGCAGTGAGCCTATGGATGACTATAGTCTAATCTAAGTCTTAGATTTATATACCGTATCATCTCCTGAAGTAGGGGCTCGAGTCAGTTTACATTAGACTTCAATAATCAGGGAAATCAGTTTAACTAAGATATGAATTACTAAACAAAAGACAATTAACACTCCTTAGTACCATTTTCCCCAAACTGTTGAAATAGCATTGTTTTCATTGATTTATGAAAAATCTGGAGAAAAGAGTTCTAATATAACTAGGAATTTCATTCCAAATCGTTGTAAACCTATATGAAAAGGAGCAAGACATATTACCAACAAGCTTTATCCCTTTCACTGAAGGAAATGAAAGTTTGTACTTCTCAGAATTCCTTGAAAGAAAAGACCAAAGAGAATTCCATGTTAGAGGGACTATATGCAAAAATAGACCATGTATAATTTTGAATATTACATTACAATAGAGATTTCTATTCCGCCTTTACCTTGCGGTTCAAGGCGGATTACAAAAGATTTAAGGTTGGTCTGTTACAAGAAGAGATCAGTGGTCATGACTAGTGAAGGTAGAGAATAGGGCGGGTATTTTCAGGGAGTTAAGAAGAAGACAGGAGGAATGAGGTAATCGTAATGTTAAGACCTAATCAGGGATTTCTTGAAGAGTATGGTCTTTATTTCTTTGCTTAATAACCTGTAGTCCGTGGTCGTTATCAGCAGATTGGAGATTTGGTTATCCAGTTTCGCTGCTTGGGTGGCTAGGAGGCCGTCGTAAAGTTTTTTCGTTTAACTTCTTTGATTGGCGGGGGTGTGAATGGGGTGTGAGATTTTCTATGTCTAGTTGAGGTATTATGGATGAGTCAGTTGTTCAGGTAGGTTGGGCTGTCTCCGTTTATGGTTTTAAATAGCGTTTATGGTTTTAAATAGCGTGCAGTAAAATTTGAATAGTATTCTTTCCTGGATTGGGAGCCAGTGTGAGATCATCAATGCTTCAGTAATGTGGTCGTGTTTCTTTAGGGAGTAGACGAGTCTTAGTGCTGTATTTTGGACTGTTTGCAGTTGTTTGATCATTGTTGCAGGGCAGGAGAGATAGAGGATGTTGCAATAATCCAGTATACCCAGGATAAGGGATTGAACTATGAGCTGGAATTGTGCTCTTTCGAAGAATTTGCGTATTTGTCTTAGGTTCCTCATAACGGCGAAAGATTTCTGTATTATGTTTATTTGCGATTGCATGGTGCAACATCTGTCTATTGTCATGCCTAGTAGTTTTAGGGTGTTTTGAATGGGGTAATTGATCGAGTTGATTTCTATGTTGGTAATAGTTGGGGTTTTGTTATTTTCGAGGAGGATGAATTTTGTTTTGTCTGGGTTGAGTTTCAGTTTGTGGTCTTCCATCCAGTTCACTAATGTTTCCAGAGTTCAATGTAGAGTGTCTGTTATGGTGGTCTTTGGTTGATACAAGCGCATTTAAATTGAATTCTAAGATGAACAGGGAGCCAGTGAAGATTTCTCAGTAATAGAAATACATGATCAAATTTCCTTTTTCCAAAAATCTATCTAGCCACTGTATTCTAAATCAATTGTAACCAGTTGATATTTCCTTTACTCAAGCAAATGTAAATAGAATTGCAATAATCTAACTGAGCCAAAATGATGGCTTGAACCAATACAGCAAAATGTTGCTGAGAGAGCAGTTGATGTATCCTCCGTAACATTTGAAAACTAAAGAAACTTTTAAAAAAGTTGATTCACCTGACTTTGAAAGGGAAGAGTCCAACAAAATACCCAATACCCTAGATGAAAAATCTATCTTCAAAAGATCTCCAGAATTCAAGGTTATCAAAGAAGGTAAAAGGTCAATTTTCAGGCCAAACCACAATTTTGTTTTTGCCGCATTGAGCTTTATTTGAACAGATGTAGCCCCAGCTTGGAATTTGGAAATACAAGAGTTAATATTTGATTCAAAATTGATCAGCATTGGGTCTACTTCTAATAAGATGACGATGTCAGCAGCATATGTGAATATTGTCTCCAAAGCAGTTCACTTATATTTCTTTAAGGTGGTCATATACCATGTTTCCCCAAAAATAAGACAGTGTCTTATATTAATTTTAGGCCCAAAAATGCACTAAGTCTTATTTTTGGGGTATGTACATGATCTCTCCCTTTCTCTCCACCCCAATTCTTCCTCTGTCCTTTCCCTCCCCCACATGTGCAGCATCTTTCCTCCCCTCCCTCATGCATCAGGACCCTTGCTCAGCTTCTATCATAAGAACATAAGAAGTTGCCTCCGCTGAGGCAGACCAGAGGTCCATCTCACCCAGCGGTCCGCTCCCGCGGCGACCCATCAGGCCTATTGCCTGAGCAGTGGTCCCTGACTATTTCTATAACCTACCTCTACTCCTATCCCTATAACCTACCTCTACTCCTACTCCTATCTGTACCCCTCAATCCCTTTGACCTCTAGGAACCTATCCAAACCTTCTTTGAAGCCCTGTAACGTGCTCCTGCCTACCACAGCCTCCGGAAGCGCATTCCATGTATCCACCACTCTCTGGGTGAAAAAGAACTTCCTAGTGTTTGTTCTAAACCTGTCTCCTTTCAATTTCTGCGAGTGCCCCCTTGTACTTGTGGTTCCCCATAATTTGAAAAATCTGTCTCTGTCCACTTTTTCTATGCCCTTCAGGATCTTGAAGGTTTCTATCATGTCTCCTCTAAGTCTCCGCTTCTCCAGGGAGAACAGCCCCAACTTTTTTTTTTTTTATGTTCAATCATTTTTATTAATTTTCATATAACAGAACAGAACAAAACTTATAGTAACCATATATAAGGTAACATGTCATTACAGTATATAGCGTATGAGATTAACATTATCATCATATCATTGACCATCTTACATCAAACACTTTTGCAGTAGTCCAGAACTGGTAACCAAACAATTTGAAAGTGTGAGAGGGTATTAGTTTTTTCTGCAGCTACACGTTCATACTTAGAATATAGGCATACAGTGTTCAAGTTTCAAGTTTATTTAGATTTAATGGTTCGCTTAATACATTCTAAGCGAATAACATAACAATTAAGTTGGGATAAAACAATTAAATAAAAAAAAAATAAAAAGAGACAGGGTCAATACAGACTAACACTACTGACAAAACTGGAATAATTGGGAAAGAACATGAGGGAATAAAAGTTACAATATTGTTGTTTCCCCACTGGGAAAAGAAGAAAACTATATAGGATAGGAAAAAACACTAGGGATGGGGTATAAAAAGAGTGAAGACTTTTCACTTTTTATTATTTTAAATTATCAAGGAAAAAAATTCCTTTTTAAAGATTTAAAAGAAGCTTTGAATATGTGTTCCACCACATATTATGATTTAAGGAAGAAAAATCCTTCCAGCATGATAATATTGTTTTGATCGCTAACAATAATAGCGCCTGAAGTAACTTAGCTCCATACTTATCCAAAGGCAACTGTAAGGCGCAGGAACCATAGATAATAATTGCATAAGTCAGTGCATCTGGAATAAGTAGTAGTTTGCATATCGTCATCCATACATCATTCCAAAACATGTGTAAATGAGAACATTGAAATATCATGTGACATAAAGTACCTGTTTCAGTAAGACAAGACCAACATCTGTTAGATACAGTATTATTCATTTTAGCCAACTTGACAGGTGTCCAGTAGGCTCGATGATATAGATACAATACAGTTTGCATTATAGCAGATGACCTCAAAGCCTTAAAAGATAATAACCAATTTTTTTCCCATGGTGATGAAGCAGGATCTATCTTTGTATCCATAGCCCAAATATCATACAAAGCTGTAGGAGGTAGAAACTTTTTACGATGAATAAATTTGTACCAGTAAGATGCTTGACCTGGCTGACCAAGTAACTCTATAGCCCATGTGAGTATGGACGGAGATTCATCTGTAAGCTGGATAGTTTGTAAATATGTACTAACACTGTGGCGTAGCTGCATCCATTGAAAGTGCTGAGAAAAGTCCAATGAAAATGAAGAGCAGAGATCATCAAAGTCTTTGAATTTAGTACAGCCATCAGAAGACAATAGATGTTGGAACGCCCAAATTCCACGCTTGCGTCACGATTTCCACTTAATATATTGTCCCTGTATCGGTACATGTGGGTTTCTCCAAAGTGGCAAGTAAAAGGTATCCATCCATTTTAATGGAGCATGGGAATCCACTTCACGGAGAGCCATCCTGGTGGAAGCTAAGATATGATTTCTCTTGATCATACTATCTGGAGTTGTAAAAGATATATAATTCAAATAACATTTGTTAAACAGCTTATGTTCTAATTTGAGCCAGGTTGGACAATATTGTGTATGTGAGTCCAGAAGCCATAATGATCCTTGCCTACATAAAAAGGCAATATGGTAATCGTAAAGGCTGGGAAAATTGACACCGCCATTCTCTTTAGTACATTTCAATTTCTTTAATGCTATGCGAGGTACTTTATTGTTCCATAAGTATTGAGTTAGAAGGGATTCAAACCTCTTATATGCAGTGTTAGGCAGAAGAAAGGGTAGCATCGATAACACATAAGTAATTTTAGGAGCTAGGACCATCTTTATAGAATCAAGCCGGCCCCACCACGAGAGTTTTAAGGGTGTCCATCTAGCAGTCGTCGTGCGTATTATCTGGAGAATATGATCAATATTAAACTTGGCTGTTTCTTCTAGTGACGTACCAAAGAACACTCCCAAGTATTTTAGTTTAGTAGGAGTATATTTGAGATGTAAGTTGTTAACTATATCGCTGCAGGGTTGATCAGTGAGTGACATGACTTCCGTCTTAGTGGAGTTCAGCTTATAACCAGATACACAGGAATATGCCTCAATGCATTGTAAAACAGACAGCAGAGATTCAACAGTAATATATAATTGAATATCATCTGCGTAGGCGGATAATTTTATCTGAAGGCCATCAAATTTTAGTCCATATTTGGTTGAGAACGCATACTAATAAGGAGAGGCTCCAAAGCCACGTTGAAAAGGAGTGGCGACAATGGGCAGCCCTGTCTTGTACCCCTAGTAGGAGTAAAGACAGCCGACAATACATTGTTTATCCGCAATCTGGTAGATGGGTTTGAATAGAGTACTCTAATCATTTGTTGAAAAATCTCCGGGAAGCCAAACCATCTCAGAACATGAAATAGATATGACCATTCTACACGGTCGAATGCCTTTTCAGCATCTAAAGCCATGCTCACAAATGATGAGATTTGTGTAGGAGCAAACGAAATAATGTGAGAGAAGAGTCTGGTGTTGTCACTCGCCATCCTCCCTTTCATGAAACCATTTTGATCCGGAGAGATGATTCAAGGCAGAACTTGTTGCAGTCTATTGGCTAGTATTTTTGCAAATATTTTGGCATCAACATTAATAAGGGACAAGGGACGATAATTTTGAACTGAAAGAGGATCTTTTTCAGGCTTCAACAGGACAATAATAATGGCTTCCGTAAAGGTACCAGACGCAGAGCCTGTATCAATAAGATAGTGGAAATAACGCAGTAAGATAGGCAACAAGACGTCTTGAAAGGCAATATAGAACTCCACAGTGAGACCGTCTGGTCCTGGTGACTTACGTTTGGCCATGCCTAATAAGGCTTCCTTGAGATGATCAAGCTGTATTGGTAAACTTAGTATCTCTATATCTTCCGAGTCTAGCTTAGGTCCATCCAGAGTCTTTAAGTATCCAAGGATAGTTGATTCATCAGGCGAATCTGTAGAATAAAGCCTTTCATAAAATGTGCGAAATGAATCGCAAATATCTGAAGCATTTAACAGAGTTGTACCATCAGTATTGTAAATTGCTGGTATAGTAGTTCTTTCAGCCCTCATCTTCAAGTAGTCAGCAAGCTGATGTCCAGCTTTATTCGAAGTTGCATAGTAATGTGCAGCCTGTAAAAAGACCTCTGATGCCGCTTCAGTGCTAAGTTGCAAATTATATGCATATCTCAGTTTTCGTAGCTTTTCTTGTATAGATATATTAGTCAGGTCTTTTAAGTGGGAAACTTCCATTTCCTCAATCTGATTTTGTAGCAGTTGTAATGAAGATCTATTCACCCTACGCTGTTTGGCTGTGTAAGAAATAATGACACCTCTGATGTAAGATTTGAAGGCATCCCATGTAGTCTGCCAGGATGTCAACTCAATACGATTAAATTCAAAGAATTCTACTATATGTTTATGCACATGCTCAATGAATGATTGGTCAGTTATCATAGTTGAGTTGAAGCGCCAGCAAGGTTTGGCTTGTGATATTGTAATATCTGTGAGAGCTAAGGATATGGAAGCATGATCCGAGATGAGTATTTGATGAAGATGAGCTGATATCAATTTATGTACCAAGGAATGACTAATCAAATAAAAGTCGATTCTTGAGTAGGACGAATGCGGTGATGAGAAGAATGTAAATGCCTGCTCGTCTGCATGCAACAGTCTCCATGGATCTATAAGTTTAAACTGACATATTAGGTCTTGCAAAGCATACCAGGAGCTGGACTTTTTATAGGACGATTGAGACTTACGATCTTTGTCAGGATTAAGAATTAAGTTGAAGTCACCCCAACAATGCAAGGCTGATCACCAAAACTCGAAATCACTTCTGCCAATGAAGTAAAGAAAGAAGGACTATCCTTATTAGGTGCATATACATTAAGTATATGAAGTGGATTATTTGCTATGAGAACAGATAATTTAATCCAACGGCCTTCAGTGTCAGTAGCAGAGGAGATTATTTTGATATCTGAACGCCGTCTGAGCAGCGTAATGACTCCATTTTTCCTATCTATAGCCGGTGAAAACAAAGGTGGAAAAGCCCATGTAGGAGCAATTTTAAGTGCTTCTATATTATTCAGATGAGTTTCTTGATAGAGCACTATATCAGGTGTATACTGGTTAGTATAATTTAAGATTTTCCGTCTCTTCACAGAATTGTTAAAACCCTTCACATTTAATGATAAACAAGTTAAAGACATATCAGGTAAATAAAGAATGTCATCATCCACAGATATTGAAAACTAGTAAAGTGTAGTAACCTCATTGTTAGATATGATAATAATGTATAAGAGGGAAAAGACAAGATGGCAACAAACCATGAAAGCATGAAGAGCAATATCAGCATGAACTGTAATGACAAAAAACATCCTGAAAACCAAGCAATTAACACTGTGGGTCTAAAGGCTGTCAGGAAAAAGAAACCCAGAAAGTCGAGCTCCTTCATCTTGTGAAACTCCGGGAAAAGTATTCTAAAATTGAAAAGAGTTAGACAGAATAAACCAATGCATAGTACATGAAAACCGCATTCAATATGTAGTCTTACATATGCAGACCAAGTACCAATGTGTATGAGGGACCTTATAAAGCCCTCAGGTTTTATCAATAGAGGTGGGTTTGACACCCTCTATAAAATCAGCCAAGTCTGATGGTAGATGGTAATCTTTTGTTGTATTATTGTAGGTAACACGCATACGCGCTGGACATAACATTCCAAAACGCGCTCCCATTGCTTTGAGCTGAGGTCTGTATTATAACAAAAGCTTTCTGCGTTTTGCTGTTTCTTTAGTGAGATCCGGCAAGATGAGCAGTTTTCCTCCTTCAAATGTGATCGGAGCGTGCATCTTGGCATGCTGCATTATTTTCAATACCTGTTGGTGCCTCATCATCGTCACCAAAATAGGCCTGGGATATTTTCTGTGTAGGTTAGGTGGATGTGGAAGCCTATGAGCACTCTCAAACTCAAGCTTGGTGTTGTCATTCATTTTCAGTATTTGTGGTAGTAATACCGCCAGAAAATCCATCAAATCACAAGCTTCACGGCCATCCGCAAGGCCCAGAAGTCGAAATCCATTCCTCCTCGCGCGGTTTTCAGCATCTTCTTGTGCTTGCTCAAGCGTGGCGATGTGCGCTGATTGCCGATGCAACTTCTTAATAGCGTTTTCATTCACTCCCACCCTAGTATCTATTTCGTCTATTCTGGATCTGGCTGCCGCAAAATCAGCCTTAAGAGCAGCTAAATCAGTCTTTACCTCTGATACGTCTTGCTTTGTGTCCACAAGCAGATCTTTTATCGAGCGGAGCTCATCCAAGATGGCGGCGGTAGCTGTTTCCTCGATCCTCACCGAGCCATCTTTAGTCGGTGTGGAGGGTTCTGCGCTCTTTCTTTTGGTGGATTTGCTCGAGGCCATACTTTACCGAGCTCAAGAAACCAATATTAATGTAATCACGGCGATGGAGACGATTTCCTGAGTCGTCAGAGATTTTTTACACCGGAGCTCGTGCTAACTGCGTCTTAACCCATCGGGCACTCTAGCGCCCCCCGGCCCCAACTTTTTTAGTCTGTCAGTATATGAGAGATTTTCCATACCCTTTATCAGCTTAGTTGCTCTTCTCTGGACTCCCTCAAGTACTGCCATGTCCTTCTTGAGGTACGGCGACCAGTACTGGACACAGTATTCCAGATGCGGGCGCACCATTGCACGATACAGTGGCAGGATGACTTCCTTCGTCCTGGTCGTGATACCCAACATTTTGTTTGCTTTCCTTGAGGCTGTGGCGCACTGTGCCGACGCCTTCAATGTTGTGTCTACCATCACTCCCAGGTCTCTTTCAAGGTTACTTACCCCTAGCAGTGATCCCCCCATTTTGTAAGTGAACATCGGGTTCTTTTTCCCTACATGCATGACCTTGCATTTCCCTATGTTGAAGCTCATTTGCCACTTTTTGGCCCACTCTTCCAGTGTCATCAGATCCTTTTGGAGATCTTCGCAGTCTGCCGTGGTTTTAACCCTGCTGTATAGTTTGGTGTCATCCGCAAATTTAATGACCTCACATTTTGTTCCTGCCTCCAGGTCGTTAATGAATATATTGAACAGGAGCGGTCCCAGCACCGACCCCTGCGGAACTCCGCTCGTGACCCATTGCCAGTCTGGGTAATGGCCCTTTACTCCAACCCTCTGTTTCCTGTCTGCCAGCCAGTTTTTGATCCATCGGTGGACCTCCCCTTGCACCCCGTGGTTCCATAGCTTCTTAAGCAGTCTTTCGTGTGGTACCTTGTCGAAGGCTTTTTGGAAGTCAAGGTAAATGATGTCTATGGATTCCCCTTTATCCACCTGGCTGTTTACCCCCTCAAAGAAGTACAATAAGTTTGTGAGGCATGACCTACCCTTGCAGAAGCCATGCTGACTCGACTTTAGCTGTCCATTGTTTTCGATGTGTTCACAGATGCTGTCCTTAATCAGCGCTTCCATCATCTTTCCCGGGACCGAGGTCAAGCTCACCGGCCTGTAGTTTCCTGGGTCACCCTTTGAACCTTTCTTGAAGATGGGCGTGACATTTGCTATTTTCCAGTCCTCCGGGATCTCTCCAGTTTTATCCTTCCCTCCCTCCCATCCCTTGTGCAGCAGAACCCTTAAGCGAGCACCTTCTCAGAGCATCCGCCCCTGCTGTGCAGCCAAACCCCTATCCTTCCTTCCCTCCCTCCCATCTGAACCCCGCTGACCGCAAGCGAGCCCTACATGTACGGTACCTCCCTAAGCAGCATTGGGCTGGCAGCACTCTAAACAGGCTGCTTTCTGCCTTGTCCGCCCGTGAATTCACTCTACCATGTTACTGCTGATGATGGGTGGGAGGGAAGGATGGTGTTTCGATTGCATGATGGGGGCGGGTGCACGCTCAAGGGTTCTGCTGCACAAGGAATGGGAGGGAGGAAAGGGAAACTGCAGGCGAATCCTGGGACTAGGGCTTATTTTTGGGGTTGGGTTTATAAACTTTATATTAAGACCTACCCCGAAAATCCTGATAAGGCTTATTTTCGGGTAGGTCTTATTTTGGGGGAAACACGGTAGATGTTAAAAAGAGGGGACAATGGAGATCCCTGTGGAACATCACAGACAGGTTTCCATGTTGCTGAGGTTTTACCTTCAATATTCACTTCATATGAACGCAAAGTTAGAAATCCTACAAACCAGCTCAATACTTTTTGAGCTAAACCTATATCTGAAAGTAATTGGTTCAATGTTTCATGATAAACAATATCAAAAGCTGCAGAAAGATCAAACTGCAACAGAATAGCACAATGATTGTGCGATAGTAAACTTTGGATCTTGGAGATTAGAGAAAGAAACAGAGTTTCTGTACTAAAATTATATCTAAAGCCGTGTTGAAATGGCAAAAGAATTGAGAATTTATCGAAATAACTAGAAAGTTGTCTAGAAATAATGGTCTCTATCATCTTTGTTAACAGAGGGATGTTAGCGATAGGCCTGCAATGAGATGGAATAGCTGGGTCTAAATCCACACTTTTCAGCAATGGCGTTTGAGCAATATGTTCCATGCTTTCTGAAAAATAACCATTATCCAAGGATGTAGTTTATAAAAAAAATGTTAACCAAACTACTGCTTGATTGGGAATATTACAAAAAATATAAGAAGGAAAAGGATCCAGAATGCATCTTTTTTGTCCAAGTTTATCACATACTGTAACTTCTTAACCTGACCCAACTTTCGATGCCAATGCCTGAAACAATACCTGAATATTTGGGCTCAGTCCAGCCTGCAGAAGTCCGTGACTTAAAAATTGATGACTCCCATGGCTGAATATTACTCTGAATTGCTAATTTTTGCTGGCTGTTACAAAGCCATGGTAGAGGTTTCTGCCAAGGCTTTGTAATAGGAGCCATTTATGAAGCATTTTCCACATGTAATGTATTTAATCTTAACCCTTCAAAAATTATGTGAAACACACAAAAACACTTAATAATAACACGCTACTGTTAAAGAGTGATAACAAAAGAATTCCCATCCAAAGAGACAAGAGGATCTCAAGTGTCTGCAGTTAAAATCTTAGAGCTAAACATGCAGACTATCATTGGTCCTATTTGTCTCAGTGGGAAAATTATTTTTTGCAATTTAAGATTTCTTATACAAATATAAATTTTTTTTAAGGAGTTTCTTTAAACTTTTAGTTGCAATATATTTGTTGCTCTATATTAGTTCAGTTTTCCTTATCAGTTAATCTTTATTTAAAGCAGTACTTAGCTTGGGCAAAAGTTCTCTACCCAGCCATATCCATCCGAAGATGACAAAGAAAGATCATTAAAGAAGGACATCATGTTTGGGAAGATTGAAGAGACCAGTCAAAGAGGGCGACCTGCAATCAGATGGCTGAACATGTTGAAAACAACCATGGGGATGATGTTTTCAGATTGTAATTCATCAAGCTGTTAGGACTCGAACAGAAGTCGATGCTACCTAACTAATGCATTTAATACATGCAACAAAGGGTTCTCATAAAGTTGTATGGGGTCATATATGTATTTTAAAAAACAAATGTGCTGAAAGTGCAACACAGATGGTATTTTAGGAAATCCCAGGGGCATTGTTAGGGAGGAGCAGGCTCAGAGGACAGGGAACCTAGTGTATCTGCATGTAACTCATAAATACAAGTAATATAGCATAACAATTTATTTTATATTCCACAGTGTACCCTGCAGTTCAACATGGATAGCAGCAATAAAAACTGGTCAAAAACCAGGAATTAAAAAAGTTAAAATACAAATACACTACTTTAACGGATAAACTAAGTATACCTTGTGTAAATTTGCATGCTATTGGGGCTAATTCTAGGTGACTATTTCAGAATCACTGAGCTCTGGAACAACCTTACCTCCCCCCTTCGGAATCTGAGCTGCCTCCAACTTTTCCGTAAACATCTAAAAACTTGGCTATTCTCAAAAATGTAATACTTCCTCCCTCTCTGGTATACTAAGCCCCTCTAAACATTCTTTATACTAAGGCCTATAACCCTTCATTGGAGTTCCTTTTCTATCCCAGCTCCTGTAAACCGTGCTGAGCTCTACGATTGTGGAGAGGATGCGGTATACAAACCTAAGGTTTAGTTTAGTTTAGATAAAGGGACAGCGGTGTCTGTCACATTTATAGGTCACATTTTTAGGTGTTTAGGTCTGTCACACTTTTAGGTGTTTCATTGAAAGGGAATGGGATTAGATATACTGCCTTTCTGTGGTTACAATCAAATCAGTTTATATATTATGTACACGTATTTATTTTGTACCTGGGACAATGGAGGATTAAGTGACTTGCCTAGAGTTACAAGGAGCTACAGTGGGAATCAAATCCAGTGTCCCCAGGTTCTCAGGCTATTAATATAATCAGTGGCGTACCAAGGGGGGAGGGCCGGAGGGGCGGTCCGCCCCGGGTGCCAGCCCTGAAGGGGTGCTCCCAGCCTTGCCGTTCAGTCCCCCCACACCCCCGAAGGACCGCTCGCCCCACTGACCTTCCTGCACCACCTGTGAAGCAGCAAGCAGCAGGATCGCGAGGTCAGCTATCCCTGAGCTGCTTGGGCGCTGCTTCCTGCGCCGCGGTCCCGCCCCTCCTCTGACGTCAGAGGAGGGGCGGGAATGCGGCGCAGGAAGCAGCGCCTAAGCAGCGCAGGGATAGCTGACGTCGTGATCCTGCTGCGGCTGCTTCATAGGTGGTGCAGGAAGGTCAGTGGGGCGAGCGGTCCTTCGGGGGTGGTGGGGACTGAACGGCAAGGCCGGGAGCATAGGTAGTGCTGCTTCATAGGTGGTGCGGGGAGGCCAGGGGGGCGAGCGGTCCTTCAGGGTGGGGCGGGTGGGCAGGCAGGCAGGCATTCAAGGGGGAGGGGGGTGACAGGCAGGCAGGCCTTCAAGGGAGGGACAGGCCTTCGGGGGGGTGTGCAGACCTTCAAGGGGGAGGGACAGGCCTTCAAGGGGGGGCAGGCAGGCCTTCAAGGGGGGACAGGTCTACAAGGGGGGACAGGTCTACAAGGGGGTGGGCAGGCCTACAAGGGCGTGGGACAGGCCTTCAGGGGGGGTGCAGGCCTTCAGGGGGGGTGCAGGCCTTCAAGGGGGGGACAGGCAGGCAGGCCTTCAAGGGGGGGACAGGCCTACAAGGGGGGGGACAGGCCTACAAGGGGGTGGGACAGGCCTTCAAGGGGGGGGACAGGCCTTTGGGGGGGTGCAGACCTTCAAGGGGGGGGACAGGCCTTCAAGGGGGGGGACAGGCAGGCAGGTCTTCAAGGTGGGGGGACAGGCCTACAAGGGGGAGGGACAGGCCTTCAATGGGGGGACAGGCCTACAAGGGGGTGGGACAGGCCTTCAAGGGGGGTGCAGGCCTTCAAGGGGGGACAGGCAGACCTTTAAGGGGGGACAGGCCTTTGGGGGGGACCCTGGTTTAGAAGTACACGGAGGGAAGGGGGTGTTCAAAGAAACATGCATATGCCAAACTTTGGGGGGGGGGATGAAGAAATAATGGGTCTGAAAATAGAGGAGAGGGAGAGAAATGATGGACCATGAGATTTAGGGAGGGAAGGAACTGAAAGGGAGAGAAATTGGACACAAGGGATGGTGTGGAGGAGGGATAGAGATACTGGATAGGAGGGTAATTGGGAAAAGAAAGGGAGAGATGGTGGACTCTGGGGTGGTGGGGAAGGAGGGAGAGATGCCGGATGAAAGGGTAGTTAAGAAAAGGTGGATCTGTGGAGGGAGATGAAAAAAAGGAAAGATACCAGACTTCCTGGGGAGGGAAGGGAAATGGAAAGGGAGGACAGAGTTGGCAGATGGATGGTTAGCACGCAGAAAGAAGAAAGAAGGAGACCCTGGCAAGCAAGTTATCAGAAGAAAACCAGAGCCTTGGACTAACAAGATTTGAAATATAACCAGACAACAAAAGGTAGAAAAATTAATTTTATTTTCTGTTTTGTGATTATAATATATCAGATTTGAAATGTGTATCCTGACAGAGCTGGTGTTGGACTGCAAACGTGAGCTAGGATTTAACAGAGAGAGGAAAAGTCCTTTTTGTTTCTTTATTTTATTTACACCACAGTGCCAGTGTGGTTAGGAGAAGCCAAAGGGGGTGAAAAGGCTATAAAACCCACCAGGAGTTTTGAAAAAAATCACCCAACTGGGCAGGAAAATCGAATTGAAAAACCAATTCAATAGGCTGAATCGAATCGAAATTTTTTTTCCTGAATCTGGCAGCATTAGTTTGCGCTACTGTCTTAGACTTTAGGACCTGGGATTGGGGAGAGATGGCATCCTCAGTACTTTATAATGCAAGTGAAACGAGGATTTGGTCAGACTTTTGAAGGGTCTGCAGAAAAAAAATATTGTATAGGCAGGGGACATGAAACAGCAGGAAATGGGAACTTTTCTTCCTTCTATTTTTGTGAATGGAAAGGCTGAGGATGTCAGAGAGTTCAGTTAAAATATGTGCTTTATAAGAAAATATAATAATGTGTTTTATAAAGTTTATAGCATAGCTGGCCTACCCAGTAAGGTGTTTCTAGTGGTGGTGGTGGCAGCGTGTCAATGTGTTGAGAGGAAGAGGTGGTCTGGGAAATTCTGCTGAGCAAACTCCGGGCCCATTTCCACCCCCCAGTTAGTCCACTCCACTCAAACACTGAGTGGGTCTTTAGGTGTTGTGTTGGGATCTCTTCCAGTGGTTTATCAGTATCTCCTTCTGGTCCAAGGAAGGAAACTTTGTTATCCTTAGCATTGACCTACAGAATATGTTTGTAACAGCGCTGCTTGTGTGGCATTAGGCTATGTAGTGATCGAAAGAAAAAAACAGACCTTTACACATTTTTGCACTATATGGTGGGTGTATGAGGAGATTCACATTTCCTGCACAGCTAAGTCCATGTGAAGTTACCTTGTGCTGTATTTGACATCTAGCAAGGTCTCTGTTTGAAAGGAAAGATCTAAACTTAAAAATGAAGTGGCCAGAAGTTATGATAAAAGCAGATAGTGTAGCTGGTTTTAAGAAAGATTTGGACAAATTCCTGGAGGAAAAGTCCATAATCTGTTATTAAGACATGGGGGAAGTGTCTGCTTGCCCTGGATCGGTAGCATGGAATGTTGCTACTCTTTGGGTTTTGACCAGGTATTAGTATCCTGGATTGGGTACCATGAGAATGGGCTACTGGGCATGATGGACCATTGGTCTGACCCAGTTAGGCTATTCTTATGTTATGTTCTCATCTGTAGGGGCCTTTGTTTTCACTTCTTATTTTAATGTATTTTTTTTCTGGGAACTTATCAGTGTTTTTTATAATGGGAACAAAAATGGAAGAGAATTAATGTGTGTGGGATGAGGGGGTAACTAATTTCTTCAGCTAAATAATTCAATCCACTTCAAACAGACATAGGAGAACTCATGCACCATTCACACACCCTCCAACCAAAAACGTCAAAAGAAAAAAACTGTTCGACAACTTCCTAGCCATTCGAGCTGCAACACTTGACCACCAACCCTACAACCAATTGACATCGACCACATACTGCAAAACCTTCAAAACGAAATAAAAACCCTTCTATTCAAAAAACACATAAAACCGAACTAACACAATCAGAACTGTCCCAAGCATCACCTGCAACTACTCCATATGTACTTCTGATGTCATGACAATTCAGACATAATTTATGTTATGTTCTGTTTGGAATATAAGAAAATTTTCACTGCCTGTTTCTATTCTGACCATTTATTCCGTTTCATGGTCATTACAAAAAATATTTTTTTACATGGGGGGGGGGGTGTCAAAAAATGATGGGCCCCGGGTGCCACATACCCTAGGTACGCCACTGAATATAATTACCACCTAAGAAGGCAAGCTGGCACTTTTTACCACCAGATCTGCAAGCTTGTTTTCATAGGGAAACTCCCCACAGAATTTCTTTGAAAATTCTTCAGGCTGAGATGCTGCCAGGCTTTTTTCTTTTTTTGTAAAATGAATACTGTAACAGGTGCCAAATATGTGGTTGCATTCCTGTAAAGCAGGCATGTAAATTTCAAAACTGAAATCCCCATGCTTAGCATATCAGGCCCACCTTGGCTTCACACACAGTTCTACCTCTTTCCTTGAAATTTATACATGCAGTCATCGGCATTTTCCCCCAGTGAAGACCTAGGGCAATTCTGAAAGGGGGATTTTTCATGGATAATGCCTCTGTTTGCCCAGATAAATTTAATTATAAATGGCCCCATTTATAATTCTGTCAAACCTAGGGCCCTATAATATATAGGATTTAAAAAAAAATAATTTTAATTGACTAAACATGAAAAAAATTGAATTGGTTTCAGTTTTGAGGACAACAGTGATTATACAGTATAACATAATTCTCTTTAACTCTTATATCTACCATAACTGAGTCAACACATAAAAATGAATGAGTGCTCCCTAGCTTTACTGGGGATAGTTTTTCAGGGTCTTGACATTTAGGGCTCCTTTTACGAAGGTGCGCTAAGCATTTTAGCATACGCAAAGGATTAATGCGCGCTATAGCGCACGCTAGATGAAAATCTACCGCCTGCTCAAAAGGAGGCAGTAGCGGCTAGTGCGCGTGGCAATTTAGCGTGTGTTAAAGCCCTAACGCGCCTTCGTAAAAGAGCCCTTAGTTAATCGCTATATTTTTGTTTGTATTGAAAAATATTTTAGTCGCACATGAATACAAAATACAAAATATTCTAGTACAACAAACACATTATTCCTAAATCTGTGGGTAGTCATTCAATTCCCACGAGAATACTTGTAGAGAGCTTCATTTTGCTCCAGCTCCCATCCCTTGGGGCTGTCCTCTAGTTCCTCAGTTGTCTCTCTACAAGCGAGAAGGTAGAAGCCGGTCTTTTCTGCTCATGTTTATTTTTCAATTATATTTGGGTTTTTTGGATTGTTTTGGAATACGAACAGGAGAATCTGCCTTCATAATCGTGAATTGCAAAAAAACAACAACAAAGGTGACCAATGGTGTTCAGTCTCTTTTTATTGTGATTGATTCGACACGATCGTGTTTCGGCCCATAAGGGGCCTGTCTCAGGAATCTACAGTAAAACATGTGAAAAAAAAAAAAAAAATATATATATATATATATAAAAATTCATACCAACTTCTTCATAAAGACCGAAAAAACATAAATATAACATTTAAGAAAACATAAACAATATCATATGTAGTCAATAATATACACAATGCTCACATATATATATACATTTAAATTATTATAAACTAAAATCAATTTGTATTGATTCACAAAAAAACATATATAATTATACATAAAATACTGATCAAAACCAAATATAAGTAAGAAAGAAGTATGTATAAGGACTCATATATTATCATACCTTGTAGTTATGTCGTGATAGACAAAATCACAATGCTCTTTTACTAGAAAACATAGGAAGAAAGAAGAAAGAAAAAATGCAGAAAATAGAGATCAAGAAAAAATACAGAACCAGAAAATAAAATAAATATGTGCGTGCACATTATATAACAGCAAAGACTCTTCCAACTGGGAATATAAGCCAAAATAAAACCGGGACAACCATTTACAATTACAGTATATATATTTGACAAGGTATTCAGAAGCCAAGAAGTAACTTTGAAAAATGTAACCTCATTTGCTAAATTTCTATTAATCAAATTGGTAAGATAGATGAAAGCAAAAAGGCTTTAAGACATTTCACTACATTTAGGGCTCCTTTTACTAAGCTGCGTTAGCGGTTTCACCGTGCGCTTAGTGCATGCTACACGCTAATGCCTCTATAGAGCTGGCGTTAGTATTTTTTTGCGTAGTGCGGGGTTAGCGCACGCTAATCTTTAGTACCCGCTATAAACACTAGCACAGCTTATTACAAGGAGCCCATAATTTATATAAAATTATTGGTGGATAAAACTAGAACGTCTCAAATGGAGGCATTCAGCTAAACCAAAGTATTGTTTGAATACTGCGTTTCTACCAAACTAAGAGATAATGAAGTGATGCCATAGTACACTATTTCTTTGGTATGGCGGCACATACTTATACAAGAGGCAAAATATACCTCCTGATGAAAAACTCTGTGGTTGTTCATAAATGGTGCATATATGATCGACTTTAATAGTTAAAACATTTGGGTCAATTGTAATCTAAAACATTTATTACAGTCAAGATTCATAAAACCAACTAATTTCTGTTAAGATGACAGATGACTCCAAAAAATGGAGCAAGCTCAAAGTTACTCAGTGTAATATTCTTTCATTAAGATCTTATACATTAAAAATCATGCCAATTTGTGTTTGACTATTAAAAGGGACAAACTGTTTTGAAGTACACCCACTTGAACAGCCTGTACTACCAGTTCGGAGGCTCAGGGACCTTTACCTTGGGAGCAGTGCTCACCCAAGGTTTGTCTGCAGTGGGCTTGAGTGCAGGTCGAGTGTCTCCATGATAGTTTTTCCAGGATCTGGGCTGGCTGCTTCCTCCCGTTTGCGTGCATGAAGTCCAGTGGGGGTTGGCACGTCTGGCCAGTTTGTTGGGCTCGAGAGGCAATAAAAACATAACCAATCCAGATTCCAAGCTTGTTGAGACCTTTCTCCATGTAAGCTCTTTGAAGCTTTAGCACTTGCAGCCTCCAGCACACAGCATGGCACAGTGAATAATTGGGGGGAGGGGGGATTCTGAAGTTAAAGTCAGGTTCCCCCACCTCTAACCAGAAACAAAAACATTTTTGCATACCCAAAGATCACAGGCTGCAAATACAAATCCTTCCTAGACAGAACCTTCATGTTCCAAGCAAACAGACAGCAATCCTGGCTGGGAAACCACATAAATAAAGCCAGACCTACAACACGTTCCGGAAATCAATTAAAACCGCTCTATTTGACAAATTCCTTGCCTAATCAGATGACCTCTCTCAGGTATTCTTTCCCCTTATAACCCCAATGTATTATGTAACATCTTTCTTCTCTCATGTATTCTTTCCCCATGTTTCTCCAATTTATTATGTAACGTCCTTCTTGCATTTTGTAATTCGCTGATTGTCCAGCCTTCTTTCTATGTGAACCGCCTAGAAGTCACTTTGACAATGGCGGTATAGAAAAATAAAGTTATTATTATTATTATTAATAAAATCCTACAATCACTAATGTTCTGTATGATGAAATATAGGGTCTGAGATTGGCTGAGGGAGGATGAGTGATGACTAGAGAGCATTGTGCTGGCCACTAATGTATTCCATGGTCTGGTCTGCTTTAGAAGATATTTTAAAAGTGACATGCAATTTTTTATTTTGATGTACCTTATGATCTGGCCAGCATTTTAGGCTACAATGATGTTTATCGTTGAAGTGACTTGCATGGTTTATGTATTTTTATATCTTGTATGTATGTATGTATATATGTGCTTTATGGTGATGTTTTTATTGATGTGTATTGAATGTAAACTGTACTGCTGTATTTTGTATGTAAATGTGTAACTCGCCCTGGATAAGGGCGGAGGATAAACAAACAATGCAGTCCAGAACTTAAATACTCTCTGATTGAAAAAATATTTCCCCCTATTGGTTTTAAAAGTATTTCCCTGTAACTTCATCGCGTGTTCCCTAGTCTTTTTGTAATTTTTGATGGAGTGAACAATCGATCCACTTGTACCCATTCTACTCCACTCAGGATTTTGTAGAATTCAATCATATCTCCCCTCAGCCGTCTTTTTTCCCAAGCTGAAGAGCTCTAACCTTTTTAGTCTTTCGTCGTATGAAAGGAGTTCCATCCCCTCGTTGAACCTTTTCTAGTGCCGCTATATCTTTCATGAGATAAGGAGACCAGACTTGAATGCAATACTCCAGGTGAGGTCACACCATGGAGCAATACATAGGTATTATAACATTCTTAGTCTTGTTAACCATCTCTTTTTTAATCATTCCTAGCATATTATTTGCTTTTTTGGCCGCCACTGCACATTG
The DNA here is from genome assembly GCF_902459505.1 of Geotrypetes seraphini. NCBI lineage: Eukaryota > Metazoa > Chordata > Amphibia > Gymnophiona > Dermophiidae > Geotrypetes > Geotrypetes seraphini. The sequence goes on from NC_047086.1 coordinate 53,232,523, forward strand.
GGTGGAAGGTTTCATCATATTGCCTACAATGACACCCAGATCCTTTTTTGGGGCGCTAACCCCCAAAGCAGACCCTAGCATCCAGTAACTGCGATTAGGGTTACTTCCCAATGTGCATCACTTTGCATTTGCCACATTAAATTTCATCTGCCGCTTGGACGCCCAATCTTCCAATTTCCTAAGGTCTGCCTGCAATGTTTCACAATCTGCATGCGTTTTAACAACTTTGAACAGTTTAGTGTCATCTGCAAATTTAATCCTCTCACTTGTTGTTCCAATTTCCAGATCATTTATAAATAAGTTAAATAGCACCAGTCCCAATATAGATTCCTGCAGCACTCCTGTTTACACTACTCCATTGAGAAAAATGACCATTTAACTCTACCCTCTGTTTTCTATCCGATAACCACTTCTTAATCCACAACTGAACTTTGCCACCTATCCCATGACTTTTTAATTCTCTCAGGAGCCTCTCATGAGGAACTTTGTCAAAGCTTCTGAAAATCTAGATACACTACATCAGGGGTGCCCGAATGGTCGATCGTGATCGACCAGTAGATCGCAAAGACAACGCGAGTGGATCGCGTTGCCCTTGCGATCTTTTTCTCCCTGCTGCTTCCCCAAGCCAGGCCTGGAGTGTACAAGCCCCAGACTTACAAAACTTCACCTCACACATCAATTCTGACATTGGAGAGGAAGTTCTAGGCCAGCCAATTAGAATTGACGTCGGAAGTGAAGTCTTGTGGGCCCAGCACTTGTATGCGCCAGGCCTGGCTCGATGAAGCAGCAGGGAGAAATCGCATTGGTGGCAGGGAAAGAAGTGGGGAAGTGGAGAAATTGGCACGATGGCTTGGGGGGGGGGGGGCAGGGGGAGAGAAAAAGAAAGATTGGCTTTACAGAAGAAGGAAGTGCAACCAGCGACTCATGAAATCATCAGACAAAAAGGTAGGAAAAATGATTTTTTCAATTTAGTGATCAAAATGTATTCGTTTTGAGGATTTATATCTGCTGTCTATATTTTGCACTATGGCCCCCCTTTTACTAAATCGTAATAGTGGTTTTTATCGCAGGGAGCCTATGAGCATCGAGAGCAGCGCAGGGCATTCAGCACAGCTTCCTGCGCTAAAAAATGGTATTGCGGTTTAGTAAAAGGGGAGGGTTATATTTGTCTATTTTTGTTACTGAGGTGACATTGCATAAAGTCATCTGCCTTGACCTCTGAAAAAAAACCCCGAATACAAATGATAATTAACATTTTCTCTGCATACAGTGTGGTTTGTGTTTTTAAAAATTGGTCATTTTAAAAGGAGCTCGCAAGCCAAAAAAGTGTGGGCACCCCCGCACTACATCAACTGGCTCACCTTTATCCACATGTTTATTTTATTAGTCTCCTTTTATTTGGTCACTGATAAGGGCTGGTTGTTGTGACTATATTTTAGACACCATGAATTCTAAGTTTCAAGATCCGTATGCATCTACATTATATTACATTACATTAGGGATTTCTATTCTGCCATTATCTTGCAGTTCAAGGCGGATTACAAAAGAATTATCCAAGATGTATTACAACAAGAACTTACAAAAAAAAAAAAAATTGTCATTTTTAAAAAGAGTAAGAAATGGGTACCATTATATGTTTGGGGTAGTTGGCTTTAGTAAGAGGTGGAGTTTGAGACTTGCGGTATTATTTCTTTTTTCAGAGTTTTCTTGAAGAGTATGGTCTTTATTTATTTTCTAAAAGTCTTGTAGTCGAGGGATGCCGTTAGTAGATTGGCGATTTGGTTGTCTAGTTTGGCTGCTTGAGTGGCCAGGAGGCCATCATATATTTTTTCCGTTTGACTTCCTTAATTGGGGGGGTATGAGAATGGGGTGTGAGTTTTCCTATGTCTGGTTGCGGTGTTGTGGATGAGGCGGTTATTCAGGTAGTTTGGACTGTCTCCGTATAAAGTCTTAAATGGTAGGCAGTAGAATTTAAATTGTATTCTTGCTGGGATCGGAAGCCAGTGCGATTGGAGATATGCTTCTGTAATGTGATTATGTTTCTTTAATGAGTAGATGAGTCTTAGTGCTGTGTTTTAAATAGTTTGTAGTTGTTTTGTTATGGTTGTAGGGCATGGGAGGTAGAGGATATTACAGTAGTCAAGTAGGCCTAGTATTAAGGACTGAACTATGAGCTGGAATTGAGTTTTCTCAAAGAATTTCCGAACTTGTCTTAAGTTTCTCATGACTAAGAATGACTTTTGTATTGTTTTATTGATTTGTGATTGCATGGTGCAGCATCTTTCGATAGTTATTCCTAGTAGTTTTAGGGTGGTTTGTTTGGGGTAGTTGATTGTGTTGATTTCAATGTTGGTTATGGTTGGTATTTTGTTGTTTTCTAGGAGGATGAATTTCGTTTTAGCTGGGTTCAATTTCAGTTTGTGATCTTTCATCCAGGTTGCTATTGATTTTAATGTTTGGTATATTGTGTTCGTCATGGAGAGTTCAGGTTGATCGAAGGATATGAGAATGGTAATGTCATCGGCATAGCTGTAGGAGGTTATGCCTTGTTTGTCCAGGTGAGAGCTGAGGGAGGCTGTATAGAGATTGAAGAGAGTCGGGGATAGAGGGGATCATTGGGGAACTCCGCAGGGGTTTGACCAAGGTTCAGATTTTTGTTTGTCTGATTTTACTCTATAGGTTCTTGATTTAAGGAATCCTTCAAACCATGTGTATACTTTATCTGTGATACCTATTGAGAAACAGAAGGCAATTTCTGTTGTTGAGCTGTATTTTTCTTAAAGTTCCCTTGTAAATGTATAGTTAACATAGGTCTCATAAATATGTTTTTTCTGATACTTTGCAACTGTTCACTTTCATACTAATCAGGGGGACATGGAGAGTGGGAATATAACTGTCTCCTATTCTGACTGCTACGGATGCCCTCGTAAACTCTTATGAGCTTATTCTTAGCTGTTTTTTTTTCTTTAGATATTTTTTTATTTTCCTATTAATTTTATACTTAAATCTTCCATATTCCCTTTTTAGGTGATTAATTTAATAATCTTTTCTTTATTATTACCTTTCTGTAAAGTGTATTTGATTTGTTTTTGTGAATTGCATTTTAAAAATTGACACTAGGCCAATACGTGCTTTTGCCAGCATGAGCACAAGCAGCACGAAAAAGAATGACTTCCCATGGCATCATCCATAGATAAGTGTCATCAATTTCATAGGGGAGCAGCCATTTTCCATGTCTAAGTGACAGAATCTATAAGTACAGGTAGCTGCTTTCAGAAACCTACACATGGAACTGATAGCCATTAACGTCTGAGGCCATCAAAAATCTGGTTTTTTTTCCCTATGAGAGTCAGAAATATAAAATGGGGGATTAAGAACAATTGAGGTTATTAAGTGCAGCTTTTGGCAAAATGCTAGCCAATGTTGGTGGAACCTTGCTGACTACAAATAAGTGTTTGTGACAGACAAATAAGTTTTGTCTGTTTAAAATTATTTTTGGAAATACTGAGTAATCGTTTGAACATTTGCTTTGAAACTATGGAGGTTGGTTCAGCTGATGAGGTAACTACCCTTCAAATCCAGCAAGTCTTTAAAAATTTTTATGGATGGAGGTTCTGGGGCTTTTATCTCCTACTAGTCTTTAAGCCCGTTACATTAACGGGTGCTAGAATAGAGTGTCTGTCTGTCTGTGTTTCTTTATCTCTCTCTCCTTGGCTGCTGTCTGTGTCCTTCTGCCTCCCCCCCCCCCGAGCAAAGCTGTCTGCCCCCAGCACACACCTCCCACCCAAAGCATCCCCCTCTCCCTCTCTCCATGGCCCCTTCTGTCTCCCCCCAGCACACCCCTCCCCCAAAGCAGCCCCCTTTTCCTCCCCCTGTCTCTCCATGGCCCCTTCTGTCTGCCCCCAGAGCAAAACTGTTTGTCCCCAGCATACCTCCCCCCAAAAGCAGCCCCTTTTCCCTCTCCCTATCTGTCCATGGCCCCTTCTGTCTCCCCCCTAGCACACCCCTCCCCCAATGCAGCCCTCTTTTCTTCTCCCTGTCTCTCCATGGGCTCTTCTGTCTTCCCCCCAGAGTAAAACTGTCTGTCCCCAGCACACCTCCCCCCCAAAGCAGCCCCCTTTCCCTCTCCCTCTGGCCCCCTGAATTAATCCCCCTGCTTACCTGGCCTGCTCCTCTTCAAAGCAGGCCGCGATCGTGGTGGCCGGCACCAGCGAACTTCGCAGGCCGCTCCCCAACCCGGAAGCACGCTCCCCCCGACACGATCCCGTGCGTCAGAGGGAACATGCCACCAAGGCTGGAAAGCGGCCTGCGAGGCCCGCCAAAGCCGGCTACGATCGCAGGTTGGCCCGAAGAGTAGGAACAGCGGCAGCGACAGCAGCGGTGAGCGAGGGCGGGAGGTATGGTTCCAGCTTGGTGAGGTGAGGGCAGGAGATCTGCTGAGCTTCCTTCGGGTTGGTGAGGGCGGGAGGAGGGGCGTGGCCAGAGTGATCATTGGCCGGGTTCTAAAATGGAACACGGCCACGGATCACACACCACGGCCGCAGTAATCACACTTTTTTAAAAGCGCATGCGCCACTAACCTTTTATTATATAGGATATATTGAATAACAACTGCTACTTACCTGTTCACTATACATAAAATTATAAAAATTATTATGGGGAAGTTTCTCTTGGGATTAAAACAATTCCTTCCCTCCTTAAAGCCCCAGCCCAAATGAGAACCTTTTTTTCTTCAAATCAGTGTGCCTGGCAGCAAATGTCAAAAGAAGATAGAGAAATTGTTATAAATATTCACATATCTCATTGTAAAATGGCAAATATTGGACTTGTATATTTTCTTGGTCCTCCTTAACTGTGCACTCTTGAAAGATGTGCATCCCTGGGACACAAACATGGAAATACATCTTTCCGAGATCACTATTTATATACTAGCCATCTGTTTGGAAAGATGAAGGTTCTAAGGCAGTATGGTGTCTCAGGCATTGCTACGGGTAGGCCCTGATGGAAACTGACCTGCCCACTTTGAGCTCAGGCCTATCCAGCAGTAGCACAGCTGGTTTGTGGCTAGCAGTGATCCACCAGTCAAAGACTCCTGGTGATCCACCATCTCTTAAATTCTTCCCCAATCCCTCCCAAGGAGCTTTTAAATCCTTTAGTGTTGGGCTGACAATGAGCAAAAGTGCATAGCAGCTGCTCGCACCTGCCCTAAGCCCTCCTGGTGATGCAGTTCCTAACCCCATATACAGGAAGTTGCATCAGAGGGAAGACTCAGGTCTGGTGGAGTTGGGGGCAGGGTTCCTGTATCCCCCCCCCATGGGGCTATAGCCCACTCAAAATTGGGTGTCTGGCTATTTCCCTGAATAGTGTTAGTAGAGGTGGCTCTTGTCAGACAAATGTTGGATTGAGGAGGATTGCCAGGTGTGATATACTTAGATTTCATCAAGGCAGTTCCACATAGGTAGCTCATGAACAAACTGAACACCCCTTCAATGGATCCTAAAGTGACTGATTGGGTCAGATGGTGGTACATGGGAGTTTTCTTTGAGGATAGGGTACTACAAGAAGTGTGCCACAGTGATCAATCCTTGGTCCAGTTCAACATTTTCATAAGCAATATTGTAGAATTTCCAGGTAAGGTTTGCCTTTTTACCCTGTTGCAGATTTGGTATTATCTGCAGCCATCCTGGGACAGAACATAAGGATGGATCTAATGAAGCTAAATGGTCCAGAGTATGGCATCTAAACTTTAATGCCATAACATATTGGGTCATATATTTGGGCTGAAATCCAAGGGAGACATACAGCAGCAGGAATGATGTATTTCTGTGCACAGAAGAGCAGGATCTGGAGGTGATCAAATCTGATGATCTTAAAATGGCTAAACAGGTAAGAAAGGTGACACCAAAACCCAGAAGGATGTTTGGATTCCTAAGGAGAGGAATGGCCAGCAGAACAGAGGAGGTGATAGTGCCTCAGTATAAACCTCTGGTATGATCTTATTTGGAATACTATGTTCAGTTTTTGAGACTGCACCTTTGAAAAAATATAAATAGGATCAAGTTGATCCAGAAGGCAAATATGAAAATGGTCAGAGGGTTTTTTTATACAACATATTGGGACAAATGTAAAAATATCAATATATACTCTTGGCAGAAAGACAAAAAAAGAGATATCGTAAAAACATTAAAATACTTCCATGGAATAAATGCATAGGAAGTAGGTCTCATTCAACTTAAAAAAAACCTCTGAAATGTAGGTCTATATAGAAAAAAGAGAAAAATGAAGGCAGGTAAAGACCATATGGACTATCCAGTCTGTCTATCCATACCATCTATTATCTCTTCCTCTCACTTAGAGATTATACTGTATATATTTGTCACAAGCTTTCTTGAATTCAGGTACATTCTTCATCACTTCTACTGGGAGGCCATTCCACACATTTACCACCTTTTCTGTGACGTACAAAGTCTATTCAAAAATTTCCAGGACAGTTTGAATTGCGTACTAATGGTAAGTTATTTTGTGATGTGCTAGACAGCGTTGAGTAGCTTGAAACCTCATGAGGAACCTCCTTTTTCCCATTTGATTTATGTTTTTGTCTTTGAGCTACAGCAGTTTTTGTGAAAGTGTGTTTTTGTGATTGACTATTTTTTAAATCATGTGTGATCTCAATGAGCACCACTACAGCGTGAAGTTCTGTTTTAAATTGGGTAAGGCCGCTACAGAAACTTATAAAATATTGAAAGTGACTTATGGAGACCATGTCATGAGTAATGGAAGGTGTTTTGAATGGTATTCACGCTTCAAAAGTGGTTGTGAATCAGTGGAAGATGATTCACGAACTGGAAGCCCATCAGTGTCAACTGATGATCCTGTTGATCAAGTAAGGGTTCTTGTGCATGCTAATCTACGATTAACTGTTAGAGAATTGGCAGAGGAATGCAACATCTCCACTGGTTTATGCCACAACATTCTAACAGAGAAGTTGGGGATGTCTTGCATTGTGGCAGTTTGTTCCATGGTTGATGACCGATGACTAGAAGAACAACCACAAAAAAAACAAAAACAATGACAGTTCTTCCCCAGCCACCTTAGTCTCATGACTTGGCCCTTGCTGACTACTTCTTGTTTCCTAAACTTAAATCCATGCTGAAAGAAAGGCAACAAGGGAGAGAGGCATGGCAAGATGGCGGACTGAATCTCCGACAGTGTTTCGTTTGCCAAGAAGTGCTGCAGCGGGTTTTCTTACCTGGAGATATGCCCCATGCAAAGCGTAAGGGGAGTGTGAAGGCACAACTGCTGCCCGCCCAAGCCTCTTCCCCAGTGCAGCAGACCCTGGATAGATTCGCCGTTAGAGCTCCACCTCAAGATCCTGGAAAGCAGAGCCCTGCACTGAATGATGCCAAAGGAGTGGTGTCGTTTTGGGGGCCAGACATCTCATTAACTCCTCCGGGCATCGTACCTCCACTGTGTCCAGCGTTCACTTGGGGTGGAGCAGGCACTTTCCTGATGGCGGCTAGCGTGGGAGAGGAAACTCCAGGCAGTGAAGAGAAACCCGATGAATCGAACGCCGAACAAAAAGTTGAAGGAACCATATTGGATTTCTCTAGCCCTGAGGGGGTGACCCTGGACAGTATCTGGAAGGCCATTTAGAAGCTAGATGGGACATTAGTAAAATCTGCCCAAGAAATATCTTTAATTGTGAATGAAGTTGACCTTCTTTCCCAGTCACTGGAGACTTTAAAACAAGAATAAGTTTTAGATATCGATCTAACAAAAAAGGAAATTAAAGAACTTAAGGGTAATGTGGTATCTATAATCAAATATAATATAATTTTGCACCAGAAAATGGAAAAAATTGAGAACGTTAATAGAAGACTTACTAGTCCTTTTACTAAGGTGTGGTAGCCATTTTAGCATGTGCTAAATGCTAACACACACCAACGCGTCCATAGGCTATAATGGATGCATTAGTGTTTAGCCCACTAATTTTTAGCACGTGCTACAACAGCTACCGCACCTTAGTAAAAGGACCCCTTAGTCTGGGTTCTGAACTTTCCCAAAACTGTAGGAGTATCTCCCTTGGATCTTTTAACAAAATACCTTATAGAAGTATTGAAGTTTTCTTCTATTGCGATTCTGCCTTTAAATAACATAGTAAATGATGGCAGATAAAGACCTGAACGGTCCATCCAGTCTGCCCATTAGTTATTCTTATTAGAAATACATGATTAAGTTAACTTGTCAATGCTTTGATATTTCTGGGCCATAGACTAAAGTCCACCTGGTAATATCCTTCGTTCCAGATATACTTTTTGCCAGTCTCCTCCAAATCTGTGAAGGAACCCCAGGTCGAAGAGGTCTAGGCCTAGGAGAGAGAGATGCTGTTTTTCAGGATTTATCAACTATTTTGGAAGATTAATTATCAGAAGTATCTGTCTGAGCAACACTACTGGTATCTTTTGTTTTTGAACAAGACCTTAATGCAGTGATGAGACTATTTTTTGAAATTCTCATGTTCTATTTTGTGGTCAAAAAATTTGAATTTACCCGAATGCAACTAAAATTACACAAGAAAGAAGTTTCTGTCACTGAGGGAGGAAACTCAGGCTTTAGGAGCATTGTATTTGTTGGCATACCAATGTAAATGTATAACTCATAAGATACCTGGGTGTAAAATATGTTTTCTTTGATCCGGAGCATTTGAGGGCCTTCGTTGATATTAAGAAAATTTCCAGTGGTCTTGATCCAACAAAAAATGAATGATTTGTGAATGATAGATGGACAATATCAGTTTAATGCCTTTTCTTTAATTATTTTTTCTTCTTTTTTGGTCTCCTTGTTTTCTGTCACCTGCCTCTTAACTTTCTTTTCCTTTCATAGTGGTCTAAGGAAGAGTAAAAATTTTATTTTTTTTCTTTAAAGATTTATTCTTGATTAGTAATTCTCTGTTTTTCTTGAACAAGTTGTAAACGCTTGTATAAATTTTCAAAATATAAATAAAGGAAGGCAATTCAACACCATTGAAGACATAAAGCAAAATTTGACACAAACTTTTGGCAATTCCTGAAGATGCATTTAAGGACTGTTTCCCGAAGTGGAAACGACGTTAGGAAAAGTGTATACAGGGAAGGTGAATACTTTGAAGGGGACCCAATGGAATATGTTGTAAGATTGTTTAATAAATTTTTATAAAATCAGTCCTGGAACTTTTTAACTGACCTCTTATTTCTTCAGGTTCCTTTTGAGTCTGTTCCCTTTAACCTTCATCCTATGACCCCTCATTCTAGAAGTGAAAGAAGTTAAACTCAGGAGCAAAGCTGTACTTCACTTAAAAATGTTAATCACTCAATTAATTGTGACATTACTTTTTAATCACAAGATTAATCACAAAAATGCCTCATCCACATTTCCTCCTGTACAATGCAAAATATACAGATAGCAGACATAAATTCTCAAAACTGACATATTTCAATCATTAAACTGAAAATAAAATCATTTTTCCTGCCTTTGTTGTCTGGTGATTTCATTTTTCTAATCATCTTGTTCCCAGTCTCTGGTTCTGTTTCCGTGTCTGTGCTCTGAACTATGTTTCCAGGGCCTTCTGTCTATTTGATATTTCCTCTCTCTTTCACTTTCTGCTCTATATCTGTCTTTGGTAGTGACCATTCACATTCAACTTTCTTCCATTTTCTGCCTCCTTCTAAAATCTAGTTTCCATCTCTTACCCTTCCCTCCATCTATGTGCAGCATCTCCTTCCTCTCTTTCCTTTCTCCTCTATTAATGTGCATTACCTCCTTTCTTCTTTCCTCCCATATACATACAGCATTTTCTCCTTCTCCTTTTCCATCTATCTGCATTTTCTTCATGTCCATCCATGTGCCACATCTTTGTCCTCTTTTTACTTCCCCTCTCTTCATGTGCATTTCCCTCTCTATTTTCTTCCCCTCCTCTCCATTCAGAGCCAGTATCTCCCCTTTCCTCCTTCCATCACCTAGTTGCAGAATCGGTCCTTCTCTCTCTCCTGTCCAGATCCAGCATATCTTTCTCTCCATCCCTTCCTCCTCGAGTCCAGTACTTCTTCCACACTCTTTCTTCCCCCTCCCCAGTCCAGTCTCAGTCTCTTCCTCTCTCTAGGCTGTATTCTAGCTCATGGGTCCAGCGTTTCTCCCTACCCAGTCCTCCAAACTTCTGTATATTCACTGGCAACAAGGCAGCAATTAAGCTAAGCTGCCTCTTGCTGTCTTAAGGGCTTTCTCTCTGACGCTTCCCACCCATTCAGCAACAGGCAGTTATTTCAGAGAGAAGGCTCCCAGGGCCAGCCAGGCTTAATATGGCTGATGAAGATATACAAGTTTTGAGGATGCCAGACTTGTGGCAGGGGAGGGGAGAAGCATAGCAGCATCAATTTTATTTTAAAGCATTAAACTTTTAACGTAAATGGACAGCCCTACGTTGTCTAAAGCAATATTTCTGTATGAAAAGAATGGTGGATGCATGGAACAGTTTCCCAGTGAAGACAGTGGAGATGAGAACAGTATTTAAATGGCTAGGCAATATGGTCTTTATCTGCTGTCATTTTCTATTTTCTGTGTGAAATTGTAAAGAAGACTGATTATAACACACAGCCCTCAATTACAACTGACACACAGCTGGATGTGATCAGTGTGGCAGGACTGCTGAGATACAGGACATAGATTACACAGCATGTCCCAAACTATTTCAACTCCCTCTCAAGTGCTTAAGAAAAACTAATGAATAAAAACGCAGGGGGGAGGGAGGGGGTAAAGAGTGAAAGTAACCATATGGCCATTTCTATTTCAACCACCTGAAAGTGTGCAATGGAGTTCAGCAGTGATTGCTGAAACACACCTCCTAGTCTAGAATGAAGTGTTGCAGGGTCCAACCGATACTGTATGTAATAACAGCAAAAGTCAATTACTCTTACTGTGTTTTATGAAAGCCAATGAAACAAAGAATATGAAGACACATATCCCCAAATTCTGTAGACGTTGTCCAGATCCACTTGTAAGCCAGTCAGACAATTAGGAGCTAACAATCAATTATTAGAGTTAACAAGTAATTGACAGTAATTAGGAGTTAGGTGCAGATCTGCCCTATGCCCTGTTCTATAACATTCTAACAATTCTTAAAGTGAACTCAAGACAGATCAACCACAATACAAAATTTTTCAGTGATGAGACACCCCATAAAATAGTATATTTCTCATCACTGAAAAATTTTGTATTGTGGCTGTTCTATAACAGGCACACATAAATTTCAGAGTGTGCACCTCAAAAGGGGTGTGCCCATGGGAGGGGCATTCCCAGAAATTAGGTGTCATGTTATAGAATACCTGCATTTGCATGCCTGCCTGCCATCTGTTGGGTGTCGGCATTTACGCCAGCTTTGGTCAGGTTTAAGTGCTCACTCTCAAGTGCGAGAAGCACGCCAAACTTGAATTCTGTAAAGTACACTCTGCGTAGAGCGCCCTTTACAGAATATGACCTTAGCATGGATCATAATGGCACCTAACTCCGGGGGGGCCACTTTCTGAATCTGATCTGGCCTGCTCATTTCTGGTCCTGGTGCAGTGTCAAAGAAGTCAAATGGAAAAAAACTATATGATGGCCTCCTAGCCACACAAGCAGCAAAACTCAACAACCAAATCTCCAATCTACTAATTATGACCCCAGACTACAAAACATTCAGAAAAGAAATAAAGGCTCTACTCTTCAAGAAATTCCTGCAAACGACTTAATATCGCTAGCTCCTTCCCACTCCTCAATACCACTCCCTAATACCTTCCTGATTCCCCCAAAGCAACCTCATCTTCTCCATATCTCCTCTAGAAATTACCAGATAGCTTCTTCATGTAATTCCTTTATTGTAATTCTTTTGTAATCCGCAAGGCAATGGCGGAACAGAAATCTCTAAAGTAATACATCTCAGCTTTTCCTTCACAAATACGGATCCTCTGTACTTATCCTGTTTTTAAAAGTTTCTGTCAGTTTTTATTTCCATCACTTCCACTGGAAGGCCTGCCTGTGCATATACCATACTTTCCATAATAAAATATTTTCTGAACTGATGTTACGCCCAAGTCTGTTCTGTTGAAGCTTCATACCTCAGCCCATTCTACAACAGTTTGTTGCTTCATGATGTATATTAATTAATGGAAGCAGTCATGGAAGAGATTGACTTGGATGGTGCTGGAATATCTGCACGACAGACTGAGAAAATGTGTGCTAGGGTCTCGGGAGACCATGAATTGTTATTGGTTCTAGGTATGGGTCAGAATTTCATCAGGCTTTTTTTATATCTTGCAGTGTGTCCCTGCCAGTGCCTTGCATTGCTCACTTTTAATTTTGCTACTTCCAAGCACCATTTTCTGTAAATGATGTGACAGCTATCATTATTTAACTGTGAAGTCTTGAGACCTCTTGTTATACGATATCAACCTCCACACTCTAGATTTCTCCAATATGGCTAACAGTCCCTAGAATTAAATTATCTGCATGTTGAAATAACGTGGACAATGATACCTTACAATTAGTTTTATGCTTCTGTTCATTATATCTAGAAACATAGCATTTTGAAGTGATTAAAGCCTCTTGGCATAAAAAGTTAAGGGTCGTAGAAAGGGCTTCTTCCTTCCCTGCTTAGCCAGTAAACCAGGGCTACTCAAATAATTTGAGCTGAGGTCAGCTGTCTGAAACTCAGGGTCTGCAAAGTACAGTGGAACCTTGGTTTACGAGCATAATTCGTTCCAGAAGCATTATCCACATTAAACCTCATTTGCCACGTCACGGCCCATTTCTCAAGCATGTTTATGTTCTGTTGCAGGTCTTTGCAATACTTCTGCGTCTTCACTACTCTGAATAGCTTCGTTTCATCTGCAAATTTAATCACCTCGCTCATTGTACAAATTTCCAGGTCGTTTATAAATATGTTGAAGAGCACGGGTCCAAGCACCGAACCCTGCAGCACTCCGCTCTTGACGCTTTTCCAGTCCGAGTATTGTCCATTTACCTCCACTCTCTGTTTCCTATCATTTGCTGTGTCTTACTCAGCTATTATTAGAAACAAACTCACCAAAGCTAACTTTGATGCTACCTGCGAGTCATCATATGTTGTGTATGTCATTACTGTGCTCATGCTTTTTAGTGCACGTGGGAAGAATGAAGTGATGCATAAAATGGAGACTTAATGAACATGAGTTGTTTGAGAACAGGAGCACTCACAGAGTGCTGTTGGTGATGCGCTGGCAAACTTGATAGAATCAGATCATGGATTTCAAATGGCAAATAATAAATGTTATGCTGGCTTCCAACTTGGGAGGAGATCGAGACTGACAGAGCCAGCTCTGGCAAATCAAGAACAATTTTGGATATGTAAATTAGCCACAATAAAGCCTGAAGGACTTCATGACGAAATCGAGTGGCTTTCTCTTTTGTGATTGGTGTGGGATGATTATGTGACTGCTCAATGATTGACTACATTTAGTTTGTTTTAAATCTAGCACCATGAATTGATTGCTTGAAAAACTTGCAGCAATGTTCAGTGGCATAGTAAGGGTAAACAGCGCCCCCTCCCTCGAACGCACACTCCCTTTCCCCATAACTTTTTAATTTCTCCGGCATGAGCAGCATGCCAACATCGGTGTCGGCTCGCCCTTTGACGTCGCTTCCTAGGTGCGGGTCCCGGACGTGGCATCAGTGAGCGCGCCGATGCCGACGCAGGCAGCAACCTACGCCGGAGAAGTAAAAGAGGTACAGGAAAGGCAAGGGGCGCGGCGTGCGGCAAGGAGAGGATTGGGGGGGTGGAGAGGAGGAAGGGTGCTGTGCCCTTAGCGCGCCGGCCCCCCTTCCCCTTACTACGCCACTGGTAATGTTATGGACTATAAAGTAAAACTGGACATTTAGGGGCCTTTTATTAAAGGCCATAAGACACTTAGGTCCTGATTCTATAAATGGTGTCTAAATTGTAGGCATAAGTGTCAATCATACACTAGGTGCTGTTTATAGAATCTCGCCTAGCGGCGCTTAAAGCAGCCTTGGGCATTAGTAGGCACTGAAATCTTTTGTGCACTCTATGCCAGGGTTTTCTTGGCCTAAATGAGTGTGCCTAAGTTAAAACACATCCAAGATCCACCCAGAATCCGCCCCTAATCATGCCCACTTTCTGGTAGGTGGAGTAGATGCTTACCTCAAAGTGGTAGGCACTTACCATCTAATTAATTGCAATTTTTAATTAACAGCCCCAATTAAGGCTAATAAATAAAGTTAGGTGCCCAGATTGGCTAAGCACACCAATCTAGGTGCCCGACTTTAGGCATCTTTTATAGGGCCTTAAAGCACAGTTAACATGCAAAACCAGGTTTCCACACAAATATGCTAAAGTGTTTTGCAGTATTTTCCCTGTTTAAGGGGTCCTTTACTAACCCGTGACTAAAAGTGGCCTTTGGGCACCCTAAAAACATAAGAATGGCCATACTGGGTCAATGGTCAATCTAGCCCAGAATCCTGTTTTCCATAGTGGCCAATCCAGGTCACTATGGAACCTGGCAGTAACTCTTACCCAGGTCTTTTCTGTGTTTTACTGCAGTTGTAAAATGGCAGATTTTCTATTTTTGGTATTAATGGCCATGCGCTAATGCTGCTATTGGTGTGTGGTCATTTTTAAAAAATTACCACATCAGCACTTACCACCACCCATTTTGTAAGCAATAAGAGCTCATGCAGTATTCTCACATTAACCAGATAGCATGCGATAATTTAGCACAGAAATGTCCATTCTCAGACACCTAGAAAAACAACAAAAAAACACATAAAATATTTTTAGCATGTGCAGATTTGGCAGTTACCACAGGAACACTGGGCACATCCCATGGTATGCCATATGAAGTTGTATTAGGCACACATTAGCACCTAATGTAGCTTAGTAAAAGGTCCCCTAAATTGCGTATTATTGGGTTGTTTTTTTTTAAGAACTTATCTGGGAATGTGACATGGACATGGAAATGTTAGCCAGCTAATATGTTGTCATTATTGTGTGCTAACCTCTGCTGTGATGCAGTTGCCACTCAAAGCACTTGTGTCGGGTATTGTGGAAGTGAAAATGTGGGAAGCTGAATGCTGGAGAAACTGAGATAGAATCAAATAAACCAAGTGTCTGATTTAACTTTTGCTTATGCTATTCACCAGATTCTATATATAGCACCCAGATCTGCACAGCCAAACTTGTGTACATGCTAATTTCTTAGAACAGTAGATTGTGGACTCCACAGCAAAACTTTCTGTAAGGGCCCCTTAGGTTTCAGGATATTCACACTGAGGCCCAGATTCTCTAAAAGTGCGTCCCGATTTTAGGCAGCTGTAGGCGTCCTACAGCTGTCTAATCAGCCAATCGGGATGCACGTTTTTTAAAAAAAAATGCTCCCCAGGCAGGCCGCCTATATTGAAGGCGAGGCCCGCAAGACACCTAGGCCCTGATTCTGTATAGGACGCCCGGAAGAGGCGTCCTATTCAGAATCGGCCTAAACTAAACCCCGATTCTGTAACCGGCGTCCATGTTACAGACGTGGGTTAGAGAATCGGGTTAGATTAGACACGGCCCGCTACACTTATCGCGGCAAGGGATCTCTCTGCCGCTATAAGTATAGCGGGCCGTGGCCCCCTGACCGATCACTGGCAGGAGGGTGCCCAAACCCTCCTGCCCGAAGACGCACCCCCCTCACCGACACTACCGACCGCCCCCCCCGACACTACCGATCGCCCCCCCCCGACAATATCGGTCGCTGGCAGGAGGGTGCCCAATCCCTCCTGCCCGAAGACGCACCCCCCCCCGGCGCTAACAACCCCCACTCCACCAAACCTGTTCTTACAGATGGGTCTTGCATGTCGAGCAAGCAGGCACGCCTCGTCGAAATGAGGCGGGCCCGCCCCTTCCCGCCGAAGCCTAAGGCCTGATTGGCCCAGGCTCTAGAAGCCTGGACCAATCAGGCCTTAGGAATAGCAGGTCCGCCCATCCCTACTAAGTCTAAGGTCTGATTGGCCAATCAGGCCTTAGATTAAGTGGGGATGGGCGGACTCGCTATGCCAAAGGCCTGATTGGTCCAGGCTTCTAGAGCCTGGGCCAATCAGGCCTTAGGCTTCGGCGGGATGGGCCGGGAAGGGGCAGGCCCGCCTCATTTCGACGAGGCGTGCCTGCTTGCTTGACGTGCAAGACCCATCTGTAAGAACAGGTTTGGTGGAGTGGGGGTTGTTAGCGCCAGGGGGGGGTGCGTCTTCGGGCAGGAGGGATTGGGCACCCTCCTGCCAGCGACCGATATTGTCGGGGGGGGGATCGGTAATGTCGGGGGGGGGGCGGTCGGTAGTGTCGGGGGAGGGCGGTCGGTAGTGTCGGGGAGGGGGGTGCGTCTTCGGGCAGGAGGGATTGGGCACTCTCCTGCCAGCGACCGATATTGTCGGGGGGGGGGATCGGTAATGTCGGGGAGAGGGGTGCGTCTTCGGGCAGGAGGGTTTGGGCACCCTCCTGCCAGTGATCGGTCAGGGGCCACGGCCCGCTATACTTATAGCGGCAGAGAGATCCCTTGCCGCGATAAGTATAGCGGGCCGTGTCTACTTACAATGTAGACCAGCATTTTGCTGGCCTACATTTTTAAGCTTCTCATCTACTAGGGAGATGCGTAGGGCCGCCTAGGTTCAGCCTAAGGCCCGCCTAAGGCCCTTAGACGAGCTTAGGCATCTTGCGGGTCTCCCTAGGCTCCCGGAGGCGCCTTCAGGCCTGCCTGGGGAGCATTTTTTTTTAAAAAAACGTGCATCCCGATTGGCTGATTAGACAGCTGTAGGACGTCTACAGCTGCCTAAAATCGGGACGCACTTTTAGAGAATCAGGGCCTGAATGTGCATGAGATTGATTTGCATATGCTGCCTCCTTGGTATGCACATATTCATTGTGGATATCCTGAAAAACCTGATTGGGTGTGCCAGGACTGGGTTGAGAACCACTGACATTTGGGGGGGGGGGGGAAGCTGGGAGGTTTGCTTACATACCTAATACTCTTACACGGGCCCTGATATGCTTGTCTGCACATACATACATGTGGCATTTTATAAGACCACAACAGGATAGGGAGATAACTAATTTGAATCTGTGATGAAGAATCACAATACCATAAAACAATCACAGCTCTTATAAAAATTATCAATTATAAAAAAGTGAATATAAAGTGCTCAGACCCTATAACCATTAGTTTAGTGATGACACCAAACTGCGGTTTAGATAGGGACCATCATAGCATCTTTATAGTCCCTAGCCCAACCCTTAAGCATATAATCACAAAAGAGAAAAGATAACCACTTATCTGGGTTCACTGGAGGGTCGGGCACTTAATCTGCCACAGTTGTGATAAAGTGACGTGCTAGAAAGTGCCAATCAATGTTAAAAAGTGTACATTAAACTGCCATATCAGTATCCATGACCCCCCGACTCGATTTTCGGCTCTTCATCAGGAGGGGACACTGTTAAAGCAAAAATTCTATTTAAAATCCTGAACAGTGAATAACCTCCTAATTCTACCACTATAGACTTGTCATCTACTTGCCATCTTACATACTATAATTATATTACTCAAATTCTTTAAGTTAGGAAATATGAAAACCAAATCTCATACCGAATATCGGCAGCCTATACCCGGCAGGCTAGGAAATGCTGGCAACAATGAAACCTGAACTGCAACTACTCTATTTATCGGTCTATCCCTTACCTCACCGGAAATGACATCTACCCAATAGACATGCTCGTTATAAATTGAACCATTCTATTTCTGAATTCAAACCAAGCGGCATAAGAGTTTGCCAATTGTAAATGAATCTCTGTTCTTTCATAATTAAAAATTTTGATAGATCACCGGAAAAATCTTTAATATGCAACAAGACAGTGTATCTCTGCCTCAATTGAATGGGCTTCCTGTAACCAATGGGATACTAAAGGGGCGGAGACTCACTCTCTACAGATATTACTAAGGTGCTCTGTTATCTGGATTTTAATTTTTCTACAGGTCTGACCAATGTATATCTTCTCACAGGGGCAAATTATGCAGTATATTACCCCGCTGGAGTTACAATCTGTACCGGAAGACAACACAAATTTCTTACCACCTGAGTACGGGATCACCAGATGTGGTCGATCCAGTATGTAGGGTTATATGGTCTGAGCACTTTATATTCACTTTTTTATAATTGATAATTTTTTATAAGAGCTGTGATTGTTTTATGGCATTTCATAAGAGCCATTTTCCACATGCACATACTTTATGGATGGAAAATATTTTATTAAATTACCCCTATAATGTTCTTTAGGTGGCCTTCGGTAATTCTGTTAAGGTCAGCATAGGTAGTAGGGCTGGCAGTGCTCAGGTTCTTAGTGAACATCGCCACAGACATGCACCTCCTTGTCTGCAGCTAGAAAATATGTGAAGCAAAAATGATTAAACATTTCAAAACTAATATCAACGATAACTTAGAAAAGAAGTTCTGACCTTTCATTTTAAAATTAGAGCCGAGCACTTCTGACTGAAGACATTGGAAATTATCTACAGTGCTCTAACACATTTCTTTCTTTCTATTCATACTAAAAGCTGAGCAGAAGAAAAAAAAAAAAAAAATCACCGATTAAAATAAACGTCCACCCAAACGCTAATTGCAGCAGATTTGAGGCATCTGAAGGGAGTTAGGCACTTGAAAGCAATTTGCCTTCAAGGAGAAATCGCTCATCCGCCTCCAAATGAGCCTAGCCTGCCAATTTTGGTGCTTCAGAGGTATACGGTCTCCACGCAGCAACCCAGATGAGACTGTTCGCAGGCTGCTGGGAACGTCCTGAATAACCTACCAGGCCCCAGCCTGTGCTCTGCCTCTGCCCGCCGGAGGTTGCACCGGGCAGGAAGCCAGGCAGGCCTGGGAATGTGCAGCGGACCCTTCCCATTGGCTGAGGCGCCCGGAGCTGGGAGGAGCTTCCCGATTTTTCATTGGTCGGGAGAGCTGACTTCTCCGGGATGGAGGGGCTCGGGGGAGGGGGGGAAAGACAGTGCTTCATTGACATGAGCGCGGGGAAGGATGTACCCTGTCGCCTCCTTGGCGAGGAGGGGGCCCTGGGAGGAGGAAGTAGCTGGCCAGGGAGGGCTAGGTGGGGATGAGTTGCGGGGCTTGGGGCTCCCAATCTCTGCCGAGGGGGGTAAGGTAACTCCGCGCAGGGGAGAGTCCGAGAGCTGCAGAGCTGTCAAAGCCGAAGGGAAACTGGGTAGAGGAGGAGGAGGAGGAGGAGGAGGAGGAGAGTCACATACAGACACGCGAAGAATATGGCGAGGGAGGAGGACCCGATTTGCAGCTGCTCGACTGCTCTGGCACTGCTGGCTCTCATCGGGGCAGCAGTTTCCGAAAGGAAGTCCTTGTGCGTGCCCTTCCCAGCTAAACAAGTGCAATTTGTGCGGGTTCTCTGCCTCCTCCCCACGGAACGAAATCATTGCAATCCGAAATCCGTTCGTTCCTGTTGTCCTTCACTTGTCTTTCGGTAAGTGGTCCCAGACTGAACTTGTTGTTGTTTTTTTTTCTTTCTTTAAATTTACTTTATCGAGTTAAAGCCTATCAAACAGCCCACGCTATTTTTTTCCCACAGTTTGAGTTTGTGCCCCTATGCAACTAACCCCCCCCCGATCATTTTATGGGTCGTTGCACATATGGTCGTGAGAATTTATGCGACCAAACTTTCAGCGCACGCTAAAATCAACAGAGCAAACGGAAAAACGCATGGGGTTGGAAAATTGCAATCGGTGCATTATAGACCTCAGCTTCTATTATTTTGGTGGCATCCCCTCCGCCGTTTAAACTTTTTTTGCATGCCCGACTTCCCTAACATGGAGCGAGTTGCTGTCGCCCCCCCCCCCCCCGGGCTGACGGAGGAGGGGGCTGTTCCCTCTTAGAAGTTCAAACGGATCCCTGTTACCAGGTGACTTCGTTTTGCTGCGACTGGCAGGGTTGTAGCAACTTCCAACAAACCTGAAGGGCGAGAGGGCGGCGCGCGGAGGCCAGTTCGGAGCTCTGCGGGAACGAGCCCGGCGTCCGCTCGCTGAGCTCGAGCCGACACGGCTTCGGGGGGAAGGGAGGGGGGGGGGGTTGTGACGTGCGGACTCCTTTGCCTACCCAAGGGGAAGAGAGCCTGCAGGTGTATTGACGGGTAGGTCTGTAGGACTAGATGTGAAACCAACCAACCATTCTTGAGTGATTTGTCTTTGGTTTGATTTGCTATTGGTAACTGTCCTTAAGGCTGGCTTACACCTTCGTATTATTAATGGTGCATGATATGGCTTTGATTTATCCCGCGAGTTAACTAAAGACCTTAAGGACATCTGAGCAGGTGCTCTAGAGAGCAATGCCCTCATTTAAAGTTTATAGTTGAAACGTTTATTATATAGGGTCTTCCATGTCGATCAGAAACCCGTGTGTTGTTGGGGGGGGAGGGGGGTGTTCTTCAAAGGATCGAGCCATAGACTCGGATGTCCCAAGTTTTGTAAAAAAAAAAAAAAAAAAAAAAAAAATAAGTTATTTCAGCGAATGTTGTCCTAAACTTAAACACTTCTGATTGTAATATTACATTTAAGATTCTCAAAATCTGCATGGAGCTGAGACACGATTTTGATGTTTGAACTGTGTGCAAGACTTCCATAGAGTGAACCCAAATAAGTTACCCAGATAAGTGAAGGGGACAGTTTTAGTTCACAAAGAGTAACAAAGTGGGAAATCAAGGTCACATAGATGCACGAGCACCCCAATACTGAGCAAACTTCTTGACTGGGTTTAGCACCCCCCTCCCTAATCATTTTCAAAAGTTGGCTCCTATGTATGTATAAGATGCCTTCAGCACTCCCAATCATTTCAAAAGTAGAAATTACACAAATTGCCCCTACTTGCCTATAATGAGAGCTTGCACAGTGTATGGGTGGGGGTGGGGTAGGTGGTAGGTGCTCAGCACCCACAAAGCTAGTAGCTTTGACACATCGAGTTTTCAGAATATCCCTAATGAATATGAAAGAGGCTTCTAGACAGTGGAGACAATAAACATGCAAATATCCTTTATGCATATTCACTAGAGATATCCTGTTCTTCCAGGACTGAGCGTGAAGAACAAGGCATTAGGATTCTCTTGATGTCTTAAATTCCTTGCCTGCCCCTAGACTACAGCCAGTGTAGAGATCATTCATTTTCTTCTGTGTGTAAAGCTGTAGATTTGAAATCCATTACATTTGATCATCCAAGGGCTGTTTTTTTTTTTTTTAAAGAGAACCACCAGTATGTTTCTAATTGAGATGTGCTTGCAAAGGGGGGGGGAGGGGCTTATGCATTAACACTTGTGTACCATTTTACTTCTACCTGCATTGAAAGCTTATTTTTTTTTTCTAAATATGCAGGAATTCCACGGTGAGCAGCTGGGAGTATAATTTTGTAACCTGGCAGTTCCGTTAAATATTCGCTTTTAAGAAACATAGTGGAAATCAGGCATGCGAGTTTCAAAGTTTTAGTACTGCAAAATATGTTAATGATGCTGTATCTTATATCTGGAGAGTATAGTAGCCTCTATGTATCAGAAGTTTAACAGTATTATTAAGTATTTGCGGAGAGTGTGACTTAGTGGTCAGAGCTACAGACAGCCTCAGCACCCTGAGGTGGTGGATTCAAACCCCATGCTACTTCTTGTGACCCCGGGCGAGTCACTTAATCCTCCACTACCCCAGGTGAGCCCACTGGGACAAATGCTTGACGTACCTGTATGTAAATCACTTTCAGTGTGGCTGTAAAACTACAAAATGGTGGTATACTCGTATAAGTCCCAATCCCTCTTCCTTAAGTACAGAACTGCATGTTAGTGTGACATACTGAACGGTGTGTAAGGAGTCCTTTTTTAGCACAAAAGGTATATATTATCTTGCAGGTTAATGCAGATGTGCTATATTGAATTTAGTGAAGACAATACTAGAGAAATCCATCCTATATTTGTGCAGCTCTAGGTCTTTCGAAGTTAAGAATGGCATCTTGAGTTACAATGCTGTTAAGTTTTCTTAACCTAGGACTAACTCTTCAAAACCTGACATTTAATTGACCTTTGGAAGTTCATTCTGTTAATAATACTCCAGCACTAAAGCTATGGTTGACTGAGCTGGTGTTTTTACATTCATTCGTGCTTAGCATATGAATTCTGCAGCATAATTGCTACTTTAAGTTCCTATTTTCAGAGAAGAAAGAGTTCTTACTCTTCCCCCCCCCCCCAGGGCTGGGTCCTTGTAGAGTGTTTTGGATTGAAATGTTTTCCTGCCATTAGTTTGTATTGGGCGTGTCTAAAAGAAGGGGGAAGTAATGGAAATTTCTTGCGTATACTTGAACTGCTTTGGGAAGGACAAAAATGCAGTTGGAAATGGAGGACGACCTTCAGGGTTTTTGAAGGTTATTTGGTGCCCAGTGGAAAAGACATTACAAAGGTCTAATTGCTCTGGCGTTCTAGGTCACAGCATCTGAGCTGCAATGATAAATAAGTTTGGCTAATAACATTTCTAGAGAATTAAACTCGCATTTTGTTAATTTCATCTGAGGCACTTAGTATAAGCAAAATAAGCCATTTTCACTTAGGAGCTAGCAGGTATTGAAATGCAACTGTTGCTTTTAACTTTAGGTTTGATTTGGTTTGGATATCTGTAGGGGTTGTAAGTGAGAAAGTATTAATCCTTCTGTGGTTGCATATTTGAGTCCTGATAACCAGCCTTTTATTTTCTTAAAGCTTTTCAGCGGACTGCGTCCTAGAGGTTTTTATGTGGTTTGCCAAGTTTTATTATTATTTTAATATTAATAAAGTCCATCTCGGGAACATCATTTCTCCACATTGTTTTTTGTTTCTTCTTGAATTTGTCTGTGGAGATCATTGGGTCAATGCTCTTGTTTTCTTTTTGCAAGAAAAGAAAAACATTGTTTTTTGAACTGCAAAATGTATCTTGCGTACGTAGTGTTTTGTGTTTCATTATTTTCTCATTTATAGCTAAATTTGAAAACTGTAGGGTAGGAAATGTGAGCCCGAGAGCTGGTCTTGACAGGTGACCATAACATGGGGCTGGGAGGTCCGCGTGTCACCTGTTGAGATCTTCCTGGGAAGGGCTCGGAGAGGTAATTGATCAGTGGCATTTCCCGCTGGGAGGAATTTAAAATGATTGGAGGGGTGCTGGTGGGGGTGGAGTTGAAAGCCGGGACCTCGGAGGAGGCTTTTCCCACCCGCCTGCCCCTTTTGTTTGCTGGACAGATGTGGATGGTCGGGAGGTAGCTTGGGAGGGCAGTTGTCCCGAGTTACTGGTACTCATCCAGGGATGAGCGGCGGGCCACCCTGAAGCTGTGCCTGTGGGTTGGGAAACCCTGAAAACGGGGCAAGGAGGTACATGCCGCCCCTCAGACCCTCAGGGTCAGGAGCTTTAAGTATTAGACTTATTTTGATAGCTCAGGAATGTTGCTGTTGCCGATCATTCTTCGAAAAGAAGCAAGTCCTACTATTGGTACAATCTGTAATCCTTGGGATGCTGGACTACTATACCTACCATGTCCCGCGACCATGATGAAGCAATTGCAGACGATGCAGAATACAGCCCTGAGACTTGTCTATTCACTAAAAAAATATGACCATATCACAGAGGCATACCATGACTCGCATTGGCTTCTAATAGAAGCAAGAGTGAACTTCAAATTCTACTGCTCACTTTACAAGGCTATCAACGGAGAAAGCCCAACTTACTGGAATAACAGACTAAATCAATCCTCCTCTATCAGACACAGAAGAACCCATTCACTATTCTATTACCCACCATCCAAAAATGTCAAACGAAAAAAACTCTATGACAACTTAATAGCCTCCAAAGCAGCTAAGTTGGACAAACAACTCACCACTCTGTTATCTTCATCCACAGATTACAAAACCTTCAAGAAAGAAATTAAAACCATACTCTTCAAAAAACACGTTAAACCTATCCAGCACAACATCCAACACTCTATAAACCCTTAGTACTCTCTAATTTTTTTCTAATTACTAAACATTAACTAAAACCCATAATTATCCCTTAAAATTTTATTCTATTACTTCAAAGTTGAAATGTAATTCTTGTTTTTAGTTTGGATGTAATCCGCCTTGAACCGCAAGGTAATGGCGGAATAGAAATCACTAATGTAATGTAATATTATGTTTTGGAACTTGTTATGGTTACCAATGAACAGAGTTGCGATTATTTTCCCAAGAAGTGAGTTTTGTGTGATGATTACCGTATTTTCACGCATATAACACGCATACGTGTATAACACGCATACGCGTATAGCGCGCGGGAACAAAGCATTTCTGTAAAAAAATTTATATATAGCACGCACACGCGTATACCGCGCATGCTGCTAAAACCTCCTCCCGCCACCCCCGCTTACTCCCTCTTCTGGCCTGTGAACCGGAATCCTCCCCCCCTGCTCACATCACCCCCCCTCCCCCGTGATCCTACATCCCCCCCCCAGCACCGAAAAGACATCGCTTACCCGATTGGGCACCAGCACCAATGCACAGGACGTGCCAGTGCCCGAAGATCCTCCCTCGCCTGGGCTGGGCTGGGCTGGGCTGGGCGGTGCGAGGGAGATCCTCCCTCTTCCCTGTGCTGGTCTGGTCTGGGCTTTGAGCATTTGCTGAGAATCTCAGAGAGAGCGAGACCAGAAGGCTTTGAGCATGCGCAAATGCTCAAAGCCTAGACCAGACCAGCCCAGCACAGGGAAGAGGGAGGATCTCCCTCGCACCGCCCAGCCCAGCCCAGGCGAGGGAGGATCTTCGGGCACTGGCACGTCCTGTGCATTGGTGCTGGTGCCGGTGCCCAATCGGGTAAGCGATGTCTTTTCGGTGCGGGGGGGATGTAGGATCGCGGGGGAGGGGTGACGCGAGCGGGGGGGAGGATGCCGGTTCGCAGGAGGGATGCCGGATCACAATGAAAAAAAAATTGTATAACGCGCTCACACATATAACGCGCATGGTTATGCTCGGTTTGTAAAATCGTGTATAACGCGCGTGTTATATGCGTGAAATACGGTATATTAAGGGTATGTTATGGGGAGTAAGGATTGCAAATGGTAAGGGGGGGTAACGGGTGACAAGCAGGTCCTCTCCAGATCCTGCTGTTAAATATAATAGTGATATAGGAGGCACCGTGAGCAAATGTAGTCTGATTTTTCTAGGTCTAAATGTAGATTTTTATTGTATAACTTTTCACTTGTGCTCTTTGCAGGAAATTGAAATGTCAGGTGATGATATGATGATTGGCTGTCTTAAATATAAGACCCAACAATATAGCTATGAGGATGGCTTTTATCACAGGTGGCAGGCAAACCACAGCTGCTGATCTTAGGGCCAGTATAATCAATCAGTAAGATTACTTAGTCATTTAGGTGGCATCTTGGGGGGTGGGGTGGGGGGGGGAGAGCAAAGAAATTCAGCAAATTATCAGCACTTTTACATTTGTCCTGCTTTTTTTTTGGTGGGTAAATGTTTTATTGTTCTGGGAGAAGTGGTAATTCAGTTTTATAAAAAAACTGAGGGGGGTTCCTGGGGGCCTGACAAGCAATTGAAGAAGCCACAGAGCTGAAGGCTTTTGGATGCCTATTAACGGAAAAGGCGACATGTTTAATGTGCAGTGCTGTGTACGGTTGGCAGCGCTGTGGAAATAAGAAGTAGTAGTAAAGGGTGGTGAATGCTTGGAACAGCCTCCTGGTGGAGGTGATGGAGATGGAAGAGTTTATCTGAATTCAAGGCAGCTTGGGATAGGTAAATTGGAGGGGGTTAATGTGAACGGCATGGTTGGACAAACCAGACAGGCCATATGGTCTTTATCTGCCTTCATTTTGCTATGTCTCTACCAGCCCTGGCTGCTGTGTCATTATGTATTCTAAAATACCCTAATCACAAAAATGATGGAGATGAGAGATGATATTTTTATGAACAATTTGGTCACTCATCAACCACTTCTTGCATCCTTTTGCAGTGCTCAAATGAATTAGTCGTTTTTAAACCATTCGTGGCAGCGTACACTATGAACTGGAAACTCAAAAGCAATTGGAGGCGATGCAGAATTTCCTCAAGTGCTCGCAACGGTTTGATTTTTAGAACAGGTCTATGTCAAAACTGCCTAGTGCGGGCTATCACCCGGTTTCAACAAACCCTATATATATTAACAGTACTCCTATTTAGCTTTCTTTTTATATATTATTTAGGAGTACTTAGCTTCGATAGGCATTAAACCTTCTTTATTCCAGTTGAAGTGACTACCAATCTATTATCCCAAATGAGTTGCTGATCACTGGCTCTACGGAGCGTCTCCGTGTCGCTCAAAACCGAGGGCTCCTTTTACGAAGCTGCGTTCAGCGGTTTTAGCACATGCAGCTTTTTAGCGCACGCTAAACCCGCGCTACGCGGCTAGAACTAACGCCAGCTCAATGCTGGCGTTTAGCGTCTAGCGCGGCCAGCAGTTCAGCGCGCGCTATTACGCGCATTAAACCGCCAACGCTGCTTCGTAAAAGGAGCCCTGAGCTTCATCAGGAGATGTACAAATGGATAACATACCGATCACAACAAACTTTATTTGCTGTCTTTCGCTGAATAACTAGAGACGCGGCTCATTCGGCCGCTCTCCCGTTCAACACGCTTATGCTGCAAAGGCCTTTAATGCCAAATGGCCTATATAAATAAAAATTAGGTTTTTTAAAATACCTGTGGCATGTAGAGTCTGAACTATGTAGGCTGTGCTTGCTCTCATATGGTGCCTTAAAAAAAACAAAAGAGAAAACAAGCGACTGTTTGCTGAGTGACAAAATAATTAGAAGTTGCTCTAACTTATGGGCAGACTGGGTGGACTGTTTGGGTCTTTATCTGCCATCATTTACTATGTAAACCAGGGGTGTCCAAGTCCCTCCTCAAGGGCCGCAATCCAGTCGAGTTTTCAGGATTTCCCCAATGAATGTGCATGAGATCTATTAGGATACAATGAAAACAGTGCTTGCAAATAGATCTCGTGCATATTCCATTGGGGAAATCCTGAAAACTCGACTGGATTGCGGTTCGCGAGGAGGGACTTTGACATCCCTGACGTAAACCCAAGTATCAGCTCTCAATAAAAACTGGTCCGCTTCTGGTTTTTTTGACCTCGAGTCACTCACTGTTTTAACTCCTTGGGATGCCCATTTTTGCTGGGGAAAAGAATGCTGAATGTTTTATAGCAATCAATTTAGTATAGTGCTTAGTCTGCCTCAAAGTTAAAAAAAAAATAAATAAATAAAAGTGAAGCTGCAAATTCACGTCTAGAAATGTGTTTCAATCCTCCAACTTTGTCACTCTTTTAATGACTTATCAAAAAAAATCAGAACTTCAGGAAATAAGATAAAACATCTAACATAAAAGTTGAAACTATCAGCACCACCACAGTGCTGAAACAATAACTTGTGCTTAACCCTTTCAGGACCATAAGGATCGTAGGCCAATTTTTGTGGTTTTGACGACATTTTTATGGTAAAAAGGGCTTGCAGATGCCAAAAAATTGATTTTTTTTGTGAAATATCATTATTTTTATTTAAAAAATCACACTTCTGGCTTATGGACAGTGTGGCAAGTGAATCTTCTCGTCATTCTGGCAACGACGCTAATGAATGAATGTCGGAACCAGTTTGTTTACATAAAGGCAGTTTCATATGGAATCCGTACATATCAAATTTAGAACTGTAGACTATCCCAATCAAAATTTATAGGATTTTAAAGTTATGGGACAAATATGTCCCTTGGTCCTGAAAGGGTTTTAATGAAAGAAGTGCTCCGTGACTTAATTTTCCAATGTGGAAGAAAGAAACCATCATTGCACTTCGCTAGTTCCCCTTCAGCACCATAGTTGTTAACAATAATGTCACTTAATCTGGAAAAAAAAATCAGATGATACAGTCCTCATTACTCATACTGTTCACGTTCCTGCATTCTTTCCTCCATATACACCAGCGGTCTCAAACTCAAACCCTTTGCAGGGCCACATTTTGGATTTGGCGGTACTTGGAGGGCCGCAGAAAAAAATAGTTAATGTCTTATTAAAGAAATGACAATTTTGCATGAGGTAAAACTCTTTATAGTTTATAATTCTTTCCTTTTGGCTAAGTTTTAATAATAATATTGTCATTTATAGCTAAAGAGACATATGATCAAGAAACTGTTTTATTTTCCTTTTGTAATTATGATAAACATACCGAGGGCCTCAAAATAGTACCTGGCGGGCCGCATGTGGCCCCCGGGCCGCGAGTTTAAGACCACTGATATACACCATTCTTCAAAATCGTATTCGGTATTTAAAACTGTCCTTCAGCTCATTGTCCTTATTGGCTCTTCCCAACTCAAATCTGGGTTCCTCCTTCTGGCTTCATCAGGAGGAGAAGCCTAAAACTACCATACAAAAAACCACCAATATACCATTTAATCATAGCTTATAATTCTTTTGACTTCTCCCACCGATGCTATTGGCCAACAGCAATACTACACCCAACACAGCGATTTTGAGTGGTTACATCATGTGATCCAACCCACATTGTTATCAAAAAGCTCTGCATGTTCTACAATTCTAAATGGATTACAAATTATTCAGGTACTCGAGCATTTTTCCCCAACTGTCCCGGTGGGCTCTCGCTCTTATCTAACGTACCTGGGCCTTGCCCAGGATCACAAGGAGCAGTGCGGAATTCAAACCCACAACCTCAGGGTGCCGAGGCTATTGCTTTAACCACTGCACCATATACTCCCACACACTTCTGCCCATGATCATTCCACCAAACTCGCCATTCTTTTAATCGCACAACTTCACTCCCACTTGCACGTCCAGCCATTCATTAACCTTACACCCTAATCTTACACCCATTCACAAATTCACACAGGGTGAAAACCAAACAGAGCAGGGACTGGCAATCCAAATCCCGTACCTGCATTGTCATAACAGCCAATGCCGCCTCCGTTCATAAACACCACATATCACTCTAAACCTCTTACTGTCCTCAAACCAAACGTCTCTCCATTCCATCATAAGCTATGCCAATCTATCTTGCGCACCCCGCTAATGAAACCTCCATTGCAGTGTTATTACATCGTACACTAACAGCTCATACCACTCATAACGCATACTGTCATGATTATCTATAAGAATTCAACACAATCCAACCCTAATCACTTATACCGGCATCACACTTTACTGCACACAAGCTTCATAGCTGGTTTTAAGAAAGGTTTGGACAAATTCCTGGAGGAAAAGTCCATAGTCTGTTATTGAGAAAAACATGGGCGAAGCCATTGCTTGCCCTGGATCGGTAGCATGGAATATTGCTACTCCTTGGGTTTTGGCCAGGTACCTGGATTGGCCACTGTGAGAAAGAGCTTGATGGATCTTTGGTCTGACCCAGTAAGGCTATTCTTATGTTCTAAAATGACTGAACCCCCCTCCCTCCACCTCCCCCCCCGTGCGTATCATAAATTCAATCCTCACTACCTTACACATCCTACACAATGCTTGCAATACCCAAGTATTCTTTTAATACACAAATTAATAATTCAGAGCATTAAAAGTATAATAGTAATGCTGAGTGAATGTTGTTTGAATTTCATATTGCTGGTGGCTAAGACTCTCTTCAGAAGCTTGGTCTCTACCACAAAAATCAAGGTGGACCACATCATACCACAGATCATTGCTCCACCAACAAAAGAAAACAAACAATATTAATGATCTAAAATTTCTTGAAGCAAAGACTCCATGTCCGTATCCATCATAATTCCCCAAGGATTATTATGTAAAGGTAAGCAAAAATCAATATTCCAATTACGTTCCTTCCCTTTTTTTCTGTGAACTTGCCACTGTAAACCGAAGGATCTTCAATTGGTTTCACCCGTACGTAGTAAGAGCTGCTTCAGGGAAAACTTAAGGGTAAAGAGGCCGTGGATATACTATAAGTAGGTAGAAACAAAATAGAGAAAATGAGCAATTAAATACACTTTTTTCTGATGCAAAAAAAACTAATGCAAAAATCAGCTTTAGCAATGGCTCCTACCCAGTCCAAAAGGCCAGCCATAAGCTCAAGCAAATAGTAAAGGTGAATAGACAATTCCCCAACAGACATGTAAAGAAATGCTGCCATTCAGTGTCGGGATTTAAACCCTGCTGGGATCCTCTCTGCCATTTATAAATAAAATCTTATTCATGTGTTACAATATAGAAAGGTTTCCTTCTTGTGGCAACAAACTTTTCAATTACAAAATTCTTAAACTCTCCAGCATATGTAGAAGTTGTCTAAGATGGGCTCTGTTTGTTTCACATTAGCAACATTGTAAGACAGAGCAGTGTTGGAATTATCTGGTCTGGATCATAAGAACATAAGAATAGCCTTACTGGGTCAGACCAATGGTCCATCAAGCCCAGTAGCCCGTTCTCATGGTGGCCAATCCAGGTCACTAGTGTCTGGCCAAAACCCAAGGAGTAGCAATATTCCATGCTACCGATACAGGACAAGCAGTGGCTTCCTCCGTGTCATTCTCAACAACAGACTATGGACTTTTCCTCCAGGAACTTGTCCAAACCTTTCTTAAAACCAGCTACGCTATCTGCTCTTACCACATCCTCTGGTTTTAAGAGCATTTACGTGTAACTTCATCGAGCGTCCCATAGTCTGTAATTTTTGACGGAGTGAAAAATCGATCCACTTGTACCTGTTCTACTCCACTCAGGATTTTGTAGGCTTCAATCATATTTCCCCTCAGCCGTCTCTTTTCCAAGCTGAAGAGCCCTAACTTGTTTTAGTCTTTCCTCATACGAGAGGAGTTCTATCCCCTTTATCATCTTGGTCGCTCTTCTTTGAACTTTTTCTAGCACCACCATAGAAACATAGAAACATAGAAAGGTGACGGCAGAAAAGGGCTACAGCCCATCAAGTCTGCCCACTCTACTGACCCACCCCATTAAGTCTGAGTGCTGCTCGACCCACGTAGGGATCCCACGTGGATGTCCCATTTATTCTTAAAGTCGAGCACGCTTGTGGCCTTGATTACCTGCGTCGGAAGTTTGTTCCAGTGATCTACCACTCTTTCTGTGAAGAAATACTTCCTGATGTCACCACTAAATTTCCCTCCCCTGAGTTTGAGCGGGTGCCCCCTTGTGACCGAGGGTCCCTTGGGAAGGAATATATCGTTTTCTACCTCGACACGACCTGTGACGTACTTAAAAGTCTCAATCATGTCACCCCTTTCCCTGCGCTCCTCTAGAGAGTACAGCTGCAATTTGCCCAGTCTTTCCTCGTATGAGAGACCCTTGAGTCCAGAGACCTTCCTAGTGGCCATTCGCTGGACCGACTCAGCTCGAAGCACATCTTTACGGTAATGTGGCCTCCAGAATTGCACACAGTACTCTAGATGAGGTCTCACCATGGTTCTATACAGTGGCATTATGACTTCAGGTTTGCGGCTGACGAAGCTTCTATTGATACATCCCATCATTTGCCTCGCCTTGGATGAGGCCTTCTCCACTTGTTTGGCAGCCTTCATGTCTGCACTGATGATCACTCCCAAGTCCCGTTCTTCTGAAGTCTTAGCTAGTGTTTCTCCATTCAAGGTGTATGTTCTGCATGGATTTCTGCTGCCGAGATGCATGACCTTACACTTCTTAGCGTTGAAGCCCAGCTGCCATGTCGTGGACCATTTTTCCAACTTGATCAGATCCTGCGTCATACCATCCGTGGGATTGCTTCCACCCACTATATTACACCATATCTTTCTTAAGATAAGGAGACCAGAATTCAACACAGTACTCCAAATGAGGTCTTACAAAATAGTCTTCCCGACATCTTTTGATATGGTTTGGTGTGGACACAGAATACTGTGAATTGAATGTTGGCCTTTTTCAGTTTATACGACAATGGAGTGGGAAGAGTAACCCAATGGTTAGTGCAGCAGACTGCGATCCTAGGGAACTGGGTTTAGCTCCCACTGCAGCTCCTTGTGACCTTAGGCAAGTCGCTTAACTGTCCATTGTCCCATGTACAAAAACTTAGATTGTGAGCCTACTAGGGACAGAGAAAGTACCCGATATAGTCCCCCCCCCCCTCTTTATGAAGCCGTGTTAGATTTTTTTTTTATCGCTGGCTGTGGCAGTAAAAGCTCTGACGCTCATAGAATTCCTATGAGCGTCGGAGCCACTGCGGCTGGCGATTAAACCCCCCCCCTAATGTGGCTTCATAAAAGGGGGGATAACGTGTACAGTGCTGTGTACATCCAATAGCACTATAGAAACGATTAGTCGTAGTGGTGCTATATCAGGGTGAATAATTTCTGTAACAACATTTTTTATAAAACTACACAATGGCCATATTTAAAGTGACAAAAACAAAAAAGCAATGTTCCAAATTCCACAATCCAAAGTAACAAACAACCAACAACAGAAGTTGCATTGCAGAATGTGTCAAAAGATCATGTAAACTTTTTTCTGTGGTGAAAGGTTTATTGTGGCTTAATTGGATTATCAACTTTTGCTTGTCTTTACATAAAAATGTACATTCATTGGGATTATTGTGGATATGGACCATAACCCTTTGCTCTGAGGCATTATAGATGAGTATACTTTTTTCTTTTGTCAGTGGAACAAATGCTCTCTGATATGAGATCTGCCTTGGTTTTTCATGATATTAACTGAGCTCTCTTCTTGCCTTTTTGGGAATAGTCTCATATGAGCAATCCAACAATATTAATTTCATATTCAAAATTCACTCAACATTACTATTATTATACTTTTCAAATAGTAATGAGTGAAATTGGAATGTTTTGAATTGATACAAATGCAGTCAAGATGGAGGGTTCTTTGTATTGAAAACTACATATTCCTTCTCATCGGCAGCAGATGAATCCAGAGACTAGTGGGTTGTGTCCATCCACCAGAAGGCAGAGATAGAGAGCACCAGGCTGAGCTCTGTCATATAAAGGATAGTATGCTCATTGGTAATCTAGTATTCTCTGTCTCTGCAGGCGAATGAATGATCTCTCTTCTAATCCTGGTTTCATCTGCTGCTTGGCGTGGCCTGTAAGCAGTGGTGATCGGCTCTGGGCTCAACTAAGCTCCTGTTTTGGCTTTGCTAACTGAGTTGAGTAAGGGGATTAGGTTTCCGTGGTGCCAGTACCCTACCCATTCCCTGTAGTCCCATTTGGCGTTGTCTGGTACTCCTACTTCCCTCCTCACAAAAAAAGCTGCTTACTAAACACAGAGGAAGTGCAGTGGACTGGAGGCATTTGGTGAGAAGCAGCCAGCTGGGTATGTATGCTTTAGATCTCTTTATCACAGTGAGGTATGTTTGTTTCCCCATTATGTGTGCATTTGGGATGATATCGAACTTGGGCCTATTGTTAGCTTGCTAGGAGGCTGGTGTCTTTGTCTTGGTCAGGCTCTGTGGTTCCGGGAACCACATCCAAACTGGAGCAACTTAGTCCATGTATGGCTCAAGGTGGTTTCCTCCCTGCAATTGGAGTGAACTGGTGGTTCCTATCGAGGTTCTCTCTCCCTGAGGCTATTAACCATTATGGACATCTCATAGCATTTGGGCTACATAACCTTTTCCTCCAGAGGGCGAGCATGATATTTCCTTGGTGGGCTCCTGCCACCTCTCAGGTGGTGCCTCACTTTTTCTGGCAGTTTGCTTTGGCTTCTTCTCAGGAAGTAGGATAACTTTCATTTTAGCAGCTGTCACGACTCTGGAAAGGAACATTCCACCTCCTGCCTTTACTACATGGGCCTATCTTGGGGATTACAGTTCTGCTTTCCCTTGAAGTCTTTATTGGCTCCTTATTGGGGTAGGGAGCATTGTTCCTCTAAGCCCTTTTTCTGCTTGATCTCCATATGGTGGATGTGTCTTCATTTGTAAATACAGATGAAAAGAACATGTCTTTCTGCTACTTCTTTCTCTTCCTTCACCACTCCCTTCCTGTTTCCGTCGTCCAGCGGTCCTACCTCCTCCCTAGCCGGCTGCTTCCCTTTAACATATCTAAAGAACGGTTTGAAATTTTGTGCTTCCCTGGCTAGCCACTCTTCATACTCTCTTTTGGCTTTTCGAACCACACGGTGACATTCTTTTTGATACATCCTGTGCTCTTTCCAGTTCCCCTCAGTTTTGTCCTTTTTCCATTTCCTGAATGAATTTTTCTTATTGCCTATTGCTTCCTTAACTATTTTAGTTATCCATGCCGGGTCTTTTGTTAGACTCTTTTTGCACTCCTTTCTGAATCTGGGGATATATAGATTTTGCGCCTCGCTCACCGTGTCCTTGAAAAAAGACCAGGCATGTTCTACCGTTTTGCCATTTCTTGGAAGTGTTCCTAAGTTTCTTCCTTACTATTTCCCTCATTGCTTCGTAGTTTCCTTTCCTGAAGTTGAAAGTTGTCGCTATGGTTCTCTTTCCTTTCGGTATTCCTACTTCAACCTTAAACTTGATCATATTATGATCGCTGTTTCCCAACGGTCCTACTACTTCCACTTCCTTTGCAGGTCCCCTTAACCCATTTAGGATTAGATCCAGAGTGGCATTTCCTCTCGTTGGCTCTCTAACAAGCTTCTCCATGAAGCAATCTTGTGTAGGCTCCAGGAATTCTGTCTCCCTAGCGCATTTTGAGCTTCCAAGACTCCAGTCTATCCCAGGATAGTTGAAGTCTCCAATAATAACCGTGTTACCGCGTTTGCATTCTCGCTTCATCTCGGCTTCCATTTCTTCATCAAAATTTCCGTTTTGCCCAGGTGGACAGTAGTATAGGCCCATCTTTATTTCAGCCCCTTTCCTTCCCGTTATTTTAACCCATAGCAATTTCAGCTTGTTGGTCGTCTCTGCTGTGTCCATTCTTGTAGATTGTATGCTTTCTTTTATGTATAGGGCTATTCCACCTCCTTTCTGTCCTAACCTGTCCTGGCGATAGAGCTTGTACCCCGGCAGTGCTGTATCCCATTTGTTTTCTTCATTCCACCATGTTTCAGAGACTCCAATGATGTCTATGTCCTTTACATTGGCCATGGCTTCTAATTCCCCCATTTTGTTTCTTAGGCTCTTTACTTTAGTATATATGCAATTTAGATCCTGGTGTTTTCTTGTCTTCATTTCCTTTCACTGCGCTTCGATCTTTAGCTTCTCTTGTGCTACAATCCTTCTAACTTCCTCTTCTGGGTTAGTGAACTCTAAGAGGTGGAGCACAGCTCCATTGCTGGATGTAAAACGTAGCTCTGGCTGACTGTTGGCACTGCTCCGTCTCCGAATGTGGCGCACGGAGCCAGTGGCCTGGGGGCACTGCTCCGTCTCCGGAGGTGGTGCGCGGAGCTGGCGGCCTGGTTGGTGCATGTGGATCCATTTGACAGTGGCTCAGCTATTGCTTGCCATACACCACTTCATCGCGGTAGGTCGGGCACTAATCCGTGGTACAGAGTACCATAGAGTACAGCTCTGTCATTGGTTGTTGAGCACTGCTGTATTCGGTCTGCTGGGCACAGCTTCATCTCGAGTTTGAGTGCTTCCCCTAGGCTGGCTTTGTCCATCTCTCAGAAGCACGCTTTTGCTGGCTATCAAGTTGTGGCCTTCCTTGGTGGTCGAGTGCGTAAACTTGGAGCAGCTCCATCCCTGGGGTGTCATCTTCTCTGTCTGCCTAGGATGTGAGTGCTCTGTACGGACTGCTTCATGGCCTTCCCCGCTGGGGCTTTCCCTCTGGTGCGCTGCTGCTGATGTCATCAGTGATGCGGCAGGAAGAAGGCTGCAAAGCAGCTCATTCAGAGCATTGCTGCCGCTGCAGTTTTTTGAGGCCTCAGAGTGGAGATGTGTCAGTCTCACAGTGGGAGGGTTGGCAGGGTTCTGCTGCACAGGGGGATGGGAGGGATAGAAAGATGTTATACAAGGGGATGGGTGGGAGGGGAGGAAAGATGCTGCACGGGGGTGGAGGTGGGTGAGAAAGGGAAAAAATAAGAATTGTAGTTGAGGAGAGGTGATGATTGTTGTACATGGGAAAAAAATCAGACATCCCTGAAAATAAGCCCTAGTGCGTTTTTTGGACTCAAAATTAATATAAGACACTGTCTTATTTTTAGGGAAACACGGTATTACTTTTACCAGGTTTTTTACATGCTCCATAGCTCTATCATACATTCAGACACCATTTTGTTCCCCCTGTTTTTAATCTGTAAACCAGAAAGTTGGCTTTAAAAAAAATCTCTTTAGGTATTTATAAAGCTACAGGCAACGTACATGAATTAGTAGGCTTTTAATTTTTTTGGATTTAATGAGACCTTTTTCATTCACAATTGTTTTCTAAAAGTATATAAAAATACATTAACCTTATCCTTGTATCCTGTGGACTAGCTGAATCTGTATTAACAAAATTTTATTGTTTTCTTTTTATAGTGCTGTTGCAAAGACTTTAAAAAAAAATATATATATATGGTCCCTGGATATTAGCATTAAATGAAATGTAGCACAATAAAATGACTTCAGAAATAGAGCATTCAGTCTGCCTAGTTGTCCTGTCTGTAGTAGGGATGCATCTCAGCTTGCGTGATAACCTGCAGTTTTTTCGTTTAAACTTCTCCTCCATCACATGGTTAGAGAGAGAGAGATCACATTCTCAGTTTCCTCCTGTAGCCACCTTTCCCATGCCTAACTGGAATGGAGGAGTAGCTTGATGTTTAGAGCAATGGTTTGGGAACCAGAGAAGCCAGAGCTCAAATCCATTTACTTATGCATTCTTTTGCATTTACTTATGCATTCTTTCTTTCTTCTATACCTTTCTCCCTGGGGAGCTCAGAACAGTTTATATGGATTTATTCAGGTACTCAAAACATTTTTCCTGCCTGTTCTGGCAGCCTCACAACCTATGTAATGTACCTTGGGTAGTGGGGGGGATTAAGTGACTTGCCCAGGCTCACAAGAAGCAGCATGGGTTTGAACCCACAACCTCAGGGTGCTGAGGCCGTAGATGTAACCACTGTGCCACACAGTGATTTGTGATCTCGGGCAAGCCATTTAATTCTTAGTTGCCTCGGGTGAACGGTGGCTCTCCTGTAGACCAGCTGATACCAGACGTGTGTCGAACCCTGGGTTCCTGCTCGAGGTCGCTAGTTTTACCGGTAGGTGATATGTTTTAGTAGACATCACAGTGGGAAGTCGGTATATGTGGTAGATTTGGTATGTGTGACTGAACATGTGTGATTATTGTGTATTTTAGGAGAGCGTTGCAGATGGTGGAGCGTGTAAACACAGCTCCTGAAGACGCCATACGGTGAAACACAGTCTTGTGCTGGGCTGGATTTTTTTTTGTTTTCTGAAAGTTTGGTCTCTTGAAGTAAAGGGCAACTGGGCTGTGTACGCTTTATTTTTTTGAAGAGATGGACAATTGAGATGAAAGGACAGAGCCTTGTGTGCTAATATGAAGGACAATTAAGGAGAAAGAGGGGTATCAGCTGTTGGGGATCGGTGATAACTGGTTGCGAGTAGAGTATCCCCCTTTCTGATTCATTTTGACTGATGCAGATGAACTTTGAATTGGAGTTGTTAGCAATGTGACCATAGCGTTTGCAGCCCTACTTTTCAAGAATACTATATGCTGTTATTAATGGATGAATGAGTGCACGTGTGGATGATGGTGAATGGCGTATATGTTAGTTCATGGAAGAAGGTTCACCAAATGTGCAATATTTATAAATGATTTGTGAAATTGTATGTACTATTTATAATCATCATGAGTAAAGGATAGTTTATGATATTTATATAATTGGAATAATTAAAAGAAAAATTGATTTAATAAAGGATAGCTGATTTAATCATTGGGGTATAAATTTACGAGATTCTGAGCCCTTCCTGGAAAGGGAAAGCTCTGCTCTACCTGAAGGTAATTTGTTTTGAGCTACTGCTGAAAGGAATGGGTTAAATGCAAAATTTAATCTGTAGTAATAGCCTGAACATTGCCCAAATATCTGTCTTCTCTGAATGTGATCTCGGAAACAACTGGAAGCAGAAGGGTTCATCTTATTTCGCTTATATTTTTCTCTTCTCAGTAAAGACGGGGGCCAGTTTATTAAAGCTTAGGGCATATTAAATGTTAAGAAGCCCATTTTATATCTGTGAGCTTCTTGGTGCGTAGTGCATGCTAAACTTTGGTAAAACAGCTCCACAGCCTTGCTTACCTAGTCAAGAACCAAATGGCACCTTCATGGGGGGAGTGTGTGGCACAGTGGTTAAAAGCTACAGCCTCAGGACCCTGGGGTTGTGGGTTCAAACCCACGCTGCTCCTTGTGACCCTGGGCAAGTCACTTAATCCCCCCATTGCCCCAGGTACATTAGGTAGATTGTGAGCCCGCCGGGACAGTCAGGGAAAAATGCTTGAGTACCTGAATAAATTAATGTAAACCATTCTGAGCTCCCCTGGGAGAACAGCATAGAAATTGAATAAATAAATGGGGTTAGCCTGCCATACAGACCCTGTTAAGTGAGTATCTGTCTTCCCACTAACTCAGGGGTCTCAAAGTCCCTCCATGAGGGCCGCGATCCAGTCGGGTTTTCAGGATTTCCCCAATGAATATGCATGAGATCTATGTGCATGCACTGCTTTCAATGCAGATTCATTGGGGAAATCCTGAAAACCCGAGTGGATTGTGGCCCTTAAGGAGGGGCTTTCAGATCCCTGCACTAACTCATCTCTGACACTGGCATTTTTTCAATTTTTGCTTTTTTGCACAGGGTTCATCATAACAGAAGCCAAAGACTAAGGGCTCCTTTTACTAAGGTACGTTGGGGCATTAACGTGCGGAATAGCGCGCGCTAGACCTTAACGCCAGCATTGAGCTGCCGTTGGTCCTAGCCGCGTGGCGCGCGGTAATATCCTGCGTGCGCTAAAAACGCTAGCGCACCTTAGCAAAAGGAGCCCCAAGAGGTTCCTCTTACTAAGGCGCGCTAACCGATTTAGCGCACGCTTAAGATTAGCACGCGCTCAGTGCTAAGGCGCCCGTAGAATATAATGGACGCCTTAGCGGGTTAGCGCGCCTTAGTAAAAGTATCCCTACAGGTTCACCTTCATTGAATGAACGTGAATAAATCTTGCCTGTGTCAAATTTCGCTTTTCAAAGCGAAGCCAAATAGATTCGGTAAGATCTAAAATGTCGAAACGGGACAGAGTGATTCCAGTCTCTCTCGCCTCCTGTTGTGCTTGCATCCAGCTAATTACAAGTTGGCAGTGTGATGTCATTCAAGTGATCTTTGCTGACTGCCTCTTTAAATAGGGTTTGCAATTATCAGGGGGAGATGAATACATGTGGCTTCCCTAATAAAAATTTGAATTCTCAAGTACTTTCAATTAAACTGAATGTCTGCCCTTCTTAACACTTTCACAATCTACAGTGGTTTAAAAATCCCATGTTTGCATCTTGATTTGGTAATGCTGCCTTTTTTTAAAACGATGTAAAGAAATGTAAGTTCTTGATTAAATTCACAAAATCGCGCTTGTCAGCTTTTGGTTAGAAGTCATAAATGCCACAACCAGGAGTTACTGATTTTCTTGGAATCTACTTAGCTACTTCAGAAGTTGCAGCGAAAATCAGAACATTTTTTTCCAGAACTTTCTAGGCTTGGCTTGTTTTGACTCGAACAGATTTGATCTGGGTGTTTGTGTTAGCTGAAAGGGAGCTTTTACATGAGGGAACTGAAACACTAAATTGTTGCAGAGGCAGTATCCTTGCCATAATCCCCTCTGACTTAATTTGATTTTCTCAGCTGTTAATATTAAAAATCAGATGGACAAAAAAACTTGCACCAATGTGTGACTAGTTTGTATGTGTGTGGGGGTTCCTGTCACTAAATTTTGTTTAACTTTTTTGCACAAGGTTATGGACATTGGGCTTTTTTTTTTTTTGGTTTTTCTTTTAGGGGGGGGGACATGTTTAATTTTGTATCTTTAAAACACTTGTATATATACACTTACTCCGTGTACAGTCTAAGATATTTGTTTGAATTATCAAACATTTCAAATGTGTGCACTAGAGATATGACTGTTTACAGAAATTTAATACTTATTCATAGCTTTTTGCCTCGCTTCCAGTACCGCAGATACAGTATTTTGCACAAAGAATGCCCATATTAATGGCTGGCTGGCAGGTTGTTTTACAGTTGAGCGTGGGCGTTCTGGTGCAAGCTTTGTGAAGACTATGGTAGTACTTTTCACTAAGTAGGCTGCCTCTCCCCCTCTTGTTTGGAGTGCTACGCTGATGCCAAGTGCTAAGAATTCCTGGAATGTGGAATTGCACAGCTTCTGATAAAGTTTGCTTTGTTCCCCCTAGTGACTTGACCTGTTCAGAATATGTGGTTTCCTAGGAAGTTTTAATACCTCAAAGTCAGTAGTGATTAAAGGGTGACTCCAACACAATTGATTTCTCTCTCTCTTTTTTTTTTTTTTTTTTTTTTTTAATTCCACCTGCTGCCTGGCAGATTAATTTCCTTAAACTTAAGATAGAAAGAAAGGCACCTAATGTTTTGGAAAGAAATTCATTACAGGGAGGGGCAACTTCCTGTACTGGTTGCCGACCACAGTACAGAATCAATTGTGTATTATAAATTTGTGCTTTTTAGAGCTTTACTAAGTAAGTTTTTAGTATTTCTGGTTTAACTACAGCATAGACCAGTTCTTGGGTACATTTGCTTGCTTAATCAATCCAACATCGGATGTACCGGTAAATCTTCAGTACACTTCTCCCTCGGAATTCGCTGTGATAGGGGATTAACAGACCCACGAATACAGAAAAACTGCAAATAACTTTTTCATATGTTATTCACTGTTTTCTATAAAAACCATCGTGAATACGGTGAAACCGTGAATAACATGGTGGGAGACCTGGCCTGTTCCTGAAGAAGAGGCAAAACACGATGGAAGAAAGTGCTGGGAATCAGCAATTTTTTTTATCTGTAAATGCTTTGAATCGGCGATTTCTCTGTGCAAGTTGACGTAATTTGGGGGAAGGAGCCAGCAAGCTAAAAAACGTGAATAATCAAAACCGCAATTGCTGAAACCACGAATACGGAGGGAGAAGTGTAGTTTAATGCAGTTGGTTTGCAGAGTGAGCTGCTTTGGTCTTTATGGTATGGCTTCCAATGGTCCTCTAAATCTTATTGGTTTTAAAGAGCAGTGTGCTTCTGTGGTGACCCTTTTTATAGGTTTAGAACACTTTGGGCACACACCAAAATCTCATTCTTGTCTCAATCGTGGAGAAAAGTCTTGGTCACAGGTTGAGATTTTTTTTTTTTTTAAATTGGGGGGTCTACATAGCACTATATGGTCAGAGCATAGAGCTTCCTAAACTGGATTATGACCCCAGAGAGGGTCATAGAATCTGTGTTAAGGGTCATGACCTGCATGGGGTAAAAGAAAATCTCATTGGCCCACACCTCCTGAGGAGCCTGCACTAGAATTAAGCCTTCAGAGCTCGATGGATAGGGAGGGGGCAGAATAGCAGTGTTGTCTGTAATGCTGGAGGAGGACCCTCTAGGAGCCACAGGCTTCTTTTGGCTACAATAATTAGTCATAGCCACAGAAAGTTTGAGGAGCATTGTCCTGGGACGTTTCAGCTGGCACAATTTCTGAGTCGGCAAAGTCACAAAAGCCACCTCTAAACACAGTGTAAACAGGAATGGTGTTACTGGCATGCATGGTGTAGTGCCAAGTGAAATACACAGGCAGACACACACAAATGCCCTTGGAAGACCATTAATCAGTGATAAGCAAAGTCAGCTTTTATTGCTGGTACACTTAAAGTAGATGGTACTCTTTTTGAAAAGTACAACAGGCCTCGAGATCAGGTTCATGATGCAGGCTGTTCTTGATCATTTATGAAGGTCAATAAGACCTTGTGACATGATGTCTAATGCTATTCTTTCCCTAAAAAAAAGTGAATGTTTGTGTTTTATTCAATCTTTTCTTGACCTACATTTTTTAAACTGTTAAAATTGTATATTTCTTCCTCATTTGTAGTGCACTAAGAATATTGAGTTCTTTAATACTGAAATGTTTTTTTTTTAAATCTTATTTGCAATTAGATTGATTGCAGGTTGGATAAAAAAAAATCAATGATTTAAAAAACCCCCAACTTTTAAAAAAAAAATTTGGATTGTTTTAAATATGTATTTATAGACCACTTATAGCCCAAGTGGTTTACATTCAGGTACTCAAGTATTTCTCCCTATCTGTCCCGGTGGGCTCACAATCTGATAACATATCTGGAGCTTTTTTGAGGAAAAATCTATCTAAAGATTAATTTTCCATTTTAAGATACATTATAGTCCAAAAGTTATTCATGGAATAAGTATCATTTTTAAATTATGTAGCATGAGGCTTCATATTTGTAATATTTATATTTTTTGATAAATTCAATTAATCTATTCATGATGTCACAGGCAATTTGTCTATGTAGATAGAAATTGTCACAGATGCTTGGTTTTGCGTTTCTCAAAACGGAATTTGTGTCTGCAGAGATAACATGCTTCTTCACGGCAAAAATCTTTCTATAGAAAACTATGACTTAAATCAAGTCTTTCTGACTAATGATTTTAAATCAGTTTGATTTAAATCCACCCTGGATAGATGCATACTGCAATTAGATTCATGTATGTTGAACTTCATTTGTCTACCTCTGAGGTAAAACTGGCTAATGTCAGGTGGTGTGTAGGAGCAAAGCTCTGTATCTTTTACAACATACTGGAGAGGACAGAGCTGGTAGTTTCTTAAGCTAATGGTCCTTGTAGCTATGTTTTGGGCTGTCTGTCAAAATTAAATAAAGAGATGGGGAAAGAATGACAGGATAACCAGAGTGACTTGGTTCATAAGTATTTGGGAGGCTTTTTGCATAGTATATGCTCTTCACCTAGGTCTTGAAAACATCCAACACCGAGTCTGTTTTAAGACCTCACTGGAACTTGTCAGAGATGAGGATATTGGTTGATTAAACTACTTTAGAGGAAAGCAAGGATTCCTACACATAGGATGTGAGGCAGTTGAGGGGTTTTGGTTATAAGCTGAGGCTTTTGTGAAAGGTAAAATATAAAAGAGGATAATACAGTGATTAGTGTATGATGGCAGTGTAGTGTTTCAAAGAAATTTCTGAATGGTGATTATAAGTTTTATAAGAAGACTGAAATTTCCACAATAAGCCATGAGGTTTAGCTAGGTTTGCACCATGCATTCTGATGATTGAACAGAATTCTGTATCTTGGAACCTGTGGAAAATATTACATCCCTTAAGTAGCCTTGTGGTTAGGACAGTGGGTTGGGAACCATGGAAGACGGGGATCAAATCCCATAGACACTCCTTGGGCAAGTTACTTAACTCTCCACCTCAGTGGCCGTGCACTAATCCAGTGTCTCTCATAAGAACATAAGAATTGCTGCTGCTGGGTCAGACCAGTGGTCCATCGTGCTCCCACGGCGGCCCTTAGGTAAAGGACTGAGTCTAGCCTTACCTGCGTATGTTCTGGTCTAGCAGGAACTTGTCTAACTTTGTCTTGAATCCCTGGAGGGTGTTTTCACCTATGACAGCCTCCAGAGGAGCGTTCCAGTCTCAAACTTTTAAAACTCTGGCACACTGAACGGAGCGAGTGCATTTCGTGGCATATTCAAATTTAATTTTTTGTTCCTTAAGTTTTATAAGTCGGAAATTATAACAGTGGTGAAACTAAAGTAGATGGATAGATTAGGATTACTAATCAATGCAATACAAAGGATGAGCTTGTTTTGAGTGCAAATTAACTCAAAAGGTGGCTCGATAGTTGACAAGCAAACACTTGTTTCATCATCCACCATCTGCAGTCATTCTCTTTTTTTCGTTTTAACTTCTGTCAGAGCTGAAAATCCAAGTTCGCAAAGATAAGATCCTAACAATAACAAAGCCTTGATTGCTTTGTTGCTCAGGTTAGGATAACTACTGCATAAAGAAGAAAAAATAAAATTACTTGCTGTTAGTTTTCAAGGACCTATTGCATCAAAGAATGATACGTGTTTGGGCAGTTGTATTCTTACACGCACAGATGCTCATAACATTGACTGATCTGGAGATCCAAGATGGCTGCTGCCTATACGACCGGGTAACATGCATCTGACTATAGCTCTCTAGTTACCTGATCTTTTGCTGGCGACAGCTGTTTCCAGCTTAATAGTGCTTCTTTCCTGGACGCGATGCTGAAGAGGAGAGGCCGGAGCGCTGCTGGTGCCTTGCGGCGCTCGGGAGGGCTGACTCTCGGCAACATCGAAGATTTGCTCAGGCGGATGCAGGGAGCTGCGTCCATAACTCTGGGGTGACAGGTCAAAAGCGCGCGCCGACAACACAGCGCAGACAACTGAGCGCAAGGCGGAAGTGCGTCGAAGAAAAACAGTATTTTAAAGGGCTCCGATGGGGGGTGTTGGTGGGGAACCCCCCATTTTACTTAACAGAGATCACGCCGGCATTGTGGGGGATTTGGGGGGCTGTAACCCCCCATGTTATACTGAAAACTTCACTTTTTCCCTAAAAAAGTTTCCAGTAAATGAGGGGGTTTACAACCCCCCAAATTCC
The DNA here is from genome assembly GCF_902459505.1 of Geotrypetes seraphini. Taxonomy (NCBI): domain Eukaryota; kingdom Metazoa; phylum Chordata; class Amphibia; order Gymnophiona; family Dermophiidae; genus Geotrypetes; species Geotrypetes seraphini. The sequence goes on from NC_047086.1 coordinate 53,277,228, forward strand.
CCCCAACGCCGGCGCCATCTCTATTAAGTAAAGTGGGGGGTTCCCCACCAACACCCCCCGTCAGAGCCCCTTAAAATACTGTTTTTCTTCGGCACGCTTCCGCCTTGCACTCAGTTGCCTGTGCTGGGTTGTCAGCGCGCCTTTGTTGTCGCGTGCTTTTGTCTATGAACCTAACTCCGGATTTTAGCCCACAGAGGATCCTGGGTACAGGCAAGACCAGCGGGATCTCTCTAGGGCCTAATAACACCCTTAGCCCGGAGATCAGAGCACCGCCTCCTCCACCACAGTCCGCCAGTTCTCCCAGGGGCAAGGAAACCCCGAAGGAAGGGGCGGTCTTATCTCCAGTGGCAGACGATACAACAGCAGGGAGTCTGGAAATGGAGATCCAGGTTCAGGGAATGTCTGAAGAGGATTCTGTGGTAATTACACCATCAGGAGAAGGTTTGATCCAGAAGGAACAAAGCCACGGACATTCCAAGGAAGGTGAGAGACTATGCACTTCAATACAAGTTTCCTTTTGGGATAGGCCTGCTGAGGTGACCTTAGAGGCCCTTTGGGACCTGGTAGCAAACTTTGGGAAGACAATTAGCCCCAATTTCCAGCAAATTGAAAAAAAAAAACTGGTTCAGCACTCAGAGTTAGAAAAATTAAAGTTGGACATGACTTCTTCCAAAAACTAACCTCAAAAAATTGAGCAGGATATGGTTTCAGTAAAACAAATCTGGGAAACTTATGATTAAAGATAATTTGAATCTTAAAAGAAAAGTAGAATTATTAGAGAACCAGGCGCGTATTAATAATCTGAGACTGATAAACTTTCCAAGAGTAACTATGGTTACACCTAGAGATATGCTTAGGAGATACTAATAAGAAATTTTAGAAGTTCCAGAAGAAAACCTTCCACCATTTTCTCAAGTGTATTATCTCCCTAGCAAGATTCCGCATCAACAGCAACCTGAACCTACTAAAGGACAAGCACTGAATAATACCGAGATTCTGGAGAAGTCAGATATGGAGGTGGCAACACCAGCAACATTGATTATTACCTTAGCTCTTTCTATTGATAAATCATGGTTATTGAGGCTATTTGTTAAGAATAAACAGAAGGAATTCTGTGGTTGTAAAATTCAAATGTTCCCTGACGTTTCAAGGGAAACACAAAAACGCAGACGCGATTTTCTTCTTTTAAAACCAGGGGTCATCTCATTAGGGGCTACATTTTATTTAAGGCACCCCTGTAAGTGCATTGTTCTTTATCACTCAACTAAATATGTGTTTTTTGAGCCTCAACAATTGATTAATTTTGTGGCCTTGTCCCGTTTGGACAAGGATAAATCTAAGTCTTGAGCTCTAAAAGTAAAATGGTAGCTCCGTTCCCGTCGTATAGAAGACAGCATTACTTTGTTGTATAGATTACATTTTTTCTTTAGTTCACCAGTGTAACTTGGATCCAAAGAGGACTTGAGCTAATCCTTTACTTTTGCTTAACTTTGTTAAGTATGGATTTATTATGTTTTGGTTTTGTAAATTCGCTTTGGTTAAATTCGCTTTCTGTTCAAGTTATACTTGATACTATATTTGAAATCAATAATAAAAAAAAAATTTTTTTTTAAAACCTGACTGATTCTTTTGTAGGCAATATACATATCATCTAATCTAGTGTATATGTATACTTATGAAGGGAATTTTTAAAAATAAATAAAAATGCTGAAATCTCTCGTGGCACACCCAGAATCTCTTCAGGACGCACCACTGTGCCATGGCACATAGTTTGAGAGATACTGCACTAATCTTGTATTGGCATGCGGCCATTAAAGTTACTGCAGGAGCCCTTATTGATGCCTACTTTATAGGTGACAAGGGCCCACGTACTAATTCTGCACTAATAATTAGCGCGTGGAAGTACCTTACATGCTAACTGATTAGCGCTGCCACAGCCACTTTCTGCCCCTAAACATGCCCCCAAGAGAAAATAGGAGAATTTGTTGGTGTACATGCAGATAATGAAAATTTATCACAGGACATGTACTGCTGTCTCACGTAAGCCTGTTTAATGTGTGGTAAGCACACTCAAGCACTTATTGCAGTTTAGTAAAAGGACCCCTGTGTCTTTTCTCTTTTTTTGAAAGAAACTTTTTCCAAATGAGTCAGAGGAATGGGAAATTTCTAAATACATAAGGGCCCTTTTACTGAAGGGTATTTAAATGCATTAGCTTATGGTTAATGCATGATAGATAATAAGATACAGCGCAAATGCATTAAGGGGTTGTGTGATCGTGTACCTGCTACTGCAAATTTAGACAAGTCGTTATGGCATTTTTCTGAATTTTTTCTCTGAATGGGTTTGGCATAGGCAGAGTGGGCATAAATGGTTTGTGCTCAGTAAATAAAATGCACTAACTGGCTATCACAGAGCTAATGTGGGAGCGCTTGGCACTTACGAAATAGGAGGCGGTAAGTGGTCCCACATTAATTTCCTGCAGGTAGGAGGAAAGGGGCTGTACTTTTATATATCACCTTTTTTTGTATTTATACAACCACAAAGTGGTTTACATACAAGTACTTCAAGCATTTTCCCTATCTGTCCTGGCAGGCTCAGTCTATTTAACATACCTGGAGGATTAAGTTTATTGCCCAGGGTCACAGGGAACAGCGCAGGATTCGAACCCTCAACCTGAGGGTGCTGAGGCCATAGCTCTTATCACTATGCCAGTGGTCCCCAATTTTGCCCTGGAGGATCACCAGGCCAATCAGGCTTTCAGGCTAGCCCTAATGAATATGCATGAGAGAGATTTGCCTATAATGAAAGTGACAGGCATGCAAATCTGCTCCAAGCATATTCATTAGGGCTGTCCTGAAAACCCGATTGGTCTGGTGGTCCTCCAGGACAGGATTGGAGACCACTGAACTACGCCACACTCTCCTTCATAGGTACCCTAAGTTTACATTAAAAAGAAAAAAAGCATGTCTCCAAAAGGTGCTATGTTAAATCTGAGCTTAACACACAGTATTAGGCAGTGTTACAATGTGTTAAGCCCAGATCTTAGCACACTTAAGTAAAAAGGCCCCTTAATCACTAAGTCAGATTTCAGAAGGCTTAGACTTATTTTTTTCCCTTGCTCTCTTTGTGGTAAGAAAATGAAGTTTTGCTTATTTTTTGTTTCTTTTCCTAGCTTTGAAGTGCCATGTGCCAAGTTCTAGGCACCTAGGTGAGCTGGCTTTTTTTTTTTTTTTTTGGGGGGGGGGGTTTCTCACCCTGTTTCTGTATGAATGATGAGACTTGGTTGAAGCTTAACTTTCTTTTAAGTTAAACTTTCTTATCAATTTTAAACAGTAAGCACAAAACCAAACAAAGAAATTTGGGGTTCAGTGACTATCATATGGGAGTCAAATGATCTTATTTGTTCTATCCATCGAGCTGTTTTGAGATTGATACTGGTTCTGCAAAGGACACGTAGAACTAGTCTCAGTCATAATCCAAAAGAGTCTTAACAATATCGGATGAATAAAGTGCTCTTTGTATATTTAACCAAGGTGGCATTATAGAACTGTGCGACTCCTATCAATTGGAGTCCATTTCTCATCAATAAGGCTAAACGCTATGAGTAAAAATCCAAAAAGTTTGAGTAGCCCTTTGTAACTTTAATTTTGCAATTTTATGAGGCTTATATGCCCCCAACCCCACAGCAGGATTTTCTCATGTGTGGCATAAAAGCTGCTTCGATTATAGAAAAAAACGACATACTTAAAATATAGTTAACCTGTGGTAGAACCACCATTCTGCTGAAATCAACTCACCCCCCACCAGCTAAGATGTAATAATTTACAGGCTTGGGCTATGATACTCAGTTGGAGCCATATGATGGTTAACAATTTTGTCAAATATCTCTAATCAAAGTAACACTAAGGTATTTAATGCCATTTCTAACCCACTGAATTCAAAGTTGACAATATCTGTTGCTATACATTTTTTGGTTGAGTGGCATAAGTTCTGATTTGGTCCAGTTTTCTTTATTTTGTAACCTGAAAAACTTTGAATATGTTGAAATCAGTTGTGTACAGTTAAATGCAATAAGGGACTGCTCCAGATATGAAATGAATAAAAGTACATCGGCATAAGCTGCCAATTTGCAATATATATTATATATTTAAAACTATGAATTGCAGGTGTGTGTTTCGATGGCCAGAAGAAGAGGCTCGACAGCTATATAGGTGCTCAGTCATTTACCATGGGATTTCTTGGTATCTGTCACAAATCATGGCAATCTATCGACCGCTCAGAACCTTGTGTTCTGAAGGCGCAATATGTTTTGTCATTTGACAGACTTCTCAAAAATGCACTATGAGAACACAAGAACGTCTGCTGTCTCCATCATGGGAGTAACGCTGTGGAACAAATTAACTTGGACCACTGAGGGCTTTATTTAATATCCAGAAGTTTAAAAAAAATACTTAAAACTACATTATTTCTAGGAGCATTTCAATAAGAGAGATGTTGTTTACTGCTAGTTTTAAGATAAATGGTACTGTGAGGATCCATGAAATCTGGGTTTTAAAATGTAACTATTGTATTTATAATTCAAGATATTTGTATAAATCTTGTTTTATTTTATGTATGTTATTTTTGTAATGCGTTGATTAATTTTTTTTAATAAATATATTAAACAGAAGTGGTGATAAAGGACATCCTTTGTCATATGCCTTGCTGCAGTGTAAAGGCTTAGATCAGAGCTGTCCAAGTCTGGTCCTCGAGATCTACTGTCAGGCCAGGTTTTCAGGATATCCACAATGAATATGCATATGAGAGAGATTTGCCTGCACTGCTTTCTTGGTATGCAAATCTCTCTCATATGCATATTCATTGTGGATATCCTGAAAACCTGGCCTGCCAGTAGATCTCGAGGACCGGACTTGGGCAGCCCTGGCTTAGATAATAAATTGTTAACAGTAAAAGAGGTGGGATTATTTTATTTTTACAATTTATAGCCCGCTTGCTTTTTAAAACATACATAATAGATGACACTTGCATCTTGATATCTGATAAATTGGAGATTTTGTGAGGGGGGGGTTGTTCGTCTGTAGCTCCTGATCTTTGGATCTGACTTGGGCTTTCTGCTCATTACATACCAATCCTGGTTGTTATAGGTGGGGGGTGATAGCGATGGTAGCTGTTGGGCCTGCTACATTAGCGTGCTGTTTGGATGTGGGCAGTTATGGGAGTTGGGATTTTGTTATTGTTGTATACTTTCTGCTATATTGGTTATTTGGTTGGATTTTATTGATGTCACTATTGTGAAGGGGGAATCTTAGGGACCCTAGTCAGCATGGATTCACTAAGGGTAGGTCGTGTCAATCCAACCTCATCAGCTTCTTTGATTGGGTGACAGGAAAGTTGGACTCAGGAGAGTCTCTGGACATAGTATATTTGGATTTCAGCAAGGCTTTTGACAGCGTCCCACACCGCAGGCTACTAAACAAGATGAAATCAATGGGGTTGGGTGAGACGATAACTGCATAGGTCAATGATTGGCTGAGTGGTAGACTTCAGAGGGTGGTGGTTAACGGTACCCTATCTGAAGCATCGGAGGTGACCAGCGGAGTGCCGCAGGGCTCGGTCCTTGGTCCTCTCCTTTTTAACATATTTATAAGGGACTTGACACGAGGACTACAGGGTAAAGCAACATTATTCGCTGATGACGCAAAACTGTGCAACATAGTAAGTGGAAGCTTTTTACAGGATAGTATGACAAAGGACCTTCGTATGTTGGAAAACTGGTCCTCGACATGGCAGCTAGGCTTCAATGCTATGAAATGTAAGGTCATGCACCTCGGTAGCAGAAATCCGTGCAGAACTTACACCTTAAACGGAGTAACATTAGCTAGGACCTCAGTAGAACGAGATTTGGGAGTAATCATCAGTGCAGACATGAAGGCTGCCAATCAGGTGGAGAAGGCCACATCCAAGGCAAGGCAAATGATGGGATGTATCAAAAGAAGTTTTGTCAGTCGGAAACCAGAAGTCATAATGCCGCTGTACAGAACCATGGTGAGACCTCATCTGGAATACTGTGTGCAATTCTGGAGGCCACATTACCGTAAAGACGTGCTTAGAGTCGAATCGGTTCAGCGGATGGCCACTAGGATGCTCTTGGGGTTCAAGGGTCTCTCGTACGAAGAGAGACTGAGCAGACTGCAGCTCTACACTCTAGAGGAGCGCAGGGAGAGGGGGGACATGATTGAGACATTTAAGTTCATCACGGGACGTGTCGAGGTGGAAGATGACATTCTCTTCCCCAAGGGACCCTCGACCACAAGAGGGCATCCGCTTAAACTTAGAGGAGGGAAATTTAGTAGCGACACCAGGAAGTATTTTTTCACGGAAAGGGTGGTGGACCACTGGAATGAGCTTCCGGTGCAGGTGGTCGAGGCCACCGGCGTGCTCGACTTTAAGAGAAAATGGGACACTTATGTGGGATCCCTACGTAAGTCGAGTCACTAGCATCTAGACTATTGGGGTGGGTCAGTGGAGTGGGCAGACTTGATGGGCTATAGCCCTTTTCTGCCGTCATCTTTCTATGTTTCTATGTTTCTATTGTCTCACATTATTTTGTGCATTTGTATATTTTGAAAAATTTCAATAATTAAAATATAAAAAAATAATATACAAGAGGTACAGATGTTGTTTTCCTAAATACAAAAGTCAATATAAATCATGCCACACTCTGTGCTATTTGGTTATTTGTCAGTACCATTATATTTACAGAAATTTTCAAAAATTTTCATTCTTCTTATATAATGTTTCACCTTTCCATAGTCATTATAAAGACATTTCATCAAACTTCTACGGCCTCAGTGGCTACACTCAAGTGTTCTATTTCATGTAACACTAGAGCTTATCAGTAGCCCGCCTCCTCATCGACCTGCAGAACAATATTCTTGACTTCAATTATAATTTAAATAAATATATGTTAGATTTAGTGCAAAACTTATCTCATCTTTGAGAAGATACACTGAATGGGGGGGGGGGGGGGGGGGGAATTCAGCGTTTCGCATTCTATGCTGTTTCAAGGATAGTTCCCCTGCAATGTTATGATACAATATTCAGTATACCGATCAAACCTATCTCTGTAAAGTCATAAATGATATGCTTCTACATATTTAAAGTTCTTAAAGAACATGAACTCACCATTTAAGAAAGTACATCACTATCTCCGTATATATCTAAAATGGATGCGGCGTTTCTAGTTCTTTTCTTATTACCCATTCGTTACTCAGTCAGGCCGATGAGGAGGTGGGTTACTGATAAGCTCTAGTGTTACATGAAATAGAACACTTGAGTGTAGCCGCTGAGGCCGTAGAAGTTTGATGAAATGTCTTTATAATGACTATGGAAAGGTGAAACATTATATAAGAAGAATGAAAATTTTTGAAAATTTCTGTAAATATAATGGTACTGACAAATAACCAAATAGTCCAACCAACGAATAGAGGACAAATAATAACAAGGATTCTTGCTATTCTATACCGCTCTCAGAAACCTGTAATGTTCAGGACACTTGAGTATCCAGACATAACTGATACAGGTACAAAGTATCTTTCATCGAGCCGGTATTTTCATGTGCAAAACTACAAATGTGCAAAAAGCTATAATAAAGTGCTGCGTGAAATAAATACTATTAAAAAATTCGCACTTAGCTTTTATATGTACTTGATTTGTAGTGGATCATTGTAGTAAACAAAAATTGGCTAAACGCCCTACGGGACCCGTTTCGCCACAGTCAAGGGCTTCATCGGGGGTCTTGTATTTATGAATGTGCAACTTTGTTTGAGCTGACACGTAAAAAATGGCGCTGGCCATTACGTGTCAGCTCAAACAAAGTTGCACATTCATAAATACAAGACCCCCGATGAAGCCCTTGACTGTGGCGAAACGGGTCCCGTAGGGCGTTTAGCCAATTTTTGTTTACTACAATGATCCACTACAAATCAAGTACATATAAAAGCTAAGTGCGAATTTTTTAATAGTATTTATTTCACGCAGCACTTTATTATAGCTTTTTGCACATTTGTAGTTTTGCACATGAAAATACCGGCTCGATGAAAGATACTTTGTACCTGTATCAGTTATGTCTGGATACTCAAGTGTCCTGAACATTACAGGTTTCTGAGAGCGGTATAGAATAGCAAGAATCCTTGTTATTATTTGTCCTCTATTCGTTGGTTGGATTGTTTCGCTCAAGAGGACTTAGTCCATTTTTTGTGGTTAAGTAAATAACCAAATAGCACAGAATGTGGCATGATTTATATTGACTATTGATTGAGTATAGCCTTCACTCATAAATAATATATATTAAAGCCAATTGATTTTGATGTTTCCCAAATACAGCCATCATACATTTCACAGTTCGTCTTCAGGTGCCTTTTGAATCATTGGAGAGAATTACAATAATGCAGATACCCAGGAAAAGGATTCTGCCATTTTGGACCCATTATTGAGAAATAAACATAATGAGTTACTGCATGTTGAACTGAACGTAGATCTGGTATCGGCACTTTATTTTTTCTCATTTGCTTTCACTGCCTGTCTGGCCATCTAGAATTGGATGGATTTCTTTTAAAAATAGCCAGTGCACCACAGTATAGACTCTGATAGTCTAAACATAGTACTTTTATACTACACATGAAATTGCACTGGCAACCAGTGTAAGTGTTTTAACAAAGGTGTCACATAATGATATTTACTTAACCCTCCAATCACCCTAGCTGCAGCATTCTGTTCTACTTGGAGAGCTTGCATTTTAGCCTGGGTTAACCCCAAGTAAAGAGCATTACAAAAATCAAGTCTACATAAAAGTGGACTTTTGGCCCACACCTTGAAAATCATTTGCATATAACATAGGTTTCAGCTTTATAATCCTTCTTGAAATAATAAAAACAAACCTGGATCACTTACACTTGTCCAACCACACACCTGAATTTATAATTGTGGAACACACTGTCATATGATCATTTGATCTATGTATGTTTATTTTGAAATTATTGTGACTCCAGGCGGTATATTAAATTTTAAAATAAATATCATGTATTATACCCATTGATAATTCTGGACCTATTCCTACTTATTAAAATTTTCTGACTTAGTGGAGTTAAATAATAATCTGATATTTCATCCAATTTCTTACAATTTCCATATAACAAGTCACCTTCAAGACAATATCTTCATTCTTCGCAACAGGGAGAGAAAATTGAATATCGTCTCATGCATACGGATGCTTATATGGGCATGTATCAATACCCTATATGCTTTTCTTGCATGTGGTTGTGGTTCTCCAGGCACCAACCCCACGATCCTCCCACCTCCTGGTCTACCGAGGTGCCTGGTGGTCTAGAGGGGGTCTTGGTGGCAGGAGCACAGCCCTCTTGCTCCTGCCTCTTCGCGGCCTTCTAAAATAGCTGCTACAACTTCTTGTGGCAGCTGCTCATCGCACTTCCTGTAGTACCGCGAGCTGCCATTTTAGAAGACAGGAGTGAGAGGGTTATGCTTCTGCCACAAAGACCCCTGCTGGACCACCAGGCACCTTGGTAGGCCCAGGGGAGGGGGAATCGTAGAGTTGGGAGGGAGATTAAAGGGTTGGGGCCTGGAGAGGGGAGAGAACCTTGGCTATGGGTTGGGGGAGAAGAGGGAAGGGAGAGAGGGATGAGAGGTGCAGAGACCTGTGAATGGGTTGGCGGGAAGGGATAGTACAGTGTCTCTCAAACTTTACGAAGCCACAGCACACTAAACATGGTGGCTGCGGCTCAAGGACATCCGGAAGTGCATAGACGTTGATGTGATGCCATCATGTCAACGTTCACATGTGCAAATGCCCTCCAGATGGGGCCCTGAGTCATTAGTGGGGGGGTACTAGAAGGGAATGTGTGCAGAGGCATGTCCTTTAGGTAGTCAGCTGGCGGCGGCATCTCGTGGCACACCTGGAATCTCGGGCGGCACACTAGTGTGCCACAGCACACAGTTTGTGATACACTGGGATCATAGATGGCAAGGATGGGCAGTCCAGATAGATTATAATATGGTCTTTATCTGCCATCATGTTTTCTACGGAGATCTTGGTAATGAGTATGGCAAAGGGATGGGACTTCAAATTTGAACTGTTTTTCTGAATAGACAGGGCAAGTAGTGGGATGTTCACATTTTCATCAGAAGTGTAAGGAGAAAAAATATATATATGAAGTGGTTCAAGCCATTTCCACTTTGCTAGTACATGAGCTTTTTTGGCAAAACAATGTTAAACTGAGCAAGCTACTGATCTGCACCCTGGATGTGACATAGTTCAGGATTCTAATACATGTCAGTTGTATAGTTCATGTCCCAGAAGCTAAGGAAGAACAGTAATTTGTAATTATGTTTTGTTAACCATATAAACTGATACAGGGGTGTAACATGAGTAGACTGAAATGGCCAATTTTAATAACAGTAGCAAAAAAAAAAAGAAAAAAAATCAGATTCCCCGCACCTTCTCAGTTCTTGTTGGTACCTGATCTCAGATTTTTGGTGTCAGATCCATAACGGGGATATTGGAGCCATATTCTAAAATGAGGTGGTTGTCTTGGATATTGAAGTTCATAAATGATTTTTTAGAAGGGGAGCACTGATAGGAACTGGATATTAATCATGCTGCCAAATACTGAGCCAATGCCAGATTGGTGGTCAACACTACTGCTACTGAACAAACTGATAACATCCGAGGATCTCGGCCTTGAATTCTCAAAAACCTGGTTCAAGGACCCACCTGTGTCCCCCTGGCTACAGTATCATTCAAACCACCAGGCCAGGAAAACAAAGAGGTGGTCTGGCTCCTTCAACATCACCTTAATGGACTCCTCAATCCAACCTGACATTGAATATATGACTTGCAAACTGGATGATAAAGCCAATACCCACTCCAGCAGTATTGGCCTCTTACTGTAGTATACTGCCCTCCTGGACCATGATCAACCAATGACACCAAGCTACACGAAATTATCTCAAATTTGACATGCCAATTTATATGACTAGTTGTTATAGGCAACATAAACATACCTTTAGACCTACAAGACAATGTCTCTGCCTGCAGACTAAAAACCTTCCTCAATGACACCCACCTAGATCTAAAACCTTCAGGTCAAACACACGAAAAAGGACATATACTTGATATAATTGCCTCCAATCCTTCTGACCTCACCTCGGACACTAACTGATCTCCAGTTCCCTGGTCGGACCACTACCTACTATTCTTCAATCGCCATTTAAACATGGATTGGATTCCCCTTAATAGATCCCCAGCAAAAACTCCGACTGATCACTCTTCTTCCACACTCACCACTTTGCGATACTGACAGATGCTAGTACTGTCCCAATTAGACGATTGTAACTTGTTTTATGCAGGCTTAAATGCCACCCTCACCCAGAAACTTCAACTGATTCAAAACACGGCAATACGGCTAATCTTCTTCAAAACTGAAAAAATACAACTCCATCTCTTCATACTTCAACAAACTCCACTGGTTACCAATTAATGCTCACATTATATTCAAAATATCTTTCACAATTTACCACATTTTATATGAGAGCTCAGCTACACCTCACATAAACCTCTTCACCAACTCTTTCCAATTCAACCAAAAAACATCAAACTCCTTCTTATCCTTCCATCCCCTAAAGGAATAAAATATATAATAACATAGTAGATGAAGGCAGATAAAGACCCAAATAGTCCATCCAATCTGCCCTACCTGATTCAATTTAAATTTTTTTTTTCTTCTTAGCTATTTCTACTATACCAGTAGACAAGAATCCAAAGCTCTGCCCTGTACTGTGCTTAGATTCCAACTACTGAAGTCTCTGTCAAAGCTCACTTCAGCCCATCTATACCATCCCAGCTATTGAAGCATTCCCCAGCCCATCCTCAACCAAACGGCCATATACAGACACAGACTGTGCAATTCTGCCTAGTACTGGCCTTAGTTCTTCAATATTTACTATTATTTTCTGATTCTAGATCCTCTTGTGTTCATCTCACGCTTTTTTGGACTCTGTCCAAAAAAGCGTTAAAAAACGCACATTCAGCACATATTTATTACCTATCTTGGCACAAAAACCTGGAACTGCCTCCTGATAGCTGGGTTTGGTTTTGATGGCTATCTCAAGTTTCAGAAAAAACTGAAGACTTCTCTTCGGAGCAACACACTCCATTGACAATCAGTAGCCTGCATGGACTGAGACTTCAATTTCTTCTATGTAAAATGTACTGCTAATTCTCCTCTCTACCTCATTTTAGAAGACCTCCCTCCCTCTCTCTCCTCTTCCAGTTTCTTCTCCTCTCCTCCCTCTACTTCTCAGCCATTTACTCAAATTATACATCGCCTTGAACCTATTGAGGCATAGAGTGACTCGCAAATTGTAGATTAGATTAGACTACCTGTTTCCTCAGACTAATGTAGTTTTCTCTTTGTTGCGCGAACGTGTCTTGTCTTTTTTTAGGAGGGTTTTCCCGCCAACTAGTTAGGAATGATGTCAAAAATAAACAAGGAAAACTATCTTTTTATAGGTTCTTGAATCTAATATCTCTAATGTGGTTTTAAAAAGTCAATTCTACAGTAGCTTTAAAAAAAATTCTAATAAAATATAAGCATAAAAATCATTCTACAATTCAGATGACTTATGCAGAGCATTACTCTAAAGGACATTGTTGCTTTATCTTTGAGACCTCACGTATTAGTATTTGTATAGATCAGTGATCTCAAAGTCCCTCCTTGAGGGCCACAATCCAGTCGGGTTTTCAGGATTTCCCCAATGAATATGCATTGAAAGTAGTGCATGCACATAGATCTCATGCATAGTTGAATCCTCCCCTTATTATCATTGCTGTCTACCCTATACATGTTTCCAGCCCCTTCTAACTCCACTGATAGCCAATTTAAGGAATCCACCATCCTCTCGGCAAAAACATGCTTTTGTTTCTGAGCCCAACATATAGTAGACAAGAGGTAATGGCACGTGAGTACTGATTGGCCTACTTGGTTTTTTTGGTTAAGGATATATTTCAACTGTTAATTGTAGAAGTTATCCAAGTCCATGTATAAATCTGCCTTCCCTCTTTTAGTTCTTACCAGCTTCATGTTAAATCCAGTACCCAGACCTTCCTTGTCGTTACCTCCCAAACTTTTGTGATAACTTGAACAGCTTGTCAAGACACATACCCCAATGAACAAGCAGCATAGATCATCACCATTATTCTTCTGTATGTTTTTTTACCCTGGCTTTCTTGAAAGCCTGATCTAGTTCAATACTTGGTGAGTATTTCTCATGGCTGCTGGGTTTTAAAATGCTTTAATTTTATCTTTGGATTTACAAGTAATGGTATAGTAGAACTCGTTAATTCCACTGCTGTTAAACAATATGGTTTGGTATTTGTCCTAATAATTGGGCAACTATAAGACATAATGTTCCCAAACTATTCATGCATTTGTTTTGGATTAGCTTGGTTTGTCATGTCTGTCTTTGTCTTCATTTTAAGATTCATGAGCCTTGCTTTCTTGAATATGTGAAAACCCTCTACTAACATTTGTTGCATATTAAACTGGGAGGAACAAGTGCAAGGAGTATGTTCATGTCCAGGCCTGTACTTTTAAAGGCCAAATGCCAAAACATTTCTGGCTCTTCGGTTTCCTCACTCAAAATATACACACCCAACATTGACATAGCCTAGTTTATAGAAATGATTGTGCTGTTATAGCCCTTACAGTACACCTGTGTTCATAAAATTAAAACAAAAGGGTGGGAGACACTCAGTATAAAAGTATGTTAATTATTACCCTAGAGTGAGAAAGCGAGTAACTGAACATTTCTCATTCATATTGAAGAAGAGGTTCCCAGAAAGGCATAAGAATTAGCACACAACTTTTTCTCAACAATTCATATATTTCTTATTACTTATTATTATTTCTTAATTCCAGAACTTTGCAATTATAACTTATCTTAATTTGTTTCAGGGGATTCTGACATGCCGACACAAATTCATGTTTTGCCCAGAATACAGTTTTTCAAGGTAAATTCCCCCTTCACTCTTAGCATCTACTTTATTCAGTTCAAGACATGGCCATGTCATCTTTTCATTCATACTGATGTCGGAGCCCTGTGATTAATTCAGCCAGTCTTATATCGGTGTAACGTCATCCACTCTATTTTTTTCTTTATTAAGGGTGCAAGGTTCCATGGAATTCAGCTTAAAAATCTAAAATTGTTCTTTAATAGTATAGCTTATTTCTGAATATCACTGCCCATCCATCCGCTTTCCACTATATCTTTAATACACCATTTTAGGTATATCTGCAATAGAATGTTGCCTATTGCTCCAATGTTGAACTAAAGGAGTTTCTTCTAAAATAAATCTTAGATTTATGTTTTATGAGACGTGTTTTAATAGGTCTACTACTCCTACCTATGTAAACCATATTGCAGGGACATTGAATAGCATAAATAACTTTTTTTGTGGCACATACCATAGATTTAATAGAAATTCCAGTTTGGGGATCTGTCCAAGTTGATCCTGTCATCACTGATTCACACCATTGGCAAGAGTTGCATATGACTTGAGAAGCATTCACCATAGATTGTGTTCTTTCTCATTTTTACTAATTCACCAATATTTCTTCCCTTTGTGTATGCTGTTATTAAATGTTCTTGAAAGCACTCATCTAACTGTAGAACACGCCAGTGTTGATGAATGGATTTACTAATTTGGGAAGCTATTACAGATTATGGAAGCACACATACTATTTTATTCTCTGTAGATCTACGATACTGAACTAACAATGATCATTGAGCGTAATTACATTACATTACATTAGTGATTTCTATTCCGCCATTACCTTGCGGTTCAAGGTGGATTAAATCCAAACTAAAACAAGAATTACATTCAAAAATTTGAAGAAATAGAATAAGCGATAACATAAAATTTTTAAGGTAATAAAATGTTGGGTAAAGAGTTACCAACGGGAAGTAGAGGTCTTTAGGAGATAAGAATAGGGTGAATTATGGGGTTTTAGATAACGTTTGGTAGATAGAAGAATTCCATGGCTATCATCTCTGTGTGAATCGCTGAGATAATAAACGAGCTTGTGTATAAAATGCATCATCTGTAGAACAGACATGACGTAATCCTTAAAAACTGACTAAAGGGCAAGCTCCACCCATAAGGTTGAAAATTGAAATTTCAAGTAATTATTTTGATCTACTTCTTTTCAAAAAATTTGTTTCAAAATTATATTCATTACATACAATATTCATTAAATACATATGAATATCTAGATAATGTTGCCACAGCTTAACATTTTGGAACCAAGGATTGCTATAAATATATAGTTCTTCAAATCTTGCCATATAAAAATTGGCAATAGTTAGGGGCTACAGTAGCCCCCATTGCCACTCCATGCTCTTGCTGGAAATATTCACCTTCAAATAAATTAACTGAGTACACTCCAAGTGACGGGCTGGGTCAGAAATTGGTTGAGTGGAAGATGACAGATATTAATGGTCAATGGAGATCGCTACGAGGAAAGGGATGTTACCAGTTGTGTTCCTCAAGGTTCTGTTCTTGGGCCTGTTCTTTTTAATATTTTAATAAGCAATATACCGAAGGGATGTCAGAAAACACTTGCCTCTTTGCAGATGATACCAAAATCTGCAATAGATACCCTGGATGGTATGAATAACATGAAGAAAGACCTAGCAAAGCTTGAAGAATGGTCTGAAGTTTGGCAGCTAAAATTTAATGCTAAGAAATGCAAGGTTGTGCATTTGGGCTGCAAAAACCCAAAGGAACGGTACAGTTTAGGAGGCGAAGAACTTATGTGCATGACAGAAGAGTGGGACTTGGGTGTGATTGTATGTGATGATCTTAAAGTGGGCAAACAGGTTGAAAAGGTGATGATGAAAGCTAGAAGGATGCTAGGGTGCATAGGAAGAAATATGGCCAGTAGGAAAAGTTATTGAATCTTCTGTTTAAGATGCTGGTGAGATCATATTTAGAATATTGTGTACAATTCTGGAGACCGCACCTTCAAAAAGATATGAAAAGGATGGAGTCTGTCCACAGGAAGGCTACTAAAATGGTGCATGGTCTTCGTCACAAGACATATATGGACAGACTTAAAGATCTCAATCTGTATACTTTGGAGGAAAGAGGGGAGATATGATAGAGACGGTTAAATATCTACGTAGTATAAATATGCATGAGTCTAGTCTTTCATTTGAAATGAAGCTCTGGAATGAGAGGGCATAAGATGAAATTGAGGTGATAGGCTCAGGAGTAATCTAAGGAAATATTTTTTTACAGAAAGGGTGGTAGATACGTGGAACAGTCTCTCAGAAGAGGTGGTGGAGACAGAGACTGTCTGAATTCAAGAAAGCGTGGGACAGGTACGTGGGATCTCTCAGAGAGAGAGAGAGAGAAAATGGTTACTACGGGTAGGCAGACTAGATGGGCCATTTGGCCTTTATCTGACATCATGTTACTATGTTTCATTGCTTTCACAGCTGACCAGGTGGTCAGCTCTTCACATTCTTAGTTATGAATTCACATTCTTCTTGTTTATGAATCTCTTGCCACCTCAATTGGAATCCACATCTCTCTCTTAGCTCCCTGTAATAGCATGAGGAAAAGTCCATAGTCTACTATTGAGAGAAGCCACTGCTTGCCCTGGGATAGTTAGCATGGAATGTTGCTACTACAGTATTTGGGTTACTGCCAGGTACTTGTGACCTGGATTGGCCATTGTGTAAACAGGATACTGGGCTAGATGGACCCAGAATAGCTATTCTTATTTTTAGAGTGGGCCTTAAATGGCACAGCCAGATAAGGTTGTAAAATGTTAAAGGAAGCACTTTATTAACTAAAAAAACCCAGAGGCAATCATATTGCGTTCCTCTAATCCAGATATATCAATACCACCGTTATATTAAAAAATATTTGATTTCATGATTGCCTTAGCTATCCACCATATTGTTTCCAATTGGAAAGACAATTCTAGGCTTAATTTTTACGAATGGTGGAATCACCTTTGTGTCATCAGAAAGTATGAGGAAATAACATTGCCAGATTCACAAAAATTTGGACCCCTCTTGATGAATATGTAAGGACTCATGTAAATCCTAATTAACTTTACTTTGTATATTAACTATACTATATTTTGCATATTATTATGTATATTTTGGTATCTGCAGCTTTTTGTTTTGTTTTATTCTTATACTTTTGTATTTGTAAAATGTCAATAAAATTTCAATTAAAAAAACAAACAAATCAGAGGTCAGGAACAAAAGGAAATAGTCTCTTAATCCAGAGGGAAGAAGAGATGGGCCTGTGGCTGACAGTGTCCATGGCCCATGACTGCCGTTTTGTGCTATGGGTTGCAAGGTCCAGGCCCTGCCAGGCCTCAGAACAATGCTTGCATGTATTCAATACAGAAAATTTTTGGCTTATTTCAGCCAAGTAGAGTATCTAGATGCACATAATTAAGACATATCCTGGGGATCACTTCTTCCTTCCCTGGGCCTCCTTAACCCAACTCTGGTACTGTCTTTTATACTTCTGGCAGCTACTTCCCTGGCTTTATCCCTCTCATATTATGTCTCCCTTGTGAGGGGCCGAGAAAATTAAGGTGGCTCTGACAATGAGGGAATATTTAGCAAGGGGAGTGGTAGAATCCTATAGACTTCCTCACATACTCTCCCTCTCAGCTCAACTATGCTCGGTTGAGCACCTGCCATGTTAGGGTCCACCTTCTGAGACAGTCAGCATTGGCATGCTCCCAGCCCACTCAGTGCTATACCTGGAAGCTGAAGGATTGAATGCTGAGAAATTACCTCATGATGTGTGCATTTGATTCCTTGTGGTGAGCCATCCATTTTAAGGCCTCATGGTCTATGACAAGCAGGAAATGTTGTCCTAGTAGATATCTTTTCAAAGACCACTTGACCGCTAGGGCTTCCTTTTCAATTACCACATAGTTCCCCTGTCTAGGAACAGCTTGCAGTTAATGTAGGCCATTGGGTGGTGGTGGTCTCCATCCACTTCTTGGGCCAGGACGGTCCCGAGCTTAACTTATGATGCATCTGTCTGCACTACAGACAGCAAGTTGGAAGTCCAAGCTGACCAGCACTGGCTCCGAGCAGATGTCCTTCAAGGTTTGGAATGCAGTCAAGGCTACCTTAACCACCTATGGCGCCCTGGGCAAACTTTTTTTTTGGAAGCTGGGCCTCTTCCTCCCCCCCTCCGCCTTTGGTCCAGTGGCATCCTTGCCCCTATCCCATTTCTCTATCCTTAGCCTTCTGACAGCCAAGCCACTTCCTGCTGAATAAAAGTGGCATAAAGGTGTGAATCCGCTGTTTCAAGTTTATTTAAAAATTAGATTTGATCGCAAAATCATCATCCAAATCGATTTACAAATAATGATAAAATTGGATAAAAAAGAAAAACACATAGATCAAACCAGACAGTTAATACAACTTTTGACCAACCAAACACAGAAGGTTAAAAAAAAAGGATTAAATACAATTTATAAACAAATAAAGGGCATAGGTAATGAAACGATAGGATGGGGAAAAGGTTACCCGCTCAATTTTCACTGATGGCTCTGCTGGTTGAACTAGAGAGGACATGAATTGCAGGAGGGTCAACTTGGGAAGTACTTTTTCACAGAAAGGGTGGTGGATACCTAAAATGCCCTCACATGAGAGGTGGTGTATTCAAAGATGGTAACTGAAATCAAGAGCGTGTGGGATAAGTACAAAGAAGTCCTATATGGAAAGAGAACAGAATCAAAACAACTTGGCCATGCTTAAGCAGCAAATCCAGTAGTTGGGAAGTAAGGCTAGTAGTGTCAGGCAGACTTCTATGGTTTGTCCCCCGATTATGGCTAACTAGATCTGGTTGAACTAGAGTAAGTTTTGAAGACAGCTCCACCACTGAAAGCTGAAGCCAGCAAGGCTGGTAGGGGTGTGGTGTTGAGGAAGCTCCTGGACTAGAGGAGGATGCTGAAGCAGAGTGCAAAGGTGGCCCATCCCACAGGATGATATTAAAAGCTAATGAGTGTGCTTTTTATCATGACTGGAGGAAGGGCTACTGGCTATCATGGCATGCCACATACAGTATTCTAAACTTGGTTATTTCAAGCATTTACCACATATACATCCTAAATCAGGGATCTCAAAGTCCCTCCTTGAGGGCCACACACAATTCAGTCGGGTTTTCAGGATTCCCCCAATGAATATGCATTGAAAGCAGTGCAAGCACATAGATCTCATGCATATTCATTGGGGAAATCCTGAAAACCCAACTGGATTGCAGCCCTCAAGGAGGGACTTTGAGACCCCTGTATGATTAAATTGTTTCCACAAAAATCCTTTGAGGCAGTAGATCATAATTGAATCGTGATCAAACATAAGTCTGCTAAATCCCTTTGAATGTGGAAAGTGATGAGTTGGCTTTCTCTTCATATCTTCCTACTAGGATGACAGCAGTTTTTATAGATGTTCACTGGAAGCTGCGCAGCATTTTTGATACTTCAGAGGAGTGTTGAATTAAGAGTTTTTATCGCTCCATGTGTGGTAGCATTTACTGATGGATACAAGTGCCACACTGGGTGGAGAAAGTGGTACTGTTCTTTTTTAAAGGCAGCAGCTTCACAGTGGTCAAGGTCTTGTGGTCCAGTGTTTAACACGCAGGTCTGTGAGCAAAGCTTCCCTTTTTCGACAATTGCTGGCTGTAAGGATCCAGTATGCTCTGCGCATGAGAAGCTAAGACAAGTGTTTCTACACCAGTTTCATTGTTGATTTCAGTTTGATGAAGTGTTTGAAAGCCCCTTGATTTGAAGAGATTTTGTCCTAATCACTGAGGATATTTGCAAAAAAAGATATTGAGTACATGTCTATCAATAGGAGGCTTTTCAGTCTGAGGTTACCACCCTATTTAGTCAGAGTGAGGTTTATCTACCTGATGGGGGTTCGGAGGCTTTTTCTCCTTATCAGCTGATTAACCTTCATTTAGTTTATTCCAGCTTTGTAAGGTGGTGGTTTTGTAGAAATTGTGAGTTGTGGGATTTTGGCATAGTCGATTGTTCAAATTGAACCCAGTTCCCCAGGATCTCAGCCCCCTGCGCTAACCATTGGGCTTCTCCACCACTACCCTGTCTTTCTCCCACCCCTCAAACAGTTAACTGGCTTGGTACTTTTACCACCTGTTCCCTCTTCACCTTGTTGCTTTACTTATTTTTATAAACCACAGTAGAAACACTCTGCTCAATCCACAGAGTTTGGCGCTGTAGAAGTCTTGAGTTGCACAGTGCAGGAACATCCAACTAGTCTTAGTGTCAAATACCATAGTTTGGCGCTGTAGAAGTCTTGAATTGCACAGTGCAGGAACATCCAACTAGTCTTAGTGTCAAATACCATAGTTTGGCGCTGTAGAAGTCTTGAATTGCACAGTGCAGGAACATCCAACTAGTCTTAGTGTCAAATACCATAGTTTGGCGCTGTAGAAGTCTTGAATTGCACAGTGCAGGAACATCCAACTAGTCTTAGTGTCAAATACCATAGTTTGGCGCTGTAGAAGTCTTGAATTGCACAGTGCAGGAACATCCAACTAGTCTTAGTGTCAAATACCATAAACAAGTCAAATGTTCAGCCTTGCTCAGCTTATATTTATTGAGAGCTGTGTCGCCTAATGGTTAGAGCACCTGCCTCAGCACCCTGAGGTTGTGAGTTTGATTCCCTTTGCAGCTTCTTGTGACTCTGGGCAAGTCACTTAACACTTTAATGCCCTAGGTCAGGGGTTGGCAACCTATAGCTCATGAGTCACATGCGGCTCTTCAGGCCCCGACCCTTTAATCTCCCAATCACACGATTATCCCCCTCTTCCCATGCCTACTGAGGTATCTGATGGTCCAGTGGGGGTCTTTGTGGCAAGACCGCTTCCCTTTCGCTCCTGCCTCCTAAAATAGCTGCCGCGACCTCTTGCAGCTGCTCGCAGCATTTTCTGTAGGGCCGTGAGAGGTCGCGGCAGCCATTTTAGAAGATCGCAGCAAGGAGGCAGGAGCGAGAAGTCCGTGCTCCGGCCACAAAGACTCCTGCTGGACTAGAGAATGACACGGGGATAAATATTTCCCCGTCCCTGCGGGAACTCATTTTCCTGTTCCGGTGAGTTCTTTTCTTGCCCCTGCCCCATACCTGCAAGTTCTGTCCTCATCTGCACAAGCGTCAAACACTTAAGTGTTCAAGACTTGTGTTGTTAAGGCAGAGCTTACAGGAATGGGGGAAGGGGGGAATCATAGGGTTAGGAAGGAGATTAAAGGGTCTGGGCCTGGATAGGGGAGAGAACCTTTCCTATGGACAGGGAAGTCATAAGAGGTGCTGAGACCTGCAAGGGATTGGAGGAGAGAGAAGCTACACCTTGCGGCTCTTTGTAAATCTTGGGTCAAACATTTTGGATAAATTTGCTCTTTTCTGTAGAAAAGTTGCTGACCCCTGCCCTAGGTACAAAATACATACCTGTCTAAAATATGTAAACCGCTTTAATTGTAACCACACAGAATAAAAACAGTATATCAAGTCTCATCCCCCTTTGGTGTGGAAGTAGGGTTGGCCATTAAAGTTCAGCCAGCAATGTTTAAAAGGAAAATTGGGGGTGGAAGGTGGGGGTAGAGGAGATTTACTCAAACAGAGAATCTACCAGGCTCTCTTATATTGTGAACCACAAATAATTACAAAAGGGAGACTGGTGGTTAAATTGTCAAGTTTTATATGTGCTAATATGGGTTGCTCTGTTTCATTCATTGGTCTAAAAGACCTTCATGTAAATTTATTGAAAATATTTGCTTTTTAAACATGAAAAGCAGTCTTCAGAAACCAATTGGAGCAGCTGTTGAGCACAAGAATAGCTATTTTGTAAGCCCATGAGAGCCACTAGATGCAATGGTGACCCTGTTGGGCTTGAGAGTTTTTTAAGTGCTCTATTTAGTCCATATTACTCATAATTCATGTTAATTGTGAAAATGGCACAGTGAATGAAATATTATACAGTAGATTACTTTTTCTTTTTCTTTTTAATTATTAACTAAGCAGGAACAATAATTTAACCTGGAGGTTTTTTAAGAGCAATGAATAAAATAGAACCCATACGAGAAGGTGTGAGGATATATCTTTTGGTGCCTTGGGTCTTTTTCCTCCTATTAACATTGAAAACTCTTGATACTAACGAACCTCAATTCATTAGTAAAGTACTTATTCCATATTGTACCTCACGTTCTCTTCGGTCAACTAACCAAAAACTTCTACTAATTCCCTCCTTGAAAATTATTGGAACCCGCCGACAAGATGTTTTCAGTATCAGTGCCACAACTCTGGAATTCTTTACCTCTACAATTAAGAGATGAAAGAAATCTAGACTATTTAAAAATAACTTAAAAAGCTTTTTATTTAAGGATGCTTTTAACTTGTAAATTTGCTTCTCTAGCCCTTCTTCCTTCCTTTGCTTTTTTTCTAAACCTTCTCCCTCATTATATTTGGTTTTCTTTTCACCACTGTATTAGTCTATCAGTTTGCCAGTTATACTCATTGTGTAAACATTTTTTAAAATATATTTATTATGTAAACTAAGTCTGTTTTGTTTTTTTTTTGGTTAGCTGTTTGTTATTTTTGTTTTAATACTATGTTAAACTATAGGTTACTTTTATATATTGTAACTCGCTTAGAAAAATTTTAATTAAGCGATTAATCAAATATAAATAAAACTTGAAAACTCCCACATCTAAAACTTGACCATTTAGCCACTAGATCCCTATTTTACGTTGTTAGCCACAAAGAACTACAAAAGAGCCTGATAGAATCTCTGTTTTGTATGCGATAAAGAGGGGAATCCCAGGCACTAGGTTTCAATTTCTGGGCACCGTGGTGACCTGATGCTTAGTTAGTCTTATCTGCTCATAGCCACAGAGTGGGGGAGAAGTAAACAGGTGTCTTCCTGGATGTTTTGGGGAAAATTCTGTAAATGGTGCTGAAATTTAGGATTGGCGCTCAGCTGGTATTTTAGAAAGGGTACCCAGCCTTTATAAAATACCGGTATGTGCAAATTGTGCCTAACTTTGGGTGTCGGACTTATACGCGATAGAAAAGGGTATAAGTCTTATGGTCAAAGTTAGGCGTAGATTGGCCAAATTCTATAACTTGGCACCTGACCTCTTGGAATGCCTATGACCTGCCCATGGCTACGTTCTCTCGACTGTGCATGAGTGGTAGGGTGCCGTGTTTATAGAATAGCATACAGGGGAGATCTGTGCCCATTTTCAATTAGGCACCAATTAAGTGGCCAGTTGGTGCTTATTGACCTCTAAGTTGTGTGCAGAGTCTGATCCACATGCAAGTTCTGGTGCCTAACACTCCTTGCTATATGTATAGAATCTGGGGTTTCATGCAGGTCCTCCTGTTTGTTTTTATGCTATATCAACTGTGTGGTTTGTATTTCTTTACAGGTGAAGGCTGTTAAATACACTCATTTACTCATGCCATATACTCGAGTAAAATGTGTGAGCTGGATTGATGGACTGCTTTTTTGCTATAAGAGGAAAGAAAATCGTACATTGAAGACTATGACAAGGAGCCTTTTGGAGATGCATGTGCTCTGAGCAGAATCAATATTTATGCATTCCAGAGTGACAAAAATGGCATAGCTGTAGAGGGTGAGTGATTCCTTCTGGACCAATCTGTGTTGGGTACTCAACCTACTCTCTAGGGTTGTGCTTATGATGTCTGCTATTGGGCAGAACCCTCTAACCCTACTTTCTGTAGCCCAAAATTGCCCAGATGAGTTGGCGATCATCCTGCCCCTCCTACCCTGCTCTCTTCCAAGTGTTTCTGGAATTTCAAACCAAAAATGCCTTATACTGAAAAATTATGCATAGAGAGGGTATACTGTGTTTAAATAGCTTTCTTGGACAGCTCCAAACGTCACTGTGGTAGAAGAGCAAGCTCCGTGATGGTGTTGCTGTTGACAGTGAGTGACTGTAAACATCCTCGACTGGAAGCTGTGAAACAGCAAATGTAGCTTTCAGTCAGATGTTTGCAGCTGCCAACTGCCACAGACTTCAAGAAACGTTGACATTTGACACACGCCTTTTTTTTTTTCTTTTCATTTGGCAAAGCTTCTAGGTGCTTATCCCTCTATTTGTAACATTTTGTTTTCTAATTAAATTGAAGACACTATTTACAAAGCATGCCTCCCATAGATATTTAAATAGGAGACATCCTTCTAGTAAAAAGACCCTGAAGTTATGTGGTCCCCCTCCCTCTTCCAAGTGCACACTTCTTATGACGGATTATTAAGAGACAAATAGTAATCACATCTATCAAATATCTGTAACAAATTTGCATTCTTCTACTTGGAACATCCTGGTTCCCCCTCCAAACAGTAGGGATCCTCAAATCCAGTTCTTAGTTCCTGGTTTTCAGGATTTCCACAGTGAATATGTACAAGATCTATGCATGCAGAGGATTGGATTTCAGGACCCCTGCAGTAGAGTAATTTAGTGTGTGTTTTTCACAGAACATCATGGACAAAGTCATAAAATTATGCAGACATAGGGCTCCTTTTACTAAGGTGCGCCAGCGTTTTTAGCGCACGTAGGATATTACCGCGCGCTGTGCGGCTAGAACTAACGTCAGCTCAATGCTGGCGTTAAGGTCTAGCATGCACGGCAGTTCAGTGCGCACTATTCCGCACGTTAATGCCCTAACGCACCTTAGTAAAAGGAGCCCATAATGTCCAACATTTAAAATAAAATGCCTAGATTCTGATCTATAAGGCAGCATTAACTCATCCTTTCTGCTTTCAAATACCATTAACATAACTCTTCCCCTTCCCATTTTTTAGAATTTTCAATGTAAAGGGTTTAGGGGCATCTTGTGATTGTTTTCTTTGCTGTGGAAAAAGTCTGGGGTGAGGAATATGGAATACAAAAAAAATGGTTGCATTTCTAAATACAAAATAATTGTACAAGTGCCTTTTTTATTTTAATCTTCAGTCCTCCTTTGTGATGTCTATAGTTCTGCAGATAGTGTATCGCAAACATTCCTCCAAGTTTGGACATTTTTTTATTGGTTCTCATTTCTCCATAATTAAATTGCACTCGTTAGTGCTATGTTTCTTCAGTTTTTCAAGTTGTTCATAAACACTTTCCTCCGTGAATAGTGCAGAATCTACTCCATTTTCTTGTGTAACTTTGCCAGACAAACTCGATCCTTCTCCAGGATTTTCTTCTGTGAACACAGAGCAGAAGTATTTGTTTAGCATGTCTGCTATTTCCTCATCACTCTCCGCATATCGGTTCCTGGCATCTTTTAGTTTAGCAATTCCATTTTTCATCTTCCTCCTGTCACTGATATATCAGAAAAAAAATTTTGTCTCCCTTTTTTTACATTTTTAGCCATTTGCACTTCTGCCTGCGCTTTCGCCAGGTGTATCTCCCTCTTGTCTACTTTCAGTTTCAACCAGTAGTCATTTCTGTACTCTTCTTCTTGGGGTTTTTTATATTTCAGGAACGCCTTTATTTTCTCGCCACTAGTTTAGAGAACCACGTCAGTTTCCTTTTTCTCTTGTTTTTATTTATTTTCTTCACATAAAGTTCCGTAGCCATTTTTATAGCTCTTTTCAGCTTAGACCACTGTTTTTCCACTTCTCTTATGTCCTCCCATCCTAACAATTCTTTCTTCAGGTATTCTCCCATTTTATTAAAGTCCGTACGTTTGAAATCTAGGACTTTTAGTATCGTGCGGCCGCCCTCAACTTTAGCTGTTATATCAAACCAAACCGTTTGATGATCGCTACTTCCCAAGTGAGCATTCACTCATACATTAGATATACTCTCTCCATTTGTGAAGACCAGATCCAATATCACGTTTTTCCTCGTGGGTTCCATCACCATTTGTTTGAGCAGAGCCTCTTGAAAGGCATCCACAATCTCCCTACTTCTTTCCGATTCCGCAGATGGAACTTTCCAGTCCGCATCTAGCAGGTTGAATCTCCCAACAGCACCTCTTCTTTCTTTTCAAACTTTTGGATATCCACAATCAGATCTTTATCAATTTGCTGCGATTGAGTTGGAGGTCTGTAGACTACACCTACGTAGATACAAGTTCCATCTTCTCTTTTCAGAGCAATCCATATTGCTTCTTCCTCTCCCCAGGCCCCTTGCATTTCAGTTGCTTGGATATCAATCCTTGCATAGAGAGCTACTTCTCCACCTTTTTGACCATTTCTGTCCTTTCTAAAAATATTATATCCCGGTATGATTGCAAACCCATCCATGGGATTCACTGAACCATGTCTCTGTGATAGCAACAATATCCAGGTTTCCCTCTAACATCAGGGCATGTGGATCATGGACTTTATTGCTTAGACTGCGAGCATTTGTGGTCATCGCTTTCCAGCTATTTTTCAGCGGTAATCTTTTTTTTGTATAGTTTTTTGTTTCGTTTCACTTCCCGTTGCAACGCTAAGAAGTGAGTTGCTAATATTGTTTGTGTTGCAATCTTTACTACCATCTTTTGCCGGGGTGGTCTCTAATTGTCCTTCATACGGACAGTTAAGAGGGGATGGTTAAACTGCTGGCTAGGGTGGTGAGCAAAGGGGAACTCAAAAAGGTGTCTCAAAAAGGTGGGTTTTTAGCCTACTTTTAAATAAGGGAAGGGGCATGGTGGATGGACTCAGATAGTTTATTCCAGACATAGGGGACGGTGAGATGAAAGGAATAAAGTCTGGAATTAGAAGTGGAGGAAAAGGGTACAGATAAAAACAATTTGTATGTTGATCGCAATTCTCGGGGAGGTGTATAAGGAGAGACGAGAGGAGAGATAGTGAGGAGCTTGCAGAATGAACACACTTGTAGGAGTTTGAACTAAACTAAAATTGAATTTATAGATCGTGTCATCTTTATAAAAATAAATCTCGACTCAGTTTACAGTAAGTAATATTACAGGGGGAAATAGTAAAGAGGAAAATTTACAGTTGTGAATAGTCAAGTTTTAGATGTTTATGGAAGATTTGAAAAGAACCTAGTTCCCTCAGCCACAAAGGGATATTATTCCATAATTCAGTTAGTTTGAAAGAGAGAGACTTCCCCAGTTTACTAGTAGAAGCTAGGCCTTTCAAAGAGGGAAAAGATAATTTAAGTTTTTGCATAGTTCTAACCAGTCTATATTTTTTTTAGAGTTCCAAGAAAGAGGAATTAGTAGACAAATGCTGAATAAAATCTTGAAGGTTAGACATGCACATTTAAAGGGTATTCTGGGAAATACTGGAAGCCAGTGCAGTATAGCGAGAAGTGGCGATACATGCTCGAAATTGCCTTTACCAAAGATCAGCCTAGCTGCAGTATTTTGGATCAGCTGAAATTTTTGCAAGCTATTTTTTTGTTAGGCTTAGATAGAATTACAATAGTCTAGCCATGAGAGAATAATTGATTGGACGAGGACAGAGAATGCTGCTGTTGTAAACGGGACGTAACTTTTGTAAGGATGTGAAGGCTGAAGAAGCACTTTTTTAACTAGGGAGTTAATATGCTCGCTAAATGAGTGATGAGTCGATGATAACCCCCAAGATTCTAGAGGAGAACTCAATTTGTAAGGACACCCCTGAACTGTATGCAAAGGCAAATAGGGAGCCAGTAAAGTGATTTGAGGAGAGGGGTGAGGTGAGGAAAGCGAGGTTGGCAGAAGATAAATCGTGCAGCAGAGTTTTGTACAGATTGCAGGGGTGGGAGAGCCAGTTCAGCAGGAGGCCTGTTAGAATCTGGGCACCTGCATTTATGCCAGGTTTCTAAGTTAGGTATGCTGAGGCAGTTTTCTATAGCAAGCGTAACTTTTCAGAACACTCCTGACATGCCCATCTGCTACCATGGCTACACCTTCTTTCAAGTTTCATTCCATTAGGATTACGTGCCATGTCTTGTAGAATAACATGCAGCTAGACGTGTGAGCAGATTTGAATTAATGCCAATTAATGTCAATAATTGGCTGTTAGCACTCAAGTATTTATTGTTAATTGGCTCATTTGCCAATTAATTTGTGTGTGCATCTTGAGGACATGGCCAAATTTTGGCGTGCAAATCTGTATATACTGTATATAGAATCTTTGGGATCATGGCAAAATTCCTTCTTCTATCCAGATAACTTAGAACAGGGGTGCCCACACTTTTTGGGCTTGCGAGCTACTTTTAAAATGACCAAGTCAAAATGATCTACCAACAATAAAATTAAAAAAAACCACAACGCACACTGTACGCATAGAAAATGTTAATTATCATTCATATTCCAGGGTTTTTCAAAGAGGTCAAAGCAGATGACTCTATGCACTATCACCTCAGTAACAACCATACAAAAATAGACAAATATACCCCCCTCCCTTTTTACTAAACCACGATAGCAGTTTTTAGAGCGCAGGGAGCTGTGCTGAATGCCCAGCACTGCTCTCGACGCTCATAGGCTCCCTGTGCTAAAAAACTCTATTGCGGTTTAGTAAAAGGGGACCTTAGTGTAAAATATAGACAGCAGATATAAATTCAGACACATTTTGATCACTAAATTTAAAATAAAATCATTTTTCCTACCTTGTCTGGTGATTTCATGAGTCTCTGGTTGCACTTTCTTCTTCTGACTGTGCATCCAATCTTTCTTCCCTTCTTTTAACCTGTATGCTTCCTCTCCTCCAGACCTCGTTCCCTCCCCCAACTTTTCCTTCCTCTCTCCCTGCCCTTTCTTTCTCTCTGCCTCCCTTTCTTTTTTTTTCTGTTTCTCTTTTTTCCTTCTGTCTCCCTGCCTCCCTTTTTCTTTCTTTCTCCCTGCCCTCCCCCAAGCCACTGCCATCGGGGACCAGGACCCAAACCGCCACCAATAACAGGCCCCAAACCGCCACCAATAACAGGCCCGAAAGCCGCCGCCGCCCCAACCTCTCCCTGCTTCGGCCGACCAGCATCGCGATCGAGATGTTGGGGGAAATGCTGCCGGGTCCTGCCTTCGCGGAAACAGAAAGTAGGCAGGACCCGGCAGCAAGAAGAGGAAATGCTTCACTAATCTGTCTCCCGCCTTAGCCCATAGCGAACGCTTGCTTCAGGGCTCTCAACATGTGCGTGCCGGCTTCCCTTCTCCCCCCCACCGGACATAACTTCCGGTTTCGGAGGGAAGAGAAGAGAAGCCGGCACGCACGCGTTAGAGCCACGGAGCATAAGTTCGCTACGGGCTGAAATCTCCAAGCCGGTTTTTTGTTGTTTTTTTAAATGTTCAGCAGCGGCGGCAGCAGCAGATGACAGCTGGGCGGACCGCCCAGCTAAAAGGCCCTAGAGAGAACACTGGAGAGGAAGGCTGATCGGCCCGGTAGATCAGGACGGCAACACGAGTCCATCACGGAGCCCGGGATGGGCTCCACGATCGACTCGCGTTGCCTTCCTGAGCTACTGGTCGATCGCGATCGACGTGTTGGGCATCCCTGACTTAGAAGGTTGTTCAACATTAAGCAAATAAGTTCTGGTACCAACAGCCTTATCTTAATAATGGTACAGAAAATCCAGATATTTTGACTGCCAGAATTGGCATTTAAAAACAGATGCAGCTGAATATTGGCACAAAGTTGTGGGGGTTTTGGTTTTTTTTTTGTTATGAAAGATAGTGTGTACACTACAGAAAAACATCCCAGCGCTCAAGCGAGAGAACTTCTGTATATTTATTCCATGTGGCTTTTGCTTAAAAAATGAGTAAGCATATGAAATTTAAAAAAAAACAACCCAGGCACTTGAAAAGCATGTGGGGAACAAACCTGTATTTAAGTTTTCTTTTTTTTTTTTCCCTTCAGTTTAGCTCATGACTTCTCAATAGTAGCTCCAATTTGTTCTTCAGGGGCTGCAAGCTAGATGGATTTTCAGGATGCCTCTAATCTGCCTATGCCATCCTCAAGGATTGGTGGCATGTAGTTTATAGCCTGAGTTCATGGCTAATGCTGGCAGATCTGACACTAGGTACATAAGACAAACCTTCAGCCTTGCCCGCTCCCTCTGCCCCCCTCTCCTGTTAGGCCTCCAAGGAGGTGATCAGAATTGTACTGATCAATTGCTATTATCCCTGCACCACTGTTCTAGAATAATTCTGTAAAGCTGAAATGTGTAATTGGTAATTGGACACTGTGATATTTTTAAGTACTAAAGCTTGTTATATGTATCACACATTGGTAACGATGGCATGTTCTAAAACTCATATACCTAAGTAAGTTGTCTGTTCTGTGCCTGCTGATTAATAATAATAATAATTTTATTTTTATATACTGCCCTACCACATAGTTCTAGGCGGTTCACATACAATACTAAAAATATACAGTTAATGAATAAAATACAATATTCTAAAAAGTGGAACTAGACTTATACAATAGGTGAATAAAATACAATATGTTAGAATACAATAAAATTCGGCAAAAATGTACTAGCTATAAGATCAGCATAAGATATTCTAAGAAGTTGAACTAAAATTATTCATTAGGTAAATAGGTGAATAAAATACAATATGCTATAATATAATAAAATTTAGCAAAAATGTACTAGCTATAAGATCAGTATATGATTTACCAGTAAATAATCTGGGACATCAATTTATAAATTTTTCGACTAGATCAGTTTTTAGTAATTTCCTGAAGGACATATATGAATGAGCTTGAGAAATAATGGTTCTTAGCCCTTGATCCATTTTACCTGCCTGAAAACTGAGCAATTTATCAAAAAAACTCTTGTATCGACAGGGCTTAATAGTTGGAAAAGTAAATAAACGTTGTCCTCGAGTATTCCTATTAGGTCTGTGTCGCCCAAAGCATAAAGACAAGTAATTAGGAGCCGTACCAAACGATACGTTAAAACAGGTGCAACCAAACTTAAACAACATTCTAGCTTCAAAACGCAACCAGTGTAAACTGTCTGTAGAATGGGGAAACATGGTCACAGTTTTTCAAAAATTCAGGCAGTGGTTAAAGCTACAGCCTCGGCACCCTGAGGTTGTGGGCTCAAACCCACTTCTCCTTGTGACCCTGGGCAAGTCACTTAATCCCATTGCCCCAGGTACATTAGACAGATTGTGAGCTCATTGGGACAGACAGGGAAAAATGCTTGAGTAAATTCATGTAAAACCATTCTGAGCTCCCCTTGAATGAATGAATGAATAAATAAATAAATAAATAAATAGTGCGACAGTAAGGGTTATTTTTTGCTTTGACTAAAACATGCTGCTTACCACCCTAGGTGATGGATGGCCTAGTCTAAATAATAATTAAAACTGGCCCTGAATGGTGGGAGCCAACTCTAAATGGTAATTTTATAAACCTTCTTTTCTGCATGTCAAAACACGGATTTATGCACTTAGGTCACACCTAAAAGTACAGGCTTGCAAGCCATCGCATAGTTTTAGTCACGGATTTGATACACTGCCTTTCTGTGGTACAACCTAAGCAGTTTTACATTTTATTATAAACAGGTACTTTCCCTGTCGCAATCGAAGCTTTTTATACATGGGGCAATAAGGGGGTTAAGTGACATTCCCACATTTTATAAAGAGCTGCTTGGTTCTCAACTCCACTGAGCTAATCTTTAGCCTACTCCTTCGTGTTGAGAGGGAAAAGAGGATGAGATGAAGAAGAAGAAGACCTGGTGTGATACAGGTGAAGCAAAACAAGTCCTTTGGATAAAGGTGAAGTAACCAGACCTCACAAGAGAAAAACCCCCTCCCCTCCCTCTTGCTCTAATAAATCAGTATATGAACTGTAAAAGATATTTCATAACCCACTTGCCAGCTGGCCTATAGTGATTGAGAAATATTCTGTTTCTGAGTTAGCTATGGTAAGCAAAAACTTGTAAGAAACAAGACTTAAATTCCGATGCATGGCACCTGGCCGGATATTATGCAAAGAGGAACACAGCTCATGGTCAGAAAAACAGAGTACTCAGGAACATTATTTAGCAAGATATATCATGTGTTACCACAGCAGAGAAGGAATTTTGGACTCGGAATTGCATATATGGTAAAGGGAAAAGGGCATTTGCAGGAAAAGTTTAGGCCTTACGGCAAACTGAACAGACGTATAAGATGACACAAATAGATAAGCCAATAAATGAATCTACTTATGTATTGACGTATAAGAAAAATAACCAATAAAGATGTATCATGTGATTTAGGCTAACGTGGTATTGACCACCAAGAAATGTATAAAACCAGGCCTATAAGCAGAAGTAAGGAGAACAGACATCAGAGGACCCTCAGGCCTGAGGATCACATCTGTTCCATTATATGCTGAATGATTTGAAATTGTAAGCTGTTACTGATTTGTTAATAAATGTATACCTATTGAAACCAGTATATAGTGTGTGGAGTCTCCATTTCGAGGTAGGCCTAGACAGCGGTCTACTTCAGTGTTCAAGGGTAAAGTTGTGAGCTAATGTATAAATTGCAGTCTGATGTTTACAACTGCCCTTGAATAATGTCCACATTCAGTCTCGCTGTAATTAGTGCTAAAATTTGTTGACACTTAACATAAGAACATAAGCAATGCCTCCGCTGGGTCAGACCTGAGGTCCATCGTGCCCAGCAGTCCGCTCACGCTGCGGCCCAAACAGGTCCAGGACCTGTGCAGTAACCCTCTATCTAAACCCCTCGGCCACCTTAAAGATGGCCACCTTAAAGACGGCCGTTGATCGCATGTCGAAAATGCAACAGCACCGTTTATAGAATCGCAGCTATCTCAAACATGGGCGAAGGAAATGTAGGCCAGGGATTTTGAGGCCTACATTTCCAGCACCTATGTTTGATGTGAATTGTATCTACAGCGGCACTTAAAGACCCCTAGGGTCCGTTTCTGGTGTGGGGGCATGCCTACTTTGACCCGACATGTCCTTAGGCGCCGCCGAAAGTGCGATCTAGGTACTGCTTTTGTAGGCACCTATATTATTTGTTTTAAACTATTTTAAGATGGCTTTTAAATTGCTTTGCCACTTAAGTTGGGCGTCAGTAGGGCACCTACAGTTGCCTAACGTTTTGGCGCCGTTTATAGCAAATGGGCCATGGTACCTATGGGGCTCATAATTGAAACTTACACACGTCTAAAAACCAACCCAAGTCGACATTTGGACGACCTAAAAGACAGGTCGACCAAGTGCCGATAAGCAGACTTTTTGGATATATCCAGGGTCTTGTAGGCCTCTGAATGCCGCTGTGTGCCCAGAGCTATCTGGAGAAGTGGTTAGGGATAATCGAATATTTCACAAGACTTCTGGATGAAACTTATGCGTTGTGAGATGATATAAAAGCAGGTATAAGCGCCAAAAAGGTATCCAAAGTGACCAGG
Source organism: Geotrypetes seraphini (assembly GCF_902459505.1). Lineage (NCBI taxonomy): Eukaryota > Metazoa > Chordata > Amphibia > Gymnophiona > Dermophiidae > Geotrypetes > Geotrypetes seraphini. Next base: position 53,310,680 of record NC_047086.1, read on the forward strand.
AAACCAGTGCAGAGACAACATAAAGACCCCCACATACTCCCCTAGTGATTACTGAACCCCTCACACTGCCACAAATATCAGAATAAAAACGTGCATACTTGTCTCCGGAACATCAGCACCTGTTATAGGAAAGCCTAGTAGAACTGTATACAGGTGGGCTAGTGACCCTTAGAGAGGAGGACTCAGATCCATAAGCCACTCTAGTCATTACATTCATGGTGGTGGAAAATGTTAGCCCACCAAAAACCCCCAAAACCCTACTGTACTGCTTTATAGGTGCCACCTGCAGCCATATGGGCTATTGGGATTGTAGGCAGGTGGGTATAGTGTGTTTTGGGGAGTTCTGGTGAAATGTTTGTTGCACCCTTTTTGTGAAGATCACAGCAGTGCCCTGTAAGGTGACCCACTGCTCTGTTGCCATGTCTGGGTGGCCAGTCCATCACAATGCCCTGCCCATGTCCAAATGGTCTTGTTCTGGGTGGTTGGGACTTAAACTAATTTTTGATTGAAAATGCAGATAGACATACTGGCGGTCTGGACGATCGATGGCCTGGACGTCCAGATAGATGATTTTTTAAAAAAATATTCTAGAGGTTTGTTTGGGGTTTGTTTGTTTTTTTTTTTGAGAATGAACATTTTACCACTACCGACTTTGGGCATCTAGCGGCATACGTCCAAATTGGACTTAGACGTTTCTTTTGATTATGCCCCGCTAAGTGTGTTTTTTATGTGAAAATCTTTGCATTTTGTGCATTTCATTAATAATAAAATCAGAACACATATTGAACAAGTACATACCCGTTCCCCTCTCATCCTCCTTCACACTCCTGAGTACAACAAACTCAGATGGGTAGATAAGATCAAAGCAATTAGCCAGATCAGAAATTCAATAAATAACTTTGAACTCTTGGAGTCAGAGTCCCCCCAAATGCTCTCCAAGTTTGTTTAAATTGTCACCCATAAAGAGAATCCAAGTTTTATTTGTATCTGCTCCAGCTTGAATAGAGCAGTCATCTGCAAACGCTACTGCTGAAGTGATGGAAGCCAATGTAACAAAATTGCCCACCTCAAAAACTGGCCAAAGCCTTTTGGATTAGGAGTTTGCAAGCCAAACAAAATGAGGGTCCAACTTTACTCCCCTACGTGTTTTTATAAAATAGGTACCCTTTTTATAAAATTACTGTCAATTAGTGCTGAACATAGCAGACGCTACTGCCAAATTGTTTTCTCTGTCAGAATTTCTTGCAGATGGACAGATCCTAGAATATAAACTCTAAATAGCTCGTGTCTGCCACTAGCAAACTAAACCACTCGGAGTTCGGTTTATTCCTTCCAGAGGGGAGACATGGTTTTTGAGCCTAAGCTGCAGTTGCTGCATGATTAACAAATGTGATTATAGAGAGAAAAATACCTGAAGAGTGAAAACCTGAAGTGGCTGCAGCTCCTGAGGACGCGTGTGTGGCGAAACGCAAGATTGTGTTGGGCTGGCTTGAACATTTTGTCAGTTGTTATTCAAGAGAGAACAAGATCTTATCATGAAAGCAGTAGTTTAATCCATGAAGCACCAGTTTGGCAAGGACATTTTAAATAAAACACTGGACAATGTGGAACTGATTATCCAGGTTTTTGGGGCAACAAGGGCATTTGCCTGGGTTGTCTGTTGAAATAGGTGTTTGTTATAAGTCAGAGGGTGGTACATTCAATAAATTTATAATATTTATGAAAAAAAGTAAGGTTGATTAATAAATTATTAATGGTATGTGCATATATGTATTAGTTCTTCTCTTCTTCTTAATGTATGTTATGTGGTTAAACAAAAAATAGGGGAAGATTTGTTTTTGAATTCATCCGTCAGCAGTATTGATTGGGATTCCAAGAAAGATATAGTGGCGCTAGAAAAGGCTCAAAGAAGAGTGACCAAGATGGTAAAGGGGATGGAACTCCTCTCATATGAGGAAAGACTAAAACGGTTAGGGCTCTTGAGCTTGGAAAAGAGACGGCTGAGAGGAGATAAGATTTGAAGTCTACAAAACCCTGAGTAGAACGGGTACAAGTGGATCGATTTTTGACGGAGTGAAAAAAAAAAAAAATTACAGACTAGGGGACACTCGATGAAGTTACAGGGAAATACTTTTAAAACCAATAGGAGGAAATTTTTTTTTACTCGGAGAATAATTAAGCTCTGGAACGTGTTGCCAGAGCATGTGGTAAGAGCGGATAGCGTAGCTGGTTTTAAGAAAGGTTTGGACAAGTTCCTGGAGGAAAAGTCCATAGTCTGTTATTGAGAAAGACATGGGGGAAGCCACTGCTTGTCTTGTATTGGTAGCATGGAATATTACTACACCTTGGATTTTGGCCAGGTACTAGTGACCTGGATTGGCCACCGTGAGAACAGGCTACTGACTTGATGGACCATTGGACTGACCCAGTAAGGCTATTCTTATGTTCTTATTGAGGTTTAACTGGGTATTCTGTGTTGATTTCTAAGTTGGAAAATGTAGATAGTTTTTAGATAGATCTCATTATGACCTGTTGAGATGAGCAGGCAGGGAAGGTTAGAAAATTACTTTTCGTGTGGAGCTCAGAAAGATATTGGCTCGCATTTAGTACCTCTAATCCTTTTCACATAAGTTCAAGTTCACCATTTGCTCCAGGATCAAACTTTGACAGGCACATTTTGTCCTTGGTGTTATTTTTTTTGTTTGTTTGTTTTCCTAGATATACCTGTAAATTAGTGACACAGCTTTCTGTTGCATCTATAGCAAAAAAAAAAAGATTTTGGGGTGTTTTCTTTACAGCTTTTTATGTTTAAAATGCATTAAAATGTTTCTTTTTTTTATAACTTTTAATGTATACAAATTGACTTTATGCATGTTAAATTTGTAATACAGGCTTTCATTGAAATCCAATTTTGCATATTTTTATTATAAGATGTGTTAATGAAGGCAAGTGCATTATCCTTGTTTATATAACACCCTATCTTCCATTTTGTAGATCTGCTTGTTCATGTTGGTGGAAACATTTCTCCTTATTGTGGCAAAAGGGAAGATCTTCAATTTACTTTCACCCTGCTTCTAGCTGTATGGAAACTGATTATTTTTATTCATTTTATATTTGACCTTCATTAAACATCTTACTACACGTTCTTTTGATTCAGTAACTAAATTACTGTAATTCCTTGTTCAAAGGAATTCCTTGTTCAAAGGAGTTAGACTTTAAAGATCTTAAAATATTTCAAAATATTTAAAATACTGCATTGAGATTAATCTATAATGCAAAGAAATGTGATCATATTATGCCTTTATTCAAAAAATCTCATTGGTTACCAATTTCACATCGGATTACATATAAAATGTTATTAATTTTTAAGGTACTACAAACAAATGAACCAACTTATTTGTGTCATCTGTCACTTTAGGTCCCTCAGTTTTACGTTCAGTGGAACATAAGCGTCTAGTAATCTCTTCATATAGGGAAGTAGACCATGAACAAGTTTGACGATCTACTTTTGCAATTAATGGTCCCACTCTTTGGAATTCACTTCATCCATTTACATACTTCTTTGGATGCTTAAGACTAATTTTAAAAACTTTTCGTTTTCACGATGCATATTCTTAAAATAATTTGATTTCTGGATTACATTATTTATTTCTTTAAAAATGTATATATTGCATACAACTATGCGGTTTCCATATCACATACATAAAATCTTGTTTCCCTACAATTATCGATAGAGCGCAAATTCAATCAGTTCAGAAATACAAGCAAGCTTTAAATCATACATTGCTGTCAAAAAAAACTCTAAAAGGCGATAGATACAGCTTTGTCTAACACAAGTAGCACCTTCCTACTGTATTATCCCCCCTACTTTAAAATTTTTATTGTGGTTTTCCCCTTGTGTTCCTTTTATTTATTAATTTTTTTTGTATTATTGATCTGTTTTAATTGTTTTATATTAAGATTGTAAACTGCCTAGAAGGACTTCTAATAGGTGGGGTAGTAAACAAATAAAAACTTGGATGAAGTGTGCAATGTGCAAACTTCCATGATGGCAGATAAAGGCCAAATGGCCCATCCAGTCTGCCTGTCCGCAGTAACAATTATCTCTTCCTCTCTCTAAGAGATCCCAAGTGCCTATCCCAGGCTTTCTTGAAATCAGACACAGTCTCTGTCTTCACCACCTCTACCGGGAGACTGTTCCACGCATCTACCACCCTTTCTGTAAAAAAGTATTTCCTTAGATTGCTCCTGAGCTTATCACCTCAACTTTATACTATGCCCTCTCATTCCAGAGCTTCCTTTCAAATGAAAGAGGCTCAACTCATTTTCCATTAATATAAAATAACAGAAACCTCTAACTACACTGTTGTAACCCTGACCTTAACTCTTTGTGGTGGTGGTGGTGGGTGGGTAGGGGGGGATGCCGCATCCATAAAAGAAAATTCGTAGAATAGCGCATGAAGGAACGGCAGGTAATATAAAATGCTCCTATCAGTCACTAGCCTCGTGCAGCTTCCTGGCGCTCTAAAGCCAAGTTGAGTACCCATTGTTACCTAGTTGGCCGCAGTGCTTTACTCCACAGTGCTGCCCAACATCCAACTCTGCCATCGTCTGGCTTCGGGTCCTGCGCAATTATAGCAACCGAGCAAGTTGTCATGCTTTTCACATTCCTAGCCAATTACACGGTTCTCTACTTCGCCCTGCAGCAGCACACATAGCCGACCGGAAGCCTTCTTCTCCCGTGGTCAGAGCTGATGTCGTTAGGAAGGCTTTGCATCAGTCATGTGCAGGGCTCATTGCCCTTCATGCTTCACGTCAGCGCTGACATTGGGGAAGACTTCCTGTTAGCTATGTGTGCTGCTGCAGGGCAGGTAGGAAAAAGAAGACGAGCCTCGCGGCACGAGTTGCCTCCAACCCCGCGGGATCCCCGAGACCTGAAGGGGGAACCCGTGGGACTCTCTAATTTACGCCACGTAGGTATTTATTCATCTCTATCATATCTCCCCTCATTCTATTGGAAGGGAATTTAGAGACAAGAAAGGGGTGGCAGTGACACAGATTTGTTTTGCCATCTGTTCATACTGTTTGATTTTAGTTGAGCATTCTTGTGGTGCAATCTGGTTAAACATTTATAAGGGTGCAAATGTATAACTTGGTGCCAAGATATAGGTGCCACAATAATGCATGGTGCCAGTTCTATAATGGCATTTAGGCATGTCGAAGCAATTGGTGCGCCTAACTCAATGACTGCTGAAAGTTGATGTGTCTAAGTACTCCATGCCGTGTGTGTAAGCTAAGTTTCACGCATCACTTGGGCGACCTGTCCACGACCCACCCTCTGCAACACTCATGGTGTACACCGGTGGTTCCCAACCCCGTCCTGGTGGACCACCAGGCCAATCGGGTTTTCAGGACAGCCCTAATGAATATGCATGGAGCAGATTTGCATGCCTGTCACTTCCATGCGTATTTATTAGGGCTAGCTTGAAAACCCGATTAGCCTGGTGGTCCTCCAGGACGGGGTTGGGAACCACTGGTGTACACCACTCCTTGCTGTTGTGTGCTAAGCACCTTTGATTTAAAAAAAAAAAAAAATGCTAGCAACTTCCCACTAGAAAGACTGTATTTACCCAGAATGTTGAAAATATGATAGACAAGTACAGATCTAGAATTATCAGATGTCTGCAAATCTAGGATACATAATGCACTATACTGGTATTTCATCTTTGACTGCTTTCTCTCCTTCACTACCCAGTTATAACATATCGCTAAAACATGTTGCTTCTTCCTCTATAATATTACCAAAATCCGACCCTTCCTCTCTGAGCACACTACCAATACACTTAAGGTATCCATACTCTCATCACCTCACACTTAGACTACTGCAACTCGCTACTCTTAGGCCTTCCACTTAGCCATCTCGTGCCACTCCAATGTGTCAGGAATTCAGCTGCATGACTCATTCTGGGAGAGCCGCTATACTCGTGTTACCCCACTCCTAAAGTCACTTCATTGGCTTCCCATCCATTTCTGAATACAATTCAAACTCCTTACTAACTCACTCAGCTGCTCTTTACTACATCTCTTCACATATCTCCCCTATGTCACACATACCTAAGTAGGTTTTAGAATGATCATAGTAAAGAATGACACGGAAACAAATTTGTCCCCGTCCCCGCAGGAACTCAATTTCCCCATCCCAGCCCCACGAGTTTGGTCACTGTCCCTGCCCCATTCCTGTAAGCTCTCCCTTAACTGCACAAGCCTCGAACACTTATGATTTTAAAGTGTTTGAAGCTTGTGCAGATGAGGATGCAGCTTATAGGAATGGGGTGGGGACGGGGAAAAATTTGTCCCCTTGTCATTCTCTAGAGCATAGTACATGATGCTAGCATTAAGTTTGTATATACTTAGGATGAGAATATTGTGGTGAATGCGTAGGAGAGAGTATATATAGAGTAAATAAAGTATTCTCTGTTGTGTATATATAGGATGAAGATAGTATGGAAATACTATGGGGCTCATAATAAAAAAAAAAGTCTAAAAAGTGGCCTAAATGGGTACTTGGACGATCAAAAGCCTGATCGTCCAAGTATCCATAATCAAAGCTGGTTTTAGACGTATCTAAAACCAGCTTAGGCCTTTCCCCTGCCTCTAAACACATAGAGCCAAAAGAGGCGTTTTTAGAGGAGGGGTAAGGGCGGGCGGTGGGCGGGAGGGGAGCCGACCTACACCTAGGCGTACAGCAGATATAACCAAAACTTTAGGCAGGTTGCCTAGTCGGCACTTATACTTTTGACTTAGACCAAGTCAAAACAGGTATAAGTGCTGAAAAAGGGGCCGCTGAGCTGATCGCTGCAGCTCAGCGGCCCCCAGCAACCTGCCTATCGCTGCAGGAGAGATGGCTCATCTCTCCTGCCGCGATGGCGATCGCCCACCCCCCTCCGAACCGCGGCACTTCGGGGTGAGCATCGTTTTTTTTCAATCTTTGGACCGTACATTAAAGACTTGGTCCATTCAAGTTTGTCTTCCGGATCTTTACCTAAACTTTGGAAACAATCAATCATTTACCCTATCATTAAAGACCAGAGCATTAGCGGCCAGGACTTATCTAACTATCGTCCTATTGCAAACATACCATTCCTGGCAAAACTTACGGAAAAAATAGTCTTCCAACAAATCACTAACTTTGTCGAGAAAACTAACGTACTTCACCCAAATCAAACTGGTTTCCGTCATTGTCACTCTACAGAACTTTCTTTACTTGGACTTACTACCAAAATACTATATCATCTTGACTATCATCAGTCTGTACTACTTATTTCCCTAGATCTTTCCTCCGCTTCTGATACTATAGATCATAGCCTGCTCTTAATGCGACTTCACGAAATTGGCTTGTCCAATCAGGTCATGGACTGGTTTATTTCCTGTTTTACAGACAGATCATCAAAAGTCATCTTTAACGGCACATCATCCTAATCCTTTTCCACAAAACATGGAATACCACAGGGATCTTATCACCATTGCTCTTTAATATCTTCTTAGCGCCCCTTTTGACGGTTGGCCAATCCATTGGCTTTACCACGTTCGCTTACGCGGACGATGTGCAATTAATTTATCCCATTGATCTCAACAACATGGAAGACATAGCCATCCTTAATCATAAATTAGGAAAAATCAAAGCTTGGTTAGACTCGAACAAACTGTCTCTTAATATCAATAAATCAAAACTCATGATTTTTCTCTTCAGAGACGGAGCAACTCTTCAGGCTCCCCTAAAGCTTGAATCATTCTCCATCAAAGTTGTTTCCACATTGAAACTGTTAAGAGTCACTTTTGATAGCAAATTCTCTTATCATTCTCACATCAGTACGGTCATTCAAAAATGTTTTTATCGACTCAGAATGATACGTTCACTAGCTAGGTTACTTGAACCATCTTCTCTAAACACACTAATTCACTCTTTTTAGTAATCTCCTGCATAGACTATTGCAACGCCCTGTATAAGGGCATAACAAAAAAGGAAATTAGACGGCTTCAAATTATTCAAAACACAGCTGTCAAGATTATTTATGGCGCAAAAAATACGATCACGTCTCATCCCTTTTGTTTAACGCGCATTGGCTTTCAGTCGAACATAGAATTAGTTATAAAATCTTACTTCTAACATTCAATACAAAATCAAACAATCAACCAGATTTCATCAACAGGCTTCTAATTCCTTATAACTCATTAAAATCTCTCCGGTCACTATCTCAGAATCTCCTAATTATCCCTTCGTTGAAATCTATTAATACATTGAGCTCCAATAACTTTGTTGTTACCGCACCTACTCTATGGAATTCCCTACCTAACCACTTACGTAGCGAGTCCGATTTAAAACAATTTAAAGCGCAGTTAAAAACATTCTTGTTCCAAGACGCCTTTGGATAAAAACTGTCCTCATTAGGACAAAACTAAAAGAAAATTGTTATCATCCCATTCCTACTGTATTTTCCCTTTTACATTACACCTTTTCTATAATAATTGTAGTTCTTCCCCACTACCCTATTGTTTGAGTAAGTCCGTACATTTTATCAGTGTTTTTATTTAGATTTTGACGTTTAGTACCCCAAAGTTTTATGTGTTTTTATGTAATTTTATATTGTAAACCGCTTAGAAACCTGAATAAGCGATTTAAAAAATCTTTTAATAAACTTGAAACTTGAATAAAGAATTTTATAAAATAATGCCTAGCACTTAATGCATTTAAATGCCAATTATTGGCAGTTTTTTTTAAATGTGTGCAACTGCTAGCATTCTTTAAACTACTCTTAGCACCAGTAGCTGCTAAGTTAAAGAATGAAGGGGGGGGGTTAAAGGTTTTGCAGTTTAAGAATTGTGCATGGTTACAGTCATGGGATCAATCTATTTCACAATTATGGTAACTCAGAATTTGACTTGTTCTGAGCCGGTAATGCTGGTATGTAAACAGATAAGTCGATGCAGAGAGAGAAGGAAACACGCCAATAAATTCAGCATTGTTCTACTGAACATTCTTTTGGACCGTCACACCCCCCTCCCAATTTCCATATCGCTTCCCTCCCTGCACAGACTCGAAGGATGCTGCTGTGGCCTCTGAACAATGTGAAGAGAGACTTCATCTCTGTTTGCTCAGGGAATTACTTGGGAGACTCCCTTCCAATAGAGGAAATGGGCTGATTGAGCATGAAAGCTCCCATTCAGGATCGCTTGTACCAACAGAAACTGCATGCTAGGCAAAGAAAAGCAGGTTTGGGTTTGTGCCAAAGCGTAACCATGACGCTAATCTTTGGGTGAAGTTGCCTGCTCCTGTTCCTTTCAGCAGTAATCCTCCTCCTTAGTGTCTGTAAGGGCGAGGAGCAGAAATGGTAATTAGAGGGAGGACATTTTTTTCATGTTTATATTAAGTTTAGTCATTTTCAAAGGCTTCTCCCCCACCCCTTATCTGCAAGCTACATTTTTGGTCTCAAACTTTTTTTTTTTTTTCTAATTTTTGGTGGTTGGGGACATAGTGTACCATTTTAGATTTTGGGTTTGTTGCTTCCACCTTTTAAGAAGGAATATATATTAGTGGGGTTGAAGTTCATGCAGTTGTAATCTGGGGAAACAGCAACCCCTCTCCCCTACCTCTACTATCCAGAAAGTTTTTAAAATAACTGAATTGAGAGCACTGTAGCTCGTCTTCCCCTCCTCCCCCCTACCAAAGAAAATTTAATCAGCTTGAACAGAGAAGCATTATGTGCAGAAATGCTCTGAAGAGGAAAGACATGCTCTTGGCATCTGTCCTTGCTTGTATTCAGTCGCATGAAGAATGGAGGTGCTGGCATACCTGAAACCTTTAGGGCACCACACTGCCCAGTAGCACAATACTGCAATTTAGACATCTTTTGGCTCTTAGCTTTGGAGAATTAAGGTAATTAACTTTTTTTTTCTTTCATTTATTTTTGTAAAAACCTGCATGTTTCTTATATACATTGAAGGAAATATATTTCTCTTCAAGTTTATACTCTGAGACTTGTGTGTTGAACTTTCATTTAAAATAACACAAACTTTTTAAATAGCACCCAGTTGCAACAGTTATTTAAATGTCAATCTTTTGACAAAGCATTTCCAGGAAGCTATAACATTAAGTCTCCCATCTCCGAAGTAAATATATATAACTAGTGTTTTAGCCCGTTACATTAACGGGTGCTAGAGTAGATGTCTGTCTGTCTGTTTTGTTTTGTTTTTTTTAATTTGTCTCTCTCTCCTTGGACGCTGTAATTCTTTCTGTCTGTGTCTTTCCCTGGCCCCCTGTCTGTCTATCTTTATTTCTAACTCTATCCTCTTCCCTCAATCCTGCATGTGGCCTTTTTTCTTTCTCCTCCCCACTTCCTTCCAACGTCTGCTCCCCCTGTCCTCCACACTTCCATTCGGTGGTGTCTCCCTCTCTCTATCCCTTCCATCTACTGTTCACCCTCTGTCTTGCCCCTCTCTTTTCTTTCCATCCAGTGTCCGCCCTCTCTCTCTCTGTTCCATATGGCCTCTCTCCATCTCCTCCTTCCTTTTCCCTTGGTCTGGCATACCTTCCTCCTTCCCTCCAAGCCATTCTCTCCCCCTCTGCTCCCTTTCCTCATTTAACTACTTCATTGGGCAGCAGCAGCAGCATTCACAATTCATTGCTGTTGCTGGCTTCAGGTCTTTCTCTCTGGCTGGTCCTGTCTTCATGAAAATAGGAAGTAGGCAGGACAGGCCAGAGAGGAAGGCCTGAAGCCAGCAACAGCAGCGAATTGTAAACACTGCTGCTGCCTGAAGCACCCGAGGCAGACACTTCTCTCTCCTCCCAGCCCAACCCCTGCTGACTCTACGACCCTCCCAGCAAGATGACTTTAATATCAAACCTCCCTCCAGCGTTGGCAGCCGCAGCACACTAAACAGGCTGCTTCGCGGCTTTCTTCTGCCGTTGAGTCCCTCTGTTGCGTCATTGATGACATCATCATCAGTGACGCAGCAGAGGGACTCAACTGCAGGAGAAAGCCCGAAGCAGCCTGTTTAGCGTGCTGCGGCTGCCAACGCTGGAGGGAGGTTTGTGCTGGTATGTGCAGAACCGGTATGTCCCTCCCCCCTCCAGTACGTGTGCAGCACTTTGCGCGACGCATCCTCCCACGATCCTGGGTCGGCCACAGCGCTCCAGTGTGGGCCCTAACCGCGCATCCGCTCTCCTGCCTGCCACGGACCTACGGATCACGGAAGCACACAGGCAGGAGTGCGCATGCGCGGTTAGCGCTTTATTATATAGGATTATACAGTAGCATTTCATGACATTACAAGCCACTAAAGAACTCTCTTGGGGGTGGAGAGATTTAATAGATCAGTGCTGGTCAATCTCTTTGTGGGTGTATGTTTCTTTGTATAAATCTGAGTTGGTCAGTATCAAATAAGTTTTTATTTGTGGGTAGATGTGGTTTTCTTAGGCGGGAGCCACTAAGCCTTGAGCATGCGCAGAAGCTCAAGGTCCCGCACTGGCCCAGAACCTTGGTATCAGCTTCTTCTGAACACCAGAATGATAAGCGTAATGCTAGCTGGGCAGGGGAAGACAGCAGCGACGGTCATCAGGGGAGAAGGGTTTGTGTTGGAAAATAGCGATGGTCATAGGGTGGGAGAAGGGTTTGTATTTTAAAATAGTTCCAGTCATTGGGCGAGAGGGTTGGGTTTGCGAAGGCCAGTGAGGATGTGAAACAGGATTATGTAGAATAAACTTCCTAAACTGTACAGTATAAAAATAAGCTCTCTTGTCATTATTCTTGCATGGCTCATTTTGGATGCCCATTTGGCATACTCCTAGAAAGTTGCGGATCTTGTGATCTTCTGCATTGTCTGTCCTTTTCATCATTGCAAATCACTCTCTGTACTGATACCTTGTTTCTTTGGGTTCTTCTATTGATTTTGCACCCACAAGGTGGCTATTCCCTGCACCCATCACTGTTTCTTTTATATTGCTCCCAAAACCCTTTACAGTCACCTCTCATGATTCTATGCCGTCATATGTTAAAAATAAAATCAGAGTTCTGCTATACTGATCATCAGATTGATGTACAGACAACACAGAAGGGAGCTTAGGCAAAAAGTGGGATTGAAAGATGAATATCATGCATACTCCCAATTTCCAAAGGTATTTTTTTGTCTTGCATGAGTGCATTTCTTCTCTGCTGAGTGCACACCCTGCTATTTGCAGTCTTCACTCTCTTCTATGTAATCCCAGTTTGATCCTTTATCTCCCCTTACCTGCTCCTCTTTACATGCCCCTTTACTACTTTCCACACTCATGCTCCCTCTTTCTTCGTTCTGCGTCCCTCAATTATTGGCCTTCCCTCTGCCTTTTTATATCTTCCCCCAAGACCTTTGGTCTCCTATACTTGCTCCTTTCTTTTCCACATCAGTACATTTTCTCCTCCAGCCCCAATGGCAGCCCAGTATTGGAGAGTACTCATGCTATAAAGGAGTCAAGAGTGGGACAGGTTTGTCTTCGGCTGGCAGGACACAGAGGTCACACCATGATCACCCAAATTTCTAATCTCGGTTTATATTTGAGTCAACCTCCCCCCCATTTGGGTGGAAAATGGCTACTTTGGTTTATATTCGAGTATATAAGATAGCTCTTCTACATGGATGCTCTACAGGGACAGGCCATTATGCATAGTTCCCTCCAGGGATGTGAGCACTGCTCCTTCTATCTGTTTGGCAGGACTACATATCTGAAGATTGAGGGTGTTATCCATCAGTCCATTTGAGATGCACCATCTCTGCAAAGCACAGCCTGGCTGCATGTTGGCATAATGCCATCTCGTGATTCAGACCACATATGCTCCTTCCTGTTGGGCGCTGTCCCAGCTACCCATTCGGCTTTATGGATGAGGAGCAAGGGACCACCTGCCTGCTTAGCACAGCTTCTATAGAAGTAGATCATGGTCCATCCTGCCAGTATGGCGTGATTCATGCTGCCAATTAGGCATGGCTTCATCTTTGGATGTAGACTTCATCTCTGCTTGTCTGCTTGGCCTAGCTCCATCTTTGGATGTAGACCGCCATTCTGGCTGCTTGGCGCAGTTCCATCTGGATGTAAACCACTGCTCTGGCTGCCTGCCCGCCCAGCATGGCTCAGTCTCTGGATATCGCACACTGATTCTTCAATGGAGACCGGGTATGCCTCCGTTCTGGAGGTCAGCTCGGATTTGGGCTGTAGTCTGCAGCACAGTTTAGACTCGCTGTATACAACATCTTTGACATAACCCCTCATAAAATTGGTAGGCATGTTCAATGTGGGCTTCTGTGTGGGACATGTCATCTCTGTAGATACAAATTCACAGTTTGATAAATGCCAAACCAAGCCTCTGTAATAATATAGATAGAAAAATTACCCATGACATTATGAATGGATTAATGGAATTAATTTGCCAAAAAATTTAAACATTGTATGAATACAGACTTATGCTACATAATTAAAAACTAATCCTTATTTTATGATAACTTTTGTATTATAATGTGTCTTAAATGGAAAACTAGATAGATTTTTCTTTCATCAAAAAAGTATTTTTTAAATATCTGATTTTTTTATTAAAATTTTTTTTTATTTTTATCCACCCTGAGCAAAATATATTAGACAAAGAGAATCTGAGTAAACACACAAGCATTTTTTTTTTTAATGCGATCGTTTCATAAATAAATGACAAGTTTATCCAAACACCTTATTGCCTATGTGGAAAACTAACTGCCCCTTCTTTAATCAACCAAGTGAACAAATTTAATTGATGGTTAGATTAAACTGATTGAACACAGGCAGACTTCCTTCGCAGCCAGCCCTGTTGAATCTCTACAGTAAATCTCATATATTGAACCCTACCTTGAGCGTGTAGTAGTCAGTCATCACTGCAGACAAGATGAGAAAAAATGTGTTGAATTATATTAGTCTGGAAAGGGCTACAAAAACATTTCTAATGCTCTGGGACTTCACTGAACCACTGTGAGAACCATTATTTCCAAATGGAGAAGATTTGGAACAGTGGTGAATCTTCCCAATGTCAACTCATCTGGAAAGTCTCAAAACATTCCAGAAGAATATCCAAAGAATTGCAGTCTACTCTAGCCTCAACTAAGACCTGTATGGTGTGTGTGGGGAGGTGGGGGGTTGTGCACACTAAGAAAGGCTGAACAAAAATGGGATTCATTGAAGAATCCTACAATTCTGTTCGGATTGCAAATTATTCAAGTACTCAAGCATTATTCCCTAACTGTCCCGGTGGGCTCCCACTCTATCTAAAGTACTTTGTGCAATGAGGATTAAGTGACTTGCCCATGGTCACAAGGAGCAGTGCAGGATTCAAACCCACAACCTCAGGTTGCCAAGGCTGTAGTTCTACCCACTGCTTTTTAAGATAATGACCCAAGAGTTCCACTCTTGACTCATCTGTCCATACAACACTTCCACAGATCCTCTTATTTCTGGTACAAAGTAAATACCTCATTCCACAGAAAGATAATCATAGCAGCAGTCAGACATTATGAGGGTAGTATGATTGATGTGGGGATGCTTTGCTGATTCAGGACCTGGAAATCTTGCCGTTATTGAAGAAACTAAAAACCCTGCACTGTACCAGAAAATTCTTAAGGAGAATGTCTATTCGTCTGTCAATGAGCTGAAGCTGAAATTGAAATGTGTTCTAGTTATGCATCAAGACAATGATTCAAAACACAAAAGCAAGTGTACATCTTACACCATTTCCACTGACCATTTTCCTCTATAATATTTTTTGGTACACCGCCTGTCTCTACATTAATGTCAATGGAAAAGTAGTTTACATGAATAAAAAGTGGCTGGGCGGTACCTCCTTTCTTCAAGCTTCTTACATGCAGAAGTTAGTTGAGGATTTTTGTCTAGTAAGAGAATCCATGCTTTCTTAACTGTGAGGCAGTGGTGGTGGACTATACTGGAAGATAAGGCAAATATTTTTACTTAAATTTTATTATAGGAATTGCTTTGTCAGCAGCCCAAAGTGGTGCACATAATATTTTACAGTTAAAAATGTTACTGTAATTTAACATGTTTATCTTGAAGCACACTTTCAAGTATATTGTACGAGTGTGCAATTTTTTCTAAGGGTTTTGGTATTCCTACTCCCTTAACAATGCAACTACGTGCTATTAAGATGCAGACATCATTCCAGCTGTGAGATGGGGGCTATCCATTCTTTTATACATCCTCTATGATTATGTCCCAGTTGGCAAGAGGTCATACGTATGAAGATGATGCAGATAGCTCCCAGCACTATTAGGCATCTCAGAGACCTAGTGAAATGAGGATAACCAATGGACCCTGGTATTGGCATACAAATTATATCACAATGATAGGGTAGAATAGATTAACACAGGGGTGGTGCTATGTTAGGGTATTGGATCAAACAGAATAGTTCTTTAGGACACAGAAGTCACAACGGAACCCATCCTTCTCTTATCTGGGAAACCACTACCCTAACTGCAAAAGACCAAGCACGCAGCCTGGGACTACTACTTTTATTTTTTTTTTTTGTAAATCTTTATTAAATTTCCAAATTACCATAATGCAAACAAACAATTTCAATATACATAAGTTTACACAAAATGTACATTAAACTTACAGACATTAATGTACAACCATCCCCCCCTTCAAATAATCAGAAAAAGTACATACTACAGGAAATCCTCCATATATTCCCCAAATAAAATTCCAATGCAAAACCCTCCCCCCTCCCACCCACCCTGGATGTGTATGCTTAAGGGTCGATAAAATAAAATCTAATTGATGCAAACCTTTCACTCTTTGTCACATCTCTTAGGTAGTCTCCTCATTTTACTATCTACGAAAGCTCTGGAAAAAGATAAGCTGCCTCTCCGAAACTGACTTCACCCAACTTCTCTATGCCTTTGTCCTTTCCCGCATGGACTACTAGAACATAAGAATTGCCGCTGTTGGGTCAGACCAGTGGTCCATCCTGCCCAGCAGTCTGTTCACGCGGCGGCCCCTAGGTCAAGACTAGTGTTCCAAATGAGTCCAGTCTCACCAGTTTAGCATTATTCAATGGATTGAGAGCAAAAAAAGTCTCCAGCGTCTACAACGCGTACAAAACATGGCAATTAACTCCTAAAAAACCCCTCCACTTCTGTGTCTGTCTCAGAAGCACCATCATCATCCCACTGGCTACCCATTATTATTATTGTATCTTCAAGATCCTAGTAATAACATACAAGTCCCTACATAACATGATACCCAGTTACATATCAACCAAACTTTCTCCATATGTCCCCAAACAGGATCACTCCACTCCCAGGAAGAAACATGTCTGCAAATACCTCCTGTTTGTGCCCTCCAGCTCCAGAGCTCCAGATGCCATTCCTACTCCCACTTCTACCAAGCTATTGGAATCAACTGTTTTCTCACATCGGATCGCTCAAAGGGCTTCTTAACTTCAGGAAAGCTTCCCATAAATCCAATCACTCTCTTCAAATCATATGTATTCTAATGCAGTGGTTCCCAACCCTGTCCTGGAGGACCACCAGGCCAATTGGGCTTTTGGGATAGCCCTAATGACAATACATGGATCAGATTTGCATGCCTGTCACCATTATATACAAATCTCTCTCATGCATATTCATTAGGGCTAGCCTGAAAACCCGATTGGTCCTCCAGGACAGGGTTGGGAACCACTTGTTCTAATGCACGCTGAACTAGATCCACTCTGTTAACTGAAGATGGAAATAACTGTATGTTAACTTAAAAAGACCAAATTGTATGCTAACTTGACTCTGTAGATCTGTTTCTGTACACATGTAAATTCATAATTTGTCTACGTATTTTGTATGTCAATCTTGTTACCTGTTCTGAGCTTGTTAGGGAGGACAGGATATAAAACTGACCAAATATATATCCATCCCATATGTAAAGGGGAAGAAATTGTTGATGGGGATATATCAGCTTGGCTAGAATGAACATACAGATTTGTTAAATTAGAGAAGCTAGCAAGTATGTACATAGAAGGCGATGGGAATAATTCTGTAGTCCTCTTTTTGTTTTAATATATAGCTAATTTAAAGGCAGAAGGGAGACTGGATATGGTGGGCATGATGTCTGCATTGGTGGTGGTTTTCTCTTGTCATTAAAAAAAAAAAAATTACCCTGCCCTCCTTTTGTATCTTAAATGCTAATATTTGTTTAATAGTTATACAAAAAGAGCTTATATACAATAAATTTCACAGGGTAATACATATGTCTTCCTCGTTTTCCCTTCGTTGTATTTTTACTTTATTTCAAACTGCTTTGATAATATATTTTGACTAAGCAGTATATCGAATAAAACCTGAATGCGAGTGCATGGAAATAACGAATTTTGCTTGTCCCCTTTTATGCCTTTCTAGAAATGCCCACTGCCGTTCACTTCTCCAAATCAAGACCACTAGAGGTTGCACTAAAATTTGTTGCACGGCTTGAACAAAAATGCGCGCAGTCTCTCGCTCGCTGAAGCTACCCGTGTGCCTTCTTGAGAAGCAGACTTGATCATTATTGAGAATGATGGATCAAGCTGCTGGAAGTTTTGCCAACAGTTGCAGCTTCTGAAATGGAAAGAACGCCCACTCATTAGGTGGGGGATGGGGGAGGGCGGTATTAAAGAGCATTATAGCTGCTTCTTTTTTTTTTCTTTTAGTTCTATAGCAGTGGTCTCAAACTCAAACCCTTTGCAGGGCCACATTTTGGATTTGTAGGTATTTGGAGGGCCTCAGAAAAAATACCGTAGTTCATGTCTTATTAAAAAAATGACGATTTGCATGATAGTTTATAAATCTTTCCTTTTGGCTAAGTCTTAATAATAATATTGTCATTTATAGCTAAAGAGACATATGATCAAGAAACTGTTTCTTATTTTACTTTTGTGACTATGATAAACATGCCGAGGGCCTCAAACTAGTACCTGGCGGGCCGCATGTGGCCCCCGGGCCGCGTGTTTGAGACCATTGTTCTAAAGGGAGAGCTATTGGGCAAATTTCAGTGCAGCACTTTGTACAGCTTAGAATAGCTGCCAGTTCTAAATGGGGTGGGCAAAATGCCAAAGTTTTTTGTATCCATTTTGCTTTGCTTTAATTATTTTATATTGAAGACCCCATGTGTACCGAGATAAATAATGAAGAATCCCTTTTTTTCACTGGCATATAAAATCCAGTTAAGGATTGACAGACAAGACACCAGCAAAATACCCATCGGGTTTTAAGTTAGGATTGCTGAACTTACATTTTTGGCATGGTAGTCTACAAGCATTTGCAGTGTTGTTTTTTTGTTTTTTTTTCCTAGTGTTTTGTAAGACTTGAAATTGTGTTAAGCCTCTTCTGGTGTAGTAGAGCGACCTGTCAATTATGGAACCAGAGCGGTGGCCTGTCAATTGAGCGCAGGACAAAATCGCTCCGACAAATATGCACCAACAGTTGCGCCCAGGACGAATGCGCGTCACCGGTCATGCCACTTTAAACCCATAATGTTAGCGCTGTGATGGGGATGGGGGGAGGGCAACCCCCACTACACTGAAAAACTTCCAAGCACTGAAAACTGAATGGAAAACAGAAGTTTTCAGTGAACTTGGGGGGGGGGGGTTCCCCCTCCCAATGGGAGCGCTAGGACTTCGACTTGTACTGGGGGCTTCCCACCCCCCATATTTCCCATAGCGCTAAACGGTATGAAAAACGGCTCATTAAAAAAAAAAAAAGTTTAAAAAGTGGCCTAAATGGGTACTTGGACGATCAAAACGCCTGATCATCCAAATACCCATAATCAAAGCTGGTTTTAGACGTATCTAAAATCAGCTTAGGCCTTTCCCCTGCCTCTAAACGCACAAAGAGAAAAGAGGTGATTTTAGAAGTGGGGAAAGGGCAGAGGGTGGGCGGGAGGTGGGCCGACCTAGACCAAGGCGTACAACAGGTTTAACCAAAGATTTTGACAGGTTGCCTAGTCAGCACTTAATACATTTTGACTTAGACCAAGTCAAAACAGGTATAAATGACGAAAAAGGGGCCGCTGAGCTGATCGCTGCAGCTCAGCGGCCCCAGCAACCTGCCTATCGCTGCAGGAGAGATAGCTCATCTCTCCTGCCGCGATGATGATCGCCCACCCCTCCAAACCGCAGCACTTCGGGGTGAGCATCGGGGCAGGGCGTCTCCCCTGCTGGCAATGCTCACCCCGAAGTGCCGCGGTTCGGAGGGGGGTGGGCGATCACCATCGCTGGAAGGAGAGATGAGCTTGGACTCCCTCTTGCACCGATGTCAGCAGGGGGGGGGGTGTCGCGGTTTGCTAGGGCAGGAGGGCTTGGGCTCACTCCTGCTCCTCCTTCGCCTAAAAGCTCTTGTTTTGGGCGTTTGGGAGTTGGGCTTTTTTTAGGTTGATTATATGGTGTTAATGTAGATGTAGTGGTGGTCTGGGCTTTTAAACAGCTGAACGTAGAGGCAGGCCATTATCAAAAAACCCTCCTTTTGGACATTTTATTTTTTTAATGGACATTTTCCCTGCTTCTATTTTCAACGTTTAAGGCCTTAGGCCAAAAGGGGACTTAGACGTTTTTTTTATTATGCCCCTTTAAGGCTTTAAAACGGCGGGACCGGCGGCGTGCATATATCCTGCACACAATTGTCAGTGCGCTTTAGTTATGGAACCAATAGATCGGTTTTGTGTGTGGTGATGAGGGCTGCTGTATTTGTGAGTTGGTGCAGTGGGTAAGTCTCTGCCCTCCAATCCAGACTAAAGGATTCTAGAAACTCCAACCCAATTATACAGAGCTTGTACTGTACATTAGAACTTCACATTCTTGTTTTTTGAAAGGTATTCTGATACCTGCAATGGTACAAGATAGTAAACCATTCTGAAATTCCCTCTTAAGAACATGGTGTAATTTATTACACTTCATGGGAATGATTGGTGCATAGAGGTGTTGACCTCAGTTGTACTCTTCAGCTGGAATTAGAGACCATTTAGCTGTTGCATATTTCTCTGCAGTGTCTGGTATGCAACTGCCAAACTCTTACTAAGAGGAGGATTAATGTGAAATATCTACACCATGGTGCCAAGCCATTTATTTTGAGCTCAGCCTGACACCTGGTGGCATCGGAAATAATTTTGTTTAACGAAGTAATTTTCTGCTTAGCACAGCCAGACAGGGTACTTCATACACACGACCATCTTTCACTGTGAACTTCCAATGTCTTGTGTTCCCAACTTTCCTGGAAGATTTGTTTGCTACGTTTTTCCCCCCCTAGCCATGCTATTGAATCATTGATCTGTATGTAGTTCATATTACATTTTGTGAGGTTACCAGCAGCAGGATCTGCTTGTGGTGAGACAGTGTGCGTTTTGTTCTCCCGGTCGGCTTCCATCTTTCTTTCATTCTGGCACTGTGACAGGACCCTTGATCTTGGGTAAGAAAGGAGCTGTTTGTATTTGGCTTGCACTGGAAAAGCCACATTTTTTTTATTACGCATTTAATGATTACAATATCAGATGATACCAGGAACAAAAGGATTCATATACATAATTAAGAATAATTAAACATATAAACAAAATTCCTTTCCAAGCCCACAAGCATGGGAAGACATACTACAAAAATTCAACGATAAAAACAAGAAGAAAATAAAGAATTGGATCTTGATTCATCCTATGAATCATAAACTAATCCCTACTATTAAGGGACTATTTACATCCTCCAATTTCTCAGTAAAGCCACATTTTAAAACCGATATCTGACTATGCTCATTTCTACCTACAGGCAGGCTAGGAAGGTGCCAGTTGTTTTGCTCCTAAATGAAGGAGCAGCCAGTGTGGCTATTCTTTCTTGTGACATGCCTTATGTATGAAAGAAATAAGAATAATAAGAAAAATAAATATACTTAATATAAATATTGGGGACCAATGGACACATAAAGCTTAGTGGTGAGTGATGTTGCTGAGGTCTGGAAGAAAAGCTGCAGATTTATAATAGTATTGTCTCCAAGTATACTCGGCAAATAAATTTATTAACATCATCGGGGTAACAGTCGGCTGTCTACATGTCTAAGTTTAGTTCTGGATATAAAGCTGCTGCTCTACCCTCCCCCCACACTTACACTATGCTGTTTTGACCACATCTTTGCATGATCTTGGAATAAGATTGACTTACTATACAGTCTCGATTATCCAACATAAACGGGACCGACAGAGTTGGAGAATAGGCTGGAGAATACTGAAAAAGGCGATGCCAAAAAGGAGAGAGAAATCCGCACATATCTCATTAACGATGCTTTGATGTTACCTAGGTATGTTGGATAATCCAGCATATTGGCTAAGCGATACTCATTACATTTTGGTTCGGGGGGGGGGGGGGGGGCACAGTTCAAGATGTGAACGTGTATGTAAGAACGGCCAATGTGGGTTAGACTGATGGTCTATCTAGCCCAGTATCCTGCTTCCAACAGAGGCCAATCAAAGTTACAGACACCTGGCAGACTTCCAGAATGGCAGGAAGGATAAGTAGGGCCCTTCCCCATTTCTACCGTATTAGTAGTTTATGGACACTTCCAAACTGATTTTAAACCTAGACACAGTAACTGCTTTTATCATATCCTCTGACAATGAGTGAAAAAATATTTTCTCATTTTGGTTGTTTTTGTACTTTTTAAAAGAGTAAACAATTGATTCATGTCCACCCATTCTACTCTATTCAGGATTTTGTAGATCTCTGTCATATATCCATTCACCTTTCTTCGTCAAGCTGTAGATCCCTATCTCCTTAAAATATTTTTCATACACAAGGAGTTCATCCCTTTAATCATTTTGGTTAATGTTCTTTTCCAGTTCCACTATCTCTTTGAGATATGGTGGCCAGAATTGCACACAGTTCTTAAGATGAGGTCACACCATGGAGTGATACAAAATGCATTATTTTCTATCCCTTTCTTAATAAGCCCTAACTTTCTATTTGCTCTCTTGGCCACTGCCACATCCTGAGCAAAATTTTTTTCACTGTATTATCCACGATGCCATCTAGCTGTTTTTCTTGTGTGGTGACTCTGACCATGGAATTTATCATGAAGTAGCTATGATTCGGAGTATTCTTCCTAAAGTACCTGATGGAATGCTGTTTGTCTGGTAAGGAAGTATGAAGAGCTAACTGCTGTTAAAATGCATATTTTATCAAATTTTTAAAAAGTATAGAGGCTTTTAGATGTTTGTCAGACTTCTGTATAATTTACTGGTACTTTGGCCATTGTTGGAAGTGGAAGTGTTGTAGTATTTTACACTTGTATGTTTAATTACATATCCAATAAAAAGTTTAAACTTAAAGAAAATCCATAGAGGGTTTTTAAGAAGAACATAGAATTTCATGACTGAACTAAAGAGGAAGTCTGTTCTACCCCATTTTCTCTTCCTATTGTATCGGAGCTTCTCCTTTGTGTGTGACTTAACTACCATTGACCAGAATCCTCTGTGTAACCATTCCTCTCTAGAGAAACTTTGGTAGCGGAGCAACAGGAGGTTTTTTTTTTGCTTGGGAAGGCCATATAATATGTTCCTGACCCCATCTCCCTGGTTTGCTGATACCTGGAAAAACAAAAATTGGTAGGGTTATAGTCCATGTCTCTGAATTCCATTGTAAGAACCTAATTAAGCTTAGAAAATTTTGCTCTGATTTCTAATGTGTGTATCCTCTTAAATTGTACTGTGATTTAAATAAAAAGTAGTTGCAGGTTATAGCTGACTGTCTTTAGCAGGCTTCTTTTGTTTTAATGTTGGAAGTGATTTTATTTCTAATCTTGTTTGGGAACTTTTAACCAATTTTTGACCTTTCCTCTTTCTGCAGGTATAACTGTGATATCCTGTAACCGAGGATTGATTGCACGTTTCTGCTTTGTGTAATGAAGAAAGATGGGGTTTGACTCAACACCAGAGACTTTGTATGAAATCTCTTTTGTGAACCTTTTCTAAAGGAAGAACATTGTTGTAATGTGTTTTGAGCTAGAGGAAGTGTTACGTTCTTTATTAATTATTATTTTTTTTCCTGAAGCCTGTTCCAAAGTCTGTATGTAATGTTCACCTCTAAAGACTCCGAGGAACAGGGAGTGTAAACATCCTACACTCTCAGCTGTGGAAAGAGAGAAGGCTGGGAGAAGGTTGTTTACTCTGCCTGCCTTGGAACGAGCAGCTGAAAGGAAGTGAACAAAGGCAATGTATAGGCTGCCTAATATTTGGATTTGTTCCAAATTGTTTCTGTGAAGGCTTACCAGTGCTGTGTTGAGTTTCCATTATCTAACATATGAATCACATGGTAATGTCCTAGATTATTCTTTAACTGAGGTTTTTACAAATTATCTAAGGCAAGTGCAGGCCAACTGACTGAAATACAGAGAAGGGGAAAAAAAGCTTCAGATTTCAATTAGCCCAGGTTACATAAGGACCATAATGGGCTGTAATTTAGCTGTTGGTCTTAAGAACTACTCTATTCAGTGCTAAATTTTTATAGTGTGAGATTATTATATCTAATCAATAAAACTTAATTTGTCTTTTTGATGGGTTTTCTAGTTAATTTAACCATCTTCTTTACAATTGAACTGTTTTTATTTTGTTTCATTTATCTATTTATATTCTACCTTTTTTCAAACCAAGGTGGATTGCAATACAGAAGAGGCCATTCAGATTGGGGGGAGGTGACTTTTCTTGGACAATCCCACTCTATTCCTGGACTAGTGGGTTATTTTCCCATACTCGCCAGAGCTTGTAGGAAGCCTTATAATATAGAGTCTTGAGTCCCTCCCCTCTTATCTCAGGATTCCCCCCTCCCCCCTAGAAATCAGTTTGTTTCCTAAAAGCCAGACTGTAGAGCTTGTCTCTTCTGCTCGTGTTTGTTTTCTTTAAATTCTGTTTTTCTTGTGGTCATTAACTCCGCATGCAGGGTTTCTGAACGTCACACTCTTTCCTGCCAGGATCCTTTTCTGCGTATTACGTATTCAGTCGTGGTGCTGCACACTATTCCTTCCTTTCTTCCAAAAGTGGTTTCAGCTTTCCATGTTAAGCAGGAGGTCCAACTTCCTGCGTTTAGAGCAGGACTGAGTGTTGCAGTCCCTGGATGTGCACTAGATCTTGTTACGGTTCCTGGGGCTATGAAAGAGTTTCGTATCTCCTACCATCTCTTTATGCTGGCAGGTCCTGCCCGCAAGGGCAGGCCAGCTTTCAAGGCCACAAGCTCCAGATGGATCCATTTGGCTAGCTCCTTGGCCTACGTAGCGGCCAGTAAGAAGCCCCCCCCCCCCTTTTGGTGCAGGCTCACTCTACCAAAGATATTTCTTCCTCTTGGACAGAGTCATTGGCGATCTCATTGGAGGAGATTTGCAGGGCTACTGCGTGGTCATCCTTGCATACTTTTACAGGATCTATGTGGAGGCAAAGCAGGTTGCTGCCTTTGGTTCCTCAGTTTTGGCAGCTGGCTCATCAGTTCCACCCTGACTCTACGGGACTGCTCTGTTACATCCCACTAATCCAGGAATAGAGTGGGATTGTACAAAAATAAAAGATTAGGTTTTTACCTTTGCTAATTTTCTTTCTTATAAATCTACACTCTATTCCTGGAGAAACACCCTGTGATTTGCTGATTTGCTGCAAGTACTGGTAAGCTGGGATTTCAGTTTCCTGACCAGTATTTTTAAGAGTACCATGCAAATTTGTCTTACAAGGAGGCACCAGACTGAGGGACCCCCTATCAATACAGACTGTATCTTTTTATAGCACTGTTCTTGTTCAAGTTCCTAATGTTTGCTGACCTGTTTTCAATTGTTTGATTGTTCTAACTTTCTTGTTCTGAGTAGATTTAACTTACTTGTTGAGGAGTGTCCCCATACCCCTCTGTTTTGCATTTGTCTACGGATGTTCCTGGCTGCTTTGTCACTAACTTCCTGGGGGGCAGTCCTGAGGTAAGAAGGGAGGGGCTCAAGCCTCTGTTATGAGGCTTTCTACAAGCTCTGGTGAGTATGGGAAAATAACCCACTAGTCAAGGAATAGTGTGGATTTACAAGAAAGAAGATTAGCAAAGGTAAGAACCTAATCTTTTGTTATTCTGAGATTTAGCACAATCCTGTCCTATTAGGATTCAAACAAGTCAGACAGAATTCTGCAAGTCTTAGTTTCTGGTGTATTACTGACAGTAATACTTTCATCTCCACAATAGAGAGTAATTCACAAACATATTGGGGAAATAAGTTCTACTCCAGAATCAAAACTCGATATGAAAATAGTTAACAATGAGAATTGTTGTTCTTCCTAAAATCCACCTTTGTGAGCTACAAGCTAGTAAAACAGACGAGTAAGTAGATTGTCTAACTCAGGGGCAGGCAATTCCGGTCCTGGAGAACCACAGGCAGGTCAGGTTTTCAGGATCTCCACAATGAATATGTATGAGATAGATTTGTATGCACTGCCTCCTTGAGATTCAAATCTATCTCATGCATATTTATTGTGGATACCCTGAAAACCTGACCTGCCTGTGGCTGTCGAGGACTGGCATTGCCTGCTCCTGATCTAGCTTCCTCCAGCGTTCTGATGATGGAAGAATTTCTCTACTGAAGTACCATAGTTCAAATGGTGGAAATTTTTGTAAACACTACATTACTGCAAGAGAAATGCAGTGGGATCTTAACTTACTAAGAGAATTATGGAAAATGAAGAGGTTGAGAGCAACTGGGACATTTTCCCTTTGAAGTGCCGAAGAAGCTCAGTGGAGAAAACTGGATAGATTGGTAAAGAATAAACAATACAATACAATGACTTATAGACCAAAATTTTCAACAGAGCATCATTGCGGCTTACAACAAGATGAGTTACATTTACGATATAGAGTTATTGATAGGAGAGTTTAATATTGCCAGCTTAGTTTTAGGATGGCAGTCTGTGGGATGAAGGGGGCTTGGATGAAAATGACAGTAATAATGGAAATGTTAGTGCTGTGTCACTTTTTTTTTTTAATATGGTAACCGAGAATGAAGATCCTCAATTATTGAGAAATGCAGTTGGAGGCCAAGCAAATAACAGATAACAAAAATATGTCCCATTTGTGTTGGGTGTGAAATAGAAGCACTCCCTGGTATCAGTGTACTGCCAGTAAGAGATTGAGATGATACTTAACATACCCTGGCTCTAGTTCCTGCTAAGGCAGGATTCTAATCCAGTCCTCAGGACACAATTCCACCATACATTCTGCTTTATTTAGTCAAGGCAGTATTTATACATTGGGTCTGTAGGAGTCTAGCCCCTGCCTAGATAGCCAATAACATGGTATGAGTACAATCTCCTGCCATATATCACACAGACAATGCTTGCACCAATGGCTATATAGCCAAGGACCTATTGCATTAGTCACTAAAGTGAACCTTCATCTGCATTCGCTTACTAGCTGGAACTAGATTACTGAGCTGATATCACTTGCATGACCTTGTACATATGTCAGCTTGACCTCACCACTCTGGTACCTGAGTTCAGGGATATTCCTAAATTCTAAGAACTATATCTTCAGGGACATAAAATTCTGAGAAATGAAAGGTTTAGAACAGGGGTGTCCAATGTCGGTCCTCGAGGGCCGCAGTCCAGTCGGATTTTCAGGATTTCCCCAATGAATATACATGAGGTCTATTTGCATGCACTGCTTTCATTGTATGCTAATAGATCTCATGCATATTCATTGGGGAAATCCTGAAAACCCGACTGGATTGCGGCCCTCGAGGACCGACATTGGACACCCCTGGTTTAGAACATGGTGAGGAGTTTGTTTATCTTCAAAGACAATGGCGCTACTAAACTGTATAAGAAGCAGTGCTGGAGACCAGGACAGGAAACTTGGTTTTCTGTTTTGTCTGAATTACCACCATGCAGGTTATCTACACCAGTGGTTCTCAACCCTGTCCTGGAGGACCACCAGCCAGACAGGTTTTCAGGATAACCCTAATGAATATGCATGAGGCAGATTTGCATGACTTTCATTCTCAATTATTTGCAAATCTCTCCCATGCATATTCATTAGGGCTATCCCAAAAACCTGACTGGCTGGTGGTCCTCCAGGACAGGGTTGAGAACCATTGGTCTACACCAGTGATTCCCAACCCTGTCCTGGAGGAACACCAGGCCAATCGGGTTTTCAGGCTAGCCCTAATGAATATGCATGAGAGAGATTTGCATATGATGGAAGTGATAGGCATGCAAATTTGCTTCATACATATTCATTAGGGCTAGCCTGAAAACCCAATTGGCCTGGTGTTCCTCCAGGACAGGGTTGGGAACCACTGGTCTACACTACCTTCGCTATAGTGAAGGTGTTGACAAGAGACTTAACACAGCCATGTTTTGGCTGGTCAGCCTACATCAGGAGTCAATTAAACCTTACACAAATAAACCACAAGTATACATTTTATATATACATGTATATCAACAAACTAACATACCACAACTGATGTATACATATCCAACTCAATAGAGATAAGGGAAAAGAGCTTTACATATTGTATACAGATACTATTTTGTACCTGGAGCAATGGAGGATTAAGTAATTTGCCCAGAGTCCCAAGGAGCTGCACTGAGAATTAAACCCTGGTTTTCAGGCCACTGCACTAACCATTAGGTTACTCCTCCACTCAGAAATATACATGAATTGTGGTATTTTCATTTGTTGATATTTTATATATTATTATACTGTGTCTATGTATGTGTGTATGTATGTATATGTACTCTATAACAGTGATTTCCAACCCTGTCCTGGAGGAATACCAGGCCAATCAGGTTTTCAGGCTAGCCCTAATGAATATGCATGAGAGAGATTTGCATATGATGGAAGTGATAGGCATGCAAATTTGCTTCATGCATATTCATTAGGGCTAGCCTGAAAACCCAATTGGCCTGGTGTTCCTCCAGGACAGGGTTGGGAACCACTGCTCTATAACAAAGCCTTTGTTGGAACCTGCTTTATTGCTCCTCATCATCCATCCAGCAGAATTTTCTGGAGGTGTTCATCCGAATACCCTCCAAATTCTAATAAGTCTTGTGCCATATTTTTATTTTTCAAACCACTTTTCAATACTGTAAAGTAATGGCTTCAGTCTTCACTTAGAGCAGGGGTAGGGAACTCCGGTCCTCGAGAGTCGTATTCCAGTCGTGTTGTCAAGATTTCCTCAATGAATATGCATGAGATCTATTTGCATGCACTGCTTTCAATGCATATTCATTGAGGAAATCCTGAAAACCCGACTGGAATACGGCTCTTGAGGACCGGAGTTCCCTACCCCTGACTTAAAGTTTTCACAACAGCTTTTCAAAAAATACTCTAAGATAACACCTTCTCATCCCACCTCTTTCACCTCTCATATGCCACAGTCA
Organism: Geotrypetes seraphini; assembly: GCF_902459505.1. Classification (NCBI taxonomy): domain Eukaryota; kingdom Metazoa; phylum Chordata; class Amphibia; order Gymnophiona; family Dermophiidae; genus Geotrypetes; species Geotrypetes seraphini. The sequence continues at coordinate 53,339,127 of NC_047086.1, forward strand.
TATCAGCTGTTTTGCCAAAGACCTCAGAACCACCACCACTCCTCCATCCGTTAAGGTACTTTTCACCGGGGAGCTTTATTGGACAAAAAATTTAGTTAATTTTAATGTGTCTGTTTTCTGTTTTTTATTTATTGTTAAAGCCGCTTAGTAATTTAAAAAGGCGGGATAAATTTTTTTTAATAAACTTGAAACTTCTCAAATAACAAATGCATAACACCCCCCCTCACACATACACACAAAATCCCAACATCAACGGTTTGATCAGTCTAGAGCAGACTATAATAGGCAAGGGCTGTTGACAATGAATTCCTGACCTTAAGTTACAATGTATGTGTGTGTCCATGCACTGTGGTGCCTTTTATTTTTGCCAAAGGATAAAAGCAAGTGATCTGATTTGATTATATTTGATATTGTGTGTTGCTATGCTTCTGTGTCGCATCATGTTTAAGCTGAGAGCCCTGTGTCCTCCTCTCCTCTGCTCCAGAACCCACACCTGTCATGCAATGCTATTGATTGAGAACTGGAAACTCTTGAAGTCTGAGCCAATTGTTGATCCCTCCTACCTCTGACCTACCATGATACTGGATTTAGGCCAATAGCCTTGGCCTCTGCGGGCAAGAGGCAGAGGGACACAGACGAAGGAGAGTAAGCTGCTCAATATCTTTTTGTAATTGGCTTGGTGCTTGAGGAGAGAGGGAAGTTTAGATGCAAGAATGGAAGGAGGAACCTTCAAGTTCCATCAGTCTAGCATTCTTCATTTGTCCAAATTACTAATCCTTTACATCTCCTCCAGATCCTTAAACCCCTCACAACAGAACTTCTTCAATATTCCAGCATTCTGTCATATTTGTTTCAATTCTATTTGATAGAAGAACTTCAGTATAATTATTCCAACCCTATGGAATACCCTTCCCTTTTCTCTCATTCTTTTTTTTTCAATTGAAATTATTTTAAATGCATTATAAACCAAGAAATACTACTAATTCACATAAAGAGAAGAAAAGATCTATAAGATCTTCAAGAAAAGGATCACATAGCCTTCATCAAAGGGTAATTGGAGACCACTATAATAAACTTTTAATAAGAGAAAACCTAAGTTATATAAACCCTAAATCTAAGTGATATAAACAATAATGGACCCTTAATCTAAGAACATAAGTATAGCCTTACTGGGTCACACCAATGGTCCATCAGGCCCAGTAGCCTGTCCTCACGGTGGCCAGTCAGTAGTGCCTGGCAAAAACCCAAAGTGTAGCAACATTCCTTGCTACCAATCCAGGCCAAGCAGTGGCTTCCCCCATGTCTTTCTCAACTCCAGAAAATTGTCCAAACCTTTATTAAAACCAGCTATGCTATCCGCTCTTACCACAACCTCTGGCAATCACCTCTGTGCAAGGAATTCCAATCATGAAGCTATTTTAGCAACCAAAAAACTCTAATTGAGAGAGGTCATAAAAGTCATTGTTTTCCCTGATAAAAAAAAAAAAAAATCAAAAATCAAACATTTTACATGGAAATCTTTAAAAGATTGTTCCTGCAATCTGTAAAACCTTAGCCTTTAGTTCAAGGAACATCTTCAGTTTTAATTGTGTAGCCCTAGCTACATGAGGGAAAACCTGAATTTTTTTGACCACAAAAAAAAATCTTACTTTTTTTTTCTTAAAGTAAGTTTTCAAAAACTTCACTGTATCTTTTTCTGCAGCAGGGTCTAAGAGGGTCACTCTTGTTGAAATATCATCAGTTGTTTTAAGGAAATCTCCTGCCATTTTATATATATATATATATATGTATGTATATATATATATATAATATATGGCCATTTTATATATATATATATTATATTTAATTACTTGTAAACCACCCTGACAGGCTTCCTCCTAGGCGGGATATCCAATATTAATAAAACTTGAAGAGATGGGGGTACAAGAATGAAAAGTGGGATTTGGGGATAAAGGGAAGATGAGAGGAGACTGGGGGGAGGAGGCAGAATGGGGTAAGAGGACCAAAGGGAAGTTCAGATGCAAGAAAGGGAGACTAGTTTTATTGAGGTGTTTGATATACAGTGATAGAACCTTTCCCATATTAACTGATCTCTAGAGCCGCTATTCACTAGTTTTAACTTGTCAGTTCTACTCAATTTGTAGCTTTTTTTAATCATTGTAAAGCGCATAGAACTTCACAGTCCTGCGGTATATAAACTGTTATTATTATTACCTCAGAATCCGAACGCCCCAGAACTCGAACAACTTGGAATCCAAACTATTTTTTAAATTAAATTTTGCCACAGAATCCAAATGCTGCTTTGGAATCCGAACGTACGGAACTGCAAGCGTTGCTCAGCCCAAAGCTTCCCCTCTGACGCAGCTTCCTGTTTCCGCCTGGGTGGATCACGTCAGGGGGAAGCTTTGGGCTGAGCAACGCTTGCAGTTGCCGATCTTGTTGCCTATGCCGGCAGAGGCCCGATCATGCTGTCTATGCTAGTTGGGGGGCCCAATCTTGCTGTCTATGCCACAATGCATTGTTCCTGCAGGTGAGTTTGTAGGACCAAGGAACGGATTAATCCAGTTTCTATTATTTTCAATGGGAAAAATTGTCTTGGAACGTTCGGATTCCGAGGTACCACTGTAGTGCCTTTTGAATATGACAAACAGAAAAGCAGCTTACATACAAGAATAGATAAAATCACAGATGGCATCACAAAATGAAAACCAAACAACAAAAAAGTTGATTCTAATCAGCAGGAACAGGAAGCAGAAAGGAGAAGGTGCAGATGAGGGGTATGGTGGAAGCAGGGGAGTGGAGTAGGTAAAGAGAGAAGAGGAGAGGGGATAGCAGTGGAAGGGAGAAAGATGTAGAGAGAAGAGTATAAGGAAACATAAAAGGTAAGCGATGAGGAAACTATTGGGCAAGTAGGTAGAGGAAACGAGGATTAGGAAGAGTGTGTGGCACAGTGGTTGAAGCTACAGCCTCGGCACCCTGAGGTTGTGGGTTCATACCCCGCGCCGCTCCTTGTGACCCTGGGTAAGTCACTCAGTCCTCCATAGCCCCAGGTACATTAGATAGATTGTGAGCCCACCGGGACAGCTAGGGAAAATGATTGAGTACCTGATTGTAAAATCGCTTAGATAGACGGTATATTTATATATATATATATATCTTTTTTTTTTTTTTTTTAAATGCCTAATAATAATAATTTTTTAAAAACCCTAAACACTGGTGGTGGTTTTGTGGAGGTGGAAAATTTCAGTAGAATTGACAAAGCTTTCTCGTCTCTGCAGGGGTGAAAGCTGTTATTTTGGAATTATTAAACCGATCCTTTGTGTCTGGGGTTGGGAGGTGTTGTGTTAGGGCCACCAGCCCCTCTTGCTGCTTTTGTGCTTATTCCAGGAAGCTGCCCTATCAGATCAACCTAAAACAGTAAGCACATTAACTTTGATTTGATTGCACTAACATTTCACGGTGACGGGACAAAAGCGCGCTGGACAAAGCTGCGCCGACATTTCAGCACAAACAATTGCACGCAAGACTCCAGCGCACCGCTATAAAAGTTAACTTTAAAGAACTCTGATGGGGGGGCACCCCCCCCCCACTTTACTTAATACTGTTTGCGCTGCCATGGGGGGGGGGTGCAACCACCCACATTATACAGAAAACTTAACTTTTTCCTAAAAAACTGGGAAAAAGTTAAGTTTCCTCTATAAAAAGGGGGGTTCCAACCCCCCCACACAGGCAGTGCGAACACTATTAAGTAAACTGGGGGATTCCCCCCTAGCCCCCCCCCCCCCATCAGAGCTCTTTAAAATTAACTTTTCCAGCAGCTCGCTGGAGTCTTGCACTCAATTGTCTGGATTCAAATGTCAGCGCGGCTTTGTCCCATGTGCGAATGACTATGAACCCATTTCACACATTTCTGTATCCCTTACTATCAAAATAACTACATGACCCTGGATAGTGAACATCTGAAGAAAAATAGGAGTTGACTCTGAAGAAAGTGTTGTCACCTGCAATGCATAAAACCACCAATGATTTCATAGAAAACCTGTAATTTCAAATGGCTTTCTCAATCTGTCCTCTAGCTGCTAGCACATGGTTCCATGTTGAACAATTGTTTAATTTTTTTGAAAACAGTAGTTATGGTCTGATGATTTAACAGCTTTTTAGCAAGTTGTGTTCTGCAAATTAAAAAATAAAAATCCCGGCTCTATAGAATCTGGCATTTTATCCACAGAGGTTCTCAGTGTTCCACAGACACTTGATGAACCCTAATCAGGCAGCCCACTTTGACTTTTTACCCAGGACCATGGAGCTGTGCAGGATACAATGGCTCAGTAGATTTTGAAGGAGAAAGGCTAGAGCATGTGACAACAATTGCAAAGAAAGCCTTGGCAAATTACCATGCTGTGTTAATTGATCTGAAGAGATTTGGATGAAATAATCAGTTGGGAAAACTCTCTTCTCGTATGAAGAAAGGATTCCCGCATGTCGATATATTTACATTGGAGAGGAGACTAAATAAGATACTTGCTTATAAATGCAGAACATGTAAGGTGTGTAAGACAGATGAGCGGGCCTTGGGGGGTGATTGTGTCTGCCGATCTCTATGTGGCAAAACAAGTAGAAAAGGCAACTGTCAAAACCAGGAAGGATGCTTGGGTGCATAGGAAGAGGAATGGCCAATAGGAAAAAGGAGGTGATAGTGCTATTGTATAAGTCTCTTGTCTGGCCCCATTTGGAATACTCTGTGCAATTCTAGAGATCACATCTTCAAAAAGATATAAATAGGATGGAGTCGATCCAGAGGTTAGTGGTCTTTTCATAACGTGTATAGCAGGGATCTCAAAGTCCCTCCTTGAGGGCTGCAATCCAGTCGGGTTTTCAGGATTTCCCCAATGAATATGCATTGAAAGCAGTACATGCACATAGATCTCATGCATATTCATTGGGGAAATCCTGAAAACCCGACTGGATTGCGGCCCTCAAGGAGGGACTTTGAGATCCCTGGTGTATAGGGACAGACATAGAGACCTCAGTATGTATACTCTGGAAGAAAGGTGGGAGGGAGGGGATAAGTTAGAGATGTTTATCTGTAGCATTAATGTACCAGACATGAGCCTTTTTCAAATGAAGGAAAGCTCTATCATCAGGGCATAGGATGAAGTTAAGAGGTGATAGGCTCAAGAGTAATCTATAGAACTTCTTTTTTACAGACAGGGCGATAGATGCGTGGAATGGGGGATCCGGAAGGTTCGCCCCCCACATTTCGCCCCCAGCAATTCGCCCCTCACATTTCGCCCCCCACATTTCGCCCCCAGACACATTTCGCCCCCACACATTTCGCCCCCGCACATTTCGCCCCCCGGATGTTTCGCCCCCACACATTGACACTCAGGGGCGAAATGTGCGGGGGCGAAATGTGTGGGGGCGAAACATCCGGGGGGCGAAATGTGCGGGGGCGAAATGTGTGGGGGCGAAACATCCGGGGGGCGAAATGTGCGGGGGCGAAATGTGAGGGGCGAATTGCTGGGGGCGAAATGTGGGGGGCGAAACTTCCGTGAACCGTGGAATGGTCTCCTGGTAGAGATAGTAGAAGCAAAGACTGTCTAAATTCAAGAAAGTGTGGGACAGGCCTGTGGGATCTCTTAATATAGGGAGTAGATAGAGGATGCTGCAGCGGGGCAGACTAGATGGGCCTTTTAATCTTTATCTGCCATCATGTTTCTGAGGTAAACTGGCCCTTTAACATCTAGCACACGGCAATCGGCTTTTTCTTTACTTTTCTGAGTACTACCAGCAGACTTCTGTACACATGATGAGTTACTAAACTGCAGATTGGTGATTTGCCTCCTTTTACTCTCTGAAGCAAGTGTCCTACAGCTGTCTGACTGAAGCTTTTGTTTCCAGCTATCTTCTTTTGTTTATAAAGCCTCCAGGTAAGTAAAAGCGCTCAAGTGTTTGACCCTATATTGTTGTCTCCTGTCCTACCTCTGAACCCTTTCAAACTCTTTTTTTATTTTATTTAATTTTTATAATCATCTTTATTCGTTTTCAGAGACTGATCAAAACAATGGTCAATCATGAGAGAACAATGGCAAGAACAACAGTCAAAAACGACCAGGAAAAATACAAAGATACAGTATTCAGTAACTAAACCAGTAATAACCCGTTCTCAAACTCTTTTTAAGGTTTGGAAACAGAAAATAGTCAGATGGAGCAAGATCTGGTGCGTAGGGTGGATGGTCTATGCACTGAAACCCCAACTGTCAAAACAGCCATTGTTTGCCAGTCTTGTGAGCAGGTGCATTGTCTTGCAAAAAGAGAACTCCTTTTTGCAGCTTCCCTCTCCTTTTTTTTCAATGCCTCCTTTAATCAGCACAGCAAGTTACAGTAGTATTCTGCATTAACTCTTGGAAGATAGTCATTGCAACACAAAACACTAGCCATGATCTTTTCTGCTAACTTTTGGGTCTTGGATTTCCTAGTCTTGAAGAACCTGAGTGCCATCACTGCATGGACTGTTGTTTTGTCTTAGAATCATAGTGGTGCAAGCATGTTTCATCAATAGTAATGAGTCGTTCCATAAAGTTGGCTGAAAATGCTGCAAAAGCCAATTGGAAGTGTCTACTTGATGTCATTTCTCGTCAGCATTCAAACATTTGGGCACCCAGTTGGCTGATAGCTTCTGCATACCCAGCTGCACGTGGATTCTTTGTAGTGTCTTAATTGTTTTAGCCAATACTTGCTGATCTGCCATAATCCGATCATAGATATGGTCAACAATTTCAAGAGTTGACACTGTTTGAGGCCTCCCAGATCTTGCTGCATCTTCCGTCTGAACCTCTATGCTGTAACTTTGCACACCGCTTCTTCACTGTGGAGTATGATGGGCATTTGTCACTCAATGTTTGCATCATACATTCATGGATTTCCTTTAAAGTTTTCCTTCTGCAGGACTAGAAACGTCATGGTGGCTCGGAGATCTACAATTGAAAATTCCATACTTTTTATTGGCATTGTTTCAGATCATTGATTTAACCATGTCAAAAACATAGCATTATGATTCTGCAGGTTGGCACTTTGCACAATTAACACAATCTTTTCAGCTACCCTGTCAAAATAACACTCAGAATTTAGGATGTTGGCTTGGCTGAGAACTTTTCAGAATCTTTTCGTATTATCAATACTGGATACATGCTAGTAGCCACATTATATCCAGATATTCAATTCTGGATAATCCAGATATTCTGGATATTCAATCTGGATATTCAATTCTGGATATTCAATATCTGGATATTCAATTCTGGATAATCCAGATATTCAAATCAAGAATTGCCTAGCACTGAATATTTGGACACTAAAAGCCCATATTGGCTGGTATATATATGTATAAAAAGAATAAGCACAGATCGCAACGAGCTACATTTAAAAGCATGACTTGCCTGCAAAACCACAAGATGGCAGTATAATATTAAGAAAACAAAATATAAACTGTATTCAAAACATATCCTGTAAGAAAAAAAGCCCTTGTTTTGATCGTTCCATCCATACCTTCTGTCAAGCTCTTTCTATATAGATTAGTAGAGATACACAAATGAAAACATAACTAAATATGGTCAGTCTTTATCTTTACCCCCATATATACTGTCATGGTAAATGCCACCAGAAGCAGAATCTACAGCGATAACTTAATCAAGTGCTCAGTGTGTACTCCCCAGAAAACTGCACAGATAGGGTCAGACACCAGCAGCTGTTTTCAGAGAAGTTTTATGTCAGCAGATTTATTCACTCCCATGCTATCCAAAAGTTTCTATCAGCAAACATAAACACTTCTGTCAGCATTTCTTTTAGATTTCAAAGGAAAATGTAGTAGAGGTGGACAATAATCTCAGAGACGGAGAATGACTTTTCATCACTTGCAGATCTGTAAGGAGCAGGCAGGGGTAGGCTGGACGATTTGCTTGGATGCTTTCTGTCATGATTTGTAAACAGTCTCTATTATCATAGGCACTGAAACCTGAGTTTTGGGTGGGTTTGGAAAATAGTGTCCATAGATTTTATTTTTAAAATTTCTATTATTTTCCAGAAAAGATTGATCTGCACAAACAGCAAATGTCCATATTTAGTATCCATGGTAATTCTCAAATAGAAGGTGCATGTCTACCCTCTGAAAATTTTGTACCACAGATTTTGCACTGGAGTGGGCCTATAAGTGAAGGTAGTCCTTGCTCTGAAGGAATTGCTTATAAAGTAAATTAGAAAATTATTTATCAAGCAGAGCAGTTCTTGCCACCGCAGGACCCTTGCAGGTGGTGGAGCTTGGGGATCCCCACCAGCCATAACAAGGGTGTGAGAATTTTGAGATGGTCTGAACCAAAAGTGGGTGGGGCCTGGCCCACCCGTGGCTGTGCCACTGCATCCAACATGGGAAGATAGTTTTGTGTATTTAAAAATATTGTAACTCGCACTTCAAAACTATAGTTTAACTTTTCATGTATTTATTTATTGGGATTTATTAATCAATATGATGAAAAGATATGGCAGGTATAGCTTGCCATAAAACTTACAATTTTGTTAACATCATAATGGTGAAATGATCAAATATAAAGTCTAAATCCAAACAATAAAGTAAAACTGGAGATTGCAAATTGCAGCCTCGAAATAGGACTAACATGATATACAGGTGTGTTTAGGTTTAAACTAATAAAAATTGATAAATCAGGAGTCCCAAATGTAAGCTACATTGGCTACTTTGTTAATGTTCGTAAATGATTAAACGTTTCCTACAGTACAACACTTCAAGAAACATACTACCTGAATGATAATACCGAAGAAACAGACATCCTCTACAACCTGCAGAAGTGAACCAAATTAAAGGCAGAATTAGAGACAAGAAAGTGTATCTTGTCATTCTAATATTTATTTATTTTCTATACCGTTCTCCTGGGGGAGCTCAGAATGGTTTACATGAATTTATTCAGGTACTCAAGTATTTTTCCCTGTCTGTTCCGGTGGGCTCACAATCTATCTAATGGACCTGGGGCAATTGGAGGGGGGGGGGGGATTAAGTGACTTGCCCAGGATCACAAGGAGCAGCATGGGTTTGAACCCACAACTTCAGGCTGTAGCTTTTAACCACTGTGCCACACTCTCCCCTCATGAGATACAAGCAAACTGCTTGAGTTTTTTCTTAGTTCTTGAAATATTGCATAAAGGGCTTGCTTTATATACTCAAATACAAAAACTCAGAAAACATCCCCCCTAATCCCCTTTTTTTTTTAAGGGAAAAATGTAAATTCAATTATAAACCGAGGGTTTATATTCCAGGCTTCCTCCCCTTCCCTCCCTGCACGTTGGTGTCCCGCATTTCTCCCCTTGCCTCCCTCCAGCTCTCTTCTCTGCCTCTCTCCCCAGGTCAGCTGACGCTGACACAAAAAGGATTGCAATGGGCTGGTAGAGGCCTTGAACATCTGTGCATGGTTAAGCAAGGCCTTCTGGCTCACACTCCTTAAAACTTTCTGTTTCAGATACCATAAGGGGGGGGGGGGGGGGGAAGGCTCGAATATAAACCAAGATGCAATTTTTGATTTTTTTTTTTTTACCAATAAATCTCAGTTTCTATTAGTTGCTAGTGTTTAACTTTCTTCATTGCATTGGATGGTGCTTCTGTCTAAAGTAGGGGTATCCAACTTTTTGGCTTTCCTGGGCCGCATTGGCCGATAAAAATGTTTCTGGGGCCACACAAATGCGCAAAGCTGCAGCAAGACAGAGGAGGGAGCCAGCAAGACGGTAAACACCCGGGGGCAGCAGAGGAAAACGCTGCATCGTCCTCGACCGGGGCCACACAAAATTCTTCACTGGGCCGCAGGTTGGACACCCCTGGTCTAAAGCTTCACTTAATTTGCCATCTCCCCACTCATCTTCATCCCTCAGGTGTTACTATTAATGGCAATTGTCTTCCAAGCTTCCCTAAGGCTAAGTGCTTCCAAGTGATATCCTACCTGTGCAATAGAGGTTTCGTTTTCTCCAATACTAAAGCAGATATCTGATGCGCACCAATAATTAAAAAAGGAAAGGAAATCAATGTCCCTCCACATACCAAATCAAACCCTAACAAATCGATAGGATGCAATAAAGAACACACAGGAGCGGAGACTCATTATCACTAGAAAAATCTCCCAAAAAGCACAAAAGACAAACATAAATCTGATCCCTTAGCTGCTCAATGCAGAGGATTACATTAAATTGATCAACAAAAGCTCTTAAGTTCACTGAAGCTATAAAAAGAATTAGAACTGTGGTTTTCAGAAACAGTTGCAACATATTTCAGAAGGTCAATTATACAGCTCCATTTAATAGTGCAAGTCACTCTAGCGCTTTATTTAAAAAATGTATAACCCGCTTTTCTAAGTGGGTATCAATCCAACATACTTAATAAAAATAGCAAACAAATAAATGCAGCTGAGAATCTCTAATGACATTTAACATTTAAAATACAAGAAAAACTGACATAATCATAAAAATAAAGTTGCTAAAACTGTTCACTATAAAAATTAAGACAATCATGCTCAGAATAAAAATAAAAATCTTGATTATAAAAGAAAACACTCAAGCAAATAACCTGGTTTTCAGCATCTTCCTATCTGCTCTTACTACACCATCTGGCAATGCGTTCCAGAGCTTAACTATTCTCTGAGTGAAAAAAAATTTCCTCCTATTGGTTTTAAAAGTATTTCCCTGTAACTTCATCAAGTGTCCTCTAGTCTCTGTAATTTTTGACAGAGTGAAAAATCAATTCACTTGCACCATTGGAATCACGGTGTCATCTAACACTATCTCCGATGAAAACAACGACAGCTGTCTTTCACGACCGATGCACAAAACTTCTGTTTTTTGCCACATTCAATTTCATCTGGTTCAGGCACATCCAGCCCTTAATAACCTGAAAACAGTCATTGAGGCCCTTCGAAGCATTAACAACTGAATTGTTCACAGGAATCAGAAAACTGGATATCATCCGCATATAAACGAAAACTAACCCCAAATTCTCGCAACTCCTTGCAAAGAGGTAGCAGATAGATGTTAAATAATACAGCGGACAAAACCGAGCCTTGGGGAACACCACAGAATAACATGGACCAGCTGGACTTCTCCTGAACTACCTCCACCCAAAGCATCCTGTTTTCCAAAAAAAATGACCCAACATCGGTCCAAAACTATTCCTCCAACATTCAGTAATGGTGCCTGTTGGGGGAGTCAGGTGCCCGGAACTTTCCGTTTTGTGCCCTACCAATAAGCAGATTAAAATGCTTTCTCTTTAAAGACGCCTATAATTGATTTTTTTTTTTTACACACGCACATACTTCCACACATTACTTAACTTTTCCCCCCTTTCCTATTGTATTTTCCTTTTATGTATTCTTTCTAAGAAATTGTAGTTCTTCCGTTTTTTCCCAATGTTTTCAGGCCAAAAGTATGTTTGTTTAGTTGGTGTATGTCTAATTATTTAAAACGTTTGTCTCCCAGCTATTTTAAATTACTATGTACAACGCTTTGTACCTTCGGATAAGCGTTTAATCAAAATTTAAACTATGAAACACTTTTAGGGGCATTTTCAAAACACAAAAACGTTGAAAAATTGGCACTTGGATGTTTTTCTCTGCAAGTGCCAATAATCAAAACAAAAGTTATCTAATAATCTTTATTCCCTAGCTTCCCTATTGTTGTTTACCCTTCATGTTTTCTTTACATTTAAATTGTAGTTCCCCCACTTTCCTGTTGTTTCACGTTTGTGATGTATTGTTTAGTCGGTATTTGTATGTTCTGTGTTTTCCCCTTATGTTAATACAATTTGTAAAACGCTTAGAAATCTTGATTTGCGTTTTATCAAAATTTTAAAAAACTTTGGAAACATAGGGCTCCTTTTACAGAGCCGCGCTAAGCGGTTTTAACGCACGCACCGGATTAGCGCGCGCTAGCTGGAAATCTACCGCCTGCTCAAAAGGAGGCGGTAGCGGCTAGCATGTGCGGCAATTTAGTGCGTGCTATTTCGCGCGTTAAGGCCCTGGCGCGGCTTTGTAAAAGGAGCCCTTAGATGTTTGGCGGGACTTTCGCCCTCCAAAATGTCTAACTCAGAAAAGGGTTTGTTAGAGGCATCTTTTGGATGGGATTTCATCGGGTTGTGGGCTGGGTTAGACTTGGGACATTTTGTGGTGATAATTGAATATTTTGCAGGACGTCCTAGACCAGGGGTTCCCAACCCTGTCCTGAAGGACCACCAGGCCAATCGGGTTTTCAGGCTAGCCCTAATGAATATGCATGAGAGAGATTTGCATACGATGGAAGTGACAGGCATGCAAATCTGCTCCATGCATATTCATTAGGGCTGTCCTGAAAACCCGATTGGCCTAGTGGTCCTCCAGGACAGGGTTGGGAACCACTGAGCTAGACCTGTTTTAGCAGTGTCTAAATGCAAAAAAAAAAAAAAAAGTACCCAAACTAACCATATGCCCACTGGAGGGATTAAGGACCTGTTTTACAAAGCCGTGCTAGCGGCTGCCGCGTGGCAACAGCCCTGAAACACTTTAAATCTCTATGGGCTTCGGGGCCGTTACCGCGGCTTTGTAAAACAGGCCCTAAGTAATGGCCCCCCACACTCTCCCAGTGGACACTAACTCTCTTCCACCCTCCAAAATATGAATGAAAAAGTATATATCTGACTGTAGAACAGCAGCTTCTGGTATGGGAAAGGTTAGTAGAGCATCACACGGGTGTCTTAAGTGGCCTGGCGGCTCAACAAATACAATGGCTTCTATTAATTAAAGCGAGTGTGTAACCTTTAAGAGAGAGGGAAAGGGATCTCAGAAACCTGCTCAGAAATTAACATAACAGTAGTAACTCTGAGACTTATAAGTTACAGATTTCAATCCCCCCCCAACCTTTCTCATGTGCTGAACAATAAAGAATTGTGTACCTAATATTCTGTGTTTCTCTACATTGGGAAATAACACAATCCCCTGACCAAAATAACAAACTTATGTTAAAAAAAAAAAAAAAATCTAATCTAAATAAAAATATTGTGACCTTTCTAGGCACACCTACCACTTTATGTATATTAAATGGTGCACTACTTAAGTTGAAAGATCTGACATGGGGAGAGTGACACGGGGACAGATTTGTCCCCGCAGGAACTCAATTTCCACGTACCATCCCTGTGGGTTTTGTTGCCGTCCCTGTCCCATTCTTGTAACCTCTGCCTTAACCGCACAAACTTTGAACGCTTATGATTTTAAAGTGTTTGAGGCTTGTGCAGACGAGGACGGAGTTTACAGGAATGGGGGGAGGAAAAGAACTCACGAGGATGGGACGGGCAAATGAGTTCCCTGGGGGCTGGGGAAAAATTTGTCGGTGTAGCTGATGCTGTTTTCCCTATAGGAGGGAACGGTGTGTTGGTATTCTCGATCTCAGCGTGATAATGAAGTGCTGTCTCTTCATAGACAGGGTTGCTGTTTCAGCTCTTTCAGTTCTGTAATAGCACGGGCAAGCTTGATTTATAGGTTCTAAGTGTGTTTTTGCAGGATGCTTTGGTCATTAGTATAAGTTTGCTGCTTCTCAACTCACTGGATTTTTGTGGTATCATCCCATTTTGAGGTGAGCTCGCCACACCTTCAAGTTCAACAAAATGTAAGACTATTACTTTTTAGGTGGTGGCTGGGGGGGGGGGGGGGGAAGGAGGATATTGGGCACCCCCAATAATTTTGAAAAGTTGGCTCCTGTGACTGGACCCAATCTGGTAGCAGTTCATAGACAGTAATGTGGAAGTCAAAGGCGCGCGCTGACAACTGAGCGCAAGACGGAGGCGCGTGCCGAAGAAAAAGACTGTTTTTAGGGGCTGCGATGGGGGGGTTTTGTTGGGGAGCCCCCCCACTTTACTTAATACATATCGCGGCGGCGTTGTGGGGGGGTTTGGGGGGTTGTAACCCCCCATATTTTAGTGAAAACGTAACTTTTTCCCTAAAAACAGGGAAAAAGTTACGTTTTCAGTAAAATGTGGGGGGTTACAACCCCCCAAACCCTCCACAACACCCCCACAACGCGGCGCGATCTGTATTAAGTAAAGTGGGGGGTTCCCCCCCCACACACCCCGTCATAGTCCCTAAAAACAGTCTTTTTCTTCGGCGCGCGCCTCCGCGCTTCGCTCAGTTGTCTGCTCGCGCCTTTGTCCCGGCGCGCTTTTGACCTGACACCCTGGTAGCAAGAGGTGTAACTCAGAGGTGGATCACAGTGAAAGAGCTGAGTTGAGACATATGTGATTTTTTTTTTTAAACAGTTATGCTCTTCAAGGCCCAATAACTCCCTAGATAAAACATTAGCCAAGGATATTGGATTACATCAACCTCAGATATATTGATATAGGGTGGAATTCTTCTTTTCATTGTCTGGGTGACATATTACTGAGTCACTGCAGACTTGGCATGAAACATACTTTTCCCAGTTTTCATTCTTGGCTTATGATCAGCAGTGAATAAGACATAGACCCTCCAATATTCAAATCTATCCAACCAACCACACCTGACCACTGACTGGTTAAATAGCATATCAGTGCTTAACTTGCTAATATTCAGTGGGAAATAACTGGTTATCTCCATTGAATATTGCTTGTTAATGCCTAGTGCATAACTGGCTATAACGTGTGACTGAGCACTGAATATTGGTACCTAACTGCAAAACTGGATAAGTTTAGCAGTCAAATAGGATCACATAAAGAGCTGTCCTATCTGTGCCTGTTAACTTTTTAAGCAGTCATGAAAATCCAGATATTCAAGTCCAGTCATCATAAACGGCCTGACATTCAATATCTGGGTTTAACGCTGGTGATGGGCAGCCAAAGCATTGCCCGCTGCCGGCTGCATAACAGGCCCAGAAAATTCATGTTAATGGTTTTGACCTGTGGTTCAGGCTTGGTTAGATTAAGCTCTTTGATATACACACAAAATCCTGGTAATAGCTATACCAGGGGTGCCCAAAAAGTCAATCGCGATTGACCAGTAGATCGCGAAGGCAATGGCGTTTTTTAGCGCAGGGAGCCTATGAGCGTCGAGAGCAGCACGGGGCATTAAGCGCATCTCCCTGTGCTAAAAACCGCTATCGTGGTTTAATAAAAAGGGTATATTTGTCTATTTTTGTATAATCATCTGCTTTGACCTCTTTGAAAATGATAATTAACATTGTCTCTGCGTACAGTGTGCTTTGTGTTTTTTTTTAATTTTTATTGTTGGTAGATCATTTTGACTTAGTCATTTTAAAAGTAGCTCGCAAGCCCAAAAAGTGTGGGCACCCCTGAGCTATACCCTTTACACACCCACACAACATCATGCTCTCTCTTCTCTGCATCTCACACTTGATAATTTTTCCTCTGTCCTCTCTCTCTCCCCAACCAACATTTGCACACCTTCTAGCTTTCTCCTCCTGATCTCATGCCCAATCACACACAATCTTCTCCTGCTGTTTTGTTTGTACTCTCGTCTTCCTTCATTCACTCTATCATTTTCTCCTCTCTTTGCTCCCCCTTCTATCATACGAAGAAAGGCTGAACGAATTGCGGCTATACTCTCTCGAAGAACATAGGGAGAGAGGAGACATGTTCGAGATGTTTAAGTATGTCACTGGTCGTATCGAGATAGAAGATGATATTTTCCTTCTTAGAGGACCCTCGGCCAGAAGAGGATACCCGCTGAAAATAAAGGGCGGGAAGTTTCATGGCGACACCAGGAAGTACTTCTTCACTGAAAGAGTGGTTGACAGCTGGAATAAGCTCCCAGTACAGGTGATCGAGACCAGCAGCGTGCCAGATTTTAAGAACAGATGGGATGCTCATGTCGGATCTCTACGAGGGAAAAGGTCATCAGAGAGCGATTAACTAGGGGGGGGGGTCAATGGAGTGGGCAGACTCGATGGGCCTTGGCCCTTTTCTGCCGTTACTTTCTATGTTTCCTGCACCCTTGATTTGCTCTCCTGTTCTTGATCTACCCAGGCACCTATGTTCTTAACCTAGTCCTCAGAATAGAAATACCCAAGCTGACAGTCTGGTATTTAGAATATCGCCAAAATCCAACCTTCCTCTATGAGCACAGTACCAAAATGCTTATCCACACCCTTATCACCTCTTGCCTAGATTACTTCAAATTGCATCTCACAGGTCTTCCACATAACCATTTCTCTTCCCTTCGATTCGTTCAAACTTCTGCTGCACAACTTACATCCACCAGAGTCGCAATGCTCACATCACCCATCTCAAGTCACTTCATTGGCTCCTTATCTATTTCTGCATACAGTTCATACATCTCTTATTGACTTACAAGTGCATTTATTCTGCAGCTCCTCGCATCTTACCTCTCTTATTTCTCCCTATGCTTCTCGACACGGTCCGTGTTTCGGATAACACGCCTTCTTCAGGGGTCCATGGTGGTTAAGGTATAAAGCAAACTGCATAAAAGATAACAAACACGCGCCAATCACGGTCAAATAGGGTCAAGCAAGTCTTGCGCAATGGCAAAAAAAAAAAAGACTTGCTTGACCCCATTTGACCGTGATCGGCGCGTGTTTGTTATCTTTTATGCAGTTTGCTTTATACCTTAACCACCATGGACCCCTGAAGAAGGCATGTTATCTGAAACACGGACCGTGTCGGGTCCCTTGGTTGGCTATAAGGTTGTATATGTTACTGATTTATTAATAAACAACGCCTGCATCTTGTACATTATCTGCAGTCTGTTCGTTGTTTTCTGCTTGCTGTTGTTTACTGCAGAGCACGTTGGATTTTCTTTCTCCCTTTTGTGCACTCCTTATACTTCTCCCCAGGAATTCCATTCATCAGGAAAGTCTCTTTTATCTATACCCTTCTCCTCTACTGCTAACTCCAAACTATGGACTCCTTTTACTAAGCTGCGCTAGCGGTTTTAGCGCGTGTGCTAGACGCTAATGCCAGCATTGAGCTGGTGTTAGTTCTAGCCACATAGCGTGAGTTTAGCATGCGCTGAAATTCTGGCGTGCTAAAAATGCTACTGCAGCTTAGTAAAAGTAAAAGGATGCCCCTCTCTCACACATAAGAACATAACATAAGAACATAAGCAGTGCCACCGCTGGGTCAGACCACAGGTCCATCCCGCCCAGCAGTCCGCTCCCGCGGCGGCCCAACAGGTCACGACCTGTCTGAATCACCCTTTGGTTTCAGTACCCTACGATCCCTTTGTCCCTCAGGAATCCGTCCAATCCCTGTTTGAATCCCTGTACTGTATTCTGCCTGATCACTTCCTCCGGGAGCGCATTCCATGTGTTCACGACCCTTTGGGTGAAGAAAAACTTCCTTGCATTTGTCTTGAACCTATCCCCCTTCAGTTTCTCCGAGTGTCCCCTCGTACCTGTTGTCCCTCTCAGTCTGAAGAACCTGTCCCTATCCACCCTCTCTATGCCTCTCAGGATCTTGAAGGTCTCTATCATATCTCCCCTGAGCCTCCTTTTTTCCAGAGAGAAGAGCCCCAGCTTATCCAGCCTCTCGGCGTATGGGCAGTTTTCCAGTCCTCTTACAAGCTTCGTTGCTCTCCTTTGGACTCTCTCAAGTACCGCCATGTCCTTCTTGAGGTGCGGCGACCAATACTGAACGCAGTATTCCAGATGCGGGCGCACCATCGCCCGATATAGTGGCATGATGACTTCCCGCGTCCTGGTTGTGATATCCTTCTTTATGATGCCCAGCATCCTGTTGGCTTTTTTCGACGCTGCTGCGCACTGTGCGGATGGCTTCATTGATGCATCCACTAGCACACCCAAGTCTCTCTCAAGTCCGCTGTCTCCCAGCAGTGCCCCCCCCCCCATTTTGTAGTTGAACAACGGGTTCTTGTTTCCTATATGCACGGATTTTTTTTCCCGCTGCCAATCTTAGATGAAATCCGCTGCCCTTTACCTACTTCTCATGTAACCTTTTACTTCTTACATTCTGTAATTCGCACCTTAACATTACAATATTACTCTAAGGGCTCCTTTTACAAAGGTGCGTTAGGGCCTTAACGCACAGAATAGCGCGCGCTAGCCGCTGCTGCCTCCTCTTGAGCAGGCGGTAGGTTTTCGGCTAGCGCGCACTAATTAAGTGCGTGCGCTAAAAACGCTACCGCACCTTCGTAAAAGGAGCCCTAAGGTCATCACTTACTTAAAGCTTTGGACTTTTTATATTCTTGGCTAATACATACACTGGCTTTTACAAAGCTGCAGTAGAGGTTTCTACCGCCGAAGATTTCGATTATTTACATTACATTACATTACGGATTTCTATTCCGCCTGTGCCTTGCGGTTCTAGGCGGATTACAATATAGAAAATATCTGGGACATTCCAGTAGAATTACATTTCAGGATAGGAGTAAGTTACAGGAACAGTGAAGAGTTATGATATTACAATTTCACAGAAGATATTACTTATTACAGAAGATAATACATATAGCAGAAGATAATGCATTTTGCAGAGGTAATACATGTCAACTCGATCAGTTAAGTCGGGTGTAGTGTAGAAGAGTTACAGTACATTCTTGATCACAGACAAAGAGATAATATGGATGAGTGATTCCGAAGTCGTTGAATGGGAACTCATTTACCTCTCCAAAAGTGAAAGCTTAACGATATAAGACTTTTCTAGACAGGACACTGACGTTTCAAGCAGGCAAATTGCAATCTTGGTTAGGCAAATGCATCCATCGTGCTATGTCGTATTGTTCTTTTCGAGAATCAGTTAAGACTACTTTAAGATTGTAACTAGTATATTCTATGTGATTGTATTCTCACTTGGTGTGAACCGCCTAGAACTACGGGTGATGGCGGTATAGAAGAATAAAGTTATTATTATTAAATGCTCCAGTGCTCATAGGAATTCCATGTGTGTTGGAGCATTTACCTCGCTGGCCCAAGGTAGAAACCTCTACCGCAGCTTTGTAAAATGAGCCCAGAGTTTGCAAATTGTAATGAGTTTATAAAATAATCATCGGTAGAAGAGGAATGGAATTTTAATTTTCTTTTTATAGCCGCCTGTAATAGCTCAAAACAATTAAAGAAGCGTTTCATTACCCAGAAACAAGTCTCAAATTCCGAGGGGGCTAGTCTGGCCTAGTCTTTAATTGGACAACCAAAGGGTAGGGAGATTATATTGTCAGCATTTAGAGGCACAGTATGATAACTTGCACCAGTAATGGGGACTCGCCCAGCAGCATGCTAAAAGAATGCAAGAAGCATGTTGCATGACTGGCTATGGCCAGCAAACACAGAGCAAGTATGCCTGGAACTCTGAGGAAGGAGATCTGAGCAATGTCTGTCTAAAATTTACTCCCTAATTTTAGGGAAAGGAATTGGGACTTTTATGCTGCCTTTTTATAGCTTTATAACCACACTCAAAGGGGTTTACATACTGTAGTAGCCCCATAGGTAGTAAAAATTGCTCAGAAACTGCAACTTATTGTCCTCCGGGAAGCCAACATTCCCAAACGGGAACGTCAATATAATCTGATTCATAACTTTTCACATACTGCATAAAATTGGCGTACAATGTGTCAAAATAATTAGAAATTCCTCCCTGACAATTTTCTGTGAGAGCTAGACCATAAGCTATAACATTTAAAAAGTCTGGCCATAACATCTTAAGCTGTCAAACAGGAGGTGAGTATAAGGCTACAAGATGTCTGGATTTACCTGGACATGTCTTCTTTTTAAAGAACTGTCCGGGTGTCCAGACAGCTTTCTACACTGCCCCCACCTACCTCCTCTGGCTCTGCTGATATTTAAAAACATAAGAATAGCCTTACTGGGTCAGACCAATGGTCCATCAAGCCCAGTAGCCCGTTCTCATGTTGGCCAATCCAGGTCCCTAGTACCTGGCCAAAACCCAGGGGGTAGCAACTTGAGAATGACACGGTGACAAAATTCATCACCGTTCCCGTCCCCGCGGATAACCGCGGGAAACCATCTTCATGTCATTCTTTAAGGAAAGAGGGAAGAATCGGAGTATGAATGGCCACAACCACTGACCCGCAAGCTTTGCTTTGAAGAATGCTGGTGTAAAAGGACAGAGAATGAAATAGACACTAGAAAATGACATGGGATTATTTCCCGCAGTTATCCGCGGGGACGGGAACGGTGATGAATTTTGTCACCGTGTCATTCTCTAGTAGCAACATTCCAGCATCTCAAAGAATAGCAAGATTCCGGAACCCCAATGAGAGCAACATTCCAGAGCTGAGATTCTGATGTCATAATGCCTCATTTCACAGTGCCTCAGAGCCAACCTCATCAGCGATGTTACAATGACTTGATTGGCCTATACTTGGCACAAATAAGAGCATAAGAACAGCCAAAACCCAAGGAGTAGCAACATTCTACGCTACTGATCCAGGGCAAGCAGTGGCTTCCCCCATGTCTTTCTCAATAACAGACTATGGACTTTTCCACCAAGAACTTGTCCAAACTTTTCTTAAAACCAGCTACGCTATCCATTCTGCCATGTATAAAGATGGAAGTTTAAATAATGTTATCTTACAACAATGAGTACGGCATGATGTATTTAATCTGCAGTAAACGGTATGATGTTTTAAATTAATTAAATGCTACTAGGCGCCAAGGCACTATTTTCAAGAACTAATGATCAGCTATAAGAGCTTTTTTGCCCTAAGAAGCTTTGGATTACTTGCAAGTCAGTGACTGTTGAGCTATTAAAACAATAATAGGGGATCCAGTAAGTAGGGTTTGCTAGATTTTAATCACTTAATTCACTATGGGGTCCTTTTATTAAGGTGCGCTAACCGATTTAGCGCATGCTAAATGCTAAGACGCCCATAGGATATAATGGATGCCTTAACATTTAGCGCACACTAAATCAGTTAGTGCACCTTAATAAAAGGACCCCTTTATATTTTTTGTTTAAGCTCTAGAACAGTTTTGCATGGGGTTTGCTCCTGAAGAGACGTCAGAGTGACCAATATTGCATGAAATTTTCACATTTGAGCATAATGCCTCAGTCCAAGTATGGGATTTATATTTAAAAGATAAGTACATCATTTATCAGTAACAAGAAAAGACTGAGGATAAGCAAAAATATAAATTGGGGGAGGTTTGTTTTATAACTGAACATAAGAACATAAGCAATGCCTCCGCTGAGTCAGACCTGAGGTCCATCGTGCCCAGCAGTCCACTCACGCGGCGGCCCAACAGGTCCAGGACCTGTGCAGTAATCCTCTATCTATACCCCTCTATCCCCTTTTCCAGCAGGAAATTGTCCAATCCTTTCTTGAACCCCCAGTACCGTACTTTGCCCTATTACGCCCTCTGGAAGCGCATTCCAGGTGTCCACCACACGTTGGGTAAAGAAGAACTTCCTAGCATTGGTTTTGAATCTGTCCCCTTTCAACTTTTCCGAATGCCCTCTTGTTCTCTTATTATTCGAAAGTTTGAAGAATCTGTCCCTCTCCACTCTCTCTATGCCCTTCATGATGGCTCCCAAGTATGGTAACTAGGCCAGAATATTCTAAGCCTGTTACCTGGAGCATATGAAGTCTTTTCCTCCCTCAAAAGTCTAATTTAATAGTGGTTAACCACATTTATTGTTTTGATAGTCACTAGACTAAATATTTATAGGGGTTTTAGGAATGAAAAAAAAAAGCAGCAAAACATAGTATTTATTTGGACATACCTCTTGCAAAGCTATAATTTAGAATCAAACTGTCTATATACAGTATATTGTGAAAGTGTTAAATCTATAATAGCATCAGACTCTTAGGGGACTTCTCCGGGTGAGATTCTTTCATTGAGGTGTTTCACATGATGTCACAAATTGCTCAAACGCACCATTTATTACTTCTGTCATTCAAGCATGATGGTTGCCCTCTGGGTAATGGAATTTTAATTTAATTTATAAATCTTATATGCCGCTTATTAATCAATGGATTGTACAAAGCGGATTACAAACACAAGGCTTTAGCAGAATTTACTTTGTGCTGTATATTTCAAGAATGCCTAAGGCTTATATTGCACTTTCGTGAGAGGATTCCAGGGAAAGATGTACTTTTTTTTTTCTCCTCTTGGTTTGATTTGAAGCTTGGGTAAATAAGCCAGTTCTTTATGCCAGTCCTTCAAACTCTTATCATAGCATGACATTGTTAAATAGCATTAGCAAACACTGCATGGACATACTTTAATCAAATCAATTAAATTCTACAGTTCATATTGTAGCACATTGGAGTTAGAGGACACGCACAAGGTCACAGTGTATGTGGAGAATGTTGAAACTAGTGATTTAAGCCTAATATTTCAACTTTTGTGTAAGCTGAATTCTGGCATGTTTAATGTGAAACAGGAATTGAAAACCAGGACTGATTCACTTGTTCTTTTTGACCTCGAGCCAGGTGGTTAATCTGTACAGAACTGTTGCCCTGCAGAGAAATCCAAGAAAACGTAGGGGTCTGTGTAATAAATGTGAATTAAAGCTATCATAAGCATTATCATATGTTAAATGCTATCACAAGTGGTTTACACACATTACCAGCACTGTTAACACTAATATAAAGTCTATGCTAATGAGGTAATGGAATGCAAAACTTGCAAAATTAGTGAGGTGAAAAAGGATGTATGCAAACTGCTTCACAAATGTGTTTTAACGCAAAAGACCTCGGAGGGGGTTTAGTTAAATATTTGCAAAAATCACCCAGATGTTTGTGAATGTTTTTATGTCTGCACTGAATGCATGCTTCATGTGCTATGTATTAGCATCGCCTATTAGTGTGACCATAAATCACACATTTAGTTCATCATCCCCTTAAAAAGGAACAATTAAGACAACGTGACTGATTCAGTCTTACTTATAACCTTGACTTAATTGACTTCTCTGTAAACCACTTTAAAACTCTGGCTGTAGTCAGTGGCGAATACAAATAATTAAATCAAATCAAATCTGTGCTCGGGCAAGGGAGAAAGGAAATACCAAATCGGGGACTAGCTGAGCCAATCTTGCTTTTGGCTCAGGTAGCAATGGCGTCACTGTTCAAATCTATCTATAAGAGATAGGTAGATATTGGCCCTCCCTAGGTGGAACTCTCACCAGTACCCAGGTTCAGATATCTGTCTTGACAAAGACTGCTTGTCTTAGAGTGAGCCCAGTTCTGGTTTGCCCAATATGGATTAGTTTGCTGCATACCCTGTAACTTAGACCAGTCCCTCATATCTGGTTTAACTGTACATATAACTTGCCCTGAGTTAAGCCACTCCTCTAGTTATCCCAATTGACTTTTATGCTACCCATCTTGTCAAACTACTACTACTACCATTAATTATTTCTATAGTGCTACCAGACATACGCAGCGTTGTACAAAGTCACAAAGAAGACATTCCCTACTCAAAAGAGCTTACAATCTAAACAGACAAATAGGATGTCATTGATATAGATAAGGGGAACGATTAATCTGCTGGCTGGGTTGGTGGGCAGATGGGAGTAGGGTTATGGATTGAAGGCTACATCAAAAAGGTGGGTTTTCAGTGTGCTTTTAAACAAGGTAAGAGAAGGGGCTTGGCGGACAAACTTGAGTAATTTTTTCCAGGCATAGGGGGGCAGCTAGATGAAAGGAACAAAGTCTGAAATTGGCAGTGAAGGAGAAGGGCAGCTTATCTGAGGAACAAAGTTCTCTGGGAGGTGTATAAAGAGAGAAGAGAGATATTGAGGGGGCAGTAGAATGAATACACTTGTAGATCAGCAGTAGGTGCTTGAACTGTATGAGAAGGTAGATAGAGAGTCAATGAAGTGATTTAAGGAGAGGGGTGACATGAGTGTAGCAAGGTTGGGAGAAGATGAGTTGTGCAGCAGAGTTTTGCACAGATTGCAGGGGGGAAAGATGGCACTGCGGGAGACCAGTTAGAAGTAGATTGCAGTAATCTAAGCATGAGGTTATGAGAGTGTGGACAAGGGTACGAGTAGTGTGCTGAGAGGAAGGGATAAATTTGGGTGATGTTGTAGAGATAGAAGCGACAGGCCTTAGTAGTTTGTTGGATGGGAATTGAAAATGAAAGGTCGGAATTGAAGACAACTCCAAGGTTGCGAGCAGAGGAGACTGAAACTTTGACAGTATTATTTACAGAGATGGAGATTGAAGGAAGAGGAGCAGAGGGTTTAGGAAGAAAGAGGAGTAGCTCAGTCTTGGACATGTTTAGTTTCAGATGACGGCAAGACATCCAGGCAGCAATGTCAGCCAAACAGGCAGAGACTTTTTCTTGGACGTTGGAAGAAATTTCAAGTGTAGAGAGGTAGATCTGGGAGTCATCAGCATATAGGTGATAATGGAAGCCATGGGAGGAGATCAGGGCACTGAGGGAAGAGGTGGAAAGAGAGAAAAGAAGAGGTAGCAGCAGAAAAAGACCTACCAACACATACACTAAAAATGTGATGGGAGAGGTAGGAGGCAAACCAGGAGAGGACAGATTCACAGAATCCAAGTGAGGACAGTGTTTCAAGGAGTAAGCTGTGTTTAACAGTATCAAAGGCAGCAGACAGGTCAAGAAGGATGAGGCGCGAATAAAGGATGAGGCCCTTAGATCTGGCCATGAACAGGTCACTGCAGACTTTGGTGAAGGCTGTCTCTGTGGAGTGTCGGGGTGAAAACCATATTGTAGAGGATCAAGAATCTGTCGAGTAGAAATGAAATGCAGGCAGCGATGGAGAACAGCATGCTTGAGTAGCTTGGATAGGAACAGAAGAAGGGAGACAGGGCAATAGTTGGACAGGTAAGTGGGGTCCAGCAAGGGTTTTTTGAGAAGCGGCTTAACCACTGCGGTACGGACAATTACCATGGAAATTGATAGGTTGATAATAAGGCAGATGGGATGGATAACAGTTTATGAATTGGGGTCAAGTAGAGGGGTAGGAATAGGGTCTGAGGGCATGTAGTAGGCTTGGCTGAAGACAGAAGTTGTGCAGTTTCTTCCTCTGTGATTTCAGAGAAGAAAGAAAAGTCAGTGGTAGATGATGGAGAATAGCCATTTTGGGTTAGACCAATGGTCCATCTAGCCCAGTATCCTGTTTCCACAGCAGCCAATCCAGGGCACAAGAGCAGAAACCCAAACAATAGCAACATTCCACGCTACCCATCCCAGGGCAAGCAGTGGCTTCCCCCAAATCTTTTTCAACCTTTTTTAAAACCAAGATACACTAACTGCTGTTACCTGTGGCCAAGTACTAGAGACCTGGACTGGCCACCGTGAGAACGGGCTACTGGGCTTGATGGATCATTAATCTGAACCAGTAAGGCTTTCTTATGTTCACATCTTCCAGCAATAAGTTCCAGAGCTTAACTGTTCATTGAGTGAAAAAATATTTCGTCCTATTTGTTTTAAAGGTATCTTCCTGTCTATATAATCTGCATTTTGCCTCTCAATTATATAGTAAAATGTTTCATTGTTTTGTAGGAACAGCATTAACATAATATCAAGGCCCTGGCAATAGCGCATAAGAGAATTTATACCACCACCCCTTCCTACATAAAATCCAAGCTTCCCATCTACACCCCCACTCGCACCCTCCGCTCAAAATCGGAGATACGCCTATGCATTCCCCCCGGAAGGTCCCTCCTCTCAGAAACTGCCCGCAAACGATCCTACAGCCACTTCAGTCCACATCTCTGGAACCAACTCCCCCCGCAACTCAGACTACAGAACTCATTAATGACATTCCGTAAAATGGTAAAGACCCTCCTCTTCAACTAAAGGTCACCCTCAGTCTATACCCCCCCTTAAGCCCCACCTCTCTCTTCTCTCTCCTGTCTATCTTCTCCCTAAATTTCAGTATAGTCCTCTCTCAGTCTGTACTCTGATAAATTGTATCTAAACTCAAATAACTTGTATTTAAACTAAACTACTTATACTTAAACTCTACTCTTAATTTGCTGTATACTCCCTGTATTTAAACTACTGCACAGTCTTGTATGTCCAAACATTTAAACCTATTGTATATCTTATATGTCCAATTACACTCCATTGTGTATGTTCACTTGTAGACCATTCTGAGCTACTGGGAGGACGGGATAAAAATCTAAATAAATAAATATCTGTGTTATTCGAATGCTCTAATGCATGCTTATTAGGGGTTTCATTGGTGACTATGCTGACATTGTATTATATTTATGATGTTTGAATGTTCTTCCATGCCTTTATTGCATCATTTATATTGTACTAATATTTATCATAATTCTTTTATATGATTGTTCTAAAGTGTTACTAAATGTGCACATTTCCGTTACCATATCATGTTAGTCCAATTACTAGATTTCAATTTGCAATTTCCAAGTTTACCTTATTGATTGTATTTATGCTTATGTGTGGTCTTTTTATTATTGTTATGCTTTTAACAAAATTGTAAGTTCTGTGCTAAACTATATCTATTGAACACCACTTTGGGTGAATCTCTTCATAAAGATGATTAATAAATCCCAATCAATCAATCTTAAAGGGAGCTCTGTCTAATCTCAGCAGTTAGTCCCACAGGTTTAAACTATCCAAATCCCAAATGAAGTCAGAAAAGATGGCTGTTTTCCAGTATTTTAATTATGCTGCTTATTCTTTGCCAAGTTTATTACAAGATTCACTAACAATTTTTTATTTGTTCCTGGAAAGGAAGTGTTCTTTCTTAATTGCCTATGCCACAAAAGTATAAAGAAATGGCTTGAAGCTGGGACTTTGGATCATTTACTATACTATTGTCCCTTGATACTTAAATTTTGGAGATCTATTTGGGATCAAGTGAACATTATATTAGAAAATCCAGTGGTATTGACATACAATACCATCCTATTTGGTACGTTAAGGAGGGCTAAAAGCCAAATATCTGCTCGAAATAACAAACTTCTCTTTATAATGACAGGAGTTGCCATACAACTTATTTTGAGGAATTGGAAGAACTGTGATAGATTAAATTACACTTTCTGGTGGGATCTCTCTGTTATACTTTTAAAATGGAACATTCGATGGCTGTACAACAGGAACGGTATAAGAAATTTATGGATGTTTGGGAACCATTGACTAAGTTCTGTAAAGAATGATAACTGATTTTATGTTATTGACCCTTAAGCATACACATCCAGGGTGGGTGGGAGGGGGGATGGTTTTGCATTGGAATTTCATTTGGGGAATATATGGAGGGTTTCCTGTAGGTATGTAATTTTTCTGATTATTTGGTGGGTTGGGGGGTGGGGGGGAAAATAGTTGTGCATTAATGTTTATAAGTTTAATGTGCATTTCATGTAAATTTATGTATATTGAAATTGTTTGTTTGCACTATGGTAGTTTGGAAATTCAATAAAGATTTACAAAAAAAAAAAAAAGGTTATCATGCCCCTCAAACTTTGCTTTTGTGACCAGGACATCGATATTTTGAAATTTAGCTTTTATGCAGAATATTCCGGATTGATTCCAAGCTAAGTAAATTTAGAGGCCCTTTTAACGTCTAGGCTAAAGCAGAGGAACTTGTTGGAGGAAAGTGTGCAAACCACAGATCAGAGGAAGTGTTTCCACCTTTTGCACCCATCAACATGAGCTCTACTTCTGCCACAATGTGACCAGTCTGTTTGAAGCAATTGGAATTGCCTGTAATCCAACGGAGCGGTACCTCTTCATTGACAGCTGATCCAGGAGCATCAAAGCCACTCTACTCCATAAAGGAAGCAATTGCCTGCCTCTTTCACTGGCTCACTCAGTGCACCTCAAAGAGGATTACAACAGCTATAATTAAAATTATGGGATCGTTGTAAACTAGAGGTATTGTTGTAGATTAGAGGTACCGTTGTAAAGTTTAATGAGTAGGAAGAATTTAAATTTAAATGTATGAGGACTATACGATATGGGTAGTCCTTTAGTAAAACTTCCTAAAATGTTTTAATTCTTTAATATTTTAATTTTAATTATAAATAGGTATAAGAATAAAGATAAATTTAAACTAAAGTAATTAATTACTTATCTTAACTAAAATGATTATTCACCATTTAACGACTGGACCTACTAAGTGAAGTTGTATGTGTATCTCTCAATTAGGGTCTCCAGGGCAGCCCGTTCTGAACCGCCGTGGTTTGTTTAATGAGTTTAAAGCGAGATATGTGCTTTTTCTATAAAATATTATAATGTTAGAATGTAATTAGTGCTTTATGAATCTGAGGTCACTTAACGGATGTATTTTATGTTTATAGCGATTATAAGAATTGACTAACTTCCCGATGTAACACTTTTTTGGGCGAAACGGAGATCTTCCGTCAAGCTAAGTATTATTTCACTCCAACTATAAATATAAATTTACAGCACTTGGTAAAACCGAGACAAAAAACTGAGATAAAAAACGATCAATGAAAGTCTGTGTTGAGTTTTTCCTCATGATTTGCTCTGAGGTCTGACTGCAGACACTTGAGATTGGTTATCTCTGTGAACTAAATATAACAGTGTCATAGAACTAGTCCTAAACTTGCCTGCTTAAATCACTTTGAATATCGGGTTCTTTACTACCAGATGGATGTCATTATTCTTTTGGTAGACACTCAGTCCCCCCTTCCCCTCCACACACACAGAATAGCCCTTGACCACATGAACCATCTATCACTCTACATTAGGCGGAAAACAGTTTTATTTCAGCATAAAGCAATTTTTTCTTCACATTCTATTTCCAAACAGCTTTCTTTGTTCTTTTCAGTGGAAATTTAAAACAACTCTTTCTTTTCACAAGTCATAATTAAAAAACTTTGTTTTGTTCTTATGTATACAGCACACAAAGATGTTATCCAGAGACAGTAAATACATCTCCTACCCACCAGCGATGCCCCTACTTATCAGCACAACTAAAATGAAATTATGTCAGGTTCCTCGGGTTAAGGATGACTGTGGGATTGTGGTACATATGAAAGTTCAACCTTGCAACAATCACTGTTCCCTCCCTGCACATTGAACAAAAAGAAAAGCAGTACACAGTGCTTTGAAATGAGTTTTCTGAATCTTTTTGAAAGCATGCCAAAATGTATTTTCTGCCACTCTATTCAAAATCATCATGATTTGACTCATTAGCGACCACAATTAAAATATGCTGCTTTTCCTAGATGCATTCCAGCTGTGTTGCAGATTTCAGCTTGAATAGACATACTTCCCTCAACTTTGCAAGAAAAATCAGTATTAATGGACAGGAAAAGTGTGTCATTTGAGTGTGAACAAAACTGAGCACAATCCTTGTGAAAGGTATCAAGATAAATCTTCTTGAATGCCCCTTTCTTGATTTCTTTTTTCTTCTTTAATGAAGGAGTACCTATAGGAAATGATATTCTGGTGAATGTGATGAAAGTAGTTAGCTGAGCGGGGTTTAAAAAGGTTTGGATATTTCTTTTAAAAAAAAAGTCCATAAGCCATTATTAAGAAGGACTTGGGAATATCCACAGCGGATTTCTGGCATAAGCAGCATAAAATCTGTTTTACTATTTTGGGGTCTTGCCAGGTACTTATGACCTGGATTGGCAATTGTTGGAAACAAGATACCGGGCTTGATGGTCTGTCCCAACATGGCAACTGTTTTTTAAAGAAATTATTTAAGTGTTCCATAGGATGTCTTCTGTACAATATATATATATTCATACATTTCTCTCTATATATTAAAAATCACCCTTTCATTAGACATGGTATGTCTTAAGGCAGTGCTTCTCAATCCAGTCCATGAGGCACATCCAGCCAGTCAGATTTTCAGAATATCTAATCTAATACACAACTTATTAGTCGCACTATACCAAAAAGGTTCAAGGCGATTTACATTCAAAGAGGCTGTAAAATCCACGGGAAAACACAAAAGCAATCAGTAATGAAAATATCATCATAACATGAATATTACAAGTCATATAAAAAGTTTTCACATTTTTACAAAACATTAAGCAATTGATATCAGTCCTAATGTAAACAGGTAGATTATTCCAAATTGCAAAGCAGCGTAAGCAAAAGAAGAGCTGAGCAGTTGTATATACCGTACTCCTCTAATGATCTAGTGGAAGAGTAATGCAAACGAGAAAAAAGCAAAATCAGATTCTCTGGAGTCAGTCTGTAATGTACGATGAACTAAGCAAACTGATTTAAATATGCATAAGATATGCATATCTGTCTCATGCATATTCCTTATGGACAGCTTGACAACCTGACTGGATGGGTTTGTCCCGAGGACTCGGTTGTGGAAGCAGTGCCTAAGGTGGTCATCATAGGCATAGTTTATAGTTTATAGTTTATTCGATTTTTGATTAAACGCTTTTTCGTTTCTTCAAAGCGTTGTACAGAATATAAAATAACATTACAGCAAAAAAGAAAATATGACATTTAGAACAAACTTTCTATAATCGACATAACTGACGACAAAACGTACTAGGTAATTATGGGCAGGCATGCAATAAACACAAATGGTAAAGGGGGTAAGAAATACAATTGGTAAAGTAAATGTAAGGAACATTTAAGGTAAACACAAAAGGAATTAGGGGAATGGGTATGAATTAAAAACAAATATTATTTATTTATTTATTCTCTAAAATGAGCCTCTTCTTTTTTTTTTTTTTTTTTTCAGTTAAAAGCGTCGTTAAAAAGGAAACATTTTAAGTTGCTTTTAAATTTTTTTAAGTTTTTTTCCATTTTTAAATATAGTGGAACAGCGTTCCAGATTGTAGGGGCTGTAACTGAAAAAATTGAGGTACGGCGTGTGCCAATATTTTTTAGGGAAGGAATGTTGAGGTTAAATTGAGATATGGACCTTAGGGATCTTGGTGGGTCATATGGAATCAGCAATCTGTCTATGAAGGCTGGGGCATTTGACTGCATCAGAACTTATTCAGCAAACCGCTTTTATAAAGCGATCCCGCCCCACACGTTTTACCCTCTCCCCTCTCTCTCCTTTCTTCTTTTAACATGTAACTTCCCCTCCCATTTCCCTTTTTCCCTCACTTTCATGTCTGTCCTGTTTATGTCCTTGGTGTGCAGCTTTATTATTTTTTAATTATTTACTTATTATTTATCTTTTAAATTTTTATTGTAAACCGGCCAGATACTTGCTGATGGTCGGTATATTAAAACTCAATAAACTTGAAACTTGAAACTTGCCTCTCCCAAAATTGGTGTTCTCAGTTGGGGCCTTCCCTTCCTACCCGCTTCTCAGTGCTGTACTTTAAAATCTTAGGGCAGCCGCCGCACAGCATCCGTCAACGAGCAGGTCTGCTCCGGAACCCTTCATTCTCCTTCTGGGGGCAGGCCTGCTCCTTGACGGATGCTGTGCGGCGGCTGCCCGAAGATTGTAAAGTACAGCACCGGGAGGAGATTGGGTGGGCGAGTCGGGAGCTGACGAGAGGCTGTGCCGTAGGATTCCGCTGGGGCAAGGTCGGAGCTCCTAGGCCCCCCCCCCCCCCACAAAACCAAACAGCGCTCTGCTGCCTCTGGTGGTCATTACAGGGAAAAATGCTTGAGTACCTGAATAAATTCATGTAAACCGTTCTGAACTCCCCTGGGAGAACGGTATAGAAAAAATTGAATAAATAAAATAAATAAATAAATAAATAAAATAAAAATAAAGTGTACTCAGTTTTACCTCCTGCTGCATTTCACACTGCATGACGATACACAGAGACATGCTGCTTCCCAAATTCCAAAGACAATTATTCAACGTACGGTACAGTTCTAGGTGGGCATTTTATAAAATTAAGAATTAAAATAAATTAGAACTAATTTCATCTCTCAGCAACTGGAACAAAATCTCTTAACCTCTTTTAATATTTAGTTGAATCAGCGTGAAAAGGCAATGCACGGGCTGAGGCTGCAAGCTTTGCCCAGAGCTTCTGCATTAAGTAGCACATTCTCTCCCACTGAAAACAGATTCCCTGAAATGCTTTGCTACTTGTGTTTTTTTAAAAACAAACAAACATATTTTTATTAGAAGTGGAATAATGAACGCCGCTCAACAAGACACCGCCACACATTGGCACGGACACCGATATACCAAGGTCATGAAACCTTACTGAATTGTTTGTACAGTGCCCAGAGTCAAGTTCACAAACTTGTCAGACCTCATACATACAGGAATTCAAACACTTTATCCGAGTGTGGCGAATGTCAAGAAATTAAATCTAGTTCACATGAGATTTCATCTCCTTGGTTTACTGAAAATCCGAGGATAAAGCAATGTGAAGAAAGCTGAAAGAACATGGTTTAAAAGTAGAAATTATGATTTATGGTTAAGAATGTACAAGTGATTTTGTGTAGTATAAGATATCATATTGTATACTTGTTAATTGAAGTGAAAATGAATAAAGAATTTTTTAAAAAAAGAAATTATGATACAAACCTTCCATAATGCATGACTTTCCGAACCTATGAAAGCAAAAATTACAACAGTGCTGGAAGTTAAACAATTTATACAATACAACCACAGGGTGGCAATAGAATACAAAATATATACTCTGTATAACTGATTAGCTGTGGCAAGCACAGTTCTGTGAAATAAACTGAATTATTCTTAGTCATTGTTTTCTTGTTATTCAAATATTATATGGTAGGATTTTAAATACATGTCAGTTGTAGGTTGGAAAAGAATGATTACTTTGGATATGATAAGAGTAGAGGAGTAGTCTGTCAGTGCAGTGAGTGGAGAACCAACGGAAAAGGGTTCAATTCCCACTATGGCTTTTTGTGATCCTAGGCAAGTTTCTTAGCTACAAAATCTTACTGTAGATTGTGAGCCCACTAGGGACAGAAAAGCACCAGTATACAATATAATAAGTGTAAAGCAGCTTTGGTTGTACCACAGAATGGCAGTGTTTCAAATGCATTACCTTATAACACAGGTGTCAAGGTCAGTCCTCGAGAGCCACAATCCAGTCAGGTTTTCAGAATTTCCCCAATGAATATGCATGAGTTTATTAGCATACAATGAAAGCAGTGCATGCAAATAGATCTCAAGCATATTCATTGGGGAAATCCTGAAAACTCAACTGGATTGCTGCCCTTGAGGACTGACTTTGACACCCTTGCCTTAGAAGATTCTTTTTCTCCACTCAACTTACTGAAAATTCAACACCCGTGGTATTATGACAAAAAAATGATGGTTTACGACAAATCATCAGGGAATGGAAGGGAAAAATAAATAAATAATCAAAAATACCCAATCTGAAAGCAATAATCTTATATAATGGGATAACTCATCAAATAATATGGAGAAAGACCTTACTGAAAAATAGTACATGCAAGGGAATTATACCCTTGAAGAGAAGTCACCATCATCATTACTCAAAAGTACTTCACAGCAATAGCAAATATGTTTTACTGTATATATTCAATAACCTCCTTGATCTCTTCATAGCAAAAAAAAATAGTTATTTTAATCCAGTATTAAGCATAACAGAAATATTGCATTAATGTTGGAGGCAACCAGAATGGATCCAGCTGGAGGAATCTTCAAAGTAACTTGGCAAATTCCCGACAAAGGCCCCTGTTTTGCATAAGGTGCCTCAGGGGTAACGTGCACTGTAAAAAATAATAGCCAATGAAAAATTGAATGTTCACAACTACATATAATCTTAAACGAGAACTGCACAGTTAGAGGGGCATAATCGAAAGGGACGTCTAAGTCCGTGTTCGTCTAACTCGCAAGTCGTCCAAAGTAAATAACAGCCTAGGACACATTTTTGAAAAATACATCCAAAATTTTTTTCTTTTGAAAATCGTCTAATTATACGTCCTGCAGATCTGATCGTCCAAATTGCTAAATCGTCCATCTTTATACCATATTTTCATCCAAGTCAAAAATGCTTAGAAGAAGCCCTGCAAAGTGATGGACTGAATATCCAGACATGGCACCTAAATAGTGGGGTACCTTAGAAGGCACTGTTGTGAACTTCACAAAAAGGGTGCCATGTCTTCTCCTCACTACAGCCCCTTATAGGTCACGGTGAGCCACCCAAACCACCTCCAGAATCTCCTAAATCCACCTATCTACAACCCCAATAGCCCTTATGGCTGCAGGAGCCACTTATATGCCAGTAAAAAAGGGTTTTGGGGTGGGCACATGTTTAAGTATCAATGCGGTGATTACAGGCGCTTATGAGCATGAGTCCTCCTCTGCATAAGTCCCTAACCCACCCTCAAGACAGCTTAAGCCGCCTTTGTGCTGGACGACTAGGCTTTCCTATGCCAGGCTGCCTGGTGATGATGGTCTGGAGGCTGAATTTTAAAGATGTGATTAATATTTTTATGGGGGTGGGGTGGGGGGTTGGTGATCACTGGGGTAGTGTGTGGGGGTCTGTTTTATGTGTTTGCAGTGCTTATTTGGTGACTTTAGGTGGGTTTTTGTGACTTAGACTATATTTTACATGGTCTAAGTCACAACGTCCAAGTTCCGTCGATCCTGGGCTGTATAACTTTCGGTTATACATGCTGTACGACTAAGTCTAAGCCGGCCCACGTCCCGCCCAACTCCCGCCCTTGACACTCCTCCTGAAATGCCCCATTTAGCTTTGGTTGTCCAGTGGCACTATGAAGGCCTAGGTCATTTAGAAATACATCCAAAACCCGTTTTTCATATCGGCACTTGGACATATTTGGACAATGTTCGTCCAAGTGCTGTCTTAGGCCGGTTTTTGGACATTTTTCTCTTTCGATTATGAGCCCCTTAGAGTTTAGCTTACTTTGTGCAGTCCTTCTAACCAGCATGGCGACTCAGATTTCAAAATGATGCAAATTCAAAATTCTCTAATCAGAGAGCAGAGTTCAAACTAATACAGAATAATACACCAGGCCACTCAGTGGTATAAATTAATATCTGGATTTTTGAATATGAAACCAAAAACTGATCTTTGTGACATTTGGAGCATTGAGATAAAGTATCAGATTACTGCCTCTCAATGGCCACGAATCTGGACTTGGAGGATGAGATGTACAGTGTCTGCATCTATGAGACAAACTTGGTTTTTCTTATTACATAGAACATTTTGGACTCTGGTTAGATTACAGAAATTAGATAGTTCCAAGTCTAATAGATGCTGGCACTGCCATCTTGAACCTGAGACGTTAGATCATTTATTATACTATTGTCCCTTGATACTTCAATTTTGGAGATCCATTGGGGATCAGGTGAACAAAGTACTGGAAAATCCAGTTGCACTAACATACGACACTGGGCTATTTGGGACTTTAATGAGAGCTAAAAGTCAAATATCATCTCACAATAACAAGCTTCTCTTGATTATGACAGGGGTTGCCATACAGCTTATTTTAAGGAATTGGAAAAACTGGGATCGGTTAAACTATACCTTTTGGTGGGAGTCTCTGTGTCATGTCTTTAAAATGGAACGTATTATGACTATACAACGGGGGCATTATAAGAAGTTTCTGGATATTTGGGAGCCATTGACAAAATTTTGCAAAGAGTGATTGTTGAATTTGGCCTTGCTCATGCACGTCCAGGGTGGGTGGGAGGGGCTGGAAAATATTTTTAATTTTTAATTTAAGTGCAATTTTTGAATATGAAGATGGGGGTGATATATGTATTTGTCATGGATTACAATTTTGATTCAATTTAAGTGCTATTATAGTGTAATATGATTGTATAATATTGTTGCACTTATTTTTGGCTTCAAAATGAATAAAGATATTTAAAAAATACAAAAACAAAAAACCATCAAACAAAGATACTACAGCCTTCACTTGATTAAGATTAAAAAATAGCTTAAATTTAAAAAAGATATATGATTTATTAAAAAGTCAGAAAATCACCTTCCACTCAGTGGCTGAATGTAATCACATTGCCTTCAATGAATAGAATTTGAAAATCCAGTGCTATTTATTTACTCAGTTTTTTTATCCCGTCCTCCCAAAAGGGGTTACATAATGCAGATCAGCATATGGATAGACAGATAGATATAGATATAGATATAGAGAGACACTGTGTGTGTGAGAGAGAGAGGCATAATCAAAACAAACATCTAAGTCCGATTCGGACTTATGGCACTATTTTCAAAAAATATGTCTACAATATATATATATATATTTTTTTTTGAAAATCATCTATGTATTACTGTCACCCGCATAGATACTGGATATGCGGGCTACAAGTATTTTAAATAAATAAATAAAATAAAACCTGGACGTACAGGCTACTGTTCGTCCAGACTGCCAGAATGCCCATCTTTATACCACATTTTCAACCAAAATTTCATTCACGTCCCAAACGCCCAGAACAAGACCATTTGGACATGGGAGGGGACAATCTTGTAATGGACTGGCCAACCAGACATAGCACCAGGGCACTGCTGTGAACTTCACAAAAAGGGTGCCTCATAAACATCTCACCAGAACTCCCTTATAGGTTATGGCAAGCCCCCCCCCCCCAACCTACTATACCCACCTGACTACAACCCTAATAGCCCTTATGGCTGCAGGTGGCACCTATATAGCAGTAGAGTTTTGGGGGGTTTTGGTGGAAACACATGTTCCACCATAAATGTAGTGGCTTATGGGGCTGGACCCTCTTCTCTATGGTTCACTAGCCCACCCCCCCAGGCTATTTAAGACACTTGTGTGCAGCTTTACTAGGTGCTGATGCTCTGGAGACAGGCATGTACTTCCTTTTTACGATCTTTGTGGATGTGTGAGGGAGTCAGTGAACACTAGGGGAGTGTGTGGGGGCATTTACTTTGTCTTTGCAATGGTTAGCTGCTCACTTTGGATACCTTTTTGGCACTTACATAAGAACATAAGAAGTTGCCTCCGCTGAGGCAGACCAGAGGTCCATCTCGCCCAGTGGTCCGCTCCCGCGGCGGCCCATCAGGCCTATTGCCTGAGCAGTGGTCCCTGACTATTTCTATAAGCTACCTCTACTCCTATCCCTATAACCTACCTCTACTCCTATCTGTACCCCTCAACCTCTTTGTCCTCTAGTAACCTATCCAAACCTTCTTTGAAGCCCTGTAACGTGCTCCTGCCTACCACAGCCTCCGGAAGCGCATTCCATGTATTCACCACCCTCTGGGTGAAAAAGAACTTCCTAGCGTTTGTTCTAAACCTGTCCCCTTTCAATTTCTCCAAGTGCCCCCTTGTACTTACAGTATATCTGTTTTTATATTGTCTAACTCACAACATTTAAGTTTCGTCTAGGATGTCTAATAAAACATTTGATTATCCCTGCAGGATGATTAAGTCTAGATCGGCCACCATCCCGTCCACATACTGCCCTAACCACTCCTCCAGATATACCTTTAACTCTGGGCGCACAGCAGGATCCTGAGGCCTAAAAAGTCCGGCGACACATCCAGAAAATCGGTTTGATTATCGGCACTTGGATGACTTGCCTTATAGGTCGTCCAAGTGCTGACTTGGGCGGGTTTTTAGACGTGTTTAAGCTTTCATTATGAGCCCCGTAGAAGTTGACAGCAATATAGATCAACATACAAGTCAGCGTACAATATAGATCAACATATGTACAAAGCGTAAATTTATATCAGGATTCAACACCCAAGCCTTTTACAATTTGGATTTAGTAATTGTGAAGTCAGGAGCATTTTCTTAATGTTACTCTTTGTATGTTAGGTAAAATCGGATCAATGATCCAGCATTCTAAGGAGCCCTTTTGCCAAGCTGTGGTAAACATGGTAATTTTGCCATGTGCGTATGCTACCCATGCACTAAGAAAACTAGGGCATAGGCCAACAAGGGATAGAAGGATTGGGGTGAGAACGTTTCAGATGTGCTTTAATCTAGTTTTGTCTGGGCTATGTGCAGGAAACAGATGGTGTCATCAGTTGTGCCCTCTAATTAGTCTACACAGAACAAGAGGTGACTTCACCAGCCATCCATGTCATTAGCTGTGCCATTCACTGGCATCCTTCACTGCCTGAGTCCATTAGGTTGTCGCCGCATGTTCCTCTCTCTCCCTTCCTCCTCTTACACCCAGGTTGTATCATCATTTAAGAAAATTCCCAGCACCCAATAAGCACAGAAAACAGTGAGCAGATGCTGCAAGTTTTATAGGCTGGAGGGGCTAGTGTATGCTGGGGTTTGGAGGGGGGAGGAGAGTGGGTGGAGTGGGTATGTGTGTGAGGTGGGAGGGTTCCTTCAGAATCTGAGGGAAAAAGGGGAAAGAGTACTTGGGGGTCAAAAGGCATTTTAAAACCTATATTTTAATATGATAAAGCTAGACAGGGAGGCTAATACACTGTTATCCATAAATTTGAGGGGTTTGAATAATATATTTTTGTTATGGTGGGGAACCCAACAGACTTTTTTTTTGCTTGGGGAGGTGAGCTGTCATTCACGTCCACAAACAGCCACTCAGCAATGTAAAGGGAGAACTTTTTGATGGATCGGATAATAACAGAGAGAATCTGGGAAAAAAGTATGAAATACTGGAAACTGGGCTTCCTTTAGCTGTAAGTGAGAGCTGCTTGTAGATCATCACAACTATAACATAATAGCTTTTTTTTTTTTTTAGTTCTTATTGAACAGCCATCAGCTGTGCAATAACTTCTAATAAGATCACTGATAGTTTTTGGAGAAGTAATTGAAGGAAAAAAAACAAGATTGTTCCATTCTATTAGGGAGCAGAGGCTTCAACAAGTGTCTAATCATTGATCCATACTTGCCCACCCTCAAGCACATATACAGTACATCCAGTTAGAGAATGACATGGGGACAAATCTTTCTCCATCCCCGCATTTTCCCATTCCGTCCCAGTGAGTTCTTTTCCTGTCCCTGCCCCATTCTTGCAAGCTCCATCCTCATCTGCACAAGCTTCAAACATGGTCTGTATCTGTATATGGCCATTTGGTGGAGGATGGACTGGGGAGGGCTTCAATGGCTGGGAGGGTGTAGATGGACTGGGGTGATCTTTGACGGAGACTTCAGTAGTTGGAACCGGGAAGAGCTTTGGATTCTTGCCCAGAAATAGCTAAGAAGAAGTAGAAAAAAAAACCACCACATTTTTAGATTGCATCAGGTTGGGCAGACTGGATGGACCATTTGGGTCTTTATCTGCCGTCATCTACTATGTTACTATGTATGTTACTATGTCACTTTAAAATCATAAGTGTTCGAGGCTTGTGTGGTTAAGCAGAGCTTACAGGAACAGGGTCAATGACAAAACTCATGGGGAAGGGGAAATTGAGTTCCTGCGGGGACGGGGGAAAATTTGTCCCCGTGTCACTCTCTACCTCTAGTTTCAGCATTTAGGGCACACATTCTCAGCAGTCATGCACACGTACACTCACACCCCATTAATACAATCACATAAACACAAGGCAAGGGTGACATTCAGTAGTACAAATTCTTAGAACTAGAGTCATCCACAGAAACACCATACACAATCTGCAATCAGGTGAAAGGAATACAGAAGAGAAGACCCTGCAGGAGCTGGTAACAATTACTGATGCTTAGAAAAAAAACCAAGAGTGCAAAAGCTAGGCACTCAGCAATCTCCTAACTGAGCAACCTTCTTCCCTGCCCCCTGCTTCTGCTCTAAAATACAAACCTCCACTGGCAACCTTAAAGGTGATGATTTCATTACAGAATTCTTTCCCCCAGGAGGCTGCCAGCACATGATTATTTTTTTTTTTACAGATGCAATTAATGTGCACTGCACAATGTTAATAGATAATGTGAACTAGCAACATGTGACACACTGCCCTTTCCATGGGGCTCGTAAGCAGAGGATCACACGCTGAGTTCTGCAATTGCACAGCTGCTCCATGGAAGCCATCCCCACAGCCAAGCCTCAAGACAGCAGTCTCCAGTGTGAATACAAGAAAGCTCTGATGCCCACCACAAGATTTCAAGCTTACACATACTGCTATTTTTTGTAAACTGCCTTGACTGGCTTGTTTAGGCTGGGATTCAAACATTAAAAATTAATACCAAAGTAATTCTACAACATATCAAGGATGTATTTTAAAATCTCACTTTATTTTGGATTGTCAGCAGTAGCAAATTCCATACATGAGACACCTGAGTAACACACTTAAGAGATTATTTGCAATTATTAAGCAGACAAGACTGAAATTAACACATTTACAGGCTTTGAAGAGCAGATCGGCCAGCTGTTTGATGGCCATAATGGAGGACTTTGTGGGGCTGCATACGGCCCGTGGCCCACATGTTGGAGCCCACTGCCTTAAGATGAAAGATGCAGTGCCAGATTTTCAGCAGCAACAGTGCCACCATTTAATACTTAAATTAATACATGTATGATGCAAGAGGTGTTCAAAAAATACATGTATGATGCGAGAGGTGTTCAAAAATTTGGTGAATGCTCCTGCTGAGCACCAACCAACTGAACGGCAGGGGTCTTCAAAACGGGATATGGTATATCAAACCTTAGTAAGAGTGTGTGACAAGTTTCAACTTGTTTGGAGCAGTCAGTTGGTCGCGAGTTACGGTTGAGCGCAGGTGTTTTAAAATGTGTCATAAATCATGGATCACGAACATGAAATTTTGTTTCAAAATGCAATGCCCTCTCTCCACAGGCACGGGTCTCTCCATTGAAGGAAGGCCTAAAGCCTGAGGACGCCGTGTCTCAACAAGGTCCCGAAGTTCCCTACCTTTTACACTTTCTAGGACCCCTATAATCTGGACATTTTACCTCTGATCACAACTTTCCTGGTCTTCCACTCTGTCCGTTAGTATCTTCATCTGTACTTCAAGCTGCTCAAGTTTACCTTTCACCGAAAACACCCGCTCCTCTTGCAATGAAATGTTCCCTTCAGCATGTTGAAGACGGACTGCATGTCCAGACATACCTTCCTTGATTTTGGCCATAGTCACATGCAGTTCGCTAACTTCTAAAAGCTTTGAGATACGGTGCATACAGATCAGCACTAAATCCTCCCTCAGCACCCCTTACGCTGTGTGAGACTGTTTCATTGCCATTGTGGTTGGGGTTAGCACAATCTTCTCTTTGCCAAAACTGACTTGATGGGTATTCCGGAGCCACTACAGTGACAACAAGCCAAGAAAACACTGTCTGATGTGATAACATTCAGAAAAGAAATAAAAACCATACTATTCAAAAAAACCCTACTACCCAATAATTCCTTGAAATCAACCTAACACCATCACTATTCTCAAAAACAATCTAACGCCACAAGAACCACCTCATCTCTTTGAACCAACCTCACTATTCTCAAATTCCTCTGGAAATGGCCAGATATATTCTTATGTAATCCGCCTTGAACCGCAAGGTAACGGCGGAATAGAAATCACTAATGCAATGTAATAACAGGACTTCCCCACAATGGGTATGCTATTTTGGAAGTCGCTCCTGCAGCATTACATGCATAAAATATAGGGATTTTAGGAGGGGAGTGGAACCTAGTCTCTGTGACATGTGCTGAATGAGAGACACTGCAGACAGCTGAAAACAGCACACAGAGAGCTCCTTTGCCTCAGTGAACTGGAAATCTGGATTTCAAGTCTTCTGACTGCCCCACCAGCCTGACCACCACAGCTGGAGATTTCCGCCACCCTCAGACATGCCATTCAGACACCTAGCAGAGGAACACAGTCTGGCTTCGGTCGCGCCTCCACGGAACTGCTCAGCCTGCTCTCTACTTAATAGCGGACAAATATGGAGTGAGCTAGCTTCTAAGGGAACGGTCCCTGAGCTCCAGTCTGATGTGCAGGGGGCTTATTGATAAGCTGGGAACTTCATAGAAAGACTTTTCCAAAGGTTTGCGATCTCCTGCAGTCAAGGATGTTCTCGTAGGTAACCGCTACAGCACGAGGGTGAAAACTGCAAACACAAAATACTGAAAATACATGAAATTAAACATGAGCAGAAAACATAAGCTTCTACAGCATGGCTTGTAGGAAGAAAGACTGAGGAACTGAGACACTGGCACAGTGATGAGGTATGAGGGGGAGGGTTTAAGTCTCTGAAAATTTGAGGCTTCTTACAAAGTCCTGGCGGGTAGAGGGAAATAACCCACTAGTCCCGGAATAAAGTGGGATTGTACAAGAAGTTTTAGTTATAAATCACCTATGCAGAACAGTATCAAATGCTTTGGGGGTTTATTTATTTTAGTATTTATATACCACTTATAACCTAAGTGATGTACATACAATCCAAGCAAACCAAACTCTCTGGTCACCCAGTCAAAGAAATTAATCATATTTGTCTGACAAGACCTAGCTCAAGTAAAAAAAAAAATAATAAAAAAAAAAAATATATATATATATATTCTCTATATTAAAACCATAAGCGCGTATGCGCACTTAGAAGGCCGTGATCCCTGCCGCCGTGATGTGTGCCTCCATGCCGAATTCGATTTAAGGCGGCTTGCGATGGCTTGCGGCACGTGCAGCGATTTGAGCGGCGGTAATGGTTTCACTCCTGCGCTGCTTCTGCCGGTTTGCCTCTTCTCACCCCCGGACCAGTAAACGCAGCAGCCGTGGAGCATTTGCTAGGCTGGCCCACTTTGATAATGTGAGGTGGGCCGGCCGAGCTTAAGCCCCGAGGCTGCCCAGGCTAGCAGATGCTGAACAGGGGGAGTAGGGATAGGAGAAGGGGGTACAACTGGACAGGGGGGGAGGTAAAAGGAAGGGAGAAGGCCTACTGCTGGACAGGGGAACAGGGACGAGGGGCTGCTGGACAGGGGGGAGGTAAAAGGAAGGGAGAAGGCCTACTACTGGACAGGGGAACAGGGACGAGGGACTGCTGGACAGGGGGGAGGTAAAAGGAAGGGAGAAGGGCTGCTGCTGGACAGGGGGAGCAGGCAAAGGGCAGTGGTGGACAACCGAGGAAAGAGAGAGACAGAAAGAAAGACAGACAGTGGCCAAGGAGAGAGAGAAAGACAGACAGACAGAAAGCATCCGAGAGAGAGAAAGAAAAACACACACATCTATCCTAGCACCCGTTAATGTAACGGGCTTAAAGACTAGTATAATGTGATAGCAAAGCTATCAGGATTTCCTTAAGTTGTGTGGTATAAAAATAGTTTAATTAAATAAGATAATGCTTTAGCAATGCCGAACTGCTGCTTTAGAATCATAAAAACAATGGATTTCTTCTTGTATATTTTAGATCCCTCAAACACACTTAGCACAATTATCTGTGGCTTTTGCCTCGTCTCACTACTTAACCCCCCCCCCCCCTATAATCCTTCAAGCAACAAAATTTTCATTTGCTAGGAGGAAGAGTGTGGCACAGTGGTTACAGCTACAGCCTTAGCATTCCGAGGTTGTGCTGCTCCTTGTGACTCTGGGCAAGTCACTTAGGGCTTTTACAAATGTGTGCTAGCGTTTTTAGCACGCGCTATCTGAAAAACTACCGCCTGCTCATAAGAAGACGGTAGCGGCTAGCACGCGTGGCATTTTAGTGCGTGCCAAGCGCGTGCTACAACCTTAATCTCCCCATTGTTCCAGGTATGTTAGATAGATTGTGGTCCCACCAGGACAGACAGGGAAAAATGCTTGAGTGCCTGAATAAATTCATGTAAACCGTTCTGAGCGCCCCTGGGAGAACAGTATAGAAAATTGAAGAAATAAATAGTGTGAAAAGCTTCAGCCTCTAATAACCAGAGCTGGTATTGTGACATCGTAATGCCTCATTCCACCAATGCCTAAGAGCCAACCTCATCAGTGATGTCACAATGGCTTAATTGTCCTATACTTGGCTCACTTTTACTACATTTTGATTTGTAGAGAGGTGCAGTGGTTAATGCTAATACCCTGAGGCTGTGGGTTCAAACTCTATGCTACTCCTTGTGACCCTGGGCAAGTTACTTAATCCCCTATTGCCCCAGGTACATTAGATAGATTGTGAGCCCACCAGGACAGACAGGGGCAAATGCTTGAGTACCTGAATAAATTCATGTAAACCGTTCTGAGCTCCCCTGGGAGAATGGTATAGAAAAATCAAATAAATATAATGAATATAATGATTTATCATTTATTTCACACCAGTGTTTATAAATACTGCACAGGATACTTCACATGCTTTGTGCTCCTCATCCCAGAGATCAAGCTATCTTTATTATGAACCAGATTCAGAAAATTATACCCAAAGTTAGGTCAG
This sequence comes from Geotrypetes seraphini, assembly GCF_902459505.1. NCBI lineage: Eukaryota > Metazoa > Chordata > Amphibia > Gymnophiona > Dermophiidae > Geotrypetes > Geotrypetes seraphini. Next base: position 53,383,228 of record NC_047086.1, read on the forward strand.
AAACATACAAAAAATGGATAGTAAACACTGACAAAAGCAATCAATATTAAAAATGTTTACTTTCAGTTAGCTACTAGTGACCCCTGCACCACTATGGGCTCCTTTTACGAAGGTGCGTTAGGGCCTTAATGCGCGGAATAGTGCACGCCAAAATGCCGCACGCGCTAGCCGCTACTGCCTCCTCTTGAGCAGGCGGTAGTTTTTTGGCTAGCACACGCTAATCCAGTGCGTGCACTAAAAACGCTAGCGCACCTTCGTAAAAGGAGCCCTATATATCAGCATTTAAAAAAAAAGGAAATCTCAAAACTCCAGGGTATAAGCATACATCACATTTAGCATCCTTATTGGAGTCCCAGTTAGGGGACATTATGATGCACGCTAAAATGGTCTTCTGCAAAGGGCACGTGTTAGCACATTTCTCACACCCAACTTTGGGCACAAACTTTTACACCTGCCAAGAGCTGGTGTAAATGCTTCCAGTGCAATAGGATGAAAAGAGACCTTACTTGTAAGCAATGCAGCAAAAGCAAACAATCTCTTCAGATTCGATAAAGTCTTCAAAGAGAAAGAAAAAGGATCTCAGAAACAATGATAGGGCTAACAAAATCTGACACGTTCCAGATTTTTATCATCGATCCTTAAAAAACACACATTATATTATTGTGACTTAAAAGTACTGCATACATAATAATAATAATAACTTTATTCTTCTATACCGCCACAATCTTGCGACTTCTAGGCGGTTATGGCAAGCATTTAAACACTGCAATGTGACTTTAAAAAATTGCTCCAAAACAAAGCAACATGCCATTTCAAAATCATGAAAATATACTAGTTCTCGCTGTTCATAAGACTCTTGCAGCTTCTTCCAGCAAGTTTGGCTTCCATATTGCAAATGGAGGGGAAATGACCGATTACATTCCATCGATAATTATAGATGGGGATGCTTTGTTACTCCTCCTCGCTTGGCATGTTAGGTTGGCTGGGGTGGGGTGGGGTGGGGTATGGGGAGAGATGGGAAGTTTCTGTGCCTGTTTTGTTATTTGCAGTTGACATTCAGCCTGTGTTCCTTTTGCTATGAGTAAATGAAGCTTATATTTAAAAAAAAAAAAAAAAAATATATATATATACTGTACTAATTCATTTCAAAATTGTCTGAAGAAATAATCATACAGTTGACATATCTTTTAAACACCCCAACGGGATCCATTTTGCTGGCACTCCCACCATTTTGCAAAATTCAGTTTGCTGTATGCTGAATCTATTTTTGCAGCTTCTTTTGAGGCCCCTTCAATTGACCCCTAATGACGCTGGGAGTGCCAGGTCTTCAGGTTGTAGACCAGCATTTCCAAACCGGTGTGTCTTGCTTGGTGTATAGGTACAGCTAAGCAAAATGTTTTTTCCACCAGCCAACCAGAACGACACTGGGGAGAAAGGTCAGGATAGTCTTCTCTCTGCCCACACGCCTCCAAACCTGCACCTGGCAGGGAGGGTCCATGAGAGACACTTTCCTGCTGCTTTCCTCCTTTGCTGGCATCCCTTTGCCGTTAAAGCCAGGCAGGTAGGATGTGAAGATGATATGCTGCAAAATAAGGAAGGTTGGCAACCACTGCTCTAGTCTAGACCAGGCAATTCTGGTCCTCGAGTGCCATAGGCAGGTCAGGTTTTCAGGATATCCACAATGAATATGTATCAGATGGATTTGCATGCACTGCCTCCTTGAGATGCAAATCTATGCACATTTATTGTGGATATCTTAAAAGCCTGACCTGCCTGTGCTCTCCAGGACCAGAATTGCCTACCCCTGGTCTAGACCAGCGTTTCCCAATCCTGTCCTGGAGGAGCACCAGCCAGTCAGGTTTTTGGGATAACCCTAATGAATATGCATGAGAGATTTGCATATAATGGAGGTGAAAGGCATGCAAATCTCCTCCATGCATATTCATTAGGGCTATCCTGAAAACCTGACTGGCTGGTGCTCCTCCAGGACCGGGTTGGGAACCATTGGTCTAGACCAGGGGTCTCAAAGTCCCTCCTTGAGGGCCGCAATCCAGTCGGGTTTTCGGGATTTCCCCAATGAATATGCATGAAATCTATGTGCATGCACTGCTTTCAATGCATATTCATTGGGGAAATCCTGAAAACCCGACTGGATTGCGGCCCTCAAGGAGGGACTTTGAGATCCCTGGTCTAGACCATATTTCCCAGCCCAGTACCACTGAGATGTCTAGCAGTTTACATGCATAGACAAAATTGAACATACAACCAGAAGAAACTTTTATTCATACAAAATGCCCACACTGTCATATGTATGAAATTTTGCTTTTTCTGTAGAACAGGGGTGTCAAAGTCCCTCCTCGAGGGCCGCAATCCAGTCAGGTTTTCAGGATTTCCTCAATGAATATGCATGATATTAGCATACAATGAAAGCAGTGCATGCAAATAGATCTCATATATATTCACTGGGGAAATCCTGAAAACCAGACTGGATTGCGGCTCTTGAGGAGGGACTTTGACACCCCTACTGTAGAAGCAACTGATCTACATACCCATCCCCTCTCTCTCTTATAACAGGAAGCTTAGTTCTTCTAATTTACGCTGCACTGTAATCATGTATTCTTTCCATTGGTTTATCTATTGCCCTCTTTTAATCGCAGTCCTATGTTCTGTGATTCGTTTATTAAAGCCCTCAGTGTTTTCTTTGAACCAAAAAACACCCCAAAATTTTTTGTCTCATCTTCCACAGAACTCGTCCAATTCTTATGAAATTTAGTTTGTGTCCTGAATGAAGTTGATGTAAAATGTTGTAAATATTTCCTACCACACCACACTACCTTGTGAAAATGAATAAAAAAAATCAAAAAGTTTTATGGTGTAAGTTGCAGAAAAATGTTAAAGTCAAAAAGTAATGTTTCAATTAAGCATATGTTCGAAGTATGCTCCCTTTACGCGAGGCATGCACTCAGCCTTGGCCGCCCCTGACCTGATGCTCTGCTTCAGCTCAGCCCAAAGAGAGATGAGGCATAGTGTCAGATATCAATGACTGGTAGGCACGTGCCTGTAGCTGTACCAGATTCGGTAGTCAACTGGGTTTAAATCTGGTAAAGTTGCAGGCCAGAGGTCTGGACCAATTTGTTTATTTAAAAAAGTCCTACCTATGCAGCTCACAAAATACAATCATAGTATTAAAACATACATACAACATAAGACAGTCTCAATATCTTCATAAAATATTGTTATTCATTCAGTTAAATGCCTCCACACAACCAAAGTAGTCTTCAGTACTTTCTTAAATTTCTGTAAATCCAAAAGTGCTCTTAATGATCCTGTCAATTTATTCCACAATGACACCCCTGCTATTGAGATGGCAGATACCCTTGTATTTTCATAACGTATATATGAAAACTCTTGTAACGATAATCACATCGCCCCCACTGACCTTAAAGATCTGAGAGGTTGATAGAGTGTTATTTGTATCAAGTACCACAGAATATTGTAGTGGATAACTTTAAATTCCAGCACTGTTTCCTAATGGCGATCTTCCTACGCTCCTGCCCTGTGCAGATCGCCTTTAGGAAACTACGACGGGAACTCCCTACAGTTATTTCCTAATGGCGATCTGCACGGGGCAGGAGCGAAGGAAGATCGCTCTTGCCACGAAAGCCCATAGACCACCAGGTAAGGCCGGGGGAAAGACTTAACGATGTTTTTTTTTTCCTTTTTCCCCCTCCCCCAAAAATCGCAAATATGTGAAACCGCAATTACTGAAAGTGCAAATGGGGAGGGGGAAGTGTATATATAAAATCATTCTTCCTCCCTTTGTTGTCTGGTGACTTTAGTTTTCTGTGTTTTTTATCTATGTTTCCAGAGCCTTCTTATCCACTGACTTGTTTTTCTCTCCGTCTTCACTTTCTGCCTTGAATCCATCTTTGGCATTAACTTAAGATTCAATATTTCCATTTTTCTGTTTTCTTCTCAAAATCTACTCTCTCTCTCCCCCCCCCAGTGGTCCAACATCTTTCTCCTTCCTTTCCTCCCCTTCCCAGTCTGGCATCTCTCTTTACTACAGTATTATTATTTCTATAGCACTACCAGACTCCCCTCCTTCCCTTCTATTCCCTGGTCAGATATCTCTCCCCTACCCCCCATAACATTTCTCTTTCCCTTCTTCCTTTCTGCCCCCTGCAGTCCATCTCCCTTCCTCCTTTCTGGTCCCCCTCCCAGTCCAACATTTCTCCCTCCTTTCCACCAGTCCAACATTTTTTCTCTCTTCCTCCTGTATGATTCTCCTCTGGTCCTCCTTCCTTTCCCCAACCAACATCTCTCTCTCTCCATGAATCCAACTTTTCACTCTCTGCCCTCTCCCCCTTCCCCAGAGTGTAACATTTCTCCTTCCCTCTCTGTCCTCCCCATCCATCTCGCCCTCTCCATGAGTCCAACACTTTCTCCCTCTTGCATGCTTTCTCTCTCTGTCCTTGCCTCTTTCGAGTGGCATCCCTCCTTCCCATCCCCTAACCCAACATGCTCTCTTCCCATGCACCATCTCACCCTCCCCTCCAGTGTGTAGCTTTCCTTTCTCTCCCTTTCTGCCAGGTCTAGCAGCACCTATTCTCCCTTCCTTTTACCTCCTCCCGTCCAGCAGTACCCCTTACCTGCTCCCCATGTCCAGCAGTACTCCTTCTCCCTTCCCTGTCTAGCAATACCTATACTATCACTGCCAGCGGCAGCTTACTGTGTGCTTTTAACTTCGGCACACAGCTTGTGGCAGCTGTGTGCCAAAGTTAAAGCACACAGAGCTGCTGCTGCTGGTCCAGGGGCTCAGAGACAAGAAAGAAGTCAGTTGACACAGGCGCCGGTGCCTTTCTTCCTGCCCTGTGAGCCGCGGCACACTTAAAATCTCAGCATACAGTTTGTGATACACTGCTTTAGATCATGCACTTTTCAGCCTGTTACATTTACTCGTATTGTGTGCCTACAAAGACAGTAAAAGAAGGAGATGTGGTCTTAAAATCTCATAGACTAAAGGTAGGAGTAGAAATAAATGCAGAAAAGATAAGCAACGGTCAAACTTTATTTTAGAAACCTGGGAAATGATTTTTCCTCATTTATTCACCCTTCATTGTTACTATTTTGGTTGGTTCTTCCAAAGTTGTTCTTTGCTTAGATTTTTACTTTTTTTTTTTCTGTCTTAGGAGCCTTTTTAAAAAGCTTAGCATACATTAACAGACATTAGCATTAGCCCATACAGTAGATATAAGATACGAGGCAGAATTTAGTGTGCACTAATATTAATTAGTACATGCTAAGGTAGCTAAGAGGGCCCCTTAGTTTTTTTGTTCTAAATTTTAGACACTCTAGTGATTCAACTGCCTAATATTTTTCCAACATTTTCTTTCAATGATCCAATGAAAATGTATCATAATCTGCAAAGATCTAAGAAAGAAAAAAAAATAAAAATCTAAGATTTTACATTCTGTAGAATGTTTTCCAGATCCTTTCCCTGTCCCCTACCTTGTTATACCTTACTGTTTCTATCCATTTACGATATCTTTTCTCATATTGTAGTCCTTCCCTTTTGTTTCCTTGTCCTCTTCCCCTCCAAACTTGTCCGTCATGTACGATTATGTATATTGTTTGCAGTTTGTTCCCTAATTAATATTTTAAACAATTTTATTGTACAACGCTTTGAATTTTATGTTGAGTTTAATCAAATTTTAATAAACTATGAAACCTTGATCTCAACCATTTCCATTAGTTTCACGCTGTATGTGTGTCAGACAAGACATTCAAACTCAAACAATAAAAGCATTTAAAAAATTTTAAAACTCATTACAGAGCACAAGTTAGGAAAGGTAGCACCGTGATTTTAAACAAATGGAAACTTAAAATAAAAAAAATAAAATCAGAGGATAAAAACAGTAAGGGCCAGGTTATGTAATTGACGCCTAAAAAAGTTTGGTGCCTATTGCATGCCAATCATACTTAGGCGCCCATTACAGAATCACTCGTAGTGGCGCCTAACTTAAAAATTAGGCACCTGAATTGTAGGCCAGAGTTTTAAAGGTCTACATTATAGGAGCCTAAGTCCTTTAGAGAATCGCGTTTAGTGGCACAGTGGTTAGAGCTACAGCCTCAGCATCCTAAGGTTGTGGGTTCAAATCCCATGTTGCTCCTTGTGACCCTGGGCAAGTCACTTAATCCCCCACTGCCCCAGGTACATTAAACAGCGTGTGAGCCCACCAGGACAGATAGGAAAAAATTGTTTGAGTACCTGAATGTAAACCACTTAGGCTATAAGTGGTATATAAATGCTTAAATAAATAAATCACTAAATAAAATTAACACATCTACTTTGGTGTTAGGCACCTATCTTTTGTAGAATCACGCCTAAGATAGGCGCCTCCCAATTAAATTTTATTTTTTTTCAATTATGAACTTGTTAAAGCTCATTATTGAAGTCAATTTACTAATTAAGTTCTATTTTAAGCACCTATTTATTTGGGTGATCATTGACTTGGAAGGATTGCAGCGCAGCATACTCCAGTACTATGCCCCATACAATAGTTGGAAATAGCACAAGATTACTATTTAAATTTAAAGTTAGATGGTATTTTTTTTTTTTTTTAATTTACACATGAATATCTTCCTTCACTTAACACAAACGCTAATATACTGTATTTGCTAAACAAATTGGCCACTATACATTCATGAAAATGCAGTTATAGGTTTTTGAAAAGTAAAAAATAATAAATTAATTGCTACATGCAGAATTATCAAGTTCAGGTTTAGAGCACATTGTTGGGTTATGTTGGACTGCATCCTGCAATACTTACTATAAATAACCAATAATTGTATGGTACGGAGTATTTTTATCTCCTTAGAATAAGACCGTCCAAGAGCAATCGTCTATTCTCATTTCAAGAGATGTGTTAGAAAAAAGAGAGGGCTCTGTGCTAAACTCGCACACCATATTTAAACTTGGTCAAGTCCTTATATCAAGCATACTCATCCAGTATTCAAGCACAACCTCGTGAAAGACAGCATTAGATAATGTATCATTCAACTAAAGGAAAAGTCTTAAAATGAAGCTTATGATTTGGCGCCTTCTTTGTTCTGCAAGTTAAGGTCTGGTAACAGCAATTCGACTGTCTGTATGTCCATTGTCAGAGTAGTTGACAAACTGGGTGAAGAGACCTCATCACTTTCATGACAAGGACACTGTTCCGCTGTTTCTGGGTTCTCGCATCCCTGAGTCACGACTTCCTCGTCTCTTCCAGCCCTTTCTTCTTCCTCAGGGGGAGATATGGTTCCTTCTCTACTTGCTGGAGGATCATTCTCTTCTTCAGCCCTAAAATCCTGATTCTCCTCTTCAATCTTCTCTTCAATGATGCTTTTATTGTCCACTTCACTTCTAGAAGAGCGACTAGCTTGGTCACAGAGTTCCCCCGTCTTTGGTTCAGCATTTTTACCATTTGAGCTTACAAGGGTGGAGATGTGACTGGCATCTTTTGACCTTATCTGCATTTGTATTGGACTGCGGCGGGCACACAAAGCGGAGGCTGTTTTTTTGCTCACATTATTTTCTTCGGGCCTTGTTTTCTTTTGAGGGCCCCAGATAAAGTGCTCAGCTGGTTTGTAATGCCGCTGAGCAATCCGCAGAAGCTTCCTCCTCTCTCTTCGGTCTTTAATTGTGTATATAAAATATTCCAAAGCACTCTGTTTAATGTTTGGTATTGTATTTTCTACAAGAGCCTCCTGGAGGAAAAGTTTTACCAGAGGAGGTTTGAAGCCCTCATATCCAAGTTCACCAAGACTTTTCAATATGCGAGTTATTCTTAGATAGTTATGTTGAGACCTGAAAGAGAATCATAAAATTAGTGACTATAGTCACAAGATTAATGTCTTGTACTACTTTCAAAGGTTTTTATGGAATACCAAGAAATCCCGTTCTTTAGATAATCTATGGTTTGCAAACATACCAATTAGGCTCCTTGATCAAGGATTTAAACACAGCAGAATACCAAAGAAAGAACTTGACTTATACCTGTCAAATTGCACCCACTAATAAAACTACTTTGAAACACTGATAATCAATTTTTAACTTGCAAATGGAGAGTGTTAAACAGAAACAATTAACAGGGAAATGGTACAAAGAGAAATGTGCCTGTTGTCCAGCAGCCTTACTTGTTGCTTTTTTTTGGGGGGGAGGGGGAAGGGGGGTTCACCCTTTGGACTTTAGTCTTGGTTTACTATTGATCTAGAGCCTTTCTATGCTCCATCAGAAGTTAAGCAGGTCTGGTTCAAGACTATCAATTTCTGTAAAGTATTTATCACAGGCAGATTTTTCTCATAAACCAGTGCCAGCTCTCCGCCCGAGATGCTATTTTTAAAACATAATAGATATTGGTAGACATGGCCTAATTTGCCCCAGCCAGTCCACCAAAATGTTCCTGCTTCTAATACTATAAACATCTCCTAGCTGTCAGCCATGCACACAACAACCTGCAGGAAACCTCTGCTGTCTTTTTTGTTCTTAACTGGGAAGGGTGGCAAAGAGTAATACTTTTAAAACCAATAGGAGGAAATATTTTTTCACTCAGAAAAGAGTTAAGCTCTAGAATACGTTGTCAGAGGACGTGGTAAGAATGGTTAATGTAGCTGGTTTTAAGAAAGGTTTGGAAAAGTTCCTGGAGGAAAAATCCATAGTCTGCTGTTGAGATAAACATGGGGAAGCCACTGCTTGCCCTGGATCGGTGGCATGGAATGCTGCTACTATTTGGGTTTTTGTCAGGCACTTGTGACTTGGATTGGCCTCCGTGAAGATGGGATACTGGGCTAAGAACATAAGAACATAAGCAGTGCCTCCGCCGGGTCAGACCATAGGTCCATCCTGCCCAGCAGTCCACTCTCGTGGCGGCCCAAACAGGTCACGACCTGTCTGAATAACCAGAAGGGGCCCCCTTGCTACCTTGGTTTCCCATTGAAGTCCTATCTTCCCATCGAAGTCCTAATCCTCCGGTCTTGCACATTCACGACTTGGTTGGGTTTCCATACTTATTATCTGATTAGTTTTCTATACTTGTATTACATCCCAGCACCTCTCTCAGTATCCCACGATCCCTTTATCCCTCAGGAATCCGTCCAATCCCTGTTTGAATCCCTGTACTGTACTCTGCCTGATCACTTCCTCCGGTAGCGCATTCCAAGTGTCCACGACCCTTTGGGTGAAAAAAAACTTCCTTGCATTTGTTTTGAACCTATCTCCCTTCAGTTTCTCCGAATGCCCCCTCGTACCTGTTGTCCCCTTCAGTCTGAAGAATCTGTCCCTATCCACCCTCTCTATGCCCCTCATGATCTTGAAGGTCTCTATCATATCTCCCCTGAGCCTCCTCTTTTCCAGAGAGAAGAGCCCCAGCCTATCCAACCTCTCGGCGTATGGGCAGTGTTCCAGCCCTTTTACCAGTTTCGTTGCTCTCCTTTGGACTCTCTCAAGTACCGCCATGTTCTTCTTGAGGTGTGGCGACCAATACTGAACGCAGTATTCCAGATGTGGACGCACCATCGCTCGATACAATGACATGATGACTTCCCGCGTCCTGGTTGTTATGCTCCTCTTTATGATGCCCAGCATCCTGTTGGCTTTTTTCGAGGCTGCTGCGCACTGTGCAGATGGCTTCAGTGATGCATCCACCAGCACACCCAAGTCTCTCTCAAGACTGCTGTCTCCCAACAATGCCCCCCCCAATTTGTAGTTGAACAACGGGTTCTTTTTCCCTATATGCATGACCTTGCATTTTTCCACGTTAAAGCGCATTTGCCATTTGTTTGCCCAGTCTTCCAGCTTGTCCAGGTCCCTTTGCAGGTCCTCACACTCCTCCCTGGACCTAACTCTACCGCACAGTTTGGTATCGTCTGCAAATTGTATAACCTCGCACTTTGCCTCCTTTTCCAGGTCATTGATAAATATGTTGAAGAGTAATGGTCCCAGCACCGATCCCTGTGGCACACCGCTCGTGACTCCCCGCCAGTCAGAAAATTGGCCCTTCACTCCGACCCTCTGCAGTCTACCCGACAACCAGTGCTTGATCCATCTGTGCACATCCCCTCCCACCCCGTGGTTCCACAGCTTCCTAAGCAGCCTTTCATGTGGCACCTTGTCGAAAGCCTTTTGAAAATCGAGGTAAATGATGTCTATGGGTTCCCCATTGTCCACCCGACTGCTTATTCCCTCAAAGAAGTACAGAAGGTTCGTTAAGCATGACCTTCCCTTACAGAATCCGTGCTGGCTTGTTCTCAGTAGGCCATTTCTCTCGATGTGCTAGCAAATGCCGTCTTTGATCATAGCTTCCACCATCTTCCCTATAATTGAAGTCAGGCTCACCGGCCTGTAGTTCCCGGGGTCACCCCTCGATCCCTTCTTGAAGATAGGTGTGACATTCGCCAATTTCCAGTCCTCTGGTACCTCTCCAGTTTTCAAGGATAGGTTGCAAACTTGCTGGATTGTGCCCGCTATTTCTTGTCTTAGTTCCTTTAGAACCCTTGGGTGGATCCCGTCTGGGCCCAGTGATTTGCCGCATTTTAACCTGTCTATCTGTTTGAGGACATCCTCCTTACTTACTTCTATGTGCTCCAATTTTTCGGCCTGTTCCCCACTCATGAGCTCCTCTGAGTCCGGTATAGATGGACCATTGGTCTGACCCAGTAGGGCTATTCTTATGTAAAACTGAAATTATATTGTATAGGGAGGTGAAGGCCATTTCCAAACTGCATTAAAAGCCTCTCCTAATCTGTGTTCAGTTTATTATCAATGTGAATGGTTGAACACATCAAAATAATCAATCACTTCACCCCTCTTGTGATCAAGCAAAATCTTTTGCTGGCTTTTACAAAGCTGCAATAGAGATTTCTAATGTAGGCTGGCGAGGTAAATGCTCCAACACTCGTAGAATTCTTATGCGCATCAGAGCACTTACCTCTACTGTGGCTTTGTAAATGGAGCCCTTTGTATCTTAAAACATTCTTTCACTAGTGTTAAAGCCCGTTACATTAACGGGTGCTAGAAAGCAGCCCCCTTTCCCTCTCCCCTACAGTTCCTCCCTGACTGTCTCTCTGTGGCCACCTTCTGTTTCCCCTGCCCCAAGCAAAGCTGTCTGCCTCCCAGCACACCCTTCCCCCAAAGCAGCCCCCTTTCCTTCTCCCCCTCCAGTTCCTCCCTGACTGTCTCTCCATGGCCCCCCTTCTGTCTTCCCCCCAAGCAAAGCTGTCTGCCTCACAGCACACCCCTCCCCCAAAGCAGGCCCCTTTCCCCATCCTTTGAGAATTTTTACCTGCATGGGACACCTGCAGCACCGGCACCATACCCTCCAGCCGTTCCTCTGAGCGAAACTGCCACCACCGCTCAAACTCCAGTGAAACTGCCACCACCTGTTCAAACTCCTTCACGCGCCGCCCGCCTACACGCTGTTGAGGCTGCCGTGCACCGTCCCCATGGTCTGGTCGGCTCCCTTAGTCCCTTGCCGCCCCCTTCCCTTCCCGCGGTCGCGACAAACGTCCTGACTCCAGCAGCGACCGCAGCACTCTAAACACACTGCTTTGCGGCCTTCTACTGCCCTGATTTGCTCTGCCAGACCACTGGAAGGGAGGGTCGGATGGGAGGCTGAACAGGGGTTTGGGTGTGCCGGGGAGGGGGGGGGCAAAGATGCCGCCGATGAAGATGAACTGTCTTACAGGGGGGGGGGGGGGAACCCTAAGCGTGCATGCGCACTCCAGTCGTTAAGCCCTTTACATTAATGGGTGCTAGAATATGTCTGCCTGTCTTTTTCTTTCTGTCTCTCTCCCCCTCCATTTCCCTGTGTAGTGCTGTCTCTGCTTTCTTCCTCACTCTGCACTCTCCAGCTGTAACATTACTGCCTCACTTTTTCTCCCTGCTCCTGATCCTGTGTTTCCTTGTAGGTGTCTCTTCCTTTTTTTTTTTTTTTTATTCCTTCTTCAGTCTCAGTTGTTTATCTGAACATTCCCTTCCTCAGACTCTCCAACTGCAGCTCTCTTGCCCTCTAAGCCCCGGCTGTGCATGTCGCTCCTGATCCCCTTTCACTGACCCTTGTGACTGCATAATTTTTATGCCGGCTGGGTTTCCATGGCAACCCTGCTCGCTAATGCCCTGAACTCTCGCTTACAGCGATCGTGGTCTCCTTGCCACCTTGGGGTCTGTGAGTGTGGGGTTGTTTTGTTATTTCCTTCTGGGAAGCTCTTTTGCAGGCTAGTGGGTATGAGCGGCCGGGATCGCGAGCAATGCCCAATGTTCTGTTGCCAACCGTTACAATTGGGGCCTTGACTCCCTTAGTTCTGGCCGAAGTTATTTTTAAGTTCTAAGCCGTGGCAGTGGCTTCTCTCACAATCCCTGCCTGCGTCGGAAGCCTTCTCCGACGCAGGTGCGGCTCGTGAGAAGAGCCGCGGCAGTGGCTTAGAACTTAAAAATAACTTCGGTCAGAACATTACCTTGGGTTCCGATCGGGTCCTGTTTGGTCTGCTACTGCCTGGAGGAGCTGAAGAGCAGGGAGGCCCGCGTACAGATTCTCTGCCGGCCACTGTCACAGCTAGGCGCGCATGCGCACTCCTGCGGCCACAGACCTACGGATCATGGAAGCACGCAGTTAAGAGTTCGCATGCGCGGCTAGGGTTTTATTATATAGGATAATATGTTCTTCATATTCCCACTCCAAAATAGAATTTGATCATCAACATTGAATTTTTGTGTGCAGCAGGCTATACTTACACAAATCTATTCTATCTTAACAATGAAGAGCACTATCCAATCCAACAAAGGGTTCTGTTTTGCAATCTTGCATCAAGTGTTCAAAACTGTGCTCTATTGCATGGATAAATCAAACTGAATGCTTACCCCCAATGTGGCACAGGCACGCAGCACCAACCCACAGGAGGTGCCGGTGCCTGAAGATCGTGCCTCTCCCCCGACTGGGCCTTGAGCATATGCGCATGCTCATGGCCTTCTGGCTCTCATTCTCTCCGAGAATCTCGGAGAGAGGCGGGAGCCAGAAGGCCTTGAGCATGCGCAGATGCTCAAGGCCCAGTCGGGCACCTCCTGTGGGTTGGTGCTGCGTGCCGGTGCCATATTGGGGGTAAGCATTCAGTTTGGGCGGGCGGGGGATGCCGGTTACCGAGGTGGGGGGGGGGGGGACTTGCAAATCAAGTCAATGCTCGGTTTGTGAGTCACGATTTGCGAGAATGTTTTGCTCGTCTTGCAAAACACTTGCAAACTGCAGTACTTGTAAAACCGAGGTTTGACTGTACTTGCTTTTTATTGTTTTATTTATATTCCTTTATAATTTATTTTTTGCAGGGTGTTATAACATTATAAATTTTTTACAAATATAATTTCTGGTCTAGGCTGAAGCCAAAACATAGCTGTGCTAGCTCTAACCTGTGATTTCTGGATTTATACATATACAGTATATATTTTAACTAGGATTTTGCTTCACTTGATTTCCTGGCACCACTTGCTGTGAATGTTGTCTTGCTTCTTTTTCATTACGGTACTTTTCTTACATGAAAGCCAACTGGGTCTCCAAAGAGCTGTTACAAAGCTTTCTAAAGTAGACCCAGAGCCGTCTGCTTGTGGCTCATATGTTATTTCTAAGTGGCTAAATGGTTCAGCTATTATTTATTCATAGCATTCTAATTCATTTAAAAATACAAGAAATGACAGGGAGATTTGACCTTCTTCATACTTACAGAAAGTAAAGAACTCAAACTGTATAGTACAGAAGAAATATAAAAAGGTAAGAATTATTTTTAAGGCTTTGGAATGCTCATTTAAATATGGCATCGAAATTGGCTATTTTGGCAGCGATACTGCATTTAAACACACAATTCATTAAATATTTGATGTATTCCATAACATTTTTGGCCTAGAAGTCCGCGTTATTACTCTAAATTTCCAGTTCCATTACTCTCAGCCTCTCCTGATGTTTCTGCACTATGAAACCTCATTTACAAAGAGCTAAGCTTATTTCCCTGAACTAACACAGCAAAATCACTGGCTGGAGAAGTAGAAGCTAGACTCTCAAATTTTACAAAATAAGGGTTTTAAAAAAAGTTTTACAATTTTATAAAAGCCAGCTTTTCTCAATAATGACAGGAATAGCTATTCAGATAGTTACACGTAACTGGATGAATTGCGATAGACTTAATTACACATTTTGGTGGGCAAACTTATGTTCAATTTATAAGTATGAGAGAATAAACGCTATGGGGCTCATAATCGAAAGAGAAAAATGTCCAAAAACCGGCCTAAGTCGGCACTTGGACGAACATTTCTCAAAAACGTCCAAGCGCCGAGAATAAAACCGGGTTTTGGACGTATTTAAAAACGACCTAGGCCTTCATAGTGCCGCTCAACGTCCAAAGCTAAACGTGGTGTTTCGGGAGGCATGTCGAGGGCGGGAGTTGGGCGGGACGTGGGCTGGCTTAGACTTAGTTGTACAGCATTTATAATTGAAAGTTTTACAACAGAGAGGGTGGTGGATGCCTGGAATGCGCTCCCGAGAGAGGTGGTGGAGAGTAAAACTGTGACTGAGTTCAAAGAAGCGTGGGATGAACACAAAGGATCTAGAATCAGAAAATAAGATTAAATATTGAACTAAGGCCAGTACTGGGCAGACTTGCACGGTCTGTGTCTGTATATGGCCGTTTGGTGGAGGATGGGCAGGGGAGGGCTTCAATGGCTGGGAGGGTGTAGATGGGCTGGAGTAAGTCTTAACAGATATTTTGGCAGTTGGAACCCAAGCACAGTACCAGGTAGAGCTTTGGATTCTTGCCCAGAAATAGCTAAGAAGAAAAAATAAAAAATTTAAATTGAATCAGGTTGGGCAGACTGGATGGACCATTCGGGTCTTTATCTGCTGTCATCTACTATGTTAGAGTCTAGACGGAACTTGGACGTTGTCACCTAAACTCACCAGATAAGCACTGAAAACACATAACACAGACCCTCACACACTACCCCAGTGATCACCAACAACCCCCCACCCCCATAAAAATTTTATTCACAACTTTAAATTTCAGTCTCCAGACCATCATCACCTGGCCGCCTAGCATAGGAAAGCCTAGTCATCTATCCCAGAGGCAGCTTAAGTCGTCTTGGCGGTGGGTTAGGGACCCATAGAGAGGAGGACCCATGCCCATAAGCCCCTGTAAGCACTGCATTGATACTGAAACATGTGCACTGCCCTATACACCCACAAAACCCTTTTTGTACTGGCATATAAGTGGTTCCTGCAGCCATAAGGGTTATTGGGGTGGTAGATAAGTGGGTCTAGGGGATTCTGGAGGTGGTTTGGGGGGGCTCACCGTCACCTATAAGGGAGCTGTAGTGAGGAGAAGCCATGGCACTCTTTTTGTGAAGTTCACAGCAGTGCCCTGTAAGGTACCCCACTATTTAGGTGGCATGTCTGAGTGTGCAGTCCATCACTTTGCAGACCCCTCCTACATCCAACAGGGCTTGTTCTAGGTGTTTTGGACTTGGACGAAAAGTTGGATGGAAATCTATAATAATAAAATGCTAAGCGCACATGCGCACTCGCGCCGTCGTGTTCCCTGATCCATTTTCTGTTGGGATGTGCTGGGAAGAATGTACATGCGCGCTTACTACCTACGTCACAGCAACTCAGCTGGGGCAGTCGGGGCCTCCCCCGCCGCGCCCAACCTGCTCATACAACTCCCACAAAGGGGGGAAGGGAGGGCTACTTCCCTCTCTCTCCATTTGCTTTTGAGACCGTCCGCGACAGGCCCCGCAGCCTCCCTCCTCTGAACGTTGTTTCCTCTGATTATCCAGTATTCAGCCCTCCCCCCCCCGCCACTACTTCCTGTTTCTGGCGAGGCGGGCTGCGTCAGAGGTGACGGGGTATTGAAGCGTGAGCGAGCTGCGGAAGTGGTGGTGGTGGTGGGCGGCCTCAGGTATGAGTTTGACGTTAGGATGGTGGGGTGGGGAGGCCTGAGAGCGAGCGTGCGCGCACAGGGAGGAGACGGGGAGAGACGCGCTGGACTGGCAGGGGGTTGGAGAAGCGGAAGAGGAGAGACCGGTCTCCGAATGCGTGTGAAGAGAGGGGGGCTCTTGGAGTGTGAGGCCAGCGGAAGACGTGTGACACTCCCGCCTGTGCTTCCCTCCCCCTTCTCCCCCGCAGAACAACTTCCAAGGGAAAACACAGTGCGACTCATTGAGTTCAGTAGTTTTTACCTGCTGGACTTGGCTGATGCAGCATAAACACCAACCTCACCTTCTCCTCAAATTGACAGGGCTCGTTCACTACCCAAATACCTCCCTTCACACTTATCCAGTATGCTTCCAACCCAGACTCCTCCCCTCCTCCCACTACACATTTATTACTCGTCAATGTCTTAGCAAACTCACTAATCATTCCTTACTGCCTCTCCCACTAATTAATGTTCCCACTAACCCAATTCCGTTCCTCTCTCCATCTGATTCACACTCTCCCAATCCCTCCATCCACACTTATTTTCCAACTACTACTCCTGATCAGACACTCTCTCTGTCAGACCCAGATTCTCTACTGCCCTGGCTCCATGTGACACATACACTTCAAAACTGTTTCCCATCCTCGATTGCTGTGACATTCACTCAATTGCTCTTTCCTTCCACTGCTCTGACAGACACCAAAACTATCTCCCTCCTCCCATTCAATTCATTTGTTTCCCAACTTCTCCCTCAGTGACCACTTTCAAAACTCTACCCTCACCCATAAACATCCTTTTTTTTTTTTTTACTGTATCTCCCCAACTGCCCTGCTCCCATTCCACCCCCAATCTGGCACACTTACTCCCCCGACTGCCACCTTTCCTAGGATTCAGCACACTCAATTCCAAGCCACTTCACTCCTCCTCACGGATCTGACACAACTGCACAGGGAAATGGAGGGGGAGGGAATGCTGATGTGTCTACTGCACAGGGAAGTGGAGGGGGGAGAGAAATGCTGCTGCATAGGGGGCAGGGAGAGAGACAAATAGAAAGAAAGGCAGATAGTGAGAGAGAGGGAGACAGAAAGAAAAGAAGAAAGAGACAGCGGCAGGGAGAGAGTCAGAAAGAAAGAAAGACAGTGGGAGAGAGAGACATAAAGAAAGACAGACAGACATACATTCTAGCAGGGGGGAGATAAAACAAAGGGAGAAGGGCTGCTGCTGGACAAGGGGAGCAGTGAAGGGGTGGTGGTGGACACAGGGGAGGTAAAAGGAAGGGAGACTGGACAGGGGGAGCAGGCAAGGGATGGTGGTGGACAGCCAAGGAAAAAGAAAGAGAGAAACAAAGAAAGACAGAAATACAGAAAGCAGCTAAGGAGAGAGAGAGAAAGAAATAAAGACAGACACACACACACATATATTCTAGCACCTGTTAATGTAACGGGCTATAAGACTAGTGTGGTATAAAGATGGACGATTTAGCGGCTTGGAAAATCAGATCGGCAGGACGTATAATTAGACGATTTTTGAAAGTAAAACAAAGTTGGACGTCTCTTTCGAAAATGTCTTAGGCTCTTTTTAACTTTGGACAACTTGCGAGATGGACGTAAACGGACTTAAGATGTCCCTTTCGATTATACCCCTCTAAATGTTTAGGACATAGTAATGCATTCAATAAGGTGTGGAGTCCATTGACTACATATATAGGGTCGCATTAGCTGACATGTACTTTTTCTTATTAGATTACTTCCTTGCACATCCAGGGTGGGAGGGAGGATAGTAATATTATGTATTGTATATAGTTTATGGAAAATTTAGTTATAAGTATATATTTCTAATTATTGCTAGTTAAGGGAAGGGGGAGAAAATGATTTGTTTTAAAATGTTTGTATGTGTAAAGTGCTTTTTCTGATTTGCTCTTGATAATTCATTGTAGTGCACTGTTATTATTTAAAAATCAATAAAGAATTTTAAAAAAAAGGGTTTTACAATTTGAATGAAACTACAACAAAACTTCTTAATTTTGGTCCATCTAGATTAAATGCAGTGCTGTAACAGTTTATCATATTTTGTGTACATTCAAAATAATTTCTATTGTTTTGAAGTAATAGTTTATGTATGAAAGCCTATAACACAACACAACAGCCTCCCCATGCCCCTCCCCCCAATAGCTTGCAATGTCCCAAACGAGTCTGCATCCCTTTTCCTGGGCACTATTTTGACAGCAAGAGATCCCACGTGCCTGTCCCACGCTTTCTTGTAAACACACCAAAGTGTAGTTATGTAGGACCGGGGAAGTTCACAAACTGAAAGACCACAGAAAAGGTAAAAAAAACAGATGTGCAATTTGAATGGTTCATTTTGGAGATTTAAACAAATCTTTTGCCCCTTGCCACTTCTGCTCCAGGACAGCACACCCTCAGAGAATTTATTTAGACATTTCTCTCTCTGGTATGCAGTTGCTTTCAAATGCTTAGAAACACGCTCTAGAATAGAGCCTCCATCTAGAGAATGACACGGTGACAAAATTCATCATTGTTCCCGTCCCTGCGGATAACCGCGGGAAACCATCTTCATTCTTTAAGGAAAGAGAGAGGAATCAGAGTATGAATGGCCACAGCCAATGACCCGTAAGCTTTGCTTTGAAGAATGCTGGTGTAGAAGGAGAGAGGATGAAATAGACACTAGAAAATGACATGGGTTTATTTTCCGTGGTTATCCGCAGGGACGGGAACGGTGATGAATTTTGTCACCGTGTCATTCTCTACCCCCAACCTGCCCAATGCACTGTGGCCACCACAGGGGAAATAAGAGGACAGGAAGCAATTTTTGTGACACTCCCCCTCCCCCCTTGTACAACTGCACCACTTATACAGCCTCAGGCTGGCTATCAAAAAATTTAAGAATAAGCCCTCCCCAAAACAACAACAATGTAGGTCTACATCCATACTTACTCATTCAAATGCTGAAATCTTTCTTGCCAGTTGGCAGCTCTTGCTACATTTCCCGATTTACTTGTCAACTTTATGCCAAAAAATTCTAGCATCATTTTGTAGGCCAAAAGGAACCTCTTGATGGCTTCTTTAGTTTTTTTAAATTCCTAAAAAGAAAGCAAAAATTTAGGAGGCACAGAAACAAAACAAAGACATATTGTGCTGGGATAGAATCAGTCAAATTTTGGTCATGCTATAGTTATATATGGATTCTAGTATACAGTACTTGACAATATTCAATTGCCTGGCACAAAGAATTCATCCTTAAAAAAACCCATCCATACATACTTGTCTTCTGGGGGGGGGGTGTTTCTTAATTTCCCCCCTCCTTTACAAAGCCGTGCTACCGTTTTTAGCGCAGGCCGCTGCGGTAACAGCTCTGACATTCATCGTTTGCAATACAGTTTTCTAGATGTAGCTAATATACTTGCCTTTCTAGTAGTCAAATGTAACCCTGTCCCTCCTCTGAGAAAACAACACATTGGATTCTTTAGTGAGAAGTTACCCAATAAGACAAAACCGGGTTAACATACATAGACCTTATCCAAATAATAGTTACTGTAAATTGGGTGAAATAAAGCTTTTCAATAAAGCTAGAAAAATATATATAATAAATGGAAATAAGCCCAAATAGTCTGAAACAAATAAAATGCCTAGCTGTATTATACCACTTGGAATATTTAATAAACAGTTAAAGGAATTGAACAAAAAAACTCTCAAATATTTTCCAGTCAATAGTTTTTCCTTACTGGAACGACGAGTGAGGTGATTAAATCTGCAGATGACACTAAACTGTTCAAAGCTGTTAAAATGCATGCGGACTGTGAAAAATTGCAGGTGGACCTTAGGAAATTGGAAGACTCGGTTTCCAAATGGCAGATGAAATTTAATGTGGACAAATGCAAAGTGATGCACATTGGGAAGAATAACCTGAATCACAGTTACCGGATGCTATGGTCCACCTTGGGGGTTAGCACCCAAGAAAAGGATCTGGGTGTCATTGTAGACAATATGATGAAACCTTCTACCCAATGTGCGGTGGAGGCGGCCAAAAAAGCAAACAGGATGCTAGGAATTATTTTAAAAAGGGATGGTTACCAAGACTAAGAATGTTATAATGCCCCTGTATCGCTCCACGGTGCGACCTCATCTAGAATATTGTGTTCAATTCTGGTCTCCTTATCTCAAGAAAGATATAGTGGCACTAGAAAAGGTTCAAAGAAGAGCCCAGTAACATAGTAGATGACAGCCGATAAAGACCCAAAAGGTCCATCAAGTCTGCCCAATCTCCGTTAAAACCTACTCCAGCCGATCTACACCCTCCCAGCCATTGAAGCCCTCCCCAGCCCATCCTCCACCAAACAAGTCTGCTCAGTACTGGCCTTAGTTCTTCAATATTTACTATTATTTTCTGATTCTAAATCATCTGTGTTAATCCCATGCTTCTTTGAACTCCGTCACCGTTTTCCTCTCCATCACCTCTCTTGGGAGTGCATTCCAGGCATCCACCACCCTCTCCGTAAAGTAGAATTTCCTAACATTGCTCTTGAATCTACCACCCCTCAACCTCAAATTAAGTCCTCTGGTTTTACCATTTTCCTTTCTCTGGAAACATTTTTTTTCTACGTTAATACCTTTCAAGTATTTGAACGTCTGAATCATATCTCCCCTGTCCCTCCTTTCTTCTAGGGTATACATATTCAGGGCTTCCAGTCTCTCCTCATATGTCTTCTGGCGCAAACCTCCTATCATTTTCGTCATCCTCCTCTGGACCGCTTCAAGTCTTCTTACGTCCTTCACCAGATACGGTCTCCAAAATTGAACACAATAGTCCATGTGGGGCCTCACCAAAGACCTGTACAGGGGCATCAACATCTTCTTCCTTCTACTGGCTATGCTTCTCTTTATACAGCTTAGCATCCTTCTGGCAGCAGCCACCGCCTTGTCACACTGTTTTTTTCACCTTTAGATCTTCGGACACTTTATACAGCCCAGCATCCTTCTGGCAGAAGCCACTGCCTTTGTCACACTGGTTTTTTGCCTTTAGATCTTTGGACACTATTACCCCAAGGCCCCTCTCCCCGTCCGTGCATATCAGCCTCTCATCTCCCAGCATAAACAGTTCCTTCTGATTATTAATCCCCAAATGTATTACTCCACATTTCTTTGCATTGAATTTTAGTTGCCAGATATTAGACCATTCTTATAACTTTTGCAGATCCTTTTTAATATTTCCACTCCCTCCTCGGTGTCTACTCTGTTACAAATCTTGGTATCATCTGCAAAAAGGCAAACTTTTCCTTCTAACCCTTCAGCAATGTCACTCACAAATATATTGAACAGGATCAGTCCCAGCACCAAAACCTGAGAGACTCCACTACTCACCTTTCCTTCCTCCAAGCGAATTCCATTAACCAACACCCTCTAGCGTCTGTCCAACAGCCAGTTTCTAATCCAGCGACCAAGATGGTAAAGGAGATGAACTCCTCTCATATGAGGAAAGACTAAAATGGTTAGGGCTCTTCTGCTTGGAAAAGAGACGACTGAGTGGAATAGAACGGGTACTACAAGTGGATCGATTTTTCACTCTGACAAAAATTACAAAGACTAGGGGACACTTGATGAAGTTACAGGGAAATACTTTTAAAACCAATAGGAGGAAATATTTTTTCACTCAGAGAATAGTTAAGCTCTGGAACGCGTTGCCAGAGGATGTGGTATGAGCGGATAATGTAGCTGGTTTTAAGAAAGGTTTGGACAAGTTCCTGGAGGAAAAGTCTTTAGTCTGTTATTGAGAAAGACATGGGGGAAGCCATTGCTTGCCCTGTATCGGTAGCATGCAATATTGCTACTCCTTGGGTTTTGGCCAGGACCTGGATTGTCCACCGTGAGAATGAGCTACTGGGCTTGATGGACCATTGGCCTGACCCAGTAAGGCTATTCTTATGTTTACAAATCTAGGGATCCTTTTACTAAGGCGCGTAGGCCGTTTTAGCATGCGCTAAATATTAGCATGCGTTAAACGCTAACACGTCCATTATATTCTATGGACACGTCAGCATTTAGCACGTGCTAAAACGGCTAGCGTGCCTTAGTAAAAGGACCCCTTAGAGCAGGTGTCTCCAAAGTCCCTCCTCGAGGGCCAAATCCAGTCAAGTTTTCGGGATTTCCCCAATGAATATGCACTGAAAGCAGTACATGCACATAGATCTCATGCATATTCATTGGGGAAATCCTGAAAACCTGACTGGATTCGGCCCTTGAGGAGGGACTTTGGAGACCCCTGCCCTAGAGTTAGAAATCTTGAACAATATTGCTGTACACGGTTTCTTCTCTTTACTTCTAAAGCAACACAATTTATAGACATTTATCTCAGTGTAAATGTAACCTTTTAACAGCTTCTACCCCAGAGGTATCTGATAATGCAATAAAAAGTTTGATGTATAAATTCAGTCCAAAAATAACCTTGAGTCCTTGACATCTTCCAACTTGCATGCAACTGTTTCTTCTCCTTGCTTGACTTTCTCTTTAATTAATCTTCACCCTAAACCAGGGATAGGCAATTCCGGTCCTTGAATATGCATGAGATGGATCTGCATGCACTGCCTCCTTGAGATACAAATCCATCTCATGCATATTTATTGTGGATATTCTGAAAACCTGACGTGACTCCGGCTCTCGAGGACCGGAATTGCCTACCCCTGCCCTAAACCTATCTCCCTGCGTGTATGAATATACTTGTAAGCCTGTCTCAAAGGATACCCAAACTGAGTAATTTCTAAATAAAACAAAATAATTTTTTCCCTTTCCCAAGTTTTCTAGCTGCACTAAAATATGAAATCCCCGACTCTGAGGAGATATGCGATTACAATGCAGTCAATTTGGAACTTTGCAAAGCTGTTTGTCTTTGGCTGCTCAGAGACCCATACAGCATCACTATCTCTTTCGCTCTCAAAACCTAAAGAGAATGTACTTCCCCCTTTCCATTTGAAACACAAGGCATTACTGAAGAAACTCTGATTCCTCACCAAAGAGAATTGTATCTCTTAAAAAGAAAAATCTCTCAAATACTTTTTAAACAAAGTTGCAGGAACAGATCAGCAACTCTCTCTGTAGGAACTAGATAAAATACCTTAAGCCAGGACCAAGTCAAAATAATCAACCAACAACAAATTTTTTTAAAAAAACAAAAGCACTCTATATGCAGAGAGAATGTTAATTATAATTTATATTTGGGTTTTTTTTCAAAGAGGTCCAGGCAGATGACTTTAAAATATGCAATGTCACCTCGGTAACAACTATACAAAAATAGACAAATATACCTCCTCCCCTTTTACTAAACCGCAATAGCAGTTTTTAGCTCAGGGAGCGGTGCAACTCCCGACGTTCATAGGCTCCCTGCGCTAAAAACTGCTATTGTGATTTAGTAAAAGGGGGCCATAATGCAAAATAGAGACAGCAGATAAAAATTCAGACACATTTTGACCACTAAATTTAAAATAAAATAATTTTTCCTACCTTTGTTGTTTGGTGATTTCATGAGTCTCTGGTTGCTTTTCCTTCTGACTGTGCATCCAATATTTCTTCCCTTCTTTCTGCCTCCTGCATGCTTCCTCTCCTCCAGACCTCATTCCATTCTCCAACCAACATCTCTCTCTGTCTCTCCATGAGTCCAACTTTTTCTTCCTCTCTCCCTGCCTGCCCCATGCCACCCGAAACACTCCATTCCCTCCCCCAACTTTTTCTTCCTCTCTCCCTGCCTGCCCCATGCCACCCGAAACACTCCATTCCCTCCCACAACTTTTTCTTCCTCTCTCCCTGCCCCCCTTCTGTCTGTCTTTCTTTCTTTCTCTCTCTCTCTCCCTGCTGCAGATTTCTCCCTACTGGCCTGGAATTTCCTCTCCGGACGTCAGAATTGACGTCAGGGGGTAAGGCTTGTGGGCCTGGCGCTTGTGCAGTGGCTGCACACGCCTGGCTTTTGCGGCGTTGGGGAAGCAGGGAGAATGCAAAGGCAACACAAATCTATTGCAGAGCCCGGGATGGACTCCACGATCGACTCGCATTGCCCTTGCGATCTACTGGTCGATCACCCCTGCCTTAAGCAAATACACTATGTATTTTACTTTGGTTATCTAGATCTTCCTACCTGTGGTGATTTTCAAAGAAATATCATTCCACTTACATTATCAGCAATCAAAATTTTATTTAACCAGTTAACTTTTCTCACAAAAGTATCAATTCAGACTATTCATAAAAACATGTTATCTCTCAGAAAGCAGTGCTTCAAAAATCTCCTCTCCACCTCAGTGGCAGTTATTCTCTTTCTCTCCTATCTGTAAAGGTACTGGGAAATATATTTTTATCCCTCTTGTATATTGCAGTCACACCACCTTTCGTTCATAAACTTTAAAATTACTACTTCCCATTCAAGGGCAACACTTCTGCAGCATCAGCTCTGAAGCAGTTGCTCTAAATTAACTTTTTTTTTTTTTTTTTTTAAATAATCACCTCCGATTACCTCAAAGCTGTGCTGCCCAGAATTCCACAGATGACACATCCAGTGCAGAATTCCATAAGTTGCAGAGCTAAGTAGATAGCTTTTTAATATCAAAATATTGGTTTTAATTATTTGCAACCACTAGTTACACTAAATACTTCCAAAGGCAGTGATATTAGAAGCGTTTGAAAGATAGCCAGTCGCAACCAAAGTCTGTGACCAATATTTTATTTGACACTTGGTATACTACCATTCACAGGTGTATCGAGACAGTTTAGAGGCCAATCTAATTTAATCTTTGGTTTATATACCAGATCATCTCCCAGTTGAGCTCGACCCGGTTCACATATAATTAAGACTAGAGTACATAGCAGAAAACATAGGAGACGGAAGAACTAATTAAAAACTAAAGTACATAAGAAAAGCATAAGAAAAATAACTAGCATATTATCATTTCATTGAGGCTGTAGTTAAACCATTTAAAAATTGCGAGAACAAAGTTTTCAGGAATTTACAAAATAATTGCAGCTGGCCTAAAAGCCTAATGGAGTCAGGAAGTTCATTTCAGATCTCTATAAACTTGAAAAGATCAACTGAGCTTCCTAAGACTAGACAGCTGATATTTAACCGTATTACATCATCTAACAGTTGACACTTAAGACAGAAATCAAGCACAAATTAGCTATTAGTCAGGAAAAAGTTGATCCAGCAAGAGGGGAGTAGGGAGCATAAAAGATATTATACAAAGGCAATATACGCCAAGAATAAACCTTACGGAAGGCATGATTCTTCATCAAGATTTAGAATTTCTTTATTAAAAGCTCTGAACAAAGGGTAAGGTACAATTGAATCCACTGAGAGGGAGCTAGACAATGAAAGGCAAAGAACAAGAAGAATCCATGAAAATTGGAGATGGAAGGTACTACCAGAAAATTTGTATTAAAATAAAAGGAGTGAGCAGGAGTATAGGGAACAAGCATCAAAGAAAGGTAGGAAAAGGATGTTGAGTGAAGAATGCACAATATGTAAGGAGAATGATTTTGTATTGAATTCTTCTACAGTTTATTGGTAACCAATGCTGTACATGTGATTGAAAGTTTTAGCCTCATAGATTAGTTTCATGGCAGTGTTTTGCAGTCAACAAACAGAAGAATAAAGGGATCATTCAGCCAAAAGCAAACTGGAGTAGCCAAGGCGATTAAGTATAAGGATGTGAAGTAATAATTTAATGCTTTTTTATCCATAAATGCCTTTAAAGAACTTATCTTCGTAACACCACCAATGATTTCTTTATGGATTGAAAGGGGGAGAGTGCGGCGCAGTGGTTAAAGCTACAGCCTCAGCACCCTGAGGTTGTGGGTTCAAAACCCCCGCTGCTCCTTGTGACCCTGGGCAAGTCACTTAATCCCCCATTGCTCCAGGTACATTAGATAGATTGTGAGCCCACCAGGACAGACAGGGAAAAATGCTTGAGTACCTGAATAAATTCATGTAAACCATTCTGAGCTCCTCTGGGAGAATGGTACAGAAAATTGAATGCATGAATAAATAAAGACATGAAAGCTGAAATTTAAAGAGGGTCCTAAGTAAACGATGATATCCTTGAAGGTAAGGAGAGTGGAATACATCACTGGCTGAAATGGGGAAGAAGACAGATGACTGAAAAACCCAAATTTAAAAGAAAAGTACTTCAAACACAACATTATATACTTTTCTTTTAAATTTGGGTTTTTCAGTCATATATATATATATATATATGACTGAAAAACCCAAATTTAAATTTATATATATATATATATATATACACACACTAGTATTTTAGCCCGTTACATTAACGGGTGCTAGAATAAATGTCTGTCTGTCTTTCTTTCTGTCTGTCTCTCTCCCTGACCCCCTTTGTCTGTCTGTCTTTCTGTGTCTCTCCCTGCCCCTGTGTCTTTCTTCTTTTCTTTCTGTCTCCCTTCCTCTGTCTTTCTTTCTATCTATCTGTCTCTCTCCCTGCCTCCTATGCAGCAGCATTTCTCTCCCCCCACTTCCCTGTGCAGCAGCCACACTAGCATTAGCCTCCAACCTACTTCCCTGTACAGCAGCATTCCCTCCCCCTCCATTTCCCTCCACCCTACTTCCCTGTACAGCAGCATTTCGTCCCCCCCCACTTTCCTGTGCAGCAGCCACAGCAGCAGCATTCTCTCCCCTCACACCACTTCCCTGTGCAGCAGCAGCATTTCCCCTACCCCCCCTTTCCCTTCCCACGGTCTGGCCGGCTTCCTTAGTCCCTTGCCGCCTCCCCTTCCCTTCCCGCGGTCCCGACAAACCTGCCGACTCCAGCAGCACCTGCAGCACTCTACACATGCTGCTTAGGGGCCTTCTACTGCCCTGATTTACTCTGTCATGTCCCTGATGGCATCATCAGAGACACGGCAGAGCAAATCAGGGCAGTAGAAGGCCCCGAAGCAGCGTGTGTAGAGTGCTGCAGACGCTGCTGGAGTTGGGACCGCGGGAAGGGAAGGGGGGGTGGAAAGGGACTACGTGAGCCGGTCAGACATTGGGAAGGGATGGGAGGGTCAGACCACGAAGAACTTAGTGAGTGAGTGAGTGGGGAGCCGGCAAAGCGGCTGGAGTGTTTTTTGTCGGCGCTTCTCTTCCCACCCCGCGAGGTGTCGCCACGGCTCCTCTCGATCCCCGTCAGCGTCGGAAGCCTTCTCCGACATTGGTGCGGCTCGTGAGAGGAGCCGACACTGCGTCTTTTAATATTGTGGAGAGTAGGGAGTCCAGCGCTGGTGGCCAGTCCTGCCGGCGAGTGTAGGTAGGTGCTGGGAAGAAGTAAGGCTGGGGGCTCGCACATGCGCACTCCTGCCGCCACAGACCTACTGATCACAGATCACGGAACACGCAGGTAAGAGTGCGCATGCACGGATAGGGTTTTATTATATAGGAGATATATATATATATATATATATATATATACATACATACACACACATACTGTACACATGTATACAAACAGATATGCGAGAATATATATACACCAAAAACAAAAAGGAAACTGCAGATGGAAATGTACAAAGAAAGGAATCTTTATTGAAAAAACATGTAAATTTGTAATCCTCTGAATATAACTCTCATATACATGGAGTGCGGACCCTACATGGTCCGTGTTTCGAAGAAACATTCCTTCCTCAGGGTCCGAGATGTCCAATCTATCACATGTAGAGAGTGATACAAAAAACAACGTAGTGATGTGGTCACCAAAATTTTCAAAACTGATGCGAAAAAAAATCTTCTGAGCTGACGCACTGAGTAAGTCCGGCTACATATACACACAAATGCATTGCTTTCAGCATTGGCTACAGAATGATTTCTGCTCACTGTATATGCAGTGATGGCCTTTGTTCTTGATGTCAGTTTATATATGTTCAGACATTGATCTTGAAAGATTTCTGCAAAACTCTAGTATTATTCTCCTGAATGCACACAGCTCTGGTCCATTGTGCAAGGTCTGCTTCAGTCACTGGATTATATATTGCTACTCTGTGTTTCATCAATGCCCATCTATGTTCAGAATATTCCAATCCAGGATATTTCCTGGCCAAGTTTCAAATAGTTATTTTCAATCCTGAGCCAGCCATGCTTTCATAGCTTTTGTTCCATGGCATAGTATACCATCCTGCTGAAAATGGGTAATGTCATGCATGTGCATGAAATTCCAGAGATTCTCTTTCAGAACATTCAAATAAATATTTCCACCGACCGTTGTGTCCTTAGGCATAATCCATAACGCTGCTCAACAACCCCTCACGAGTATACCCCAAACCATGTCCTTTCATGCTTGCTTCATTATGGGTACAACATACCTGGGTGGTTGTGTGTGGTTTGATTGTATCCTCCTCACCTATCTACAAAAGCTATAAAACTGAGTGAAGGTGCTTTCATCTGAAAACTCACTCTCATTGTATCGTGTCTGTAGCAGATATTGAGCCAGTCTTTAAAATTGTTGGTAGACGGTTTTAGCTTTCGAGCCAGTAGGCAAAAGATCAGTATTGAATGATCTGCGTGATGTCCTGTTACTGGCTTTCTTTGCTGGAGTACTTAGAAGTCTCCGTCTAGGGCTCCTTTTACAAAGCCGCGCCTTAACACGCGGCATTGCCGCGTGCGCCAGCCGCTACTGCCTCCTTTTGAGCAGGCAGTAGATTTTCGGCTAGCGTGCGCTAATAGAACTCTCTCATTCCAAGCTGGCAAATGGACAGATTGCCTGACCACCCTCATCTCATCTGCCCCTTCTTACTCATCCTTCAGAAAATCTCTCAAATCTTACCTCTATGATAAATTTCTCAAACCCCTCCCCTCCAATTAACCAAACCCTACCACCTCTCCTTCCCCCGATCTCTCCTTTCCTCCCCCTCAATCCAACACTTCCTTCCTTCCTACTTACCCCTCCCCCCGGCACCCTCCCGTAACTGATACTGGTTGCACTCTCTGGCCATTCACCACTCTGTCTCCTCGCTATATATGTAACTATCTTTGCATAGTAATCCACTTAACCGCATTATATAGTCTCTTGCATCGTATTGTGCTCTACAAGTCTCTCGCACTTTATTTTCACTGTATAAATATCTCCGCTGTATATGTACAGTCTCTTGCATTGTAATCTGCATTGTATCTTCGCTGTATAAACACATATGCTGAATATGTACAGTCTCTTGCATTGTAAACCGCTCTGAACTGTTTGTGGTATTGCGGTATACAAAAATAAAGTTATTATTATTATTATTAATCCGGTGTGTGCACTAAAACGCTTAGCGCATCTTCGTAAAAGGAGCTCCTAGTGTTTGGGGAAAATTCTACTTTCTTCATAATTGCATTGTTTGTGTAACTAGGTTGTCCAGAATGTGCTCATGGTTAAAAAAAAGTATTCATCTTTTGATTTTGCCTAATTGTTGAAAGAGCAGCCTTCAGCATTTTCTTTTTTGCAGCTGCTCTTAGTATCTTTTCTTTGTACAAAATAACTACCACCATCTGTGTGCTTTTTCTCTGGTGTAAACTTTCTCATGCACCATGATGCCAAAAGCCATCCAAAAGATTGATAAATGCAGTGCCAAAAGGTATACAGATGTCTTAAGATTTTTGAGATAGGAGTTAGAAAAACTAAACTAAACTAAATCTTAGGCTTATATACTGCATCTTCTCTATAATAGTAGAGTTCGGCACGGTTTACAAGAAATTAGAAAGGAGAACAGATACAATATGGATTTGAAATAGTATGGAGAGTAGAATTTACAACTTTGAAAATAGCCAAGTTTTCAGATGTTTTCGAAATGGTTGGAAAGAGCCCAAATCACGCAGGTGAATAAGAAAATTATTCCACAGCTCAGTAATTTTGAAAAGTAGAGACTTCCCTAATTTGCCAATGTAGGTAACGCTTTTCAGCGTAGGACAGGACAATTTAAATTTTTGAGTAGATCTGGTAATGTCAGATCTTACAGAATTCCAAGAGAGGGGAATTAAAGGAGGAAGGATGCCATGCAAGATCTTAAATGTTAAGCAAGCAGATTAAAAAAAAAAATCCTATAAATTATTGGAAGCCAATGAAGTTTTTGCAGGAGCAAAACTAATACAAAATGCCAGGAATTATATAGATATTAATAATCAACGTAAGCACTTAAATTCCATCAATAACAATTTCTTGGTCAAGCTTAAATAGACCGAATTACAATAATCCAGCCTTGAAAGGATGATTGATTGAACAACGACAGCAAAGTGTTGATGATGGAAACAGGATCTCACTTTCCTCAACATATGGAGACTAATAAAAACAAAACAAATAAACAAAAATAAAGGAGAACTCCTTATGTATAGAAGAGAAGACTTTCAACCAGAGAGGTGCTCAGAACCTTGAACAAAGGTGATGAAAAACACTAACTGGGGAAGAACCCCTATAAGTGTTTCAGTGCCATAACATTGCATCTTCTCCATTGGAAGAAAGAAATCCGTGAAAAACTTGTGCAAAAACTTAACTAGTGTCAAAAATATATATATATAATATAAGCAAAGCGTATTTCTAATAATGTGCTGAAACTTAACTTGCATGGGTGGTTAGGAAGCAGGCTCTAACGCGTTTCGCCACTGGCTTCCTCAGAGAGCCTTCAAAAGCTGGAACAGAGTGAAACTTCTTCCTTCCTCGTCACCCAAGGAAGTGATGTAATTTTGGGTGACGAGGAAGGAAGAAGTTTCACTCTGTTCCAGCTTTTGAAGGCTCTCTGAGGAAGCCAATGGCGAAACACGTTAGAGCCTGCTTCCTAACCACCCATGCAAGTTAAGTTTCAGCACATTATTAGAAATACGCTTTGCTTATATTATATATATATTTTTGACACTAGTTAAGTTTTTGCACAAGTTTTTCACGGATTTCTTTCTTCCAATGGAGAAGATGCAATGATGGAGCATTGAAACACTTATAGGGGTTCTTCCCCAGTTAGTGTTTTTCATCACCTTTGTTCAAGGTTCTGAGCACCTCTCTGGTTGAAAGTCTTCTCTTCTATACATAAGGAGTTCTCCTTTATATTTGTTTATTTGTTTGGTTCTATCCTTTGGGAGCCTACTTTCTATACTATTGACCCAGTATTTTTGATTGGGACTAATAAAAACATACATTCATTTTGCTTCTGTACCATTATCAACCTGCTAGCAAACTCAGCAGCGACTGCATCCTTTGTATGGTCAGGCGAGTCAAAAAGCTATAAAAATGAGTTAAAAATGACAAATATCACTCACAAAACCCATTAATATCAATCACAGCAACACTTTCAAAGACAGACACTTGTTTTGCCAATACCAAAGAGCAGATTATAGTTAGAAAAATATTTAAGCAAATAAAACACCATTAATTCTTTTCACCATACATGCCATAAATGGCAAATAATCTACTTTAAGTGACAAACATGATGGCTGCAGCTAACAGAAAACAAAAATAAGTAGCCCATACAAATAAAAGATAAACACCCCAAACACATCCAAAAAAAGTATACAACAGGTGAAAACTAATACTGCAAATATTTAGTCATGACTATAGTAGCTTTTGAAAAGCCATCTCTATTGTGCCCACCAGGCCCAGCCAGAATATATTGCCCTTAGACAGCTTGTCCATATCTTGTATCAAAGCTTTGACTAAAGGCTCATAATTCAGCTTTATCAATTTTGCTCTGCTAAAGGATCACATAGCAACAAGAGAAAATGATGGCAGATGGTATATACAGGCAGAGTGGATTAACTACTAATATCTATTATGCTTTTCTCCCCCTCAGAGATCTGTGCTTGTCCCAAGCTTGCTTGAATTCAGATACAGCCCTCGTCTCCACCGCCCTCAACTGGTATGCTATTCCATGCATCCACTAACTTTCCAGAAGAAGGTATCTTTAGATTACTCCTAAGGAAAAAGAGGTTAACTTTCATATACTACAAAAGATAACAGAAAGAGGAAAACAGGCAAAAATATCTGGAAAAGTTGAGGCTGATAGAGTAGTCAGGAAAGCAAAAATGCAAATACAAGAAAAATAGCCAACATGGTGGGACAAGATTTTCCTCATCTCTCTGGACCCTGCCCCTGCCCCATCGGCTCTGTCTCCATCTCTGCTGTGTTCTCACAGGATCTACCCCAGGGATGTCAAACTCAGGCCTGTGGGCCAAATTTGGCCTGCAGGTTAATTAAATGTTCCCACAATTTGGCCCGCCTTTCCTTCCCTCCCTCCATCCCGGCCTCACATTAAAGCAGCCTGCAGAGGATCGCCGGTCGGCTGTAGCGATCCTAGCAGGCTGCTGTAGCCTCAGCAGCACGTTTCCCTCTGCTGCAGAGGAGGGGCAGGACTGCAGCAGAGGGAATGTGCTGCGGAGACCGACAGCAGCCTGCTAAGATCATTACAGCCGACCGGCAATCCTCTGCAGGCTGCTTTAATATGAGACCAGGAAGCCGGAACTCAGGGAGGGATGGAACGTCATGCCAAATCTCGGGCCAAAAAGAAAGATGCCAGACTTCCGGAGAAGGGAAGGGAAACGGAAGGAAAGAAGGAGGAGACCCTGGCAAGCGAGTTATCAGCAGACAACCAGAGCCTGGGACCACAACATGATTTTAATCCTGACGAGAGAACAAAAGGTAGAAAAAATAATTTTATTTTCTGTTTTGTGATTATGTCAGATTTGAAATGTGTATCCTGCCAGAGCTGGTGTTAGACAGCAGGCGTGAACTAGGACCTAAAAGAGAGGAAGTCTTTCTTTATTTTGTTTATATCACAGAGTCAGCGTGGGTTTGCAGAGACTGTACCCCTATACTTCTACTAAGGGGTCCTTTTTATTAAGGTGCGCATTTAGCACACGCTAAATCGGTTAGCATACCTTAATAAAAGGACCCCTAAGTATCTTAATAAAAAATTTGGCCCGCGATTTAGCCTATGTTTTAGATTTCGGCCCCTTATGTGATTGAGTTTGACACTCTTGGCTATCCCCATCCCCACCCTGTCTCCGCAGGCTCTGTCCTCATCTGCACATACCTCAAAAACTTATTTTATATTTAAATCTTTTTATTAAAATATAAAAAGGGGCAACTTTCTGTTCAGCTGTTTGTAAATCATAAATAGAGCCTTCCATTTTACATTACATTACATTACTGATTTCTATTTCGCCTCAACCTTGCAGTTCTGGGCGGATTACAAAAGAGACAACTGGACATTTCCAGGATAATTACAGAGAGAATTCTGGTCATTTCCAGGAGAAGTTACAAGAATAATGGAGCTGTATATTTCAAGAGCTACAAGATGCTGTACAAATAGGAAATAGTGCAGATCCAGTATATATACCGTTAGGGAAGCAGTTGACATGCTTGAGGCTAAAGAGAAGGGAACTGGTGAAGGGGGGAGGAGGGGGGAGTTGCGTTGAGGGGGGTCTGTTTGGGGTTAAGGCATCTGTATAAATTTTTTTGAATAGGTGGGTTTTGATTTCTTTGCGAAAATATTTGTAGTCGTTTGTTGTTATCAGCAGGTTGGAGATAGTGTGGTCCAGTTTCGCTGCATGCGTCGCCAGCAGACTGTCAAATATCTTCTTGCGCTGGGTGCCTTTGAGTGGGAGGTAGGTAAAAGGGGTCTTAGTTCTTCTTTGCCTAGTGGTGGCGTTTTGGTACAGGCGGTTGTTTAGGTAATTGGGGGCTATGCCATTTATTGCTTTGAATAATAGACAGTATAGTTTGAATTGAATTCATGCTTGTATTGGTAACCAGTGTGAGTCCAGGTAGGCCGCGGTGACGTGGTCAAATTTTCTCAGTGAGTAGATTAATCTGAGTGCAGTGTTTTGAATTGTCTGTAGTTGTTTTATCATTGTTGCAGGGCAAGGTAGATAGAGTATGTTGCAGTAGTCCAATAGACCTAGTACTAGGGATTGGACTACTAGCCTATATTGCTCTTTGTCGAAGAATTTTCTGATTTGTCTTAAATTGCGCATGGTTAGAAATGCTTTCTGGGTGGTCTTGTTGATTTGGGCCTGCATTGTGCAGCATCTGTCTAGTGTTACTCCTAGGAGTTTTAAGGTAGGTTGTATAGGGTTGTATAGGGTATTTTGAACTGGTTTTGGTACAACTTTCTTAAAGATTTGGTTGCCTGTGTTTTTACATCATCTGGGAAGATAATTGGATTGTCTTTCAGATATGGGTGTGGAAGAGAACAAACATTGTACAAGAGGCCACTGAAAAGTTCTTGGCCAACCACAAAGTTGGGGCAGTCTCCATCGAGGGCTGTACACTTATGGCCCGATTCGGACCCTGTTATAGCTTGGGTCCCCTGCTGCTGCTCCAATTTCATCCAGGCCTGTTTGCGCCCATGTGAATGGATCCTCCAGGCACTGCCGATCCTGAGCGATCTACTGTTGAAATGGAATGATGTCGGTTGGCACGACATTGTAGGGGCGCTCGGAGGTACAGCAAGCCACAAAAAAGGGGAATTAAACCCTTCTTGAGTTCAGTTGCCCCTCCCGTACCTCTTCAACTCCCAATTGGTCCCTGATCTGCCTGGAGCCCTCCTGCCCTATCTTCTTTCCTACCTGCCCTTCCTTCCATTCCAACCCTCCCCAGTTTCCAGTAAGCACCCTCCTCTTTGTGGCCAGCCTTTGCTGATGGCTCCGGCCGGCTCCTTGCCCACAATTTCCATGTGTTTCATGTGTAAGCGTGCATAAAACTATGGTACTTTTTAAATGGAATTTCAGTGTTTTATTACAATAAAGAGGAAAATCAGTGGAGAAATGACTCAAATTGTCTGGGTAAATATCATTTATTTTGTTGGACAGAAGCTAAGACGATGTACAAAGAAAAACATAAGCAGCGTTTTCATAAACAATTTACTGTATCTTGCTGGAGAACAGTTTTGATGCAAGAGGCAGTGTTCAGTGATGGGAAATTCCTGGGGAGGGGGGCAGATTGTGCTTTTTCTGTTTCATTTTTTGTTTTTTGCTCATAATATGCACACTGCTTTAGTCAGGCCTTGAAGGAAGATAATTTTTGCCTAGGGGAGAGTTTGCATCTGTGTCCCTCGTGGGTTCAAAATTCTGTGAAAATGAGATGGCTGGAAACAAATCTTGCATTCATGATGATTTCTGGTAACAAAAAAAAGAGCAAGAGCTCCTACAAGAATTAAATAGATAAGTGGGGTGTGGGGAGGAAACAAAGCTATAACCATATCACAAAGCTAATAAAATTTCCCTAACAAATCTTTTTTTTGTCAGGAGACCTGGCTTGCACTTCACTACATTATGTTTATATATATTTATTGAATTTTCAATATAATCAAGTATAACTTGTACAGAAAGGAAATTCAGCAAGAAAATAAATTCAGCAAGAAAACATTATAAAAATCAAGATCCAAGTTGGATGATAGGCGAAAATATAAAGAAAATTTAAATTACAAAAATATACTAGTTGACTAAGGTCAGTACACCCTTTCTTAAACTTAGCACTCATGTTCCATCTTTCTCCAAACATGAAGTTGAGAGAAAGGTTGTCAGTTGAGATGGCTCAAAGAAAACAAATTTATGTGAACGATAATTAATTACACATTTACATGAATGTCGCAAGTAAAATGTAGCTCCTAGAGCTATAACACCAGGTTTCCTTAGTAAGAATTCACGTCTCCTTCGCTGAGTCTCCTTAGCCAAATCTGGGCACTTCACTACATTAATTGTATCTTTCCTAACCCCAGAATTCCAAAAAGAATAATTAAAACCGTAACTTTTGGAGACGGGAAGTGTTGATTCTAGGCATTTCTTGGGAATGGAAGCAACTCCAGGATGAGGCTGGAATGATTTTATTATGTCTGGTTTGAGCTATCTGAATTCAATCACTTATAGTATGCAGTATAAAGAAGCCTAGAGCAAAGGCACTTGTGGCATGGGGATAAGGGGAATAAAAAGCACAGTCAGCGCTTGGAGCAATTTTAAGACACTGACCTTGGATAATTGCAGAAAAGTTTTGTGTGTCAAACTAGAAGCAGCCTGTGGGTGGCAAAAAGCTAAAAAGCTGTGGCAGAAGCTTTGGGTTTCACAAAGCTATCTTTGTGTACTCACTTTTAGTCTTTCCAGTAGTATTTGAAAAGAATGACAAGAGGGGTCAAACGTATCAGTCTGAGGACAAAATAACTCCTTGAAAATTAAACAGAATGGGGAAAAACTGCTAAATAGACACACCGAGTTTGAAATGGACCATATTGTACCAGGGGCTTCAGAAAAGATGAGCCCTCCCCCCAAATATGTCCATAGTTTTTATATTGAAAATGGAATTCTAGATTCTGTAGCACAGAAACTTACAACAAAGTTAGATGCAAGCACTAATTTTTTAAAAGGTTAAAAGAGTATGAAGAGAAACTTAAATTAAATTAAAGAGATTTGGGGACCAGTTTATAAAGAATTGATCTTTAGTATAAGACTCTGATTTTTTAATGAATTTTACACACATCCAGGGAGGGTGGGAGGGTGGAAGGGGGGTGATATGCATATTATATTATTATCTGGTAGATATAAGTGCTGATTTTTGTATCATTTATTCATATGTTCTAATAAAAAAAAAAAAAAATTAAAAAAAGAAGAGATACTTGCCACAGAGCCAAAAACTCATAGTAACAACTAGTAGTGTACCTAGTATATTTGACACCTCCCTGCTCTATATAAAAAAATATTTTTAGTAATAATCCATGAGTCACACAAGGGTGCATCTAGGAAACGGCAGCATCTTAAACGCTGCAGTGAACACTAAAACAATTAGTACACCCATTGTAAAACTAAACAAGCCAGATAATAGAGATTGATCCTGCACAGTCAAACCTAACAGAAAACCATGTCCTTTTCATACACACAAAATACAGATACACCCTCATTCAGTAAGGAATAAGTAATCTCAAACTAAAAATAGAAATATGTAGACAAAAGTTAATCTGAACCGCCAAGAAGCCAGACTCTGCATACAATGCATTGCCACAGAAACAGTCGTACATATCCCCTAATACCGTGCAAAATATAAAGACAGAAGAGGTAGATTTGAAAAGCCTGACAAATAACAATTACCACTTTACAAATGAACAAATAAAAATGGAAAATAAGAAAATATCATTTTATTGGACTAGTACATTTTTCAAATAGCTTTCAGATGCCAAAACCCCCTTCCTCAGGTCAGTACAGTATATTGTAATTATGGTGGCCTTCCCTGTCCTGACTTAAGGAAGTGGGTTTTGGTCTCTGAAACTCTGTCAAAAATATATTAAAATTAGTCTAGTCTAATAAGATCACCCTTATTTCCATTTTCTATTTTTAAGCATTTATCAATACAGCCACAATACTATATTCTAAAGCAACAAAAATAATTTTTTTTAACCTGTTGTCACTTCTGCTTTAATCATTATTCATCTTCTCTTCACTCTCTCCTTCCTCACTACATCTGCCCCCTTTCTCTTCCATCCAGTCTCTGCCCCCTTTCTCTTCCATATGGCATCTTCCCTCTTTCTATGTCCTTTCCATAAACTGTCTATCCTGTGCCCCCTTCTCTCCTTTGTCCATGATTCATTTCAGCTTCACTCTCTCTCCACCCCTCCCCTATGCTCTGGCATAGAGAATGACATGGTGACAAAATTCATCACCGTTCCCGTCCCCATGAATAACTGCGGGAAACAATCCCATGCCATTCTTTAATGTCTATCTCAGCCTCAGTGCTTCTACACCAGCATTCTTCAATGCAAGGCTTGATGGTCCGATTCTTCCCCCTCTCTTTAAAGTTGTCTGGATGTAATCAGTCAGAAGGAAAGATGCTCTAGACCTCCACTGCTAAGCTCCTGTGGCTGGTTCCCTCTGACTAATATTTTGGCTTTGGTTCCTAAGTTTTCATATTACTGTTGATTTTAGAAAAGCTGGTGAGAGACTCAGATGTGTGATCTACAATCCAAAAAGGGCCATCTAACAAACCATCTAAAATGAACCAGAATTTATGGCTGGTGCTGCAGTGGTGCTGCCCTAATGGCATGGAGAATGCCTCTTACACCCAGATTTCAGCCCAGAGCCTCAGCTTGCATCCAGCTCTCAGCCCATGACTTCTTCTGGAGTCCCATGGGAGGACGGACCACCTCTCTTCATTTTGCCATCTCAGAGCAGGCTGGCGGAGCTGCAGCGTTTGGTTCCAGCCTTTCAGGAGCAGGAAAATTGAAGTGGAGGATAGGGCTGTGGAGTCGGTAGATAAATCCTTCGACTCAGACTCCAACTCCGGTACCCAAAATAGTCTCCGACTCCTCGACTCCCGACTCTACAGTCCTGGTGGAGGAGTCGCTTTTGTGGTACTCGCCCGGGATGGCCTGGCTCGACTGGGGACATGGAATTACAAGCTGTCTGAGGCTGAGGGTGGTGAGAATGACTGGGGTTTATTTTTATTTTCTTTTTGCTTTATTTTTGTTGGGTTTAATTTTGCTATTTTTTTTCCTGTTTTAGTTTTAGGATTTTTCTCTGGGATTTTTTGATATTGAAGTTGTCCCTTTTGTTGTGCCTTTTACACACCTATAATATTGAATTTATTGTATTATATTTTCCCTCTTCCTTATCTTTATATAGATTAGATATTTGGCCATTACTTAAGTCAATTTCATTGTTTTGTAAACCGCTTAATATTTTGGGAGATTTAGCGGTATATAAGACACCACATTAAGGCCCTCTTTTTCTAAGGTGCGCTAACTGATTAGCGCACACTAAATGATAATGCATGCATGTTAGTCTATGGATGCGTTAGCATTTAACGCACGCTAATTTGATTAGCGCGTGCTAATCAGTTAGCGCATCTTAGTAAAAGAGGGGGTAAATTAAAATTAAACTTTTCTCTGCATAGGACAGCGACATCAATCACCTTTGTAGCTGTATCTAAATAAACTAATGTTATGTTATGCAAAACAAAGAAAGGAGAAGAAACTGCTAATCTTTCTCGGAAAAAGCACGAGAGAAAACACACTGCCCTTGCGCAAACAACTATAATGTGCCTTAATAAAGTTTTGTTTAAAGATTCAAGATTTTTTATCCATATGAGTACTGTATACAACAGTTTGTTTAGGTTGTCCCAGAATTATTCCCTCCTGTTTTGGTGACTTAATCATGGAATTTTCGAAAGGGGGGGGGATGTCTGAAGAATAACCAAATCATAGTTACTTGGCAGTCAGCATACAAGAAAAAGATCTAGTTGTCAGTGTAGATATGTAATGTAATGTAATGTAATTTATTTCTTATATACCGCTATATCCTTCTATATATATATCTATCTTCTACCCAGTATGTGGGCAGGAATTATTACAAAAGGGATGGGAAATAAGACCAAGACTATTATAATGCTCCATGGTGTGACTTCACCTTGAGTATTGCATTCAGTTTTGGTCGCCATATCTCAAAAAAGATATATAGCAGAATTGAAACAGAGAAATGATGGCAGATAAAGGCCAAATGGCCCATCGTCTGCCCATCTGCAGTAACCATTATCTCTTCCTCTCTCTAAGAAATCCCACCTGCCTATCCTATTCTTGAATTCAGGCACAGTCTTCGTCTCCACCACCTCCTTTATTTCAATCAACTGGGCTTTTTTTGTAAACAAAGACGTAACTAGCAGTGAAGAAATACCCCGTAGAATAGCACTTGGCCACTCTTCAGTGAAGGCTCTCAACAAAATATTCAAAGGCAAGGAAATAACACTCCAAATGACAATCAGACTTGTCCACACATTCATTTTCTTGGTGGTCAATTACGGAAACAAGACAGAAAGTTTGACTCATTTGAGCTTTGGTTTTGGAGAAGGATTTTATGCCTGCTGTGCAACACCAGGAACTAACAAATCGAACTGGAAGAGATCAAACTGGCTATATCACTGGAAGCTCAAATGATGAAGTTAAGACTGTCTTATTTTGGTCATACTGTCAGAAGAGAAAGATCATTGGAAAAGGACATCATGTTTGGAAAGATTGAAGGAACCAGAAGAGGTGGCTTGCAATCAGATGGCTGGACACATTGAAAACAACAGTGGGGATGACACTGGAGGACCTTAACAGACAAGCACAAAACCGATTTCTTTTTAAATCTGTAATTCATCAAGTTGCTAGAACTCGAGCACGAGTCGATGGCACTTAAGAAGAAAAGGTTCAAAGAAGAATGATCAAAATGATAAAGGGCATAGAACTCCTCTCATACAAGGAAAGGCTAAAAAGGTTAGATATTTTCAGCTTGGAATAGAGATGGCTGAGGAGGAAAATGATTGAAGTCTACAAAATCCTGAGTGGTATAGAACAGATAAAAGTGAATTAATTATGTATTTATTTTACTATTCAAAAATTAAAAAGACTAAGGGACACTCATTGAAGCTATGTGGTAATAACTTTTAAAAATAAGTAGTAGGAAATATTTTTTCACTCAGTGAATAGTTAAAGCTCTGGAACTTGTTGCCAGAGGATATAATAACTTAAATTTTAATTAGACCTGTGCCTAGGTCGCAAATTTCTCTTCTATGCTTATCTTTGCTCTTTTATCTTTTCTTGTTACCCACCAGATGTTTTCCCTAAATGTTTCTTCACTTTCTTTAAAGATTGTAGTTCATCCCCCTCGCCTTCTGTACCAGTTATTTATTTGTACGTATATACTATGTATTTAATTGTATAAACTGTTTTGTTCCCTATTTTTAAAATGTTATACGCATTGAATTATTTGACATTGCGTGTATAACAAACCTTAATAAACTTGAAACTTGCTAGTGTATCTGGGTTTAAAAAACGTTTGGCCAATTCCTGGAGGAAAAGTCCATAGTCTGCTATGGAGAGAGACATTAGTGGAA
Organism: Geotrypetes seraphini; assembly: GCF_902459505.1. Lineage (NCBI taxonomy): Eukaryota > Metazoa > Chordata > Amphibia > Gymnophiona > Dermophiidae > Geotrypetes > Geotrypetes seraphini. Next base: position 53,424,071 of record NC_047086.1, read on the forward strand.
GCCACTTCTTGCCCTGGGATTGGTAGCATGGAATGTTGCTACTACTTGGTTTCTACCAGGTAGTTGTGACCTGGATTGGCCACTATTGGAAGAAAGATACTGGGCTAGATGAACCACTGTTTGGACCCAGTATGAGTAATGTTATGTTCTTATGTTATGTAGCGGTCAGGGAACAGAACAAGGCAGTTTGAAAGGTGGTATTCCCTCCTGTCCCCCTGCAGCTGCTTGATAATCCTGCCACTACCAACACAACTGACAACAAAAAATTATCTTGCAACTGCCCCACTTCCAAAACTACTACCCCACAACTACCCCTATATGCCATGGGCACAGCCACATGTTTAGGCAAAAACTATGAGATATGCTCAGGACTCAGATGGCTAGGATTGCCAAATGTCTGCTGGTTTTTTCAAAAGTCAGCAAAATTTTACAATAATGTTTACTTTCAAGTTTCAAGTTTATTAAAAATTTGATTAATCGCTTAATCCACATTCTAAGCGATGTACATGTTACTAAAATTACAATAAAAAGGGAATAATACACTGAATAAGACTGAACATATTATTGACAGAAAAAATACTATTGACAAAAACGAAAAAAACGAAAAACAAGACAAAACATGATACATGAGGAAAAGCGTGGGTAAAAGTTACAATATATTTTAAAGATAGAAAAACAAGTAGGGAAAATACATAAGGAAAGGAAAAGGCTGAATATTTCAGTAAAAGATTAGAGGTAAAAGAATTCTTATTAATTTGTGTAGAAATGATTAAGTAGAAAAGGCATCTTTAAAGAGAAAACTCTTCAGCTTACCTTTGAATTTTTCTATGTTTGTTTCTTCCCTTAGATAGATAGGGAGAGAATTCCAGATTTGGGGTGCTGAAACAGAAAAGATAACTTGTCGTCGAGTATTTATGAATTTAAGAGAGGGGACCGATAGCAGATGTTGTTTTGTAGATCTTAATATTCGATTAGTAGTATATGGAATCAAATATTTATGAATGAATGCTGGGGTTTTGAAAAGAAGAGTTTTATATGTAAGCAGGCATATTTTATAAGTTACACGATGTGTGACTGGTAGCCAATGGGCTTCCCTAAGAAGAGGTGTCACATGGTCGAATTTCCTTGCTTTAGTAATCAATTTTATAGATGTGTTTTGAATAATCTGAAGGCGTTTAAGTTCCTTTTGAGCAATACCATTATATAGAGAGTTACAATAGTCTATCTTAGATAAGACGAAAGAATGGATAAGAATTTTAAGAGACTTTTCACAAAGAAATTGAGAAATAGAACTTCAATGTGCTTATATCATCCTTCATGATCATGGCCAGGAGGCAGAAGGATTGGCAATGCGTCTGAACACCTTCTCCAATTTTAAAACTTTATATGTGCAGTTCTCTAGCAATCTCCCATCCCACCCCCATTCCTACTCCATGTAAGAGAGCTTGCCCTGCCTGCTTCCATTGTAGCTAGCGGCAGAGATTTTAGGTAGGATCTAGCCAATGGGAAGGCAGTGGGTGGACTGGAAGGCTGCTCTAGTTGCAGGAAGGAAGGAGTTGATCTGGAAGAGAATTTCGTATAGATGTGATAGAGGACGGAAGAGAGTGCCCTGGCATGTTTCTTTGGAAGTAGTAGTTCAAACAACTATGGTATACAGTACCTGTGTTCTCTTAGGCTTCTGCAGCTTGTGTCATGATTGTTGCAGTTGTCCCTTCCCAGAATCGGCAACCCGGGAACTGCAACAATTACAGTACAGCACTACTCCGCGAAGTCACGGTTCAGTGTTTGCGGCCTCAGTCATTTGCGGGTTTTTTTCCTCAGAAAAAAATATCCTCTGTCCGCCTCTTCCGTGACACCGCCATGTGCATCCTCCGCCCCCCCCTCACCCGATCCGCTTTGCCAGACCAGCAATCCCGGTCAGGGTTGAAGCTGCAAGCGCCACCACCTGCATAGGCACTCGCAGAAGCCGCTTCAGCTGCCACTGCAGCCCTCTCCCGCCTCTGATCCCTGCTCCTAAACCACATCCAATTATTGCGGTTTTTTGAAATTTGCGGGTGCTCCTGGAACGCAACCTCCGTGAATTTCGGGGGAGTACTGTATACGTATATTGATTGACTCTTTAATATACTGAGAAAGAAATAAGAATCTTTCAAACTACCTCTTTTTCTACTTCCCTGATGTGACATACACATACCGATGCACAGACACAAACATGTACCCCCCCACACGCAATTACATGCAGAAGTTAGAAAGAATTCTATGAACCATGCTCTGCATACTTTCTCTACTCCACTGGCTACCCTTGGAAGCAAGAATACAGTTCAAATTTCCCTGTTTCTGTTTCAAATCCATCCTTGGTTCGACCCCCTTATACTTGGTTCCCCACTTTATCTTAGACCGCCCTTCCAGACCCACACGCAAAACCCATCTGTTCAGCCACCAAACTCTAAAGGGCTGCGATTACAAAAGATTCCTAAATAGAACTCTTGCCTTCCAAGCAGGTCAACTAAACGATTGGCTGGGCAATATTATCTCGCACTCCTCATCCTACCTTGATTTCAGGAAATTATTAAAAACTAACCTATTTAACTGATTTATAACCTAAATCCCATATGCCCGTCCTCTTGTTCCCAAGATCTCTTAGCTTCCCCCCCGTTCTCTGCTCCTTACATATGACCCCTTATATTATATTGTACCTGTTCCTACTTCCCTTTAATTTTATCTTCATTTGCTGATAGTACCAATTTTCGCCGATGGTCCAGTCCTTCTCATATTATATTGTACTTGTATCCTGTCTCAACATACACTGATTGTACCATCCCTTTAATTGTATCTTCATTCGCTGATGTACCAATATTCGCTGATAGTCCAGTCCTTCTTATATTATATTGTACCTATATCCTGTCCCAAATATGCGCTGATTGTCCAGCCCTCTTAATTGTATCTTCTTTCGCTGATTGTACCAAATTTCGCTGTTTGTCCAGCCCTTCTTTATTGTAAACCGCCTTATATACGGCTTTGGCAGTATATAAGAAATAAATTATTATTATTATTACTTGTTAAGATTCTAACTTTGGTTCTCTGATGAGTATGCAAACATCAGGATATTGGAAGCAATCTCTCTGGTTATCAGACCTCACTGGTGTTAACAGGGTAAATCTAAAATCTATCACATGCTTCTTGGATGGTATTGTATCTTCAGTTATTAGAGATGGACCAGATGATGACTGCTGGAGTACCAACGCAGGTTTAACAATGGTTGCAACACTTACTTCTGTGTGGTCTCGAGACTTAGAGAAGGCCTGATCACCTGGGTTCTCACGGTGGCAGCTGTTGGAACAAAGAGCAATAGCTCTTTTATACGAGCAGGTGTCAATTTAGGAGATGGGGCAGCATCTCCAAATGGGTTAATTTTGGGCATACATTATCATGACAATAAAGAGCCTCACTCCTAAGGCGTAGAATGGGGGAGTAGGTTTTCAGTCTCTCAAGCTCACAGATTTATCGCACATGTGTGCTGTATTACTTGTATTGTGCTCAAAAGAGCTTCCTTCTGGACTCCATAACATGTATAGGCAATTTATCAACATATGCCCAATACAGTGGGAAATAATTCTGTATTTTTATGCCACATATCTTGGTATTTGAGGATTTCTCTCTGTCTACGATGATTCACAAAATAATCTCTTTGCACCAACACCTTCATCAATGCAGTTCGTGTGGGTTTTTTTTTTCTTCACTAGTATATCTGTCTTTTTTGTATCCAGCTTTTTGTTGGTTAGAATGGGAATGTTCCAAGCAATGTTCTCTCTCTTTTTTTTTTTTCTGGCCCATGTGCAGATGAAAGCATTTTGTGTGCAGTTTTTCAGCCTCTACTCAACATGTGCAGTAAAGACGATGTTCATAACAAAGAAAGACACCAAAACATTTGTTTGTGCAATTGCTAGGCATGTGTGCACGCACATGTGTATGGTTTAGAAAGAACACTGATCATAACATCTTCCTTCTCTATAATTCTCTTTGGGTGGTGGTTCCCGTGCTTTTCTGGTATAATAATATTGTAATGCTTACAAAGTTTCCAGTAGATGAGATGAAATTTTCCACCAAATTCACAGCTATCTACAAAAGGTAACCATTTTCAGCTGCTGCTTACGGAATCGACAGATGTCTGTTGTATCAATTTTTTCTGAGCTGCTTGTGAACCATACTGTCCATAGTTCACCTTCCTAGGCCGCAACTATCAATGTGGATCCGTAGGTTTTGCATCATCTCCCCCTTAACCATTCATGTGTCTAGTTATGATCAACGAATGATTTCTCAAGTAAAACTTTACATTTCCCAATGTACTTATGCATTTGTCACTTGATTTTTTCTTTGATGGTCGATCTAACTTTCTGAAGAGCTTCTTCTTTTCAAATTGTCTTTTGCTCTCTTCCCTAACTGTACTGATGGATTCTCTTATTCCTTTAATTTGTTGGAATGTTTGTCCAAGTTTAATAACAGAGATGAAATATGAAAGTGAAAGCCCAAAATACAATACTTTTTGCACATTTTAAATCTGTCAAGCAAGTCTGGATGCTTTTAATAGTAGGCAGCCTCACTTTAGAAAAGGCATAGAAGTTGGAATTGGCGTACAGGTCAGGATGTCTCAGGTTTCACTGGTATTTTAGACAGAGCTGTAGAGTCGGAGTCGAGGAGTCAGAGTCGGAGGAAATTTTGGGTACCTGGAGTCGGAGTCGGAGTTGCCAAACAATGCACCGACTCCGACTAAATTTAGATTGAAATTTAAAAAAAGCAAGTTTAAATGTCCCAATTCACAAAAAGTTATAATTAATGACTTCTCTACTGTAAGAATAAAGACCAATGCATGCAGTGCCTCACATAACCGCAAATCGAACACGTGCTTCACTATATGGCACGCAACGCACAATTCGGAGCACCAATACTTATAAATGTATTCTCCCTTGTTGTTGTTTACAACTTATTTCCAACGTTCAACAAGGTTTTCAATACCTCGTTGGTAGAAATCACCTGGTGTAGACTCGAAAAATTCATCCAACCAAGCTCTCCCACCATACGCACAACATCTTTTTACGCGGATGAAGATCTTGTTTCACGCGGAGTCGGAGTCAGAAGTACAAAAAACTGAGGAGTCGGAGTCGGGGAGTTGGAGTCAGAAATACAAAAAAACTGAGGAGTCGGAGTCAGAACATTTATCTACCGACTCCACAGCCCTGATTTTAGAATAGAATCTGCTGTTGTAGAAACTGTTCTAAGGTACGGGAGAAATGGACATAAATGTGCTGAATGTTTGGGGCATAAATATCCACTGTAGAAAACTTTCAGCGGATTGTAAAGCAGTATACAAATATGTATATGCCAGCACATTTCAGGGTATGTTGCAGAATAGTAACATAAATGTTTGTGCCAGCATACACACACACACATTTGTCTTAGCCAGTTAAAAAATATAAATATATATTTCCTAATGCTGTCAGTTTGGCTTATTTGGGGTATGTTAACCACTGGAGTATTAAGTGTGAGGGAGGCAACCTCCCATCATCTCTACAATGGAGTATTATTAAGAAGAGGAAGTGACATCACTGACCAATATGAAGGTTTAAGAGAGGTCCAAGCTACCCCTCTTAAAAAAAACAAAAAAACATTTCTCAGTCTGGAAGCAATAAATAGTTCCTCCATCTGGAAGTGAGCTGGTCTGGGTCCATGATGGCATGGAAAGAGAGATTTAATGTGAAACAAATTCTTATACTAAGCTGCTCTGCTATGCCCCGAGAAGGTAAAGCATGATGGATGCCACAAAGCCCAGAGTGTTGGACGATGATGGGGACAAAATAGCATATGGCAGGGTAAGACATCTACCCATTCTCCTAGTGGACCTGAGGTAGCTTTTATATAGCCTATAAGGGGACATAGCAGCTGTCAGAGGAGAGAGTTGCATAGGAGATCTGGGGTGCGGATTAGAGGATACTGAGATCAGAATAGAGAAGCATGAGAAAATGATGGTCCTCGGAAATATAAATACAATGATCTTTAGACACAATTTAGGGAACTGTTAGAGAAGATCAAGGATTTAGAAAAACAGATCATTCATCCACGGGCTAAGAAACCAACCCTTCTTTTGGCCAAAAGAAGGGTTGGTTTCTTAGCCCATGGATGAATGACCTGTCTACCGGCTGTGGGGGGGGAGGGGGGGGCTACCCGTTGCCGATACTCTATATCAGTATAATTTGTGTAATTAATTGAATTTATTTTCTCTCTTGATTCTAAATTGGTGGACTGAATAGTTGATTGAACTTTCTAGTATAAATGTAAAAATTTTCCTGTATCTTTTTTGGATATAGAAAAACAGAATAGACTCCTTAATATCTGCATTTGCGGTGTACCTGATACATCGGAATATGCAAACCTCATAGATATGGTATGAAAAATTGTACCAAATTTTTTGTGACATACCAATACTAACTGCAGGGCCTGTCAACATAGCAAGAGAGCTCCCCAATATTTGGTAATGCCATGGGATATAGTGGTGTGTATTCATAACTACCAATTTAAAGAGCAAGTTGTGAAAAAAAAAAAAAAAAGAATCGGGGCCAGAGTGCACTGCTTCAGATGATTCTTCAGGCTGAGGCAGAGGCATCTGTTCAGAATTCTGCTGCACAGCTTATATTCCGCCACTGTCGCTATGCTCACATTATCCCACTCCTCAAGTCACTCCATTGGCTTCCTATTCGCTTCGGTATACAGTTCAAACTCCTCTTGTTGACTTACAAGTGCATTCACTCTGCAGCTCCTCAGTATCTCTCTTCTCCTCTTCCCCTGGTAACTCCACTCAGAGTAAGTCTCTCCTTTCTGTATCCTTCTCCTCTACTGCCAACTCCAGACTCTTTCCCTTCTATCTTGCTGCCCCGTGTGCCTGCAGCAGACTGCCTAAGTCACTCCATCTCTGGCTGTATTCATATCCAGGCCAAATGTCTACTTTTTTGATGCTGCTTTTAATTCTCCAACCCACTTGTAAAGTACCTAAGTCCTATTTTGTCACTCCCTCTGTAGTTACTTACTCCAATTTACAAGCAGACTTAAAACCCACCTTTTTTATATAGCCTTCAATCCTTAACCCTACTCTGCTCACCATCCCAGTCAGCTGATTAACCGTTCCCCTTAACTGTTCCATGACATTCTGTTTGCCTGTGTTGGCTGTTTAGATTGTAAGCTCTTTAGAGCACGGACTGGTTTTTTTTGGGTGACTCTACAGCGCTGTGTACATCTGGTAGCGCTATAGAAATAATTAATAGTAGTAGCAGCAGTAATAGTAGAAAACAGTACTATGAGCTGAGAAGAGACTATTTGCTTATTTTTGGATTTTCCAGAACTTAAATAGGGCACTATCTTACTGATCGACAACAGGAGAAACCCCTTACCAAAAGAATGTCACAGAATTCTATCAGGTGTACAACAGAAATGATTTTTAAAATCCATATTACCTCGATCTCATAAGCCGTTAATTCTTTAGCGTAGAAGTTCAAGCCTTGCTCTCTAAGTGGAAAGAGCCTGTGAAAAGTAAGCAAAGTTTAATTTAGGAAGAGTGAGCTCAGTTAAATTTCCGTGCTAAAGCACTACAGCTTTAGACCAATCCTAATTTAACCTACCATTGTATGTAGGTATGGTTGTGTTCCAACCTGTCATAATCACCCTTCCATTTACTTAGGATTTCTTCAATGTAAACACCTATATAAATAGCAATATCAACAATTTAGAAATATTACACATGTATATACCTAAAAACCATATTAAACTCAAAGGTATGTTTAATATTTTAACAAGATGCTAAGGAGCATGGGTGTTAACATGTGCTAATGCCAATTTTATTTATTTACTTTAGGCATTTATATACCACCTATCAGCTTATCTAAGCGGTTTACAATCACGTACTCAAGCATTTTCCCTATCTGTCCCAGTCAGCTCACAATTTATCTAACGTACCTGGGGCAATGGGAGGATTGAATGACTTGTCCGGGGTCACAAGGAGCACTAAATTCAGCCACCTTCAAAAAAAGAACCCCAACATGCTATTTTGCTTGGGGCTGAGCGGGAATGGAGACAGAGATGGTGCAAGTGGTGTCATCACCGACATCCTAAGGGCAACCAAGCTAGCACAACCCTCACCTTTCCCAAGACTACCATTAGGTATCACAGCTGCCATTTTGAACCTGGGCCATAATGGGGCAGGAGCAAAGTGGAGATTGCTCCTGCGCTATACACTAGGCTAGACTACCAGAGATACCTTGAGGATACCAAGGAGGGATGTCACAGTTGAGGGAAGTGGCGAGGAGAAAGAGAGAAAAAATGCAGGAGGCAGAAAGTGTTGGACTCATGGAGAGAGGGAAAGATGCACAAGGAGGGCAGAAAGAAGGGAAGGATAAATGTAACAACCCAGGGGAAGGGAGAGAGGGCAGAGAGTAAAACGTTGGACTCATGAAGGGGGAGAGAATGAAGATTGGAGGAGAGTAAGCGTCTGTCTACTCTTAACTCGCTCGTCAGGGTCTCCTGACCATTTGACATGTCATCTTTCCCCACATTCACCATTCTTCTTCCATCTCTGTGTATGTTTTTCCCCCATGTTCAGCATATCCCTTCCCTGTCTCCTATATGTCCCTTTCTAGTATTTCCCCTGTGCCCATCTCCCTGCCTTAATCATCAACACTATTGTGTGTCCCCATCCCCTCCATATCTAGTGTCAATCCTCTGTGTCCCTATGCTTCTCCCCAGTCCAACATCTCTCTTCTGCATCCTTCTTCTCCTTCATGTGTAGCCATCCTCCTATATCTGGCACTGCCCCACTGACAGTGTCCATATACCATCTCCATGCAGTATTCCCCTTTGTGTCCCTGTCCCTATGCTCCCATCCATGCCCACCATTTCCCCTCTTAGTATTTGTAATAGTTCTAATGGCAATATTTTGAACTGTCTGCAATTTCTTAAGTGAAACTTGTGGGAGTCCTATATAGATAGTATTACAGTAATCTAATTTTGAGGTAACCAGCGCGTAAATAAGAGATTTGCAGCAAGAAGTGTCTATATATGAACATATTGAGCGAATCAGGCATAAGGAATAGAAACAAGATGTAACTATTGAAACTAACTGTGGATGAAATCTTAACACTGAAACTAAATAGACACCTAAGTACTTCATAGAATTCTGAAGTTGTATGGATTGAGATTGCAAAAGTGGGGATACTGTCGGAGATTGTAAAGAACTAGTAATCTATAATCCTGTAGTTTTCTGAAGATTTAGAATTAATTTATTTTGTGTGATCCATCCATCTATCATATCTAAACATGCCTGTAAAAGTTTAAATGTTTTGCTGCTTTGCGGCCTTCTCTCTTTGGGACCTTCCGTATGCCTCATTACTGATGACATCATCAGTGATGCAGCAGAGGGAATTCCCTGACAAGAGAAGGCCACAAAGAAGCCCGTTTAGAGTGCTGCCGGCCCGATGTTGCTCTGGAGGGAGGAATGTAGAGCTCACAGTCAGCGGGCCAGATTAAAAAACTAAAAACAGGCTGGATATGGCCCACGAGCCGTAGTTTGCCCATGTCTGATCTGTTTTCATTCTTTAATATGGTGGAAGAGAATTCCAAATCAACAGTGTACTTCCCTACAAAGCATGTTTGTGCATAATAGCAAGTTTGATGTCTACTATATCTCCTAGCTCTTGATGACAAATATAGTGCTACCAGACATGCAGAGCTATGACAGTTCAGACCTGTCGGAAATTTTTGCCCACAAATGTAGGACAGTCTCTCGTAAGAAGTGGTGGAGACAGAGACTGTCTGAACTCAAAAAGGCGTAGGATAGGCACGTGGGATCTCTTAGAGAGAGGAAGAGATAATGGTTACTGTGGATGATCAGACTAGATGGGCCATTTGGCCTTTATCTGCCATCATGTTTCTGTTTCTATGACAGCGAGGTCAGGGAATCACCCGGCAATAATAGAGAATTGCCCAGAGTGCATGTATAAATATTAATGATCTCGTTGTAATACATTTGCATGGAAGAGTCAGAGTCTACTAGGAAGCTCAGAAAAGACCATGGTGAACCCTTTTGAAAATTGGCCGGTAGAATACTTCCATGCTGAACTGGCTGGAACCGGTTTAGCAACCATCATTAAAGGTACAGTGGATTTTGAGAATCTTTTCCTCTTTTAAAATATGCAAAACTAGAATTATCTGCTTAAGGGTAACAGAATGTTCGCCAACCCAATAAATTTAATGGAATCTCTCCCAAAAGATCAAAAGACAACAGTCCAACTGTGTTCCACTAATTCAATTATCTAGAGATCCAATGTTGGACTGCTCCCAAGTCAATCTCCCAAAACTTAGTCGATGGCTACCTCATCTGATCTGTACTTATTTGACTGGATAACCCTCCTAAATTAATCTAATCTTTACTATATTCTTTTAAATCCTGTCATCATTTTACATCATAATACAAATAATTCTCTCCTTTGAGCTAGGGACTGGACTAAGGGAGAGGTCATACAATTTTCTGTATAAGTTTGTTTTGTTAAAAAGAAAAATGTAGATGTCGCACACTCACATGTAACATTTTGGTTAAAATAGCAGGCAAATTATCAGGAAGTCAGGGTTCAAATCTCACTGGGAAGTTATATAATCCACTGCTGGCTCAGGTACAAAATTAGACTGTAAGACATCTGAGGACAGGCAAAAAACTACTTTAATGTGACCTGCCTTGAACTACTACTGAAAAAGGATGAGCTAAAATTAATCTCAGCAGGATGCGTCTGCTCAATATTACAAAGGAGTTCTCAGCTTATGAAGCCATCTGTTTACAAGATGTGTGACCATCTGGGAAAACTTCAAGTACTACCTAACCTCCCAGCAAACATGATTCTATCATATCCAGAGTTGCCTTTTTTAAAAAAAACAACAACCCCCCCCCCCCCACACAAAAACATGGATGTCACTGTACTGAATGCAAGAAAAGAGTGAGAGAACAAAACGAACAAATCTGTCCCTGTCTATTTTTTCTATGCCCTTCATGATCTTGAAACCTTCAAGATCATGAAGGGCATAGAAAAAATAGACAGGGACAGATTTTTCAAATTAAGGGGATCAATAAGTATAAGGGAGCACTCAGAGAAATTGAAAGGGGAGAGGTTTAGAACAAACACCAGGAAGTTTCTTTTTCACACAGAGGGTAGTGGATACATGGAACACGCTACCAGAGGATGTGATAAACAGGAGCAAGCTACAGGGGTTCAAAAAAGCTTTGGATAGGTACTTGGAAGACAAAGGGATTGAGGGGTACAGATAAGAGTAGAGGTAGATTATAGGGATGGGATTAGAGGTAAATTACAAAATTAATCAGGGACCACTGTTCAGGCACTAGGCCTGATGGGCCGCCGCGGGAGCGGACCGCTGAGCAAGATGAACCTCTGGTCTGACTCAGCGGGGGCAACTTCTTATGTTCTTAAAAATAATAACTACACAGGAGGACAAGTTTCAAAGTGACACACTCTAGTCAATGGTGATTTACTAGAGTAAGTCTGCCGATTATTGCCCTCCCACAGTGGGAAGAAAAAGTTCCATAATGCACCTTTATAGTTACATTCACAGGAAAGGGATTGGGACTTGTATACCGCCTTTTTGTAGTTTTACAACCACACTCAAAGCGGTTTACATACAGGTACTTCAAGCATTTTCTTTCTCTGCCCTGGTGGGCTCACAATCTATCTAATGTACCTGGGGCAGTGGAGGATTAAGTGACTTGCCCAGAGTCACAAGGAGCAGCCTGGGGTTTGAACTCACAACCTCAGGGTGCTGAGACTGTAGCTCTAACCACTGCGCCACACCTCTCCTCAGGCAGTGTTCCAAGTGGCATATTTAAGCTGGTGAGGAAAAGCAAGCACATACGAAGGTGGTTTAAAACGTTCAGTTAAAAAAAAAAAAAAAAAGTTAAACAAATATTTTTAACAAAAAAAAGTTAGATTTCTCAACATAGTCCTGCGAGTGTTCAGTTTTTCCATCTCGTCCGTGTCAAATTTTAAAAAAATATTTAACTCATTTTTTTTTTTTTACTGAACTTTTCAAACCGCTCTCGTAGTTTGCCTTTCCAACTCTATGCACGCACTTTTGCATGCCAGGTAGAACACTGCTGGCAATGCCTATAGGTACCCTGCAGGAATAGCAAATTTCAAAGCAAAATTTGAACTTTTGCTTTGAAAATTGATGAAAAGTCAAAAGGTTTAGCCTATCCAAGGACTTTGTTCTAGATATGAACAGTTTGAAAATTGCTCCCTGGGTAACTTGTCTCTTAAACACAATTATTTTGCTATAAATCAGAATGCTAAATGCTGAACACAATGGTCAACTACTTGGCAGCTAGGCTTCAATGCTAAAAAATGCAAGATAATGCACCTGGGTAAGAGAAACCCGCGTAGAACTTATGTACTAAATGGTGAGACCTTGGTTAGGACCACGGCGGAACGCGACCTAGGGGTGATCATTAGTGAGGACATGAAGGTTGCCAATCAAGTGGAGAAGGCTTCCTCCAGGGCAAGACAAATGATGGGGTGTATCCGCAGAGGTTTCGTCAGCAGGAGACCTGAAGTTATGATGCCGTTGTACAGAGCCATGGTGAGGCCTCACTTGGAGTACTGTGTTCAGTTTTGGAGACCACACTACCGAAAGGACGTGCTGAGGATTGAGTCGGTTCAGCGAACGGCCACCAGGATGGTCTTGGGGCTCAAGGATCTCACGTATGAAGAAAGATTTAAAAAACTGCGGCTGTACTCACTTGAGGAAAGAAGAGAACGGGGAGATATGATTGAAACATATAAGTACATCACGGGACGCATCGAGTCAGAAGATGATATCTTCTGGCTCATGGGACCCTCGACCACCAGAGGGCATCCGCTGAAAATCAGGGGAGGGAAGTTTCATGGCGACTCCAGGAAGTACTTCTTCACCGAAAGAGTAGTGGATCATTGGAACAGACTCCCACTCCAGGTGATAAAGGCCAGCAGCGTGACGGATTTTAAGAGAAAATGGGATACTCACGTGGGATCTTTAAGGGAGTAAATTCAGGGGAGGGGATACTTGGAATGGGCAGACTTGGTAGGCTGCAGCCCTTTTCTGCTGCTTTTTTCTATGTTTCTATGTTTCTACTTTGAAGAGTTCTTGGCTGATCCACATCTCGGTGGACAAATTACGCACTAGCTTTGTTTCCAGTTATGTATGTGACAAAATCCTTTTTCAGTCACTGTATGATATTTAATGGATCCAATTAACTTAACACTTATCGAACATTTTTCTAAATATTGCACCTTAAGTCCCAACAAAAACCCTTCCTTTCCCCCAACCCCCAGAAAAATACCACACGCCTTACTCCAATTCTGATTTTGGCTACGTACAGTTTCAGTAGAATACTTACCATCAGGTTTCAAAGGAATTTTGTTCAAATAAAACCTGAGATTCCACAAGTCATTCTGACATCGAGAATCTTTAAAGTTCTGTATGAATAAATATAAAAATAAAACGACATCAGTTGATGTTTTACAAACCAAATATGGCTCTACTTTTGGCAATTATCAATTTCTCCACATGCAGAGAATGGGGAAAAGAGCACATAAAGAACCTCTGTTGAGTAGGAATTAAGTCACGCTACCAGGCACATGTTAATTAAAAATATTCAAATTTATGCAGATTAGTTATCTCAAAGCTAAGACAAGCTCACCGGGTACTGGTGTCGATACTTGTACAAATCTCTCGCTGCATAAAAGCTTCTCTTTGGTTTGATTATCTGTTCAGCTACAGAATTGCTCTACAACATAAAACAAAAATATTCACGTCTCCAGTAGCACCAAGCTATATTTTTACCCTATTGCTCCTTGTTTTAAGTTTCAAGTTTTATTAAAAGTTTGATGAATCGCTATATCGTAATGGAAAGCGATGTACAAGTCTAAAAGCACAGTTACTTACCGTAACAGGTGTTATCCAGGGACAGCAGGCAGATATTCTCACATGTGGGTGACGTCATCCACGGAGCCCCAGCGCGGACAGCTTTTCAAGCAAACTTGATTGAAGTTTCAAGTTTGCACACTGCACCACGCATGTGTGTGCCTTCCTGATCCACTAGAGGGCGCATACCCTCCTCATGGTCCTCAGTTCAGATAGCTAGCAAAGAAGCCAACCTCGGGGAGGCGGGCGGGTTGTGAGAATATCTGCCTGCTGTCCCTGGATAACACCTGTTACGGTAAGTAACTGTGCTTTATCCCAGGACAAGCAGGCAGCATATTCTCACATGTGGGTGACCTCCAAGCTAACCAAAAAGGGACGGAGGGAAGTTGGCAATACAAGAAAACAGATTACACAAAACCGACTGGCCAAACCGGCCGTCGCTCCTGGACAGAGTATCCAGGCAGTAGTGGGAGGTGAAAGTATGAACCGAAGACCAAGTGGCAGCCTTGCAAATCTCCTCGATAGGCGTCGACCTGAGGAAAGCTACAGAAGCCGCCATCGCTCGGACTTTATGTCCCGTGACTCGACATTGCAGCGCGAGACCAGCCTGAGCGTAGCAAAAGGAAAAACAAGCAGCCAACCAGTTGGACAAGGTGCGCTTGGAAACTGGGCGTCCCAACCAATTAGGGTCAAAGGACAAAAAGAATTGAGGAACCGTCCAAGGAGACTGAGTGCGTTGAAGACAAAAATCCAACGCCCTCTGACAGTCAATTGTGTGAAGCGCCATCTCGCTAGGAGGCGAGTGGGGCTTCGGAAAAAAGACCGGAAGAACAATGGAAAGATCGAAAGGAAAGTCCGAAACCACCCTGGACAAGAACTGGGGTTGAGTACGCAGGACCACCGTGTCATGATGAAATACAGGAAAAGACGGGTCCGCAACCAGAGCTTGCAGCTCACTGACTCTGCGAGCAGACGTGAGAGCAACCAGGAAACCCACCTGCCAGGTGAAGTAATTCAAAAGAGCTTCATCAATGGAATCAAATGGAGGTATCACCAATTGAGCCAGGAACACACAAAGATCCCAAACCACCGGAGGGATGTACAATGAAGAAATCCCTCATAAAACGGGAAACCATCTGGTGGACGGAGAGCAGCGTCCCATTTAGCGGCCGAAGAAAGGCAGCAAAAGCACAGAGGTGGACTCGAATAGATGTAGATTTGAGACCAGACCGAGACAAGTGCAACAGAAAATCCAGCACTGAAGGCAAGGAGGCAGAGAGCGAATCCATGCGGTGCTCAGCACACCACTCAGCAAATCAGGACCATATCTGGGAAAAGCATTGCCGAGTGGAGATCTTTCGAGAGGCCTCGAGAACACCCCCACCAACTGAGAGAAACAGAAGGAGGGAGGCACGTTGCGAGGAACCAAGCTGATAATTGTAGAGACTGCAGATTGGAATGCAACAGAAACCGCAACACAGAGACAGCGGAGACGGGAACATAGGTAGAAGCTGAGTCTCCCTGACACGCTGGAGGAGCAGGGAGAACCATGGCCGCCAGGGCCACAGAGGAGCCATCAAGATCCTGGTGGCGCAGACCGACAGGAGGTGTATCAAAGACCCGAGAATCAGAGTAAAGGGAGGGAACGCATAGAGGAACCTGCCCATTCCATCGAGAAGGCAAGCATCCTCCTCGATGCGAACCCAGGAGAACATCCTCGAGCAATATCGAGGCAACCAGTGAGTGAGGGGCGAAGCGAACAGAACTACCTGTTGGGTTCCCCACCGAACAACCACATGCCGCAGAGTCCGAGAATGGAGCAACCATTCATGCGGTCGAAAAGGGCGACTCAACGTGTCCAACAGACAATGCTGCACGCCCTGGAAAAACACCGCCCGAAGAAAGAAGCAGTGGTGTAACGTCCCCTGCCAATGACGAAGGGCTTCCCTGCAAAGTAACAGGGAACCTGTACACCCTGGCTTGGTCACAGAAATAACGCCCCCGAGATGTCGGGACGCACCAGGACCCCGCAATCTTGCAACCCATAACGAAAATCCACCACGGCATTGTAAATGGCCCGGAGCTCCATCAGATTGATGCGGCTGCGACAGTCTGCACCCGACCAAGGACCCTGAGTCCGAAGGCCGTCGAGGTGCACCCCTAAGCCCATGCCGAGGAGTCCATCGGCAGAACCTTCTGATGCGGGGATACGAAGTGGTGGCCCACCAACGAAACGAGCGTGTCCAGGAGGGAGGCACCACAATGTGCTGGGAAGCGGGATCCCGATCCTGCCATCACTGAGATGCTCGGGTCCAGCGGGGAACACGAAGATGAAACCAGACGAACAGCGGGACATCACCGTGGAGACCCCTGATCCAAAAAGGATCAGCAACAGCTCAGCCGAGGCCGAAGACCGCTGAGACACCAGCTGACTCAAGCGCCGACAGGCAGCCTGCCGAGGCAGAGGCAGAAAAGACCGGAGGCGGACCGAGGACAGAGGGGCCACCTTCCGGCATAAACAAACAAGGGCCTCCCCCTGAGGCCGAGACAAGAAGGAGCGCAGACAAACTGGGTCCAGGTCCGCCCCGACGGACTCCCGAGATCGGGGTGGGCAGAGTCTGACCCACTCCCGTACTAGAAACTAGTGCAGGTCACGAAGGGCCAGGACTAGACGCAGAAGGGAGGATGGGAATGCCCAACCGACAGAAGAGAGGCAATACTCCCGGTGCGTAGACACAGAGACACCCCTCCCGAAGGGAGGGGAGGAATCCCCAGAAGGGGAGCAACCCAGAGGCTATGCGAGAATAGTCAAAAGGACGGCCAGGAGTCGCCGAAGCCGGCGGCTGAACCCTAACCCGGCGCTGCTGCAGCTATTGCGGCTGTTGCGAAGGAGGCCGAGATAACACAAGAAAGGTATCCAGAGGGCCCCTCCGGAGAAGGAGACCAACCCACCAAGGCAGACGGGATTTAGCTGGAGGCGTCCCGAGGGGCGAAGGACCGGTCGCGGTCTGAGAGGCGGTTAGTGGCCACCGCAAGAGAGGCCTGAAGAAGCGCAGAACTCACGCAAGTAAAAGCGGCGAGACGACCCTGGAGGTTCGGATCCTCAGCCACACTCTGCGCCAAGCGAGATGACGCATGGTGGGAGCAATAGAGCCGGAGCAGGGAGAGAGTCTCCTCCAGGAAACCAAACTCCGCACTACAAGAGTCCGTCACGGCTGCCCGGAATGAACCGAAGATAAAGCGGGGAAGCCTCTCAAACCGGAGCTGGAGACGCCGAGGCGCAAACCCGCAGTCGATGCCGAGGCCCAATACCTCAGCCGCTGCCGAGGTAAAACGGCCCAAGTGACGTCAAGGCACAAAGCTTCCGTCGACGGCACGAAGCCTCGGCAACGACGAGGCACCGAGCTCCAGCCGACGATGAGGCCCTCAGCCTCAGTCGACGTCGAGGCACAAGCCTCAGGCGACGTCAAAGCACCAGCGTCAAATGACGCGGAGCACACGGCCGCAGCCGACGTTGAAGGTACAAAGACACACAGCCTCAGTCGACATCGAGACCCCAAGCCCCAGTCGACAGTGAGTCAGAAAATCAAAGCACAAAGCCTTAGACGACGTCAAGGCACCCAGCCGCATACTACGTCGAGGCACAAGGCCTCAGGCGGTGGTGAGGCACCAAGCCGCAGTCGACGTCGAGGCACAAAGCCTCAGTCGAGGCACCAGGCCCCAGTCGACGTCGAGGCACCAAGCCCCCAGTCGACGTCGAGGCACGAAACCTTCGTCGACGTCGAGGTACGAAGCCTCCGTTGAGGCACGAAGCCTCAGTCGACGTCGAGGCACGAAACCTCCGTCGACGTCGAGGCACGAAACCTCCGTCGACGTCGAGGCACGAAACCTCCGTCGACGTACGAAGCCTCCGTCGAGGTCGAGGCACGAAGCCTCCGTCGAGGCACGAAGCCTCCGTCGAGGCACGAAACCTTCGTCGACGTCGAGGTACGAAACCTCCGTCGACGTCGAGGCACGAAACCTCCGTCGACGTACGAAGCCTCCGTCGAGGTCGAGGCACGAAGCCTCCGTCGAGGTCGAGGCACGAAGCCTCCGTCGACGTACGAAGCCTCCGTCGACGTCGAGGCACGAAACCTCCGTCGACGTCGAGGCACGAAGCCTCCGTCGACGTCGAGGCACGAAGCCTCCGTCGACGTCGAGGCACGAAGCCTCCGTCGGGGCACGAAGCCTCCGTCGGGGCACGAAGCCTCCGTCGGGGCACCAAGCCTCCGTCGGGGCACCAAGCCTCCGTCGGGGCACCAAGCCTCCGTCGGGGCACCAAGCCTCCGTCGGGGCACCAAGCCTCCGTCGGGGCACCAAGCCTCCGTCGGGGCACCAAGCCTCCGTCGGGGCACCAAGCCTCCGTCGGGGCACCAAGCCTCCGTCGAGGCACCAAGCCTCCGTCGAGGCACCAAGCCTCCGTCGAGGCACCAAGTCTCCGTCGAGGCACGCAGCCTCCGTCAAGGCACGCAGCCTCAGTCGACGCACGAAGCCTCAGGCGACGTCGAGGCACGAAACCCCCGTCGACGTCGAGGCACACAGCCTCCGTCGAGGCACGAAGCCTCCGTCGAGACACCAAACCTCCGTCGAGGCACCAAGCCTCCGTCGAGGCACCAAGCCTCCGTCGAGGCACGAAGCCTCCGTCGAGGCACCAAACCTCCGTCGAGGCACCAAGCCTCCGTCGACGGCGAGGCACGAAGCCTCCGTCGAGGCACGAAGCCTCCGTCGAGGCACGAAACCCCCGTCGACGTCGAGGCACACAGCCCCCGTCGAGGCATGAAGCCTCCGTCGAGGCACCAAACCTCCGTCGAGGCACCAAGCCTCCGTCGAGGCACCAAGCCTCAGTCGACGTCGAGGCACGAAGCCTCAGTCGACGTCGAGGGACGAAGCTCCAGTCGACGTCGAGGCACGAAGCTCCAGTCGACGTCGAGGCACATCGAGTTTCAGAAGTCGGCACCGTACCAATGAAACTGGTAATAAAGGTGCAGCAGTGCACTCCATAAGGGCAACCTCGATATGAGTATTCCCATGAAAGGAGGCACGCTTTGAAGGTCTCGTAGAGGCGGGCACGATCGCACTCGATGCCTGGAATGCCTGAGACTCAGCCGGTGGCGTTACCGAGGTAACGCACCTAGAAGAAAGAAAGAAAGAAAAACTTACCGGGGATCGAAGCTGCACAGTCCGATTCCAACGAAGGAAAGAGGGTCCCGGCCATTCTGCTCACACGAGGTGAGCCCAGAGAGAGGCCAGGGAAGAAGAAAATACAGCTGCAGGCAAATGAGGCCTAGCCGCATGGCTGAGGCCCAAGAAGGGCCTGCCGGAGGAAAAACACAATAAAAAGTCCTCTTTTTTTTATTTTTATTTTTTTTTTTGAAACAAAGAAATACACGATCAATTAACAAACGCACAGCGACTCCCTAACAAAATAAAGAAGCCGCGGTGCCAGAAAGGCACTTAGAAGAACGCAGAGAAGAGAGACAAGGTCTTTCTGGCTCAGCGGAAAACTAAGAACTGAGGACCATGAGGAGGGTATGCGCCCTCTAGTGGATCAGGAAGGCACACACATGCGTGGTGCAGTGTGCAAACTTGAAACTTCAATCAAGTTTGCTTGAAAAGCTGTCCGCGCTGGGGCTCCGTGGATGACGTCACCCACATGTGAGAATATGCTGCCTGCTTGTCCTGGGATAAAAAAGCATATAAAAACATTTTGCAATTCAGGGAGACAACCTGATTGACATACACTAATCAATAAACACGAACAGATCTTGTTTCATTCTAACAATGTATTTAATTGTAATGTATATACTGTCTGCCTAGCACAAGCCCTTCAAAATGATTTAAAGAAAAGATCCAGTTGTAAGATAATAATTAAACCAAATATAAAACTATAGAAGCTAAAGAGCTAATATTTTTATATATCCATAGATAATAAAAACATGCACAGTGAATGGTAGCTTTGGCCTTAATGGTTTTAAACACTCCCTCATGTCTGGTCCAGGGTATTAAGCAAAGTATGTACGCGTGTGTAAGCGGGACATCTGAAAACTGTATTCAATGATGGTTTTTTGAATCTCTGTAACTCTAGAGGGCATAATTTGAAGTTACAGGGAGGAAGACTTAGGAGCCATGCTAGGAAATTCTTCTTCGTGGCGAGGGTGCCCTCCCGAGGGAAGTGGTGGAGAGGAAAATAGTGATGGAATTTTAAAATGCGTGGGATAAAAATTAGAGGATCTCTAATTAGAAAATGAAGGATGCAAAGGAAAGAACTACCGGACAGACCTCCACGGTCTGTGTCCCATATATGGCGATTCGGTGTGGGATGGGCTGGGCTGGGCATCCATGTGAACTCCACTAATATGGAACAGGAGGATGTTACTGGCCAGACTTTACGGCAGATATCCTGCAAACAACAGGATGGTTGGATAGGCTGCAGTGAGCTTGGACGGCAACTTCAGCATTTGGAACCTAGGACAATATCAGACTTTACAGCCTAAAAATATCAAAGAAGAGACAAGTTAATCTAATCATGTATTTTTTTAAATGAGTATAACTTATGGGCTGACTGGATGGACCGTTCAGGTCTTTATCTGCCGTCATTTACTATGTTACTATGTATTGTTTTGTTTTAACTGCATCTGCTCTTTACACCCCTCCAGAGGCTGATACACTAGGTGGCTTACACATCCTACCTAATGGTTGAACCAGACCTCCATTTCCTTGGAAATATTTTGCCTTGTGCCGCATAAAGAGCAATTCCCCCCCCCCCCCCCACCAAGTATATTCTTGGGACATTTTAGGTATAAAAATAGAACATTAGAGGTTAACCGTTTCTCTTACTTAGCAACCCGAGATCAAAAGCTTAGTAGAAGCTTAGTTTAGTAGTCCAATGGCAGATGTAATTGAGAGGTCTTCATGTAATCACTAGGGTTTATATACAGGCTACGGCAACTCTATTTATATAGGCCTACTTAGAAACCCCCTCCCCCCAAACAAAAACCAAAAAAAACCCAAACAAACTGAAAAGAAGCTCAGAGGAGATATGATAGAGGTTTATAAAATACTGAGTGGATGTGAATCACTCTAGCGATTTTTACTATTTGCAGAGACTCTCGGCGTGACACATCATCTGTTTGGTTTTATATTATCTTTTTCAATATTTGTTGTGACATATGTTTTTTCCTTTATCTACCATGGACCCCTGATGAAGATTGTCCGAAACACGGACCGTGTTGTGTCCCCCGTTTGGTAAAAAGGTTTTAATATATAGTTTGCTTGTCACAATAAAATTCGCCTACATCATTGTACATATCTGCAGTTTTGGTTTGTTTGTTCCTGTTCCTGATCTCATTCCTCCCCAATTCCTCCCCTACCCCCCCCCACAGCATAAGCTTCAAAGACGAAACCTGGACCCCCACCCCTTGGTCAGATCACCTCCGATGCAACTTCAACTTACACTGGCTCAAAAAACAAAGCCAAAGGACTCCAAGAACTACTCACAAAGAAAAAACAATATGGACTAGAGGTCAACTAAACCCTGAAAAATTCTGGTCCCACTACAACCCAACATCCACCACAGACCCAAACCCCAACTTCATCCCAGGCTGGAACAACTTCACCACCCAGGTTCTAAATCACCTGGCCCCACTAAAACCCTATAAGAAAAAACACCACACATCTGCCAACTGGTTTGACGCCAACCTACTAGCTCTGAAACGAGCAGTACGCAAACTAGAAAGAATCTGGTGCAAATCCGGCACAGATACAGATAGATATGCCTGGCGTACTAAAGTTACCGAATACAAAAAAATGATCAAGGAGAAACGCTCCAAATATTATGCCCAATCAATCAACACCCCAACCCTGAACAGCAATAAACTCTTCAGACTTATCAACTCATTATTTGACATCAACTCATATAAAAGCTCCCCCACAGACCTCCCACCCTCTCCAACAAACCTAGCTGACTACAGTACTTCACCAAAAAAATTCACAACTTAAAAACCTCTCTCACAACAACAAGCACCAGCCCATCAACCCTTCTGCCCACCCCAAACAATGAAGGTATTATCGCCGACATGACCTGGAATCGCTTCGAGAACCCAGACTGGAACCTATATACTAAATATGCCAAATCAAACTGCCTTCTAGACAATTGCCCCCCCCTCCATCATGAAAACAGCCCCCCCCTCCTTTCAAAGTGGAGTTCTTCAACTGGATTACCCTCTTCCTGTCCACTGGTTACTTCCCACTGGAACTTGGCCACATCCTCATATCTCCAACCATCAAAATCCCAAAGAACCACTCTCCACAACCACCAACTACCGTCGCCAACATACCCTTCTTCCTCAAGATTATGGAAGGCCTTGTAAACCAGGACCTCATGTCCTACCTCGATAAATTTAACATCCTTCATGACTCCCAGTCTGGATTCCACACAAACTACAGCACGGAAACCGTCCTAGCATCTCTAACCGACTACCTCCTCCAACTATTCTCACAGGGAAA
Organism: Geotrypetes seraphini; assembly: GCF_902459505.1. Lineage (NCBI taxonomy): Eukaryota > Metazoa > Chordata > Amphibia > Gymnophiona > Dermophiidae > Geotrypetes > Geotrypetes seraphini. The sequence continues at coordinate 53,446,616 of NC_047086.1, forward strand.
CAGTGCCCTAATACTCCAGTTTGACCTCAGTAGTGCCTTTGACCTGGCAGACCATGACATTCTACTCAACTACCTCGATTCCATAGGCATTTCGGGACAGGTACTAACCTGGCTCACAGGCTTCTTAAAAAACCGCACCTACCAAGTACACAATGAAGGAACCTACTCCCACACCTGGTCCAACCCCTGTGGTGTTCCACAAGGCTCCCCCCTATCACCTTCTCTATTCAATATCTACATGACTTCACTGGGACACATGTTATCTGACCGAAAGTTGAAACCCTTCTTTAGATACGTGAAAGGGAAAAAACCCACAAAAGAGGCGGTGGGACCCCTGGACGACCAGGGAAGAAAAGGGTACATCAAAGAGGATAAACAAATTGCAGACAAACTAAATTCCTTCTTTGCGTCCGTCTTTACGGAGGAGGATACCGCAAAAATACCAGAAGCAGTGAAAGTGTTTAGTGGAGTAATAGAAGACAGCCTCACCACAGTTGAAGTGGAGTTGGACCAGATATACTACCAGATCGACAAACTTAAAAGTGACAAATCCCCTGGACCGGATGGAATTCACCCGAGAGTTTTAAAGGAATTGAAGGTTGAAATCGGAGAGCTATTGCAAAAACTTGCCAATCTGACAATCAGAACTGGACAGATACCAGAAGACTGGAAGATAGCGAACGTCACGCCAATTTTCAAAAAAGGATCGAGAGGGGAACCGGGCAACTACAGACCTGTGAGCCTTACATCTGTCCCTGGAAAGATGGTTGAAGCACTGATCAAGGATAGCATAGTCCGGCACCTAGATACACACGACTTGATGAAACCCAGTCAACATGGGTTCAGGAAAGGGAAATCATGTTTGACGAATCTACTTCAATTTTTTGAGACCGTGAACAAGCAAATTGATAGTGGAATGCCGGTGGACATAATATATTTGGACTTCCAGAAGGCGTTCGACAAAGTTCCACATGAAAGACTTCTCAGGAAACTACAAAGCCATGGAATAGAGGGAGATATACACAGGTGGATAGGCAAATGGCTGGAAAACAGAAAGCAGAGAGTGGGCATAAATGGGAAGTTCTCAGACTGGGAGAAAGTGACTAGTGGTGTGCCCCAGGGCTCGGTTCTTGGGCCGATCCTATTTAATATTTACATCAATGACCTGGAAGAAGGAGTATCCAGTGAGATCATTAAGTTTGCAGATGACACAAAGCTATGCCGGGCAATCAGATCGCAGGAGGATAGCGAGGAACTCCAGAGCGACTTGTATCAGTTAGAGAAATGGGCAGAGCAATGGCAGATGAAGTTCAACGTGGAGAAATGCAAAGTAATGCATTTAGGTAGTAAGAATAAGGAACACGAGTATAGAATGTCAGGCGCAACTCTGGGTAAGAGCGAACAAGAAAAGGACCTGGGTGTACTGATAGATAGGCCCCTGAAGCCGTCGGCACAATGCGCGGCAGCGGCAAAGAAAGCAAACAGAATGTTAGGCATGATAAAGAAGGGAATCACGAGTAGATCGGAGAAAGTCATAATGCCGCTTTATAGAGCAATGGTCAGACCGCACTTGGAATACTGTGTACAACATTGGTCTCCCAACCTAAAGAAGGATATAAAACTGCTGGAGAGGGTGCAGAGATGAGCAACGAAGCTGATAAGAGGTATGGAGAACTTGGAATATGAGGAACGACTCAAGAAACTGGGACTGTTCTCCCTTGAGAAGAGGAGGCTGCGAGGAGACATGATCGAGACTTTCAAAATGCTGAAAGGCATCGATAAAATAGAGCAGGAAAATAAATTATTTACATTGTCCAACGCGACACGGACAAGAGGACATGGTTTGAAGCTAAGGGGGGACAAGTCCAGGACAAATGCCAGGAAGTTCTGCTTTACACAGCGAGTGGTAGACGCCTGGAATGCTCTCCCAAAGGAGGTTATTAAGGAATCCACTGTGCTAGGATTCAAAGGCAAATTAGATGCACATCTCCTTACGAGAGGCATAGAGGGATATGGGTGACTAAAACTACATCAGGTGTATACCTGACTGGGCCTCCGCGTGTGCGGATCGCCGGACTCGATGGACCATGGGTCTGATCCGGAGATGGCAGTTCTTATGTTCTTATGTTACGCAGATGACATCACAATTGTCATCCCCATCTACTCATTCTCGCAAGAAACAGAGCAACACATCTCATCAGTACTTACTATGGTCGAACACTGGACCACTCAGTCCAAACTGAAACTAAATCCAGAAAAGACCAAACTCTTCCTAGCAAGTCCCAACCACAAATTAACGAACACCACCTTACAACTCAACGACCTATTAACCCCACCATCAAAATCCTTGGAGTCATACTAGACCGCTGCCTGACCTTCGAAGACCACACCAACGCCCAGGTCAAAAAATGCTTTTATACCCTCTGGAAACTCCGTACCATCAAACATTACTTCGACTTCCCTTCCTTCAGATTGCTGGTCCAATCCCTAATCCTAAACACACTGAATTACTGTAATATAATTTATATAGGCTCCTACAAGAAAACCATCAAGCGACTGAGACTTATCTAAAACACCGCGGTCCGCCTAATCTTTGGCCTCAAAAAGTCAGACCACATCACCCCTTACTATAGAAAACTGCACTGGTTGCCAATAGAAGCGAGAGTCATCTTCAAATTCGCCTGCCTCTGCTTCAAAACCTTAACTGGCTTATCCCCGATTTATCTATCTCACCACTTCGTGTTCCCTGGAACCACTCGCACGCGTAATGCCAACCTGTTTACCTACCCTTCCCCAAAGGGATGCACCTACAAAAGATTCTTCAATAGAACTCTCTCATAACAAGCTGGCAGATGGACAAACTGCCTGACCACCCTCATCTCATCTGCCCCATCTTACTCATCCTTCAGGAAATCTCTCAAATCTTTCCTCTATGACAAATTTCTGGAACCTCCCCCATCACCAAATAATCAAATACTACTATCCTATAACTGATACTAGTTGTCTTCTTGACATTCACCACCCTGCATTGGTTTTGTACACTGCTTTGTTCTTTATAATGCCTCTCGCACTGCCTCTCCATTATATACATATCTCTGCTGTATATGTACAGTCTCCTGCATGGAAAATTCTACACTGTTCTTTGCTGTATAAATACCTTTACTGAATATGTACAGTTCGCATTGTATCTTCGCTATAAATGTACAGTCTCTTACACTGTAAACCACTTTGAACTGTTTGTGGTACTGCGGTATATAAAAAATAAAGTTATTATTATTAAAGTTATTTTTTTACTGCAGACGAGGTTGGACCTCCCTTCTTTTGGTTCTGTTGCTCTGTGCTTTTTTGTCCAACCTGTGAATCACTTGTTTACACTTTCCAAAAACACTAGGACTAAGGGTAGATTTAAAACAAACCATGAAAATATTTTTTCACTCCAATGTGTAATTACATTCTAGAATTTGTTGTCAGAGAACATGGTGAAAGCAGTTAGCTTAGCAGGGTTTAAAAAAAAGGTTTGGATAACTTCCTAAAATAAAAGGCTAAGTCATTATTAAGATGAACTTGTGAAAATTCATTGCTTATTCCTAGGACAAGCGGCATAAAATCTGTTTTACTCTTTGTGATCTGGGTTGGCCACTGTTGGAAACAGGATACTGGGCTTGATAGAAACATCATGGCAGATAAAGGCCAAATGGCCCATCCAGCGTGCCCTTTCACAGTAACCATTTTCTCTTCCTTCGGTCTGTCCCAGTAAGGCAACTCTTATGTTCTTATGTATTCATTAGTGTTATCAGTGCTGCCCCTCGGGGCAAACCACTTTGTAATGTTTTTAAACAGACCTAATTTTTACAATAACTCTTGTAAATCTATGTGCTGGCACTAGAAAAGGTTCAAAGAGTGACCAAGATGATAAAGGGGATGGAACGCCTCTCATACGAGGAAAGACTAAAAAGGTTAGGGCTCTTCAGCTTGGAAAAGAGATGGCTGAGGGTAGATATGATTGAAATCTACAAAATCTTGAGTGGAATAGAACGGGAACAGGTACAAGTGTAGCTGCGAGTGAGAAGAAACAGGCTGTGAGGGGAACAAGACATGATTTGTTAGAAAGGACATAAGATACAGAGGAAAGAGGATCTGAAAAAAATAGGAGTATCTTTGTAGGCTTGGGAAAGAGGGGTTAAGAGAAAGGTGAGAGGAAAGAGAAGACATAATGGAGGGAACAGACATGAAGGTGACAAAGATAAGAAGTGGCATAAGGAGTGACACTAGAAGGAAGTGAGATGAGAGAAGGTAGAGAGACAGGATATGGAGAGTCAAAATGCATGGCATAAAGATCAATGAAAGAAATGAGAAGCCTGGATAAGAATTTATAAAAGCACAAGGCAGAGAATATAGTTCAAACTCCTCTTACTGACTTACAAGTGCACTCACTCGGTAGCCCCTCAAATCTCTCCTCACTTATCTCCCCCTATGCTCCCCCCGTGAACTCCGTTCATCTGGTAAGTCCCTCTTAACTGTACCCTTCTCCTCCACCACCAACTGCAGACTCCGCCCCTTCCTTCTTGCTACACCATATGCCTGAAACAGGCTGCCAGAGTCAATACGTCATGCTCCATCTCTAGCAGTAATCCAAATCCAAGCTAAAAGCCCACTTTTTTTGAAGCTGCTTACAACTTTAACTCCTACTCATCATCAGATATCTTTACCCCTCATATCATTCCTTCTGCTAGAAACTCCACAACCCTGAGATGTCATGTCCATCTAAATTAGATTGTAAGCTCTTCTGAGCAGGGACCGTCTATTGAATGTTAAATGTACAGAGCTGCGTACACCTTTCAGCGCTTTAGAAATGATAAATGAAGATCTTTACTTTCTTTCTTCTGTTTTGTTGCCCCCTTTGTCCCTTGTCTGTACACCAGTTTATTCAGTTAGAATCAATGACAAATATGCCCCTGACACAGACGTGATGTTATAAGGCTAATGATGACTATAGATTTATGGAAAACCCCCTTGATGCCTGTTTTAGCTATATACAATTTTAATACCATTAGAATGCATCTACTTTTTGATGCTGCTGTTTGGCATTTTGATCCTTCTACATAGAAGAGTTAGGTAACCAATCAATAACTGTCTTCTTATAACTTAAGACATTTCAACAACTATGAACTCACCTTCACACTTAACCACTAAATGAACTTGGTTTGCTTGAAAAAAAACAAAACAAAAACCCAACCCACCCAACACCTAGGATGTTGAAATCCATCTACCGTATATACTCGAATATAAGTCAATTCGAGCATAAGACGAGGTACCCTTTTTCACCCCAAATAGGAGGAAAAAAGGTTGACTCGAATATAAGACTAGGGGGGGGGTTAATATTCATGTGCCCTGCCCCCACCCTCCCTTACCTGGCTCTGCACTCAGCCCCCCTTCCCTGCAAAGCTCTGCACCCAGCTCCTTTCCCTCCCTTGCTCTCCACCCTGTCTCGCAGGACTTGTGGAAACTTACGGCAGCCATTCAGCGAGTGGCTCAGCGCCGGGCAGGAGTGCGGAAAGCTCACTCCTGCCCGGTACACCGCTGGACCACCAGGGATTCAAAAAGGTACGCAGGCGTAGGCAAAAAATAACTGTCCGTGTCTCCTGTCTGTGTCAATGCTATGTTGTGTGGATCCAACTGCCAACATTCTTAACTAATTGTGACACCATCAAACACTGAAAAGACAAACGTTCTCTTAGGCTTCCATGGCTGGCGTCATGATTGTTGCAGTTGTCCGGGTCTCACCTGCGTCTGGGTAGGCAGAGCCAACGTTTCAGCCATCATGCTGATGGCTGAAACATCTGTTGTCCCTAAACAGGTATGTCAAGACCCGGTTAACTGCAACAGTCACTGAACAGACAATGTCACCATTATAGGCTGGGATAGTCAGCGCTATACTTAAAAAGAAAATATAAGGTTAATTTTATTACTATATCACCTCAGGTGTTTCTGCTTTTTAAAGCATAATGATTCTTTGGATTCTGGTTTACTCTAATGGCAGTGTCTCGCAAACTTTCCGGCCGGCGGCACACTTAAACCCAGTGTCCCGGCCGGAAGTCACACGGAAGTGCGTGGTCATCTACGCGATGACATCGCATGCATGTGTGACGTCATTGTGTTGATGTCCGCGCATGCAAAGGCCCATCTGGCCATGACCTGTTTCGGTAGAGGGATCCAGGAGGAGAGGCGGTGCGGGGAGAGGAGGACAAGACGCAGGAGAGGATGAGAGTCATCCGTACGGCGCGGATGACTCTCCTCCTCGCCAGTGTGTCGCGGCACACCTGAAATCTCAGGAGGCACACAGTTTGCAATACACTGCTCTAATGCTATATCTGTGGTGGACTATGGGAGTGGAGCAATAGCCAAATGGTTAGTGCAGGGTCCTGGGGAACCGAGTTTGATTCACAGTGCAGCAATACGTGACTCTGGGCAAGTCACTTATGCCTCCATTGCCCCAGGTACAAATTAAATACCGCCATATAATACCGCAAACCACTTTGACTGTAAGCGCAGAAAGGTGGTATATCACACCCCACCCTTTAGCCATAAAACTTGACATATCAAGCCCTGATTTTATTTTGAGTTCAAGTAATTTTATTTGCTTCCATGCGAATAAATTATTGCTGTTGGTTTACTCAAGTAGGGTGTGCCCCCCCCTTATCACCTTATGCTGGGATGCAAAAGCTTCATTCAACAATACAGCGGAACTTGACTATACCGTCTAGAAAGGAATTAAGTCTGCAGACAGTGAGAGAAAAGGTTTTTTTTTCATATAGTGGTCCAGATGAGTGGAATAAGGTTCCTTCTTTCATTAAGCAGCAAGAAAGTTTGCAGGCTTTCAAGAAATTGTTAAAACGTCATTTGTCCTGTTGTATGACTTCATCAGCTTTGTTTTGACTACTACGTTTGCTCATTGAATTGATGCTTTTGGGATGGAAGGGTTGTTTGATGATGTTCATGCTGATATGTCAGTCTGATGATATAATTTGGTGGTGTCAATTTTTATTTTTGTAAAATAGTTGAAATGTTATTTATGTATGTTTGTGAATGTGTTGATGTACTTCGCCTTGTATAAGGCAGATTATAAATCAACCAAATAAAACACAAGCAAAATCAAAACCTAACTACAGAGCACAGAATTCAATACAGCCTATACAGTATAATTTCAGACATCCTAAGATAGCTAATTTCGTTAGGGAAGGAGAGTTTATGTAATGCTTCTTGGCTACCACATGTTCAAATTTGACAGTCACGCTTACTAAAATTCCACCAGTTGTTATATTCTATTTGAAAAACAATTTTCCAATTTAGCCTTATTTTATAACAAGAAAGCTTTGTGAAAAAGTCCAGAATGTGTCTATTTGAAACCTATTTTAATAAAGCAACACAAAAACCTACAATATGATGCCTTGGTAAAACAGGCTCGCAGAGCCCACATCCGAGTGCAAAAATGCCAATGACAAGCATATTTTTACCTTCTGAAATGCAGGCAAAGAATGTACATATGTACTCGTGTACACTTCCCCCTCTATATTTGTGGGGGTTTGGGACAGAGCCGGCCCGTGAATATTAAAATAACTACAAATGATATCCGGGCCGGTCGTGCCCCTTACCCCCGCTTCCCCGGGCTATTTTAAGCCCTGAAAGCCCCCCCTTAAGCCTTACCTGGTGGTCTAACGGGGTTTCGGGGCAGAAGCAATCTTCCTATGCTCCTGCTCCATGCAGATCGCTCACAGGAAATGGCTGCCTTGAGCTCCTGTAGTCTCTCGAGCCATTTCCTGTGAGTGATCTGCATGGGGCAGGAGCGTGGGAAGATCGCTCCTGCCCCAAAAACCCACTAGACCACCAGGTAAGGCTTAAGGGGGAGGTTGGGGCTTATAGGGCTTAAAATAGCCTGAAAAATGAAAATGTATTTTTTTATCTAAAACCGTGAATAAGCGAATCCGTTGATACGGAATTCACGAATACCGAGGGGGAAGTGTACACTGCTATCTCAAAGCTAAGTGGGAGACCTCCACCTGCAGTCCTGCTAGTAGAGGGTGCTGTTTCACTATCACATTTTCAATAGTGAGGGACAGGCGAGCTCTGCTGAACTCCAGGGAACCTGTCAGTCTCTAGAGACATTGAAAACATAATATTGAAGCACCACTCCCCACTGGCAGCAGTGCAGTTGGAGGACTTCCACTCAGTTTAGAGCGGTGGTCTCAAACTCGCAGCCTGGCGGCAACATGCAGCCCGCCAGGTACTATTTTGAGGCCCTCGATAGGTTTACCATAATCCCAGAAGTAAAATAAAACACTTTCTTGATCATATGTCTCTTTAGCTATAAATTACAATATTATTATTAAGACTTAGCCGAAAGGAAAGATTTATAAACCATAAAGAATTTTATCTCATGCAAAATTGTCATTTCTTTAATAAGACATGAACTATTTTTTTTCTGAGGCCCTCCGAGTACCTACAAATCCAAAACGTGGCCCCGCAAAGGGTTGAGACCACTGGTTTAGAGGGAACAGTGCTCATGTATTTCAAAAATTCACTGATACATTACAAAGCTGCCCAAACTATGCCTCCAGGAATACCTGCATGTAGTTTTCCCGTTCTGTCACTGTGCATACTTACACCTGCATGAACTACAGAGTAACTTTATAAATAAAAGTAAAAGGCTTTTTTCATGTGTGGAATAGCCTTTACATAAAGAAAACTTTATAAACCCCCCCCCAAGAAATTTTAGATAGAAGACTCCTTTGTCCCTCAACATAAAGAATTACAGAGGTCTGGGTTAAATTTAGTATCGATGTTCCCTACAATTAAGGTTACCGTATTTTTCTATTACCCCCGCCCTGTTCCGCCTCCAGCACCACCCCATTCCACTCCAGCCCCGCCCAGTTCCACCTCCAGACCCGCCCCCACAAAGCCTCCTCTCTTCTTCCGGATGAGCTTCAGCCACATCTGGAGAGCCTGGAGCATGCGTGGATGTGTGCGACATTATCCACGCAAGCTCAGAGGCCCTCTAGATCCGGCCGGGTTTTGGAAAGTCCGTCTGGGAGTCCTCTAAAAAGAGAACATGTCCGGGTTTCCCCTAACTACAATGTTGCCTACAAATACAGGGTTCCAGAAGGAGACAAAGCATATGTCTTCAAACCCCAGGAACAACGTTGCAATGACCAGACTGAAAATAAGAGGTCCCATATAAAATAAATAAATAAATAATCTATAAATACATATAAAACCATGAGTAGTTTGAAAGAAGTTTCTCTGCCTAGTGCTGTATTGTAATAGGTGGATTATAATTATTAAAAAAAAAAAAAAAAAGAAGAACAGGCTCTGAGAACTTGACAAGCTACTATTAAACATATAAAAAACATGAAGGCAGATGAAAGCCAAATGGCCTATCCAATCTGCCCATCTGGAGCATCCACTATCTCCTCCTCTCCTTAAAGATCCCACGTGCCTATCCCACGCTTTCTTGAATTCAAACACAGTCTTTGTCTCCACCACCTCTACCGGGAAACTATTCCACGCATCTACCACCCATTCTGTGAAAAAGTGTTACCTACGATTACTCCTTAACTTCATACTCTGGCCTCTCATTCCTGAGCTTCCTTTCAAATGAAAGATTTGTCCGATTGCACATTTATGCTACATATTTAAATGTCTCTATCATATCTCCCCTCTCATGCCTTTCCTCCAAAGTATACAGATTGAGATCTTTAAGTCTGTCCCCATAGGCTTTCCTCTTGACTGACTCCTTCCTGTTTATCTTTTTGAAGATGCGGTTTTCAGAATTGTATACAATTTTCTAAATGAGGTTTCACCAGAGCCTTATAAAGGGGCATCAATACCTCCTTTTTCTTACTGGACATACCTCTCCCTATGCACCCTAGCATCCTTCTAGCTTTCACAGTCACCTTTTCAACCGTTAGATTATCGCATACCATCACACCCAAGTACCGCTCCTCTTTCATGCATAAAAGTTCTTCATTCCTTAAGCTGTACTGTTCCCTTGGGGTTTTTACAGCCCAAAAGGACGATCTTGCATTTCTTAGCATCACATCTTAGCTGCCAAATTTTAGACCATTCTTCAAGCTTTGTTAGGTCCTTCCTCATGTTACACCATCAGGGGAGTCTACTCTATTGCAAGTTTTTGGTATCAAATGCAAGCGGGGAAATCTTACCTGACACACAGAAGTGTAAGTTACCTGAGAAAAACATACCAAGACAGCAATCTAAGGGCCCTTTTTACAAAGCCTTGGTTGTGATTCCCACACAGCAAATGTGATGCAACCCATTCAATTCCTATAAGCTGTGTCACATTTGCTGTGTGGGAGAGTGTGGTGCAGTGGTTAAAGCTACAGCCTCAGAACCCAGGGGTTGTGGGTTCAAACCCATGCTGCTCCTTATGACCCTGAGCAAGTCACTTAATCCCCATTGGCCCAGGCACATTAGATAGATTGTGAGCCCACTTGGACAGACAGGAAAAAATGCTTGAGTACTTAAATAACTTCATGTAAACTGTTCTGCTCTCCTGGGTGAATGGTATAGAAAAATGAATAAATAAAGACTTGCTACCGTGGCTTTGTAAAAGGTAGCCTATGTAATCAAGACCCCTGTCTCCCAGTTTCCTACCATTTAAAGATCTGGATTGCAGCTGAATCTATATTTTTCCTCAAATGGTAGAAAAATGAAGCCCCCCCCCCCCCCCAGCCCACTCCCACACCAACCTCCCCATGATGCTGCAAACTGTCATCTCTGTCCCACTTGAGGGCACTACTCACAGTAAGAAGAGAAAAAAGAGTGCAGACAGCAAGTCCGAAGTTGGGTAATGAGGAGGTCTGATCTTAACAGAATTTAGAAATAGAGAACACCACACTTCAGGCAGGATGAGCATGCAAGAAAATGAAGAGAGTGTCAAGATGCAGCAAGAAGAGATATTCAGATGATCAGGTTGAGAGAAACAATAATGTGTAAAAGAGAGGAGGGGACTCAAAAATAAAGGAAGGCAAAAAAAAGGAAGAACTGAAACAGAATAATAACTTAAAATTTAAAAGAGGAAGGTACAAATTCTAGAAAAGTTTTAAAGGGACATAGATTAAAATGTACACCTATTGAATAAAAATAAATGCAAACATACAGTATTACAGAGAAAAACCACAACTCATTCAGTCTGCCCAAAAATAATGTATCCACTTTGAGTAGGTGCACATAAGAACGACCTTATGGAATTGAAATTATTCTCCACATGTACTGGCTTAGGAGTAAGGCTCACGACTGTCATGGTATGCACAAATCTAACAAAATCCAATAGTAAAGGTAACAAAAACTAATACCTCAGCTATATTTCAATTGTTACTAAGCCAGGCAGTGGAAGGAACCTACAGAGTATCTAGCAGTCACAAATACCTGAAGAAAAAAAGCCAGTGATAAGATTGAAGGGAGATAGAAGTTTCTGTATTTATGCTGATACTCAAGTTTGAGGCTGTTTTCTCCACATGTTTGTGACTGCTAAATTCTGTGTAGGTTCCTTCCACTGCCTGGCTTAGTACCAATTGAAATAAAGCACAAAATCTAACTCTTTGGGAGAAATTGCTCCTGAAAGAAACCTGACAGTTCATCCTCATGCAACTTTCTGGTGAAGAAAGCAGAGACCTATAAGTTATAGCAGTTTAGAGGTAAATCATTTATGCCAGTGGTCTCCAATGTGTGCCACCTCCTTACCCCCCCCCCAGTCCCCCCCTCGCCCCCCCCCAGTCAAGCAGTTGGCTGAATAGTTCTTCAAGTCCTATATGCATTAATTCCAATCTTGTCCACTTTGCTAGTGAATTAAATGCCGGTAAAATGGATTGCAGTAGGTCCAGCATGTACATAGGTCAGGTATGACCTATTAGAGAGTTGCGCAGGGACAGAAATCCCACCCATCCTTGCCCGTCCTCGCCAGGATCCTCTCCGTCCCCACCCGTCCCCGCCAGGATCCTCTCCGTCCCCGCAAGGAATTACCTCCATCCCCGCCCGTCCCCATAAAAAGTAGCAATTACTTCTGACAGGATCATCAATTCCACAGTTTCTTTTGTGTTTGCACTACTGTTTTCCTTGTGGAATCTCTTTGTTGGAACCCTTTTTTTGTTTTCTGTTCAGGTAATTAACTTATAAATCCCCTCTTTTACTAAGGCTGACGTGTCCATTATATTATATGGACGAACCCTGCTTCCAAACCTTCCATCCCCGTGGGAGTCCCGTTGGCTAGAGGGGTGTCTCCCCGTGGGAGTCCCGTGGACCAGAGGGGGGCCCCCGTGGGAATCCCGTGGGTTAGGGGGGGATTCCCGCGATCCCCGTTCCCGTGCAGACCTCTATGACCTACAGAACAGGTCAAAGGCCAGGATTCATATTTAGATGGTATGGCAAAGCTAAACTATGAACCAGGAAGTGTTGTAGAATTAATATTACTGTTTAATACCCAGTCTGAACAAACAAGCCCAGGCAGTTTACAAAATTAGTAATACTGTATGTGTAAACTGAAATCTTTTGATCAAGTTTCAAGTTTCAAGTTTATTATTTATTTGTTTAATCGCCTTTTCAATATTCAAGGCGATTTACACATTAATAAAGTTACAAAATAAAATAATTTTAAAATAATTAAAAACTGACAAGACTAGACGATAACTGAACAAACTAGAAACAAAAGGAAGGTAGGGGAAGAAGTTACAATGTAATTGAGCAAAGTGGGGAACCAAATAAGGAAAACACAAAAAGGATGGGATAAAAATAGTTGAATATGTGAAGAAAAGAGAAATAGAAACAAATGTAGTTGGATGATGTTAAAAAGAAAACTATAAATCAGATAACAAATGCATCGTTAAATAAAAAAGTTTTCAGTTTGTTTTTAAATTTGTCTAGATTAAGTTCTTCACGTAAATAGATGGGAAGAGAGTTCCAAGTTTGGGGAGCCGTTACTGAGAAAATATACTGACGGCGCGTATTTATTATTTTTAATGATGGAATCATTAATAAGTGCTGTTGGTCTGATCTTAGGGTTCTATTGGAGGAATAAGGAATTAATAGTTTATGAATGAAGGCCGGAGTTTTAAACAGAAGAGATTTAAATGTGAGCAGACAAAGTTTGTAAGTTATTCTGTGAGCTACTGGAAGCCAGTGAGCTTCCTTAAGAAGAGGAGTTATATGGTCGAATTTTTTAGCTTTTGTGATAAGTCTGATGGCTGTATTCTGAATAATCTGAAGACGTCTGATGGCTCTCAGACATTTTTTCCTATTCATACTGCAGCACTTTGCACGAAAAAGGCTGGAGAGCACTGATCACATTTGATTTGGGGTGACAGTGGAACCCAAACCTGGCACTAAACCTATCATAATCTCATCTCGGAATACTAGAAGCTGTTGCAAGGAGTTATGGAGCGCATAGGTGACGGCAGTCTAGCGTTCTCTGCAGATGCCAGCAGTCAAGAGCTCATACAGGGCCATAGCAGGCGGGCTGCGGGTCACGCGGGAGTTGCACGCGCTTCCCCCTACCCCCCCCCCCCCACGTGCACCTCGGCCCACCCCGGGGCGTACCTGCTCCGCTTCTGCTCCTTCATCGGGCGCCTTCCCCTCGTCCTTCTCCTCTTCTGCCGCTGCTGCCGTCCCCGCGTCGCCTTCTCGGCAGCTGCAGGGCACGGGGGGCTCTGCCCGACTCCGATCCTCCTCCTCCTGCTCCCCCGTCTCCGACTCGCCCTCCCTCCTGCCCTCTTCTTCTTCCTCCTCCTCGGGCTCTGCCTGCCCCCGGTCCTCCTCTTCCTCGGGCTCCCCGCCCGAGTCCGTCTCCCAGGTGGAATCGCACTCCTCCACGGTGGTGGGCTCCTTCGGGGTGGCGCCGCTCAGCAGGTTTCCCATGGGAGCGCGGGCTGGAGATGAGGCATGGGACGGGGAGAGAAGCAGGAGGTAGAGCCGGAGGCCGCGGCAGGAGAGAGCCGAGAGTCACTGGGAGGGGATACAGGGAGCCCCGCCTACACTCGGGAACGGAGCGAGGAGGCTCCGCCCCCGCCGTTGAGTTTCTACCAGAAGCGCGTGCGCGCTCGCTTGCTTGCTCCCGGCGCAGTTGTGCTGCTGCTGATGCTGCTGCTGCTGCTGTTTTGACGTGTGAAAACTTTAACCCGACAAAAACCGTAGAAAGTGCTTTCTTATACAGTGGCTGAATGTTCAGGACTTTTGTTCCCTACTTGGGCGCACATTCTAACGGACCTGGGAGCCTTTTTGGAACACTTTGACCCCAAGGGCTGGTAGTCGCTTACTGAACTGTTGACTGATTGCTCTGTTGCCTGGGGCTGCAGCTTACACTTGTTGCTTTCTCTAGAAATTTATGTATCTCTATCTTGATTGGTACCTTGGGGTGGACTTGAAGGAGTACCGGGGGTGGGGGGTGAGTGATAGGGGTAGGGATTGGTTGGTATTTGCCTTTCTTATGGGCTTGTCTTCTCTGTTGGACTATATCCTCTTACTTGGGTCTGGTATTGGGGCCCTGTCAGGGATTTGAGCTTGGGGTTGGGGGTTATATGGGTGAACTGGGGGGGGGGGGGGGTTGTTTTTCTGACGATAATAATGTGAGCTTGTTCTGTCTTACATTATCCTTGTTTTCTCATTTGTTGAGCTCAATAAAATACATTTAACAATACAGTGGCTGAAAAGAAGGCACTGCCCTAATGTTTGTAATTTACATTTAATTTATGCATGCCCTAAAATCGGGGGTCGGCAACCTGCGGCTCCAGAGCCGCATGCGGCTCTTTTCCACCTTTGCTGCGGCTCCGGTAGTGTGTCACGCAGGCATGCAGCTTAAGTCCGGCGTCGCGGCGGGAAATAGCCATGCTGAGCAGTGAGCTCAGCACATACACAGATGAAAGCCTTGCTTGCTGATTGGTCCGGCGGCCCCGCCCCGCCGGACCAATCAGCAAGCAAGGCTTTCATCTGTGTAGTGCTGAGCTCACTGCTCAGCATGGCTATTTCCCCCGCGACGCTGGACTTGTAAGGTGCCTGAAAAAGAAGTCATCCTGGCCGGGGTCGGTGTCATGCTCCGGAGATCTACAGCCTTCCTATCTCCCTCTCCCTTCTACCTGCTTCCGGCCACATCCCCTGCTCCGCGGCTCTCTTCGGCAACTCAGCAGCAGCTTCTGACGTCGGGGCCTACCCTCTGCGAGTCCCGCTTGTTTCAACTTCCTTTTTCCACAAAGGCGGGACTCGTAGAGGGAAGGCCTCGATGTCGGCAGCTTGTCTTGATCACTGCTGCTGACGAGTTGCTGAAGAGAGCCGCGGAGCAGGGGGGTGTTGCCAGGTGCAGGTAGAAGGGAGAGGGCCAGATGCAGGACTCGTGGGTGAGGGAGGAGAAGAGAGAGAGAAAGAGAGAGGGGAGGGAAACAAAAGGAAATATTTCATACTGGGCTGGGCCGGAGTGGAGGGAGGGTGGAAAGATTCTAGCTACAGGGTGCATTAACAAAGGAAAAGGGGGGAAAGCTGAAAATGGAGATAGTGACACAAAGAAGAGAAAGAGTAAGCAAGACCTACTGACTAAGGATAGAGATACAGAGGGGACATGAAGAGGAGGTGAAATAGAGACATAGAAGTAATGCTGAAAAAGTGTGTGGGGGGAGATAAAGACATTGAAAGGGCAAATGGTGAACATGGCGTAAAGATAAGGACAGAGACAAATGAAGATTCTGAAAAAGTGGTGAGATAGGGATATAGGTGAGATGGACACAAAGAAGGGTGATGCTGGAAAATAGGTGGAATGGTAATTCTGACAGACACAGAAGGGAAATGCTGGATCAAGGAGAGATGGGGCTCAGGCTGGATGGAATGAGGAGAAATGCCTTGTTGGCCCGGAACTTCCTCTCCTACGTCAGAATTGACGTCAGGGAGCGGAATGCTGGTCAGCGCAACACTTCTGCAGGGAAAGCTTGGGACGGCGGTGGCTTGGGGGCTGTTCCCCGATTGCGGTGGCAGCAAACCGAGTGGCTTGGGGGACGGCACGGAGACAGAAAGAAGGGGGAACAGGGAGACAGAAAGAAAAAGTTGGGGGAGAGAATGAGGTCTGGAGGAGAGGAAACATACAGGAGGCTGAAAGAAAGGAAGAAAGATTGGATGCACAGTCAGAAGAAGAAAGTGCAACCAGAGACTCATGAAATCACCAAATAGCAAAGGTAGGAAAAATGATTTTATTTTCAATTTAGTGATCCTGTATATAGCATTAAGATAAGAAACAATATATGCAGTGTTAGATTTGTTTTATAATGGTTTTGCGGCTCCAAGTTTTTTTTTCTTTTCGAAAACGGGTCCAAGTGGCTCTTTATGTCTTAAAGGTTGCAGACCCCTGCCCTAAATGAACAAAAGTGGCAAGAGCACTTCCCACGGTGGCATGGAGGGGGGGGGGTCTGAGTGGGCACTTAGAAATGATTATGTAAGTACCTATGTCTACTTTAAGCTGAGCACGTGAGCAACTGCTCATACATTCTAGGAGCATCGCTTACAGATTTTACATGGTCGCTCGCAAAAATAATAATAATAATAATAACTTTATTCTTCTATACCGCCACAGTTACAAATCTTAAAAATTGTTAGTTTTTAGATTTTAGGACTTGTCGCACCCGGCCAGTTCTTTGAGAGAGCACTGGTGAGTTTGTTATTCACCCAGATTTGTGGATGACAAATATTAGAGGCCCTTTTACTAAACTATGTTCCAGTGCAATAGGGATGGTATGCTGAACCATAGGATTTATCTGTGCTCACAAACATTCTGCAGATGTCAATCACAGCTTTACAACTCCTCCATGGTCTCTATTGTCCCCAGGGCAGGATTAATTTGTTGAAGGACCCTAGGCACACAAATCAACAGTGTCCCATGCCACCTCCCCACCACGCCCCGCTCTCATTTATTTCCACTTTATTTCTTTCATTTGAAAATTCAAAACAAACAACAAAGATTAAGTGCCGGTGTACAGTTTTTCTTCTATGCAACCTCCAAACATCTCTGAACAAATCCACCCTTCCTTCCTAGAGGAAAGGATCTTCAGCTGGCAGGGCTTTGGGAAGTCCACTAATTTATAGTTTGCATTAGGGTAGGAGGCATGGGGCATGGCGAGAAGAAAATTTAGTGCCTGCCAATTTATTGGACTAATACATTTTTTTCTTCAGGTCAGTAAACTATACTGCTGTTACAGTATTCCTGTCCTGACCTGAGGAAAAGAGTTATGGTCTCTGAATTAGTATAAAATGTATTAAAATTAGTCCAATAAATAGGATCACCTTATTCCCATTTTCTATTAATAAACGTCAACACAGCTACAATAATACTTTATCCTAAAGCAAAAATAAATAAATAAAACAAATATTTTTTTTTCTACCTTTGTTGTCTGGTTTCTGTTTTCCTCATCTCATCATTCTCTACCTTCCGTCCACTGTCTGCCCTCTCTCTGCCTCTGCTCTCTTTCTTATAGGGGAGAGCACCTTTTAGGGATTCAAGAAAAGGTTAGATACTTCCTGCTGGGCCAGAACATACGCAGGTAAGGCTAGACTCAAATAGGGCCAATTAGGTGGTGGTCCATAGGGCCAGCCAAAGCTGGGGGTAGAACGTTTAGGTTTCACCTTCCTTTTGCCCATGAAAACACTCAGAAAATTGTTCTTACCCAAGCTTGAAGAACTTCCCGCTGTCCTCGCAACTCCTTGTAACTCCAAGGGGCCAAATGTGCCCCTTAGAGCAGTGATTCCCAACCCTGTCCTGGAGGAACACCAGGCCAATCGGGTTTTCAGGCTAGCCCTAATGAATATTTTATTTATTTATTTATTTATATTTTTATCCCGTCCTCCCAATAGCTCAGAACGGTTTAAAAATGAACATACACAGTGGGGAGTAACTAGACATATAAGTAGTACAACAGGATTAGGGATTGGATTTATAGTTTTTGGAGAGAATTAAATACAGGGAGAGTAAGCAGAAGGAGAGAAGGGGGAAATACAGTAGTTTAGTTTAAGGAAAGTTATAAGCGTTTAGGTACAATTTGTTAGTGGATAGAGTAAGAGAGGGTCATACTGGAAATTCGGGAAGGAGATAGGAGAGTGGAGGGTGGGGCCTAAGGTGGGGAGAAGACAGAAGAGATCTTTAGTTGAAGAGGAGGGTCTTTACCGATTTACGGAATGTTAATAATGAGTTCTGTTGTCTAAGTTGGGGGGGGAGTTGGTTCCAGAGGTGTGGAATGAAGTGGCTGTAGGATCGTTTGTGGGCAGTTTCTGTGAGCAGGGATCTTCCGGGGGGGGGGTGCATAGGCGTATCTCTGACTTTGAGCGGAGGGTGCGAGTGGGGTTGTAGATGGGAAGCTTGGATTTTATGTAGGAGGGGGTGGTGGAGTAGATTCTCTTGTGAGCAATTGCCAGGGCTTTGAAAGTACAGCGTTGGCTAATTGGGAGCCAGTGTTCAGCATGGAGTGCCGAGGAGATGGAATCGTGGTAGTTGAGGTTGTGTAGGAGGCGGATGGCTGCATTTTGGACCCGTTGGAGGCGTTTGATATTATTTTTGGTTAGTCCATTAAATAGGGAGTTACAATAATCCATTCTGGAGAGGACATATGCGTATAGGAGTTGGGAGAGGTCTGGTGTGGAGATGTAGGGTTTGATCCTTTTCAGTTGGCGAAGGTAGTAGAAGGAGGTGGAGACTACTTGGGATATGTGGTTAGATAGGGATAGGTGTCCGTCTAGGGTTACTCCCAGGCTGCGAACTTGATCTGCTGCCGTTAGTAGAGTGGAATCCCATGTTAGTGTAGGTCGTAGGTATTTGGTGTTTTTGTTTCTGATCCATAGGAGTTCGGTTTTGGAGGCGTTAAGTTGAAGCTTGTTGTTTGACATCCAAGTTTTCATGTCAGTGAGGCAGAGTTCGAGGTTAGCAATTTGGGATGGCCGGTTTTCACCTAAGGGGAGGAGCAGCTGGATGTCATCTGCATAAGAGTGGATTTTGATTTTATATTTTTGCGCTATATCGATGACGGGTTTGATGTAGAGGTTGAATAGGAGGGGGGATAGAAGGGCGCCTTGAGGAACGCCATATTTGATAGGCTTAGGGTTAGATTTATGTGTCCCTAGTAGGACAGTTTGGGTCCTTTGGTGAAGGAAGGAGGTGATCCATTGGAGGGCTGTGTCTTTGATTCCGAGGTCGTGGAGCCTAGATGTGAGTAGGTGGTGGTCAACATGTGAATATGCATGGGAGAGATTTGCATATGATGGAAGTGATAGGCATGCAAATTTGCTTCATGCATATTCATTAGGGCTAGCCTGAAACCCAATTGGCCTGGTGTTCCTCCAGGACAGGGTTGGGAACCACTGCCTTAGAGCACACCCCTTGGCCGCATACTGTGGCTGCGCGCAGCTGCTGCAGCGCTCTTTTCAGCTGGAGGAGATGGACCCTGATGATGTCACCATCTGTCTCCCCAGATGCCTGCCCGAACACGGCACCAGTTGCAGGCAGGAGACAGAAACAGGAAAAGTAAAATAGAAAGTTGCAGCTGTCTCTGAAGTAGGCAAAGTTCCCTCTGCTGCACACCCAGTCCAGTAGCTCCTCTAGTCTGTTTCTTTATTGTTTTGCAATGTTTTTTTTGTTTTTCAGCTTATTCTTGGATTTTTTTTCTGTGGTGTCAGAGATTCTGATTCAAAGGGGCTGCTCTGCCTACTCGGAGAGGAACAGACGTTTAAGTCTGCAGCTGGCCAGTATATCTCATGGGTCCTGTACAGCCAGCCTGCTGAAGATTTGTGGAGCTCAGGGTTCCAGGCCCTCAGCATTTGCTCTCTTCCTTCACTTGGTCAGGAACTTGATTGCATGCTGTTAGGCATAAATAGCAGTCCTTCAGGGCACTCAGCGACCATGTCAGGGCAACTTCGCCTCCCCTCCCCCCCACTTTCCACATCATGTGTCACAGTAGAGCAAGGGTGTCAAAGTCCCTCCTCGAGGGCTGCAAACCAGTCGGGTTTTCAGGATTTCCCCAAGGACTATGCATGAGATCTATTAGCATACAATGAAAGCAGTACATGCAAATAGATCTCATGCATATTCATTGGGGAAATCCTAAAAATCCAACTGGATTGCGGCCTTCAAGGAGAGACTTTGACACCCCTGCGGTAGAGGATCAGTCCAACTAAGGTCCGGCTGGCAGTCCAAAGGTCAGCATGGGAGCTGACCAGTGGCTTGAGGCAGAGAAACCCTCCAGATCCAGCTATACTTTAAGGAAGCTGAAGCAGCTGCAGTACCATTTCCCCAGCACATGGTCTGTGAGTACAGGCTGTGACAGCAGAAGACCCTGGAGACACATCATCGGTGCAAGTGGATATTGCATTCCCTGGTGGGCAGGTCCAGGCTAAAGGATTATTTCCTACTTCACCAGGGTGTTGCTCTCCTTTTAGGAGCCTTCTTTTCTCTAATGTAGCATTGGGGCTACCAGAATGGAAGTGGGACTTCTCTACATTCCTGTAGGTTTTCTCTGTGTACTTCTCTGTCTCCCTTAGCTCCTCCGCTACTATAGCCTCAAGGGAATGTACTCGTTCTCTGAGAGCTAGGAGCTCGTTGCAGCGAGCACACGCATATAACTTCTCACCAACTGGGAGATAATCATACATGTGACACAGTACAAAAGACTGGATAGCACCCCTCTTGCTGCTGGATTACTGTCTGCATTTTATTATTGAGTTGATTAATTAAACCTTTTTAAGCTACTAGGAATATATTAGACTAGTATAGAGAGCCTTAGGATTATAGTATATGCTTATTTAGTGTTTGCTTCGTAGCAGGTAATGAAATATAGTAAAAATATGTAATGAGTTCTCCTGTTGTCCTAATTAGAATAATTGACTATAAATTAAGACTATAAGCAAAGAACTGAGTTGGATAGAAGGGAATGTAGACTAAGCCAGACCCTGCTCTGTCTGCCAGAGACTATCTCTAGCAGAAAGTTCAAACTTAAAAACTATAAAAGGCTATTACTCTATGGAGACTAGCTAAGTAAAGTGGTTTGTGAAAGTTCCACAAAAAAATTTCCTTACAGATTTCTTTCTATTCTGAAAAAAGTTTCATCAAGGTCAAAGACTATTAAAAGATGGGGCAAAATATGACCGTTTGTAGGACTTAATGAAAACCTATCTGGGGAGTCACAGACTGCTGTGGGAAAATGAGATAAAAATTGTCTGGAGAGTAACAGATTGTTGTAGGTATGTGGGTAGTGTGATGCTTTGAGGAGGTAGATCAAGGGCACTGTAGAAAAGAAAAATATATTATTTTTCTTTTTACCTCAGCTTCTGTCTGAAAATGTGAGAAATCTCAGTCTTTCTTGTTAAACTGTGTGGGCAAGTGTGTGAATATAGATTGAATTCTAACAAGACTAATTTCAGGTGAAGCGAGAACTGAGCTTATAAAGTAGCTAGAAGAAAGTGGCACACAAGGAAAGCTTGTCATCATAGCAGGTTCAGCAGCTCTTAGAGAATAAAATATATATTTTTTAACTGCAAAGTTGTGAGTTCACAGAAAGTGATGAGTGATTGAGGTGAAGAGCTAGAGATATTGGGGTATGTCTTCTAAAGGATGTTAAGCCCTAACAAGTGCTTAGTGCACATGAAAACAAGGCAAATCACATTAAAGTGTTTTGTAGTAACCTGCTTGCAATGATACATATATATTTTTTGGATTTATTTTCTGGAGGGAGTGTAATCATGCTACCTGACTAGTATATTTTGATTACTGCATACTAAGGGCTCATTTTACTAAGCTGTGCTAGCATTTTTAGTGCACACAGCATTTTAGCGTACGCTAAACCCGTGCTACGCGGCTAGAACTATTGCCAGCTCATTGCTGGTGTTAGCGTCTAGAGCGCGGGGCAATTTAGCGCACGCTATTCCACGTGTTAATGTCCTAGAGCGAGTTAGTAACAGGAGCCCTAACTGGTTAACCTGCCCATAATGGGGGATCCCTTAGTGCCTCCTAAATAAAAGGTGGTATATGCTTTCCCCATCAATTTAAGCCAAAATGAGGAGAGTTCTTGAAAATTTAAAAAGTGATTAAAGTGCAATAAAGAACAATAGAAAAAGAGACCTCAGTA
The DNA here is from genome assembly GCF_902459505.1 of Geotrypetes seraphini. Classification (NCBI taxonomy): domain Eukaryota; kingdom Metazoa; phylum Chordata; class Amphibia; order Gymnophiona; family Dermophiidae; genus Geotrypetes; species Geotrypetes seraphini. The sequence continues at coordinate 53,468,761 of NC_047086.1, forward strand.
CTGGGGAACTGCGATCAGTCAATTAGAAGTATAACCCTGGCCAGACAACTCATATTAGCTGATTTATTGTCTATAACCTAAATAAATTCGCCCCGTACGTCATTATTTCTCCTCTATCATGAAAAATGATAAAAAGAAAACTTTTCAATGCGCTCTCCTCATTTAGCAAGTTACAAATTTTTTCAAAAATGCTGCACTGGATGGCGACCTAGGCATATGTGCAGTTCAGTTTTCTGCTTGTTAATAATTACCTTCGGTTCAATTGCAAGATGGGGAAAAGAAAGGGGAAAGTGAGGACTTACCCTTCGGGGGTCTTCTGCTCTCCCCGTGTCCTCCATTGAGAAATTCATGGTTCACTCCGTGCGACCCTCCAGTACCGGCACTAGCAGTGAGGCAGCTTAGCCGGGGCTGAATACAACTCTCAGCCCGGAGGAAAGGCTTCTGCCCACACATCCAGGCATGACGAGGTACCCAGAGTCATCGATGGAGCAGGTCAGCAGTGAGGCTGATGAGGCATTGAATGGAGGGGACGACTGGGGCCAGGAAAGAGGAGCTGAAGGTGGAGCAACCATGGCAGGAAGTTACCCAGAGTCTGCCTCCAGAGATTTTGCTATTTCTGAAGTAACAGGAGGGCAAGGACCTGTGGATTCTTCTGAGGAAGAATGACAGAAACAGCAGGGAAACGGTGAGCTCACCTTCTCTCCCATAATAAAACCTGCCCATGTAACCTAGATTCCATCTGGGATGCAGTTGCCTGATTGAGAAACTGTTTCTTGGAAATAAATTAATGGTGGATGTTTCCCTACAAGAATGTAAGTCATGCCTAGTTACTCAGGAGGCAAAGAACTTTGAACTGGAGAGGAATTTGGGAGAGGTACAACAAAATCTAAAAGTTTTAAAAACCAATTCCTTAGTGTCTGGAAGGGGATATGAGGGGCTAAAGAACAAAGTGGAGAAGTTAGAAAATCATGCACGGAGGTTAAACCTCCGTTTTGTTAATTTTCCATAGTCTAAGAGAATTGCCCCTATTGAGGTACTCAGGACAAACCTGTTGGAAACTCTAGGGGTTCCAAAGGAAGCCTTCCCACCCCTTTCCAGAGCATATTTCTTACCAACGAAGAAGTGACAACCTTTGAGACAAGAGGAACTTATGGATAGTCTGAATTTGACACAATTCCTGAAAACATCAATAGAAGAAGAGTGTTAAAGATCTACCCTCTTAGTGTCCTTTGTCTTTGAGTCTGATAAGGACTGGGTGTTCCGTGTTACGACAATATTTTAGAAACCAGAATAAGCTGTTTATGGGAGGGAAGGTATAGGTCTTTCCTGATGTGTGTGTTGACACACAAGAAAAAAGAAAACAGTTTTTGCTACTTCGACCCCAGGTGTTATCTATAGGGGTGTCCTTTCATTTGCATTTTCCATGTAAATGTTTAATTATTTTTGAAATGAATAGATACCTTTTCTATGACCCGAAACAGCTAAAAGCTTTTTTGGAAAACAAACGTGTGGTAACGGTTCCAAAGGAAGATGTGAGGGAGTTGGATGAAGACACTTAGGTGTTAGGGGAAAAGGGAAGTTATAATTGATATACTGTCTAGGTCCCCTAAATTGGTTTGTAATTAATTTATGCTTTATGCCGCTCTTTAATTTTTCTACGGCGTCTGAGCAAGCCAACGCCTTTACAGGCAGCAGTTCCTGGAGTTTGCAGAGTGCATTAATCCCAGAGAGAACAACTTCATATTGACATGGGTCATATTGAACTTTCTGCCAATTGGTTATTGGATGTTAAATGTGGTTAAAACATGTTTAGAAGTAACTGATTTTCCTGATCTCCTGAAGAAGCCAAGGGCGAAACTGGCCCCGTTGGGATCACGATTGGATTGAAGTTTTATTGCCATTTTTCAAGCTAAGTTCCACATTTACAATATTTATAGAACCTTAGTAAAAGGAGCCCTTAGACATTTCAGTACCAGTTAATGCAGGTCTCAAATGTTTTAATGTTAGGTACCATCGGCTTGTGCTTGCTTCCTAGTGACTTAATTAGTTACAGTTCTAAAAAGAGATCAGTTTTGTGCTAGTCCGGTAAGGTCCTCCAGTGTCATCCCCTGGTTGTTTTCAACATGTTCAGCCATCTGATTGCAGGTCATCCTCTTTGCCTGGTTCCTTTGATCTTATGTCTTACTCTAATCCAGTGATTCCCAACCCTGTCCTGGAGGAACACCAGGCCAATCGGGTTTTCAGGCTAGCCCTAATGAATATGCATGAGAGAGATATGCATATGATGGAAGTGATAGGCATGCAAATTTGCTTCATGCATATTCATTAGGGCTAGCCTGAAAACCCAATTGGCCTGGTGTTCCTCCAGGACAGGGTTGGGAACCACTGCTCTAATCAATTGCACTGAACCAAGAAAACATTGATTATTTTAATTGTACAACATGAAAGGAAACGAGGGGTTAGAAGTCAAGGCAATATACTCAAGAGTTCAGTTCAGGGTCTGTTATAATTCACTTCCTCTTTGATAATTGCCTATAACATACATGTGTATGTGAGGAGGGGGATTCCCAAGTTCATTGCCTCTCAAAGTGCAGTGAGGAGGGGGATTCCTGTGTTTCCTAAATCTGTCTCTGGGTTCACTTAATCTAAGTGTAGAGATTCAGCGGGCAGGCCTCTGATCTCTTGGCAACAGTGAAGCGATCATGCACATTGTGAGGAGGACTCCTACTGCCAGGGGCAGAGAGATGCTATTGGCTCTTTTGGAAGAGTCAGAGTTTTATCAGCTTGAGAAACAGTATACTAGAGAATGACAAAATTCATCACTGTTCCCGTCCCCGTGGATAACCACGGGAAATAATCCCATGTCATTTTCTAGTGTCTATTTCAACCTCAGTCCTTCTACACCAGCATTCTTCAAAGCAAAGCTTGCGGGTCAGTGGTTGTGGCCATTCATACTCTGATTCTTATGTGAGCCAAGGATAATGAAGCCATTGTGACATCACTGATGTGATTGGCTCTTAGGCACTGGTGGAATGAGGCATTATGACATCACAATATCTGCTCTGGATACCAGAGACTGTCATTCTGTAGTATCTATTTCAACCTCGGTCCTTCTACACCAGCATTCTTCAAAGCAAAGCTTGTGGGTCAGTGGCTGTGGCCATTCATACTCTGATTCTTATGTGAGCCAAGGATAATGAAGCCATTGTGACATCACTGATGTGATTGGCTCTTAGGCACTGGTGGAATGAGGCATTATGACATCACAATATCTGCTCTGGATACCAGAGACTGTCATTCTGTAGTATCTATTTCAACCTCGGTCCTTCTACACCAGCATTCTTCAAAGCAAAGCTTGCGGGTCAGTGGTTGTGGCCATTCATACTCTGATTCTTCCCTCTCTCCTTAAAGAATGACATGAAGATGGTTTCCCGCGGGGATGGGAACGGTGATGAATTTTGTCACTGTGTCATTCTCTACAGTATACTGTACGGAGAGGGACAGAAAGCAGTTGGTGGAAGAAGGGAAAGTAAACAGTTGGGAGTAGGGAGAAACAGTTTCTCTCTCTCTCTCTGGTTAATAGTTTTGTGGGAGCTGGCAGAGAATTTCTCTATGCAGCTGACTACCTCTATGCAAATAGCTCAGGGGATCAGTGTCCCAGAAGCCCTAATATACTAGAAAAAGGGGAAATTTCCATTTATCTTATTTACTCTCCTTTTACCTGATAGTGTACTTCTGGCCTGTCTCCTGTGTACATAACCAGCCAAAAGGTCTATAGGAGGCCAGGGAGAACACATAGGAACATAAGAATTGCCATAATGGAACAAACTGAAGGTACATCAGACCCAGTATCCTGTTTCTAACAGTGGCCAACCCAGGTCACAGGTACCTAGCAAGAGCCCAAGGAGTAACAGGAACATGCAGAAGTCCCCACAGGAAAGAGGACAAAGCCCCCCCAAAACTCTGTATACCCTCATAAAACCTAATTTATTTTTTTGTCCCGACAGAGACCAAATCTGTTTCCACACTACATATTGGCTTCTTCAGGGGAAATGCTCAGATACTGTTGATGCTTATGCCGCTGAATAAATGGTTTTTAAATCCTAAATGGTACATCATGACATTTACTTGAGATAGTGGTTTCTGAAATTAAAGCTCTCATATCACTACAATGAATCCAAACAGAGAAGCAACACTCGCATATCACAAGGTCACCATTTTCTTTCTCCTTGAGTTGGTTTTCCTCGTGACGTCATTCAATTATTTCAGATTTGTTTTCTTTCATATTACATTTATGGTTGACCGTTTGATCACTACTGAACTAAAATTAGTTTTCTAAATTGAAACAAGAATTGTGAACCACCGCTTCATTCAAATTGTACTTATAACCGGACTGCCCCATTTCATCCTTCAGAGGTAACTTCAATCAGCATGTCCCGTTAAAACTTAAGGGGGGAAGATTCCATGGCGACACCAGGAAATACTTCTTCACCGAACAGGTGATCGATCGATGGAATAGTCTTCCTCGCCAGGGGGTCGAGGCCAGTAGCGTGCTTGACTTCAAGCGTCGATGGGACCAACAGGTGGGGGTACCACAGAGTTTTGCTTAAAAGATGGATACTTCAGGTGTGTGTGTGTGTGTGTGGGGGGGTTGGCTTGAGTAGACTTGTGGTACCATTTATCTTTAATCTTATCTATTGTTTTGCCTTTTGTCTTTGTTTTGTTCTATTTCTATCATTTAAATTTCTCCAGAATTCTACTGTTCAACGGCTCCCCCTTCTGCTTCTATTCCTTTCTCTCCTCTCTTCTACCTTCCAAAGTATTTAGATCAATGCTGTCTTGTTAAAATGTTTATTTTATTTTTATTTTTCCTCTAACTCTACTTTTCACTTCTCTATTACCCTCCAGGTACTTTAGTTAGATTGTGAGCCTTCGGGACAGTAAGGGAATTTTTCAAGTACCTTTCTTATTTCTAATCTTAATGTATATTTTCTGTAAACCGCTTAGAACCTAACGGATGTAGCGGTATATAAGAAATAAATTACATTACATTACATTACATTACTTGTGGGAGGGAGGGTTATTGTGTGGGCAGACTTGTTGGGCCGCCGGCCCTTTTCTGCCGTCAAACTCTATGTTTCTATGTCCCACAGCTGATTGACAGTATTTTCACGTTTTATCATTCAAATTATATGCAATGACTGGGAGGTGAGGTGATATTCTTGGAGTTCACCCTTTGTTTTTGCCTCCATGTCTCTGAGCATATTTTTCATCTGAAGTTGTTATAGTTCTATTTGCAAAAGAAGTCTGTTTAATGTACCAAGGAGTGATTTTATATCATTTTTGTCTTACAAGTTGAGGCTGTGCAGAGACTCAATACTTTGTTGCTAATTATATGTTTATAGTCTCAACCCTGATGTTTATGGTTTAATGCTGATCTCATGGTGATTAAGTAAGAGGAAAAGAAACAAAGGCGATCGTGAAGAGGAAACATCAATGAATAAACATTAATCGCAAAGAACATCCCTGTGGTGCTTTCATGCCGCTTATCCACCAGAATATCCTCTTCATGGAACACTGATTTGTGTTGAAACTTTCTCAGATAATATTGATTCCAGAGATCTAGGTTTGAGAAAAAACATGCTGGACCTGATAACCAACTTATTTAAAGATTAGCCCTATATCTTTATGTAATCGCTCTTGTGCAAGCTAAACTCTGTATACTGAAAATGTGAAACGGATGTCACCTCCACACCCCTTTCTATAGACTCACACTTGTCAAAAGTTTCTTCAATATTCACCAACCCTCAGAAGTGCCACCACGATACTCAAAACATTTCACTGTATCTGGCTTCACGCACTATATCTTCACTGGGTCCAACTTTTCTAACTGTCTTACTTGAATTGTTTTTAAAGTTATTTTTAAACATTTTGTAAACAACCATTTCTAAGAAAGGTACTTAGCTTTTAACTTTTTGCCTTCAGGTGGTCAGTTTGTAGGGACATCTATGCCTGATAACCAATCATAAAAAAGCACTCCGCTCAATCTGGCTGTTAAGCCCATCCGGTTCTAGAGTTCTTAATTTGAATATCCACTGTTGCACTGTCTGTAATAATTTTCTGGCACGATGACCACCTCTCGGATTCTTTTTTACCATATCAGTTACCAGACATTTCAAATGCTCAAACCTGTGATGAAAACGTCTCCACGGTGAGATACTATAGCTGCTTCAGTTTTGTTTCTTTTCATATTAGAACCATCTTCATTAAGGGGTCCTTTTACTAAGGCGCACTAGCCAATTTAGCACACGCTAAATGCTTACGTGTCCGTGGAGGGACATAATAAAAAAAAAACAAACCCGTCGAAGTCCCCTTTTGGCTTAGGCCCTAAACGTTGAAAGTAGAAGCAGGGAAAATGTCCATTCTCAAAAAAAACCCCATCCAAAATGAGGTTTTTTTTGAGAATGGTCTGCCTCTACGTTCAGCTGTTTAAATGCCCAGACCACCACTACGTCTAAACTTACAATAAATAATCAACCAAAAAAAAGCCTATGTCCCAAACGCCCAAAACAAGAGCTTTTAGGCGAAGGAGGGGCCAGTCCTTCGCCTAAAAGCTGGATTCCGTAACCGGTGTCTGTCAAAAACAACACCAGTTACAGAATCCACCCCCCCCCCCGTAACAATAGCGGCAGGAGAGATGGCTCATCTCCCCTGCCTCAATGGTGAACCCCCACCCCCCTGAACTGTGGCACTTTGGGGTGAGGATCGCGGCAGGAGAGATGAGGTATCTCCCTTGCCGCGATCCTCCCCCGAAGTGCCGCGGTTCAGGGGGGTGGGGGATCACCATCACTGCAGGAGAGATGGCCAATCTCTCCTGCCACGATCCACCTCCCCCCTCCACCAAACCGATCCAGGCAGGAGGGAGCCCAACCCCTCCTGCCTCGGCGACTCCCTACCCTTTATCTCCACTCAGATATGGGCAGGAGGGAGCCCAACCCCTCCAGCCCTGATGAACCCTCACCCCTATTGCCCCGATTAACCCCCACCCCCAACTGATCCGGGCAGGGGGAGCCCAACCTGTTCTGCCCCTGCGACCCCCTACCTCCCACCCCCACTAAGATACAGGCAGGAGGGATCTCAGGCCCTCCTGCCCAAGATGCACCCCACCATGACCACCCCCAAACCCAACTGCCGACTGCGACACCCACCACTGACCCCGCGACAGCCACCCCCACCCCCAACACCCCCTTACCTAAAATAAGTTGGATGGACGAAAGGGTCCCAAGCCTGTCCACCCAGCAGGCCCGGCATCTGCTGAATGGCGGGCCTTAGAGCCTGATTGGGCCAGGTGCCTATGGCCCCACCCACAGGATGGACCTAAGGCAACGGCCAATTCCGGTTGGCCCAGGCGCCTAAGGCCCCTCCTGTGGGTGGGGCCATAGGCACCTGGACCAATCAGGCTTTAAGGCCCACCATTCGGTGGATGGTGGGCCTGATGGGCAGACGGGCTTGGAACCCATCCGTCTGTCCAACTTATTTTAGATGAGGGGGTGGGGAGTGAGTTTCATGGGGTCAGTGGTGGGTGTTACGGGGTCGGTGGTTGGGGGGGTTCATGGAGCTGATCAGGTGTTCGCGGGGCAGTCATGTGGGGTGCGTCATGGGCAGGAGGGCCTGGGATCCCTCCTGCCTGTATCTTAGTGGGGGTAGGGGGGTTGGTGGGGCAGGAGGGGTTTGGCTCCCTCTTGGCCGGGTTGCTTCGGTGGGGGGTTGGGGTGGGGGGTGGATCGCAGCAGGAGAGATTGGCTATCTCTTCTGCCGTGATATAGATCCGAAGTGCCGGGAACCATGGCATTTTGGCACTTCGGGGTGAGGCTCACGGCAGAAGAGATGCCTCATCTCTACTGTCGCGATCCTCACCCCGAAGTTCTGTGGTTGGCGGCATTTCGGGGGATCACTATCGCGGCAGGGAAGATGACGCATCTCTCCTGCCGTGATTGTTGCGGGGGGGGGGTAGTTTGCCGGGGCCGTTGAGCTGATTGTGGCAGCCGCGATCAGCTCAGCGGCCCCTTTTCGGCACTTATACCTGTTTTGACTTGGTCTAAGTCAAAAAGTATAAGTGCCGACTAGGCAACGTGTCAAAAGTTTTGGTTGTACCTGCTGTACGACTAAGTGTAGGTCAGCCTACTTCTCGCCCACCTCCCGCCCTTTCCCCTCCTCTAAAAATGCCTCTTTTCTCTCTGTGCGTTTAGAAGCAGGGGAAAGGCCTAAGCTGGTTTTAGATACGTCTAAAACCAGCTTTGATTATGGGTACTTGGACGATCTGGGTTTTTGATCGGTCCAAGTACCGATTTAGACCACTTTTTAGACGTTTTTTTGTTTTGATTATGAGCCTCATAGAATATAATGAGTGCGTTAGCGTTTAGCATGTGCTAAATTTGCTATTGCGCCTTAGTAAAAGGATCCCTAAGTCTAATTTTTAAGCTTCTTATGGTCTTGCCTAGATAAAGAAGGACATATGATGAGATAGACCAGTGATTCCCAACCCTGTCCTGGAGGAACACCAGGCCAATCGGGTTTTCAGGCTAGCCCTAATGAATATGCATGAGAGAGATTTGCATATGATGGAAGTGATAGGCATGCAAATTTGCTTCATGCATATTCATTAGGGCTAGGCTGAAAACCCAATTGGCCTGGTGTTCCTCCAGGACAGGGTTGGGAACCACTGAGATAGACAATGTAGGCACCATTACAATTGCCGAAATGCTTTGTCTTATAACTTTTTCCATCACCAGGATTTGTAAAGATGGTTACATCACAATTCTTACAATGTCCTGTCAAACCTTGTTTTAAATGTTGAGATCCTAAAGCTAATCCCCCCTGCCCCAAAGGTAAAAAAGGGTGAGGGGAGAGACAGTTCAACCAACAATGCACTGAAAAAATAAATAATTGTGATAAAGGATTTTGGTTTTCACCTGTGCCTGCTTGGCTGATTTTGGTCGCTCACTTTCCCCGGATGAGCGGCAGAGACAGTTTTTACAACTTGCTATATTTATTATTATTGATTTTTCACCTTTAGCACGTTGGTTTATGCACTGGTTTCATTATATTTAATTCACATAAGGTTAGCCCAGGGATGTTTCACAATTAATACCCTTCATTGGGTTGTACTTGTGACAGCTGGAGCTCAAGGGTTTATTCCCCTATGCAAGCTGTGTGACTGAGGGCTTTCCTTTATCACAATTATTTATTTCTTTAGTGCATTGTTGGTTGAACTGTCTCTCCCCTCACCCTTTTTTACCTTTGGGGCAGGGGGGGATTAGCTTTAGGTTATTGGTTTTTGGTTTCCATTAAATGTTGAAATGACCTCCTCAAAGTTGAAGGACTTGGGGCTCCTTTTACTAAGCTGTGTTAGCGGTTTTAGCACGCGCTGCATTGCCGCATGCGCTAGACGCTAATGTAACCATTGAGCTGGCTTTGGTTTTTGGTGCGTAGCGTGGGGCAATGTAGCGTGCACTAAAAACGCTAGCACACCTTAGTAAAAGGAGCCCTTAGTATTTCTTTCAAATTTCTTCCTCTAGAAAATGCAGTTCTCAGTCGTTTTTGTTTTAAGATATAATGTGTCTGCATTATGTTTCAATGTTTCTTCATAATGCGTGTTGGCATTGGTGTAACAGCGGGATCTAGATAGTCCCTGCTGCCCCCCATACACACCCACTCAATCACCTAACCCACCAACTAATAAAACAACATACAGTAAATATGGAACATAGCTGCAGCTCTTTATTAATCCAGAATATTAAATAAATTAACTTTGCATATATTAACATAAATTAACACATTGACCTCAATTGAACAACATCAGCAAGCTCCTCCCAAGCTATCCTGTGTAAACATCAACATTTGCCCCCGACCCCACCACAAACAGCAAGAGTCTGAGGGGTGGCATGACCACATGCCCCTTCAACCCAGGTCACCTGACCCCAAGGCACGGCCCACCGCTCATCGCTGGATGAGCTCCAGCACCATGTAGCTCGGGAGACCCGCCACAGGCCTGTAATCATAAAGGCCCCCCCCCCCCCAAGAAAACAGAGCTGCGACTATTACCAGGTGCGAAGAAACCTCTTGCAACTGGACGCAAAATCATCCAGCAAAAGGTCCCAGCCCAAATGAACACCATCACTGTGGTACAATCCCGCACAAGCAACATCCACCCACTCATGCAAAATATGCCACCCGCCATGACCCACAACCCATTTTCCCACTTGCCTATTAAGCTTAGCCAAGCTCCGTCGCCAACGCTGAGAGGTCAGACAACGGGGGCATGGCACAATATCGGATCACACCAGCAAAACCCCAGGGAACCAATCAAGCACCACCTGCAAATCATCTTTCATTCGATTAACCAAGTCCTTCCCCAGACAGTCATCCACATCATTTCCCCCCAAGTGCAGCAGAAGAATATCCGGATGCCGACTCCGACACCGCAGATCCTCTAGTAACGACAGCAGTTGACTCCAACGCATCCCTCGCTGTCCCCACCAAGAAACACGGAGTCCAAGATGACCCAAACCAAGATGACACCCTCCCGGGTGGATACTCTCACGTTCACTAGCCCAGTGAACGAAGAAAAGGCCCACAATCCAAAGAGAATAAGAGGGGCGTCTAGAAACTGAAAAGAAAAACAACAATATCAAAACACTCATCTGAATGACCCCCCCAGCCAAATTCCCCCTCCCATTAGGGGGCGCCCTGCCCAGAACCCCCCCCCCCCAGATCCCGAACCTCCATGATGAATATAGCCCCGGAAGGCATCCGAAGCCCAGCGACCCAGTCTCTGAATACCCTCACCCGACATACCAGCCAAACTAGCACTTGTGGCAGCAACAATCTGGAAGGAATGGGTCCCAAAACCCGCCAGATTCTCCCCACAGAGCCCCAAGGCTAAACTCAAAACAGCTCTAAACTGATAGCGCATAAGAGGAGAACCCGATGCATGAACAAACAAAATCTGCGCACCCACAGGACGAACAGCAATATACGCGCGCATCCGGGACATCGGACACGAACAACAGCCAGACACAGCGTGAAGAACAACCCAGTGCCCAAGTCCACACTGATCCATCTTGGAACTCGCAATGTACAGTCGTAATACTAATTCCTGTAAGCACACATGCTGAAACAGAAGACCCCGAGGGCCTGACCGCGAAGTCGGGCAAATCACCAGCTCACTGACATGCAGCGCCCCGAAAAAGGCAATAGAGAAAACCACCTGAAACAAACAGGCTTCAAATGGCGAACTAGTAACACCAATAATAAGCGAAGGAGCAGCTCATGTGTAATCGGCAACCGCGCATCACGCGAGCAAGGAGCCACACGAGCCATAGCCCGCATCAAACGCTGTACAATAAAACCAGAAAAAGGGCAAGCTCAGCCCAGGGCCCTACAGAAAAATGCAAACCCTGCCAAGCGCCCTCAAACAACCCCCTGGAAACTCAATCCTGAAAGGAAGACAGCACGAAATCCTCTAACAAGGATTCAGCCACGTCACCCAGGCACCAGCCCCGATCCGCCAAAAAGGCTGCCACCGTCCAGAACCCCACAGAATAGTGCGACCAAGTGGAAGCCGCTACAGACATATGGAGCATCTCCCAGACTCCTTCCCGACCAGGCTCCACAAATGTACTGACATCGGCGAACCTTCTGCATGAGCTCCTGGCGCCAACCGACGAAACTGTAAAAAATTGAAATGAGACAAAGCATCAGCAATGCCATTCTGCAAACCCGGAACATGTCGCGCTCGAATAAACAGATTAAACCGCAAGCAGTACAAAACTAATTCCCACATAAGCGCATTCACCGCCAGACAGCGCGTCGCCTGCTGATTAACAACCTCCACCACCCTTAAATTGTCACACCAAAACACGACGCAACGATCCCGCATGGCTTCCGACCAGAGCTCACAAGCAACAACAAGAGGGAACAACTCCAACAATGTAATATTCTTAGTGATACCAGACTGAACCCACTCGTCCGGCCAACGCTCAGCACACCAGCCAACCACCACAGAATAGGCCGAACCCCACCCCCCCCAGCCGCATCTGAAAAAAGCTCCATATCCACACTGGATACTTCAGACGCCAACATGGGAACAGTCCTGTTGAATTCCTGTAGAAAAACTGCCCATATACACAGGTCAGCCCGCACACCAGCTAGAAGACGCAAAAAATGTCTTTGATCACACCCCCCCGATGTGGAAGCTGCCAACCTCCGAGAAAAGGCCCATAGGCAACACCCTACAAGCAAAATTAAGGGAACCCAACAAGGACTGTATCATATGCAAAGTGGACTTCAGTGCAGACACCACCTGCTCAATAAGCCCGAGCAATTGACTAACCTTATCTGCAGGAAGACGGGTAACCATAGCCACCGTATCCAGCTCTATCCTCAAAAACACCAAGGAAGTAACGGGGCCCTCCGACTTGTCATGCGCTAAAGGGATGCCGAAATCCGCCTCAAGCTTCTTAAAACCCTGTTTCAGCCGCGTACAAACCCCACTACCACCTGCACCTATAAATAAAAAGTCATCCAAATAATGAACAACAGAGGCCACGCCCACCTTCTGGACCAAGACCCAGTGCAAGAAAGAATTGAACATTTCAAAATATGCACACGAAATGGAACAGCCCATCGGCAAAACAGCGGTCATAAAAATACAAACTATCAAAACGAAAACCCAACAATGGATAAGACTGAGGATGAATAGGCAACAACCGGAAGGCCGATTCAACATCCACCTTCGCTAACAGAGCGCCCCGCCCTGCGCAGACAATAAGCTGCAGCGCACTGTCCAATGACGCATAATGAACCAAACAAAGGTTCTGCGGAATACCATCATTAACCGAGCGGCCGGTCGCGACAAATTATGAATCAAGTGGAACTTACCAGCACTTTTTAAGGGATCACAGCCAATGGCGAGATCTGCATCCGAGAAAAAGGACGCTCCCGAAACGGCCCAGCAATACGCCCCAAACAAATCTCCTCTGTCAACTTACCCTAGACAACACCCTTCAACAGGGAAACCGAAGAAGAATTTTGAACTTGCACCTCTCCCAGAACACTCTGGAAAGGAATATCAAAACCTACCATAAAACCGGATTCTAAAAGGGCAGCCGACCTCCACCGCCTATAGCATCGCAGCCAAGGTCGTAAAGCCCCGACCCGAATTGGAGTAGGCACCGATACATGAATCTCACTTCCCAGGTCCTGCAACGGCTTCACCACTCCGCTTGGGATACTTAATGGCCGCGTACAGCTGGCCACAGATGGAGCAGGTATGCCGAAACTTACAGTCGGTAAAGGGGCAGTTGGATTTGTTGAATTTCCAACACACATCTGAACCTGCTGGAGCACTCACCCCCGACCCCTCACGAAAGGGCCGCCTGCCCCAAGAGGCACCCGCCGAAACACGAACAAGCGTCCCAGGCAAAGACTTGGAAGCCATGTGCGTAAGCCATAAATTCATGTCCTGTGTACCCCAGGACATAAAACTATTTTCCTCTATTTTATCATGAAATGCCTCGTCATAATTCAACCAGGCCCACCCGCCAAAACGCTGATAAGCGTCCAAAATCGAATCCGGTAAGCCAACAGTAAACCATAATCCTGCGGATTAGCACGGCCCCAAACACTCGCAAGCCACATAAATGCCCTCACCCAATTAATGATTGTATGAGCCACCGGGAAAGGTTTAAAGTCCTTCCGATCATGCTTGGATTTCTTGTGACCCTGTCTATGAGCCGTACCCTCCAAGAGCCGGAAAATATCCAAGCACAACCTCCGCCGAATCTTCCGCCTTAATTCCCATGGAACCTTTTCCCAAAGCTCAGTAAGAGCCACCAATGCAGGCGCACCCCACACTTCCCCAGGAGGAACCTCCCCCGACCCCTACAGAAGAATCCAAACCCCTCAACCGATTCGCAGCCGAAGAGGATGAAGAAGACGAATCCAACGAGGAAGACCTAGAGGACAAGGAAGACGACCCCTTACGCCTCCGATGACACTTCTTACGCCGCGCCTTCCCTTCCACAGCAACCTGAGCAGGCGCCTTGTTACCCAGAGTAGAAGATCCCAGAACTCCAACAGGCACACTCGAGACGCCATGGGCAGCAGTCCCCACAGCCAATGACGTACTGGAATCCAACACCGAGACGCCACGAACAGCAACCTCAGGCATCACAGATGAACTCTGCACAGGACCCATGGCGCCACCTCCAGCAACCACAGCAGCACTGAGCACCGAACCGCGCTCCAAACTGGAACAGCCTGGCCACTCCAGCACCTCCGTCAGCTCCCACTCCAGCTGCCACCATCTCACGACCTCCAGGAAGGATGGACGACACCTGCGGAGACCAAGCAAAAACAAAGGCAGCCGGTGGATCCAACGTTGTTCCTTGATGTTGGATCCACCGGTTTAGGACTGTTGAGCCGGCATGACTAAATGCCAAAATCGAGTGGACTTCCTTATTCTGAGACGCCGGGCTATCGCAGCTGATAGTGACGTTAACAACGGAGTGTCGGATCTTTTTCCGCTCTCTTTGGGCAGTGGGTGGATGGATCCGTCACCAGGTATTATTTCCATAAGAAGCGGGCTTTAGCAAGTTAAGTATAAAAGTGAGCCCTGAGGACGCCGCTGCCATTTTGGACTGACATATGAATGGGAGTGTTGGATGACAGCAGTAGGGTAAGAAAGGAGGCTAATGTTCTCTAAGTATATCTTATGAATAACGTGAGGAGTAAGAGATTTTAATACATTTAACATTATTTATTGTATAATTGATCTCTGACGAAGCTGAGGCGAAACATGTCGGGTCCAACCACAACTATAAACAATAAAGACATCAGATATACTGCTTGAAAGATAAGTGCAACCTTTAAATAAAAGTTAAAAATGTAAAGTTCCAAATAATTAAATATCGAGAACTTTAAGGGAGTGAACAGCTATCTAAATGTTTAAAGCTGAAAAGCCTTTGACCAGTGAAGATTGGTATTGTAAGCTCCCCGGTGAAGTACAGAATACCGGTTGGAGGAGTGGTGCTTCTGAGGTCTATGGCTAATCAGCGAATATGATTGATGTAAATGTATAATGAAATAAGTCACTGAGAGGAACATATCTTAGAGAAAATGTTGGATTTACTGTTGTAAAAAAACTCTAAGTAAAGGTTAAGCCATCTGTGAATTCTAGTGAACAGTATTACAGTGCCAGCATCTATTAGATTTGGAACTATCTAATTTTTGCAAACAAACTGGGGTCCAAAAAATCCTAAGTCTCTTCACGGCATCCTTCCTCCCCTTTTTCCACTTTCTTGGCTCTCCTCAAATCCTAACTCCACCAGATCCACTCAAAAATTCAAACTATCCTTCCCCTCTTTAAAAGGCATATCCCATACAGACAAACTTGGAACATCCCTCCTCTTCAGGATCACCGAGCTGTGGAACAGCTTTACTGCCCCTCTTCGGAGTTCGACCTCCCTCCAACGCTTCAGAAAACATTTGAAAACTTGGCTTTTCTCTAAAATGTAACTACTTCCTCCCTCTCCACTATACTAAGTCCCCTCTTTCTTTCCTTTTTACTAAGCCCTTCTTCTTTCCATTGGAGTTCCTTTCTTTATTAATTCCTGTAAACCGTGTCGAGCTCCACTTCTGTGGAGATGATGCAGTATACAAACTTAAGGTTTAGTTTAGTTTTAGTTTATGTAATAAAAATAATCATGTTTGCCTCATGGATGCTGACGCTGTATACTTCAATCTCCAAGACCAAATTTGTGGCCAACGAGATACAGAAATATACTGTTTAATCTCGAAGCTCTAAATATCTCTGAGACTATTTTAAGGTTTTTTATTCAAAATTCAGAAATTAATTTATACCACTGAGCAGCCTGATGTTCTACTAAATCTGTCTGATAGCAAAGGATCTGTAGGCTATAATAATTTTTAAAAGTTTTCCATTCAGGGAACCCACTCCGAATGGCCTGCTTCAACCGCAAAGTTAGCAAAAATAGTAATTTTTGATAATTATTTTCAATTTGAAGACACAGTATACCATCAAATTAAAGGGGTAGCCATGGGGGCTACGGTAGCCCCCACTATAGCTTGTCTATACATGACAGAGTTTGAGGAGACGTTTGTGTACAAATCCAACCACTTCCAATATGTAAGATGCTGGAGGAGATTCATCGACGATGTGTTTTTTGTGTGGACTGGGGATCAGGTTAAATTGAATGAATTTTTAGAAGAAATAAATCAGAGAGATCAGAATATCAAATTTACATATAACATAGACAAATATCAGATGTCCTTTTTGGACATAAAAATATATATTCAACAAAATAAGATATCCACCAGTCTACACAAAAAGCCATCGGATCGAAATAATCTCCTCCAGTATCAAAGCTACCATCCACGGGTCCTAAAGAACAGCATACCAGTAGGGCAGTTCCTGCGATTAAAACGAATCTGTTCTAATACACATGACTTTGACAAACAAGCCGAGATTATGTATAAAAAATTCTTAGATCGGGGATATCCTAGTAAAATAATCAAGAGAGCCTGGAAAAGGGCTAAGTTTTGTCAGAGGTCTTGGCTAATGCAATCAAAAGTCAAAACAAAAGAACATCATGTAGTTTGTGTACTTGCATATTCAAATAATAGTAATGCTATTAAACAGATTATATTAAAACATTGGCCCATAGTCCAATACTATCCAGTATTGACTGAAAAACCGAAATTTGCCTTTTCCAGGTCTCAGAACCTGGGGGAGATGTTGAAACACAAAAGAAATGCCAGGGTGTTTGAAAATAATTCATTACCACCACATAAACCATGTGGACATTGCCGTTTGTGTAGTTACGTCATGCAGCAAGCATTTGTGTTATTTCCAGCATCAAAAGATAAAAAATTTATGTTATCCACTGGTACAAATTGTGAATCGCAGGGAGTGGTATATTGTATAATATGTCCATGTGGTCTTCCATATATAGGGCAAACTAGTCGCAAGATTAAAATTAGAATAACAGAACATCTAAGCAATATACGAAAAGAAAGAATAGCTGCTCCTTTGGTAGCCCATTGGCTACAAAAGGCACACTCCCTGGAGGATTTAAAATACACGGTGTTGATTCATGTAGACTTACAAGAAGGAGATATCACAAAATGCTTGCTGCAGAAAGAACAACGTCTTATTTTTAATAAAAAGACTATGCATCCATATGGACTCAATTCCGAAATAGAATGGCTAAATTTGTAAGCCGAAAGAGGAATCCGATACGTCATTTCCGGTTGGAAATGGGAGATCACAAGGGGAGGGATTATAAGCAATAAGGAGAGAGTGTATATAAGACACGATAGCTGGTCGATCCCCAGCGTGTTCATTTTGAGGTGACAATCCAGTAGAAGTAAGCCATATAGGTATGTAAAAATTAATCATTTAAACAGGTTGGTCTGAGAGACAATATATAAGAGATTAAGTAGGATATAGAAATCCAGTACCATATAAAAGTTCAAGTTTTAATAAGGTTTTAATTAAAATTGTGTTTTTAACAGGACCCCTCCTGATGAAGGACCCGAAACTCGAGTCGGGGGGCCGAGCTTAAGAATAAGTTTTAGCGAACACAGTAGCTAGTAGTTAACACTACATGCACAAGCACTTTATGATTTAAGCACTTTATCTCGCTGCAGCTGGGAGTTAAAGAGAACAACGCCAAGCCCTTGGAATAACCATCAAGATAAGTGTGATTTAAAATCTATCTACAAGTATATATAATGAGTAATTAAGAATGTCATCAAGTATAAACAAGAAGGAGGCTGGCAAAGGGACATTAGAAGTGTGATGATGGTCCCAAATGTACCCCAGTTCAGTGAGATCACAGAATACACGGGTATTGGTCTGAACACTTCACAAATTATAATATAAATAATTTAATAATTATTATTTATAGAGCTGTGATAATAATAAACACTGCTTCAACCGCAACCATCTACATATTAAACCTCCCCTCGATAAATATAAAAGTCGTCTCTTCCTGATCTTTACTGAAATAGC
Source organism: Geotrypetes seraphini (assembly GCF_902459505.1). Taxonomy (NCBI): domain Eukaryota; kingdom Metazoa; phylum Chordata; class Amphibia; order Gymnophiona; family Dermophiidae; genus Geotrypetes; species Geotrypetes seraphini. The sequence goes on from NC_047086.1 coordinate 53,486,858, forward strand.
TGTTCAAATGATCACAAAAAATTGGAAAAATTATGATAGATTAAATTACACATTTTGGTGGACAAATGTATGTAATACTTACAAATATGAGAAAATGAATGCTGACTGTTTGGGATACAGTGTTTTTTTGTTTGTTTTTTTTTTACAAAATAAGGGGGCCATTGGCTTTATTTGCTGATTCAAATTAAGAGTTTTGGTTGTTTTATCATTACACATCCGGGAGGGTGGGAGGTAATTGGAAAAAAATATATATATTAAATTTTTGTTTTATTTGTAATAAGTTACTTGGTATTATCATTATTTGATAGAAGGGTGGGTGGGTAAAGTAATGCTTTTTATATTAATTGTATGAAATGGTGTATTCTATGAAAATTGTTAATTGTTCTGTAACAAATGTAATAAACTAATGTAGTTTATAAAATAATAAAATTAAAAAAAGTTTTTTAAATAAATAAATTTTGTTTACACCACAGCGCCAGCATGGAGTTGGAAAGGGCAAAGGAGGGTGGGGATGGGTGAAGAGGCTACAAAATAAAACCGCCAGGATATTTGAAAAAAAAACGTCCAATTGAGCAGGAAAAGTGAATCGAATCAAATTGAAAAATCAATTCAATGGGCCAAATTGAATCGAATCGAAAAATCTTTCCCTGAATCGGGCAGCACTAATTCTTACATTCTTATGTACTTCAAAGGCATTTTAATATACCTTAAAATCAACTGCATTATCATTGCTCTTAATGTAGGAAAAAATGTGTTTAGCGATTAAAAGCAAAGTTGCTAAATTCTCAGTAAATCACTAATTAAATAATGGTAGATACTTTATGATTACTCTACTTTATGTTTAAAGTCTCAGAATTCTCAAAATGCCACTTCAGTTTATACAGCAGGAAAAAGCATTTTCTACAAGTTATTGTCATTATGAGAGCATTGCCCTGGCACTAAAATTTGTCCAGAATGATTAAATAATGTTCTACCACTGCACTGCTGGGAAACGTAGCAAAGAACTTCATAAAAGCTTTTGCCACTTTTGAAAATGCAAGCAAGCAATTTATGGAAGTGTCTCAACATTCTAGGTTTGGACAAGTTCCTAGAGGAAAAGCCCATAGTCTGTTATTGAGAAAAACAGGGGGAAGCCACTGCTTGCCCTGTATTGGTAGCATGGAATATTGCTACTCTTTGGGTTTTGGCCAGGTATTAGTGACCTGGATTGGCCACCATGAGAACGGACTACTGGGCTTGATGGACCATTGGTCTGACCCAGTAAGGCTATTCTTATGTTCTTATGTTCCTTTGTTCTAGATTCAGCTGCTGAAAGGTTGTTCTCTGCAGTGTATGTCTGATCTGTCCGGAGGGGGTGATCAGAGGGAAAGAGGACATACCTCTGTAGGGGAGGATGTTAGACCATAATTGGGGGTGGGGGAGAGGGAACATGGATGCTGGGCCTATGATGGGGATGGAAAGGAGGGGCTATGAATCCTGGACAGCAAGTGTGTGGGGGGGGGGGGAGGGGGAACATGGATGATAGACCTGCAGGGGGAGGAGAGAGGAGGACCCTTCAGTAGAGGGGTGAGGGGGTGAGAAGGAAAACCAGGCTAGAAAGGGTAGTGAGAAGGAAGAGAAGCTTGACCATAGAGAGGAAGAGAGATGCCAGATCATGGGGAGTAGGGAAGGGATTCAGAGTGTAAGTGAGCGAGGTGGTGGGTGGGGTGAGGGTACATGGATGCTGGACCCACAAGTGTGGGTGGAGGGGATGGTAGAGGGAGTGACCAAGATCAGAAAGGAGATGGGAAAGGAGGAAGAGATTCATAGCCAATGGAGAGAGGGAGAGAGAGATAGATGCCAGACTATGGGGGCCAAAGATGAGATTCAGGATGCAACTGAGAGAAGGTTGGGATTTAGAAGGAAACAGAACTGTAGTTGGAGTGAGAGCGGGAACTGAGGTGAGGAGGCTGGAACCTGAGAAACGAACAGGCAGGAAGGAATTTCAGGCCTCAGGATAGAATTCTATGCAAAACACTACAAATATGCTTTGTAGAATTTTAAAAAATTACATACAGAAATTTCAAAATGTTTGCACAGAATTCTACCAAGAATAAATAGCTTTCTTTTTCTTACAGGCTGACTGTAACTCCTTTGCAAATGAAAGTGGAACTGCACCACTAGCTCTGACTTCAGTCTCTTTTGCTGCTACAGTGTGAATGAGCAGCTACATCTTCGCATAACATTTTCGCTCTGGTAGATACCTTAACTTGAACTTCGGAACAAGCATTGCTGCAATATGTAATGTAATGTAATGTAATTTATTTCTTATATACCGCTACATCCGTTAGGTTCTAAGCGGTTTACAGAAAATATACATTAAGATTAGAAATAAGAAAGGTACTTGAAAAATTCCCTTACTGTCCCGAAGGCTCACAATCTAACTAAAGTACCTGGAGGGTAATAGAGAAGTGAAAAGTAGAGTTAGAGGAAAAATAAAAATAAAATAAACATTTTAACAAGACAGCATTGATCTAAATACTTTGGAAGGTAGAAGAGAGGAGAGAAAGGAATAGAAGCAGAAGGGGGAGCCGTTGAACAGTAGAATTCTGGAGAAATTTAAATGATAGAAATAGAACAAAACAAAGACAAAAGGCAAAACAATAGATAAGATTAAAGATAAATCATAAGCTGGAAAGAAAAATAAAATAAAACTTTGTCTTCAATCCACGGTTTCAGCGTCAGTGATGAAGTGGAGCAAGTAAGTTTAGGAGGAGCGATTGACGTTTCCTTTTGTCAGAGCTATGATTAGTGGCTGCATTGTTTTATCCAAGTTGATATCATCAGCCAATTCCTGTATTTTTGACTGATTTCCCATTATCGTGAGGATTACATGACCAATGTAGCAGCCATTTTCAGTTTACAGAATATCAGTTGCAGCCAGGGCAGGATTCATTCTTCGAGGGCCCCATGGCACACAAGTATGCTCGCCCATCCCCACCCCCATTTATCTGTTTTCTTCTTTACTTCTTTATTTCCGCTTGTATTTCTTTCTCTTTTTTTAAATTCAAAACAAAGATCAGCATACATAAGAATATAAGAATTGCCATTCCTGGGTCAGACCAGTGGTCCATCGTGCCCAGCAGTCCGCTCATGCGGCGGCCCCCAGGTCAAAGACCAGTGCTCTGAAATGAGTCCAGCCTCACCTGTGTATGTCCCAGTTTAGCAGGAACTTGTCCAGCTTAGTCTTGAAACCCTGGAGGGTGTTTTCCCCTACAACAGACTCTGAGTGAAGAAGAACTTCCTTACGTTTGTACGAAATCTAGCACCTTTCAACTTTAGAGAGTGCCCTCTCGTTCTTCCTACCTTGGAGAGTGTGAACAGTTTGTCTTCATCTACTAAGTCTATTCCTTTCTGTATTTTGAATGTTTCGATCATGTCTCCTCTCAGTCTCCTCTTTTTAAGGGAGAAGAGGCCCAGTTTCTCCAATCTCTCACTGTATGGCAAGTGCCTAGTTTTTCTTCTATGCAACCCCCCTTCTATGCAAATCCCCCTTCCTTCCCTTCCCACCTACTTACCCAGGACTTTAATTCTGAACCCTTTCCATACATATATAAAAGTGTTCAAATATATTATAAATATATCCAAAATATGTCTATATTAATAACCAAGTTTACAAGGCCTCTCAACTGCCTTACTCTATGTCATCCAACTGTAACCCATATGTATATATAAACAACCAAATCTGTAACTCCTCTAGTACGTTCCAATCCATGTATGTTAACTTGTAATGAAATAACAAGGCAAGCAGTCCACCAAAGAATCCAACATGAAACAAAAGAAGATCGGCAGAAAATAAGGAGATTCAAATCAGGTTTATTCAAGGTGCTCCCAAGAACCATGCCCGATGCTGGTCAACGCTAACAGACAACCATGTCTTTCATACACACATAAGACACATACACCCTCACCCAGTATGGAATAAGTAATCACAAACTAAAAATAAAAATATGTAGATAAAGGTTAAACTGAACCGCCAAGAAGCCAAACTGCATACAGTGAAACACCACAGAAGCAATGACACATAGCCCCCTAATACTCTGCAAAATATAAATATAGCAGATGTAAATTTGAAGAAACTGACAAACAATCACCACTTTACAAATTAACAAATAGAAATAAAACAAAAATTGAAAATAAGAATATACCATTTTATTTGACTAATCCATTTTTCAATTAACTTTCAGAGGCCACAGCCTCCTTATTCAGGTCAATATAGTATACTACTGTTACACAGTGGCGTACCTAGCATATGTTAAGATAAACACTTTCAATATTGAATATGGTAATGTCCAATGATATAAAACTAATAAAGCATAGGCCAGCTCGATCCAATCAAAAAATGAAGGAAAAAGCCTCAGACAGGGCCCTCCCACCTCACCAAAACAGCTTAAAGAGGTGGTCGAGCAATCACCTCACTGGCAAAAAGCCTTCATTTTATGTTAGAGCCTTATGCTGTGCTGTGCTATGCCAATGAAAATTAAACGATAGAGGAAATTTTTCCACTTATCTTCATTGATCGGTACACCAACGGTGGCCAGCGTTTCACAAATACATGCTGCATAGCGCAGATTGTTTGTATCTCAGCTACCAACTTTGAAAGATGCCTAGTGACACCTAAGTCTGCTTAGGTGTCCCTAGGTGTGATTCTATAAAGGACTCCTAGCAGTTGACAACCAAGTGGGCCAGTGCCTAAAAAGCGCTTAGAATCAGCCCTGTCAGTGCATCACTCTAACATGTGCACACTGCATCAGCCCCTCAGTGGTATTGTGCCATGAGACATGTTTCTTTGGCAGAAACTTTCTGAAATGCAGGTAACTTCTGGTACAATCTTTATTATTAAGTCTTTTGGATTATTGTAATATTGTGTATTTAGCAATTCCCAAGAAAGACATGGTTCGACTCATATTGATTCAGAATACAGCGGTTAGAATGATCTACGATCTTAAAAAAATATGATCATGTGACTCAATTTTATTGTGAATTGCATTGGCTGCCAATGGAGGCTCGTGCTTTGTTTAAGTTGGGTTGCTTTTGCTATAAGGTTATGTATGGTACCACTCCGTTTTATATGGTTAATAGATTCTCTCTAGCATTGTATAAAAATAGTAGAACGTCTCATGCCCTATTCACCTTTTCATCAGAACAGGGCTGTAAAAGTAAGAAATTTCTGGATCATACTTTAACATTCCAAGCAGCTTCACATGACAGAGAATTTCGATTGTTATTGCTTCAAGCTTGTTCTTATAAATATTTCAAAACTCAACTGAAAACTTATCTCTTTTAAAAATACAGTACTTGGTCAAATAATTTCGTTCTATCATTCTTAAATTGTTTTTAGTTTGTAATCTTTTGTAAACCACGTAGAACTCATGGTTACACGGTTAAGAAGTATGATGTTATGTTATGTAAACCGTCTGTGATCCAGCATTCTACAATGCTGGTAACCTGTTATCCGGTTTCCACTCCATCCACACACATTATAACATATGTAGGTTCTCCTACCAATTTATGCATTCCTTTGGCTTTTGTCATCTGACTTTGTAGGGCTTCATCAATTTTATAGACAGTCTTGGGCAATTCTTGCCCTTTCCCGACCAGGTGCTCATAGCTTCTGCAAGACTAATGCAGAATTTCATGGTAAAATAAAAAGCACTCTAAAGAGAAATGCCCACTCTGCACAAATTCAACAGAAGACCTGATGTTCTTTGAATTTCTGGCTAGAAAGCAGCTGGATTTCTTGCACACTGCTGAGACTCCCTTCTGTTCCATAAATCTGAATTTCAGCTTAGAATTCCAGATGATGCATAACCAATGGTCCTAGCCACTAATGTCTCTAGTTGAGCTATTCCCCTTTTCTGTAGGGATCTTTCTGAACTCAGTTTATCCAGATGTTGATTTAATTACTTTATCTGGTACGGGGTTGTGTCCTCTGAGCCTCTGACCCTGGAATAACCAATACAACCTAGACTGTGCAACTTTAGCTGAAGTAGTTTATCCTTGCTTATCACAAATTCATTTCCCTTTTTTCTCCCTTTAGCAAACTAGCCTTCGTCTCAAATCCAGACCTTTAAAAAATAATTCTGAATAAGGGATCGTCTTTATGATTTCATTCCAATATGCATTTATGAATTGCTGTACCTTCGGTTGCTCCTAATTTTGATCTATTAAGCCATCCCTTTCCACTAATTTTCCAAGATATAATTCGTAATTAATCAAATGTTGAGAGGGGTTCTCTCCCGCAAGCTGTTTGAGTGAAGTAGCTAGTACAGTAGCCCGAAAACAGGGGAGCCAGGTTCAATTCCCACTGCAGCTCCCAGTAACTCTGGGCAAGTCACCTGACCCTCCATTACCTCATATACAAAATAGGGGGAGTAAGATAATGTTAGTGCACTGGGCTGAGAACCTGGGCAACTGGGTTCAATTCCCACTGCAGCTCCTTATGATCCTAGGTTTCAAAGTTTTCAAAGTTCAAAGTTTTTATTAGCATTTGATGAATCGCCTATTTGAATTACTAAGCGATGAACAATATTTAATAAAAGCATAAGTCATATAACAACAAACAAACTAACAAAAATTCTTCAATAAAATACAGACGTGAGACGGAAGGTAAGGCGGAAAAGTTACAATTTTGTCTTAGAAGAAATAAACAGTCAAGGCAAAACAAAAGGAAATTGAGGGGGTTGAAACTAGAGCATATTTTATAATAAGATTAAATGTTAAAAGCATCTTTAAAAAGATAAGATTTTAGTGATTTTTTAAAAAGTATAATATCTTTTTCGTTTTTAATATATTGTGACATGGAATTCCACAATTGCGGGCCCATTATGGAAAACATGTCTGATTTTCTTGTACCTACTATTTTTAAGGAAGGGACGGATAAGAGGTTTTGAAATGATGAGCGAAGTGGACGTAAAGTGTTATGGGGGATTAACATTTTAGATATAAATTGAGGTTCGTTAAAAGTCAGGGTTTTGAATATAAGTAGCATGACCTTAAAGGGTACACGATGGCTGATTGGGAGCCAATGGGCGTCGGTCATCAGAGGCTTAACATGATCGTATTTCTTGGCATTGTATATTAATTTAATCGCTGTATTTTGTATGGTCTGTAATCTTCTTTTTTCTTTTTGGGAAATGTTGAGTAAGAGTGCGTTGCAATAATCTATTTTTGCTATGATCAGAGAGTGGATCAGTATTTTGTTTGAATTGGGGCTAAGAAATTTGGTAGTTGATCGGATCATGCGTAGCTTATAAAAGCAAGTCTTAACTATGTTGGAAATATGTTCATGATAAAGCAATTTATCATCAATTACAACTCCGAGAATTTTTAGAGTGGAAACTAAATGTAAAGGAGTATTATTGAGGACAAATGGGGTCTTCAAGTCCGTGTCCTTTTTCCAAGTGAAAAGCATTGTTTTGGTCTTTTTTATGTTTAAAGCCAGTTTATTTAGATTAAGCCAGTTTTGAATAATTTCAAGCTTTTTATTGATCGATGCTATATCATCGATATTTTCTGGATCTAATGGGTGAATAAGTTGAATATCATCGGCATAAGAGAAAGGCGTGAAACCGATTGACTGACAGATGCTTATTAATGGAGAGAGAAAAATGTTAAACAGGAGAGGGGAAAGAATGGAACCTTGTGGAATTCCGAAAGAAGAAGAGTAGGCTTTCGAAAGTTCATTGTTGAACCTAACTAATGAAGTATGGTTGGCAAGGTATGAAGTTAACCAGGTGAGTACATGGTCGTTTATTCCTATTGATTCTAACTGGTTAAGGAGTAGGTCATGGTCTATTGTGTCGAAAGCTGCAGAAATATCTAAAGAAAATAGAGCAACGGATTTATGATGGTCTAAGAAATAATGGATATTATTTGTTAATCCTATTATAGAATATTCAGTATTATGAAATTTTCGAAAACCTGTTTGGTGGGGATGTAGGGCATTGGTGCTTTCAATGAAATCTGAAATCACTTAAGGGCATATTCTATAAGAAACGCCCAAATGTTAGGCGCCTAATTATGGATGGTTCAGCGCGATTCAAGTAAGATTGGGTGCTGTTTAATGAATCACGCTGAGCTGAACTTATTTTGGAGGCACCCAAGAAATAGGCCAGCTCTAGGCGCAACTAAAAGTTATGTGCCTAACTGAGCGCATAAGCACGCTTATGAACAGTGGTTCTGTAAGAAGGCACCTAGCACGTAGCCACGCCCACACCTAAGGTGCATAGTGCCTATTTTTTTTGAAGGCCGCCTACATTTTTAGAGGTACCTTGTTACAGAATCGCGCTTTCTTTGTTGTGCTGCACATCTAAGAAATGGCCATTTTTGAAACAAAAAGGTATTTTTCTGTTTTGAAAATGGTCATCTTCACTACTGGAATTTTGGATATTTTCCGCAAAACATTATGTTATGTTATATGCAATCTTATACCCCACTGAACCCTCATTAGAGTTCTAGGCAGGTTATAGGCAACATATTGTTACATAGAATTTTGTATGGAGTTAAATATGTTACAATATTGTAACTTTATGTAGCAAGTATAACATATGTTATACATGCTACTTAAAGTTAATAAAATTGTTATCAAATTATACATACAGTCCGAGGTACTATATTATAAATAGCAGCTGCCCAATTAATATTGCCTTTATTTCACTTGTATATTAGTCTGAGTCTCTTTGGATCTCTGGTAGGGATTTTGGAAAAAAAAACCAAACCTCATGAATTTAGATTTATGCAAAACAGTGTGTATAGTGTGGTTGTACAAATTTCGATGCAAAGTGAGTTCCGCTTTTGCTATTTGGTGTTTGAATGATTTGCTGTGAGATGTCTTCTATTTTATCTTTCAGAGTTGGGAATGATAAAGTCAGGTTGTTAGAGTAGCTAGTTTTAAGAAAGGTTCAGACAATTTTCTGGAGGAAAAGCCCATAGTCTGTTATTGAGAAAGACATGGGGAAGCCACTGCTTGCCCTGGATCGATAGCATGGAATGTTGCTACTGTTTGGGTTTTTGCCAGGTACTAGTCACCCGGATTGGTCACCATGCGAACGAGCTACTGGGCTTGATGGACCATTGGTCTGACCCAGTAAGGCTATTCTTATGTTCTTATTGGCCCACAGATCTACTTAAGAGTTCAGTAAATCTGGGGAAGCTATTAGGCACATCACCATATAGAAACATAATGGAAGATAAAGGCCAAATGGCCCATCAGGTCTGCCCATACGTAGTAACCATTATCTCTTCCTCTCTCTAAGAGATCCCACATGCCTATCCCACATTTTCTTGAATTCAGACATAATCATGTCTCCACCACTTCTTCAAGGAGACTATTCCATGCATCTATCACCCTTTCTGTAAAAAAGTATTTCCTTAGATTACTCCTGACTCTATCACCTCTTAACTTTATCCTAAGCCTACTCATTTCCGAGCTTTCTTTCCAAATGAAAGAGACTCAACTCATGTGTATTTTTGCCATGTAGGTATTTAAACGTCTCTATCATATCTTTCCTCTCCCACCTTTCCTCCTTTTTCCTACTGGCTATACCTCTCCTTATGCACCCTTGAGCCTTCTAGATTTCGCCGTCACCTTTTCAACTGTTTGGCCATCTTAAGATCATCACATACAATCACACCCAAGTCCCGCTCTTCTGTTGTGCACATAAGTTCATATATCCCACCACACAAAGGAAACATAGCCTCACGTGTGAAAATTTGAAACAAAAAAAGAGTGGGGAAGGAACACGGTCAGCCAACCTCAGGGGCAAACGGTTTATTGAAAATGCATGAATAATGTAGTACATATTGTGGTCGGGCCAGGCCCCAGGTGAGTGGGAAACCCCAGAGCGGACCACAGGTAAGATTTTTGATGCGCCTTTTATATGGTTTGTGTAAAGAAAACCCAGACACTGGATTTCTTACAAACAAAACTTCACCGGGTTTATTAAGACAAAAAAAAAAATAATTCCAAAATAAACAATGGTTTCTCACAGGCACCAATTAGGTGCCTCCCTTTAGGTCCAGTGCACTCTATTGGTGCTCAAGTTCAGGGACTGGACAGTCCTTGTCAGCAAACAAGATAAACCAAAATCAAACACGCTTTCCAGTCTCTCAAATGCCCCAATACTCCCTCCTTAGGGCAGCTGGCTTCTATTAGCACCAGTTCTAGCCAGCACTGACTGAGCACTGCACGTGCCAGCCCTTCTTCCCAGTACTTTTCAGACAGAGGAAAAAAACATTTTCTCTGCCACTGCTCTCCCTCTCTAGTGCTTTGTCCCCTCTAAGGACTTTCACAGCCCTGCTTTGCAGGCTGTGTGGAGCAAACCTCCCTTTTCACCAAGGTCTTCAGACCCTCCCAATTGCTACCACAGTCCTAGAGCAGCTTATGATTTCTAAATCAGGTTTCCATACCTTCTTCTGGCACACTTAATTCTGCCTCAGCCTCACTGCACCAACCCCACCCTGTGTCACTGGGGCTATAGTCGTTTTCTGTCTTCATGAATTTCCCTTCTTCACTCTTCACCTCCCATCCCCCTCTTTGGGTGTTTGGGAAAGTTTCCTGGCCAGGTTCCTCTCCCTCTGAGAGAACCTCTAGCCCTACCCCCTTAGGCTCCCTGGGAAATCACAGTACCTAGCTGGCTTCTGGATTCTTCTCCATGCTTGTTGGCCTGGGGCAATCCTATGTTCCTGGTGGTTTCCACAGAGCGTTGGGCTGCTTCCAGTGTGCTCTATTCTGCTTCTCCAATTAGAGTTAGCTGAGGCTCCTTGATCTCCCTGCAGTCTTCCTACTTGAGGCTTACGTGACTGCAGAACTCGGTGGCTAACTCCACTCCCTTCTGGGTTGATCTCACGTTTCTCTCTAGCTCTGGGAAAGAAGTAATAGGGGATAGACTGTGGTTTCTGTGCCCTCCCTACCTGAATTTCTGGCTGTGACATCACCTGCCTTTTCTCCCTTCTTTCTTGCTGTACTAAACTAGTGCTTTTAGCAGGGTGTACAGGCTTTATCTTAGGGATTGCAGGTTTAAGGGCTGTACTTTTGACTGGGCTAGCAGTCTTTTTAACCGTGACAGGAGCTTCCCTGTCACAATATATAACATAAAGTTATGTTCAGCAGCAACGCCATTCGTCATCAGCAGAATCTCACAGCGTTTTCCTGTTTTAATACATGGACCCAGATTCAGAAGCAGGATCCTTATCTATATATACCCCTGAGGAAGGCTTTTATAGCCAAAACACGGACCGTGTTGGGGTCCACCATTATAAGGATTGAAAGACTCTTTTGTTAGCCCAACATAAAGGTATGTTATATATGTACTATTTCATTCATGTATTTTCAATAAACTGTTTACCCCTGAGATTGGCTGACTATGCACATAAGTTCTTCAACCCCTAAACTGTACCGTTCATTGAAGTTTTGCAGCCCAAATGCATGACATTACATTTCTTAGCATTAAATTTTAGCTGACAAATTTCAGACCATTCTTCAAGCTTATCCATGTCTTTCTTCATTTTATTCACAACATCCAGGATGTCTACTCTATTGCATATATTGGTATCATCCGCAAAGAGGCAAATCTTACCCAACAGCCCTTCAGCAATATCATTTAGAAAAATGTTAAGAACAGGCCCAAGAACAGAACCTTGAGGCACACCACAATTAACATCCCTTTCCTCAGACCGATCCCATTGACCACTACCCTATGTCACCTTCCACTCAACCAGTTCCTGACCCAGCCCATCACTTTGGGGCCCATTCCAAGGACACTCAGTTTATTTATTAGATGCCTGTGTGGAACACTGTCAAAGACTTTGCTGAAATCAAAATATACCACATTTAGCTCACTCCCTCTATCCAATTCTCTCGTCACACAATCAAAGAAATTGATCAGATTTGTCTGACAAGACCTACCTGTAGTGAATCCATGTTGCCTCTGGTCTTTTAATCCACTGGATTCCTGAAACTTCACCATTCTCTGTTTTAAAAGTGTTTCCATTAATTTGCTTACTACAGAAGTTAGACTTTCTTGCCTATAATTCCCTACTTCTTCTTTACTTCCACTTTTGTGGAGAGGGACCGCAGCTGCCCTCCTCCAGTCCTCAGGTACCACTTCCGACTCTAGAGAAGCATTGAAAAGGTCAGTCAGTGGAGCCACTGGAACGTCCCTAAGTTTCTCCAGCACCCTCGGATGTACACCATCTGACCCCATTGCTTTGCCTACCTTTAATTTAGCTAGCTCAAACACAACCCTCTGAAAATCGATCAGAGTCTACCACCTCTCCATCCCTATTCACATTTGTCGTCTACAATCCCGCTTCCGGTGTAACAACCATGAACACAGAACAGAAATATTTGTTAAGCAATTCAGCCTTTTCTTTATCATTCTCTACATATTTCTTCCCTTCACCTTTGAGTCTTACAATGCCTTTTAGCACTTCTTCCTATCACTGATATATCTAAAAAATGTCTTGTCTCCCCATTTTAGAGTGTAAGCTATTTTTTTCATCCATTTGCATTTTTGCTTTTCTGACTACTCGACCAGCCTCTCTCAACTTTTCCAGATATTTTTGCCTGTCTTCCTCTTTCTGTGATCTTTTGTAGCATAATAAAATTAACCTCTTATTTCTTACCTTCTTAGGTACTTCTTTTGGGAACCAAAGCAGCCTTATTTTCCTTACTTGCCTCACAAAAAGGGCTGTTGTCCATACAATAATTCTTTTCAATTTTTCCATTGCATTTCTATTCCTTCCAGATATTCCCATCCAGACAATTCTTTGACGTAATCCCACATTCAAACAAAGTTAGTTTTTTAAAGTCTAGAACAGGGCTGCCCAAGTCCGGTCCTCGAGATCTACTGGCAGGCCAGGTTTTCAGGATATCCATAATGAACCTGCATGAGAGAGATTTGCCAGCACTGCCTTCTTGGTATGCAAATCTCTCTCATGCATATTCATTGTGGATATCCTAAAAACCTGGCCTGCCAGTAGATCTCGAGGACCGGACTTGGGCAGCCCTTGTCTAGAACCTTTGTATTTGAATGAGTTCTCTCTATACCCATCTTAATATTAAACCATACCATGCAGTGATCACTGGATTGCAGATGATCACCCACTGTAACATCATAAATAATTTCCCCATTTGTAAGCGCTAAGTCCAGTATGACCCCATCCTGCTTGGTTGCATTACCAACTGCTGGAACAGTTCTCCTTGTAGAGAAACCAGGATCTCCCTACTTCTAGAAGACCTCACAATAGGGATACCCCAATTAACATAGAATGTTAAAATCACCTATTAGTAAATTTCCTTTTTTTAGATATATTCTGAATGTCTACTGTTAAATCTCTGTCCACTTTTTCCATCCGAGAAGGAGGCCTTTATATCACACCAATGTAAATATATTTACCATTCTCTCTTTCCAAATTGATCCACTGTGCCTCTTCCTTGCTCTGCAGATCCGGCAATTGTGTGGCTTTAATATGATCTTTAGCATATAACAATACTCCCCCTCCTTTTCTTTCTATCCTGTCTTTCTGAACAGATTATAGCCCAGTATAACTACATCCCAGTCATGGGTCTCTTTGAAACCCCCTTTCACTAAACCGCGGTAGAGGTTTCTATACCTCTACGACCTATCCCCTCTAAGTACAGTACCAAAATCCTTATCCATGCTCTCATCACCTCTCATTTAGACTACTGTCACACTCACATTACCCCTCTCCTCAAGTCACTTCTTTGGCTCCCCATCTGTGTCCAAATACAGTTCAAACTCCTCGTACTGACAAGTGCATTCACTCTGTAGCCCCTCAAATCTCTCTTCATTTATCTCCTACCATGCTCCCCCCCCCCCCCCCCCGTTTGAACTCCATTTATCGGGTAAGTCCCTCTTATCTGTACCTTTCTCCTCCACTGCCAACTCCAGATTCTGTTCTTTCTTTCTTGCCGCACCATATGCCTGGAAGAAGCTGCCAGTCAGTACATCATGCTCTGTCTCTAGCAGTGTTCAAATTCAAGCTAAAAGCCCACTTTTTGAAACTTTCAACTCTTAATTCCCACTCATTGTCAGATACCTATACCCATTCTATCATTCCTTCTGCCATAAACCCCCCAACCCTGAGATGTCCTGTCCATCTGTCCAAATTTGATTGTAAGTTCTTTTGAGCAGGAACTGTCTATTGAATGTTAACTGTACAGCGCTGTGTATGCCTTTCAGCACTATAAAAATTATAAATAATAGTAGCACTGCAGCCCAAAGTGCTAAATATTCTAATGCTCATAGAATTTCTATGAGCATTGGAGCATTTAGTGCCCCAGGCTACAGTAGAAAACTGTGCCTAGGCATAGTAAAAGAGGGCCATAGTGTTTTAAATGCTACACAGCATAGTTTGAATTCTATTCGGTTTTCTATTGGCAACCAGTGGCATGACGTGGTCAAATCTTGATTTGTAGTACAGGTATATGAATTTTGCTGCAGTGTTTTGTATTAGTATTAGTTGGAGTATTTTTCAATAATTTCATGCAGATACCTGAGAGTAGAGCATTGCCATAGTCCAGTAGTGACAATATTGTTGACTGCACTAGTATCCTGTAGTGCTGTTGGAAAAAGTAGGGTCTTAACCTTCTTAGTTTTTGTAATGGAAGAAAAGATATTCAGACTAAGTTGTTAACATGATCTTTAAAACTTAAAGAGCTATCTAAACTAAACTAAGGGGTCCTTTTACAAAGGCACGGTAGCGGTTTAACGCGAGGAATACCGCGTGTTAAACTACCTGCCGCGCTAGTGCCTAACGCCTCCATCGACGAGGTGTTAGGATTTCAGGCTGCCGCGGGGGTTAGTGCGTGATGAAATGTCCGACGCGCTAACCCCCGTAGCGCGCCTTGATAAAAGGAGCCCTAAAACTTAGGGCTCCTTTTATTAAGGTGCGCTAGCGGTTTTAGCGCGCACTACAATGCTGCGCGTGCTAATCGCTAACGCCTCCACAGAGCTTGCATTATTATTTTTCATTTAGTGCATGGTTAGCGCGCGCTAAAAAAATGCTAGCGCACCTTTGTAAAAGGAGCTCTGAGTTTTATAGACCGGGTCATCAACCAAATGCAGTTCGACTCGGTTAATAGTAAATGGTACCTAAAGTGACTCCCAGGACTAAAAACACAACTATTTGATAAATTTGTAACTGAAGTGTTCTAATGTTAATGCTTTTAATCTATAGGCATTAATGTATCTTCTACAAACAGTTTTTCTTGTATTGTAAATCGGCTGGGTGTTCAGCCTTATCTTGCTGTGAACCGCCTAGAACCTATTACTGTGTTGGCGGTATACAAGAAATAAATTATTATTATTATTATTACTTTGGAGTTTTTAATAACATAAGAATTGTGTTTTACACTTTATGAAGTTGTATTCTTACCACCTCATTTTCTGTACAAGTGTTTTATTTGGTATGTAATAATGAAAAGTTATAAATAAATAAATAATAATAAAAAAAAAAGAATTGCCATACTGGGACAGACCGAAGGTCCATCAAGCCCAGTATCCTGTTTCTAACAGTGACCAACCCAGTATTGAAGCTGGTCCCAGTTGTCAGAGTATATGGGATTACGTATGTGTGTTGCCTAACCATAAGTTCGGTTTTATAAGTGTTTAGTTTGAGATGATATCTACCCACCCATTCTTGCACTTTAGTTAGCAATCTGGACAATATTGTAGTCATAGAAACATGATGGCAGATAAAGGTCAAATGGCCCATCTAGTCTGGATCAGACTTGCAGGGATTAGGAGAAAGCATGACGTCACCTATAGATCCGTTTTAAGCGGCGTGCTCTTCTGCCCGGGCACCCCGCCCTCCAGCCATCCTCTTTGTTCGTGTTCCGTCGGGGGTCAGGTTCCTGAAGAAGGGCTCCTCCCGAAACCAGCACAGTCAAACCTTTTCTCCTGGCGCGGTTTTTTGCGTGTATCAGTTTGTGAGATAGTTTCAGATAAGTATTGTGTTCATTTGATTTTTGCATGGTGATTTTTGATTTTGTTGTGTGAGTCGGGGGGTCTGGCTGGCAGGGTTTGTTTGTTGGTCGCTCAGGTTGTTTGTGTTGAGTTTAATTTACTCACTTTGATTGTTTGTTTTGTTTGATTTAGTGGACTCAGGTCCCTTTAATTTCAGCACACTCAGGGTGCTCAATGATGGTGTGTGGGTGGAGGCTTACCGCCTTGACCCAGAAGTGAAGTGTCGGAGCTGTGCTCCTATCACTGAGGGTTCACACTGAGAGCACCCTATATTATATTCACTCCATTTTGGTTTGTTAGTTGCGAGCCAATTTTGGTGTCTTGAGCGTCCCCCACACAAACCTTGATGTGACTAGGTTGCCTTTTTGTGTTTTTTCTACAGTAGGGATTAGGAGAAAGACATCATCCTATGAAAAGAGTCATTCCCCTGATCTGAGGCTTATTGAGTTCAATATGGTCATGAAAATATTATATAAAATGGTGGTGAGATGGGAGATCCTTGTGGTACTCTACATGGTGGGGACCAGTAGTCAGAGAAGGCTCCATCTTTTAACACTCTGTAGTGTCTTTTCATCAGGATGCCTTGGAACCATTGTAATACCATTCCTGAGATTCCTATTTCAGATAAGTTTATTTAGCAGCAGAGTGTGATTGACCATGTCAAATGCTGCTGCGACATCGGACTGTATAGTAACATTTGTTTACCTGTGCTTAATGCTGATCTAATTCTCAATGTCAGATCAATGAACATGTTTCTGTGCTGTGTTTGTTTCTGAACCCATGTTGGAAGGATAAATGTTCAAACTCAGATTTAGACTTCATATCAAAAATGCCCCTCATTAAACTATTAAGGGCAAAATGGCAGAAATCATGGCTAGTTTGAAGTTGGGGATATTTGCATTTGCTTGTGTGCAAGAATAAATGTTTCTGTGTAAAGTGAATGCAAGTATGAATATATTTTATAAATAACGTAAGCTGTGACGCTTATAAAGGACTGAGTATTAACCAAATTCTGGTTGGAGTAAAATCAGAAGGAGAGGCAGTGATGCTTGCTGTGGGAATCAAGCAACGCCTTCAGGTAGTTAATGGTAAAACTTGGAGGGTTCATTTTAGACCAAGCCAGAAGAAATCACAGGAATTTGCTGGAGTCACTCTGCCACTGCCAACAATAATAGGGTTAACTTTCATGTGTTGCCAGACCTCTGGTATACTTCTGTTTCAGCTAGTGAGTTTTCAAACGATTGTGAATGTCTACTTGTAACTCGTTCTGAGCTTCTGGGAGAACAGGATATAAATCGAAATAAATAAATAAATAAAATATTAAAACCAGGCATCCAATTGATGCCCTAATCTTGCATGCCAGAATTGGGTACCATTTTGGAGTGGCAGGTCTATGAGCAAGAGGGACTGGGCATCCCTCCTGCTGTCATCTTTTTTAAGGTATGGGGAGGTTCGGGGGTGTAGGGGTGGTTTGGGGGGGACTGGGGGACATCTGGTGATTTTTTTTAGGAAGGGGAGAGGGCATCCCTCTTGCTGATTTTTGGGGAAGGGTCGGTTTGGGGGGGTCAGTGCGGGGAAGGTTTGTGGTGGCAGGAGGGAGTAGAAAAGTAAAAGAAAAAAGCCCCAACAGCTGAGTGGCAAGAGGCTGCTTTAGGGCTTCCCCTGCTGCTCAGCTGTTCAGGCTTCCCCAAACCAGCTCTGTGCATGTATCCAAGTCGCTCTTAGAGCGACTGGTCCAACGGGATTACAGTGAACCTCCGTTCAAATTATTTGCATGAAAACTTGTTGGAATATCGATCGCTGTTCCACAATTGGCCAAAAAATTGGCCAACAGCGACTTGCATGGTCTTAGCGACCGTGTTTAGTGCATCTAGCCCTCAGACTCTAGCAAGCAGGAGGTTACCACCCCCCCCTCCAAAAAAAAAAAAGGCGTTGAACTACCAAGGACCTTCAACAGAAAGAAACAAAAAAGTATTTGCCTGTAGTAAATGCTCCTCTGAGAGCAATAACCAGAGGCCAGCTATGTGAATTTCATTCAGTAATTGGGAGAAAGAACTGAATTGATTGGGAACAGTCAGTCCAAAAAGGAATTAAGGCCAAGCAGGGTTCTGAAAGATTTCTTTCTAGCAAAGAGCACATAGAGACAGCAAGGTTGGAAAATTTCAGCAGGATGTAAAGGTACAAAGGTACACGAGGGGGAGGGGGGGCTAGGGACCTGATAGAGAAAGCGAGCTTCAAGATGCCAGACCATGTGATGGTGGTGGGGTGGGGGATGGGGAGGGGGTTAAGAAGAGGAAGGGAATTAAGATACCTGAAATCTGCAAATTTTGGTATGCTCCATGGATATGGAGGGCTAACTATATTTCATGTACAGATAGATCAGTTGAAATCGTCATCTAGCATCACAGATTTTCTAGAATCATAGTGGAAACATGTACAGGCACCATATGTCACTTCATACTGTTTCTCCATTGCACCAAGCTCTCAGACTACAAGTGAAATAAACCTGGCAAGGACAAATATTAAAACCAACAGGCAGTAAAGTCCCTGATGTCTGTGCACCACTTTCTCAGAGTTCTATTCAGGGCAGGGCCGGATTTTCCTATAGGCTAACTAGGCTTCAGCCTAAGGCCTCAAGATCCGTGTCACATTTTTTAGTACCAATAACAATATGTTTCATTTAACATATTGATATATATCGCAGTAATGATGTATTTTATTATCTCTCATGTAATTTACAAACTTAAAAATGGGAGGTGAAAGGGCCTCATAAGTGGAATAGCCTAGGGCCTCTATTCATCTAAATCCGGCCCTGATTCAGGGTCTGTTGCGGTTTCACTTCCTCTTTGGTAATTACTTGCTATGTTCTCAGGAGAAAGCCTCTAAGAGAGGGAAACACATTTATCTATTTAAGCAAAACTGAAACTTTATTTTTACTGCATTTAAAAAGTCATCTCCTTTATCAATAGATAAAAGAAACATATATCCAACATACATTAAAGCATTGGTCTCAAACTCGCGGCAGGGGGGGGGCCATGGTATGTTTATCATAATCATAAAAGTAAAATAAAACAGTTTCTTTATCATATGGCTCTATAGCTATAAATTACAATATTATTATTAAGACTTAGCCAAAAGGAAAGATTTATAAACTATGAGACATTAACTATTTTTTCTGAGTCCCTCCAAGTACCTAGAAATCTAAAATGTGGCCCTGCAAAGGGTTTGAGTTTGAGACCACTGCATTAAAGGGATACAAATAAAAAATTTGTTATAATTGTCTTTCTGATTATAAAACAGAAAAGAACAACATTTCACAATTTCAAATTGTTTACTCTGTCGTCCAAACTTTTGTTTTTTGTAAAACTTTAATGATGGAAGTCCAGTTCTTTATTTTTCTGCTTAGGAAAATTCTTCTGGCTCCTCTTGTTCCAGGTGTCCAATAACCCACTTGGCAGGAAAAGGTCCACAGCCTGAATCCTGCAACCTATCTCACTAGTCTCAGGCCTACAACTATCCTGTTGGTAACAGAAGCCGATTGTGCTGCCTCCTCCAGAGTCTGTGCAGGACTAAGTACAAAGGGGTGCTGAAAAGTTCTCAGCCCAATCCACCAACTTCCTAAATTCTGAGCGTTATCTTGCCACTGTAACTGAAAAGAGTGTGTTCTTATTTCGTTAAGTGACAATTTGCAGAAACAAAATTCTATGTTTTGACATTGTTTCAGATCATTGATCGAACCAAATCCACATCATTCTCTTCTTGGTAGGGCTGACAACCTTTCGGCACCCCCTAGTAAACCTCTATACAAACTTTATTTGTACTCCTGGAGGGAAATGATACAGTTTGTTCCACACCAAGTTAAGTAGCACTTTAAAAATTATTTTTCAGTATTTATGAATAAGCACTGGCACTTTAGTATGAATCAAGACACTGAAGTAGGATTTTTCATATAAGAAAAACAAAAATTTTTTTTTTTTACTACGTTCCAATGAAGATGGCTACCACACCGACTTTATAATGAAAACAACAGTATGAGTGTGGCTTACTGAGGAACTTGCCAACGGAAGAGTCTTTTCAATTAGTGATTATAGAAAGTTCATATAGTGGTGATTAAGGTATTTCTAAGATATTTAATAAATTTGAGTTCGGTGCATACTCTAGGACTGTGAATTTTCAGTATCATGGCACACATACAATCATCTACAAATCAACAAACTGGTTTATGTAGGGCACACAATTTGGTCAGTCCGGACCTGTTTAATAGAGCACAAGAGCTGCATACATACAGGATCTCTTACTTCACCTATGGTCCCTCACTGCCAAGAATTCCATCATGCTTTCACAGACTTTAAATGGCTTGTCATTGAACAAATTCCATCGGACTACAGAGGCAATAAATTACAATGTTTAGCGTCACGGGAGCAATTTTGGATCTTCCATCTACGATCTGTCACCCCGTCGGGGCTTAATGATGGTATTGAGTGGCATTCTGTCATCTAAGGTTAAATTTTTTGAATGATTAATTTTTCGAATACTTAAGTGCTATGTTTAAAGGACCTTGTTCAATTATTTTTATTTTTATCTACTGTTGCCAGCATCACTGGTTAGTTTGACATCTTTGCATTTTTCACGTCATGCCATTGCTATTTGATCTGTTGTATTTCAGCTAGGTGACTTCACGCCGAAGTGCCATTTTCCTTTTGGAAATCAACTTGTTACAATGCAGTTTTCTTCTGTATTGGAGAAGTCTATGCTTCAGCTCCAGACGAAGGAGGTTGCAATCTTCCGAAACGGAGCCCCGTAGAACTTTTCAATTTGACTGGCATGGACAACATTGTGGCAGGAATAAATGGACTGTCAACGATTGTGAGATAAGTACTCTTCTGTTCTTTAACGTTGGACATATTTTATGCAATTGTTTCAATATCGGAGGAGGACATAATTTTGAAAGTTGAATATTACCATTTTGGATTTTGTAGCAATTCTTATTGCACACAATACACTGGAGAGTTTACAACTGATGAATGTTTTTTGTGTTTTCGCACATTTTTCACAAAATTCACACACGGGTCCAGGGATATTACATCAGTGAAAAACTCTGTTGGGTTACACTCTCTCAACGCCATATTACAGGCTGGTCCTGATTGTGAGTTGTGTAAACTGAAGACCCATCACAAAAATTTAAATAATTAATTAAATTAATTATCATTTATTTTGATATTTATTCTCGATAGTGATCTCCCAGTGTATTTGTTCTTTATAGGAGGAATTTTTGTTGCACTATTTACTTTTTCCTTGTTATTGGATTAAGTTTTTTCTTCAAGTAGTTATTATGAACAGCAGTTTAGACAACGGGACCTAGATGTTAAGCCAATTCCTTTGTATTACAATTCATAATTTATCGGGGCTTCCCTCATATGTATTGTGGTCTAAAGAAGATATATAGTTGATTGCCTCTTGTGTAATATTTCTTTCTTTACAAAATTTCTTTCTGTTTTTCTCAAGCAAGAGTTATCTTGTAAAATATCTGTAAATACCAATTTAAAAAAATCAAAACAGACAAACAGGATAAATAGGGGGGTTAGGACATTTCTTACAGAGAGAATGATATAACAGACATGGGCACTTTACAAGTGAGTAGGTGTTAGGAGTTAAAAGCAGTCTTGAAAAAGTGGGCTTTTAGCCTAGATTTGAATACTGCCAGAGACGGAACTTGACGTATTGACTTAGGCAGTCTGTTCCAGGCATATGGTGCAGCAAAATAGAAGGGGCAGAGTCTGGAGTTGGTAGTACATGAGAAGATTACAGATAAGAGAGATCCGATGAAAGGAGATATAAGAGAAGAGAGATACTGGGGAGCAGCAGAATGAATGCACTTGCAACTCAATAAAAGGAGTTTGAACTGTTTGTGGAAATGGATAGGGAGTCAATGAAATGACTTAAGAAAAGGAGCATAGTGACACTGGTGGAATATAAGTCGTGCAGCGGAATTTTGAACAGAGTGAAGAGAGATGGTTTAGTGGAAGACTGTGAAAAGCATGTGGCATTAATATAGGGGAGAGGTGATAAGAGTGTGGATAAGGGTTTTGGTAGTGTGCTCAGAAAGGAAAGGTCAGATTTTGGTGATATTATAGAGAAAGAAATGACAGGTTTTTGTGGTCTGTTGGATTTATGCAGAGAAAGAAAGAGAGAGAGGAGTCAAAGATGACTCCAAGGTTGCGAGCTGATGAGACAAAGAGGATGAGAGTGTTATCCACAGAAACAGAGAATGGGGAAAGAGAAGTGGATTTAGGTGGAAAGATAAGAAGCTCAGTCTTGCCTATGTTCGGTTTCAAATTACAGACATCCAGGCAGCAATGTTGGATAGGTAGGCATAGATTTGGGCATGGACTTCTGTAGAAATTTATGGCTTCGTCAGCATAGAAATGATACTGAAAGCCATGAGAAGAGATCAAAGCACAGAGTGAATAAGTATAGATGCAAAAAAGAAGAGGTCCCAAGACAGAGCCTTGAGATACACTCTGTGGCGTACCTAGCATGTGTGACACCCGTCACACATGAGTACCTAGGAAAAGGCAGCATCTTACATACTGCAGTGAGAAGTAAAACTAAACAAGCCGTACAGATCAATCCTGCAGTCAATCCTATCAGAAAACCATGTCTTTCGAACACACAGTACACAGAAAACACCTTCGCCTAGTATGGAATATCATCACAAACTTACCCCTCCCCCTTTTACAAAACTGTAGTGTGGATTTTAGCCACGGTGGTAACAGCTCTGACGCACATAGAATTCTGAGCATCAGAGCTGCTACCACCACAGCTGGCATTAAAAATCACTCCACAGTTTTGTAAAAAGGGGGGATAAAATAGAAATACATAGACAAAGGTTAAATTGAACCAGCAAGAAGCTGGACTTTGTTAACAATGCAATACCACAGAAACAGTGACACATGTTTCCTAAAACAATAATTAAATAGAAAATTTTTGTTCTACCTTTGTCTTTTCTGGTTTCTGCTTTCCTCATCTTCTTGTTACTCTCTTCCTTCCATCCACTGTCTGCCATCTCTCTGCCCCTATATTGCATCTTCTCTCCTTCTATGCCCCTTCCAGAAATTGTATGCCTCCCCCTTCCATCTCTCCTTTCACCCCCATTGGTCTGGTATCTGTCTCCTCTCCTTCCCCCCTGCTCTGGCATCTCTCTCTCCGCTCCCTTCCTCCTGTTCTTCCCTGGTCTTCCTTCTCAATTTATTTTCTGCCTCTGTCTAAATTATTTTTTACTATTCAGTCCTCAATTTCCCTCTTTCACTGTGTGTACCTATAGCTTGCTACCTCTTTCCCTCACCCCTTCCAGTAACTAACTCTATCCTCTTCCTTCAATCCTGCATGTGCCCTTTTTTTCTTTCTCCTCCCCACTTCCTTCCAGCATCTGCTCCCCCTTTCCCTCACACTTCCATTCAGCATCTGTCCTTCCTATCCCCCACACTTCCATTCAGTGTCTATTTCCCTCTCTCTACCCCTTCCATCTACTGTTCACCCTCTATCTCGCCCCTTCCATTCACTGCCCTCTGTGCTCTTTCTATCCAGTGTGCACCCTCTCTCTCTCTCTCTTCCATATGGCATCTTCCCTCTTTCTATGCTCCTTCCATAAACTGTCTATCCCGTGCCCCTTCTCTCCTTTGTACATGATTGATTTCAACTCTGTCACCTCTCCGTTTTTCTCTCTCTGTCACCACCCCCTCCCCTATGCTCTGGCATCTCTCTCTTCTCCTTTCTTTCCTTCCCACCTCACGGTCTGGCATCATCCCTTCTATGATTTCCGGCATCTCTCTCCTTTCCTTTTCTTCCATCTCTCCCTCCCCCTCCATGCTCTGACATCTCCTCCTTCCTTTCCCCCTTCCTTTCCCTTGATCTGGCATACCTTCCTCCTTCCCTCCATGCCCTGGCGTCTCTTCTTCCCTCCAAGCCCTGGCATCTCCTTTCATTCCCTCCAGTTGGGTACAGCAAAACTCTCACCAATTCTCTCCCCCTCTGCTCCCTTTCCTCCTTCTGTCAAACAAGGCCTGGCGTCCTGAACTTCATCGGGCAGCAGCAGCATTCACAATTCACTGCTGTTGCTGGCTTCAGGCCTTCCTCTCTGTCGGGTCCTGTCTTCATGAACACAGGAAGTAGGCAGGATTCGGCAGAGAGAAAGGCCTGAAGCCGGCAACAGCAGCGAATTGTAAAAGCTGCTGCTGCCTGAAAAGGTAATGGCGCCAGGCCTTGGAGCACCGAGGCAGACCGCTTCTCCCCACTCCCAGCCAAACCCCCGCTGACCCTCCTATCTCTCCCCCCCAAGTGAACCATTCCGACCCTCCCAGCGAGAGCAGCAAACCTCCCTCCAGTAGCGTCGGCTGCTTTGCGGCTTTCTCCTGCCAGTGAAGCATCAATAATGATGTCATCAGTGATGCGGCAGAGGGAGGAGAAAGCCGCGAAGCAGCCAACGCTACTGGAGGGAGGTTTGCTGCTCTCGCTGGGAGGGTGGGAGCGCGATAGGGACCGGTCCGGCTGTGCACCCCCCCTAAGGCTGCACCCGGGGCGGATCTCCCCCCCACCTCCCCTTGGTCCGCCACTGGGTACACTGACTGATAGTGGGATAGCAGTGGAGGATCCAGCACTGCATACTCTAAAAGAGTGATGGAAGAGATAATAAGAAAACCAAGAAAGAACAGAGTTCTGAAATCCAAATGAAGACAGCATATTGAGGAGTAAGGTGGTAGCTGACAGTGTCAAAAGCACTTTAGCAAGGGCAGTTTCCTTAGAATGCAGAGGGCAAAAGCCTGATTGACTGGGTAACAAGAAAGCTGGATATAGAGGAGTCCCTGGACGTCATGTACTTAGACTTCAGCAAAGCATTTGACAGCGTCCCATACCACAGGTTATTGAGCAAGATGTGTTCGATGGGATTGGGTGAAACATTAACTGCATGGGTTAGGGATTGGCTTACAGGGAGACTTCAGAGGGTGATGGTAAACGGTACCCCCTCCGATACGACAGAGGTGATCAGCGGAGTACCGCAGGGCTCGGTCTTGGGCCCGATCCTATTTAACATCTTCATAAGAGACTTGGCTGAGGGGCTTCGAGGTAAAATTACATTATTCGCTAATGATGCCAAACTATGCAACATAGTAGGCAAAAGCACAACAGACAAAAGCACAGTGCCCGACAATAGCTCAGTGCCCGACAGTATGATGCAGGACCTACTCCTGCTGGAGCATTGGTCAGAGACTTGGCAGCTAAGTTTCAATGCTAAAAAATGCAAGGTCATGCACCTTGGCAGGAAAAATCCATGCAGGACTTACACCCTGAATAGTGAGATCCTAGCGAGGACTGTAGCAGAATGCGAATTGGGGGTGATCATTAGCGAAGATATGAAGTCTGCCAATCAAGTGGAGAAAGCTTCATCCAGGGCTAGACAAATCATGGGCTGTATCCATAGAAGTTTTGTCAGACGTAAGCTCGAGGTGATAATGCCGCTGTACAGATCCATGGTTAGACCCATCTGGAATACTGTGTACAATTCTGGAGACCGCATTATCAAAAAGAGTTGAGTCGGTTCAGCGAATGGCCACCAGGATGGTCGCTGGGTAAGTTGCAGCTATACTCACTTGAGGAACGCAGAGAGAGGGGAGACATGATCGAGATGTTCAAATATGTCATGGGCCTTATCGAGGCAGAAGAAAATCTCTTTTTTCTTATAGGACCCACGGCAACTAGAGGGCATCCGTTGAGAATCAGGGGAGGGAAATTCCATGGTGACACCAGAAAATATTTCTTCACCGAAAGGGTGGTTGATCGCTGGAATAATCTTCCGCAATAGGTAATTGAGGCCAGCAGCATGCCAGACTTTAAGAAAATATGGGATTGGCATGTGGGATCACTTCATGGGCGTAGTTAGGGGGTGGGTCATTAGTGTGGGCAGACTAGATGGGCCGTGGTCCTTTTGTGCCGTCATTTTCTATGTTTCTATGTTTCTATGTTCTATTATGGTAAACTAGCACACAATTTTGTTGCTTAATGCATATTAAGAGGTAAATATTGTATATTATTCTCTTAATAAATATTAGTAACTATCTCCCTGTAACCTTACATTATATAAAGAATTTTTTTTTCTGAGAGAAACAGTTAATTTTTACAGTTTATCTGGTGTCTGTTGGATTTAGTTAAGCAATTATATGAACAGCTTACTTTAACTGCATTTTATTCTCACACCCCACTCACTGGTAACAACCTATTTCTGCTGCTTTTCTCAATGTCTTTTTGCTCAGAGCATTTTTCTTTTGTCACTCTGCCACCTAATCTCAAAATCCCTTTCTCTGTCACACAAGCTCGCACACATGGCAGGCCAAGTCTCCTTGCTGCTTCTTTCAGCATTAGTCACCAATTGTCTCTTTGCAACAGCTGTTTGCAACAGATTCCAGCCCAGTTGCCTAGCAACAGCCTCAGATCCAGCTTCCCTTGCAGCCCACATACGGTACTGAAAATTGTGTCCATTTTAAAACTTTCCTCAACAGAGTTCTGTTTCTCCTCAGGACTTTTTTTTTTTTTTTACAATGATGCACCATCAGAAGACAATGAGCTGAAAACCAGGAAAGCAGTTTCAAAGCCCACTGATGCTACATGTAACCTTAGGCAAGTCATTTAACCCTCTGGTGCAGGGGTGGGCAACTCGAAGACTGTAATCCAGTCAGGTTTTCAGGATTTCTCCAATGGAGGAGTGTGTGGCACAGTGATTGTATCTACAGCCTCAGCACCCTGGGGTTGTGGGTTCAAAGCCCGCACTGCTCCTTGTGACCCTGGGCAAGTCACTCAGTCCTCCATAGCCCCAGGTACGTTAGATAGATTGTGAGCCCACCGGGACAGATAGGGAAAATCCTTGAGTACCTGATTGTAAAAACCGCTTAGATAACCTTGATAGGCGGTATATAAAATCCTAATAAATTTAATAATATGCATGAGATCTATTTGCATGCACTGCTTTCAATGATATTCATTGGGGAAATCCTGAAAACCCGACTGGATTCCGGCCCTCGAGGACCAGAGTTGCCCACCCCTGCTCTAGTGCCTCAGGCAGAAAAATAGATTATAAGCCCGACCAGGACAAGGAAATATCTATTGTACCTGAATGTAGCTCACCTTGTGCTGCTGCTGAAAAAGGCACGAATTAAAAAGTCTAAATCCCTCCTTCCTCCTCCAACTAGTCTGCTAGCAATGACCCCTGTGCACACTGACCTCTCATACCTCTAAAATACTTCCTCTTAATGCAGAGATCTCAAAGTCCCTCCTTGAGCGCCACAATCCAGTCGGGTTTTCAGGATTTCCCAATGAATATGCATTTAAAGCAGTGCATGCACATAGATCTCATGCATATTCATTGGGGAAATCCTGAAAACCCAACTGGATTGCGATCCTCAAGGAGGGACTTTGAGACCCCTGTCTTAATGGTAGTAGGAGAATGTAAGAACATAAGAGTTACTATATCACCAAAATATACTGTATCAAAATATCAAAAAATGATAACTCAATCATAAAAAGAGATTAGACACTGCTAGCAAATATTATGTAGAAGGAAAAGACCTCAAGTGCTCCAGACATAAGATTCAGAAATACTTCTTGCCCTATGTCTTCTCTCAGGAGCTACCATTGGTCATAAAAACCTCCAAAAGTCAGTACATCTATTAACTACCCTTCAAAATGTTACAGATCGTACAAGATAACCAGATCCAAAATGTCGATAGTATAACCTGCCCAGTTTGTTTTTTTTAAACTCTCTGATTTAAACTGGGCAGGTTATACTATTGACAGTTTGGATCTGGTTATCTTGTATGACCTGTAACATTTTGAATGGTAGTTAATAGACGTGTTGACTTTTGAAGGGGGTTTTAAAAAAAATTATTTATCAACTTTTCTCATTCAAATACAAGCATTAAAAAATATACTTGAACATAGAATCTAAGACAAAAAAGGAGATTAAATATATGATGAAAACCTCCACCCAGAAAACTAAACACTTATTTAGCCCACAATTTGGGAGGCCACAGAGAGAAAACTAATCAATAGAAACATTATATTCAAAAGAGACAGCTTAAGACGTGTTGAACCAGCAGCTAGTTTGCGTGGGAGTACTGATCCTATTGTTACTCCAACTAGAGAATGACATGGGGAAAAATTCTGTCCCCGTGACTGCCCCGTTCCTGGACCACCATCCCCTTTACTGCCATGTCCCCGTCCACGCAGCATCCATACAAGCCTCAGTACTGCAATATGTAACTCATTCCTTCCTTATAAATCAAAGTCCTGGCTGCTGAACTAGAGAAAGAGATGTTCAGCTGGCAGGGCTTTGTATATAAATTTTTTTCAACAGAACTAATATACTACTTTATCCCAAAGCAAAAAAAAAAAAAAAAAAGGAAATAAATAGAAATTTTTTTTTCTACCTTTGTTGTCTGGTTTCTTCTTTCCTTATCTTCTCATTCAATTCCTTCCATCCACTGTCTATCTTCTCTCAGTGTCTTCCATTTGCTCTGTTATTGTGCCTCTCCCTTCACCCCCCCCCCCCAATTGGTCTGGCACCCATCTTCTTCCCTCCGCTTCCCCCATAGTCTGTCATCTCTGTCTTCTCCCCACTCTTGTCTTCCCCATTTCCCTTCCCACGCTTTCTCCCCACCACCACCCTTCCCTCTCGCCACCTCACTGCCCTTCAGCACCCCCTCCCCCTTACCTCCGTGGCATGTTAGTAAAGTAAGTTGCTCAAGCCACCCGAGCCTGCCTGCCTGCAGTCACGTGTGTGTGTGAGCGGAAGCTTTTCCTCTGACGCAACCGGAAGGTCATTGTGACATTGTAACCTGTTGCTCCCAGTGGATATACCTACTCATGCTTCCACCTCTATCTCATAGGGCAGTACCCATACAATCTGAGATGAACATGCTGCCCTCCCAGTGGCGCAGTGCTACTACCCAACACTTTGCTCATGTGGTGACTTACTGGTACTACGTTATTGGTTAGAGAGCTTGCCTTTTACATTGGGGATTCAACTCATAAGAGCATAAGAGTTACCATAATGGCACCGAACACAGGTCCATCAAACTCAACTTACAAATATCTGGCAAGATCCCGAGGACTAATATAGCTTTTCTGCGTTTTATCCTAGCAGTGAATTTCACCAAGCCATTTCAAAAATGGCTTAGGGACATTTATTTTAGGAAATGATCCAAACCACATTCTCTAGCAACAGATTCCTGAACTGAATTACATGTTAACTGACACAATATTTTCTCTGATTTGTGTATTTTTTATCTACTCTCCCCCCCATCCACAACCACTTGGGTTTCACACCTCTCTGCAGGGAAACACACTTCACTGCTCTGAGAAACATTGCTTTGTCCCATTAGAAACCAATTAAAACCACATTAAAAACAATTTGATGCCACCAGGTGTCCTCTGGGACCAACACCTGGGTCCATGGTGCCTAGCAGCACCTAGTAACATGGAAGTCCGGAAGGAGGGCATGTTTTGGGGCAGCACCGGACTTCAATGTCACTAGGCACCCCTGGGCACAATTTACAACAGTAATTTCAAACTCACACCCTTTGCAGGGCCACATTTTGAATTTGTAGGTACTTGGAGGGCCTCAGAAAAAATAGTTAATGTCTTATTAAAGAAATGACAATCGTGCATGAGGTAAAACTCTTTATAGTTTATACATCTTTCCTTTTGGCTAAGGCTTAATATTAATATTGTAATTTATAGCTAAAGAGACATATGATCAAGAAACTGTTTTATTTTACTTTTGTGATTATGTAAACATACCAAGGGCCTCAAAATAGTACCTGGCGGGCCGCAAGTTTGAGACCATTGATTTGCAAGGACCCTAGATACCAGAAATGTAGGCATGTAAAACTCTGCCTTACTTTTCTAATGCCTAGGGTCCTCGCTAGGCATGATTCTGTAAGTAGCACCTGTCCATGATTGACATGTGGAGGTGAGGAGTAGCCTAGTGGTAGAGCTGCTACCCCAACACCCAGGTCTGTGGGATCAAACCCAGCATTACTCCCTGTGACCCTAGCCAAGTCCTAATTCTCCAAGTACCTATAAATATTGTCACAGGGAAATCCCTATGAACCCCAGTATCAACCTCAAAGTGTTAGATGCTGGCATAAATAAATCCACTCCTAGGCCCAGACAAGAAAATGAACATGCCCATGCCAATACCTATTTTTCTTTTTCTAGACAGGCATCTAGTGAAATAGCTACGGCACCGCAAGGTTCTATCATAGCCTGATAAACTAAACAGGGAATTCCTGTTTAAATCTTTATTGATTTTCAAACTTTGATAATGCAATACAATTGGTAAATCATACATACTATATAGAACGCACTAATAACTATACAATTATTACATTAAACAATCATTTACTCCCATCCTCATCTTACTTATTAATGCAATAATACATATGATGTGATTTCAATATTATAATTAAATAATTTAACTCCTCAAAGTACATTTCCCTTCCCCTACCCACCCACCCTCCCTGCATGTGTAAAGAAATCTAATGAAAAGGGGAGAAACATGACCCTTACTGTAATGCAACAAAAGTAGTCAATGGACTCCATACATCATTAAAGGACTTACTAGTCCCCAAATGTTCCACCATCATTCTTTCATACATACGTGGTACACACATTTACCCACCAAAAAGTGTAATTAATCCTGTCATGGATCTTCCAATTATGTGTAATCAGTTGAACAGCTATTCCCGTCATGATCAGGAAAAGGCGACTTTTATGCTTAGCTAAAGTAGGCTTAACATGTAGTAACGTACCTCAAATTACCGCCTCACAGGATAAGAGGATAGATGACCTGAGAATGAGATTTATTTGTCCCTAAATTGACTTCCAGAAACTAAGTATCAGTGGACAAAAATATAACAGATGATCCAAAGTCCCTATATTAATATGACAATGCCAGCATCTATTAGACATAGAATTATCTATTTTTTGTAAACGAACTGGGGTCCAAAAAATCCTAAGTAATAAAAATAACCATGTTTGTCTCATAGATGCTGACGCTGTACAATTCAACCTCCAAGTCCAAATTCGTGACCAAAGAGACACAGAAATATGCTGTTTTATCTCGATGCTCCAAATATCTCTAAGACTATTTTTTGGCTTCTTATTTAAAAATTCAGAAATCAATTTGTACCACAGGGAATTCCTGATGTGAAAGCCAGCCAATTCAATGCAGTGGAGAACAGTCAGTTAATGTTGCACTGGGTCACTGTCAGCCACAAGTTAAAAGTAGCTCCCAAAGTAAGAAGCCCAGAATGTAAGGCAGTCTGCTTACTGAATGAAGAGAAAGAATTTGTTCACATAGCAGGAGCCGAATAGGAACTTGTAAGCTGACAGCTGTGTTATGAAGATAAGAAAGAAGACATGTTTCTTTGAATAAAAGTCTGCAAAGTAGTACTGTAGTAATATAGAAACACAGAGGCAGATAAAGGCCAAATGGCCCATCCAGTCTGACCATCCACAGTAAGCATTATCTCTTCCTCTCTCTAAGAGATCCCACGTGTCTATCCCAGACTTTCTAGATTACAATTGATCCAGAACACTGCTGCCAGAATGATTTTCAGGAAATATAAGTTTGATCATGTAACACCATGCCGAAATTTGCCCCACCGTTCCTTCCCTTCCTCCTTCAGGTACAGTTCAGCTCCGCCTATGTTAAAAGGAGCTGCTTTGAAATTGGAGCCCTGCCACCACCGTAACACGTTCCCTCTGCCGCGGTCCCATATGTCAGAGAAGGGGCGGGACCAAGGCAGAGGGGAAAGTGCTACGGCAGTGGCAGGCCTCCGATTTCGACGCGGCTCCTTTTAACATTGGTGGAGCTGCACTGCACCTGATGGAGGGAGGGAAGGAAAGGTGGTTGTGCGCTGTTGAGCCCCTCTTTGCCCTCAGACCCTCTCCTAACTGCTCCCTCCTGTCTCAGACCACTGGGGGAAGGTGCCTGTCTTCAACTGCAGGGATGGAGGGAGGGAAGAAGAAAGAAGGGGCCCTGGCAAGCGAGTTATCAAAAGCCAACCATAGCCTGGGACCCCTACATGGTATGAATAATGACCAGACAACAAAAGGTAAGAAAAATAATTTTATTTTCTGTTTTGTGATTACAATATGTCAGATTTGAAATGTGTCTTGAGGGAGGCTGCCGCTGCGGCTTTGGACAGAGGGGCACCATTTTCGTGGGAGCCGGCCTTTGGAGAGGCATGGGACGCGGGGACGGATGCGGGAGGGGCTGCCGCTGCGAAGGGCTTTGGTGGGGGAGCCAGCCAGACCGCGAGTGTGGGGACATTGTAAGTACGGATTGGTCAAGGAGACGCCGCTGCCAAGGCTTTGAAATTGCTCTCCCACCGTCACTCCCTCCCGCCCCGGCTCTGCCTCTGCCCCTGCCCCTGCCCAGGTTCAAAAGCAGGAGAGACGGTCATCTAGCACCCGTTAATCTAACGGGCTTAAACACTAGTTACTTTATAATCTACACTGGCTTTCTGTGTATTTTAGAGTCCAGTTTAAATGTGCCTGTGTTATTTTCAAAATTCTCTTTGGAATTTTCTCTCCGCTAGTCCCTCTATCTTGGAATCTTTATAGATTCTCTTTCGCAAGGGGCAATCAACAATTTAAGCTATCTTGTCCATCCAGTAAAGGTATCAAAAGAATCAAAGCTTTTGGTCAATCTCTGCCCTTCAAGTTCACTCAACTTTGGAATGATCTTCCACTTTCTCTACGAAGTTTTAGTTCTCTTTCATCCTTTCGCAAGTCTTTGAAAACCATTCTGTTTACCAAACACTTTGATAATTAATTTCTTTTCTTTTTCTGCTATACTATTTATTTGTATAATTTAATCACTGTTTTATATTTTTATTATCTTATCTAACCACTGTAAACTGAGTTGAGCTTTCCCAGATTGAGGACCTCGTATACAAAACTAAGCATTAGATTAGATTAGAATAGATTTCTTGAATTCAGACACAATCTCTGTCTTCACAGAGAGGGACTAGCGGAGAGAAAATTCCAAAGAGAATTTTGAAAATAACACAGGCACATTCTTCCAGGGGACTGTTCCATGCATCTACCACCCTTTCTGCAAAAAAGTATTTCCTTAGATTACTCCTGAGCCTATCACCTCTTAACTTCATCCTATGCCCTCTCTTTCCAGAGCTTTCTTTCAAATGAAAGAAACTCGACACCTTTCCTCCAAAGTATACAGATTGAGATCTTTAAGTCTGCCCCCTACGCCTTATGACAAAGACCATGCACCATTTTAGTAGCCTTCCTCTGGACTGATTCCCTTCTTTTTACATCTTTTTGAAGGTGCGGCCTCCAGAATTGTATATAATATTCTAAATGAGGTCTCACCAGAAGTCTTATACAGGGACATCAATACCTCCTTTATCCTACTGACCATACCTCTCCCTATGCACTCTAGCATCCTTCTAGCTTTTGCCATCACTTTTTCAACCTGTTTGGCCACCTTAACATCATCACATAGGCCCACTCTTCTGTCGTGCACATAAGTTCTTCACCCCTAAAATGTACAATTTCCTTGGGTTTTTGCAGCCCAAATGCATGACCTTGCATTTCTTAGCATTAAATTTTAGTTGCCAAATTTCAGACCATCCTTCAAGCTTTGCCAGGTCTTTCTTCATGTTATTCACACCATCTTGGGTGTCTATTCTACTGCAGATTTTGGTACCATCCACAAGGAAGCAAATGTTACCCGACAGCCCTTCAGCAATATCGTTTATAAAAATATTTATAACACTACAATCTGAATGGGATCTCTTGGGCAGGATGACTATATCTAATCTTTTGGGTGGAATGATCCTTCATCATTGGGCTTACTTCTAAAAGGCTCAATGGTGTTTCCAGTTAGTTACCGAGGCATGTGAGAAAGAAATAGTGGCAGATGATCAATGAGAAGAATTTACCTGCCATTCCTTAAAATAGAATACTGGACTGATTAAACTGAGTGAAGTCAGTACCAAAGCCTGACTGGAAATAATCTGGGAAAGTAAAATGTTATGAACTGTGAAAGGGAGTTAATGGCAGAAGTTTAAAGTGAGGTTTTGCCTGCCATTCCTTGTATGGAGCCCTGAACTGGTTTAATTAAAGGGGCACCAGCTCAAAAGTATAGTTGAAATTGAATTGAGAGTTGATAAATAAATATATTTTTTCCCTTTTTGGATAATGGCAATGAAAATACATGGAACAAAGCTTTGATTAAAGCTGTGGTGTTTGGGGGATGCAATTTCCTAAAGCGATACTATTGTGAGTTCTGTCTGTGAACTACATGGGGTTTTTTTCCTTGCTCTAATAGAAGTTTTGTGTATCCAGTGGAGCATTGGTGGTGATGGACTTTCTAAACCAGACTTTACCCTACTCTCTGCTACTACTATCCATTCAGTCCTTGCTATGTTTCCCTATTTTTCCACAGCTTCTTTCAATTGCTTGATGTTCATTCCTGTGTCATTCTTGATGGTATCCAGCCAACAGGCCTTTGGTCTCCCCTGCTTCCTTTTACCACTGACCATTCCGAGGAGCACCTCCTTTCCTAGTGAATTCGCCCTCATCAGATGTCCAAAATAGGTCAGTTTCTGTCTGGTAAACTTGCCTTCCAGGGACAACTCTGGGTTTATATGATCAAGAACATCCTTGTTGGTGATCCTAGCTGTCCATGGTATTCATAGAAGTCTTCTCCAGCACCACAGCTTGAAGGCGTCCATTTTTCTTCTATCTGCTTTCTTGAGTTATCACAATGGCAGTGATCAGTCCTTGTTTGATGGTGACTGAGATGACCCTACTCTCTCTACCATACTGGTGCATGTATTGGGAGACCCCAGGCTGGGCATTCCACCTTGCTGGCACCCAGTCCAATATGTAAACTGCGTTGAATGCATAACCACAAAAAAGTAGTATGCAAATCACATTCCCTTCTCTATATATTTATATCTAACAGGGCAGGATTAATTCTTCGAGGGCCCCTAGGTACACAAGTACACTGGGCCCCCTATCCCTGCCCTGCCCTGCCCATGCCCCGCCCCCATTTATTTACTCGTGTTCTTCTTTACTTCTTTATTTCTACTTGTATTTCTTTTTTTCTTTTATTATAAAATTCAAAACAAACAACAAAGATTACCATACCAGTGCCAGTGCACAGTTTCAGTTTTAGTTTTATGCAAGCCCCAAACATCTCTGAACAAAGCTCTCCTTCCTTCCCTTCCCACCTACTTGCTCAGGACTTTAACTCTGAACCTTTTCCACACGTATATAAAATGCATTGTTCAAATGCATTGTAAAGCAGTAATACTATCCAAAACATAAGTCTATATTAATAACCAAGGTTGCAACTTCTCTCAACTGCCTCACTGTCGTCCACCTTTAACCCATATGTATGTATAAACAACCAATTCTGTAACTCCTCTGGTACTTTCCACTCCATGTATGTTAATTTGTAACAAGGCAAGTGGTCCACCAAAGAATCCAACGTGGAACAAAAGAAGATCGGCAGACAATACAGAGATTCAAATCAGGTTTATTCAAGGTGCTCCCAGGAACTATGCCTGATGCATTTCGCCAAACAAGGCTGGTCAATGCTAACAGAAAACCATGTCTTTCATACACACAGGACACGGAACCATCCTCACCCAGTATGGAATAAATAATCACAAACTAACACCCCCCACCCCTCTTTTTACAAAAGCACAGAAGAGGTTTTTAGCACTGGCTGGCGGGCTAAATGTTCTGTGCTGTTCTGACGATCATAGGAATTCCATGACCATCGGAGCAGTGCTTATGAACCATAACATTTCTGAGCTATTGGGTTTTTTTGTCTTTTCAAAACTAGTTCAGAGAAAACGTTTGGTTTTTCCTATTTTTGTTTTGTTGAGGTTTTGGCACTGAGGTATGTTTGAACAGAGGCAGCTAATTAGTAGCAGTGCAGCAGCTGTGCCTGGAAGCCATGCTGAAGGCTGAGCCAGCCTGTGTTGAGGAACTGTCTCTTTTATGGCTGCTAGTTTGTGGACTGTAAAACTTAAATCTAATTCTTTTGCTTCACTTACAACCAGGGACAGTTATTTAAGAACTCTTTGGGCAAGAAACTGCCTTAATTCAAAGAAGCTGCCTTAATGCAAAGAACCTGCTCAGCCTGTATAAAGGGGCAAATACCTTGCTAAAATTAAGCATTGCTACTAGCTACCTTAAGAATCTGCATGAGAGTATTGCTATACTATACCTCTTTGTAACCCGTATCTTTACCTGGCATAGGGCTGGCCAAGACATTCAGATTTTTGGAAGTTTACCTAATTGCAACAGCTGAGGTGGCTGTTGGCCAGTTGCTGGAGGAAAAGCTGTATTTTTGTTTACTGCTGAAATTCTTTGCTTTTGTTTACTTTTGAAACAGTTGAATTGTCCTGTGAGAAACAGGATGCTTTGAACCCAAACACAAAGTCTGGTCAGGGGGCAAGAATAATAAATCTTTCTAAGAACTTGAACCTTGGTGGAAGTTTCCTTCTTTTGGCTGGAAAGGGAAATACTACCCAGAATACTGGGGCTTAACCACAGCATAGCCATTGCCAGGCCTGAAGGGTACCCCAAGCTAAAGGGGACACGCCGGGCCTGTATTTTGTCACAGCCCAGGTGGTCTGCTGCGCTCAGAGACCCCGGGTTGTGACAGCCAGCATAGGCAGCAAGATCGGCAACGACAACTGCAAGCGGTGCTCAGCCCAAAGATTCCCTCTGACGCGAACCACCCAGGCAGAAACAGGAAGCTGCATCAGAGGGAATCTTTGGGCTGAGCACCGCTTGCAGTTGTCGTTGCCGATCTTGCTGCCTATGCCGGTGGGGGGGGGGGGGGCCCGATAGAGCAGTTTATGGATTTGCAATAAGCAACTTTCATTTCTTTTCACTCAAATGAGCACTGCGAGTAAAATGATATCCGATAGATTTTTCACAGACACAATTATACTTTCTTAAAGAAACAAGCAATAAAAATTTAATAAGACTTGATGATGTACGGGACGGACTCATTTAGGCATTTGGTGCTTGTCACCCATGAGTCGTCGGCCCGGGGCAAAAACTGTGAAACACCGTTACAGTTTCCCCAGTACTGAGGTCTTAATTGATACAGACACTAGTGCATGCTTTTGAGGGTAGAAATTAAATAATGTTTTGTTCTTTTCATCTAATGACTGAATCATATAGTTTGCTACTGGTAGCTATGGGCTAGATTCAGTACATAGTGCTCAAAAATCGGCACCCAACACTATTCTATAATGTGCATTCAAAGAAGTGTGCCCTTATAGAATCACATTTTGTGCTGATGTTGGTGCCCAAATTAGACCTTGCTGAAATCAGATGTAATTTGTGCGCGCATCCATGGTATTCTATAATACTACATGCAAATTTTAGGAATGTCCCTGACCTGCCCATGCATCTCCCACTGACATAGCGTGTAGCAAGATGTGCATGCAAATTCAAATTGGTGCCAATTGGCACCTAATTATATGCACTACTTGTCTCTTTAGTCAATTAACTTGGGTGCCCAATTTTGCACACTACACTGTATATAGGATTCAGCGATATGTGTATAATCTCCTAGTAGCAAAAAAAAAAAAAAGCACAGCAATACCTGGTGCCTTGGAATATTGTCACCCTGTGGTTAAAAAGCAAAATCCATCCTTTGCTTCATTTTATTCTTTCCAAACCAATGGAATCCTTGGGTAACACTGCATTCTGTTTCTTCCCTCTTTCCTCCAGGTCAAAGACACAAAGAGACAGCACCTACCCGCAGACAGAGCATTTGGAAAGCATTCCATGAGCCACGCTCCACTTGCTTTCTCTACTTTGTTTTAAATTGGAGAAATCAAGATCAGGTTCAATTCATTATCTAAGTACTTTTGTTGTGTTAATATTTCTAACATACTGCCTTCAGAGTCTAATTTACTACAGAGTGAATTTTATTAAAGCTGGCAGTTGAACCACAGGTTTCCTTTACAGCCCTTGTAAAAACTGCTCAAGGTCCCGCAGGCTCTATTCAAATACTGACAGTTTGCTTGTCAACATTTGTGACTTTGGAAATAGTTTGGGGTTTTTTTTTTTCCCATTCAGGACCTAATCTTAGTTTTCACTGGGGATTTAATTCCTTTAGTGTTGAGATTCCAATTTATATGCAGTCAGGCCCTAAGGAGGATTAAGAGAGAGATTCTTGCTCATTTGTATCTGACAACTTTCCTTAATAAGAGTCAGGTTCTTTTTTTTTTCTTTTTTTTTTTATTGTATACCTCTTGTGTCCTCATCTAGCACTTTTCCCATGTCAGGTTTACCCTATGAGATTCTTCTATAAACGCAATCAACCTTAGAAAGCAGACAGGTTTAAAAAAATCTAATGCGTCTGCCCTAAATTTAAATATATTTGTTCTTAATCTTTTCTCTTTCCATCTTTTAGGACACTAAAAGACCCCTGAAGAAGGCATTTTCATTTTACCATAACACGGCCTGCATTGGGTCATTTGTATTTTATACATTATTTGATTTTTATCTTGTGGGTCACTTGTGACTGTATACACCAGGGGTGCGCAAAAGGTCGATCACGATCGACCGGTAGATCGCGAAGGCAACACAAGTCGATCGCGTTGCCTTCACGTTCTACTTGCTTCCTGGCTCAGAAGCGCCGAGCCGACTAACTTTCCCCACCCAACGTCAATTCTGACATCAGAGAGGAAGTTCCGGGCCAGCCAATCGTTGCCTGGCTGGCCCGGAACTTCCTCTCCGACTTCAGAAATGACATGGGGGAGAGGAAATCTGGTCAGCCCGACGCTTCTGTGTCTGGAGGCAGGGAGAGCTTGGGGCGGCGGTGGTTTGGAGGCCTGTTCCCCAATGGTGGCGACAGTGGCTTGGGAGCAGGCAGGGAGAAAGAAAGAAGTGGAGAGGGTGACAGAAAGAAAGAAGGGAAAAAGAAAGAAAGGGGGGGGACAGGAAGACAGAAAGAAAGGGGGCATGGAGAGAGAAAGACAGACAGAAAGAAAGAAAGAGGGGCAGGGAGACAGAAAGAAAGGGGAGAGGGGCAGGGAGAGGGAAGAAAAAGTTGGCGGAGGGAACGAGGTCTGGAAGCATACAGCAGGCTGAAAGAAGGGAAGAAATAATGGATGCACAGTCAGAAGAATAAAGTGCAGCCAGAGACTCATGAAATCACCAGACAACAAAGGTAGGAAAAATGATTTTATTTTCAATTTACTGATCAAAATGTGTCCGTTTTGAGAATTTATATCTGCTGCCTATATTTTGTACTATGGCCCCCTTTTACTAAACTGCAATAGGTTTTTAGCGCAGGGAGCCTATGAGCATCGAGAGCAGCGCAGGGCATTCAGCGCAGCTCTCTGCGCTAAAAATCGCTATCGCAGTTTAGTAAAAAGGGAGGGGGTATATTTGTCTATTTTTGTATAGTTGTTCCTGAGGTGACATTGCATAAAGTCATCTGCCTTGACCTCTTTGAAAACCTGTGGAATATAAATGATAATTAACATTTTCTCTGTGTACAGTGTGCTTTGTGTTTTTTTAAAATTTTATTGTTGGTAGATCATTTTGACTTGGTCATTTTAAAAGTAGCTCGCAAGCCCAAAAAGTGTGGGCACACCTGGTATACACCCTTTGTGGATTGTTTTTAAGATTATTGTTTTTAAGTTATTTGGACTCTTATTAAACTACAAACTGGTGTATCCAATCTTCTGTTTCACAATCTTTTTGGTGTTTTGTTGCTTCATTTCCTTTGTGGAACCTTTTGGTGCTATTTGGATTTTACTGTTTTGTCTAAATTTAAATTCTGCACACTCCCCACATCTTACCTTCCACAACAGATCAAGTACAACTTAAGCTGCACCTCAAGCACATTCTATTCATATCAAATACAATTTTCTTTTTAGAAATTGCTTTCAGCATCCATGACAGCATTTAGTAAACTGTCAAGGTTTTTAAATTCTTTCCAACGTAGCTGGTTATCAGAGAGAAATGACATATTTGAGGTTGAGAATATCTATCTATCTGTCTGAGGGCAAAATAACTCTCTGAAAATTTAACAAACGTGACCACAGCTGGAGTGAGGAGAAACCTGGAGCAAAGACATCTCATGTTTGAAAAAGATGAGATTGGACTATGGTTTTCAGAAAAATAAAGTTCCTCTAAAAATAGCCTAATGCGTTTCTATGCAAGCCCCCCCACCCCCAGGGATTTTGGGGAGATAAAGGAATGTAAGTGCTGCACTCAAACTATAGGTTTCTGATCTTGGTGGGACATGCAATTCATTGACTTTCACTAATGGAATAAAATCATTCATCACTAACAGCAGGTCAGCAATTTCATGTTTGAGCTCTTTCAGTACACTGGGGTATATACCATCTGATACAGGTGATTTGGCTTAGTATGTCTTCCAGGTTTACTGGGATTCCTTTCAGTTACTCCACCTGGGGCATTGCCATGGGTAAGCCTGAAAGAGCCTGGGTCCACCCAATATGTGCTCAGGCCTACCCAGCAAAGGTGCCCACCTGGTAGCCAGTATGGGGGAGGGGAAGGTCCACAG
The DNA here is from genome assembly GCF_902459505.1 of Geotrypetes seraphini. Classification (NCBI taxonomy): domain Eukaryota; kingdom Metazoa; phylum Chordata; class Amphibia; order Gymnophiona; family Dermophiidae; genus Geotrypetes; species Geotrypetes seraphini. Next base: position 53,527,550 of record NC_047086.1, read on the forward strand.
GCTTTCATCTCCCTCTCTCCCTCCATAGATATATATTTTTTTTTCTTGAATAGAGCAGCAAGAGCGATGCCTATTCATGGCCTCCAGCTGACCATGAAGCCTTCCATCTCCTGCATCCTGCCTATGCGGAAATAGGAATTGTGTAAGCAAGAGGTGGGATGCAGCAGACAAAAGGCTTTGGGGTCAGCCATGGGCAACAAATATGAATCACTGCTGCTTCTCTGTTCAAAAAAAAAAAAATCTTGCTATGGAGGGAGAGATGGAGATGCAAGTCCAAAGATCTTCTCTCCATACCAGCTGTCTGGTGGACACTATTGCTGGGAGCCTTTGGAGAAGCTCATAAAGGTATGGGGGGGGGGAATCTAGACCAGTGTTACTAAGTTAAAACTGGACAATGGGAGGGAGGAAGGAATTGTTGGGCATAGGGAAGGACAAGAGAGGGAGAGATTCTGCAGGGGGAAAAAGAAAGGAAGAGAAGCATTGGAGAGAGGCAAGAGGAGGAAAGATGCTGCATGGAGGGGGGAGGGGTAGAGTTTCAAGTTTATTAGGTTTTTATATACTGCCTATCAAGGTTATCTAAGCGGTTTTACAATCAGGTCCTCAAGCATTTTCCCTGTCTGGCCCGTTGGGCTCACAATCAATCTAATGTACCTGGGGCTATGGAGGACTGAGTGACTTACCCAGGGTCACAAGGAGCAGTATGGGGTTTGAACCCACAACCCCAGGGTGCTGAGGCATAGCCTCAACCATTGCACCACACACGAGAGGGAGAAATGTTGGGTGTGGTGGTGGGTGGAACAGAAGGAGAGATTCTGCTTGGGGAGAGAAGAAGAGATGTTGGACTTAGGGTGCAAGGGAGAGGGGAAGAGAGGGAGAGAGAGGAAGGGAGAGGAAAATGTGTTGGATATGGTAGTGGAGGGGACAGAGGGAGAGAGAATGGTGATCAATAGGAGAGAAGCACAGGAAGGAGAGGGAAGAAAGAAGAAAATATTGGAAATCCAGGCACAGAAGATATTGAAAGAGAAATGAAGGAGCAAGGGAGGAAAGAAAGAGGAAGAAATCCTGGACTATGGGAATAGAAAAGGGATAGGAAGATACTGGAGGAGTAGAGTGAAAGGGAGTAATAACCAGCAGAAGAAGGGAGATGTTGATGCCCCTATATAGCTAAACAAACCAAACGAAAGAAAACCCCACGGATAAACAAGAAAAACTAAAGAAAGAGTGGGGATAGGACAGAACACATCAACCAAAGGAACAAATGTAATTGTATTGTAAATGAAAATAACTTAAAAACATATCATATATGTAAAACCAAGCCTTATGTAAAGTCCAAGTCTTGTTGATTTAATGGACCCAACACGATCCGTGTTTCGGCTTCTGTAGAAAAGCCTTCCTCAGGGGTTGGCCCAGTGGGTGGCATTCAATAAGAAACTTTTGAAAAGACAAGGCTTAAAGGCTAGAAAAACAGTTTTAGTTTTAATGCTGTGTACAGATTTCCAGTGTGTTTTGATTATATGATCATTTTGACCCTGTCTTTCCAGCCTTTAAGCCTTGTCTTTTGAACAGCCTCTTATTGAGCGCCACCCATTGGGCTGACCCTTGAGGAAGGCTTTTCTACAGAAGCCGAAACAAGGATCTTGTTGGGTCCATTAAATCAATGTTTCTCAACTTGGTCCTGGAGTACCCCCTTGCCAGTCAGGTTTTCAGGATATCCACATTGAATTTGCATAAACTTGATTTGCATACACTGCCTCTATTATATGCAAATTTCTTTCATGCATATTCATTGTGGATATCTGGAAAACCTGACTGGCAAGGGGTACTCCAGGACCGAGTTAAGAAACACTGCATTAAATCAACAAGACTTAGACTTTACATAAGGCTAGGTTTTACATATATGATATGTTTTAAAGTTATTTTTGTTTACAATAAAATTACATTTGTTCCTTAGATTGATGTGTTCTGTCCCTTCCCCACTTTTTCTTTGGGATGCCCCTATATAGGTCATTGGTGAAGCTATACTTAGAGTATTGTGTTGAGTTCTGGAGGCCGTATCTGGTGAAGGATATAAAAATACTTGAAGCAGTCTAGAGGAAGGTGACAAAAATGGTAAGGGGTTTGAACCAAAAGAAGTATGAGAAGAGACTGGAAGACCTAAATATGTATATTCTAGAGGAGAAGAGGGATAGGGGAAATATGATACAGACATTTAAATACTTGAAAGGTATTGATAAAGAACCAGATCTTTTCCAGAGAAGAGAAAATGGTAAAACTAGAGGGCATAATTTGAAGTTGCGGGGAGAAAGACTTAGGAGCAATGTTAGGAAATTCTTTTTCACAGAGGTGGCAGATGCCTGGAATGCCCTCCCACGGGAAGTGGTGGAGAGGAAAACGGTGATGGAATTAAAAAAAGTGTGGGATAAACATAGAGGATATCTAATTAGAAAATCAAGGATGTAAATTAAAGAACTAAGGCCGGTACTGGACAGATTTGCAGTCTGTGTCGCATATGTGGCGATTTGGTATGTAGGATTGGCTGGGGAGGGCATCAATGGGAATTCTACTAACTTGGAACATGAGGATGTTAATGGCCAGACTTTATAGTAGATATCCTGAAAACAGGATAGTTGGATAGACTGGAGTGAGCTTGGACGGCAACTACAGCATTTGGACTTTACAGTCTATGACCCAGAAATACCAAAGAAGAGACAAGTTAATTTAATCATGTATTTTTAATGGTTATAACGAATGGGCAGGCTGGATGGACCATTCAGGTCTATATCTGCCGTCATTTACTATGCCACTATGTCAAGGAGGAACCAAGTTAATATCCAATTTAGGCTTACAGGGACCTAAAGGGCAACCAAATTAGAATCTGTGGCTGAAATTTGACACTTTTTTTGGGCTGAAATCAAAATCAAAACTGGCTGCTAGAGTCCAGCCTCCTGGCCCCCCACATAAAATGAGGCTCCACTCCCTCACTCTCTCCCATCATACAGAACGAGTTCCTCCCCACCTCCCCTCAGATCCATCTATAGGTCCTCCTGGGCTTAATGTAAATCCCTTGGTGATTTACTGGCTAGTCAGAGCAGGAGTGATCACCAGTTACTCCTATCCATGTCCTCTCTGCTGCCAAAATGGCTGCTGTGATCTATAGCGATATCTCAAGGAATGGAGATATAAAGAGCATATCTAGATGTTTTTTACTTGTATACTGTACTTTTCTCTTCTCTGACCAGTTTCTACACAGATAGACCTGAGTAGAAGTGAAACACAGCATTTCAAAATGGAAATTGTTCTTTAACATTAGTAGAAATCTAACTTCAATGTTGTCATCTGATGTCAGAAAATCAGTTGTACATTGATTACAGTAATTTGTCAGACTACGGTATTTTCATCAGAAAAATATGAAAAGCCACAACACAGCTAAGACAGGACATCTCTGACTGATAATAGAGTTTTCAAATCTTATTTATAAAAATCAAGTAAATTGTCTTTGCTGTATTGTGACTGTCCTGTCACAACAGTAATTATGTAACTGTTCTTTGTAAAAGTCTTCACATTCTTGCACAATTTTCTATTCCGCTGGCTATAATACACAGTGCAAAACATGTTAAAGTAGGTGTCTGTTTCATTGATGATATTCTGCATGGCTCAACATGAAAAGATACCAGATAGCAATGATTTTCAGTGATTGACCCCTATTTAAGATCATTGTCCCTAACTCTTTCCTATCTGGCTACCTTCTATATTCAATTTTAGTAATGGGGACAGAGGTGCCATATTCAGAATAGGCATAGCAATGTCCCCTTATGCCTTCCCATCTGTGAACCAGCCTCTTTCCTACTTGCCACCACCCTTCTGAGGCCTAGCCCTCCCCTCAAACCTTTCTTCACATTTCCTTGGTAATTGTTCTGAGTGAATATTAAAAAGAAAGTGCTCATGTTGAAAAGTTTCTATTCAAGCACACTGCAAATCTCTACTGGGTCTTAGAAACATAGAAACATGATGGCAGATAAAGGCCAAATGGCTCATTCAATCTGCCCATCCACAGTATCCACTATCTCCTCCTCTCCCAAAGACATCCCATGTGTCTGCCCCATTCATTCTTGAATTCAGATACATCAGACAAATGGTTTGACGCCGAACTCCTACACCTAAAGAGGCATTGCAGACAACTAGAAAGGATATGGAAAAAACAGAAACAAGACCACATTAAAACAGAATGGAGATCCCAAATAAAACAATACAAAATCAAACTGAAGGAAAAACGAAAAGACTACTACTCCAAATTCATTGGCACTGAAAAACCAGACACCAAAAAACTTTTCAGCATTGTAAAAAACCTCACGGACACCAAACCCTTCCTCGCCACCCAAGGAACCCAGATTCCAACAGCTTCACAACTATCAGACCACTTCAAAAATAAAATCATCACAATCAGAGCCACATTCAACAATTCTCAAAATATCATAGAAGAGATACTAATAAAACCCACAAATGACGAAGCCATCTCAGCAGATAGGACCTGGACCAACTTCCCAACGACACAATGGTCAGACTTGGACCGGCTGTACAAAAAATACAGCAAATCCTCCTGTGATTTGAACAACTGTCCTCCTTACCTATTAGCTACAGCATCCACCAAATTCACAGCTTGTCTCACGCTATGGTTGCAAACCACTCTCAGGGAAGGTCAGTTCCCTCTGGAACTTGGCGAAATCATAATCACTCCCATACTAAAAGACCCCAAAGGCCCAATAGACAACTCAACAAATTATAGACCATAGAAACATAGAAATAGACGGCAGATAAGGGCCCACGGCCCATCCAGTCTGCCCACCTTAATGTCCCTCCCCTACCTTTGCCCTGTGAATAGATCCCATGTGCCGATCCCATTTTGCCTTAAAATCAGGCACGCTGCTGGCCTCAATCACCTGTAGTGGAAGACTATTCCAGCGATCAACCACTCTTTCAGTGAAAAAGAATTTCCTGGTGTCACCTCGTAGTTTCCCGCCCCTGATTTTCAACGGATGCCCTCTTGTTGTCGTGGGACCCTTGAAAAAGAAGATATCTTCCTCCGCCTCGATGCGGCCCGTAAGATACTTGAACGTCTCGATCATGTCCCCCCTCTCTCTGCGCTCCTCGAGCGAGTATAGCTGTAATTTGTCAAGCCGTTTTTCGTATGGTAGATCCTTGAGTCCCGAGACCATCCGGGTGGCCATTCTTTGCACCGACTCCAGTCTCAGCACATCCTTGCGATAATGCGGCCTCCAGAATTGCACACAGTATTCCAGGTGGGGCCTCACCATGGATCTATACAATGGCATAATGACTTCCGCCTTACGACTGACGAAACCCCTTCGTATGCAGCCCATGATTTGTCTTGCCTTGGACGAAGCCTGCTCCACTTGATTGGCAGACTTCATGTCCTCACTGACGATTACCCCCAAGTCTCGTTCTGCTACTGTTTTTGCTAGGATCTCGCCATTAAGGGTATAAGACTTGCATGGATTCTGGCTGCCCAGGTGCATAACTTTGCATTTTTTGGCATTGAAGTTGAGTTGCCATGTCCTAGACCATCGCTTCAGTAGGAGTAGGTCGTGCATCATGTTGTCGGGCACTGAATCTTCATCTGTTGTGCATTTGCCCACTATACATCAAACTCATAGAGGGTCTAGTAGCACAATATCTATCCAACTACCTAGAAGACCACCACATTCTGCATCCAACTCAATCTGGTTTCAGAGCTAATCACAGCACAGAAACATTACTGGTATCTTTACTAGATATATCCAGACAGCACCTCAGCAAAGGAAACAAGTTACTAATCATCCAACTCGACCTTTCAGCAGCATTCGACTTAGTAGATCATCCAATACTTCTCCAGATACTAGATGCCATAAGAATAACTGGTAAAGTTCACAACTGGTTCCAAGGATTCCTTCAAACAAGATCATATAGAGTTAAGTCAAAAGATCTTTTATCCGACCCCTGGACAAACCCCTGCGGAGTACCACAAGGATCCCCACTATCGCCCATACTATTCAACCTCTTCATAGCTTCCTTAGGTACTGCCCTAGACGCCCTAAATATAACTTCTTTCAGTTACGCAGATGACATAACCATCATTGGAGGAAGGGCTGTGGCTCAGTGGTAGAGCTGCTGCCTTTGCACCCAGAGGTTGTGAGATCAAATCCTGGTGCTGCTCCTTGTCACCCTGGGCAAGTCACTTTATCCTCCAGTGCCCACCGCTTTGAATGTCAGCTTTGGAATGCCAAAGCCACAAAAAGGCGGTATAAAATTTATCATCCCCATTCTCCCATTTGACATCCAAGACCCCATCTCCAAGGGACGCCTGAAAACAACACTGGAAACTGTAGAAAAATGGATGACGAACCATAAGCTGAAACTGAATGCGGAGAAAACCAAATTCCTACTACTAGAGAAGGAACAAAAACCATCACTAACAGAACTAGAAGTAAACGCAATCAAATATCCTATACAGAGCACTCTCAAAATTCTAGGAATACAATTAGACAGACGCTGCACTATGCAGACACAGATACACAAAGTCATACAGAAGGCATTCTTCACCATGTGAAACCTAAGAAAAATAAGAAAGTTCTTTACCAAAGAACACTACAAGATCATTGTACAATCCCTCACACTCAGTACCTTGGATTACTGCAACAGCCTCTACCTACCATGCCCAAACAACATGATAAAACAACTACAGACCGTTCAGAACACAGCAATCAGACTCATCTACTGTCTCAGCAAATTTAACCACATCACCCCCGCCTATGTAGACTCTCACTGGCTTCCGATAAAAGCAAGAACTCAATTCAAGTTCTATTGTCTTCTATTTAAAGTAACCCATGGAACTGCCCCCTGTTACCTAAACAACCGCCTATACCGCTACCACTCATCCAGATCAAGGAGAACTCAAAACCTATTCATCTTCCCCCCTCATAATGGTACCCGACGTAAGAAACTATACGACAGCCTTCTAGCGACATAGGCAGCGAAAATTGACCCCACCATCACCAAACTAATGATCAACACAACAGACATCAAAGTGTTTCGAAAAGAAATCAAAACATTTCTATTCAAAAAACACGTCCTTACTAACTAGTCTCCTCCCCTTTCGCACAAGCTCTCCCTCTCTTGAATATCACATTAGTCAACTCCTAGAACCTTTCCTTCCAAAAATACTCAGATTCCTAAATAAGCATTTACCTCGCTATCCAACAAACTTCTTACGTCATTGTTAGGTAACTTCTCGTCTGTAACCCGAATATACTGATATTCTCCACTATATCCTGTTGTCACTTGATTCTCTTAAATGTAATTCTTATAATTGAATCCTCTACCACACCATGTAAAGTACATGAATCACTGTTATGTAATTTCTCTAGATAATCTGCTATGTAATTTCTCTAGATAATCTGTTAGGTAATTTCTCTAGATAATCTTTGTTACGCAATTCTCTCGGTAATGTCCAGATCTCTTATAATTTGTAATCCGCCTAGAACCGCAAGGCACAGGCGGAATAGAAATCACTAATGTAATGTAAGTCTCTGTCTCCACCACCTTTACCAGGAAACTATTCCATGGATCTACCACCCTTTCTGTAAAATAGTATTTCCTTAGATTACTCCTGAGTTTATCATCTCTTAACTTCATACTATGGCCTCTCATTCCGGAGCTTCCTTACACATGAAAGAGATTCGACTCATGCACATTTATGCCATGTAGGTATTTAAATGTCTCTATCATATCTCCCCTCTCCCGCCTTTCCTCCAATGTATACATATTGAGATCTTTAAGTCTGTCCCCATATGGCTTATAATGAAGACTACTGACCATTTTAGTAGTCTTCTTCTGAACTGACCCATCCTGTTTATATCTTTTTGAAGGTGCGGTTTCCAGAACTGCACATAATATTCTAAAGGAAGTCTCACAAGAGTCTTATACAGGGGCATCAATACCTCCTTTCCCTTCTGACCATACCTCTCCATATGCACCCTAACATCCTTCTAGGTTTTGCCATAGCCTTTTAGGTTTTGCCATAGCCACCTTAAGATCATCACATACTATCACACCCAAGTCCCGCTCCTCTTTCATGCATAAAAGTTCTTCACCCTCTAAGCTGTACTGTTCCCTTGGCTTTTTTCAAACCAAATGCATGACCTTGCATTTTTTAGTCTTAAATCTGAACTGCCAAATTTTAGACCATTCGTCAAGCTTTGCTAGGCCCTTCCTTATGTTATTCACACCATCAATGCAAATATTACCCAACAGCCCTTCAGCAATATCACTTACAAAAATGTTAAAAAGAATAGGCTCAAGAATCGAACCTTAAGGCACACCACTGATAACATCCCTTTCCTTAGAACAATTTCCATTGATCACTACCCTCGGTTGCCTTCCACTCAACCAATTCCTGACCCAGTCTGTCACTTTGGGGCCTATACTGAGGGCACTCCGATTATTTATTAGACACCTGTGTGGAACACTGTCAAAGGCTTTGCTAAAATCTAAATACACCACACCTAGTGTACTCCCTCTATCCAATTCTCTGGTCACCTAGTCAAAGAAATCCATCAGATATGTCTGAGAAGAATTGCCTCTAATGAATCCATGTTGCCTCGGGTCCTGTAATCCACTGGATACTAGAAAAGTCACTATTTTCTGTTTCAAAAGTCTTTCCATGAATTTACTTATCACAGAAGTCAGACTTACCTGCCTGTAGTTCCCTTCTTCTTCCTTACTTCTACTTTTGTGGAGAGGGACCACATCTACCCTTCTCCAGTCCTCCGGTACCACTCCTGGCTCTAGAGAAGCAATGAGAATGTCAGCCAGCGGAGCAGCCAGAACTTCCCTAAGTTCCTTCAGTACTCTCAGATGTACACCATCGGGCTTCATCACTTTGTCCACTTTTAGTTTAGTTAGCTCCTCATATGCACAATCCTCTGAAAATTGCCCAGTGTCTATCACACCTCCATCCCCATTTGCATATGTCTTCTGTGGTCCCGCTCCCGGCTTTTCAGCTGTGAACACAGAACAGAAATATTAAGCAATTCAGCCTTATCTTTATCAGCTTCTACATATTCCTCCCCTTCACCTTTGAGTCTCACAATGCCACTTTTGCACTTCTTCCTAATATAATCTTTAAAAAAAAAAAAAAAAAGTCTTGTTCTCCTATTTTTCCATGTCAGCTATTTTTTTCTTCCATTTGCATCTTTGCTTTCCTAACTACTCAACCAGCCTCTTAATTTTTCCCGATATTTTTGCCTGTCTTCTTTTTTCTATGATCTTTTGTAGTTTATGAAAACCTCTTTTTCTTTACCTTCTCAGCTACTACTTTTGAGAACGAGAGCAGCCTTCTTTTCCTCTTACTTTTACTTACAAAATTGTTTTTTGCCCTTGCAATAGCTCCTTTCAGTTTTGTCCACTGCTTTCCTACTTCTTCCAGATGTTCCCATCCAGACATTTCCTTGATGTAATCCCTCATCTGAACAAAATTAGTTTTTTTTTTAGTCTAGTACTTTTACTTTTGAATGAACCCTCTCTACACCTGTCTTAATATTAAACCACACCATACAGTGATGCCAGATGATCACCCACTGTAACACTGGAAACACTTTCACTGTTTGTAAGCACTAAGTCCAGCATGGCCCCATCCCGCGTGAGTTCCATTACCAACTACTGGAACAGTTCTCCTTGTAGAGAATCCAGGATCTCTCTACTAGATGACGCCGCAGTAGGGATACCCCAATCAATATCTGGCATGTTAAAATCACCTATTAATAATACTTCCCCTTTTACAGCTATATTCTGAATGTCTGCTATTAAATCTCTGTCCACTTCTGTCTGTGAAAGAGGCCTGTTTATCACACCAATGTATAGGCAGTCCCTGGGTTAAGAATGAGTTACACTTTTAAATCTGTTCTTAAGTCAGATTAGTATGTAACTCAGAATTTGTAGATTTTAAGATTCGTGCTACTTACCTCTGCTCCTAGCTGACAAAAGGGCCAACTGTCCGTACCGGTTTTCCCTCTAAGATATAGCATGCAGAACCACACACTGTTCTTAATGCGGCCATGCATCATTCCTGAATCTACTACAGGAGAAGTGTAGGAGTCTAGGCCACTGGAAATACTGCTCAGTGAAATCAAATGAAGCTACGACCGCGTTCTTAAGTATGAGTTGTACTTAAGCCAGGCGTATGTAATTCGAGGACTGCCTGTAAATACCTTTTTCATTCCCTCTTTCCAGACTGATCCACAGTACCTCTTCCTGACCCTGCAAATCCTGCAGTTGTGTGGCTGTAATATAATGCCACCCCCTCTTTTTCTTCCTACCCTGTCTTTCTTGAACAGATTATAGCCTGGTATAACTATATCCCAGTCTTTGTTTTCCATGAATCACGTCTCGGTTATCGCTACTAAATCCAACCAAGATTCTTCCATCACAGCCTTTAGATACAGAACCTTGTTTTCCCATACTTCAACCATTAATATATAATGCATTCCAGATATTGACCCCTTTTTTACTATTTGTTTAGAGGTATTTAGTGATTCACTTACCTGAGGGTTTATGCTTACCTGGGGGCTTTGATACCCTGTCCCAACGATTCTAGTTTAAAGCTCTCCTCAGCAGGTTAGTCAATCTGCTACTGAAGACACTTCTTCCCTTCTTTGAAGTAGGAGGCACGTCCTTGGTCAGAAAACCCCCAGTCTGGATTTTTGAATTTAAACATAGTGGCATTTGGACCGTGAAGAATTAGAAACATTGGACTCGTTTTACGAAGCCGCGTTAGTGGCTTTTTCGCACGTACCTTTTTAGCGTGCGCTAACTCCCGCGCTAGCTAAAAAACTACCGCCTGCTCAAGAGGAGGCAGTAGCGGCTAGCGTGACCGGCAAATTAGTGTGCACTATTACGCGCGTTAAACCGCTAACGCAGCTTCGTAAAAGGAGCCCATTGTTTAAGCATTTGGAAACGTACCAGCCTGCTATCCATGCTATGTGCTGGGTGTCAAGTGAACTATCCATCTAAAGATAAAGTTTTTTTGACTTGTATTTACTATACAGACATTGGTTATATGCTGTTAAAATATTAGTTTTGATTTATGACATAAGAATAAGTATGGAGGTTTTCTGACAAAGGTTGTGCCTCCTACTTCAAAATATTTGGGGAGTTAGGTTAGTCCTTTGGATATTATTATTGATATATCCTTGGTGACACTGAGGTCTTTTCTCCATCAATTCTGGCTGTTGGTTGATAGTCCCAGCATCAGTACTTTTTTGATTTTTAAATGTTTTTTTTTTGATTAGTGAAATACTCAGTGTGGACATGCTAGCTCAATCGTGCATCCATGTCCCTTTTTTCTCCATGATATGCTTCCTCCAAAAAAATATTGCAAAAAAAAAAATTAATACTGTGAGCTTAGCACATGCTAATGGTGAGAGTATATGCTTATGTTTGTTTGTTTATTGGTGCTTAATGAACTGCCTTTCTTTGGGAGATAACAAGGTAATGGCCCTGATTGGCTCAAAATTGCCATTTTGAGCCAGTTGGAGCCTTTGGCCCCTCCCACTACATTCCAAGCTGCATTGGGAGGGGGTAGCCCCATCATATGCAGCGTGCGGCCCTGTAGGCAGGAGGGAGTGGGTTTTACTCCTGCTGTTTTCTTAGATGAACATACGGTAGGTCCAGGGATGTGGGAGGGGGAGCACAGGAATATTGAAGGGATAAGGACAGGGAAGATATCAGGGAGATATCAGGGGATGTTTGGGGAGGTCCAAGATGTCAGGGGGCTGTCAGGGGAAGGGGTGTAGAGCTCCGCGACTCAGCTTATCCTGGAAGGGGGAATCCCCATCAACTGAGCCACCAAAAGTGCTGCTGCATGTCCAGAAAGTTGGTTTTGATTATCAGCACTTGGGCGTCCCTGCAATTAGGTCATCCAAATACCAACTTAGGCTGGTTTTTGGACATTTTAAAGTTTTAATTATGAGCCCCATAGGTTTTGAGTAGGTTTCTAAATTTTGGGTAAACTTTAGTGCATCCTGCATTAGCTCATTTTGGTCACAAAAAGGACGAACAGAATGCTAGGAATGATTAAGAAGGGGATCACGAACAAATCTGAGAAGGTTATTAAGCTGCTGTACCGGGCCATGGTACGCCCCTACTTGGAATACTGCGTCCAGCACTGGTCACCGTACATGAAGAAGGACACGGTACTACTCGAAAGGGTCCAGAGAAGAGCGACTAAAATGGTTAAGGGGCTGGAGGAGTTGCTGTACAGCGAGAGGTTAGAGAAACTAGGCCTCTTTCCTTGAAAAGAGGAGATTGAGAAGGGACATGATCGAAACATTCAAGATAATGAAGGGAATAGACTTAGTAGATAGAGTCAGGTTGTTCACCCTCACCAAGGTAGAGAGAACGAGAGGGCACTCTCTAAAGTTAAAAGGTGATAGACTCTGTACAAACGTAAGGAAGTTCTTCTTCACCCAGAGAGTGGTAGAAAACTCTTCCTGAGGTTGTTATAGGGGAAAACACGCTCCAGGGATTCAAGACAAAGTTAGACAAGTTCTTGCTGAACCGGAACGTACGCAGGTAAGGCTAGTCTCAGTTAGGGCAATGGTCTTTGACCTAAGGGTCACCGTGGGAACGGACTGCTGAGCATGATGGACCACTTGTCTGACCCAGCAGCAGCAATTCTTATGTTCTTATGTTAGGGCTTAACACCCTTTAATGCAGTGATTCCCAACCCTGTCCTGGAGGAACACCAGGCCAATCGGGTTTTCAGGCTAGCCCTAATGAATATGCATGAGAGAGATTTGCATATGATGGAAGTGATAGGCATGCAAATTTGCTTCATGCATATTCATTAGGGCTAGCCTGAAAACCCAATTGGCCTGGTGTTCCTCCAGGACAGGGTTGGGAACCACTGCTTAATAGACAAATCCCAATACGTGGTTTCTTTATTGTGAAGGAAAAGTGTAGTTTGTTACTGGTGGAAGTAATAAACTACAGTGAGCCATCAGTGATGAGACACAGCAGAATGCTATCACAAATCTATATCAAGCATTATTCTAAACTTAGGATAGTTCAAAAAAAGTAAAAGTACTTGTTTGTTCATTTGTTGATATGCTCACAAGACAAACAATTTTGGTTTCTTGTGGGCTTTATCCATGATTTTCAGAGAGTTTTCAAAATTATCTTCTCGTATGTAGTTTCAAAAATAATTTTAACAAATATTAGTCCTAATTGATTTAGGGTCCCTTTTACAAAGATGTGGTAGCAAGTCCTGGTGCAGCAATTACAATGTAGCCCATAAGAAATGAATGGGCTAAATTGCATTTGTCACACGGGTCTCGCTACAGCGGCTTTGTAAAAGGGACCCTAAATTTATGCCGTTGGTAGTTTCACTATTAGAAGGGCCTCCCAAGGCAGACGGATTCCAGGAGAGATGTCAGACTAACGATGTACCACATGTCTGGGCAGCAGTAGATGGGCAGTGTTGGAGGTGGAGGGCCGCATTTGATGTGGCAACAGTGACAACATTGAATTTATACTGTAAGGAAGAAAGGCCCGACAATCTACTTCTGTATTCTGCCACGAAAACTTGATGATACGCATCAGGTCATTAGTACTTGAACATGAGTCGATGGCACCTAGCAAAACAATTTAGTATGTACTAAATTTTTAAACAAACTGAATACATACTAATGAATGCATATTTCTCCTTTGTTGTACTAGTGTGTATGATTTCATTCTGCAGATATATACATGTCCTACTTGGAGCTATCCTTTACCTTAATCCTTTTCAGCTAGATTTTGTGTGGACAGTAGAGGGCGATGAAATAGTGCATTTAAACAACTGCAGTCTCAGACTGTAATGCTTATAAATTGTACTTTATGAAATGTTTGGTAGCTTTGCAGTAGAAAGAATGACTAAAGAAAGGAGAAAACCATTCATTTGTCTCTGCAAAATGTTTAGATATGTTAGAATTAAAAACACAAAAGGGAAAGAGGGGACCACATCTAGGTTAGAACTGTGTTTAATCTTGTATAATACCAATTAAGAGCTACTGAGATTAGTTTTGTATTGTCTCGATTAAAGTATTAATGTGCCAGATTCTTAATCTTTATTGCCATTGCTTTGCATCTTAATTGTACAACTCCCTTCTGTCAGTATGACTTTAAACAGTCAATTTAGGGGTCCTTTTACTAAGGCGTGCTAACCGATTTAGTGCGTGCTAAATGATAAGGCGTCCATAGAATATAATGGGCGCCTTAGCATTTAGCACGTGCTAATCTTTAGCATTCGCTAAATCAATTAGGGCGCCTTAGTAAAATGACCCCTTAATTAGCAATAAAATCAAACAGAATGATAAAAAATCCTTCTGAGGGAGATACAGTGGTACCTCGGTTTGCGAGTAACCCGGTTTGCGAGTGTTTTGCAAAACGAACATAACACTCAGCAAACTTTTGACTCGCAAACCGAGCACTGCCCCGATCAACGAGCACTTACAGTCCAGGAAGCTCCGCTTCGGGGGATTCCTCTTCCGTCTTCCGGCCAGCCTTCTACATCGGGTGCCTTCCGCAGGTTGGAGGACCTCTGTCTGGGCCTGCGCGGCTGGGTGCTGTCCCGCCTGTGCATTGCGTGTGACGCACACAGCATCAATCATCGGCGTTGTGCGTGTCGTGCGCGGTGTGCGGGTGGGGTGGCGCTCGGCTGCGTGGGCTCGGGTGGGGGCTCTCCAGCATGCGGGGGGCATCCGATGTGGAGGGCTGGCCGGCAGATGGAGGAAGCATCCCTCTGAAGTGGCACTGCGGGGTTCTCCGGCAGCTGGCATCCCCCCTTGAAGCGGCACTGTGGGGTTCTCCGACGGCTGGCATCCTCCCCGAAGCGGCACTGTGGGGTTCTCCGGTGGTTGGCATCCCCCCCCCAAAGCGGCACTGTGGGGTGCTTCTTCAGATGACCGACGGAGGAGACGGCACTGCAGCACCCGGCACCCGACAGGTATAGACCCGGGTTCTAGAACGAATCGTTGCTGTTGCCACTATTTTCTATGGGGAACTTTGTTTTGATAAACGAGCATTTTGGATTACAAGCATGCACCTGGAACAGATTATGCTCGTAATCCAAGGTACCACTGTAATCATGTTTACAGCAGGAGGATAGGTGGTCTAATGTTTAGAGCAATGGGCTAAGAACAAGGAAAGACAGTGGTCAATTCATTATATATGTACATATCAAATAAAGTATAATATTTAAAAATGCGATGCTCATCTATTCATTTTGATAGGTTTGTTCTGAAATGGGCAATAGTAAGATAATTATGATTGTTGAGATTAATTTTGAAAAACTAAGGGAGGGAGGTGGCTTAGGGCATGGAAGATGGTTGACAGGGTTGCAAGACTGCAGGTCTGAGGAAGGAGTGGGCAACCTCGGTCTTCTAGGGTCACAGCCCAGTCAGGTTTTCAAGATTTCCTCAATAAATATGCATGAGGTCTATTTGTATACAATGGAGACTTTGCATGCAAATAGATCTCATACATATTCATTGAGGAAATCCTGAAACTCTGACTGGATTGTAGCAGTTGAGGGCCAAGGTTGCTCATTCCTGGTCCAAGCCTTCAATAACCTTGCACCAGCCATTTCAGTATGTACTTTGTAATACCTAAGTTAGCAGGAATGATTGCACCATAGAAATCAAATAAATAAAGAATAACAGCTTTGAAATATTTCCTGTAGCCTGCTAAAAGCCTTTCGATCCTTACTTTTGGATTTTTTCTCCTGCTCTCTCTTGCAGAACTCATCTAGCTCAGAATATGTTTGAGTTCTTCACAAAGACTTTTAGAATTATTCATATCTGAGGTCTGTGAAGGCCATACCAGAACTTTCATCTTTCTTTCCTATAAGTACTTTATGCTTGAATTTGAGAGATGCTTTGGATTGTTGCCTTGTTGAAATATCAATCCTTTTTTCAGCTTCAGTTTTTCATTGGATCTAGGACATTAGCTTTTAAGACAGGAGTGGGCAACCATGACACAAAGATGGGTACACACGGTTAACCATGGGGTAGGGGCAGGGAAAGGGACAGAGCCCACGGGGGCAGCGATAAACTTTGTCCCTGTGGCATTCTTTAAAAACTTGAGACTAGTATCAGTACGCGGGGATGCTGAAAAGTTCTCAGCCCAACCAAGAACAGAATGACATGGCTATGGTTCAACCAATGATCTGAAACAATGTCAAAACATAGGATTTTGTTTCTGCAAATTGGCATTTAATGAAATAAGATAATACTCTTTTCAGCTACAATGACAAAATAATGCTCAGAATTTAGGAAGCTGGTTTGTTGGGCTGAGAACTTAATACATCTTAGACAACTGGCAACTGAATTCAATGATATAAAAAATCGCAGAAGCTACTTTTGGATTTAAATGAACTACTGTTAAATGATATCATTTGTGCCTTTTCTGCTTTTGATGTAGCAACAAGAGTCTTGTCTGCTGATTAGACTCCTACCATCTGCAACGTCCTTCCATCGTGTGCCCAGCTGATCAAGCATCTTACTGTTACTGCAAATAATTCATCCATCATTGCTGGCATCAAGGAACATTTCCAACATTTAACAAACACGTTATTGCTCTGTTCATCCGCTACATACACAGTTTAGGTTATCATCTACACCCATGTCTGAAAGACAATTCAATTACCTTCCCAGATGATGTAAAAACATAGCAACTTGCAATCTTTGGGAAGGCTGTACCAAAACTAGATTGAAAGGTGGAAATCTCTATTTGTGATTTATAAACATAAGAACATAAGAAGTTGCCTCCACTGGGTCAGACCAGAGGTCCCTGTCGCCCAGCGGCCCGCTGCCGCGGCGGCCCACCAGGTCCTAAAACACTGATATTTTTTTTTACACTTTAATAAAAAGATTTGAATATAAAATCATAAGTGTTCAAGTCTTGTACAAATGATCACAGAGCTCGCAGAGATGGGGATCAGCTTGCGGGGACATATTTTGTCCCTGTGTCATTCCCTATTGCTGACACAGCTTCTTCTGTTCCTCCCCCACCCTCTGCTCTGCTGCTGCTACCACCACTGTCCTACTTCTATCAGCATTTGGTGCAGCAAGGAACTCTACTGTAAATCTCACAGTGTCACGAGACTTGCACTGAAGTCCCTTTCTGTACCACTTGACTTAAAGCTACAGAACCAATCCATGTGGTGTACACAGGCTCAAGGCAATAGAAGAAAGAGTGCTGCTTATGGCAGATTCACCCCCCTCACCAGACAGTAGCAGCCTCAGAAGAATTTCACTGAGGTACTCTACAAATTTTCTTCTGAAAATCCAGATAAAATGGCTTATAAAAATCTTCATACCCTTGCACATTTTTCACATTAGCCAAGAGTTTGTTCAGCAGCATTGTCTTCAGCATATTAAGACCCTAGGCCTCTCCATAGATAGCTCTCTCCCCAAAGGCCCCTTCACGTAGGTGTCCCTGATGGTCTAGTAGCTGTGGACAGGAATATCTCTAGTTGCTTCTGCCTGTGCCAGAAAGTGCTACCTCTAGAAGTCGATTTCCAAATAAAGGTATCGTACATTGTTTTCAGAGACAATTAAAGTCTTGCTACCAGATATTCAAAATGATTTAAGGAGAGCCCCTGCCTGATTAAATTGCTTAAGGTCACTCAACTGCCAATATTCAGTGACACTTAATCGGGCAATGCTGTTGAATATTAGCTCTGACTGCTGGCCAACAGGAAAGTGGGCAGGGCAGGGGTGGCATTGGAGAGGAGTCAGCAGTTATGTGAGTGCCAGCAATATTCACTGCTGGCATTGCATAGCAAAATAGGCAAATGTAGGACAGCTCGAAAGCCATCCTAAATACATACACTTAGCCATGCAGGCCCTTGCTGAATGTGGGTTTCTGCGCATGTGTCAGTCAGTTTTCCAGCGACTGGTGGGGTGGGATTAAGGTAGACCGCTGCAAAACTAAATTTGCATGGGAAGCCATTTGAGCATCAATTGCCATTTGGAAATCAGAAAAAAAAATCAGCCCACAGCGACCCACATGGTCTTTAATGACCATTTTTAGTGCATCCGGCCCTGTGTCATTCTCTTACATTTATTATAAACATTTTCCCCACTCCAGAGTAACAAAAGATCTATAAAAGAAACAGAAAAGTGGAATTTGAGAAACTGAAGTCTTCTGACATTTTAGTTCCATTGAAATAAAGAATTATTTCTCTATCATTTGCATATATCAGGTACTTAAAAGCTGACTGACAGCCTGGATTTGTGTTCATTATGTGGGTGTTACAATGTGGCACGTTGTATTGTCTTGTAGCTCTCTTTTTTTCCATTTATTTTATTGTGCTGTGGAAATTTATTTATTAATTTATTGTGCTTGATTTCTCTTCCATAACCCACCTTTTTTTCTGCCATTAGATTAAAGAACTCATTCAATATGTTACTGCATACTTTACTTATGGTTCTAAAATAAATTCAGTTTTACTAAACCCCCGTTCTATCAAGCTGCGCTAGAGGTTTTTAGCATGGGCCGGTGAGGGATGTGCTTCAATGCTTATAGGAATTTTAAGAGCATCGGAGCATTAACCGTGCTGGTTTGCACTACCTTTAGTACTGCTTGATATAAGGGACCCTAAGTTTGAAAACCAGTATAAGATTTTATTTTGGAGTTCAGTTTTTTTGCTGTACTGCTCAAATACACTTTCCACATTTTAGGCCATTCTATATTACATTACATTAGTGACTTCTATTCCGCCAGTACCTTGCAGTTCTAGGCGGATTACATAAGAAGATAACTGGACATTTCCAGGAAAATTACAAATTAGGGTGCTGTTTACATGGTTGAGACTTTGAAGGGAAATTTACAAGAGTGGTTGAGACTTTGAAGGGAAATTTACAAGAGTGGGGATAGACATGTAGATGTGTTATGATTTCTTGATAAATTTTTTGAATAACAGGGTTTTGATTTCTTTTCGAAATGATTTGAAGTCGGTCGTTGTCAGCATGTTGGAGATGGGGTGATCAAGTTTCGCTGCTTGCGTTGCTAGTAGGTTGTCATACATCTTCTTGCGCTGTGTACCTTTGAATGGGAGTGGGTAAATGGGGTCTGAGTTCTCCTTTGTCTGGTTGTTTTGTTCCAGTTTAGGCAATTGTTTAGATATGTGGGGGCAGTGCCATTCATTACTTTGAATAATAGGCAGTAGAATTTGAATAGTGTTCGCGATTGTATAGGTAGCCAATGTGAGTCTAGGTATGCGGTGGTGATGTGGTCATATTTGCATAGTGCCTATACAGCACTGCAGAAATTAGCACAGAAAAGAATCATATTATCACTATTCTATAACCATGCCCATCCCAGCCCTTCACCCCTGAAGTTGTGCACTCTGTGCAATTTGAGCCGTCAGCTTACAGAATAGTGACTAAGGGTAGTTACTTGCAAGCAAGGCCCGAAGCAAGGAAGAGCAGCAAGACAAGTTTTAACTTCCCTCCGTCGCTGACCTGTCTCCCTTAGCTTCCCTCCGTCGCTAACCTTAGCCCTAGCGAACTCATGCTCCGGGGCTTGAACGTGTGCATGCCGACTTCTCTTCTCCCCCCACCCCCCGGAATGTAACTTCCGGTTTTGGAGGGAAGAGAAGGGAAGCTGGCACGCACACCTTAAAGCCCCGAAGAATGAGTTCACTAAGGGCTAAGGTGGGAAATCATACCATACAAATTGGTATGAATAAATTGGCTGTTAAATCCAATTAAAAGACAATTATTGAATTAAGGTATATGCACAACTGATCGTATTCTTTCATGTGTGTGCACAAATTTGTGTGCTAGTTGGATATATGAGCACACAAATTTATAGAATTAGGAGGTATGACTATTGCCACTTGCTCCTCACCTTAACACTGGGCTGGTCCAGAATTTATTGCTACCTGCCAGGTGCATGATATCAAAATTTTGAAGGAGAAATACTGCTCCAACTGAAAACGAATGGTTAAAGCCAGTTAGAAACATCATTCGTGTTTTAGAATGCATAAACCAGCACATAGATGTTCATATTACATAAAATATCTGAGTCTCTATTTCACTGACCGGAATATACATTTCTAAAACTGAAGAATGTGCAAATGGTCTGGGTATGCTTTTGGTGAGACTAGGGTAGGCCTATAAAGTGAACATTTAAGCTCATTTCAGAAGGGAAATGAATGTTTATATCTTAACAGACTGACATGAGGATTTATACCTGCCACCTGGGATGTATAGGCTTCAAACAAGTGCTTCCATTGAATGAGCAGTGAAGGAATTAGAGTAGGTCGCCCTCTTGATCTCGCAGTGGTGGATGATCTCCCCACAGAAGCTGCCGAGGGATACTGGGCTCTTGACAGTTTGGGGAAAAAATGTTTGTAAAAATGAATAAGAAAAAATGTTTATGTTCAGCCACATAAACATGTATGTGTCTACCACCTCATCATGGAGACTATTCCACGCATCTACCACCCTTTCTGTAAAAAAAAGTAAAGTATTTACTTAGATTACTCTGGAGGAGAAACTGACATATGTAAAGTTGACTTCTTTTTTTTCCCCAAAAGTGAATGAATGAATGATTTCTTCAATGGAAATTCCTCTGCCTGTAGGGCCACATTAATATTATTTTGTATTGTAAAAGCTAAATTGGATCCATACTGTTTAATAAATCTTTTAAAGGACAGAATTCATGAAATGCCATTAGTCTCTGATGCCTCTAAGACATTATTCACTTTCATTAATGATAGTAACTTAAAGGAATTTAACAGATTTTATTATTTTGTAAATCACTCTTCTGCAGTATTAAACTATAAGGATTTAAATCTTTTGTGACCAACCCAGTGCTAGTTCTGGCTTACTCACAAGGAAATTTAGCATCAATAACTCCCGTTCAGTAGCTATAGTCAGGAGTCAGCTGGCTACTCCCCAGACAGTGAGGCTGAACTGGACAGGGACTGGTCGTGTAGCCACACACAAAGTACACCACAGGAAAGGTTTATTTCTGAGCCAACAAGGTTTACTGCTTTTAAAGAGAAGCCTTTTACTTTAAGGCAGTCCTCAGGAAAGCAGTATAGAGAAAGCCAGGCTCAGCAGGGGTGCCCAAAAGGTCGATCGCATTGCCTTCACATTCTACCTGCCTCCTGACGCAGAAGTGCTGAGCCAACCAACCTTCCCCACTTGACGCCAATTCTGACATCGGAGAGGATGTTTTGGGCAAGCCAATTGCTGCCTGGCTGGCCTGGAACTTCCTCTCCGACATCAGAATTGATGTTGGGGGTGAAGGCTGGTCGGCCCGGCGCTTCTGCGTCAGGAAGCAGGGAGAGCTTGGGGCGGCGGTGGTTTGGAGGCATGTTCCTCGATGGTGGCGGCAGTGGCTTGGGGGAGGGCAGAGAGAGAGAAAGAAAGGGGGCAGGCAGGGAGACAGAAAGAAGGGGGATCATAGAGACATAAAGAAAGAAGAGAGAAAGAAAGAAAGAAAGGGTGAATGGGGAGAGAAAGAAAGACAGACAGAAAGAAAGAAGGGGGCAGGGAGAAAGAAAGGGGAGGGGGCAGGGAGAGAGGAAGAAAAAGTTGGCAGAGGGAATGAAGTCTTGAAACATACAGCAGGCTGAAAGAAGGGAAGAAATATTGGATGCACAGTCAGAAGAAGAAAGTGCAACCAGAGACTCATGAAACCACCAGACAACAAAGGTAGGAAAAATTATTTTATTTTCAATTTAGTGATTAAAATGTGTCCATTTTGAGAATTTATATCTGCTGTCTATATTTTGCACTACGGCCCCCTTTTACTAAACCGCAATAGTGGTTTTTATGAGCGTCGAGAGCAGCGCGGGGCATTCAGCATTGCTCCCTGCGCTAAAAACCGCTATCACGGTTTAGTAAAAAGGGAGGGGGTATATTTGTCTGTTTTTATAGAGTTGTTACTGAGGTGACATTGCATAGAGTCATCTGCCTTGACCTCTTTGAAAAAACCCCGGAATATAAATGATAATTCACATTTTCTCTGCATACAGTGTGCTTTGTGTTTTTAAAAAATTTTATTGTTGTTAGATCATTTTGACTTGGTCATTTTAAAAGTAGCTCGCAAGCCCCAAAAATGTGGGCACCCCTGCTCTACAGCTTAGAGAGCCAGATCCCCTCCTCCGCTCCAGGTGCAATGGGCGTAGTTATCCCAAGCATAAAGTGCAGGACTTGGAATAGCAAGAGGAGGAGCAGGTGAAACAGCAGGAGAAGAAGAAGGAGGAGGAGGAGGAAAAGAAGAAGAAGAAGGTGGAAGAGCTACAGTAGGAGGTGGAAGCTGGAGCCAAGGGAGCAGAGCATTGCCCTGCTGAGCCATGGTTGGACCAAGAAGTAGAAATGTTTGAGGAAGGACTGGCTTTACCCCAAACCTCCAGGGAACAGCCAGGTTGGGAAGCAATGGACACCACCTGTGGGACAGAGGAAGCCAGGATTTTCCCTAAATTTCTGGAGATGGGTCCCTGAAATGTGTAAACCTCTAAACCAGGGGTGCCCACACTTTTTGGGCTTGCGAGCTACTTTTAAAATGACCAAGTCAAAATGATCTACCAAACATAAATTTTTTTTAAAAAACACAAAGCACACTGTACGTTGAGAAAATGTTAATTATCATTCCTATTCCGGGGTTTTTTCAAAGAGGTCATGGCAGATGACTGTATGCACTGTCACTGTCACTGTCACCTTCCCTTCTTTCAGCCTGTATGCTTCCTCTCCTCCAGACCTCATTCCCTCCCCCAACTTTTTCTTCCTCTCTCCCTGCCCTTTCTTTCTCCCTGCCTCCCTTTCTTTTTTCTCTCTTCATGTCCCCTTTCTTTTTTTCTGTTTCCCTTCTTTCCTTCTGTCTCCCTGCCTGCCCCCTTTCTTTCTTTCTCCCTGCCCTCCACCAAGCCACTGCTGCCAC
This sequence comes from Geotrypetes seraphini, assembly GCF_902459505.1. NCBI lineage: Eukaryota > Metazoa > Chordata > Amphibia > Gymnophiona > Dermophiidae > Geotrypetes > Geotrypetes seraphini. The sequence continues at coordinate 53,550,542 of NC_047086.1, forward strand.
CATCGGGGAACAGGCCCCCAAGCCGCTGCCATCGGGTAACAGGCCCCAAAGCTGCCGCCGCCCCAAGCTCTCCCTGCTTCTCTGCATTGGCCGACCAGCATTCCTCTCCCCGACATCAATTCTGCCGTCGGGGAGGAAGTTCCGGCCCAGGCAGGCAGAATTGACTTCGGGGAGAGAAAGGCTGATCGGCCCGGTAGATCGCCAAAGCAAAGTGAGTCTATCATGGAGCCCGGGATGGGCTCCGCGATCGACTCACTTTGCCTTGGTGATCTACCGGTCGATCGCGATTAACCTATTGGGCACCCTGCTCTAAACTGTTTGGGGGGGGGGGTTCTTTGCCTGTTTGTTTGAGCTGGGCTGGGAAACAGAAGCTTCTGTAGGAGGAAGCAAGAAGCTGGTTTTTGGGAATTAAAATTGAAGAAACCTAAGGGAAAGGCAGAAATATTGAGGTTGCTCTGCCTATCAGTGTTTGGAGTTTTTTCTTCTACCGCATTTTCTGGCTGTGAGGTGTTATTTTTTTAGAGGGTTTTTTCCCCCTTCTGCTCAGGTTGGCAGTAATCTCAGCCAGGTATGAGTTATTGTCAATGTGGATCTGGGGAGAAGTTTTGAGAGCCATAAAGTCAGACCAAGAAGACTGGCATTTATTTGTTCTTGTGTAAACTTTTCTCTCACTTGTGTAAGCCAGACCACATTCACCTCTTCAACAAGAAGAAAAAGGGACAACTTCCTTTTTTAATTACTTACCTGTATGAAACCATCACAGGCCCTGATTAAACCTCAGCGACCACCTGCAGCGCAAGCAGTTACAAAGAGTTACAACCCAGTGGTGAAGTTTATTGTTTTCCATCTTTCTGCTTGTCTTTATATCAGTGGTTCTCAACCCTGTCCTAGGGACCCCCCAGCCAGTCGGGTTTTCAAGATATCCCTAATGAATATGCATTAGAGAGATTTGCATATAATGGAAGTGACAGGTATGCAAATCTCTCTCATGCATATTCATTAGGGATATCTTGAAAACCCAACTGGCTGGGGGGTCCCCAGGACAGGGTTGAGAACCACTGCCTTATATGATCCTCTGTAGTGTATACTGCATTGCTAGCCTTTAAAGCAGGGGTGTTAAAGTCCCTCCTTGAGGGCCGCAATCCAGTCGGGTTTTCAGGATTTCCCCAATGAATATGCATGAGATCTATTTGCATGCCCTGCTTTCATTGTATGCTAATAGATTTCATGCATATTCATTGGGGAAATCCAGAAAATCCAACTGGATTGCGGCCCTCGAGGAGAGACTTTGACACCCCTGCTTTAAAGGAACTGTCCTAGCATAATATTCTTCTTTGAAAAGTATATTTTGATTTTCATGAAAACTGTGGTTTGGTTTTCTTTTGTGTTTGACAATTGCCAGTGTGGCCATTCTGACCTAGGCCCAGTGAAAGGGCTAAATAAAAATTATTTCTTCTTTTCACTGACTGTTTTGCGTAGTGGTGATTTTGGGATACTTCAGTCAGTATACCTAGGCAAGCACCTTGGCCAGAGCTCAATCCTAAAGGGTTACCCCAGTTCCAGGGGAACACACCAGGGTCCGAGTTTGGTCTTCACCAGCGCCCTCTGATGTCCTGACCAGAATTGTGGTGGGCGACATTATTTCCGAAGAATCATGTGAAGCTACAAAAGTCATATTGATACATTACCTCTGAAGTCCAGAATGAAACTTTGCTATTATAAATCCCAGATCCTAGTAACGCCAATGTGCCCTGCCCATACAATCGACCTGCACACGTTGGAATCGCTAGCAATCTGTATCACCTAAGGAGTCCTTTAGCTAAGCTGCAGGAAAAAGTGGCTTTAGTTCACCCTTATGTGGGGGTTTTTCCCACATGCCAAGGCCATTTTTATTACAGCCACAAAATGACCGATTTTCTATCTTTTGTATAATGGCTTTGTGCTAATATTGCCTTTTAGCGCATGAACAATTTGAGAAATTACCACATGAACACTTCCCATTTTGTAGGTTGTAAGGCTCAGAGTATTCCAGTTAGCACATGGTAGTGTAAATGTGCTGTTTAGTGCAGGAATACCCAATGTCTCCTGATATGCCCCCTCAAAAAAATAAAAAAAGCCATTTTGGGTCAAATTCTATAAATGGCGTCTAACTCAGGTGCCAATCAAAGCAGTACCTACCTCACGTCAATCAAAATTAGGCATCATTTGTAGAATTGCACCTAGCAGCACCTAAATCAACTTAAGCACTGGAATGTGTCATAACATTAGCCACTGGTATATTAAAACAAGAGAATTGACCCAATGATCTCCACAGACAAATCCAAGAAGAAAAAAAAAACCCCCAAACAGCTTCTAAGGAACAGTTTATTTCCAACTGGCATTTTTTATCCACGTAGCTTTACCATAGGACTTCATAGGGACCCCTGAAGACATTCTGTCGAAACACGGACCGTGTTGGGTCCAAGGCCCAAAGCTTTTCAGCGGAATGCGTCCTAGAGGTTTTTATGTGGTTTGCCAAGATTTAATGGAGTTTTTTTCTTGATGAATATGGATCCTGTTAGGCTGTTATGCAGTATATAAAGTTCTTAATAAACATAAACATAATATTATTTTAATATTAATAAAGTCCATCTCAGGAACATCATTTCTCCACATTGTTTTTTGTTTCGCACTGGTATATTAAGCCAGGGTTTTCTTGGACTAATATACCGGCCCCTAACATAGACGCCTAAGTCAATCCATGCCCTTAATCACACTTAGGACCCCTTTTACTAAGCTGCGATAGCGGTTTTAGCACACACTTAGCGCGCGCTAAATTGTCATGCGCGCTAGACGCTAACACCAGCATTGAGCTGGTGTTAGTTCTAGCCGCGTAGTGCGGGTTTAGCGCACAAGGCAATTCTGCACACTAAAAACGCTCAGCTTAGTACTTTCCCTGTAGGTGCCAATAGGTGCCTCCTTGTAGATGCTTACTGCAAGGTGGTAAGTGCCTACTGAGTTAGGCACCTACTGGCTAATTTTTTTTTTTTTTTTACTGTTTTTATTCAGTTTTTAATGGCACTTTCAATTAACAGTGCCGAATTTAAAAAATTAAGTTATGCGCTTAATTCAGTAAGTGCCCAAATCTATTTTATAAAATCAGGGCCTTTGTATGCAGTATATTTGGCAGTTACCACAAGATGCCTGAGCATATCTCACAATATGCCATTTTAAACTGTGTTAAGAACATGTTAGTAATTAACGTAGTTTAATAAAAGGGCATTTAAATATATGGTTTCATTTTATAAATTTACTTCCCTGGCAAAAATTGCTCTGCCCTCTCATATGGCGGACTTGATTAGAGGGAAAAATATTATTTCCACTTATTTTGTCTTTTTTTTTTCTTCTTTTAATGTAAAATTGCTGAATTGTACTCTCTCTTACTTTACAAGCACTGCTTGGATGAAATAATTTTTAGTTGCCTTTCAGATAACAATAAGGATGATTCATCCAGGAGGTGCTACTGACATCACTTCACTTTAGAAGCACAGCTAAGAAATAAATAGGCTGCAACCACATGGTTATAGTCACATGATTTCTCCTAACTCTTCAAGCGACCAATATGTTAGTGTGACTTTTAGCTTATTTTTATTGTTATGGCTCCAGCATCTTGTTCCAGACGTTTAAACCAAAATATTTTGTTCTATTAAGGAAAAATATGTACTCTCTGTGCTGTCTTTGCTTTGTCACAGTTACTGAAGGATTTCTATTATTCAACTACATTTTTTTCATAATATTAGTGTCTTTTAAGGTCTTAACTAAAATTATATCTAATACATATTGGTTAAGCCCCCCCTTATATTCTGCATAATACAATTATCCCCATCAATATAATTAAAAACAATTGAGAATTTCTAATTAAGGGGTCCTTTTACTAAGGCGCACTAACCGATATATAGAAACATAGAAAATGATGGCAGAAAAGGGCCACGGCCCATCAAGTCTGCCCACTCTAATGACCCACCCCCTAACTTCCTCCATGAAGAGATCCCATATGCCTATCCCATTTTTTCTTAAAATCTGGCATGCTTCTGGCCTCAATTACCTGTAGTGGAAGATCATTCCAGTGATCAACCATCCTTTCGGTGAAGAAGTACTTCCTGGTGTCGCCATGAAATTTCCCATCCCTGATTTTCAATGGATGCCCTCTTGTTGCCGTGGGTCCTATAAGAGAAAAGATATCTTCTTCCACCTCGATACAGCCCATGACATATTTGAACGTCTCAATCATGTCTCCCCTCTCTCTGCGTTCCTCGAGTGAGTATAGCTGCAACTTATCCAGTCGTTCCTCATACGGAAGATCCTTGAGTCCTGAGACCATCCTGGTGGCCATTCGCTGAACCGACTCAACTCTCAGCACATCTTTTTGGTAATGTGGCTTCCAGAATTGTACACAATATTCCAGATGAGGTCTCACCATGGATCTGTACAACGGCATTATGACTTCAGGCTTTCGGCTAACGAAACTTCTACGGATACAACCCATGATTTGTCTAGCCTTGGATGAAGCTTTCTCCACTTGATTGGCAGCCTTCATGTCTTCACTAATGATCATTCCCAAGTCTGGTTCTGCTGCAGTCTTTGCTAAGGTCTCACCATTTAGGGTGTAAGTTCTGCATGGGTTTCTGCTGCCAAGGTGCATGACCTTACATTTTTTAGCATTGAAACTTAGTTGCCAAGTTTTTGACCAATGTTCCAGTAAGAGTAGGTCCTGCGTCATACTGTCGGGCACTGTGCTTTTGCCTACTATGTTGCATAGTTTGGCGTCATCGGCGAATAATGTAATTTTACCTCGAAGCCCCTCAGCCAAGTCTCTTACGAAGATGTTAAATAGGATCGGGCCCAAGACCGAGCCCTGCGGCACTCCACTGATCACCTCCGACGTTTTGGAGAGGGTACCGTTCACCACCACCCTCTGAAGTCTACCTCCAAGCCAGTCCCTAACCAATGCAGTTAATGTTTCACCTAATCCCATCGAACTCATCTTGCTCAATAACCTGCGGTGTGGGACGCTATCAAATGCTTTACTGAAGTCCAAGTACACGACGCCCAGGGACTCCCCCTATCCAGCTTTCTTGTTACCCAGTCAAAGAAGCTGATTAGATTGGATTGGCAGGACCTTCCCTTTGTAAATCCATGTTAGTGGGGATCTCTTAGATTCTCCTCGTTCAGGATCGTATCCAATTTGTGTTTGATTAGCGTTTCCATGAGTTTACTCACTATCGATGTGAGGCTCACCGGTCTGTAATTCGCAGCCTCCGTCCTGCATCCCTTTTTATGGAGTGGAATGACGTTAGCCGTTTTCCAGTCCAACGGGACTCTTCCTGTACTCAGGGAAAGATTGAAGAGCGCGGATAACGGTTCCGTCAGGACGTCACTCAACTCCCTAAGCACCCTGGGGTGTAGTTTGTCTGGTCCCATGGCTTTGTTCACTGTGAGTCTTGATAGCTCATAGTAGACACTGCTGGGCATAAACTCAAAATTTTGAAATGGGTCTTCCGAGCTTACCCTTGTCTGCCGGATCCCGGTGCCTCGCAGGTGAAGACTGAGCAGAAGTATTCATTTAATAGTTTGGCTTTATCGGAGTCTGATTCTACATAATTTCCGTCTGGTTTCCTAAGGCATACTATCCCATCTGTATTTCTTTTTCTGTCACTAATATACTTGAAGAAGGATTTATCACCCTTCTTAATGTTCTTTGCTAGATTCTCTTCCATTCGGAGTTTGGCCTTTTTGACTGCTGTTTTGACAGCCTTAGACTTGGCCAGATAGTCTTCCTTAGTCTCCCGTTTTCCTGATTGTTTGCAGGAGATAAATGCTCTTTTCTTCTTTTTTATGAGGTCTGAGATCTCCGCAGAGAACCACTGAGGTTTATTGTTTCTTCGCTGTTTACTTACTGATTTTATATAGCGGTTGGTTGCTTCGTATAGGGTTGATTTCAGAGTTGACCACATTACCTCTACATTATCTCGACTTGGTTTTGCAGCGCCCAATGCACGAAATCTCCTATGCTTTTGAAGTTAGTGCCCTTAAAGTTGAGGACCTTTGTTGATGTGTTTTATCTAGTGAAACTTTTCCTGAGGTTGAACCATACCATGTGGTCACTGGAGGCCAACGCATCGCCCACCGAAACCTCTGTGACACTTTCTCCATTGGTGAGTATCAGGTCCAGAATCTCCTGATCTCTAGTGGGCTCTAATACCATTTGTTTGAGTCGTGCTCCCTTTATGGAGGTTAAAAGCCTTCTGCTGCCGCTGGTCGTAGCAGAAAGTTTGTTCCAATCTGCATCAGGCATATTGAAGTCCCCTAACAATACTGTGTCTCCATGCAAAGTGATGTTCTTTGTGTCTTCGATTAATTCTATATCCATGTCTTCCTGTTGTCTTGGAGGTCTGTATACTATGCCAAGATACAGGCATTTGTCATTCCCCCTGGCCAAGTTCACCCAGAGGGATTCCCCGGTGTACTTAACATCTGCAATTCTGGTAACTTTGATGTCCTCTTTAGTGTATAGTGCTACCCCTCCTCCTATTTTGCCTTCTCTGTCTCTACGAAGTAAGTTGTATCCCGGTATATCTATATCCCACCCATGGGAGTCCGTGAACCAAGTCTCGGATATCGCCACCACATCTAGGTCGGCGTTCCTCATTTCCATCTCCAATTCCAGAATTTTATTGCCTAAACTGTGGGCATTAATGTACATAGCCCTCTACACCTTATGTTTGCTAGGTCTCTGTGGAGATTTTCCTTCCTGAGTTAGTTTGACTCCTATAGTACTGTTTGCAATGTGTTTACTTACCTCACACTCAGAAATGGAGTGGCAACTTACCTTGCCAGGATGGTTACTTACCATGCCAGTACGTAAGTGGGTACCCTCCCCCAACTTACCTAGTTTAAAGCCCTATGAAGCAGGCGGGCTAGTCGGTGTCCAAATACGTTCTTTCCCCTTCTGGTCAGGTGGAGCCCATCTGGTCCCTGTAGTCCTTGCAGTGCCTTTCCATGGTTCAGGAATCCGAAATTCATCTCCTTGCACCATCCGTGTAGCCACTCGTTTGTCCTCTGGATACGATCCTCCCTGGGATCAAGTTCCCCTATCCCTCACTGGGAGGATCGAGGAGAAGACCACCTGCGCTTCCATCTGCCTCAGCTTCTCACCTAGGGCTCCAAAGTCTTCAGTTATATTCTCCGGGGTTTTGCTGGCAGTGTCATTCGTTCCGACGTGGATGAGAAGCATGGGGAAGTGGTCTTGGGGCTTGATAAGTCTTTCTAGGCAGACGGTTACATCTCGAATCCAGGCTCCTGGTAGACAGCAAACCTCTCTTGATTGCATATCTGGTCTGCAAATTGGTCCCTCGGTGCCCCTCAGCAGGGAGTCCCCAATAACTACCACTCTGCGCTTTTTTGGGGTGAGCTGATCTGTTGTCCCAGGGACCGGAGCCATCTGCTGGACAACTTCCTGTTCCTCATCGGCAGTTCCTTCCTGTAACAGCTGCAATCTGTTCCTCAAGGTGATTTGTGGGGTCGATGTAAAACTGCTCTGTTTGCAAGAAAAAGAGACAGAAAAAGAGGAAGGTCTTCTGTGTTTGCCTGTGGAGGAGGTTACCAGCTGCCAGGAGTCTCTTACGATATAGCGCACACTAAATGCTAAGGCGCCCATAGAATATAATGGGTGTCTTAGCATTTAGCACACACTAAATCGGTTAGTTCACCTTAGTAAAAGGACCACTTAAAGAGCTGTTAAACATTCTATTTGAAATACACAGTGTTTAAATACATGTATGAGTGTTAAAATGCTATTCTCTTACTTCCCCTAGGTTTTGCAGAAGTATTACAATATTTCAAGTTCTACTCTTCAACCTTAATATCAGATTTTCTCCAACTCTCTTTTATACTTTCATAGAATAAATGGTTCTTTTGTGAGTAAATCTTTTCATTTCCTTTGCAGGAAGCAGCTTTGAAGGCAGCTCCACCTCACATGCAGGAAAGCAAAAGCAATAAAGTGTCTGTGCCCTCAGATAAGTAAGTTATTTTCAATGTCCCAATATTATATGTGTGCACACCAATTTAAAAAACTTAGCTCTTGAATTTTCCTTCACGTTGGCCGACTTTCTTGACTGCCAGATTCAAACTTGAGTATCTCAGGTTCCTCAGGCCTCAGGATTGTTGTGTAGAACTATAAAGGAAAACCCTTCTTACTTTATACTCTACTGACACAAACATTTAGCTCATTAGTCACCAACTCTGGTTACTACACTGAGCCACACTTGCTCAGGCTTACCCTGATTAGAGGAAGTTATACAAGATTCCAATACTAGACTTGCCATACTGTCCCTTACCAGGCTCAGCCCCACCATCCCTGATATGCTAATATGTCAGGAATGGTAGGGCTAATACCCTGCTTCACCAACCCAAAGGAAAGAACATTTAAATGTAAAGCTCCTTCTCCAGTGGATATATACTGGAAAAAAAACAACAAAATAGAGAAATTATGAAGCCTTCCACAACTAACAAAGGCTATCCCAACCTCAGCCTATACAAATTACCACTGCTACAACTTTCTCCAAAACTAAATTTTCATTCTATTTACTTTTAAATCTTACTCAGGTGCAGCTCCGGCAGCAGCCCCCTACCTATACCTAGTCTATCTCCCAACGGACTCCACCAGTCAACAGCAGCAACCAGAATGTTTACTCTGGTTACCAGGGCAACCAGCAAGCAAATATAAGCCCATGCTAATGAGTGTCTTACAAATTCTGCAGCAATTAATTTCCTCATAAGATCAGAGCCCTCTCAGCCTAAAAAAAAAGAAAAAGTTTTTAACCCCACAGGGGTTACAAAACCCTGTGCTAAAATAACCCAATTCAATACAGCTCACATTGATAATTTCTTCCCTAAATCTGTTAAGTAGAATCAAATTATCTATGAAGTCAAATGCTTCTGAAAGATCCAATTAGAGAAGCAAGACTTGAGTTATTTTAGTCCAAACTGGACTGTATAAAGGTGGTTATGCCAATAAGGGCCCCAGCATAGAACTGTCCTCCAAATGACTGCTGCTAAACATATAAGTGCTTTTGAATATTAACCCATTAGTATACTTGTGAGCCATGGAGCAGATTATCCTGACCGTACTAGTTTTTCTTTCTCAGCTGCAATGTTCTCTACAAGTCTTAGAGACTCATTCCATCTCTCCACTAATCTATTAGACAATTCTTGTCATCAAACATTGCTTGTCTTCTTTGGATCCTACTAATTGTGGATCAGGAGGCAGCAGCAGTAGGTAAATGAACCGGCCATGGCAGATGAGCAGCTTGTCCATGGACCTGGCATAGTTAGTATTATTGCTAGTGTACTCAGTAGTTTTGCAAAAAAAATCCAAAAACTACATTTCCTCTTGTTTTAAGCACATGGCAGTAGCCACAGATAGGCCATTTGTTTCCATAGCAACCAGCTGTCATGTCAGTGACCCCACTGGTGCTGCTTGCTGGTTGCCATGGTAACCTCCAACATACCCTCTGTGTACCATAGAGTGCCAGCCGCTTGAATCAAATGCACACTTTATTGCAAACATGCTTTACACCCAGCTGGGTGCTTGGATAGGCAAAGAAAGTGCAGTAACACGGAATCAATTGTTAACCTTATTTTCTGTGACAGGATCAGAGCTTGGGCCCCAAACTCAGCCGATGGATTGGATTTTCAGAATGTTCAATTGAATATATATGAACTCAGTTTGCATACAATAAATCACAAGTTTGATAATACATTCTGGTTGCCATGAAAATCAGACCTTTGGGATTTGACACCTCTGGTTTACCAATATATCTGATATGTCAAAGATTTTCATTTTATCTTTATAGGAAAAACCTTAGATAAATTGATCCTATGTATCCATGCTAGGCCACAAGCAATATAATATAACAAGATATCTTTTTAACTGCATACTAAAAATAATCCATTCCTTTATAGATAAAACTCGGTATTCTTTTTAAGACCACTGCCAAGTTTAATTAAATTTATTTTTCCATTTAGACTGAGGTTCACTATATATGTACTTTCAGATGTGACAATGTACTGAATTCTTACTGCTGGGTTCACATGTATAACTTAATATCTTAGACCCCCAATAATTTAAAAGATAGGCTGCTCTCCACAAATGTTTGCAAAATAAATGAAACCATAATCCAAGGCAAAGATTCAGTTTTAACGTCTGTTGCATACCTACTGAGCACTCTAATTAGGGCATCTGTTTATAAATCTGTGATAGTAATTTAATAGGAAACATGCAATAACATTTTATTAGATTTTGCCTGCTAAACTAATCTTTGTGACTAAATTGGAAATTAATATGTTAATTAAATATCATTATCACTTCAGCATCATGAATTATATCAGGTCACCATTAAGTATCCTGCATATAGAACACTATGTACAGAAACGTGCAATGAATAAAAAGTAGGCTGTGAAATTTTGGCTGTTTAGAAAAGAACACTAATACCTTTTAAAAAAAATTTTACTTACTTTTTTCCTACTAAGTCAGTAAAATTGTCTCTTAATATTTATAAAAAGAAAATAAATCTGCAGTAGCAATCCATAATTCTTTAAAGCAGAACAAAGTGTCACACTCTGATGGCATCAGAGGATTTTTTTTATGTGTAGTAAAACCAGTTTGATTAGAAGTGCAAACCATCTAGAGCTCATTTATCAAGTGCTTCTATGACAAACATACCCTTGATGTGTCCCATCCCTTATGCCTGCAGTCTCTGAAATCTTTTCTTATGCACAAATTAGACCACATTTTGGAAATGTACAGGGCTCTGGTTTTATTTTCTGAAGATAATTTTATAACAGGCCACCTAGGTTTGGAAGGTCAGCAGGTACCTACTATTTGGCCTATAGTATAAAAACACATGTAGGGGAGCTACCTGGAGGAGTTGCCATTGTGAGCAGGTATAGCTGGAGACCCCTCCAAACCTCTGGAACATCAGGAGAAGTCTTGAACAGTTGATTTCTTTAGCACATCCATTCTGCAGAACAAGGCCCTGGACATGTGCCTGAAGGGGCGTGACCTAAGGGGTGCACCCTTCAGAACACATGAGAAACATGGAGCATGTCAGCTCAGATGGGGAAGAAGAAAGGAGGCTCGAAGGGGATGGTTGCCCCAGTGGTGGTAAGAGACCCTATAGATAAACATCTTGTAGCTGCCTCAATGCTGGTATCAGACCTGCCTTCTCTTCCTGATACTTCCCTTTCTTCAAAGGGTACTACCCCACCCCCCACAACCTATGTATCAGGAAGAACAAAATTGCAAAGAGCCTTTTGGGGTTAACATCAAATCAAGGTTCTTCCTTTTCCCAAATGAGTAGAACAGCAGCTTCCAGAACAATTAAGGTACCAGCTCTTGTTACGTGTAATTTTCAACACGTAAACGATGCTTCTTTACCACAGGAAGTTTCTCTTAAAGATATTTTAACTGTTATAACTAAAATGGATCAGACTTTACAGAATAACTTAATAGCTTATTGCAAGTTTATAGAAGAATCATTCACTAAATTTATTGAACAAGATGAGACTATATCTCTTATAAAACAGAATCTAGAGAAGTGTGAATCTCAAATTAAAACATGTGTGGCACTGGATATTTTGGGTCAGAACCTTCCCTCTGTTATTTAGGTTTCTTTGTGTCACTTCCGCTCTCTGGTAATGCTGGTTCTTTCCTGCATGGTGCAATGTGACACAGTGGTTAAAGCTACAGCCTCAGCATCCTGAGGTTGTAGGTTCAAACCCACACTGCAACTTGTGACCCTGGGCAAGTCACTTAATCCCTCCCCCCCCATTGCCCCAGGTACATTAGATAGATTGTGAACTTGCCAGGACAGACAGGGAAAATGCTTGAGTACCTCAATAAATTCATGTAAATCATTCTGAGCTCCTTGGGGAGAACAGTATAGAAAATTGAATAAAAAAATAACTCTGGTCAGTTCCAGTCACCTTTGAACACTTTAGTCCTATGACCACCTTGTGTCCTAAGACTCAACCTCACCTTCCAGTCTTCTTCTGGAAGCCTTTCTTGCTACCTTTCCCATAGGTAAATACATATGTTGAATATTGTTGCTCAACTGTAGAGAGTTTGCAGCTCAGATACAGTATTGAGTTTTCATCTTTTACTTGTCCTTGGCTCAATAATACTACTAAGCCAACACCAGAGGCGTTGGTCTGCAGGAAGAAATCAATATAAAAATTTATGTTTCTTAGAATTGGCACACTGCAAAGGGCCTTCTTATACGTGGCGCAGGCTTGATCTGCTTCCTGGTTCCTGGACACCCATTTCCCCCTGCAAGGTCCCTCTCTTCTTCTCGAGTAAAGACTTTAGTTCTAATTTCTTTGGTACCTTTGGCTGTACCTAAATGTTTAGATAAACTACACTTAGCAAAATCTAATAAATGTTCACTCTCTTCATTCAATAACCCACCTAATTCATGCATTCTTGGAACAGGATATTTTTGTCCTTGCAGAGACTTGACTTTCTCATGGGGATGAGGCTCTCCTATATTAACCATGTTTCACTGGATATACAATTTTTGCTGACAGCATGATTGTCGGAAATGGGAGGGGGTGGCCATTATAGTTTCTTCTAAAATAACAGCTCAGATGCAAAACCACAGTTATTTCCATTCCTCTACTTTGGAATACCTAGTTTTGCAAATTTCTTCACCTTTTCCTATGTCTCCTCTTATCTATAATCTGCCCTTAGTAACTCATTCCTCTCTTTTGGTCCTACAAGATCTTATTAGTTTTCATCTTACCTCTTCATCTACAATTCTCTTCTTAGGTGATTTTAATATTCACTTTGATTCTTTGAATATTCTTGCCAAGGATTTTTCTACTTTTGTCCACAATTCTGCTATTCTACAATTAGTGTGCGGACCTACTAATTCTGTAGGTCATCTTCTTGACCTTGTTTTGATTCCTAAATCTTGGCTCTTGTTTTTCTGTTCCAGTTTCTCTCCTAGTATCATGGTCTGACCACACTCTCTTGTAGTTCTCATATATTATTATCAACCCTATGTCTTCTTCTGTGAAATAGGTCAGAAATCTTAAGTCTCTTGCTCCTGAAACTTTTTTTAAGCACTGTAAATCTTTTCTGGATAATTTTTTGACTTCTCCTCTGTCAGATAAAATTAGCACCTGGAATAATATTCTTGGATCTGTTCTTGATCTTTTCACTCCTTTGCACTTTCTCCCTTCAAAGACCTGCTCTTGCAGTTATTACAGAATTTTTCTGTTGTTTGAGTAATGATGTTTGCCCTGGAAATGATGAGCTGACGATTGTATAATAAAGTTGATTTATGACTTTGATGTATGATATGTGAAATTGTTATGTTTTATGATGTTATTTTTAACACTTTGTATTAATTGGAAACCGCTTTGATTATAAAAGTGGTATATCAAGACTTAAATAAACTTGAAACTTGAATTTTATTGTGTGTTGTACTCTACTCTGCCTTGATATAGGTGGATTATAAATAAACAAACAAAAACCCTGGTACTACTCAGGCCTTTCACTTCTGTGCTGTCAACTGTGCAGTGCTGAGCGATCTTAGCACTTTTACCCTTCATCTTGTACATTGCACTACTTCAAAAATACCTCATTACATTATTCTTGTATGTTACGTAATGCAAAGCACACATACGTCTAACATTGTTAAATGTGAACTAAATTCTTCATATTTTTATTGCTTGTTACATTCTCTTTCAAATCCATTTCCTTCTATTCCTCGTTCTTCCCTTACTGCAGAAGACTTTGCTCTAGGATTCCATGACAAAATTATCAAATTACAACAATCCTTAGTATCTATACCTTCAATGTCTCTTAGTTCCCCAAACGATACCTCTTCTTCTTTCACAACTATGGTGCCTATAGCAATGTTATCCTCTATTAATCTTCAAATGACTTCTTCTTTGAAGGAGATAATCTCATTTTTAAAGTTCTTATCACCTCCAACTAATCCAATCCCGGATTCTCTTCTCTTGCGCTTCCTAGATCCACTTCTAGAGCCATTATTAACCTTTTCCTATTGTGTGTACCGGATGACGGGGCATTCCAAAAATGTTGTTGCCATCGTATGTCCCATGGCATGGGACATACAGTACACGACAGGAACACAAAATATTTGAATTTACAGACTTTTGACTTATTTACATTATGTTTATAATAGCCGTAAATAACAGTGAATAATACAAAACTTTGCTAAAATAATTACGATTGAAACCAGCGTAACGTAAAATTTATTACGATAGGAAAAGGTTAATGATGGTTAACAGTCTTCTCACTTCTGATTTCCCTTCAGAATGGAAGGAAGCCAAAGTTACCGGGTACTGCCTTGTTAAAGGATCATAAATCTGATTCCTCTACTGTTGCTAACTATAGAACAATTTATAATCTTCTTTTTGTTTCCAAAGTTGTGGAAAAAGTAGTTGCTACTCAACTTTCTGACTTTTTAAATAACAGTAATGCACTTTACCCTCGTCAGACAGGATTCCGTTCACATCACTCCACAAAACATACACTTTTAGGCCTCTTAAATCATATAAGACTAATTCTTGACAGTGGTTGTGATGTAGTTCTTTTCTCTCTTGACATGTCTGCAGCTTTTGATCTGGTAAATCACAATATTCTTCTTAATTGCTTGAATGACATGCAAGTTAAAGGGTCTGCTTTTCAATGGTTTCAATCATATTTATCCAACTGTACATATGCTGTTCATTATTCTAGTATTTTTTCTAGTTCTTATCCTCTTCAATCCAGTGTTCTTCGAGGTTCTATTTTGGGACCTATATTATTCAATATTTTTCTTTATTTATGCAGATGATATTCAGCTTCTTTTTCCACAAAACTCTCATTCATCAGCTCTTTATTCATCTATCTCTGCTAAAATGGATAGAGTTGCTAATTGGATCTCATCTAACAAACTAAAAATTAACACCCTGATAACCACTGTAATGCTCTTCTCCTCAAGCTCTCCATTTTTAAATCCGCCTAAATTTTGCATGAAAGTTGTCTCTCTACCATTTACAACTCCCAAGATTTTGGGAGTTGTGATTGATAATACCTTATCCTTTCATGCTCATACCTGAAAGATAGTTTCCTCTTCATTTTTTGCTCTCTGTCAGATTTGTTCATTTTTTCATTTTTAATTCTCTATATTTATGCTTTAGTTCTTTCTAAACTTGATTATTGTAATTATATTCTTATTAGTGTTCTGAACTATCAGCTGAATCAATTATTAATGGAAAATACCACAGTTAGATTTCTCTATCACCTCTCTGAATATGACTATGCTACCCCTCTCTTAAAAACTGAGCATATTCTTCTTATTTCATATTGCATTCCTTTAAAATATAATATATTTTCAGATTCTGTCTAGTGGGCTAAAATGTTTCTATTTAGTTACATGATTTGATATTCTCCACAAAAAAAAATCTTCGTTCATCATATCAACATTTGCTGTCTGTTCCTTCTTTTAGGCAGCTATTTCTCGATGTCTACAGAAATTCTTCTTTCTCAATCATGGCTCTTACTCTTTGAAATTTGCTCCCCCTCTATTTTTGAACTGAAAAATCATTTCCAACATTTAAAACCAGTTAAAAGCTTACTACTTCTCTCAGGCATTTTCCTCAAAATCTTTAATTTTTTTTGGGATTTTTTTTTCCTTTTATATTTCCTTTAGTTTTTTTCCCTTCTCTTCACATCCTTTTTACCTATGATTTTATTGTAATTTTTTTCCTACTGTTCATTGCTCTTGCTTCCAGTTGTATTTGTTTTTGTTGGTTGGTTGGTTTTAATTCCCCTCCTCTTTTTTTATCCTTTTGTTGTAAGCACTTAGATTTTAACCTTGGTTTTATATTGGCGGTATATCAAATAAATTGAGCTTGAACATTGCAATTTATTGGGTTGAGAGTTCTTTAATAGTTTGGTGAGGCTTTCTGCCAGATTTGCAAAGTTGGTTATAAATTTCCAATAGTAGCCAATCATTCCTAGGAAATGGCATAGTTGTTTCTTTGTTCTTGGAATGGGGATACTCTAAATGGCCTCTACTTTATTCGGTAGTGGTTTTACCCCCCCTCCCCCCATCCTACACAGTATCCTAGGAACTGTACTTCATCTTTCCCTAATGCACATTTTTATAGATTGGCTATTAAACCGGCCTAAGAGATGTACATACTACTGCCAAATAATGCAGATGTTGCTCCCATGTATCAGAAAAGATCACAACATCATCAAGGTATGCCTTTACATAATCATAATGGGGCCTGAGCACCTGATTCATCATGCATTGAAATGTGATGGAGGCTCCCATGGAATCGAAACAGAAGCACCTTAAATTGGTACAATCCTTTTCTCTTTGGAATGCTCATGTTTATGTTTATTAGTATTTATATACCACTCTTCACTACAACATCAGTGCGATGTACAACAGTTTAAAAGAAAAAGAACGCCAATATTTATAGGACAGATAATAAAGAGAAAATTAATAATAATAATTTACTAGTCGCAACATGGTCTGTTGCCAGAAATTAAGAACTGTAAGATTTAAAAAATCATACAAAAATCTAAAATCACTAAAATTAAGATGAAAATGCCAATCCAAATAAGTAGGTTTTAAGCAGGCTCTAAATTTTGAATAAGTAGGCTCACAATAGCCTTTTGTGAGATCCAGGGTGGACATAAATTGGGCTCCTCCGAGTTCTTTTACCAACTCATCCACTCTGGGCATTGGATACGCATCAAACTGAGATATACTGTTGACTGCTCAAAAGTCAACAGAAAAACAGGTTGACTGGTCAGGTTTGGGGACCAGGACAATAAAACTGGCCCATTCACTTACTGATTCTTCGATAGTAAGGCAAAGCATTTCATCTATCTCTTGTTCCACTTCTTTTCTGTTTCCGGGAGTTGATACACTTTTTGTTGGATAATTACTCAAGCAATCATTTCAATACAATGGATTCCTGCATTTGAACAGCCAGGGAGTGGAGAGAAAACATCACTAAATTGCTCTATTACTGTAATAGTTGTTTCTTTGGATGCTGGGTTAGGTTTTCCCCAATTTTCACTGGTGCTAACTTCTACTTCCTCCTCTTTGCCTATTTCCCCTACCAATTCTTCTTGGCCAACCCATGCCTTTAACAAATTCACATGGTATACCTGATATTTAGCCCTTCCCATTTTTACTTTGTATGTGACGGGATCTAACTAGCTAGAGATTTCTTATGGACCTTTCCATTGGGCCAACAATTTGTTGGACAAGGTAGCCCTCATTATTAGGCCAAAAACCTCGTTCTTTGGTTGTTGTTGTTTTTTTTTTTAAATCATAATAGGTTTTATGCCTATCCTGGGACTTTTTCAATTTTAATTTCACCAGCTATCTTATTTTAATTAATCTTTCCTTAGTTTTTCTACATAGCCAGGAACTGATGTGGTAGGTATTCTCCTCAGATCCTACCTTGGTTTCTCTATTACCTCCAACATATTTTTGAGCAGTCTTCTGAGTTCAAATGGTGAGAAACCTAGAGATGTCTGTGGTACCTCCCTGTAAGCAAAGAGAATACAGTCAAACCTCATTTTGTGAGTAACGCAGTTTGCGAGTGTTTTGCAAGAAGAGCAAAACACTCCAGCAAACTTTGACTCGCATGACGAGAACTGTCCTGATCATCGAGTCCTCCAAACCACCAGGAACAGCTTAGTATTTTCCTCAGTACTGTTCAAATGGATAATCTGAGCTTTAATTTGACTTTCCATTCTAAGAAAAGCCACACGCGTGCTTTCCTGTCACTCTCCCTTTGAAGCTCGCCTCCAAATCCTCACACCCTTCTTTTCGGCGGCCTCCAATTGGAGAGCGAGAGCCAGGGTCCGTCCCCGGATGTTGGCTCAAGTGTAAAACCGTAAAGGCGGCCGTTTTCAACACAGCGGGTGCAGGGGGAGTGAGCTGTGGCGGTGGTTGACAAGGAAGCTCGGGGCCCGTGAGCCACTTTCTCTCCTTCTGCAGGGCCCCGAGCTTCCTTGTCACCTACCGCTGCAGCTCACTCCCCTTGCACGTGCTGTTTTGAAAATGGCCACCTTTACGGTCCTACACTTGGCTTCCTGCTGTTGCCATCTTGTGGGCCTCAGGAGCGGTCCTAGCCAGGCACTCCAACCCGCCAGGATGTGCGGGTTTGCTGGTGAAAGATGAAGACACGGAGACGGCACGGGCTGCATGTGCTCTTTCTCCTACTTACCCCGTCCTGTGTTGAGTAAACCCTGCCTCTCTCTCTCTCTCTCTCTCTCTCTCCTTCCCTCAGCATCACTGTTAGAGGCTGGGGAAAGTTCACTGTTCTCGGTATCACTGTTCTCCTATGGGGAAAGTTGCTTTGATATACGAGTGCTTTGGATTATGAGCATGCTTCTGGAACGAATTATGCTTGTAAACCAAGGTACCACTGTATAAGGGATGGCCTTGTCCCAATCTAAAATCTCCTCCCCTAAACATGTTTTTTATCATCTGGATCAGGGTCTGACTAAAGCATTCTACCAATACATCTGTCTAAGGATGGTATACCATGGGTAAAGATGTTTATTTCTGAATGTTTTCAGTATTGCCTCCAGTGTTATGGACATGAAAGTGGTCCCTCTATCTGTTAACACTTCCCGAGGGATTCCCACCAGGAAGAATCACACAGAAATAAACCAGAAGGCTTCAGATTATACAGAATGCAACCGTAAAAAAAATCTATAAGGCCAAAAAATATGACCATGTTACCTCTCTTCTGAAAGATGCTCTTTGGCTCCCCATTGCTCATCAGATTACATTTAAAATATTTCACCTTCAAGGTACAATCATACCATTCCTCATCATTTATTGATAGACTATTACTTCCACATACTACTTCAAGGTTACTTCGATCCACCCAGCAAAATCTTCTTTCAATCTCTTCCATTCGCCAGATAGTTTATGACAGTGTTTTGATATGCTTACCCTTAGGGGTATGCGAGCCGCTTGTTGGGGGTATGCACCGCCACAGAAATTGTCTGCCTGCCCGCCTGCCTCCGCCTATGCTGCCTCCAGGGATCCCTCCTTCGTGCCCACCCCCTCCATCAAAGCCAACCCACCCCAGCCCCCACTACTCTCAGTTGGATCAGACCTCTCCCCAGTTCCCGATTCCCCCACCTACCAGCTCCCTGCCGCTGTATTATAAAAACTTCAGCCAGGCAGCGGCACAACGAAACCAGCCTCCTGCCGTCTGCTTGCCTGTCCTGGAAATTTCTTTCTGTAGCCTACACAGAACTTGCAGAAAGAACACTTTTGGGGCACTGGCAGATGGCGGGAGACAGGCTTCATTCCAAATCCCCCCCCCCACCTACCAGCTCCCCGCTGCTGTATTTTAAAATCTTTGGGCAGAGGAGGCGCAATGAAGCCAGCCTCCTGTCATCTGCCTGCCCCAGAAGTGTTTTTTCTGCAGCAGAAAGAATACTTCCCAGGCAGGATGAGAGCAGGGGAAACTCAGACAGGGGGTGGGGGAGGAGAGAGATGCCAGGCCATGGGAGAGGAGAAAAAGATATCAAACTGTGAGAAGAAGAGGAGAGAGATACCAGACCGTGGGAAGAGGGAAGGGAAGGAAGAGGATGTGGGACCACAGTAAGGGGGAGGGGAGGGGAGAGATACCAGACCATGGGAGAGGCAAGAGATGCCAGGCTGTGGGAAAGAGAAGAGAGAGATGCCAGTCCATAGGAGGGGGAAGGGGAAGATAGAGATCTCAGGCCATGGGAGAGGGAGATGGTGCACAGCGATGGAGGGGAAAGGGAGAGAGAGGGAGGAGATGGTGCATAGCAATAAGTGTGGAAGGGAAGAAAGAGAAGAAATGCTTTTATGAATAGATGGGAATAGGGAAGAAGAAAGAGGGAGCAGTTGGTACAGATGGGAAGGGAAGACATGGAAAAGTAGATAGATTTTGATAAAAAAGCAGAAAAATGGAAGAAAGTTGAATGTTAAAAGTTAATGCCAAAGATTGATGTAGAACAGAATGTGAAAGAGAAAAAAAAATCATATGAATAAGAAGGCTCTGGAAACACAATTAAGAGCACAGACAAAAGGAAGTGCAGCCAGAGTCTGGGCAAAGATGGTTAGAAAAATAAAATCACTAGACAACAATGGTAGGGAAAATGATTTTATTTTCAATTTAGTGATTGAAATATGTCAGTTTTGAGAATTTATATCTGCTGTCTATATTTTGCACTGTTCAGGAAAAAATTATTTCTTTCTATTTCTCTGGTGTTGTACTGAGTTTAGAGTCTGGTATCTTAGGGTTTCGTTTGTGTATATTAGTACTTTTAGTTTGTGGCATAGGGGTTATCTGTGTTCTGCATTCTTGCTAGCAGGTGTGTTATCATATGCACTGAAAACAGCCAGTATAAAAGATTATTTTAGGTCAGTCTCCAGTTTGCTTTTTTTAAACAAATTGGTTCAGGAAATGGTTACTTTGTTAAATAAATTTCAGTTGGTGTTTAAGGCTCAATTACTTTGACTTGTTTCCTTTTGCTTAGACTGTTTAATATTATTAGTATCTTTCTTTCAGGAAGAAATGGGTGACACAGCAGTGAGAACGAAGGACACGGACCTGCGGCAGGAGATCCAGGAGAGATGGACATACACCAGGGACACGGACCTGCGGCAGGAGATCCAGGAGAGATGGACATACACCAGGGACATGGACCTGCGGCTGGAGAATCAGGAGAAGATAGAGAAGACAGCAATCGTCGTGGGGGACTCCATCATTAGACAAGTTGACAGCCACATAGCGGGAGGAAAACTTGATCGGCTGGTGACCTGCCTACCGGGAGCCAAGGTAGAAGACATAGTGAGCCGCATCGACAGGATCCTCAACAGTGTGGAAGAAGAATATATGGCGGTGGTGAATTAGAAGCCATGGCACAAAAAGATAACGTTGACATCATAGACATCATTGAAACATGGTGGACTGAGGAAAATGTCTGGGACACTGTGCTACCGGGATATAAACTATACCACAGAGACAGAGTGGCTCAAAAAGGTGGGGGCATTGCCATATACATCAAAGAAGAAATTGAATCTACTGGAGAGAACACGCCACAACTGACGGATAAGTTAGAGTCTCTATGGGTCAAAATTCTAAGAACAAATGGCCTGGAAACGAAGATCGGCATCTACTATCGACCCCCAAGGCAGTCCGAAGAAATTAATGGAGAAATGACAGACGAGATTAAATGTAACTGCAAGGGAGGCAACACAGTTATCATGGGTGACTTCAACTATCCGGGAATAGACTGGAACCTAGGCACCTCCGGCTGCATTAGAGAGACCAAGTTCATGGGTGCTGTAGGCGATTGCTTCCTGGAACAACTTGTCAAGGAAAATACTAGAGGAAATGCAATTCTGAACTTAATTCTAAATGGCCTGCGAGGACCGGCACAAGATGAAGAAGTAGAAGGGACGCTGGGAAGCAGCGATCACAATATGATCTGCTTTGATCAGACGAAGGGAGAAACATCGGTCCAAAATGACAGCCACGGCACTGAACTTCCGAAAAGGGAATTACGAAGGGATGAGACTCATGGTAGAGAAGAAGATTAAGAAGAGGATAAGCACTGTAAAAACGCTAGAGCAAGCTTGGTCCCTTTTTAAGGACTCAGTCACCGAGGCACAAAATCTATATATACCACGTATCAACAAGGGATCCAAGAGGAAAAAGAACAAAGAACCGGCATGGCTCACTGTAGAGGTGAAGGAAGCAATCAGAGACAAGAAAATTTCATTTAAGGAACGGAAAAAGTCAAAAACAGACGAAAACTGGAACAAGCACAAACAACATCAACACAGGTGCCATAAGGCGGTAAAAGGGGCCAAAAGAGACTATGAGGAAAAAATAGCTAAGGAGGCGAAGAACTTCAAGCCATTCTTTCGATATATTAAGGGGAAATGACCCGTGAAGGAAGCGGTGGGACTGTTGAATGACTATGGAATAAAGGGAGCGCTAAAAGAGGACAAAGCAATTGCCGACAAACTGAACACATTTTTTGCGTCTGTATTTACCGAAGAAGATGCACACAGCATACCGGAACCCATCAGGCTATATGCTGGAAACGAAGACAGAAAGCTGACAGGACTGATGGTCAGTCTAGAGGAGGTGTGTAGGCAGATTGATAGGCTTAAGAGTGATAAATCCCTGGGACTGGATGGCATCCATCCGAGGTCATCAAGGAACTGAAAGGGACCATAGCTGAACTGCTTCAACTAATAGCCAATCTGTCGATCAAATTGGGAAAGATTCCGGAAGACTGGAAGGTGGCGAATGTTACGCTGATCTTCAAGCAAGATTCGAGGGGAGATCCGGGAAACTACAGACCTGTGAGTCTGACCTCAGTACCAGGAAAGATGGTAGAGTCACTGAAAAAGGACAGCATCATTGATCACCTTGACGGACATAGGCTGATGAGGACCAGTCAGCACGGTTTTAACAAAGGCAGATCGTGTTTGACGAACTTGCTGCACTTCTTTGAGGGATAAACAGACAGATAGACAAGAGCGATCCAGTCGACATTGTATATCTGGATTTTCAGAAGGCGTTCGACAAGGTTCCGCATAAATGACTACTTCGGAAAATTGCGAGCCATGGAATCGAGGGTGAAATACTCACGTGAATTCAAAACTGGCTGGAGCATAGGAAACAGAGAGTGGGTGTAAATGGACAATACTCGGACTGGAAGAGAGTCACCAGTGGGGTGCCGCAGGGCTCGGTGCTTGGACCCGTGCTCTTTAACATCTTTATAAATAATCTGGACATAGGTATGACGAGCAAGGTGATTAAATTTGTGGACGACACGAAGTTATTCAGAGTAGTGAAGATGCAGGGGGATTGCTAAGATCTACAACGTGACATAACCAGGCTCGAGGAATGGGCATCGATATGGCAGATGAGGTTCAACATGAATAAGTGTAAAGTGATGCATGTTGGTAACAAAAATCTCATGCACAAATACAGGATGTCCGGGGCGGTACTTGGAGAGACCTCCCAGGAAAGGGACTTGGGAGTTCTGATCGACAAGTCGATGAAGCCGTCCACTCAATGTGCGGCGGGAGCAAAAAGGGCAAACAGAATGCTAAGAATGATAAAGAAGGGGATCGCAAACAGATCAGAGAAGGTTATCATGCCGCTGTACCGGGCCATGGTGCGTCCTCACCTGAAGTACTGCGTCCAGCACTGGTCGCCGTACATGAAGAAGGACACGGTACTACTTGAAAGGGTGCAGAGAAGAGCGACTAAGATGGTTAAGGGGTTGGAGGAGCTGCTGTACAGCAAAAGATTAGAGAAACTGGGCCTCTTCTCCCTCGAACAGAGGAGATTGAGAGGGGACATGATCGAAACATTCAAGGTACTGAAGGGGATAGACTTAGTAGATAAGGACAGGTTGTTCACCCTCTCCAAGGTAGGGATAATGAGAGGGCACTCTCTAAAGTTGAAAGGGGATAGATTCTGTACAAACGTAAGGAAGTTCTTCACCTAGAGAGTGGTAGAAAGCTGAAATGCTCTTCCGGAGGCTGTTATAAGGGAAAACACCCTCCAGGGATTCAAGACAAAGTTAGACAAGTTCCTACTGAACTAGAACGTGCGCTGGTAGGCCTAGTCTTGGTTAGGGTGCTGGTCTTTGACCAGAGGGCCGCTGTGTGAGCGGACTGCTGGGCATGATGGACCACTGGTCTGACCCAGCAGCGGCAATTCTTATGTTCTTATATAGAAATAAAACAAAGTATAAAAGGTGATACTTTTTATATGGACCAACAATACATTTTTTGATTAGCTTTTGAAGGTATCACTTCACAAAACCAGAACAGAAATAAGCAAATTACAAATATCAAAATCAAAATATATAAGTGAAACATAAAAGCATTCCAATGGTAATCTCACAGGAACAGAGAAGGGGTGGGTAAGGTTAGAGACAGGGAGAGGTGAATGGGTGATATGAAGGTGACAGAGCATAATTTTATGGATTGTAAGCCGATAGAAAACCCATATCTTTGTTAAGTCCTGTCTGGTGTGTCGTCAAAATATTTTATCATTTTGATTTCAAAGATCTTACGTTCCTGAATTGTTTTAAAATTTCCTTTTAGTATTCTCACCATTGATGCGGTGTTCTGGATTTCTGAACTGCTGTCCCACAGAGGTGAAATTGAAATACAGAAACTGTGGGGGCCTTTTCATAATAGGGAACCTATGTGATGTCAAAAAATATGCCTATTCGCTAAAGGCAACTAGATGCCTGTGGACCTTCAAGCAATAGGAATTATCAAATATGCTCTACAGGCAGCCTGTATTATCAACTGCATGGGGAGAGGGGTCCCCATCAATTACATCATTCTTCCAGCTACACTAAAGTATTCACTGTGCAGAAGAGAGAGTTAATAAAGCTCAAAAGAAGTGACAAACACAGCACTAGGCTTATGTTTCTTGTGATATAGAATTTCTTAAGCTGAGCTGAACTGTGCCTGCTGAAAGGCATCCAACCTCCACTGCTTATCTATTTCCCCCTTCTCACACCGTGACCATTTTTCTTTAATGTTTTATCTTTTGAAAATTGCCTTATTTCTATACACTTTCCGTTTGAAGTATTTCTAGTGATTGAACTTCTTTGTTGAATTGTTCAGTTAAAGAAAAATATTGAACTGTTACCTTGTGATGATGAATTTGCATTTGCTCTCTTAAATTTGGTGAGGGGGGTTACTGTGAAGCAACTTGTATTCAGGATACATCTGTGTGAAGATGGGGTATCACACTATGTGAAGCAAATGAGATTTGAAAAAAAAAAAAAAAAAAAAGTCAGTCATTGCCCTCTGAAGATAAAGAACACATATGTGTGTGACTGTGAACGGTATAAAAGTTGTTGTGCAGCAAAGTTGGCAGCTACTGAGAAGCTGAAAGTGAACACTCAGTGGGTACTGAAGCAAATGAAGAGAAGAACTCTAAGGGGCTCATAATCAAAAAACAAATACGTCTAAAAACCCGCCTAAATCGGTACTTCGATGATCTAAAACAGTGATTCCCAACCCTGTCCTGGAGGAACACCAGGCCAATCGGGTTTTCAGGCTAGCCTTAATGAATATGCATGAGAGAGATTTGCATATGATGGAAGTGATAGGCATGCAAATTTGCTTCATGCATATTCATTAGGGCTAGCCTGAAAACCAAATTGGCCTGGTGTTCCTCCAGGACAGGGTTGGGAATCACTGATCTAAAAGACAAGTCGTCCAAGTGATTCTCGAGAATCATTGGTAGTCGGGAGTAGGAAAATGTCTTGATGCTTTGATATTGGCCCTGAAGCAGTGGATAAAGAATAAAATCCACGAAACGCTGGCCGCGTCGGCATTATACAACAAACAATGAAAAATTCTGAACACGTGGAGGGGCATAATCAAAAGAAAAAAACGTCTAAAAAGTGTCCTAAATGGCTACTTGCACGATTAAAACGCCTGATCATCCAAGTACCCATAACACTGCACAACAATTTTTTGGTTAAGTCTTGATTCCTGAAAAGTTTTTGGTGATTATGACAGGTACCAACTTGGTATGCTCAAATATGGTTTTGGTTTTACTGCATCACGTAAGAACTATGAGAAATAGACATTTTTATGTTTACTGACAATAAAATATATAGTCAAGTTTACGTTTCGCACAAGCGACTAAATGAAACAGAATTAAAAGTGTTTTGCTCCCGAGTTTCTTTTATATTCAGTGTCTGGTGCATCACGTTGTAGCATCCAACAATAGTCGGCAAGCATTGACGGATTCCAATTGCCCTGGTATCGTTTCTCCATCGTAGCTATGTCTTGATGAAACCTTTCACCGTGCTCGTCACTCACAGCACCGAGATTTGCGGGGAAGAAGTCCAAGTGTGAATGGAGGAAATGAATCTTGAGTGACATATTGCACTTCATTCTCTTGTATGCTTTGAGAAGTTTGTCTACCAGCTGAATGTAGTTTGGGGCTCTGTAATTGCCCAGAAAATTGTCAACAACGTCTTTCAAGGCTTTCCAGCCAATTTTTTCCGGCCCAACTAACAGATCTTCAAATCGCTTGTCACTCATAACATGTCTGATCTGGGGGCCAACAAAAATACCCTCTTTGATCTTGGCATCAGTTATTCTTGGGAACATCTGTCTTAAATAACGAAAACCTTCCCCTTCCTTGTTCATTGCTTTCACAAAATTCTTCATGAGTCCCAGTTTAATGTGAAGAGGAGGCAAAAATATCTTTGTCGGGTCAACAAGCGATTCATGTGCTACATTTTTCTGTCCTGGAACTAACTTTTTACGGAGTGGCCAGTTCTTTCTAGAATAGTGCGACTCTCTGTCTCGGCTGTCCCATTCGCAGATGAAACAGCAGTACTTTGTATAGCCAAGCTGCAGTCCTAGTAACAGAGCAACGACTTTGAGGTCTCCACAGATATTCCAGTTATACCTGGTATACTGGACATACTTTAGTAACATTTCCATATTCTCATATGTTTCTTTCATATGTGCTGCATAGCCAACAGGTACTGAAGGATAAACGTTGCCATTG
This sequence comes from Geotrypetes seraphini, assembly GCF_902459505.1. NCBI lineage: Eukaryota > Metazoa > Chordata > Amphibia > Gymnophiona > Dermophiidae > Geotrypetes > Geotrypetes seraphini. Next base: position 53,577,203 of record NC_047086.1, read on the forward strand.
TGCAACAGAACAGCTTTCAGGCTTAACATTGACGAATCAATGAAAAGACGCCACTCTTCCGGGTTGTGATCACAACCAAAGACCGAGAACAATCCTTCAATGTCACAACAGAAACAGAGACTGTCGACTTGTGCAAAAAATTTGGTTATATCATGATGCTGGTCTCGAAACACAGAAATTTTCGTACCTGGTGATAGCAAACACCATTCCTGCAGTCTCGAACCTAGCAGCTCAGCTTTTGCTTTTGACAGACCCAAATCTCTGACCAAATCGTTCAATTCGGACTGTGTTATCAGATGTGGATCGCCTGATGAGGATGGTTCAAAATCCGGGTCAATGTCACTGTTAGAACCCTGCACTGCAGTTTCTTCATCTGGTTCGTCTAAGGTCCAATCCTCTGGTGGTTTCGGAACTGGAAGACTGTCATCATGTGGCATGGGTCTCATTGCTGAAGGCAGATTAGGATATTCAATTGACTTCTTGTTTTTGGCAGAGAAACCAGACACATTAGTCAAACAGAAATAACAGTCCGTCACATGGTCTTTCTGTTCTCGCCATATCATCGGAACAGCAAATGGCATCGTCTTTCGAGTACCTCTGAGCCAGGCTCTCAGACTAACAGCACATGTCGCACAGCAAATGTGAGGCGCCCATTGCTTGTCTTGATCACCTATTTTGCAGCCAAAATACAGATGATAGGCTTTCTTTACAAGGGCAGTCATCGAACGTCTCTGAGGCGTAAGTGTATATTCCCCACAGATATAGCAGAATGTGTCGCGGCTGTTACGACACCGACGAGACATATTGCCCGACACCAAAACGTCTATAGCATCAAGCTTACTTACTGTTATATTGCTACAGCTACTATACTACTATACTTTACTATACTGATACTATATACACACACGGACTATCTATATTAACCAAATGAGCAGGATCGGTGTATGGAAGCCACCATTATAGCATGGTGAGACAGCGCAAGCTCGTTCAGACCTGCCCAGACATGCCCAGGATGTCATCTTCCATAAAACAGCTTCCAACCTGGCTAGATTTTATGCATGGACATACCCAGGCGGCACAAACCGTTGTTGATAAGACACTTATGGGAGAAAAAATTGTTTGCATCCAAATATAAGAAAAAATCACGACAAAATTGAAGATTTCTCTGAAATGGTACGTGATGGGTAATTTTTGATGTAATATTCATGATCAGCACCCAAAATTCTATAAGAAACACCCAGCAGTGTTCAGGAAGCAAAAACTTTGTTGTGCAGTGTAACCAAAGCTGGTTTTTAAACGTATGTAAAACCAACTTAGGCCTTTCCCCTGCCTCTAGACGCACAGAGAGAAAAGAGGCGTGTTTAGAGGAGGGGAAAGGGTGGGCGGTGGGCGGGAGGGAGCCGACCTACACCTAGGCATACAACAGGTATAACCAAAACCTTAGGCAGGTTGCCTAGTCAGCACTTATACGTTTTTGACTTAGACCAAGTCAAAACACGTCTAAGTGCCGAAAATGCAACCTGCCTACCCCTCCACCACAAGCATCGCGGCAGGAAAGATGCCTCATCTCCCCTACCGCGATTCCATCACTCCTCTACCCGAACTGCTGCGAACCGCGGCAGGAGAGATGCCCTATCTCTTAGGCCCCACCTGTGGGCGAGGCTTTGGGACGGCTGGACCAATCCGGCCCCATTATGGCGTCGGCTGCCTGCTGGACGGGCGGGTTTGGCACCAACTCTGTCCGGCCAACTCTAAAAAGGTACGAGGAAGGGGGGTGGGGGTGGGGGGTCATTGGGTCGGCCGGGGGGGTCGCGGGTCGGCGGGGTGGTGGTTGGGGGTTCTGGGGGGGCAGTCATTAGGGGGAGGGGGGTTGCATCAAGGGCAGGAGGGCCTGGGATCCCTCCTGCCCGTAATGTAGTGGGGGGTGGGGGGTAGGGGGTCGCCGAGGCCAGGAGGGCTTGGCCTCCCTCCTGGCCCATTCCAGTTGCCGGGGGGGTGTCGCCGGGGCCAGGAGGGTTTGGGCTCCCTGCTGGCCCGATCGTACTCGTAGGGGGTCGCCGGGGCCAGGAGGGTTTGGGCTATCTCCTGGCCATATCGAGTCGGGGGGGAGGGGCATGATCGCTGGGGCAGGAGGGCTTGGGCACCCTCCTGCTTGGATCATTGTGGCGGGGGGGATTCTGTAACTGGTGTTGTTTTTGACAGACACTGGTTACAGAATCCAGCTTTTAGGCGAAGGACTGGCTCCTCCTTCGCCTAAAAGCCCTTCTGTTGGACGTTTATGGCCTAGGCGTGTTTTTGTTTCATTATGGCTAAAAAGTGTAGACGTGCTGTGGGGGTACTTTTAGACGTAGTGGAGATTGGGCGTTTAGGCAGAGGAAGGCCATAATCAAAACATGGATGTATGTTTTGATTATGAACACTTTCCCTGCTTCTGCATTGAACGTTTAAGGACTTAGGCCAAAAGGGGACTTAGACGCTTGTTTTGATTATTACCCCATACTGACTGAGATAAGTAACTAGCTGTCAACTGTTTTTCAAACCAAGGGAGCAATGCATCTCTGATGACTTTAAATGATAGATGATATTTTAAGATATGGTTTAAGTTATAAAAATAAAAAAAATAAAAAAAGTAAGAATAATTAAAATAAATATAAACTTCAGGTTTTTTGGTCAATGACTGGAGCATGGAGCAGAAAAAACTACGCTGATAATTCAGTCTATGATAAGACTGCGTAGGCTCCAATTCTGAGGCCTTTTCCTGAATAGAGAGTAGTTACTCTATGGAATACAACACTGCAGATGCACCTCCTGTATTGAGTGGAAAATTGTACACTACGTTATATTGATTATTTGGACCACTCAGGGTGATAACATTTTAGGTTGTATACTATCTGTTCAAAATATTTTTATTGATTTCATAGTTATAAAATAGAAAATATACAACAAAGGCTTCCGAGGAAGCCTAACAAGAAAAACCAAGTGACAGCTCCCTTCAGTACATCATATCACAATAAGAAATATTATCGATACTCAAGGATAGAAGCAACAAATAATAATGAGAAAACTAACACAGTCTTCTGGTCATAGTACATTGCAAGATAAATACATAAATAGGATGGCAGGACCATGAATTATGTATAGTATCATAATGTAGTCTAGTATGTAAAGCCATAGAGAATACAAAAGCTTAATAGAATCTGGCATTATAAATGGAGAGAGGGTCATATTGATTCCTGAGATATATCAGATAAGGAACACCAATGAAAAGTGTGAAAGATTAAAACAAATTGATGAGTGATGTTATATCAATAAATGATCTCATAAGCATTATTTCAAAGGTCTTGAGTAGAATGGTCTATTAGTATAGACCATGTATTATCATAAGTGGATAGTGACTTAGAGCGTTCTGCCATATGTTTCTCGTATTTAGCATGTAGGCATACTGAATTCCACCAATGAGTGAGGCTGAGGTTAGAGAAGTCTTTCCAATTTTGTAAAATTAATTGAAGAGCTATGAATAACAAAAGGGTCAAAAGACGATCATGATACAAAGATAAAGGTGAGGACAGTGCCGAGGATCCCAGAAGTAAGACATCCAATGTGAAGGGGTCATTAATAATAAAAAGTTTGGTAATCATATTCCAGATAGAGGACCAAAAAATCTGTAAATGGGGACAATCAAATAACATATGTCGTAGGGAGCCTTCGGAGGATTTACAGGTCCAACAGGAGCTATCCGTGGATCTCTTAATTTTAGCTGTTTTGGACGGAGTCCAGAAGGCTCGATGATACAGAAAAATCGCAGTTTGTCTATGGGAGGCTGAGTGGAGCGATTTAAAGATCCTAATCCACAGTTCCGTCCACATACGATCAGTTAACGGAGATTGCAACACCAAATCCCACTTAGTCAGGGAAGCCGAAATTGCAGGGAAACATTTTGAATGTATATATTTATACCAATTAGATGATTGTCCATGGGATGCAGAGAAGGAAAGAGCCATAGAGTGTAGGTCTGAAGTGGTATGAAGAGAAGTTGGAGAAGGATACCTCGCAGAAAGGCAATGGTGGAGTTGAATCCAATTGAAATATTGAGAGGGAGGGATGTTATATTTGGCCATGATATCTGAAAAAGTAATCCATTTGTCATTAGTCAAAAGATGGGAAATATGCCAAATTCCTCGCTGTTGCCAAGTTTTCCAAACCATCACCGCGTTGCCTATCTTGAGTTTGGGGTTATGCCAGATAGGTGCAGATACTGAATCAGCCAATTTCATATTTGAAAGGGAGTCAATATAATTGATCGCCTGCCAAGTACTTAATATAATCGGGTTTTGTTTTGCCAATTGAGGAAGAGGAATGGCAGGAGCATGATGCAATATATAAGAATCAACTAAAGAGAGTTCCAAAGGTAACCACGTAGGATTTACATGCATAGACTCAACATTCAGCCATAAGGAGCCCTGAGACATCAAAAATGCATGGTGATATTCGCGAAAGCTAGGAAAATTGACTCCTCCCTGCTCCTTAGAACATTTCAGTTTACGGAGTGCAATCCGAGGCTGTTTGCCTTGCCATAAAAAGGAAGTGAGTAAGTGTTCAATACGAGAATAAATTGAGTGAGGGAAGAGAAAGGGAAGCATACTAAGGATGTAATTGATTTTCGGAGTGATCATCATACGTATTGTAGATAGTCTACCCCACCAGGAGAGATTAAGGGGGGACCATCTGGAAGTGCAGGAGCGAATAATAGAGAAGATATAGTCAGAGTTAAGTCGTGAGGTGGAGTCGAGAGAGGGCCCAAAATACAATCCAAGATATTTGATCTTAGAAGGGGACCATATGAAACCATATTGGGAAGAATCAGATTGAATATCTATACAGTTTAAAGGTAAAAGTTCAGATTTATTGATGTTTAATTTGTATCCAGAAATCGCCGAATAGCGATTAATTTGTTCAAGGATAAAGATAATAGATTCTGGATGAACATAAAGAAGAACATCGTCGGCATATGCCGAGAGTTTAACTGAAAAATCATTGTAATGAAAGCCAGCAATTCGAGAATCATTTCGTATAGCAGATAAAAGTGGTTCAAGAGCAAGATTGAAGAGTAAGGGAGATAGGGGGCAACCCTGTCTCGTGCCACGGGATGGAGAGAAGGGTTGGGAAAGAAGTCCATTTATCATAATTCGTGTCGTGGGATGAGAGTAGAGAACTTTAATCATAGATAAGAAGGGATCAGGAAAACCATACCAACGTAGAATATGAAATAGGAAGGGCCATTCTAGACGATCAAAGGCTTTTTCGGCATCAAGAGCCATGATTACCAGTCTATCTGCGTGAGAAGATGAGTGGTGGATAATGTGAGACAAGAGTCGGGTATTATTAGAAGAGTAACGATTATTTAGAAAACCAGATTGGTCTGAGGAAATGAGCAGAGGAAGTACGGTTTGAAGCCGAGAAGCAAGGATCTTAGCGAAAATTTTTGCGTCTACATTGATTAATGAGATGGGACGGTAATTTTTGACCTCTTGAGGGTCCTTACCCGGTTTAGGAAAGACAATGAGATTAGCTTCTGTAAAGGAGCCTGTGGAATGACCTTGATTGCACAAGAAGTGAAAGAAAGGAAGCAAATGTGGAAGTAAAATTGGTAGAAAGGCTTTGTAAAATTCTATTGTAAGGCCATCCGGGCCTTGAGATTTGTTCAGAGCCATGGAGTTAATGGCATCCGTGATTTCCTGGGAAGTGAAGGGAGAAGAAAGTGAGAGAGAATCTGTAGGAGAAAGAGTGGGGTGCGGGAAAGATAAGAAGGAATTGAGATTAGCTTCAGAGGAGGTGATTTCTGAAGAATAAAGATCTTGATAGAAATTATGGAAGGCGGATGAGATGATTGAAGGATCTGTAGTAAGTATTCCTGCGGGGTCTTTAATGGATGATATTGTAGTTTTATCCTGGGATTTTTTCAAATAATTCACAAGCAGATGTCCAGGTTTGTTATTTTCTGCGTAGTACGAAGCCGCTTGGACGAAGACTGAATTGGCAGCAGATGAACTCAATAAAGAGTTGTATTGGATTCTAAGGTTACGAAGAGTAGTCAGGGCTGTAATATCAGTAATGTCTGAAATATGGGTAGCTTCCGCTTCACGTATGCGAGATTCAAGGTCTCGTAGGGTTTGTTTTCTAGAGGAGTGGAGTCTAGCAGTAAATTGAATTATTGTCCCACGTATGAAAGCTTTGAAGGCATCCCAGGTGTTGATCCAATTGGACTGAGTGGGGATGTTAAAATGAAAAAATTCTTGGATGGCCGCAGTAATACATTCAGAGAATTGGTTTTCAGCAAGGAGTGAAGAGTTGAACCGCCATTGCCTACTGCGAGGTGTAAGAGAAAAGTAAGAGCAAGTCAGGGAAATAGCTGCATGATCAGAAATTGTGATAGAGTGAATATCAGAGGTGGTGATGTGAGGTAAGATAGAAGAAGAGGCAAGAAAGTAATCAATCCTGGAGTATGTCGAGTGTGGTGCTGAAAAGAACGTAAATTGATCAAGGGTGGTATGCTGCAATCTCCAGGGATCTGTTAAGTGAAGCTGGGATATAATATCATGCAATGCATACCATGATTTTGGTTTCTTGTAGGAGGCATGTGATTTCCGGTTGTATACTATCTGATTTAAATTTAGTCATATTTCAAGTTTAACCGAAACTTTAACGAGGATGCCTGGACGGAAGTTGTACGTTGTGACTTAGGCCATGTAAAAACAGGTCTAAGTGGCAAAAAGGTATCCAAAGTGACCAGATAAGCACTGCAGACACAAAGTATAGATCCCCACATACTATCTCAATGATGACTGACCCCCCCGCCCCCCACCACCATAAAAATTGTAATAAAAACATACACATCTGCCTCCAGAACATCAGCACCCGGCAGCCTAGCATAAGAAAGCCTAGTAAAGCGGAACAGAGGTGGTTGTGGCTTAAGTGGTCTTGGGGGTGGGTTAGTGAACCATGGGGAGGAGCACCCAGGCCCATAAGCCACTGTAAACTTTGCATTAATGGTGAAACATGTGCACCCCTCAAAACCCCACAAAACCATTTTGTACTGCCATATAAGTGGCACATAAAGCCATAAGGGCTATTGGGGTGGTAGACAGATGGGTCTAGTAGGGTCGGGGGGTATTTTGGGGGGGCTCACCATGACCTATAAGGGAGTTGTGGCACCCTTTTTGTGAAGTTCACAGCAGTGCCCTGTAAGGTACCCCACTACTCTGTGGAATGTTTGGGTATCCAGTTCATCAATTTGCTGACTCTGCCCACATCCAAAAGGTCTTGTTCTGGGCATTTTTGACTTGGATGAATTTTTGGATGAGAATGGGGTATAACGATAGACGACTTAGCAGTCTGGACGATCAAATGGCTGGTTGTCCAACTAGATGATTTTTTTTTTTTTGGGGGGGGGGGATATTTTGGATGTATTTTTCGGGAATGGATATTTTCCTTAGCTGACTTTGGGCAACTAGCGACTTAAGCCAAAAACGGACTTAGACATTTCTTTTCTATTTTAATAATTGTTTACTCAGGTACTTTAGCTAGATTGTGAACCTTCGGGACAGATAGGGAAGTTCTAAGTACCTAATTTTATTTTATTGTAAACCGCTTAGATCTGTAATATGCTTAAGCGGTATATCAAATGTTAATAAAACATAAAACATTATGCCCCTCCACATGTTTTCATGTGCTTACATAAGCTGGCCCCCAAACACCTGGTCCAGAGCATCTTGCTGCATGAGCCGGCTCGACTTAGTTGAGCATTGTGATCTGTTTGTTCCATTTGGGCGGTACCTAAGGCTTTCTTCTTCCAGGAAAAGTGTCTTTTCACTGTATCAGCTCCAGGGAGTGGAACAACCTACCAGGATATATTCTCCAACAGCAAAATTTACAGAACTTTAGGAAAATACTGAAAAGACACCTGTTCTGTAAGATGAAATATAGGGTCTGTGTTTGGCTGAGGGAAAAGGAGTGGTGACTGTTGAGTGCTGGTCACGGAGGTTTTTGATGGTCCGGTCTGTTCTATTTGGCATAATGATGTTTGTCATTGAGGTGTCCTGTATGCTACATGCAATTTTATATTTGATGTATTTTGTCAGTTGTTTGACCTTAAATGATGTTTGTCGTTGATGTGACATGTATGTCATATGCAATTTGATTTTCATATGTAAGTGTGTAATTTGTTTTATAGTGTGTTTTTGATGAGATTTGTACGATAAATGTTATGTCTTATTTTGTATGTTAATATGTAACTCGTCCTGGATAAGGGCGAAGGATAAATAAAAAAACAACAAACACAGAAAGAACCTTACTCTTATGGAGCTATTAGACAACGTAGAGGGAATGAGGGAAGATCAGAGCAACATAGAAACCTAAAAATGACCGCAGATAAAGACCCTATGGCATAGCTTCCAAAACTATGGGTCAGACCCCAAATGGGGTCACAAAACCAACATTTGGGTCATAACTTGGGTGGGTTCTCCATGGGGACATCATTATTCTGCACCTCCAGGGATGGAGGGGGAAGTCAGAATTTTATTTGGTTGTTATGGGGATATGGCCACAAAAAAATCTGACAAGTACTGTCCTGCAGCTTATCAAGTATGCCCATTCATGCAACCTAATAAGCTCTACAGTCCCTTTTCTCTCCCTTAGAGATCTTTTGTGCCTGATAGAAATATAGGTGATGAGAAGTTACAGTTCAAGAGAGGGGTTACTCTAGATCAGAATCTTATCATGTGCAATCAGGTGGACATAGTGGTCCTCAAGAGTTTCAATATGTTATGGAAACTTCGCACACTCAGAAACTATTATGACTTCTCTGCCTTTAAGATTCTGATACAGTCATTGGTTCTCAGGCATTTGGATTATTACAATATCATCTATTTGGCAAACACTAAGAAAAATCAACTTAATATGCAAATAATCCAGAATACTGCAGTTAGGCTCATTTATGGACTGAGAAAATATGACCACATCACATATTGTTTCGTGAACTGCATTGGTTATCTGTGGAGGCACAAATTCTTTTTAAATTAGGGTGTCTCTATTATAAGATATTAATGGGGTTGGTTCCGTCCTACCTGAGTTGTTTTGTTATTCTTCTACGCAACACCCACGTATTGCCATAGCCTTTTTGTTTTTCCTCCATCTAAGGGTTGTAGGTACGAAAGATATCATGATAAAACCCTCTCGTTTCAAATTGCTTTATGGGACAAGGATTTCAAGCGGCTTTCGTCATCATCCATTTCTTACCTTCATTACAGTAAACAACTTAAGACTTCCTTGTTTATTAAATTTCTTAGCTCTTAATACTAACATATTCATCATGTTGATTTATGTATCGTAGCTAGTCTTTTTTAAACCGCATTGAACTTTACGGTAATGGCGGCTTAGAAATAAATTCTTATGTTATGTTAAGATCTCAAGAAGGATTCTATTTCGATCGATTCTAAGTTAAGATGCTATTAAAGTTTTGCATTTATTTATTTATTTTGCTAGTTCATTATTTAAAAACTTGTTTTTTAAATGCTAATTGCTACCGGCCTAGATATAGGCCGTAATATAAAATTCAGGGCCATGCTATGGCACCAGCATTGAATATTTGGTGCTAACTGGACTGATTTTTGGTGTTGAAATTTATACCGCACAAAATAGCTGACTATTAGTTGATACCTAAACTCAGTGGGCTAAAGTTAGGAAATAAAGTGGTGAATTAGATTAAGAACTGGTTGACAGACAGATGGCATATGGTGGTACAGTGGTTAATGGAGTTTTCTAAGAGGATAGACATATAAGTACCTCAGGGATCTGTACTCAGGCCAATCCTATTCAGTCCTACTTGTGAGTGACTTTGTTGAAGGGTTGGAAGGAAAAGTTTATCTTTTTTTGGATGACACCAAGATATGCAATAGATTAGACTTTCTGGTGGGTGTGGACAATATGAGAGGTGGCATAGCTGTTATCCATCATTCCTCAATCCCTCTACAGTCTAATACCTCCAACCTACCCTCTATCGCTCCAATTGAAACTCTCCACTTTTCTATAAAACACCCCTCTCCCCTTAACTTTCTTCTTATCTACCTCCCCCCCCCCCAGTATCTAAAAATTCACTTTCCACTCTCATCTCCACTATATCCGACTTTAATATCGCCTATCCTGATTCCATAATCCTCGGAGATTTTAATATCCATTTTAATTCTCCCAATCATTACAACACCTCTGAACTCCTAACCCTGATTTCCGACCTATCACTATCTCCCCTCATCTCTATGCCTACACATTCCGCTGGTAATACTCTTGACATGATTTTCTGTCCAACCTCTATCAACCAACTTTTCCAAAATTTCCAATATCATTCTATACCATGGTCAGACCACACTCTAATCACCTGGCAACTAGATTCTCCAGTTCACTCTAGCCATGTCCAACAACAACAAAAAACCATTATCACCCGCAACCTTAATAATATAACCCTTTCAGCTATCCAGACCTCCTTTAACCTTAACCTTAAAGATTTTTCCTCCCTTTCTATCACAGAACAATTTTCTCTCTGGGAAACATCCACTAAATCATTATTAGATTCTTTGGCACCTATATCAGAAAAAAAACCCATTTCTAATCAATTCTCAAAAAAACAACAACCCTGGTATAAAGAAAAACTGGTTCTTCTCCGCCGACAACTTCGGTCGGCAGAAAACAAATGGCGCAAAACACGCCTTAACAGCTATCTCATTCTATTCAAAGAAAAATCCACTCACTATAAAACAACCATTCAACAAACTAAAAAAGAATATTACTCTAAGCTTATCTCTTCCACCCGTAACTCCTCTACTCTCTTCAGTCTTGCTCAATCACTCTCAAAATATTCCAAAAAAACCAAAAACTTACCTATCTCAACCTTACCATCCGCAGACGAACTATCTCGGTTCTTTGATACAAAAATCAAAGACATCAGATCACAGCTCGGACCTTCACTACCCATCTTTTCTGTCCAAACTCTCAATGATTCAACTCAACTACCTTTCAGCTCTTGCTCTAATTTCAAAATGCCTTCTCTAGCACATCTATTTCTCATCTTACAATCTTTAAATTCCCCCAATAATCTCTTAGAGAGCTTTCCCCCTTTGCTTCTTAAAAAATTTTATTCTTTCTTCGGCCCATTCATTTGGGAAATGATTTCCAAGTCTTTTTCTGACAGCCTAGTACCTACTGCTTGGAAAACAGCTCTCGTCTTTCCAAAACTCAAACTATCGCCCTATTGCCAATCTACCTTTAATCTCCAAACTTACTGAAAAAATCATCCATTCCCAACTGACAGAATTCCTTGAAAAAACCCTTGCTTTACATTCATATCAAACAGGCTCTTCACATTCCACAGAATTATCACTACTAGGCCTTTTCTCAACTATACAATACTACCATGACCACCAAAAATCCGTTATTCTAATATCTCTCGACTTGTCCGCAGCCTTTGACACTATTGACCATTCTCTTCTTATTACCAGACTAAAAGACTGCGGTATTACAGGCTCTGCACTTTCTTGGTTTATATCATACTTTCACTAACGTAGCTCTAAAGTCCATGTGAAAAATGAAACTTCTTCAACCATATCACAAACCTTCGGAGTCCCACAAGGCTCAATTCTATCTCCACTACTATTTAATATATTCCTCTCTCCTCTTCTTACATTAGCACAATCTATAGGATTTACAATTTTTGCCTATGCAGATGACATACAACTCCTCCACCCAATCAATACTTCCAACATCTCAGACATAAAAGACATAAACAATAAATTGGACAACATAAATGACTGGCTCTACTTAAACAAACTCTCACTTAATATTGACAAATCCTGTGGGCTCCTACTTCCAATCAAAACATCTGAATCTTTATTGGGAACCATCTCTATTAAATCTATTCCACTACATATGGAAACTAAAATTAAACTACTAGGTGATAGAGATCTTGTTTTCCATAATCATATTAGTTCAGTCGTAAAAGTCTGCTTCTTTAAACTCTGCATCATTTGATCACTAATTTCTATCCTGGATACCGACTCAATTAACATTCTGATCCATTCTTTAGTAATTTCCCATCTAGACTATTGTAACTCTCTTCTCAATGGCCTCCCCCAAAAAGAACTACGATGTCTACAATTAATACAAAATACTGCAATAAAACTTATTTACAAAAAAGGTAGATTCGACCATGTCACCCCGCTTCTAAAAGAAGCTCACTGGCTCCCTATTACCCACCGCATCACCTATAAAATCATTTTACTTTCTTTTAAAATAAAACTTTCTCACCAACCTTCGTTTCTTGACAAATTCCTTATACCACAATGTTCCCCTCGAACTTTAAGATCATCTGATCAAAAACTTCTTTTCATCTCTTCCCTAAAAGACTTCTACTATACTCGTAAAACAAACTTTGCAGTAACCGCCCCTACATTATGGAACTCTCTGCCACAATACCTCCGCAACGAACAACAATTAGCCAAATTCAAGACTAACCTAAAGACTTTCTTATTTCAGGACGCATTCAACCTAACCTAGATCCTCATCTTTCTTCCTTTTTCTATTTTTTTTTTTTCTCTCCCTTTCTTCCTTTCTTTCTCTTTTATTTCTTCCTTCTTTCTTCAAGCAAATATTTGCTAGTACAACGTGCCCTTACCCTACGTTCTATCCCCACCCCACTTTCTCCTTTTCATCTAAATAATGTAACTTTTTCCCCCTCCTCCCCTATTATCCTCACTTTCTAGTTCGTCTAGTCTTTGTCATTTACGTTCAACTTAGATATTTTTACTCACTTTCTACTATTTTTAATCTCCCTTTTAAATTTTATTGTTAACCGGCCAGACATTTGTTTGATGGTCGGGATATTAAAAACTAATAAACTTGGAAACTTGGATCTACAAAAATTAGAAGAATGGTTTAAAATCTAATGCAAAGAAGTTCTAAGTGATGTGCTTGGGGTGAAGACATCCAAAAGTACAATATGTGCTAGGGGGTGACAGACTGACATGCACAGATCAGGAAAGAGACCTTGGGGTGATGGTGTCTGAAGATCTCATGGTGGCAAAATAATGTGACAAGGCGGTGGCTGTTGCCTGAAGAATGCTAGGCTCCATAGAGAGAGGTATAACCAGCAGAAGAAAGCAGGTGTAGATGCCCCTGTACAAGATGTTGATGAGGCCCCACTTGGAGAACTATGACCAGTTCTGGAGGCCATATCTCTACAAGGTACAGGGTTTGTGCCATAAGGCCTATCAGAAGAAAATGGAGTACTTGAATATGTATACACCGGATAAAAGAAGAGAAATAAGTGATATGATAAAGACCTTTAAGTGCTTGAAATGTATTAATATTCAAACAAACCTCTTTCAGAGATGTAGGGGCAGTAGAACTAGAGGACATTAGGTTGCAGGGAGGTAAACTCAGGAGTAATGTCAAGAAATACATTTTTACAGAGATGGTGGTGGATGCATAGAACGCCTGTCAAAGAGGTCTAAAACTGTGAATGAATTCAAAAATACATGGGATAGACACAGGGGATGCTTTAATAAAAATAAGATGGAAATGCAACATGGCAGTTGAGGTGTTACTGCGGGCAACAATAGTAGGATCTGAGGCCGATGTCGGATAAACTTGAACGATCTGTGTCCCGCATGTGGTGAGAGACAAAGAAGAGTAGCCAAATCCAGAATGAGGGAATGGAAGCCAATGTTGGACAGACTTGTTCAGTCTGCGTCCTATAAGTGGCCATGTCCAGCATGGGGGAATGGAGGCCAATGCCGGACAGACTCGTTCACTCTGCATCCTGCAAGTGGCCATATCCAGCATGCAGGGAATGGAGGCCAATGCCGGAAAGACTCGTTCAGTCTGCGTCATGAAAATGGCCCTATCCAGCATGGGGGAATGGAGGCCAATGTTGGACAGACTTGTTCAGTCTGCGTCCTATAAGTGGCCATGTCCAGCATGGGGTAATGGAGGCCAATGCCGGACAGACTCGTTCAGTCTGTGTCCTGCCAGTGGCCATATGCAGCAGAGGGGGAATGGAGGCCAATGCCGGACAGACTTGTTCAGTCTGTGACGTGCAAGTGGTCATATCCAGTGTGGAGGAATGGAAGCCAATGCAGGACAGACTTGTACAGGCAGTGTCCTGCATGTGGCAAGAGAAAATGTATTTCACCCCCTCATACCTTTTGTTTATATTATAATTAATTAAGTGTATGTTATGTTTTGGTTTCCTTAAAAATGTATATTTTGCTGTACATCGCTTAGAAATCCGATTAAGCGATTCAACAAGCCAATTAATAAACTTGAAACTTGAAACTTGAACAGGTGAAGGTTTGACAACTCCAACGTGTTGAGACTGTGCAGCTTAGGAGGGAAGGGAAGGCTTCCTGACTAATATGTTGAATACTGTCAGCAGTACACTACGTATCATCCCCATCATGTTTGGCTGCCTATATAGTTGGCATGGTGGTGACTTCACAACCAGCATTTAAACATGGGCGACCTAGGTCTACACAGAGTAGGGAGTAGGACTCTTGTTGTCTTATTGGACAGACTGGATGGCCCATGAGGGTCTTTTTCTGCCATCATTTAATGTGTTACTGCATTACCTGTATAAGGGGAGACCTCCTTTCTTCCCTCATTCATCCTTGACTAACAAAGACACCTCTAAGAGCTCCCCCCACCCCCACCCTCCATCTCAAATAAGCCCTCCCAGGCCCATTATTTTACTCATTCGTGCTAAAATGGTTTTAAGGGCAGGAGCAATGCCTATTTACTCCCACCTAGGTCACCTTCGTCAAAATGGCTGCCTTAATCTCTAGCAACAGTCTCACTATAGTGCAGTAGTACCACAAGAATGTAGCTTGAGATCACGGAAGCCATTTTGACAATAGAAACAGCCTGGGCAGAGGCAAGTAAGCATTGATACTGCCCTGAAGAACATTCTTCACCAATGGCTGCAACTGTAGGTCTAAGGAAGGGCCTACTAGAAGTGAGGGGGGGGGCCTTGTTTTTCAGAAAGGGAGGGAGCAGAGAGCACAATCAGCTTCAGGCTGGTACCCCAAGATTATGCATGTACTAGACAATATTCAGTACTGACACCTACACAGCTAAGCAGACATAGGACCGCTTTTTGTGCTGTTTTATATGCCTGTTTAGCTAAGTAAGCACAGACCCTGAATATCGCCAGCATGCACATAATTGCTGGCTCTTCCCCAGCTCCCATGTGTGGTCTGGTTCCAAAGGGCTGGTTAATGCCATTATTATGCAACAGATAGCAGGCCCCAAGTAATTTAAGTGGGCAAGACCCTCTTCCGTTTGTTTAAATCACTTTGGGAAACAGCCCATACATTTTTAACCAGCTCTTTGGAGTATGGTTGATTCTGGAAGAGTGTAAGAGATCAAAAATAGCAAAAGAAACTCAGTCTTCAAGTTCTAACTTAGGGTTTTGAAGATTCATCTTCCCCTACCCCTCAGACCCACAATAAAAAATGTTCCTGCTGCCCTCAGGGTCACTTCACACCAAAGACTCCACTACACTTATCCAATGAACAAAACTGTGGTCAAATTGCATCAATAAAAATATTGAGGTCTTTTTATTTACCTGTGGTAAGAACTAATGTGTACTTACTGCTGCAAAAAAGTCTTACTGTGGGGCATGCTGAGGCATCCATCCTGCAGTAAGTTTTGAATGTGTTCATACTACCCACACAGAAAAAAAAATTTAATTTATCCTGCAGTAAGTTTTGAATGTGTACATACTACCCACACAGAAAAAAAAAATTGAATTTACCCCCACCCCTTTTTTTACGAAAGCACAGAAGAAGTTTTTAATTCTGGCCGGCGCACTGAATGCTTTGCGCTGCTCCAATGCTCGCAGGAACTCTTTGATTGTCGGAGCAGCGCAAAGCATTCAGCACGCCAGCTGGTGCTGAAAACCTCTTCTGCACTTTTATAAAAATGGGGGGGGGGGAAATTTTTTAACACTGGGATGGGTATGAGGGCAGAGAGAAGGCATATTCTGTGCTAATTGATTTAGGTTGACTACATTGCTGCATGCTAACGATTAGCACATGCTTAGCAAATGAGCCTTCACTGCCTACATCAGGGGTCTCAAAGTCCCTCCTCGAGGGCCGTAATCCAGTCGGGTTTTCAGGATTTCCCCAATGAATATGCATGCGATCTATGTGCATGCACTGCTTTCAGTGCATATTCATTGGGGAAATCCTGAAAACCTGACTGGATTGCGGCCCTCAAGGAGAGACTTTGAGATCCCTGGCCTACATAATGGATGGCAGTAAGGGCTCACGTGTTAATGCCCACATGCTAATGGGAAAATTAGAGTATGGCCGTTAAGAGAAATAGGAAAATCGTCCATTTTACCTCTGCAGTGAAAATGGTCTTAGCCTGCAGGAATCACTCGTGTAAAGGCGCACTAAGGTCACATGGTAATAGGGCCCCATAACAACATAAGAATAGCCTTATTGGGTCAGACCAATGGTCCATCAAGCCCAGTAGTCCATTCTCACGGTGGCCAATCCAGGTCAACAGTATCTGGCCAAAACCCAAGGAATAACAATATTCCATGCTACCGATCCAGGGCAAGCAGTGGCTATCCCCTTGTCTTTCTCAATAACAGACTATAGACTTTTCCTCCAGGAACTTGTCCAAACCTTTCTTAAAACCAGCTACGCTATCCGCTCTTACCACAACCTCTGGCAATGCGTTCCAGAGCTTAACTATTCTCTGAGTGAAAAAAAGTTCCTCCTATTGGTTTTTAAAAGTACTGTATATTATAAAGTATACTATATAATATGAAACCATAATAATATAAATTAAATTCTACCCAGGAACCATTTAATACTCCCTTAGTAACTTAAAGCAGCTTAGCATAAAATCATAACATATTTCTCTACCTCTTTTTTTTTCTCCTTGCTATGTTAATCTCTTTGGCAACAAATTGATATGCTAACAAAATATCTTGAATCTCAACCGAGATCAAAGGCAGTATTACTTAGCTTTCCCTAAGGTGAGAAATTCAGAACCTTATTCTTCCCTGTTTCTTTCTTCCCTCTCTTCTTGAATTTTTTATTTATTTATTTTCCTAATAATTTATTTCTTCTTTTTTTTTTTTTTCTTTTCCCCTTTGATATGCTATAATTGTAAACTACTCAGATAGTTTGCTGTGCGGTATATAAAATTTTCAATAACATGCTTGTGGCAGCACATCCTAGGAACAGGATCTTTTTTTTTTTTTTTAAAGAAAAGTAACCCACTGTAAACTGTAAGCATGGGAAGAAGAAAAGCTCAATATCAGAAAAGAGTTTGCAAATGTTGTGGGATAGTAAGTGGTATTCTCCCACAAACTGGATTCTTAAAATCCAAGATAATGGAAACCAACCCCCTCTTTTACAAAGATGCGCTAAGCTATTTAGCACGCGCTAAATAGTGCACACTAAACATGCGCTAAATCCATGTTATCCTATGGACGTTTTAGCGGTTAGCACACAAATTGATATAGCGTGCGTTAAATCCATGCTAAAACGCGTGGAGGGGCATAATCGAAAGGGACATCTAAGACCATTTGCGTCCAACTCGCAACTAGTCCAAAGTAGAGAGCTACATGGGAACGGGGACGACGGGAATCCCGCGGGACCCACGGGGATCCCGCGGGTTCCCCCTTCGGGTCACGGGGATCCTGTGGGGACGCCCCCTAGGGTCGCGGAGATCCCAAGGGGACGCCCCTCGTGCTCTCGGGGATCCTGCAGGGTTCAATGCCTTTCCTACCTGCCCTGCTGCGAGGCCTCATCTTCCATTTCCTGCCTGCCCTGCTGCAGCACACATAGCCAATCGGAAGTGTTCCCCGATGTCAGCGCTGACATCGGAGGGAGGGCTTAAGCAAAGCCCTCCCTTCCTCCAACGTCAGCGCTGACATCGGGAAGACTTCCGGTCAGTTGTGTGCGGCAAGGCAGGTAGGGAAAAGGCAGTGGTGTACCAAAGGGGGTGGACGGTCCGCCCCGGGTGCAGCCATGGGGGGGGGGGGAGTGTGCACAGCCGGTCAGGTCCCCTTATCTTTGTAGCGCTTCCTCCGACCAACTGACAACATCCTTCAATACTCCAGCTGCTGTAAGAAGGTAATTTAGATTCACGGCTACAGGGCAGGGAGGTTTGTCCGACCGGGCCTGTTCTGTTGTCAGTCGGGTGGGGAAGCGCCACAAAGGTAAGGGGCAGGGAGGGAGAAAGGGAGGAAAGGTGGGGTGGAGAAGAAAAGACGCTTAAGGGAAATGGGTAAAACTGAGGGGGGAGAAGGATGCTGAAAGCACATGGGGAAGACAGAGGGGGGAGAAGGACGCTGAAAGCACATGGGGAAGACAAAGGGGTGGAGAAGGACGCTGAAAGGACATGGGGAAGACAGAGGGGGGAGAAGGATGCTGGCAGGGAAGAAGACAGAGATGCCAGACTATGGGGGGAGCGGAGGGAAGAAGATGGGTGCCAGACCAATTTGGAAGGGGGGAGAAAGGGAGAGGCACAGTAACAGAGCAAATGGAAGACGCAGAGAGAAGAGAGACAGTGGATGGAAGGAATTAAATGAGAACATGAGGAAAGCAGAAACCAGGCAACAAAGGTAGGAAAAAAATTCTTTTTTTTTTTGCTTCAGGATAAAGTAGTATATTAGTTGTGTTGATAAAAATTTATAAATATTAGAGGCTCTGGTAGAAACCCGTTTGCAAAGTATGTATTCTTCCCAATTAATATTTCCAAATTAATAAAGTCTTTTTGCTTATTTTTAAATGGGTTTCTACCAGAGCCTTTAATTCAGTAGCATAATTAACTGAAATAACTATTTCTGAAGTTTATAGGGACGGGCGGGGACGGAGGGGATTCCTCGCAGGGATGGGTGGGGACGGAGGGATTCCTCACGGGGACGGGTGGGAGTCCTCATGGGGATGGGTGGGGACGGGTGGGACTTTGGCAGGGACGGGTGGGGAGGGTGGGATTTCTGTCCCCGCGCAACTCTCTAGTCCAAAGTAAAAAACAGCCTAGGACACATTTTCGAAAAATATGTCCAATTTTTTTTTTCTTTTGAAAATCGTCTAACTATACGTCCTGCCGATCTGATTGTCCAAGTCGCTAAATCGTCCATCTTTATACCACATTTTCGTCCAACTTTCTGTCCAAGTCCAAAACGCCTAGAACAAGCCCTGTTGGACGTGGGAGGGGTCTCCAAAGTAATGGACTGCATACCCAGACATGGCACCTAAATAGTGGGGTACCTTACAGGGCACTAATAGTGAACTTCACAAAAAGAGTGCCATATCGTCTCCTCACTACAGCTCCCTTATAGGTCATGGTGAGCTCCCCAAACCACCTCCAGAATGCCCTAGACCCACTATCTACCACCCTAATAGCCCTTATGGCTGTAGGAGCCACTTATATGCCAGTACAAAAGGGTTTTGGGGGTGTATAGGGGAATGCACATGTTTAAGTATCAATGCAGTGATTACAGGGGCTTATGGGCATAGGTCTTCGTCTCTATGGGTCCCTTACCCACCCCCAAGATGATTTAAGCTGCCTCTGTGCTGCACGATCAGGCTTTCCTATGACAGGCAGTCAGGTGATGATGGTCTGGAGGCTGAATTTTAAAGGTGTGATTAATATTTTTATGGGGGGGGGTCGGTAATCACTGGGGTAGTGTGTGGGGGTCAGTTTTATGTGTTTGCAGTGCTTATCTGGTGACTTTAGGTGGGTTTTTGTGACTTAGACCATATTTTACATGGTCTAAGTCATAACGTCCAAGTTCCGTCGATCCCAGCCTGTATAACATTCGGTTATGCATGCTGTACGACTAAGTCTAAGCCGGCCCACATCCTGCCCAACTCCCACCCTCGACACTCCTCCAGAAACGTCCCATTTAGCTTTGGTTGTTCAGTGACACTATGTTGGCCTAGGTCGTCTAGAAATACGTCCAAAACCCGTTTTTATTATCGGGATTTGGACGTATTTGGGAAATGTTCGTCCAAGTGCTGACTTAGACCGGTTTTTGGATGTTTTTCTCTTTCGTTTATGAGCCCCTTAGCGTGCCTTTGTAAAAGAGGCCCAAATGGCCTTTTAAATTATTTTAAGAAATCATAAGAACACAGTACTCCACATGGTATTTCAGCAGACTAATCCTTAAGACAACCTAAGCTATAGTTTAAGAAAAAAAACAAAGCAAGGTCAAACTCACACTGAATCCATTATATTTGAAAGATTGTACTTCTTGCTATATTTATGACCAGCAATACTAGAATTGCTGAATTTGCTCCTCTAGAGCAGGGGTAGGCAATTCCGGTCCTCTAGAGCCACAACCAAGTGGGGTTTTCATGATTTCCACAATGAATATGCACGAGATTGATTTGTAAGACAGACAATCATAAAGACCAGTGAGGCAGGCCAAGATCCAAAACACTGGCAGTGTCGGGTCTTTCATTGAATAAAGAATTATTGGTTCCAGTTCTATTAACTTGTACACCTAAAAAGAGCTTGCCAATAAGCCGAGCGCTACTTGTGTAAACACCCCTCCCTAGAAAACCAGACTAAGATGTGCCAGAAAATCCTAGAATAGAGTACTATTCTAAACAGAGCAGCACAGAAAATAATCTTAGACATCAACAAACTGTTCTCAGTATTAGATAACCTAACCAATATAAACAAGATCACAAATGGCAACAACCCTTCTATTCCAACAGCCCTAGAACTAGCTAACTATTTTAAAACAAATATTCAATCCACAAGAGACCAACAACCCCCCCCCCCACCACCAATCCAACTAGACCCACTGCAACAAAACCACCTATGGAAATACCAGCAGACAGATCTTGGAATTATTTTGAAGAGATTAAATTCAAATACACAAAATGGCTTCTACAATATTCCAAAACTTATTGCAGCCTCGATATCTGCCCATATTATCTGATCAAAGCAGCTATCCCCAACAACCATAGGAAAAAATAACCCAAATGGCTAAAGTATCATAAAAAAAACTGGCCTTTTCCCCAAATCAGGAGGAGAAATTATCTTAACACCCATTCTCAAGCTTCCATACCCCTATTTATCATAATGATGGAAGGATATGTCACAGAGCAACTTGAATACTACTTACAATGCTTCAATATCCTCCATCCTTCACAATCGGGATTCAGGAAAAATCACAGCACTAAGACAATGGTTGCAGCACTTGTAACATATGGCAAACAACTACTAAACAAGAGTCACAACGCAATCGTAATTCAATTTGACCTAAGCAGTGCATTTAACCAATCAAATGTCTGAGATCTTCAGTGATTTTGTACACTAGGATAGTGAACTTTCTGACAGATGGCACCCACCCAGCAGGTTCTGCCAAGGATCCTCATTTTCATCATAGGAGTTCAACCTTCTAGTGGGAGCCAACCTAGATATTGTACGAATAAAACATTTCATCTATGCAGATAACATAATGATCATGTTACCTGTAATAGCTGCATTGGCCAGCACCCTCACCACTGTCAAAAATGTGTCCACTTTATAGAAAACTGGACCTCAACCCACTTCCTCAAACTAAATAAAAACAAAACCAAATTTATTTAATTGTGACCCTCCAAGGATTACAGTAGACAACAATGACTTTCCATTAGAACGTGGATGTTATTTAAAAATACCATCGCGGAAGCCTGAAGATTGGAGGGTGGCCAATGTTATGCTGATTTCTAAAAAGGGCTCCAGGGGAGATCCGGGAAATTACAGACCAGTAAACCTCACTTCAGTGCCGGGCAAAATGGAGGAAACAATTATAAAAAATAAAATTGTAGAAATGTAAACAAACATGATTAATGAGACAGAGACAGCATGGGTTCATCTGAGGGAGATCTTGCCTCACCAATTTGCTTCACTTCTTTGAAGGTGTGAATAAACATGTGGATAAAGGTGAGCCGGTAGATGTAGTGTATCTAGATTTTCAGAAAGCTTCTGATAAAGTTCCTTATAAGAGACTCCTGAGAAAATTAGAGTGTCATGGGATAGGTAGCAAAGTTCAATTGTGGATTAGGAATTGGTTATTGGTACTTATTTATAAATGATCTGGAAATTGGAATGATGAGTGAGGTGATTAAATTTGCAGATGACACTAAACTGTTCAAAATTGTTAAAACTCATGTGGATTGTGAAAAATTGCAGGTGGACCTTAGGAAATTTAATGTGGACAAATGCAAAGTGATGTACATTGGGAATCACAGTTAACAGATGCTAGGGTCCACCTTGGGGGTTAGCGCCCAAAAAAGGATCTTGATGTCAATGTAGACAATACGATGAAACCTTCCGCCCAATGCGGTGGCCAAAAAAGCAAATAGGATGCTAGGAATTATTTTTAAAAGGATGGTTAACAAGATTAAAAAATGCCCCTGTATCGCTCCATGGCGCAACCTCATCTGGAGTATTGTGTTCAGTTCTGGTCTCCTTATCTCAAGAAAGATATAGTGGCACTAGAAAAGGTTCAAAGAAGAGTGACCAAGATGATAAAGGGGATGGAATAATAATAACAATTTACATACTGCAGGACCGTGAAGTTCTATGCGGTTTACAATGATTAAAAATGCGACAAATTGAGTAGAACTAACAAAGTTAAAGGCTAGTGCCTGACAGCTCTAGAGATCAATTATTGTGGAATAAGATTGTACAAATCAGCTACCTAAGTACTTCAGGAACAAATATGTTTTTAGGTGTTTCCTAAATTCACCATAAGTAGTAAGCATAAGCAATTGTTCCAGATCTTTACCCCATAATGCTGCCTGATGTGAGAAAAGGTGTTAATGATGTCTTTTAAATTTACATCCTCTAACCGGTGGAGAAACAAAATTCAAATGTGAGCTTTTCTTATGTCTATTGGTTGAGAAAGAGAAAATGTCAGTTTTATATTTAGGGGCTAAACCGAATAGTTTCTTGAACCAAAAACATCCAAACTTAAACTTCACACGTGCCTCCATTGGCAACCAAAGCAGAAGTCAGTAGGAAGGTGTTACATGATCGAACTTCTTCAACCCAAAAATCAGCCTTAGCGCCGCATTTTGCACCAGTTGTAATCGCTGCATATTCTTCTGGGAAATTGCCAGATAGGCGATATTACAGTAATCAAGTTGACTCAGTATAAGGGATTGTACTAAAATTCTAAATGATGAAGCATCAAAATATGCTCTAATGGAACAAAGCTTCCAGAGAGTAAAAAAACCCTTTCTAACCAAAGAGTCCACCTGGTCTTTCATGGTTAGGCCCTGGTCCAGTATTACACCCAAAACCTTCATAGTAGATTAAATAGAATAACCAAGTTTATTGATGCACAGTGATGTTTAGTGATGCACAGTGATGTCAAGTGGGTGTGACGAAGCTACAAAAAAATTTGTTTTTTCTGAATTAAGCTTCAGTCTAAATTCAGTCATCCATTGTTCCATCAAATTTAGTACTTCTGTTGCCTTAGGAGTAACTTCAGAGAGAGAGGTATGGATAATGATTGTAAAGTCATCTGCGTAACTAAATAATTTTATCCCCAGCTGGGTCAATTGCGCACCTAATGATGGCATGTAAACATTGAAAAGCAGTGGGGATAATGGTGACCCCTGCGGAACGCCAGATGGATTACTCTAGGTATCAGAGAGATTGTAATTAAAACGTACTTGATAGGTGCGGGACATAAGGAAGCTTCGAAACCAGTCTAACACCTCTCCTCCAATACCAATTGCATCTAAGCATTGTAACAATTTCCCATGGTCCACTAAGTCAAAGGCAGAACTCATATCAAATTGCATAATCAGGGCATTAAGGCCCCTACTAAACAAGAAACATAAATTATCCAAGATGGCCGCAATTACTGTCTCAGTGCTAAACAAAGTGCTAAACAAAGTGTCTCAGTGCTAAACAAATGGAACTCCTCTCGTATGAAGAAAGACTAAAATGGTTAGGGCTCTTCAGCTTGGAAAAGAGACAGCTGAGGGGGAGATATGATTGAAGTCTACAAAATCCTGAGTGGAGTAGAACAGGTACAAGTGGATCGATTTTTCACTGTGTCAAAAATTACAAAGACTAGGGAATATTCAATGAAGTTACAGGGAAATACTTTTAAAACCAATAGGAGGAAATTTTTTTTCACTCAAGAATAGTTAAGCTCTGGAACGCGTTGCCAGAGGATGTGGGAAGAGCAGATAGCGTAGCTGGTTTTAAGAAAGTTTGGACAATTTCCTAGAGGAAAAGTCCATAGTCTGTTATTGAGAGACACAGGGGAAGCCACGGTTTGCCCTGGATTGGTAGCATAGAATATTGCTACTCCTTGGTTTTTGCCAGGTACTAATGATCTGGATTGGCCACCGTAAGAACAGGCTACTGGACTTGATGGACCTTTGGTCTGACCCAGTAAGGCTATACTTTTGTTCTTATGTTCTTATCTTAGGAGCAAAAATTGATAACCACCTATCCATGAAGATTCACATATTATCAATAATAAAGCATTCTTTCCTTATGATGAGAAAACTAAGATCCATCAGAAAATACTTCGAATCCCTAATCCTATCTTGACTAGACTACTGTAACACTAGTTCTTTGCTATAAAACATTACTATTATATCTACAATTAGTTATAAAAGCAGCAGCATGACTCATATAAGGACTATGGAAATTGGAACACCTATAGCCCTACTATATGAAATTACATTGATTGCCAATAACTGCAAGAATCACGTTTAAATTAGGCATCACTGCCTTTAAGATCCTGAGAGGGAATGCCCCTGACAACCTAACAGAGTTGGCCATCCTTCTCCAGGGTGCCTCCAACAGAGTTTCCACTTAAAACTGCCTGCATGCAACAATATAAAGTCTACCAGGAACATTACCTTATCCATCCAAAATCAATTAGCGAAATGCTGGAACCAACTACCACTTACACTAACATCTTGTGACTACTATCTCAGATTCAGAAAACTTTTAAAAGCATTTCTGTACTAATACAAGGAGCCAACCCTGAAGTAACTTTGGTAATTGTAAAAGCCCATTTCTAAACTGTCTAATGCAATTCCTGGAACATAATAATGATGTACTTGAACTTGTAACTATGTATTTGTAACTATGACCTAATGGTATTAATAACTGTACTTATCAGGAACTGATGACCTACCCGACAGGAGAAAGACCGGCAAGCAGGCACCCCGCTGGCCACCAGCTGACACCACTCAGCATCGGGAGGGGAGGTCCTCTCTCCTGATTTAAAGAACTGCCAGCCGCTGGGTTTTGGAACTGCTGACCTACCTGACAGGAGAAAGACCAGCAAGCAGACACCCCGCTGGCCACCAGCTGACGCCACTCAGCATCGGGAGGGGAGGTCCTCTCTCCTGATTTAAAGAACTGCCAGCCGCTGGGTTTTGGAACTGCTAACCTACCCGACAGGAGAAAGACCGGCAAGCAGGCACCCCGCTGGCCACCAGCTGACGCCACTCAGCATCGGGAGGGGAGGTCCTCTCTCCCGATTTAAAGAACTGCCAGCCGCTGGGTTTTGGAACTGCTGACCAACCCAACAGGAGAAAGACCGGCAAGCAGGCACCCCGCTGGCCACCAGCTGATACCACTCAGCATCAGGAGGGGAGGTCCTCTCTCCCAATTTAAAAAACTGCCAGCCGCTGGATTTTGGAACTGCTGACCTACCTGACAGGAGAAAGACCGGCAAGCAGGCACCCTGCTGGCCACCAACTGATGCCACTCAGCTTCGGGAGGGGAGGTCCTCTCTCCCGATTTAAAGAACTTCCAGCCGTGGTTTGCGGTACGTGGCCCGCGGACGCGTGACCAAAGGGGCAGATTCTGCCCCTTCGGAGCCACAAGGAGTCACAAGTAGAAAAAGAGAACAATAATAAATTGGGAAAAGAAAAGCAAAGGTCATACCAACAACTTCAGGAATGGGCCCAATGGATCGCTATTTGTGTCCTGTCCTTGTAATACCCTTGGGAGGTAAGACTGATTTATATTCTCAATCTGCTTTGCTCTCTTCTGGTGAACCATCACCTCCACCTCAACCAAACTTAAAATTGCTAGAAGGGAAAAATTCCACTCTTAAAGAAGGAGAGGAATTAATCTCTCTCCATTTAACTGAAATGGAATCAACAGCTACATTAATAGAGAAAACTGGAACTGAATTAATTCCTGTCCAAATGCCAGTAATTGTTACAAATGAACCTTCTATAGATCCGGTTGGATTTTTATCACAGTATTTTTTATCATTGTACTTTTTAAATTGAATTTTCATGGTTTTATAAGCCAGTATTTAATAAATTATCTCCAGAACATCTGAATCCACAGTTTTTGTTTCCTTCTATAGATTAAAACCATTACTTTACAGGACATTTGGACAGTACTAAATAGAATAGAGGATTCTTTACAGGGGACAGTTGTGAAACTTTGTCAATTTTCTAGTGAAATTACATACTAACAAAGTAACAGAGCAAGAAGCTCAGTTAAATCTAATGGGTAAAAGAGTTGATAAAGCACAATCATCTGTCTCAGTGATTCAACATATAATATGAAAGATAATTCAATAATACATATGCAGATGGAGAAACTAGAGAATGCCATGAGATCTAGAAACCTCCGTTTTTTAAATTTTCCTATATCTCATTTCATTTCTCCTTTGGAGTTACTGAAAATGTATTTGAAAGATGTTCTCCACTACATATTGGTGGATAGCTTTTCTCCTGATAATTTATATTACATTTCCAGAAACACCAAGGAAGTAGTAGAAGAAGGAGGTGTGGATCAGTTGGTATCACCAGATAGTTTGAATATTTCTCAGTTTTTGGAATCTTCTAAAGATTATATTGCAAAAAGAGCGACATTACTGGTAACGTTAAAATCTGAATTGGAAAAGCAAGCTATTCTCAAACTTTATTTTATTCATAAGCAAGCTCTATTCTGTGGACAGAAATTAAATATGTTTCCAGATGTATCCAGGCAAACACAGTATAGGAGAAGACGCGGGTTTTGGCAGTAGGAGCCTTATTCTTCCTTAAATTCCCCTGTAAATGTTTGGTTACATATGAGAGTAATAAGTATAGTTTTGTTGATCCATCTCAGTTGGAAATTTCTTACAAGATAAACATAAAGTAGACATTACCTGAGATTATTACAGAGGTTGATAAGAAGTGATAAAGCAAAGAATGGAATATAGATGTGCCTGATTGCCAGATTATAATTTAAATGTATATTATCCTGTAATTATGTGATTTGTCGGTTGAAGTCACAGTCCTAATAATGTGGACTTGGAATTGAATTTATTTTCTTTGATGTAATAATTATCTTGTTTATATTAGTGTGTATTCTTAATTGTATTTGTTGTAATAAATGATTAAATTTATAAATAAAAAACCCCAAAAAACTGTACTTATCTACCTGTACGAGCAACTCTATTGAATGTCCGTGTCAAACTGCCCATTGTAACTTTCTAGGTAATTGTACTGTAATGTAATCCGACCTTGAACTGAATAGGTAAAGGCGGAATAGAAAACCTGATTAACTTAACATAATTCCTAACTTCTCAACTCAATATGTGGCGGAAGCTAAGAAAGCTTTCTTAGCTTCCGCCACACATTGAGTTGAGGGTTTCAATATATCCTCAGCAATGACACCTAGATCCTTTTCCTGGGCATTGACTCCTAACATGGAACCCTGCATCACTAGTTATAGTTCAGGTTCCTCTTTCCTACATGCATCACTTTGCACTTGTTCACATTACATGTCATCTGCCATTTTGATGCCCAGTCTCCCATTCTCACAAAGTCCTTTTGCAAATTTTTACAATCCTCCTCCAGATTTTAACCATTCTTTAAGTGAAAAATATTTCCTCCTATTTGTTTTCAAAGTATTTCCATGTAATTTCATTGAATGTTCCCTGGTCTTTGTACTTTTTGAAAGAGTGAAAAATCGATTCACTTTTACCTATTCTACACCACTTAGGATTTTATAGACCTATACCAGAGAAAAGATGATAAATGCACCCAGAAGACCTTCCATTGGAGGTGGCGGAAGCAGTAATTAAGAAAGTCTGGTATAAGCACTGAGGGTCTTTGGTTGTACTGTAAAAAAAGAAGCAAAATTGGGCAAACAAGATCTAATATATCGCACAAATGGAAGAAATAAAATAAATAATATATTTCCTTACTCAAAGAATCAAGATTCTGCCAGTATTTTTGCCAGGGTTCTGAAGGAATTAAAGGAGGAGATAGCGGAACTACTGCAGCAAATTTGCAACCTATCCTTGAAAACAGGCATGATCCCGGAGGATTGGAAGATAGCCAATGTCACGCCCATCTTTAAAAAGGGATCAAGAGGTGACCCGGGAAACTACAGACCAGTGAGTTTGACCTCGGTTCCGGGGAAACTGGCGGAAGCACTGATTAAAGAACACATCAATGAACATCTGGAAAGAAACGAACTTTTGAAAACAACCCAACATGGTTTCTGCAGGGGGAGATCGTGCCTAACGAACTTATTGCACTTCTTCGAAGGAATTAACAAACGGATGGACAGAGGAGACCCCATAGACATCATATACCTTGATTTCCAAAAAGCCTTTGACAAGGTGCCTCACGAACGTCTACTCCGGAAACTGAAGAACCATGGAGTGGACGGAGACGTACATAGATGGATCAGAAACTGGTTGGCGGGTAGGAAACAGAGGGTAGGGGTGAAGGGCCACTACTCGGACTGGATGGGGGTCACGAGTGGTGTTCCACAGGGCTCAGTGCTCGGGCCGCTGCTATTTAATATATTCATAAATGATCTAGAAACAGGCACGAAGTGTGAGATAATAAAATTTGCGGACGATACAAAACTATTTAGTGGAGCTGGGACTAAAGAGGAATGCGAAGAATTGCAAAGGGACTTGAACAAATTGGGGGAATGGGCGGCGAGATGGCAGATGAAGTTCAACGTTGAGAAATGTAAAGTATTGCATGTTGGAAACAGAAACCCGAGGTACAATTATACGATGGGAGGGATATTATTGAATGAGAGCAACCAAGAAAGGGACTTGGGGGTAATGGTGGACATGACAATGAAGCCGACGGCACAGTGCGCAACAGCCGCTAAGAAAGCAAATAGAATGCTAGGCATAATCAAGAAGGGTATTACAACAAGGACAAAAGAAGTTATCCTGCCATTGTATCGGGCGATGGTGCGCCCACATCTGGAATACTGCGTCCAATATTGGTCTCCGTACCTTAGGAAGGATATGGCGTTACTCGAGAGGGTTCAGAGGAGAGTGACACGCTTGATAAAAGGGATGGAGAACCTCTCATACGCTGAGAGATTGGAGAAACTGGGTCTCTTTTCCCTGGAGAAGAGGAGACTTAGAGGGGATATGATAGAGACTTATAAGATCATGAAGGGCATAGAGAGAGTAGAGAAGGACAGATTCTTCAAACTTTCGAAAAATAAAAGAACAAGAGGACACTTGGAAAAGTTGAAAGGGGACAGATTTAAAACGAATGCTAGGAAGTTCTTCTTTACCCAACGAATGGTGGACACCTGGAATGCGCTTCCAGAGGGCGTAATAGGGCAGAGTACAGTACAGGGGTTTAAGAAAGGATTGGACAATTTCCTGCTGGAAAAGGGGATAGAGGGGTATAAATAGAGGATTACTGCACAGGTCCTGGACCTGTTGGGCCGCCGCATGAGCGGACTGCTGGGCATGATGGACCTCAGGTCTGACCCAGCAGAGGCATTGCTTTTGTTCTTATGTTCTTATGTCATATTTAAAATGTTTCTGTATGATTGTAAGTATGGACTGCTTATTAGATAGTAAAATTAACTAAATGTAGCAATAGTGTTTCAGCTTTACTAAAGAAAATTGATGTACAATAGACATTTTTCTCTCAGAAAAGACATGAAAGAAGTGTGGTATCAGGGTCATTATTAGACAAGCTGCTTTTCTGTGAAATGCATAAGACATTTCTTATCTGAGTATGTATAAAAGAAAATGATCACAATTTGATTTAATTTACCTATTATCGACCCCACTTTGAGGGCACAGTTGTTGAGCTAGATGTGGTTAAATCCACAATCCAACAAAAGGGCCCTGAGAACATAAATCAAATGCTGTAGAATTAATTCTGTGCACTTTTTCAGCATTAAATTGACTTGTCCTCTTCTGCAAGCAATAGTAAGGCCAATAATGTACAAATGAAACCCTTAACTGACCCCCATAAGGTCTTCTGCTTTTTATATATATATATATTTTTTTTAATTAATCCACAAGTTCAAAAACATCTATATCATAATCTATTCATTGAATTTTTGTAAAATTACATTCTCAATGATTATAGCATTGGAAATTGAATTACATAGGCTGATTTCTTGATCATATTTTGTTTGCATCTGTTTCTTAACTCCTTCTCACTAAAACCAATTTGGACTTTGAGCCCGAGTATGGTAAAATTTTACATTTAACTCAAAAACCAAAGGAATGGAGGGAAAAAAAAAATTCAAGCTATACAACTCCACTGCTTAGCTACAACAGCAAACAATTTAACTTCAATGGAGGAAAAAGCCTCAGGCTTGAAGAGAGCAGAACTTACGGCTCAGCTTCTAGAACAATACCAGCTTAAAAAAACCCTCCAGAACTATGGGAGAATGAGGGTAATGCAACCAAGTGAGCACACTAACAAACCCCTTCCTACGGGGAACCCACATTTCATGGCATAAAACTACTTCTTCGGGGCAATGGGGTACAGGTAGGGTTTGTTAGTGTGCTCACTTAGTTGAATTACTCTCATTTTCCCACAGAGTTCTGAGGTTTTTTAAGCCGGTGTTCTGCTCTCTTCATGCCTGAGGCTTTCCTCCACTGAAGTTAAATTATTTGCTACTGTAGCTAAGCAGTGGAGTTGCGTAGCTTAAAGTTGTACATTTACAATGTGCTAATTGCCAAACTGCCATGGCAGTAACTGCAAAGTTTCTGTGTTAACTGTTGGGGTTATTCCCATCATCTGCTCTTACATTTATTACATGGAGATTACACTAAGGGGGCCTGTTGACTGAATTGTAGTAAGTTTTTAAACTTAGTACACATGAGGTGAAAAATATTAACATGGAGTAACTGTTAGAGCTGTACCTAGCATTTGCCCTGCAGTTACCATGCACGGTAGGCCTATTCTGCATGGTAAATGCATTGGCATATCGTAGAGTAAGTAAATCCATGACAATCACCTTGCTCAGCATCCATAACCTCTCCCCTATCTCTCCTGATGAGCACCCACGCCCACGCTCCTGATTTTCCTGCTTCATTGCTGGCTGAGGTTCAAAATGTTTTTTTTTCTGACCCCTAGTGATAATCTTATACTTATGTGGCAGCTTAACCCTTAGGGGTACAATGAGATTACCTTAGGGGTCATAGCTGCTATTTTGAACCCACTAATCCACCAGAGACCTGTCCAATAAGCGTCAAAGGGATTAGGGTAGTGATAGGTGTAACATAATCATAAGGGGCTGGAAGGTGCTTATGGGGGCTGGGGGTTTAGAGGCCGATTAGGGCAATTGGGTTTTTATTTACAGAGAGAGTGGTGGATGCCTGGAATGTCCTCCCAAGGGAGGTGGTGAAGAGGGAAACGGTGATAGAATTCAAAAAAGTGTGGGATAAACACAGAGGATCTCTAATTAGAAAACAAATGGTATAAATTAAAGAACTAAGGCTGATATTGGACAGACTTGTATAGTTTGTGTCCCATATATAGTGATTCAATGTAGGATGAGCTGAGGAGGGCATCAATGGGAACTCCACTAACTTGGAACCTGAGGACATTACTGGCCAGACTTTACAGTCCTGCAAACAATGGGATGGTTGGATAGGCTGAAGTGAGCTTAGAAGGCAACTTCAGCAGTTGGAACCTAGGGCAATACCAGGTAGATTTTAGTCTACCCAGACTAAAGACCCAGAAATATCAAAGAAGAGACAAGTTAATTTAATCATGTATTTTTAATGAGAATAACTAATGGGCAGACTGGATGGACCGGTCAGGTCTTTTTCTGCCGTCATTTACTATGTTACTATGTATACATTCGCAGGTAACAGGTGATAATAGCATCTGTGCTATCGGCAGCTGTGACAGTGTATGGTAAAGAACCATGAGCCAGTTCAATGGCTGTCCCTGTTCATTCTCCACCCATAGCCTGCCAGTTCCCATAAGGCTAAGGCTGCCATCTAATCTTGTTGAGTCTACGAGGCTGCTTTGAGTAATTTTTCAGTATATAGGTGACCCCTGCAGCAGAGACAGGTACTGGTAGAAACATAGAAACATAGAAAAAAGCAGCAGAAAAGGGCTATAGCCCACCAAGTATTGTAATATTTATGTTTTTACTCTATATCTGTTCATCGATTTTGTATAAAGTGTGTGAACCCCTCTTTTTCATACTTTATACAATAACTATGCAAATTAGTGCATGCTATATTTCCAGTGCAGTAACAGAATATGCCTATTCATGGGCTAACTGCTCAGCAAACATTAGTAAACAGATCCCTTAATATGTGTTAACAGCACTGCAGATAATGCAGATTCATGAAACACCACTCATTCTGCATTTGTCAATTAATGTGGAAATCAACAAGTTCCTGTCAAGTCATTATGTCAACTGTCAGTATGGGCATATACTTACAGCACTTGCTAATGATCTGCTTTAACTGATTAACGTAGCTTAATAAAAGAGACCTTTTTATGTCAGTTAATATCAAAATGCTTATTAATTTGTTTTTACAAATTCAGCGTTGTGAGAGTTGCCAGATTGCATCTCCTTTTCTGAGATACATTCAACAGATTTTTACTAATGACAGTGGAATAAAATTCTCCAAATAGCATTGCAAAAATTGTAGGTTCAAAACGACTTCTCCTTTTAATGCCAACATTAACACACAGTACTTAATGCTACCTACTGAAGTGTCATTAACTGCTCAAGGTTATCTGTTGCATTAACAGTTACAATGCACACTAAAGCGGTAAATTTTATAACTGGGAAAGTAGGTGCTCACCTAGGCCTATTTTATGAAGCCGCGTGGAGGGCCATTTTCAATATGTTCCAAGCATACCCATTTTCAAAACTAAAAATGTCTATCATGTTTTTTCACAAATGGTCATTTTTCAGATGTGTGTCTATCTTTTTGAATCATTTTTGAAAAAACACGTCCAAAAGAAAAATGGAAAAAAACAAGTCATTGGGATGTAGGAGGAGCCAACATTTGTAGTAATCTGACCACACAGATATCCCATCAGAGCAGTGGGGCACCTCAGGGGGTACTGCAGTGAACTTCACATAAAAGGTCTCAGGTAGACATCTCACCATAACCCCCTTATGGTCTAACGTGAGCAACTCCAAAAAATATGTAGCTATAAAATGTCAATGTTCAATAAACTAAAATATTTTAACTCTATTTAACAATTGGCCTCAAAATTCCTAAAGATATTACTCTGTTGAACAACTGCTTAAAAAAAAAAGAGTCCTTTCTCTTATCATTGGCCGCTATTCAGAGAGGGGCAGGAAGTAAAAACTTCCCCAAATACAGGTGGGGAGAAAAACCATTCACACCCCTAAACTCGCATGCAATTCAATATCAAAAAGGCATGCAAATATATATAATAGTGAACTGGACAAAGAACATTAGTTAAAAGAAGGTTGTATTGAAAAACAAGGTTACTTAGCTCCAAGCAGTTCCAAAGACACGGAACAACTGAAGTATCCGCATCCAAAATCTTCGGCTCAATCAATGATTGTAATCCACAAAAGACAGGCTAAGTATAACATCACATAATCTCAACAAGAGATCCTGAAGGACTTGTTTTGCGGGTCGATCTGATTTTTTTGGCTGATTCAGAAAGAGCTATTGATGCATTAAAAAGTTTACATGCAAATGATTCACGTGGATGTTTGTCGTAATCCCCAACTCTGCCGTCCGATGATGGCTGTGAGAGCGACTCTCACACATGCGCAGAGCTGGCAAGGGAAGTCCAAACAGCTGAGAGGCAGAAGAAGCCCCCAAAGCAGCCTCCTACCACTCAACTGTTCAGAGCAGGAAACCTTTGTTTTCTTTTTTATGGTCACAGATACTATGCGTGCTACACACGCACAATATCTGTCCCATTAAAAAAACAAAGTAACACCCTCCTACCGATGACGGCTCTCCCCGACGAACGAGCACCATGAACCGCAAGGGGGATGAGTCTAAGGCTCTGATTGGCTTGACTGAGTAGTCACAGAGTAAGTGATTGGCTTGGGGAGCTGAGCTAGCACCGACTAATACCTTCTGCAAAAATGAAAATCGGCATCTTATTTGATAACAGCTTTGGCACAATGCCCCCTCCTTTATTAGTGGTAACTCCAGCGCAACATCCCTTTTACTCTCTCCTTTTACTAAAAATTCCCACTCTCTTCAATTCTCTACCCAGCACTATTGTCCCCCCCATTCCCCTCTTTCCCTGAATTAAATGATGCCAACGTTAACTGGTATGTTTTCCAAGATCGTGTTATTCTATTCTTGGCCGCAACTAACTATCTGCAAATATGGTCTTGGTTCTGCACATTGGGGCTTGGTTCAGCCTCCTCATAATAAGTTCATGTCTTTCTTCCATCCCCTCCTCCTGCACTTGCCTGCGGCTCTACTACCTGTGCCTACTGGACCTTAGCACTGAGCATGTAGATATGGGGGTGGCATATCACTATAATAGCACCCCTTCATTCATGGTGCCCTGCATAGCTATACGGGTCATACACCCCAAAAGCTAGCCTGTAGCAGAGCTAAACTGGGAGTGAGAATGGAAAGCCAGGGCTTGGCAGCTGAGCCAAGATTAAAGCCAAACCCTTCTTCCAAACTCTTTCCATCTCTCCTGTAACCTCTTCCTGCTTTTGCCGCCATGCTATTGCTTTGGACTATACAGTATAATGATCCCACTTAGTCCAATACTAATGTCTCCCATAAGATATGACAAGATAATGACGG
Source organism: Geotrypetes seraphini (assembly GCF_902459505.1). NCBI lineage: Eukaryota > Metazoa > Chordata > Amphibia > Gymnophiona > Dermophiidae > Geotrypetes > Geotrypetes seraphini. The sequence goes on from NC_047086.1 coordinate 53,612,286, forward strand.
TTTTATTTTTGTGAGATAAAGGAAGATAGTGTTACTCTCTATTCCCCTTTTATTTTCAGACTTCCCCCCTCTCCTTTTACAAAACCACGCAAGAGATTTTTAGTGCCGGCCGGCACGCTGACTGCTCTGCTTCGAAGGTCATAGAGTTTTTATGAGCATCGGAGCAAAGCATTTTGTGCGCCGGCCAATGCTAAAAACCTCTTGTGCGGTTTTGTAAAAGCAGGGGGGGTGTATATGTTAATTTGAGGTCTCTGCATTTCAGAGCTGTCAAAGAGAAGTAATTTAAAAGATATTTTTCAGACTATGGCATCAAATACTGGCACAATCCTCTCTGGTTCCCCTATTCTTTCCAGTAAAAATAACATATTAATTCTGGTGACTATAGAGCTGGAGGAGGCAATGGCGTATCAAGGGGTGGACTGCCCTGGGTGCACGCCTTGGGGGGGGTGCACAGCCGGCCAGGTCCGGGTCGTCTGGTGCCGGTCCGCGCAGGGCCAGCAAGATCGCATTGGGGCCATCGGCAATGTCTGGGCTGCAACGGCAATGAGCGGCATCGGCGGCCTCCCCCCGCGATGCAATTCATGATTGGCAACGCGCCCCCCCCCTGTGATGACACTTAAGATCGGCAATGTGCCTCCTTCTACCCCCGGCATCAACAGAACTTCAGATCGGCAATGCGATGCTCAGTCAAAAGCTTCCCTCTGACTGTACTGCCTGGGTGGAATCAGGAAGCTGAGTCAGAGGGAAGCTTTGGACTGAGCACTGCGTTGCCGATCTGAAGTTCTGTTGATGCCGGGGATAGAAGGAGGCCCGTTGCCGATCTTAAGTGTCATCGCGGGGGCAGGGCGTTGCCGATCTTGTTGCCAAAATTGAAAAAGTGAGAGGAAGGGAGAGAGATGGGCCTGTGGTAGATGGAGAGATTGAGAGAAGGGGGAAGATGATGGAAGTGCAGAGAGAGAAGGGGGCAGATGATGGAAGTGCAGAGAGAGAAGAGGGCAGATGATGGAAGTGGGGAGAGAGAAGAGGGCAGATGATGGAAGTGGGGAGAGAGAAGAGGGCAGATGATGGAAGTGGGGAGAAGGTACAGATGATGGAAGTGGGGAGAGAGAAGAGGGCAGATTTTGGAAGTGGGGAGAAGGGACAGCAAATGCTGAATGGAAGTGGAGAAAGAGAACACATACTGTCTGGAAGGAGGGATAAAGAAAAAGGTCATATGCGGAATAGGAGAAGAAGATAAGAGTTAGTGAGATAGTGGAGGGATGAAGGAAAGGGGTGGCATGCTGTAGGTAGACACAGTGAAAAGAGGGAAACTGAGGACTGCATAGTAAGAAAGAATTTAATTTAGACGGAGGCAGAAAATAAAGAAGGAAGACCAGAGAAGGAAAGGGAAGAGAGAGAGGAGAGAGAGATGCCAGAGAACGGGGAAGGAGACAGATATCAGATTTGAGCAGAGAAAATGAGAAGAGAGAGATGCTAAAAACCACAGAGGGGAGGGAAAGAGAACTGAAAGGAGAAAGATGCCAGACCATGAGGGAATAGAGGGAAGAAAATGGATGCCAGACCAAAGGGGGGGGGGTCTAGAGGAGAGATGGCAGGGGGAGACAGACAGTTTCTGGAAGGGGCAGACAGTGGATGGAACGGGCAGATGCTGGATTGAAGAGACAGGACAGACGCTGGAAGTAAAAGAGTGAAAAGAAGATAAAAGCAGAAACCAGAGACAACAAAAGGTAGAAAAAATCATTTTACTTCTATTTTGTCATTAGAATATATCAGATTTGAAATATATATCCTGCTAGAGACATAACTGGGGACTGCAAAGCCCAGTGAGTGCTTCTTTAGCTATATGGAAGGGGTAGAGAAAGAGGGTACATGATGGAAGGAGGGGATAAATAAAAGGAGGGCACATGATGGGGGGAAAAGGATTGAATTAGTGAAATACTGGAGGGGGTGAGGGAAAGAGGTGGTGAGCTGTAGGTAGACAGTAAAAAAGGAAATTGATGAGAGGGTAGTAAGAACGTAATCTAGATGGATTCAGAAAATAAATTGAAAAGGAAAATGAGGGAAGAAAGGGATTGCAGAAGAGAGGAGTGGGAGAGGGAAGGAGAGTAGAGAGATGCCAGACCAATCGGGGTGAAAGGAGAGATGGAAGAGGGAGGCATACAGTTTCTGGAAGGGGCATAGAAGGAGAGAAGATGCCATAAAGGGGCAGAGAGACGGCAGACAGTGGATGGAAGGAAGAGAGTAGCAAGATGAGGAAAGCAGAAACCAGAGAAGACAAAGGTAGAACAAAAATTTTCTATTGATTTATTGATTTAGGAGACATGTGTCACTGTTTCTGTGGTGTTGCATTGTATGCAGAGTCCAGCTTCTTGCTGGTTCAATTTAACCTTTGTCTATGTATTTCTATTTTATCCCCCCTTTTTACAAAACTGTGGAGCGATTTTTAGCGCCAGCTGTGGTGGTAGCAGCTCTGATGCTCAGAATTCTATGAGCATCAGAGCTGTTACCACCGTGGCTAAAATCCACACTACAGTTTTGTAAAAGGGGGAGGAGTTAGTTTGTGATGACATATTCCATACTAAGCGAAGGCATTTTCTGTGTTCTGTGTGTTCGAAAGACATGATTTTCTATTAGGATTGACGGTGTAGGATTGATCTGTACTAGTTTGGCTTGTTTAGTTTTACAATGGGTATATTGATGTTGTACTGCTCACTGCATATGTAAGATGCTGCCTTTTCCGAGGTACTCATGTGTGACATGTGGCTTGTTACTAAAAATCATGTTTTTCGTACAGATGGGGGGGTGTCAAAAAATGATGGGCCCCAGGTGCACATATGCTAGGTACGCCACTGGGAGGAGGACAAAATATGGCTATTGTCTATCCTTTATCCAACCCAGCTGGCACAAAAATCATTACTAAAAACAATTTTTCAACCTTTGTGTCTGTTGTTTAAATCCTGTCTCTGATTGATCTTTGTTTTCTCTCTGTCCTCAAGTTCATCCTTTAAGGATTCTCTTCCAGTCTTCCTCCCGTGCCCTCGTCAATTCTCTTTCCTTCATGTATATGTCTCTCCAAGATTCTCTCCACAGCTTCTCTCATCTCACTTTCTTCTAGTCTTACTTCCTCTTCTATTTCTCACCCTTTTTTTCACCTTCATGTCTTTCTACCTTGACCCCTCCTTTCTCTCAGTCCCTCCTTTCCCAGTGCCATAAAGCTACTCTCCATCTCGTTCAGCAATTCTGTCTGCAATTTGTGCCTCCTCTGCCTGCTCTTCTTCTTTCCAGATCATGTCTCCTTCCCCGCCCCCCCATAGCCCATGCTCTCCCTGAATTCTTCTCATACTCATAGCCTATTTTTACTCCTCCCCCATAGCTCCACTATCAGTCCCTGTATCTCACTCAGACTGTCTTCCCTTTTTTATTTTTGCTATTTTATAATCTTAAAGACAACTATACAATACATGAATACAGATCTATAACAATAAACTCACTAAATTTTACAGTGAGATGAATCACAATAGAGGAAAATTTTATATCATTATTTAGTCCACTATTAGGAGACCAAGAAAGGAAAGAAATAAAGTAAAAAGAAAATATATTTCAAAAGACAGCAAAGGAGAACAAGTTGGCAGCAGATTCGTTTTAAGTTATGGGAGAGACTATTGGCCTTATCATTACTTCTCCCCCTTCCTTAGCCACAATAAAGTCCAGCAATTGCTTTGGTTCAAAAAATATAAAATTTTTTCTACCTATTTTGCAGGAAATTTTAATATAAAGGATGCTCTCAAAGCAAGGACTCTAGACCTATATGCCAAAACGTTCTTCTTTCTTTCCTGTGTTACTTGAGATAAATCAGGAAACAAGCGAACTATTGAACCCAGAAATTGCTCATTCATATGTCTGAAATGGGTCTGAAGAATTAAGTCCCTATCAAATTCCAAGCAAATGTTATCATAAGAGTAGTCCTCTTTGTAATTACTTTCAAAGCATTTTCCAGAAAAGTTGTTAAATTCATCTCACCACCAACCTCTCCAGCCCTGTCAGCAGGAATAGATCTTCCTAATTTACTACCAATATTCTCTCAATATTGGTGATAAATTTTCAGTTGAAATTAACAATATCTATCTCGTATACCTCTGTACCATTTCAACAGCTGACATGACTGAAGATTTTGGGAAATTTAACATCCTCAAGTTATTTTTCCTTTGCTTATTTTCCATGAATTCTAACTTTTTCTGAATATATGATCTCTCTTTAATAATTTCTATTTCTAAAGTCTTAATTTGGTTAATCTGTTCTTCATGCTTTTGGATACTCTCACTGTGCTTTTGCAGTATTTCACCTTAAGTATTCACTATGAAGTTGATAGAGACATTATCATTTCATAGTGTAGTTACTGCTTTCCTCAGGTTAAAATCCATGATCTCGATAGCCTTCCATAGTGCCTCCTATGCAGTGGGCTTTTGCTGCTTCACTGTGAGCCTCTTTAACCTAGCTGTGCCCTGAGCTTTTATACTTCATGGCCCATGTCCTCTTGGCTCCACCCTTCCCATCTCACTTCCCCCATGGGTGGAACTATTAGTTTTAAGGTTGACTATGAAGGAGTTTCCTTAAGAGGAAGTGGCTGCATCCTATAGACTCCCTCATTTCCCATCAAAGGCAGAGTATGTGTGTGTGCATGGGTCCTTACAAAGTGGTGTTAAGCTATTGCTGAGTATTGTTAACAGTGGAAAAATAACCATTTTACAACTATTCTGAAATGCAGTTTTTAGGTTTTGGTTCTGTGTAGTACCACTGTGTATGCTTTTAGCAAAACAGGATCCTTCTGCACAAAGTAGAGGTCAGAGGCCACTTTGATTGATTGCAAGACAGGAAGCTGGCTGGGGGATAGAATCTGGAGAAGAGCATTTTATGTTGTGTACTTGCAGTTGTATAGGAGACTTTTTATTACTTGGTTGGTTGGGAACAGAAGGTGCTAAAATTCTGAAGATCTGTCAGGCAGTGGCATAATATGGGAGGAGGGGCAGGAAGTGACATCAGAGGAAGAGCCCAGGCTAGCAGGTTGGAGATGCTGCTTGCACCGGTGAAGTTAGAGGTACGAAGGGAAGATGTGTTTGTGGTAGGGAGTGTGGAGAAGAGTGTGGGGGTACTACTGCCCCGTGCGCCTCCTACCCTCACTAGGCCACTGCTCTCAGGTTGGATTTTTTTAGAGAGAAAAACAGATTTCTGAGAACTAAAAAGTGTTCCTGAGAATGAGAGTGTGTTGTGTATTGAAGCTGAAAGATGTACTGTGTTTTCCCTAGGAGAAAAAGTGACAGAAGCTGTTTGCTGATTTGGTAGCTGTGGGGAGAAATACATTCATTCTTTATGGTGGTTTATGTTGATAGTATCTGACTGTAAAAGAAAAGAAAGTCAAAGGAATTATTTTATATTTACTGTGAATTAAACTTAAGAGTGAAAGAGTGTCTATGAAGAGTGTTCTTTGTATTTTAGAATCCATAAATTACCACATGTGCACCAGAGAATAAGCCTTGACTTGCTTAAGCCTGGAAAAATTTCCATTTTGTCCTTTGCCTGTGATATAAGTTAGCTCTCTGTATAGAGTGGAGAAAGCAAAATTCAGAAGCAATTTGGAAGTTTTGTATGTTACTAGCAAACTGTAAGATTTCCATCTAAAGCAGTGGTCTCAAACCCGCGGCCCTGGGGCCAAATGCAGCCCTCAGTATGTTTATTATAATCACAAAAGTAAAATATTATTATTAAGACTTAGCCAAAAAGAAAGATTTATAAACTATAAAGAGTTTTACCTCATGCAAAATTGTCATTTCTTTAATAGGACATTAACGATTTTTTCTGAGGCCCTCCAAGCAGTGGCATACCAAGGGGGAAGGGCGATCCGCCCCGGGTGCACACTCCAAGGGGGTGCAGCCGGCCAGGGCTGGAACCTCCCACGCTGCTCTAAACAGCACCTCAGCGCAGCTGCCAAACTTATTCCAGAGCAGAGTCGGCAGCCGTGCTGAAGTGCAGGAAGGTCCCGTGATGACTGCATTTACCGCCTCTGCTCCGGAAGAGGTAAGTGACATCGGAGGGGGGTGGACCAGCAGCCGCAGTCATCGTGGGACCTTGCTACAACTCCCTGCGTCTGCTGGCCCATCCCCCTCCGACATCACTTACCTCTTCCGAAGCAGAGGCAGCAGAAGAAGTCATCGTGGGTCCTTGCTGATTTGGATGGAGAGAGAAAGGAGCATAGCAGGGTGGTTGAAGGAGAAAAAGGGGGTCAGGGTGGTATGGAAGGGTGTGGAGGGTGAGAAAGGGGTCAGGGTAGTATGGAAGCATGGTGGAGGGAGAGAAAGGGGGCAGATGCTGATGGAATTGGTGTGCAGGGAAAGAGAAAAGAGACATAAGGAGGAAGGATACTGCATGGAATTGGGTTGGAGGGAAAGAAAGGGGGCAGATGCTGATGGAAGTGGAGGGAAGGGAGAGGAGAGAGTGAAGAAGAAGAAGAAGAAGAAGAAACATAGAAAGATGACAGCAGAAAAGGGCTATAGCCCATCAAGTCTGCCCACTCTACTGACCCATTCCCTTAAGTCTATGCCCTAACGACCAATTCCTTAACTTGACACTCGAAGGGATCCCACATAGGTATCCCATTTATTTTTAAAGTCTGGTATACTGCTGGCCTCGATCACCTGCACTGTAAGCTTGTTCCAATGGTCAACCACTCTTTCCGTGAAGAAATACTTCCTGGTGTCGCCATGAAATTTCCCGCCCCTGAGTTTGAGCGGATACCCTCTTGTGGCCGAGGGTCCTTTGAGAAAGAAAATATCATCTTCCACCTCAATACGTCCTGTGATGTATTTAAATGTCTCAATCATGTCTCACCTCTCCCTACGTGAAATGCCAGACCATGGGGGTGTGGGAGAGGGAAGGAGAGGAGAGAGATGCCAGACCATTGGAGGAGGGAAGGGAAGAAGTTGGATGCCAGACCAATGGGGGTGAAGGGAGAGATGGAAGAGGGAAGCATAAAATTTCTGGAAGGGGAATAGAAGGAGAGAAGATGCCATATAGAAGGGGCAAAGAGAGGGTAGACAGTGGATGAAAGGAAGAGAGTGACAAGAAGATAAGGAAAGCAGAAACCAGAGAAGACAAGGTGGAAAAAAATTCTATTAATTTTTAATTTTTGCTTTAGGGGAGATGCATCGCTGTTTTTGTGGTGTTGCATTTTATGCAGAATACAGCTTCTTGGTGCTTCAGTTTAACCTTTGTCTATGTATTTTTATTCTATCTCCCCATTTACAAAACTGTAGAGCATTTTTTAGCGTTGGCATCTGAGCTGTTGCCACCATGGCTAAAAACTACACTAGAGCTTTGTAAAAGGGGGGAGGGGTTAGTTTGTGATTGCATACTAGGCGAAGGTGTTTTCTGTGTTCTGTGTGTTCGGAAAGACATAGTTTTCTGTTAGGATTGACTATGTAGGATTGATCTGTACTAGTCTGGCTTGTTTAGTTTTACAATGGGTGTATTGATGTTGTACTGCTCACTGCAGTATGTAAGATGCTGCCTTTTCCTAGGTACTCTCTTGTGTGATGTGTGGATTGTTACTAAAAATCATGTTTTTCATACAGATGGGGGGTGGGGGTGGGGGGGGGGTGGGAAATGATGGGTCCCGGGTGTCACATATGCTAGGTACGCCACTGCCTCCAAGTACCTACAAATCCAAAATGTGGCCCTGTAAAGGGTTTGAGTTTGAGACCACTGAGCTATTTGACTGAGACTCAGAAGCAATTGGTCAAAGTGTGTTCTGCGGAGCAGTTCTATTGACTGAGCAACTGCTGGCTGTAATTATAAACCCAGCAAGAATTTATTAACTATTAGCTGGGAAGAACTGTTTTGAGCCCAGCTCCCCAGAACTGGAGAGTGAGTGTAGAGAAACAGCGTGTTGCATATTCTGCAGTGACCCTGAATGTGAAGGATTTCCTGAACTGATGAACTTATGACAAATATTTTGTTATGATATAATAGGTAGATGTCATATTTAAAGATTTGCTATCGCTTTTATTTTGGATGGTGGTTTAGTGATAGTTTTTAGATTTTCACAATGTTGATCAGCATCAGGCTTATGAAATAACTGAAAGAATCAAAACAGGGTTGCGTTAGAATTTAGCACTAGGACCTAAAAGCCATATTTTAGTTAAAGTGATTTAGGAGGCAATGGGCCAGGTTTGCTATTGCTCACATCCCTTTATTCTAGAACAACTGCTTATGCCTACTACTTATGGGGAATTTAGGAAACACCTAAAACATATCTGTTCCTGAAGTATCTAGGTAACTGACCTATACAATCCTAGTCCACAACAACTGATCTCTAGACTATTAATCACTAACCCTTAACTTTGTTAATTCTACTCAATCTGTAGCATCTTTTAATCATTTTAAACCGCATAGAACTTCACGGTCCTGCGGTATATAAACCGTTATTATTATTATTATTATTTATTACCTGTAAATCCTTTATTACCTTTAAATCGAGAAGTAAAACATACAGTCAAATTAATATAACTTAACCATCACATTAATGTGAGGAGGTGAGTGAGAGAAAGAGTAAACTAAGAAAGTATAAGAAAATAAAAGGGAACGGCTGGATGGGATATCTCATCTAGATCCATTTGTTTGATGGGTATTTTAGCTATATAAGTTTAGGCTCCAGAAGCAGGTGGGCTGAAGTGTTATCACTGAGTTTTGATAGAACACATAGAACCAAATTTAGTTGTATCTCGACAATTAATGTACCAAGTGTTGTTGCTCCAAGTATTAGTTCTACTGTATTGTTACCTATATTTCATCTTCCGGTACCATCTCAAGTGAGTTTATATATCCAGTAATATCTGTTATAATAAACAAAAGCAATAAACAACACTTTTGTTTCTTCTTTGTATGGCCCCTGGCTTCATAGGGTGCCATTCTCAGAGAACCACTATGACTAATGGTACACATTTAACATAATTTGCACAAAAAGCAGTATACCACTAAAGGATGCTACATTATCTCTAGTTCATGGCCCTCTGAAATATAGGCTCCTGTCATATATGAATCATGTAAACTCAGTGGAAGTAAAGATTCCTGTAAAACCCCACATGAGGGTGAGCAAGAGGTTGGAGATGACTATTGTCACTCTAGCAATAGACCATTGCTAGATTGGTCATCCTGTTTTTGTCATGGTGTACTTGGGATTTGGGAACATGTGTGTGTGGGGGGATGTGGTGGGGATGGGAGATGTCAGGGGAAGAATAAGGAGGTCCGGGATCTCAGGGCATGTTGGGGGAGGTCCAGGAATGTCAGGGGAACGGGTGTAAGGTTCCGTGGCTCAGCTGATCCTGGAAGGGGGAATTATCATCAGTTGAGTCACCAGGAATCCCCGAAACTGGCTCAGCTGATAGGGATTCCTCTGCCTTGATCAGCTGATGGGAAGCCTACAGGTTTCTGGGTTTTTTTGTTCTTTAGGTGGTGGGATAGGAGTCATGATCGAGATGTTCAAATATCTCACGGGCCGTATCGAGTTGGAAGAGGATGTCTTCTTTTTCAAAGGCCCCACAGCAACAAGAGGGCATCTGTGGAAAATCAGGGGCGGGAAACTACATGGTGACACCAAGCAATACTTCTTCACCGAAAGGGTGGTTGATCGCTGGAATAATCTTCCACTACAGGTAATCGAGGCCAGCAGTGTGCCTGATTTTAGGACAAAATGGAATCGTCACATGGGATCTCTGCACAGAGAAATGTAGGGGAGGGTTATTGGGGTGGGCAGACTTGATGGGCCGTGGCCTTTATCTGCCGTCTGTTTCTATGTTTTATGACCACTGGGAGAGTAAGGAAGGGTCATGCCTTAAATCGTCCAGTAGTCTTCTTATCAGTTTGGGCACCTTTGTGAAACTTAGATGCAACTCAAATAAATTTAACTGCTGGCGTCTAAGTTCCCTCTAGGAAAGCTTTAGTTGGGGTACATCCAGGTTGAAACCCGCCCAATTCTCACTCATAGCACACCTCCAAACACGTCCCTTTGCTCTGTGGATGCACAGTAGCTTAAATGTGCTGTTGCATGTCCAGAAAGTTGGTTTTGATTATCGGCACTTGGACGTCACTGTCAAACGAACCTGATTGAATTTTTTGATTGGGTAACCAGAGAGCTGGATCGAGGACATATGCTAGATGTAATTTACTTAGATTTCAGCAAAGCCTTTGATACATTTCCTCATAGGAGGCTGTTGAACAAACTTGAAGGGCAGAAGTTAGGACCCAAAGTGGTGAACTGGGTTAGAAACTGGCTGTCGGACAGACGCCAGAGGGTAGTGGTTAATAGAAGTCGCTCGGAGGAAGGAAAGGTGAGTAGTGGAGTCCCTCAGGGTTCGGTGCTGGGGCCAATCCTGTTCAATATATTTGTGAGTGACATTGCTGAAGGGTTAGAAGGAAAAGTGTGCCTTTTTGCAGATGATACTAAGATTTGTAACAGAGCAGACACTGAAGAGGGAGTGGAAAATATGAAAAAGGATCTGCAAAAGTTAGAGGAATGGTCTAATGCCTGGCAAATAAAATTCAATGCAAAAAAATGCAGAGTAATGCATTTGGGGATTAATAATCGGAAGGAACCGTATATGCTGGGAGGTGAGAAGCTGATATGCACGGACGGGGAGAGGGACCTTGGGGTGATAGTGTCTGAAGATCTAAAGGCGAATAAACAGTATGACAAGGCGGTGGCTGCTGCCAAAAGGATGCTGGGCTGCATAAAGAGAGGAGTAGCCAGTAAAAGGAAGAAGGTGTTGATGTCCCTGTACAGGTCATTGGTGAGGCCCCACTTGGAGTATTTTATTCAGTTTTGGAGACCGTATCTGGCGAAGGACATAAGAAGACTTGAAGCGGTCCAGAAGAGGGCGACAAAAATGATATATGGCGCCAGAAGATGTATGAGGAGAGACTGGAAGCCCTGAATATGTATACCCTAGAGGAAAGGATGGACAGGGGAAATATGATTCAGACATTCAAATACTTGAAGGGTATTAACGTAGAACAAAATCTTTTCCAGAGAAAGAAAAATGGTAAAACCAGAGGACATGATTTGAGGTTGAGGGGTGGTAGATTCAGGGGCAATGTTAGGAAATTCTACTTTACGGAGAGAGTGGTGGATGCTTGGAATGCGCTCCTGAGAGAGGTGGTGGAGAGGAAAATGATGACTGAGTTCAAAGAAGCGTGGGATGAACACAGAGGATCTAGAATTAGAAAATAATATTAAATATTGAACTAAGGCCAGTACTGGGCAGACTTGCACGGTCTGTGTCTGTATATGGCCGTTTGGGGGAGGATGAGCTGGAGAGGGCTTCAATGGCTGGAAGGGTGTAGATGAGCTGGAGTAGGTTTTAACAGAGATTTTGGCAGATGGAACCCAAGCACAGTACTGGGTAAAGCTTTAGATTCTTGCCCAGAAATAGCTAAGAAGAAAAAATTTTAAAAAATTTAAATTGAATCAGATTGGGCAGACTGGATGGACCATTCGGGTCTTTATCTGCCGTCATCTACTATGTTACTATGTTATTAGGATGTCCAAGTGGCGACTTTGGTTTTAGAAAATTTTAAAGTTTTGATAATAATAATAATAATTTATTTTTTGTATACTGCCAAACCAGTAAAAGGTTCTAGGAGGTTCACAGCAAGATAAGGCTGAACTTCCAGCCGATTTACAATACAAGAAAAGCTATTTGTAGAAGATACATAATGCCTATAGATTAAAAGCATTAAAATTAAAACACTTAAGTTACAAATTTATCAAATAGTTGTGTTTTTAGTAATTTTCTAAAATTATAGTAAGCCCCATACTGTATTTTTTAATTGTATTGTTCCTTCCTCCTCCTTTTATTTACATTTGTCAATTGTCACTGGGTAAGCAGTCCATTGCTAGCTATCAGGATTCACCGCTATCCATCCTTTGCCCTCTCCCTTTGTTCAAATGTGGCCCTGTGTCTATGTGCAGTGCATTGAATGTTTTTTTTTCTATAATAATTCAGTTCCTGCCTAATGTACAGATGCTATTCTCTGCATAATTCTATCAATTTGCTTCAGAGAATGGGGAAAACTGGTTCTTTCTGTCCCTTTTCCCAAAGAAAACAAGGACATGTACAATTCATTGTAGAAGAAACTCATTAGCAAATGAAAATTGAATGTGTGCTGCTACATTTCCCAGCTTCTGAATCCCTCATGGCCTTATCTTTTAATAACCTAGTGCCTCATTAACCTGTATCAGATTAATGAGCCAGAATTGTCTTCCAAATAAATGGTCTGCTTTGATTTTCAGGAACAGATGGTTGAGAATGTTTGTGTCGTGATCTTTGGAATATTCGGGAATGACTTCCCATTTAAAGCAACAGATGCATATTAATTCAGTAATGCGGCAGGGTGTTAGGTCTGATACCACCATTTTTGCCAGAAGTACAGGAGGGAGTTGCTATCTTTCTTACCTGAAGGTCAACAAGAAAATAGGGACTTGGAGTTGGGGAGGAAAATGGAGATGATTTTGGGTCTTGGGGACCCTTCTTTTCCATGTTGAGAAAAGGAGTGGTGGGGGTTCAAACCTCAGTTGCTCTTCTTAGCATACGGAGGTGTGAGATTGGTGTTTTTAATCGGGGATGGTAGTACCATAGTCAGTAATGCAGATGTACAAAACCTGCTGCTAATGCTTCACACTCTGGTCTATTGGGCATTGAACTAGATTTTAATGTCTGTGTTAATCTTGGTTCATTAAACCACATTAAAGGCCAGTACTAATATGGCTTAGCACATAGATCTCTTAATGTAACTTGATGAGAAAGTTCCATATAGGAAGAGACAAGCTGAAATCAATTCTGGTTTTACTCAATTGCATTTGTGGACTTACCAGCTCTTATTTTGAGGCATTCATTCTGTAAGAAAATGACTTACGTTCTGGCTATGTTCATAAGAACATAAGCATTGCCTAACTGGGACAGACCAAAGGTCCATTAAACCCAATATTGTGTTTCAAGCAGAGGCCAATCCATGTCACAAGTACCTGACAAAATCCCGAAAAAGTAAAATAGATTTTACGTTACTTAAACTAGATTTTCCCATGACCAGCTTCATAATGGTTTATGGACTTCAGGGCCGGGCAAAATAGTGGAAACAAGTATAAAAAATAAAATTGTGGAACACATGGACAAACACGATTTAATGAGACAGAGTCAGCATGGGTTCAGCTGAGGGAGATCTTGCCTCACCAATTTGCTTGACTTCTTTGAAGGTGTGAATAAACATGGATAATAGTGAGCCAGTTGATGTAGTGTATCTAGATTTTCTGAAAGCTTTTGACAAATTTCCTCATGAGAGGTTCCTGAGAAAATTAAAGAGGCATGGGATAGGAGGCAATGTTTACCTGTGGATTAGGAATTGGTTATAGGGTAGAAAACAGAGGGTAGAGTTAAATGGCCATTTTTCTCAGTGGAGAAATGTATAGTGGAGTGCCACAGGGAACTGTACTGGGATCGGTGCTATTTAACCCCATCTTTTACTAAGGTGCGGTAGACAATTTAGCGCACTAAAAATTAGCGTGCGCCAAATGCTAACGCGTCATAGAATATAATGGACGCGTTAGCATTTAGCTCATGCTAAATCGGCTAGCGCACTTTAGTAAAAGGACTCAACTTATTTATAAATGATCTGGAAATTGGAATGACAATTGAGGTGATTAAATTTGCATATGACTAAACTGTTTAAAGTTGTTAAAAATGCATGCAGATGAACACTGGGGATCCAAGATGGCCGCGAGTGGTTGAATTTCGGAGCGTCTCCTGAGCGTTCGGTAGATTTCATAATTTACCTTGTCTGGATATTCAGCTTGCTCTGAAGATTTCCTCATGCCTAAGAGGAGAGGGAGAAGTGCCGCCGGAGCCTTGCGGCGTTCTGTAATTCCTCCTCCTCTCACTATTGAACGCCTATTGACGCGGCTTCAGAGGGAGCCGGCAACTTCGGGGAATCGCCCGCAGGACTTGGCGGTACGGGGTGACGCCGCCAGAATCCAGGGACTAGAGGTCACGCTGAGCCCGGAAGAAAGAGATACTCCCCCCCAACCGCAGCATACTAGCTCACCGCAGGCACAAGGCACGTCCATAGAGGCAGTGCCGGTAGCCCAGGAGGCTGGTTCACCTTCGAGCGATGTATTAGAACTATCAAAAGACTTTTTAAGTCTGGAGAGAGATACTGCGGCTGGAACATCAAAGGAAAGGGAGAGACAACAAGACTCGATTACTACAAGTATGGCAGGTGAGACTTCCTTCTTTTTGGTTGAAAAACCCACTGAAATTACAATGGAGTCTCTCTGGGACTTAGTAGTCAAACTGGGAAATTCATTGACTCCACAACTTAAAGCACTAGAAATGAAAGTTGATAAGCAGGAACAAGAATTGACTCAAATGCAATCAGAATTGACTATAGTCAAAGCTACCTCAGATAAAAATAAAAATGAGATAGTAGGGGTCAAACAAGTACAAGAAACTATGATTAGAGATAGTACAAATATCAGGATGAAACTGGAAATGATTGAAAATGGCCAACGAGCCAATAATTTGCGGTTCCTAAACTTTCCCAGGATATCTTCTATGTCTCCTAGGGAAATGTTAAAAAAATACTTCTTGGAGATTTTTTCAGTTTCAGAAGAATTAATTCCACCATTTACACAAGTATTTTACCTGCCTGATAGAAAATTGGATCAGCAATTGATCAACGAGGGACAACAGGAATCAAAATTGGACATTACTACATTATTGGAAAGTTCAATGAAAGAATTAGTTAAACCTGCGACATTACTGGTAACAGTTGTATTGATGCCAGACAAGAACTGGATTATGAAAATGTTCTTTAAAAATAGAACTAAAGAGTTTCTGGGTCAGAAAGTACAAATTTTCTCTGATGTTACCAAAGAGACTCAAAAACGAAGAAAGCAGTTTTTGTTATTAAAATTTGGTGTAATTTCAGTGGGAGGAAAATTTTTCCTTAGATTTCCTTGTAAATGTATTGTTCATTATGGTTCTGATAAATATGTTTTCTTTGATCCGACACACCTAACCAAATTTGTGGCATTGAAACGTCTTGAGAAAGGTGAAAAAATAGAAGTAACAACAGAAATACATGATTAGCTCCCCGTGATTTCATCCATTTAGATTTTCTTAAGTATAAGATTAATCTTATGATCTTTTTGTTTTAATCCACCCTATTGAAGTCTAGGATCCAATTATTGTGGACTAGAGATTGTCTCTATAAGGAGAAGATGTTATGATATTTAATATCTTCTATATCGTATTGTAATTTGTTTTCTTTTTCTTTATGTATATTTAAAACAATCTTACTGTACAAGATGTTTATGCTTGGGAATAATGTATAAAATTATAAAAAAAAAAAAAAAAAAAAAAAAAAAAAATGCATGCAGATTATGAAAAATTGCAGGCACACCGTAGGAAATTGGAAGACTAGATGTCCAAATGGCAGATGAAATTTAATGTGGACAAATGCAAAGTGATGCACATTGGAAGAATAACCCAAATCATATTTATCAGATGCTAGGATCCACCTTGGGGATTAGCGCCCAAGAAAAAATCTGGGTGTCATTGTAGGCAATACAATGAAACCTTCCACCCAGTGTGCGGCGGTGACCAATAAAGCAAACAAGATGTTAGGAATTATTTAAAAAGGGATGGTTAACAAGACTAACCCCCTCTTCTACAAAACTGTGCAGGGAGCCACGCTGAATGGCCTGCACTGCTCCCGACACTCATAGGAACTCAATGAGCGTCAGGAGCAGCACGGGCCATTCAGTGCGGCTCTCTGTGCTCTCTCTGCACTAAAAACCACTAGCGCGGTTTCATAGAAGGGGTAGGAATGTTATAATGCCTTTGTATTGCTCCATGGTTCAATCTCACCTTGAGTATTGCATACAGTTCTGGTTGTCTTATCTCAAGAAACATATAGCGTAACTAGAAAAGATTCATAGAAGAGCATCCAAGGATGGAATTCCTTTCATATAAGGTTAGGGCTCTTCAGCTTGGAAAAGAGATGGCAGAGAGGGGATATGCTTGAAGTCTACAAAATCCTGGGTGGTTTAAAATGGGTACAAATAGATCAATTTTTTACTCCATCAAAAATTACAAAGACTAGGGGACACTCAATGAAGTTACAGGTAAATGCTTTAAAAACCAATAGAAGAAAATATTTTTAAGCTCTGGAATGTGTTGCCAGAAGTTGTGGTAAGAGTGGTTAACGTAGCTGGTTTTAAGAAAGGTTTGGACATGGGGGAAGCCACTACTTGCCCTTAATCGGTAGCTTGGAATGTTGCTACTTTTTAGGGTTTTGCTAGGTACTAGTGATCTGGATGGGCTACTGGATCATTGGCTTGACCCAGTAAGGCTATTTTTATGTTTTTTTTGTGAAATTATCCAAACTTTTTAAAACCCTGTTAAGCTAACTTCGTTTATTACATTATCTAGCAATGAATTCCAGAGTTTAATTACATGTTGAATGAAGAAATATTTTCTCCAGTTAGTTTCATTTCATGCCCCCTAATCCTAGTATTTTTGGAAAGAGCAAACAAGCGATTCACATATACCCATTCCACACCATTCAGTATTTTATAGACCTTTAGTCCAGCCATCCAGATTTTTGTTCTGCTAATTCAGAGGAGATCTGTACTGCCCCTATAGAATGGAACACATCAGTAACAACATATCCATTCATGCATCTGTCTGGCGGTCTTGAGGCAATGCACACTACATCTGATTCCATTATCAACTGCTTTGTGAAGTGATAAGCACAGGCTAAGAAGAGGAGGCTGTTCTGCATGTGATCCCCATAAGTACAGTACTCCAGGCAGTGACACATGGGGGCGCTGTAGTAGCACAGATAGCAAAAGCAGTCAGGTTCCTGAATTTGTCAGGCAATCATGGGCATTTACACAACCAAGGAAAGAGAGCATCGGCATGTAGATTGACATCAGTCTCAGTGAGCCCTGGAGCATAAGGTTGACGTAAGGTGTCATATGAGCCAGAATCAGCAACTGCTACAAAGAACTGTGGCAGGAAAAAGTTATTGCCAGCATCCAGAGCCAAAGGTTTTCCAGAGGCATTATAGCCGGCATAGGGGAAAGTGCTGTATTCTTCTCCTCAAGTTCTGGAATATACGGACTTTAATTTTTACACTGATTTATTTACACCCAAGGCACTCATTTAAGTACAATAAAATGGAAGAATCGTGGAACTTCAGAGGTGACACTCCTTGGACCAGGTTAAGTGAGTGAACTTCTACCATTTCTCTTCATTAATTCTGTTTGTGTTATTCTTTGTTCACTTATTTTTTGTTTTTTTTCTTTTCAAAGTGCTTTAAAGAGAAGTAAAGTGCAATAAAGTGCATAGAAATATTGCACAAGATCCACTAAAGTATATAAATACTTTAAACTTTATATCAAAAAGATTATTTATCAATAACTTAGGGCTCCTTTTACTAAGCTGCGCTAGTGGTTTTAGCACGTGCATAGTGTGCGCTGCATTTCCGCGTGCGCTAGACGCTAATGCCACCATTGAGCTGGCATTAGTTTTTGGCACGTAACACGAGGTTAGCGCACGCAGCAATATAGCGTGCGCTAAAAACGCTAGTGCACCTTAGTAAAAGGAGCCCTTAGTTTTAAGTATCTAAGTATTTATATACTTTAGTGGATATTGTGCAATATTTCTATGCACTTTATTGCACTTTACTGCTCTTTAAAGCACTTTGAAAAGAAAAACCAAAAAAATACGTGAACAAAGAATAACACAAATGGAACTAATGAAGAGAAATGGTGGAAGTTCACTCATTTCCTAACCTGGTCCAAGGAGTGTCACATCTGAAGTTACACGATTCTTTTAAATGTATTTATTATTCATTAGAACCCTACTGTATAAGCTGAAGTTATTACTTTTTGGATCTTTTAGCTTATCTGAAATATATTTTGAAATAAGTGTGCCTTTAAAGCTCTATTCAGATTCAATAAAATGGAAGAACATCAATCTTCACTAAAGAATCTATATAAGATGTCATTATAGAATAGGGTCTCACCATATGGCATCAGGGTGCCTAAATGGGGGCACTCACATATGGAATTGCCACTTTATAATCTAAGTGAACACCTATTTAATCTCATGAAATCACCGCTCTAAATGATCTGTAGTTGGTCATACTGTCAATTATCACAAACTTAAAACTATTTATGTTTAAATGGTTTTTATTAATTACAAAAATACAAACCACAACAGTTTACAAACTAGGAAACAGAACAGAGTTCCATGGTAAGCCTCCCCCCCCCCACACCCCTCCAACCCTAGCTTCCCACAGCAGCCAGAAACAATACTTAAAGTGCCTCCCCAAGGAACTTGGACTCTTTAAGTCCCAAGGGTAACAAAAGACAATATGGAAGCTTAAGAAAGACAAACAGAAGAAAAGAAGAAAGAAAGAGAGAGAGAGAAACACTGCTTTGTGCCACAGTCCCGCACATCCGACGCCCCCCCTCCCTCTTCCAGCCAACATTTAAAACTATTTAAATAGAACATATTCAAGGCATCAAACAAATTTGAGTAGTTTCAAGAAAATGTTGGATCTGGGGGGTGGGGAAAGAGGAAGTGAGAAGAGAGATTAGACTCAAAAGGGTTGAAGAGATGGAGAGAGAGGCAAAATAATGGGAGAAGCAGAAGGAAGAGAGAAAGACCGAGACCAATGTAGGGGAAGAGAGGGGAAAAAGATTCTGGACCTGGGGAGGAGGAGTGGAGGAAAGAGAGATAATGAGATTAGACCAAGGGGAGAGATGGCCCAATAGAAGGAGAAACTGAGAGAGATGCTGGACCAATTGGGAGGGTGGCAGGGTAAGATAGGAAAAAATGCTGCCTTTAGTTAGGGAGGAAAAGGGAGAGAGAAGAAGAGATGCTGAACTCATGATAGGGGGTGCAGGAGGAAGACGCTGTCAGGAGGAGAGACAGGGAAACAGAGGAAAGATGCTGGTCATGAAGGGAGCAAAGGGACAGGGACACAAAGGAGTGATGCTAGACCTAGGAGGAGGAATAGGGACACAGAAAGGAGATGCTGGATAGAGTAAAATAGGGCCACAGAGAGAGATGCTGAATATGGTGGGATTTTTTATTTAAAATTATTTGTAGCCTCTCTATCTACAAATGTAGGCGGGGACCAATGTAAACATACACAATCAGCAAATAACAAACAACAAAATAAAATAGCAATACACATAAAAAAATCATAAAACATCTGAGCATCTTTACATAATCATAAAATACATCTTAAAAAAAAAAAACAACAGTTCAAAGCTGGTGCCAATGTAGGAGAGGGCTGATGCTAGACATAGGGAGAATAGGGACAGGGACAGGGATATTTATGACATAATTTGAGTATAGTCTTCTCAGTGGGTGCATCATTTGTATTGGTAGCGGCGTTATATCTGACATTTTTGTCATCTGAAAGGGGACTAAACATGTTTTCTTATCATGTTTTTATTATTTAAGAACATAAAAACATAAGCAATGCCTCCGCTGGGTCAGACCTGAGGTCCATCGTGCCCAGCAGTCCGCTCACGCGGCGGCCCAACAGGTCCAGGACCTGTGCAGTAATCCTCTATCTATACCCCTCTATCCCCTTTTCCAGCAGGAAATTGTCCAATCCTTTCTTGAACCCCAGTACCGTACTCTGCCCTATTACACCCTCTGGAAGCGCATTTCAGGTGTCCACCACACGTTGGGTAAAGAAGAACTTCCTAGCATTCGTTTTGAATCTGTCCCCTTTCAACTTTTCCGAATGCCCTCTTGTTCTTTTATTATTTGAAAGTTTGAAGAATCTTTCCTTTTCTACTCTCTCTATGCCCTTCATGATCTTATAAGTCTCTATCATATCCCCTCTAAGTCTCCTCTTCTCCAGGGAAAAGAGACCCAGTTTCTCCAATCTCTCAGCGTATGAAAGGTTTTCCATCCCCTTTATCAGACGCGTCGCTCTCCTCTGAACCCTCTTGAGTAACGCCATGTCCTTCTTAAGGTACGGCGACCAATATTGGACGCAGTACTCCAGATGCGGACGCACCATCGCCCAATGCAATGGGAGGATAACCTCTTTCGTTCTGGTAGTAATACCCTTCCTGATTATACCTAGCATTCTATTTGCTCTCTTAGCGTCCGCTGCGCACTGTGCCGTTGGCTTCATTGTCATGTCCACAATTATCCCGAAATCCCTTTCTTGGGTACTCTCATTCAATAACCTCCCTCCCATCGTATAGCTGTACCTCAGGTTTCTGCTTCCCACATGTAGTATTTTACATTTCTCAACATTAAACTTCATCTGCCATCTCGTCGCCCATTCCCCTAGTTTGTTCAAGTCCCTTTGCAATTGTTCGCAGTCCTCTTTAGTCCGAGCTCCACTAAATAGTTTGGTGTCGTCTGCAAATTTTATTATCTCACACTTCGTCCCTGTTTCTAGATCTTTTAAGAATATATTAAATAGCAGCAGCCCGAGCACCGAGCCCTGCGGGATACCGCTTGTGACCCTCCTCCAGTCCGAGTAGTGGCCCTTTACTCCTACCCTCTGTTTCCTGTCCGCCAACCAGTTTCTGATCCATCTATGTACGTCTCCTTGCATAAATTTTCTGGATGTACGCATATGTTGGGTGAATGGAAAGTTTTCTACTTCTGTTTTTGTGAAGCCAACAGACCGTAATATGTTTCTTCATTATGACAGTATGCATCCCCCTCATGTGAAAACTAGTATTCCATTTTCTCAGTTTTTGCATCATAGACATATTTGTGACTCTACTACAGAATATTTGAAAACCTCTGGGATGTTAAGGAAGAAATTTTTGACAAGAGGTTATCCAAATAAAATGATTGATAATGGCGGCAAAAGGGCTTTGTGCAGTCCCAGAGAAGAAATTCTGGCTGATTCTATTCACAAAGAAATATACTGTGAATTCATTATTTTTGGTGAAACAGATTAGGAAACATTTCTCTGTTTTAACAGCTCGTCAATGTTTTCAGGATGTAGATATAGGGCTCCTTTACCAAAGCCACACTAGCGGTATTATCGCATGCACCGGATTAGTGCGCGCTAGCCAGAAATCTACCGCTTGCTCAAAAGGAGGTGGTAGCAGCTAGCGCATGTGGCAATTTAGCGCGTGCTATTCCACGCGTTAAGGCCCTAGCGCGGCTTTGTAAAAGGACCCTTAATTTTTTCTTATTCACGTAACTGCGGTTTAAAACATCTTTATAAATCTGAGGTATGGACATGTGTTAGTATGATGGAAGGGAATAAACAGGGGCACAAAAAATGTGGACAGTGCACTGTATGCTCGATTATGGTGGAATCGGAGAAATGTGTGCATCCTACGAAGGGTTTTGAGGATTTTTTCTAAATATTTGACCAACTGTGCATCAGCTCGAGTCATTTATGTGCTGGAATGCCCTTGTCATTTGCCATATGTAGGACAAATGTCCAGATCTGAGAATGCATTTGGTAGAACACAGAAGTTTCCTTACAGTGGGAAGGATGTCAACGTCTTTAGTGTCTCATTGTTGGCTATTTCATCACAAATGTACAGACTTACGGTGTTGGGTATTGAATTTTTAATTTGTTAAAATTATGAGCTAATAATTGAACAGTAGTACAAAACAAGAGAAAAGTAGAATCTCAATATATAACAACAAACACACTTCTACAGAGTGCATGAAAATGGGTACTAGTGATATTGAAACCGTGAGTGGAAGAGTCAAAGCATTCACAAGACCCTTCACCACCAAGTGCCAAACACACCCAGTTCCTCAAAAATGAGGAGGAAAAAGTCTCAGAAGGAATTGGCTGATGGACTTTATGGGGTAGGGCACCTCATCGGCATAAAAAACCTCCTAACATTAGAAACTAACCCCTCTTTTACAAAGCCATGTTAGCCTTTTTTTAAATCACCGGCTGAGGCAGTATTAGCTCAGACGCTCATAGAATTCCTATGAGTGTCAGAGCTAATACCACCACTACTGACGATTTTAAAAAAATCCTAATGTGGCTTTGTAAAAATGAGAGACTCTGTGCAGTGCAAAGTAAACACCACTTATCAATGAAAACTCATTGTGTTTTTCTCAGTGACAAACACTGTGCTTATTTGTACAGACCGTCAGAACACATTGATGGTGACCAGTGTTTCGTAACACAGCTTCCTCAGGATGTAGATAAACTGTAAGATGTCTTGAATCCCTGGAAGGTGTTTTCCCCTATAACAGACTCTGGAAGAGCATTCCAGCTTTCTACCACTCTCTAGGTGAAGAAGAACTTCCTTACGTTTGTACGGAATCTATCCCCTTTCAACTTTAGAGAGTGCCATCTCGTTCTTCCTACCTTGGAGAGGGTGAACAACCTGTCCTTATCTACTAAGTCTATCCCCTTCAATACCTTGAATGTTTCGATCATGTCCCCTCTCAATCTCCTCTGTTCGAGGGAGAAGAGGCCCAGTTTTTCTAATCTTTCGCTGTACGGCAGCTCCTTTAACCCCTTAACCGCTCCTTTAACCGCTCCTTTAACCCATCTTAATCGCTCTTCTCTGGACCCTTTCGAGTAGTACCATGTCTTTCTTCATGTACGGCAACCAGTGCTGGATGCATTACTCCAGGTGAGGGCGCACCATGGCCTGGTACAGTGGCATGATAACCTTCTCTGATCTGTTCGTGATCCCCTTCTTTATCATTCCTAGCATTCTGTTTGCCCTTTTTGCTGCCGCCGCACATTGAATGGACGGCTTCATCGACTTGTCGATCAGAACTCCCAAGTCCCTTTCCTGGGAGGTCTCTCCAAGTACCGCCCCAGACATCCTGTATTCATGCATGAGATTTTTGTTACCGACATGCATCACTTTACACTTATCCATGTTGAACCCCATCTGCCATATCGATGCCCATTCCTCGAGCCTGATTATGTCACGTTGCAGACCTTAGCAGTCCCCCTGCATCTTCACTACTCTGAATAACTTCGTATTGTCCGCAAATTTAATCACCTCGCTCATTGTACCTATGTCCAGATCATTTATAAAGATGTTAAATAGCATCAGACCGTGAGACGGTTCTGACCGTCTGTGCCGATAAGCATAGTGTTTGTCACTGACATAAGCACAATGGGTTTTCATTGATAAGTGGTGTTTATTTTGCACTGCAGAGAGCTACTCACTTTGGCCCTCTTTTACTAAGGTGTGCTAAGCGTTTTAGTGTGCGCTAAATCAACGCATGTGCTAACCGCTAATGCGTCCATAGGATAACATTCACGCATTAGCATTTAGCGCGTGATTAGTGCGCACTAATATTATAAGGAGGATTTTTTTTAATGCCGATGAGGTTCCCCATCTCATAAAGTCCATCAGCCAATTTCTGTAGGCTAATGGCAGGGTTCTGAAGCTTTATCCTTCCCATTTTTGAGGAACTGGGTCTGTTTGGCACCTAGTGGTGAAGGGTCTTGTGAATGCTTTGACCCTTCCACCCACGGTTTCAATATCTCTAGTACCTATTTTCTTGTACTGTGTAGAAGTGTGTTTATTGTTAAAACTCATAATTGAAGCCAATTTACTAATCAACTTTAGACGCCTAATTTTAGGTGCCTCACACCCTACGTGTGTGCACACTACTTTTTTATATTGGCCAGGCAGTGTTAACATTAGCACATAGCCATAAACTGCTGCAGTAAAAATGGCCTTACCGCATAGGGAAAAACCTGCACAAAGGCGTGTTAAGTCCACTTTTTATTGCAGCCTAGTGAAAGGATCCTTTAGGTAATTAATACCAAAAATGCTTACTTATAATACCCTTAAATCCCCCACCTGGGGTTTCCCCCCTCCTGAAGAAAAGACAACTAATGACATTGCAGTGAATTGACTATTGTGGAACTTCTAAATCAAAGTGAAATAGATGAACGGAAACTGTCAGTCCATTAATTTGTAAAATGTGACCAGCTTTTGCAATGAACTGCAGCTCTCTGGAAGTAATTGCATACTCCCGATTAGATCTAGGTTGGAAAGCCAGTACAAATAACTCATTATTGTCTCAAAATCTAACAACATTCCTTTTGATTGACATGCCAATGACAGTAACAGGACTACAGAGAGTTTATATAGGTAGAAAATATTTAAATTCCTAGCACATATGCTAGGGAAGGTGCTGAGGCCGCTTGATAACAGCGATCATAACATGATCAGATTTGACATAATCCCTGGAATAAGTTCACATAGGAAATCCAATACAACAGCATTTAACTTAAAAAAAGAGACTATGATAACATGAGGAGAATAGTAAAAAGAAACTTAGAGGTGCAGCAATAAAGGTCACAAATTTACATCAGGTGGGGATGTTATTCAGAAATACCATCCTGGAAGCCCAGACTAGATATATTCCATGTATTAAAAAGGAGAAAGGAAGATCAAACAGCAGCCAGCGTGGTTAACGAGTGAGGTAAAGGAATCTATTAGAGCTATAGGAGAGTCCTTTAGAAAGTGGAAGAATGACTCGACTGAAAATAATTGTAAACAGCACAAGGAATGGCAAGACAAATGCAAGGCACTAATAAGGAAGGCAAAGAAAGCCCTTGAAAAGAAGATTATGCTGGAAGCAAAAATGCACAGTAAAATTTTTTTAGGTATATTTAAAGCAAGAAGTCAGGAAGAGAATCAATTGGACTGCTAGACGAGCGAGGGATAAAAAGGGCTTTCAGGAAAGACAAAGCCATAGCGGAGAGATTTTATGAATTATTTCCTTCAGTTTTCACCGAGGAAGATATGGGGGAGTTACCGGTGCCAAAAATTGTATTGAATTCTGATGAGTCAGAGAAACTCAAACAAATCTCTATACTGCTGGAAGATGTAATGGATCAATTTGACTACTTGAACAGTAGCAAACTACCCAGACTGGATGGCATACATCTCAGAGTGCTGATAGAAGTGAAAAATGAACTTGCAGAGATATTTTTAGTAATTTGTAATTTTCTTTAAAATCCAGCATAGTATTGGAAGAGTAGAGGGTTGCCATCGTGATACTGATTTTTAAAAAGGGTTCCAGAGGTGATCTGGGAAATTATAGACTAGTGAGTCTGATGTCTGTGCCAGGCAAAATGGTAGAGACTATTCTAAAGAACAATATGACTGAACATATACATAAGTATGGATTAATGAGAGAAAGTCAACATGGATTTAATCAAGGGAAATTTTGCCTCACTAATCTACTGCATTTCTTTGAAGGGGTGAATGACCATATGGATAAAGGTGAGCTGGTTGATATTGCGTATTTAGATTTTTTAAAGGCATTTGACACAGTACCTGATGAAATACTTCTGGGGAAATTAGAAAGTCATGGGTTGGAAGTAATGTTCTCTTATGGATTAAGAACTGGTTGACAGACAGAAAGCAGAAAATAGGCTTAAATGATCAATATTCTCAATGAAGAAGGGTAAATAGTGGGGTTCCCCAGGGGTCTGTGCTGGGACTGCTGTTTTTTAACATATTTATCAATGATCTAGAGATGGGAATAACCCTCTCTTTTACGAATCCATAGTGCGGGTTTTAGCGCTGGCAGCAGCAGTAACTGCTCCAATGCTCATAGAATTCCTATGGTCCTATCTTTATATGGTCGGGAACCAGAGAGGATTTGTTGGTGTTTGTTGAATGGAGCAACACTATTGATTCTTGTATTAAATTCACGGCTACCATATGTCAAAATGAAATAGACTTTTTGGACATTCACATATATAAGGTTCATAACAGGTTTCATACCTCTTTATTTCGAAAACGTACTGACAGAACAAGTTTTTTACATTTTCACAGTTTCCATCCTCTATCTTTACGGTCTAACCTCCCTATGAGCCAATTCTTGCGAATTCGACGACTCTGTTCTACTCTAGAGGATTATAAAATTCAAGCGAAGTACTTGTGGCATCGTTTTGCTCAAAGAGGGTACCACCATCATCATATCAAAAGAGCATACACAAGAGCTAAATTTGCTAACCGGGATGTATTATTGGCCTCTACAAGACAAAAAAGTGCCAATAATTTGGTTTATGTACAAAAATACACGGCATTATCTATGCAAATTAAACATATATTACTCAAACATTGGCATATCATTCGCCTATTGGAGGAGATGCCTGAAAAAACGTTGTTTGCTTTTCAGAGACACCGAAATATAGGAGAAATATTGCAAAGTACCTCAGCCCCCTCTCAACGAGAGTACCATACAAGCTGTGGCAGATGTCAATGGTGTCCTTTTACCATCCCCGGAGAATCTTGGTGTCATCCAACCACGGGATTGGTTATTCAATCCAAGGACATCACCACTTGTAATACTACTAATGTTATTTACATTTTCCAGTGTCCGTGCAACTTGATCTATGTTGGGAGAACTCAGCGTTCTATTAAAACACGGCTGAATGAACATAAATCTAGAGTTCATACAGAAACTGACACGGCACCTATTGTAAATCATTGGATAAAAAAACAACATTCCTGGCATGATATCAGATGGCGTATCATAGATTCTGTAAAAATAGGGAAGGAGGGTGGGAATTACAAATCAGCTCTTAACATCAAAGAACAAAAATGGATCTTTATTTTAAATGCTTTATCTCCTCATGGATTAAACAAAGAAATTGATTGGATGTCAGTAGTCTGACTCCGCTGAAAGCTTTGAATTAAGTCCGGTGAAATAAAAAAGTACGTGACGTTTCTCTGGTTGAGATCCCTCCCTTTGGGGTTAAAACCGGATCTGACGACAGACGCGCTCATTCAACATGAAATCTAATCGAACGGAGCGATTTTCATTTTGCACATGAGTAAGTTGAAAAGGTTATAGGTCTTGATTGGCCATTGCTACATAGTCTTATTACATTTAGGCATAAATGTTGTTTTAGGAATATGACAAAATGAACTTTGGGAGTAATGTTCGATATTTAAATGTTTTTCAGATATAATCGGGAGCCTCAACCCTGAGGAAAGCGTTGTGAAACATGGCATGTTGGTGGAGGCGCTCCCCTATATAAAATAGCAAGCTAAGTTAATTAATTAAGTTATTTAAAGTATGGACAAAAATTATATATTGTTATAAAAAAGATAAAAAACAAAAAACAAAACAAAAGAAGATACGTATATGAT
Source organism: Geotrypetes seraphini (assembly GCF_902459505.1). Classification (NCBI taxonomy): domain Eukaryota; kingdom Metazoa; phylum Chordata; class Amphibia; order Gymnophiona; family Dermophiidae; genus Geotrypetes; species Geotrypetes seraphini. Next base: position 53,639,515 of record NC_047086.1, read on the forward strand.
CCAGTGAAGATCGTGGTTGAGTGAGAGTTGCTCACTTGAACCTGTAGGTAATTTCACCCTCTGAGGATCGTGTATCTTATGTTCTCCTTATGAGGTTTGGAGATTAATATATACTGGGACAATTTTCTCTTTCTATCATAGAATTCCTATGAGCATCAGAGCAGTTACCACCGCCGCCAAAACCCATGCTATGCATTCGTAAAAAAGGGGGTAAATTTGCTAATGACACAAAGTTGTTCAAAGTTGTTAAATTGCAAGAGGATTGTGAAAAATTGTAAGAGGACCTTGTGAGACTGGGAGACTGGGCATCAAAATGGCAGATGATGTTTAATGTGAGCAAGTGCAAAGAGATGCATGTAGGAAAGAAGAACCAAAACTATTGCTACGTGATGCAGGGTACCACGTTAGGAGTCACTGCCTAGGAAAAGGATCTAGGTATACAGTATTGAGGATGCGTTGAAACCCTCAGCTCAATATGTGCCGCAGGGCTCGGTGCTTGGACCAATGCTCTTCAACATCTTTATAAACGATCTGGACATAGGTACGATGAGCGAGGTGATTAAATTTGCGGATGATACAGAGTTATTCAGAGTAGTGAAGATGCAGGGGGATTGCGAAGATCTGCAACGTGACATAATCAGGCTCGAGGAATGGGCATTGACATGGCAGATGAGGTTCAATGTGGATAAGTGTAAAGTGATCACTTAATATGGAGAGATATATATTAATCCTCTGTGATAATTATATAATCAGAATAACTTCTAAAATCACAGCTCTAAATGGTGTAAAATATGATGATTGTAATTGTGAAAACCTCAGACCCTGAACCCGTGACTGGTGGTAACACCAAACTGAGGTTCATTGGGGGACCATCATCGTTTTCACTGTCCCCTTAACCATCCAAAAATATATATAACAAGCAAAAGAAAAAGAAAAAAACTTATCTGAAATGGATGGTATCCACTCGTTATTGAGCCTCAGTGGTGTGTAAAGTGACTGGTGCCTGTGCTAATTAGAAAAACCACTTTTCTACTCCATTGTATAATCCCTGTCCCCCCTCAGGTTCTGAGGTTTTCACAATTACAATCATTATATTTTACACCATTTAGAGCTGTGATTTTAGAAGTTATTAAGTGTAAAGTGATGCATGTCGGTAGCAAAAATCTCATGCACGAATACAGGATGTCCAGGATGGTACTTGGAGAGACCTCCCAGGAAAGGGACTTGGGAGTTCTGATCGACAAGTCAATGAAGCCGTCCATTCAATGTGCAGCGGCGGTGAAAAGGGCAAACAGAATGCTAGAAATGATAAAGAAGGGGATCATAAACAGATCAGAGAAGGTCATCATGCCGCTGTACCGAGCCATGGTGCGCCCTCACCTGGAGTAATGCATACAGCACTGGTCGCCGTACATGAAGAAGGACACGGTACTACTCGATAGGGTCCAGAGAAGAATGACTAAGGTGGTTAAGGAGTTGGAGGAGCTGCAGTACAGCGAAAGATTAGAGAAACTGGGCCTCTTCTCCCTCAAATAGAGGAGATTGAGAGGGGACATGATCGAAACATTCAATATACTGAAGGGGATAGACTTAGTAGATAAGGACAAGTTGTTCACCCTCTCCAAGGTAGGGAGAATGAGAGGACACTCTCTAAAGTTGAAAGTGAATAGATTCTGTACAAACATAAGGAAGTTCTTCTTCACCCAGAGAGTGGTAGAAAACTGGAATGCTCTTCCGGTGTCAGTCATAGGGAAAAACACCCTCCAGGGATTCAAGACAAAGTTAGACAAGTTCCTGCTGAACAGGAACATGTGCTGGTAGGGCTGGTCTCAGTTAGGGCACTGGTCTTTGACCAGAGGGCCGCCGTGTGAGCGGACTGCTGGGCATGATGGACCACTGGTCTGACCCAGCAGCGGCAATGCTTATGTTCTTATGTTATGTTCTTATGTGGCAGTGTCTAAGAAGGCAAATAAAACATAGGCATCAGAATAGGGGCGGGGGACACAGGAGTCATGGCCTTCCCAAATTTGGTGGTGGAGGTCAGAGGAGTTAGTTATAGCCCTCCTGATTCCCCCACCTATGTTTCCCTGGCCACCATAATTTTATATCTTCAGGCAGCTGTCAGTGGCAATGAGATGAGCCTGTTGCCATTAGCCTACCCCAGTACCCTTCATTCTGCATTGTCCGCCTTCATAGCAAAAAGAAGTTGCTGCAAAATGAAAACTTCTGGAACAGGTCGACGGCAGCAGGCTCAGCTCATTGCCACTGTCAGCTGCTCGTAGATTTAAAATTACAGCAGCCGGGGAGGAGGTAGCTGGGGGAGTTGGGAGCTGGAGAGAGAGGTCATGCCACAGGATCCCACTAGAGGCAGGGAGGGGGCTGGGGCTGGAGGGGTAGGGTTTAGGGAAGGCAGGGAAGGACACATGCTGTATGGGTTGGGAGTGGATTGAGAAGAACAGATGCTACATGGACCGGGGGTTCAAAAGGGAGGGAAAGAGAGATACTGCCAGTGGGTGAGGGAAGAGAAAAGAATTGTTAGACATAGGTGCATGGAGTGGGAAGAAAAGAGATGGTATATATGGAGAAAGGATGAAAGAGAAAGAATTGTTGGACATGATAGTGGTGGAGAGGAGGGAGGGAGAAATATTGGATGTTGTGGTGGAGAGGTAAGGGTGGGACAGATGGAAAGGTGTGCAAGAGGAACGTTGGACACAGTGGTGGAGAGACGGGAGGAAGAGATGCAGTATGGTGTTGGAGAGGATTCATAGAAGGAGAAATGTTGGGCATGGAGTTGGTTGGGAGGGACAAAAGATGCTATACAGATTAGAAGCCAGGGAATGAGAGAGGGAGAAATGTTGGATTGGGAGGGGGGGACAGAAAAGAGGAAGGGAGGAGGGATGTTGGACTGCAGGGGAAGGGAGGGATAAGTGTTACACTGGGAGGGAGGAGAGATGACTCAAGGAAGGGAGAGATGCAAGATTCCAGAAAAGGGTGATGGAAGGAAAGAGACAGATGTCATACCACTGGAAGGGGAAGGAGAGAGAGAGATGCCAGACCAGGGAATTGAAGGGAAGCAGGCTACAGAAAGGGGTGAAAAGAAGGAGAGAGATGCCAGATCATAGGAGAGGAGAGAGATGCCAGGCTGTGGGAAGGAGAAGAGAAAGATGCCAGACCATAGGAGGGGGGAAGGGGAAAGCTAGAGATGTCAGACCATGGGAGAGGGAGAGAAAGGGAGGAGATGGTGTACAGCAATGGGTATGGCAGGGAAAAGAGAAGAAATGCTTCTTACGGATATATGGGAAAAGGGGAGAAGAAAGAAGGAGAAGGTACACATGGAGAGATGAGAAGGGAAGGTAAGACATGGGGCTCCTTTTACGAAACCGCGTTAGCGGCTTTATCGCACGCAACTTTTCAGCGCACACTAACCCCCGCGCTAGCTGAAAAACTACCGCCTGCTCAAGAAGAGATGGTATCGACTAGCGCGGCTGGCAAATTAGCGCGCGTTAAATTGCTAACGCGGCTTCGTAAAAGGAGCCCATGAAGAAATGGAAGAAAGTTGAATGTTAAAAAGTTAATGCCAAACATATAGAAACATAGAAACATGATGGCAGATAAAGGCCAAATGGCCCATCTAGTCTGCCCATCCACAGTAACCTTTATCTCTTTCTCTTTCCGAGAGATCCCATATGCCTATCCCAGGCCCTTTTGAATTCAGACACAGTCTCTGTCTCCACCATCTCTTCTGGGAGACTGTTCCATGCATCTACCACCCTTTCTTTAAAAATGTAGTTCCTTAGATTACTCCAGAGCCTATCACCTCTTAACTTCATCCTATGCCCTCTCATTGCAGAGTTTCCTTTCAAATTAAAGAGACTTGACTCATGCGCATTTATATTTCATAGGTATTTAAACGAGCATAAAGTGAAGGAGAGAAAAACAGCAAATTGATAAGAAGGCCCTGTAAGTACAGTTAAGAGCACAGATAGAAGGAAGTGTAATCAGAGACTCGGAAAAGATGATTAGAAAAATAAAATTAACAGACAACAAAGGTAGGGAATATGATCTTATTTTCAGTTTAGTGATTGAAATGTGTCAGTTTTGCAAATTTATATCAACTGTCTATATTTTGCATTGTTCAGGAAGAAATTATTTATTTATATTTCTCTGGTGTTGTACTGTATGTAGAGTCTGGCATCTTAAGGTTTTGTTTGTGTATATTTGTACTTTTAGGGCCTGTTTTACAAAGCCGCGCGGCAACAGCCCCAAAGCCCTTTAAATCTCTATGGACTTCGGGTCCTGTATTTGCATAGTGGTTCTGGAAGGAATGAATGTTGAGAGGCATACAGTGTGCTTTGTGTAATTTAATTTTGTGGTTAACCATTAGGTGTTGTTAATAAGATTATATTATGTGTGTGTGTATATATGAAAAATGAATGGAAAAAATGGTATTACAATTAATACTATTATTATTATGGTACGGGGTCAGGGGTAGAGCTGGGATGGGTTCTGGGGCAGATCTTTTGTGCCCCCCCAAACGAAAAAGTGTTCCACTGACTTTAAAATAAAATGTTAGAAATTATCAGGAAAGAAATTGAAAACAAAGATGAAAATGTTATAATGCTCTTGTATCGCTCTATGGTATAGCTGCACCTTGAAACTGTGTGCATTTCTAGTCGCCATGTCTCAAAATAGATATAGCGGAATTAGAAAAAGTACAGAAAAAGGAGATGAAAATGATAAAAGGGATGGAATGACTTCCCTATGAGGAAAGGCTAAAGTGGCTAGGGCTCTTCAACTTAGAGAAGAGACGGCTCAGGGATGATATGACAGAGGCCTTTAAAATACTATGAGGAGTGGAAAGGGTAAATGTGAATCAAAAATTCTAGGACTAGGGGGCATGCAAATGAAGCTACTAAGTAGTAGATTTAAAACAAACTGGAGAAAATATTTCTTCACACAATGTGTTATTAAACTCTGGAATTCGTTGCTGGAGAATGTGGTGAAATCAGTTAGCTTAACAGGGTTTAAAAAAGATTTGAATAAAAGAGAAGTCCATAGGCTATTATTGAGATGGCTTGGGAAAATCCACTGCTTATTCCTAGATTGATTTTTAAATTCCATCACTGAGGAGCAAATTCTCCATAAGTGGAGAAATTGAGAGTAGGGAAGACTTTTTTTCAAGCTCTTCGGATGGAAACTGGAGAAATGGAGTGTTGAATTTTTATCAGTTTCTTTTCAAAAAACCTTTGTCTGAAAGTCATCCTTGTGCCAGGTGATAGTTACATCAAGAAATGAAATCATGGATATATCATAGGTATGAGTAAACTTCACATTCTGGTGCCATGCGTTTATATATATGAAGAAACTTCCAAGTTCCTCTTCCGTGTCTTCCCATATAAAGAAAATATCATCGATATATCTAAATCATATTGAGATCTTAGGGAAATATCTAGATGTATAAACCCACTGATTTTCAAAAGCAGTCATAAACAAATTCGCCACTGAGGGTTCCAAAACAATATCAAAAAGCAAAGGAGATAAGGTACATCCTTGTCTAACTCCCCGCTTTAAATTAAAACGTTCAGAGAATGCATTATTAATATATAATATGGCTGAAGGGGAACTATACAAGGTTTGAATCATTTGAATAAATCCAGATCCTATTCCAAACCAATCCATTGCTTGGTACATAAAAGTCCATTCTACTCGATCAAAGGCCTTCTCTGCATCCAAGGATAAAAAGATAGGATCCTCTATAGTTTTTGCTAAATTAAGCATATGAAGTGCCAATCTAGTGTTATTTACAGAATGTCTTTGAGCAACAAAACCCGTTTGGTGCATTCCAGTCATATAAGGGAGAGCCTTAGCTAATCTCAGAGCCAATAGTTTAGCCAGAATTTTTCCATCTACATTTATTAAAGAAATCGGCCTATAGTTTGAAACCAACATGGGATCTTTGTTTGGCTTTGGCAAAACCATAGTAAGCGCTTCTGCTATAGTACCTGATATCTGACCCTTCATCAGTTGTGATTAATAAAATTGAAAAAGATTTGAAAAGATTTGAAAAATTCCACTGTAAATCCATCACTACCTAGAGCGGACCCAGCTCTGAGAGACTTCAATGCTGACTGGAACTCTATAGATGATATAGGCGCCTCAAGTTTTTCTTTTTTATGCTCTGGAATTTCTGGCTCTTTAATTGAATTCAAAAAATCTCTTCCTTCATTCTCTGTATTGAATAATGCTCAAAAGAATATAAAGCTTTATAATATTCCAGAAATTGATTTAAAACATCTGGTATGTGGTTATAAATCTTACCCTTTTCATCCTTAATCTTTCCTCTTTACTTTTTAGCTTTCAGATAATTAGCCAATACTCTTCCCGCTTTATTTGAGTTTCCGTAATACACTGCTTGCTGACGAAACAAATCTTTCCTAGCCAATTGTGAGGAAATCTCAGTATACTTGTATGTAGCTTTCAACAGGGCATTCAAAGGGCTCCTTTTACTAAGCTGTGGTAGCGTATTTAGTGCACGCTCACCCCCACGCTACACGGAAAAACTAATGCCAGCTCAATGGAGGCATTAGCGTCTTGCATGCGCAGCATTGTAGCGTGCGCTAAAACCGCTAGCACAGCTTAGTAAAAGGAGCCCAAAGTATCATGTTCCCATTTTAAAGCCAATTGTGATTCTAAAGCAGAAATAATTTCCTAATATGCGCCAAATATGAAATAATCTGCCCTCTTAGAGTTGCCTTGAAAGCATCCCATATAATTTTCAAAGAGATCTCCTCCGAGGTACTCATTCATTTTTATTTGAATTTCCTCAAGAAAGTTTGAAACAGCAAGCAGTGCATTATCGAACCTCCAAATTCCAGCATGATCCAACAAAATGATAGGATCTATGCTAGCTTTTGTAACCTGTTGAATTAGATGATACAAAACAAAGAAATAATCAACTCTTGAAAATGATTTATGAACTTGAGAACAAAATGTAAATTCTCAAGCATTAAAATGAAAAATCTGCCATATATCTTTTAATCCACAATTATACACAAAATTATCTAAACCTAATGATTTTAATTGTCTACTTGGTTGTTTATCCATTACTGGATCAATTACAGCATTGAAATCTTCAGCTACAATTAAATTAGATGTAGCAAGTGAAAGAATTACTTGTTGGAGCTTTTTAAAGAATTCCACCTAATTTGTATTTGGTGCATAACTTTTAAAAAGTGTCAGGGTATCATATCCTGAAGTCATATTAATGTGGAGCCATCTACCCATTGGATCAGCCTGAAAGTTATCAAATTTAACAGAAATCTTCATATTAATCAGGATTTCCACCCCTGCCTTTTTCCCCATTGCTGGAGCAAAAAAACCAATGTTTTATCCACCCTCCTTCTAATTTTGCCACCGCCTTAGCTGACTAATAGGTTTCTTGTATAAAATATATGTCTGCTTGTTGCTTCTTCAGAAAGTTAAGAATCTTTTTCTTCTTGATGGGATGATTGAGTCCATTAACGTTCAAGGAATAGAATTTTAAAGCCATTTTATTTGATTAATACATGTTGAAGAATGGATCCCTAATTTACTTTTGGCCGAATATAAAAATAGTATTTTCACACACACCCAGGACCCAAATCTAAAATTCCCCCCACTCCCTCCCCTAAACTATCCCTGCATATAACACGAAAGCTTGTGTGCAAACATATAGGGCTCCTTTTACTAAGGTGCGCTAGAATTTTTAGCGCACACAGCAGATTAGCGTGTGCTAACCCCGTACCAAGCGGCTAGAACTAACACCAGCTCAATGCTGGCATTAGTGTCTAGCACATGCGGCATTGTAGTGTGCACTATTCCACGCATTAATGCCCTAATGTGGCTTAGTAAAAGGAGCCCATAGAGCGGTAACTACTGTCTTCCACCAAGCACCCTAAATTCATCTCCAAATTAACCCTCCATGTATCAATAAATATTAATAAAGTCATATTTAATCCCCATACAAATTTACAATTCAATATATTTTAAACGTAAGTTACCTCATCTAGGTATTCAGTTTAACATTATACATTAAACATTATACACCATATCTTATCCTGAGCTACCTTACTCTGTATTAACAAATAATTCATTTAGACCTTCTAATAATTAAAGCAAACCCCCAGACCTAAAACCACTAGGAATCTCTCCCAGCAGAATTATCTATTAATATTACTAGGACTATAACCAAATATACTATATAATACAAAGTAAATTCATTAAGAACTGAAGTATTCCTTCAATTAATTAATAAAACAATTATTTAATCCATTAAGAAAAGATATATACATTTCAGCATCCCGAAGCGGTAGATCAGGACAACGGGACAGTCAGTCCAATAACGGGATGGTCCCGTTGAAATCGGGACGTATGGTCACCTTAAACATGCTGCTACACAAATAATATACAAGCTTCTGAAATGCTGAGAATCTGCAACAGCCATCCGTAAAGAGGTCACTGCTCTCCTGGTTCAAGCAATCTACTCCTTCCCCACCAATAACACCGGAACATTTTGGCACTATTTACTGCCCCCAAAAAATTAGGAATATATGTTCCACTAGCCAATGTGCATGTTACTTGATTTGATTTATCACTTTCCAACCAAAAAGCACCAAACCAGTTTACAATAAACAAATTTCAGCAATATTTAACATAAAAACACAAACAAAGCCAAATACTCAATTCCTATCATTAATACCTAATAATAACTGTCAGTTAATCCCTGCCCTCCCCAGTCCAGCAACATTAGTTTATACATACACCTCCCTAAACAACCAGGTTTTGGCAGTTTTGCCAGTTCAGTCATTTCTTTAGGCAGAAAATTCCATAACAGAAGGCCTTTTTCCTTGAGATGTTAAACTGACCATTGACAAAGATGGTACAGTCAAAGACTGCCGCTAAGAAAATAGCAATACATGTTGTGGCACATACCTGAGGGAAAGAAAAGCCCTTGTTCTAAGGTATTCTGGGATCTCTTAGAGAAAGGAAGAGATATGGTTACTGCAGATGAGCAGACTAGATGGATCATTTAGCACATCATGTTTCTAAGTTTCTATAATAACTTAGAAACATATTGATGGCAGATAAAGGCCAAATAGCCCATCCAGTCTGCCCACCTGAAGCATTCACTCTCTCTTCCTCTCCCTAAGAGATCCCATGTGCCTGTCCCACGTTTTCTTGAATTCAGACACAGTCTTTGTCTACACCACCTCTGCCAGGAGACTATTACATGCATAAAAACATAAGAAGATCCCCAGACATGTCCTCAAAAGGAGGACATGTCCAGGGTAATCCGGACATCCGGTAACTCTACCAACGACCACTTAAGTGTCTAATGAAAGTCCTGGCTAAGTATTGGCCAGGTCCTGGCAGCCCTGGATATTTAATACTAGTGCTCAGAAATGGTATTATCTTTGATCATTTGTTTGTATATATTATACATATTATGTATTTTTTGAAATTTTAATAAATATATTTGGAAATTAATATTGGAACCTAATTCTGCCCACAGCTATCAATGTATTAAAAAAAATGCTGACTGCTGCCAGCTGAATATTGACTGGATAGAATGTCACTATGATTTTATGCTGTGAAATAGCCATTAGAGCATCATACATGTGAACTGCTTTGCTCCGGGTTTAATTGCATAGCGGTTCTACAGATTTGTGTGTCATAGCACTACTCAGTATTCATGAAAAGCAAACATTGTTGCATTATTTATTTCATTCTGTATGATGTGCTTCTACATTACTTATGCATAGATATGGTACATTAGGTTTTATGAATTGTAATTTCTCTACTTGCACAATGTTAACATAAATACATGAAAATAGGAAGGATATAATAAAGAAAGCCTGATTTTCAATAAATACAGAACACTGTACTCATAAAAACATGTGTAATCATTTCTTAGGTGCATACAGCACAATCAATGATTGCCAACATCATTTTTTTTCTCTAGTTTTTGTTTTGTGAACAGAACAGAAAGGAAGCAGAGAGTGGCTGGCAGCATCATGATGTTTTTATGTTTTTCCTGTGATTTCTCACCCTTATTCTCTCCGTCAATAAGTTTGTAAACACCCCTAACCCTCTGCTTCCTCTTATGTCTATGTATGTTTTCTTTTTCCTTTCATGTATTTGTGTTATAGGTCTAAAGTAGATCAGTTTAGGGGTATCCACATAGCTCCCAGTTCCCAACAGGAGACCAGTGCAATGAGGAATGAAAATGTGTAATGGATTTATATTTAGCACTCTACGGGGCTCATAATCAAAAAACTAAAATGTCCAAAAAAAAACCCCATGTAAGTCAGCACTTGGATGTCCTAATCGGCAGGATATCTAAGTGCCGATAATCAAAACCCTTTTCTTGGACGTCTAGTACGACATTTCTCCCACTGTGCATCTAAAGTTCTAGGGGTATGCTGGAAGGTGCGTTATGGGCAGGCTTTGGGTGGGTTTACCTTGGATGTCTTGCAGCGATAGTCAAAGCTTTTCCAAGACGTCCTGGATGGAACTTAGACATTTGGAGCTAGACCTGTTTTAGAAGCATCTAAGTGCCACAAAGGGACACAAACTGACCAGATGACCACTGTATACATTACGTTATGACCCCCCCCCCCCCACTCCCCCATTGCTCACTAACCCCCTCCCACCCGGAAAAAAAATTCTGAATGAAAGAGTACATACATACCTGTCTCTAGAACAGCAGCACGTGGTATGGAAAAGCCTGGTAGTGCATCACACAAGTGTCTTTAGTAACCTGGTGAATGGGCTAAAGAACCAGAGAGAGGTGGACTCAGACCCATAAGCCACTATATCTACTGCATTTATGGTGGAAAGTATGAGTCCGTCAAACCCCACCAAAATTCTACTATACAGCCATATAAGTGCTACCTGTAGCCATGAGGGTTATTGGGGTGGTAGAAAGGGAGGTCTAGTAGGTTTGGGGGAGTTTTGGAGGGCTCAGCATAAATTAGATGGGTATATGGTGAGATGTACTTCTGGCACCCTTTATGTGAAGTTCACAGCAGTGCCCTCTAAGGTGTCCCACTGCTCTGTTGGCATGTCTGTGTGGCTAGTCCATCACAGTGATGGCCACTTCCACATCAAAATGGTCTGGATTTGGCCATTGATGGCCACTCCCACATCCAAATAGTCAGCATCCAAATAGTCCATCACAATGATAGACACTCCCACATCCAAATGGTCTGGATTTCTTTGGTCGAAAATGGTGTATAAAGTTAGGCTCTCTAAGGATTGGATGTCCTATCAGCCTAGATGTCCAAGTAGATGATTTTCAAAAAAATATATGTTTGGACATCTAGCGGTTCAGCTTTCAAAAATGGACGATTCTGTACTTCAGACTTTGGATATCTGGCAGGAAACATCCAAATCGGACTTAGACGTCCTTTTCAAAAATAGCCCTCCACATTGTATTTACTTGCGATCCTCTAAGATCTAAGTTCTAAAACCCTGAACTATACAATACCGACATGCAAGAAACCAGGCTAGGTACTACAAAAAATAAAATTAATTTATTCCTACAACAAGTGACAACTAAAGTGATCAGTGTAATAAAAGTGTGAACTTATGTACTGAACAAGCTAGGGTACTCAACACAATAAACCATGTTGCACTATTACATAGATACTCATTTCAGAGTAAGCAGGCTTAAAAATTTTGCCTCCTAGGATCTTCCACTAGGTATTCTGTATTAGAGAGCTATATACAACTTTCAGTGAAGAGATGTCTTCCTTGAGAGGTGCTGCAGGAACTCTGGACTAATGCTTAATGTAGAGTCAGTATGAGGGAGCCCAGCAGAGGTACAAGCTGCCAAAGGCAGGAACTGAACACCGGAGTTCTTCAGCTCATGTTGCAATCCAGGAACCTTAGCTCCTCGCTTTGAGGCACTCAGAAAGTTCTGGCTCCTTGGTGGTTAGAAGGTCATCTTGCCACGTTCTCAATCTCTCCCTTAGTACAGGCAGCGTCCCGTTGGACTGGAAAACGGCTAACGTCATTCCACTCCACAAGAAAGGCTCAAGGATGGAGGCAGTGAACTACAGACCAGTGAGTCTCACATCAATAGTGAGCAAACTAATGGAAACTCTAATCAAACGCCAATTGGATACGATCCTGAACGAGGAAAATCTACAGGATCCCTGTCAACATGGATTTACTAAGGGGAGATCCTACCAATCCAACCTGATCAGCTTCTTTGACTGGGTGACGGGGAAGCTGGATGTTGGAGAGTCTCTGGATATCGTATACCTGGACTTTAGCAAAGCATTCGATAACGTACCACAGGTTGCTGAGCAAGATGAGTTCTATAGGATTGGGTGACACATTGACGAAATGGGTTGGGAACTGGCTTGGAGGTAGGCTTTAGAGGGTAGTGGTGAATGGCACCCCCTCCAAAATGATGGAGGTGATCAGTGGAGTGCCGCAGGGCTCGGTCTTGGGCCCAATCCTATTCAACATCTTTATAAGAGACTTGGCAGAAGGGCTCTGAGGTAAAATAACATTATTCGCCGATGATGCCAAACTAAGCAATGTAGTGGGCAAAAGCACAATGGACAAAAATTCAATGCCCGACAACATGATGCACGACCTACTCCTACTGGAGCGCTGGTCTAGGACCTGGCAACTCAGCTTCAATGCCACAAAATGCAAAGTCATGCACCTAGGCAGCCAAAATCCATGCAAGACTTATACCCTTAATGGCGAGATCCTAACAAGAACTGTAGCAGAACGAGACTTAGGGGTGATCGTCAGTGAGGACATGAAGGCTGCCAATCAAGTGGAGCAAGCTTCATCCAAGGCAAGACAAATCATAGGTTCCATACACAAGAGTTTCATCAGCCGTAAGCCTGAAGTCATTATGCCATTGTATAGATCCATGGTGAGACCCCACCTGGAATACAGTGTGCAATTCTGGAGGCCGCATTATCGCAAGGATGTGCTGAGACTGGAGTTGGTCCAGAGAATGGCCACCCGGATGGTCTCGGGACTCAAGGATCTCCTGTACGAGGAACGGCTAGATAAATTACAGCTATACTCACTCGAGGAACGCAGAGAGAGGGGAGACATGATCGAGACGTTCAAGTATCTCACGGGCCGCATCGAGGCGGAAGAAGATATCTTCTTTTTTAAGGGTTCCACGGCAACAAGAGGGCATCTGTGGAAAATCAGGGGCGGGAAACTGCACGGTGACACCAGGAAATTCTTTTTCACTGAAAGGGTGGTTGATCGCTGGAATAGTCTTCCACTTCAGGTGATTGAGGCCAGCAGCGTGCCTGATTTTAAGGCCAAATGGGATTGACACGTGGGATCTATTCACAGAGTAAAGGTAGGGGAGGGTCATTAGGGTGGGCAGACTAGATTGGCCGTGGCCCTTATCTGCCGTCTATTTCTATGTTTCTATGTTTCTAAGGTTATGATGCAGTCCTATTCCAGAGTTGCATCAGATGAACGAGCTACAAACAGTTCTTACTTAGGAACAAATGTGGGCCAAAGTTCATTCTGCTTTAAAGCACAGTCTTTGAATCTGAAGCAGGAGGTTGTGAAGCTCTGTATGGAGCCTATAGGCAAGGGTTTTACCCTTATTGTGTGTATGCATACTGATTTTTCTCACTCCATTTTTTATTTAAAATATTTCTAAACAGCTCTATCGAATTGTTCTAGGTATACAAGTTATTTATTTATTTAATTGAAATTCTTTGTAAACTACTTACGGCCTCTTTTACAAAGCCGCGCTAGCGGCTGCACTGACGTTCCCGAAGCCCATAGAGATTTAAAGGGCTTTGGGGCTGTTGCCGCATGGCAGCCGCTAGCATGGCTTTGTAAGAGGCCGTTAAATTTTAACTATATTGGTGACAGATCAAATAAAATTGAACTTGTCATCTGGCAGATCAGTATATGTAAGTTCCAAATGGTTTATGGTTTGTTTATTTATAATCCGCTTTTTACAAGGCAAAGTATAACAATACACACATAATATTACTTCACAAACAGTTCAGAAATCTTACAAAAAATAGAAATATACATCATATTCAGCATAAAATCAAAATAAAATACCAGCCTGACAAAAATAACAGCACCAATCATTTCTCCTATACCAAAAATCAATCTCAAGTAACCTAATACAACTCAGGTTTTCAACGACCAACATCTCATACTGTATATTTCATACAACAAAACAGATGTCTTTTCAATAATTTCTTAAATGCATCCAAATGTTGAGCCTATTCCTCTCTTCGGACCACAACATGAAAATGCCCCCAGTCTCACAGCATGCAGGTTCAGCTCTTTTCTTGATGGTATCGCAAGATCTTGTTGTGTTGCCAAGCGTAGCTTGTGCAACCCAATGTAAGGAAATACACTGTCCATCAGATATTGGGGGTCACACCCTTGTATACTCAGGTCAACAGGTAGTAGTAATTTGTACTTACTGTGTTTCCCCAAAAATAAGACACTGTCTTATATTAATTTTTTTGCCCAAAAAAGGCACTAGGTCTTATTTTCAGGGACGTCTTATTTTTTTCACGTAAAATGATAATATCTCTCTTTCTCTCCTCTGCCCCAATTCTTCCTATTTCATTTCTCTCCCCCACATGCACATCTTTCCTTCCCTCTCACCCATCCCCTTGTGCAGCATCTTTCTATCCCTCCCTTTCATTCCTTGATCAGCAGAACCCTTGCAGCTTCTTTCCCTCCCTTCCTCCCATCCCCCATGTAGCATCTTTCTATCCCTCCCCACCACACGCACACACCTCACATCCCCCCCACCGACCCATATCTCTCTCCCAACCGAACCGCGAGACCAAAATAAATACCTTATAACAAACTGGCAATGTCGGCAGCAATCTAGACAGGCTGCTTCGCGGCCTTCTATTGTGCGGGTGTTCCTCTGCCACGTTGCTGCTGCTGGTGACTAGGGCTTATTTTGTGGGGTAGGGCTTATATTAAGACCTACCCCGAAAATCATGCTAGGGCATATTTTCTGGGTAGGTCTTATTTTCGGGGAAACACGGTAATTCTGAACTCAATATTCAGCCAAGAAAGCTTGATATAATAATCTGTTACATATTCATTTTTCTGGAGTCAAAATAACACCCTGATAACAGAGTTTTATGCTATCTGCAAACCATTCAACACCACCCCCGGAACACCTAACAGTACCACATTACAGTAATCAAATAAAAACAACACTAGCACCTGGAGTATACTTTTGAAATCCCTCCACGACACATAATGGTACAGCTTACTTACTAAGCGCAGTTTGTATTACACCCTTTTGATCAAACCTGACACATGCTGCCTAAATGTTAGATGTGAATCCAGAACAACACCAAGATAACAAATTTCCAAGAGCAAATGTCTTGTTGGCAAAATTCCAGTAGCAAAGGAATCAGAAAATCCTGATGCAATGAGAAACAGGACTGTGATTTAACTATATCATAGAATATTTTCCTCAGGAGGGAAGAATTAAGGGAAAATGGGGAGGAACGGCTCTATGCATTAGGAACACAAAGGAGCTCATTTTCAAAAGAGAAAAATGTCCAAAAAGTGGCATAAAGAGGCAGATGGATGTTTTTCTCCTCAAACCCTTCCAAGTCATTATTTTTGAAACCTATTGTCTAGATAGTTTGTCAGTAGTTCATCTAAATTTCAAGGGGGCATGTTAGAGGCATGGTGTGGGTAGAACAAGGGTGGGCTTATGACTTGGATGATTTTCTGCCATAATCAAACATTTCAGAATACATCAGTCTATCTCCAAATTTAATTCTGCCAGAGTTACTGTATTTAATATGAAAATCCACCGCTGTTCCCACAGTACATATATGTTTAAATGAACATAGATCAAGAATCTCAACCAGATCCTTACAAGCTCCACTGGTTCAGCATTGGCAGGATTTTAATCATAACCTGAGTGATATCAAATGGAGAGTGATAATTGAAGAGTAGGAGGGTGGTAATTATGAACGACTGCTGAATTATAGGGAACAGCGGTGGATTATCATATTAAATACAGAAACTCTGGCAGAATTAAGTTTGGAGATAGACTGGATGACACTCATTTGAATCTACAGAAAGAACAGACTTCAGCTAGAAGACGTTGAAAACATCAAAGAGGGATATGTACGAAGCTATCCAATGATGTAGCATGAATCCTGTGATGTCAATAACAAGACTTATTTGAATAAGAAGAAACGCTACCACTACTTTGGTAAAGCATAGAGTGGTGTGAACAGCTATTGAGCCACTGAATTTAAGAAAGTTTTAATATGGTGTTTAAAAAAATGCACTGGGAGAATTGTAAGATCTACTTGTGATGAAGTAACGCAGAACATTTTTGTTGCAGGAGACAGCCTTGATATACCGTAGTCTTAAGGTGAAACATGTCAGAGTGAGTCCTCCAACCGATAATGATTTAAAGATTTAAAAGATTAAAGATAGGTGGTGATTTTTCAAAAAGTACATTTTTTTTTTTTTTAAAGAATGATTTAAAATGAGCAGTTATTAAAATAATGGATCAATGACAATTTTAGTGTGGTTGCTCTAGTCTAAAGTATGAGGAGAGACTAAAAAGGTTAGGGCACTTCAGCTTGGAAAAGAGACGACTGAGGGGAGATATGATTGAAGTCTACAAAATCCTGAGTGGAGTAGAACGGGTACAAGTGGATCGAATTTTCATTCTGTCAAAAATTACAAAGACTAGAGGACCCTTGATGAAGTTACAGGGAATTACTTTTAAAACCAATAGGAGGAAATATTTTTTTCACTCAGAGAATAGTTAAGCTCTGGAACGCGTTGCCAGAGGTTGTGGTAAGAGCGGATAGTGTAGCTGGTTTTAAGAAAGGTTTAGACAAGTTCCTGGAGGAAAAGTCCATAGTCTGTTATTGAGAAAGACATTGGGGAAGCCACTGCTTGCCCTGGATCAGTAGCACAGAATGTTGCTACTCCATGGGTTTTGGCTGTTCGTATGCTCTTATTTGTGCCACTTATATTGTAACATCACTGGTGAGGTTATGACATCAGAATCTCAGCTCTGGAATGTTGCTCTCATTGGGGTTCCGGAATCTTGTTATTTGTTGAGATGCTGGAATGTTGCTACCCCCTGGGTTTTGGCCAGGTATTAGGGGCCTGGATCGGCCAATGTGAGAACGGGCTACTGGGCTTGATGGACCATTGGTCTGACCCAGTAAGGCTATTCTTATATTCTTATGAGCATACTGCATGGACTTCCAAAGATCCAGTTCTCACAGACATTAAATTATTAGGTTGCACAGTATTTTGATTTGGATATTTAAGGTGCTAAGAAAAATATATTGTTGATATAAACTTGACCAGAATAGTATTCCAGTACACTTGTATGTGTTGAACTATTTTTCTGCTCAAACCTTCGGCTGTTGACATACAGGTTGGTTACTGCATTGGCGAGCAGAAATTTTATGCTACACTTATATTAGGAAGCAATATGCTAAGTTATCAACACATGGCTCTAATGCAAGCTTGCTGTATTAGCCCCAGATCAGACACTGATTCCATTTGCTGAGCAACGTGTGTTGAATATCTTCGGAAAAGAGGAAAGCTTATCAGTTAAATTGATATTCTATGCGGCCCTTTTACTAAAGCTTAGAATACACTAACAGAATAAGCATGCACTAACCCCTGAATTCTATGTATTGTGCTTTGAGTTGCATGTGCAAATTTGGGCCCAATTTGCACATGCAACTTAATTGAATGAGTCAATTAGCACTGATAATTGGCTTTTTAACAAGCAATTATTAGCATTAATTTGATTTAATGTGTACATGTGCATACATTTAGGCGTAGGATCCGTTCTTAAATTTTATACGCAGTACCAAAAAAGGGATGTGGAAATGGAAAAGTCATGGGTGGATCAGGGGCATTCTTTACATTTATGTGTGTAATTACAGAATAAGAGGCATCTATGCCTGAGTTTATAGGCAGTCCCCGGGTTAAGAATGGGTTCCGATTTTTAAACCGTTCTTAACTTGAATTTGTATGTAACTCGGATCCTAGTATTCTTCCCACCTTCTCCACCTCCTTGAGGCCCCTCTTTCCATCCATCTCACTGTTCCCTCTCCACCACCACTCCAAAATTATTCCCTCTGATCTCTCTCTTCCCCATGCATCTCTGCCTCACTCCTCTCCCACCACCATGTCCAATAATTTTCCCTCCCTCCCTAAGCCCAACAATTCTCCTCTTTCTTCATCTCCCCATGTGCACCATCTCTCTTTCCCTCTCACCTCAGCATCTCTTTCCCTCACTCCCTCCATTCTTCCATCCTATATGCTCATGCTCCCCTCCCTCCCTTCTTTGTCCTACGTTCATGCCCCCTCCCTCCTTCCTTCCATCCTTTGTCTGATGTTTGAGCTCCCTCCCTCCTGTGTCCAAACATGCCCCTCTCTCTCTCCCTCCCTCCCTCCCTCCCTCCATTCTGTGCCCCAAATAAGTTCTTCTCTCTGGCGAGTGTTTTCCTTCTTCTGGCCAGCTCCCTCCTACTTGCAGCCACAGTCGTTTCTCTACACAAAGCCGCGGGCAGCAGCTCCTATGCACGTCCCAAGACGTAGGAAGCTCCTTCCATATCAGAGGGAAGACATCCAGCTCAACTGCAGGACACGCATAGGAGCCACTGCCCGCAGCTTTGTTTATTTAAAATTATTTGTAGCCCGCCTATTTACAGAGAAACAACTGCGGCTGGAAGGAAAATGGGGCTGGCCAGAAGGTAAACACCTGCCAGAGGGAGGCACATACTTGGGGGCACAGAATAGAGGGAGTGAGGGACAGAGAGGGGCATGTTGGAACTCGGGAGGAAGGGATGCATTGGGACTCGGGTGGGAGGGGGTTGCGTTGGGATCCCGAAGGTAGACTAGGACACACGTTCGTAAGTACGAGTCTAACATAACATAGTAACATAGACCTGACACTACCAGATCCGCCCACATACTCAAAACTATCTTTCCCCTCGTTGAAAGGCATCATGTATGCTGGTAAATTAGGGAAATCCCTTTTCTTCAAATTCACTGAGCTTTGGAATAACCTCCCTGCCCCGCTGCAGAACATTCCAATTATTCCGAAAGCATCTGAAAACCTGGCTTTTCTCCAAAAAGTAAAGCTATCTATTTAAAATGTAAAGCTAGCTATCCTCTTCATAAACTCTAATTACTTATTATGTCCTTCCCTCATTTATTGAATTACCTGTAAACCATGCTGAGCTCTATCTTTATGGAGATGATGCGATATACAAACTTAAGGTTTAGTTTAGTTTAGTTTAACATAGTAGATGACTGCAGATAAAGACCCGAATGGTCCATCCAGTCTGCCCAACCTGATTCAATTTAAATATTTTTTTTTCTTCTTAGCTATTTCTGGGCAAGAATCCAAAGCGCTACCCGGTACTGTGCTTTGGTTCCAAAAACGGGGACTGCGTGTACATGTATTTGTACCACATTTCTGTTGGTGCAAATGGCCATGCCTAAACTTAGGCGCAGCTTCTAAGCATAAGTGCTATTCTATAAACAGTACCCAAATTTAGGTGCTCTATAGAATAGCACTTAAGCGATTTTTTTTCAGCACCCATTTTTTAGGTGCTATATATAGAATTCAGCTCTAAATGCTAAGAACCCATGGGTATAAAAAGGGCTTCTTAGTATTTAGTGTGTGTTAATTCCATTAGCGAGTTATAACCTTTAATACAAGAGCCCCTATGTGTTTTAGATGTTGGAGCTTAAGATAAAGAACAGAGAGTAGGACAATTGAGAAAGTGAAATATCTGAGTGCCCTAGCTCTAAATTGAAACCAGTTCTTAGTGCTTTTAAATGCCAATAAAACACCCCCAATACACCACAAAGCAATGTAAATAGATACTTGTTGAACAAATGCCAAATAAAACCCAACAGTGGCGTAACGAGGGAGGTTGATACCTGGCATCATTGCGTTGTGTGTCCCCCACTCCCCACATACCTCTTGAAATGTTCACCAGCACAAGCAGCATCTTCCACCCGTTGCTCGCACCGGCCTCTGCTCCCTTCTGATGTCACATCCTGATCCCACAACCAGGAAGTGACCTGAGAAGGGAGCCGAGGCCGGCGCGAGCAGCACGCGAAAGAGAGGAGTAGTGGTGCCGATCCTGGTATCCCCCATGAAGAAAGCACCCTTCCCCTTACTATACCACTGAAACCCACCACTTCCCTCACCTTTCCCCAGGCTTCCCTTGAACCATCTACTCAGATTTTGTGTCTTTCCATGTTGAAATCATCTTCAACTTATCAAGAAGTGAAATTCATTCCTGTCGAGACATAGGCAAAACTTGCCCCTTGGAAGACATTTATTCCGAAGAAAAAGCAGAAATATAATCATAATTACGATTAAAAAATAGTTTTCGTAAAATAAATTCTACAAGGAACTTGTGAGAAAGGAGGATTTTTCACAAAGCTCTTATTAAGCCATCTGCATAGCAAATGAATCACTGCTAAAGGAATAAGACAAGAGTGCATCAATGCATATAATATATCTCACATTTCCAAGATACTATTAGTGCAATCAAGGCCACATACAACTGAATAAAAAATCTGAATGTGCTCGTCTTAATGTGTCTCATCATTCATCAGTAGCTTTTGTTGATGGTGATAGCTCAGCTGAGCTATCACTAACAAAAAAGCTTCTAAAACCATAACTTATACAAAAGAATCTTCCCTTGTCCTATGATTCTCTTGATTTTATGCATCTTTAAGTTTTCTACTTCAGAATAGTGGGAGACTTTGTTCCATTCAGGAATCCCAAGTATACTCGTAGAATGGAGTTACATATTTATTTAAGAAGAGGCATGCTCTGCTGGAAATAGAAAAATGGTTGAGTCAGCATATTTGCTACTTGTGAGCAGTAGAGAGACGCGGGGACAAAGATTCATCTGTCACCTCACCTCACCTGCGTTTTCATCCCTGTCACCTTGCCATCCCTGCAGTGAAGCACATTTTTCACCCCTTCCCCTCACCATCCCCAAATTTTTCATCTCCGTCCCCACAGTCTTAATTTTCTTCCCTGCATCTCCCTCACTCAAAGTAGAAAGATGATTTTATGCAATCTTATGGGATTAAGGCACTGCAATAAATAAGTCGGTGGTGGTGGTGGGGTTTCTAACTTTTATTTTTATTGAAAAAACATCAGTATAAGAACATAAGATTTGCCGTTGGTGGGTCACACCAGTGGGCTATTGTGCCCAGTTGTGAGGCATGTGCACAGAAAGCCAAACAATTCAATACCAGTGATATTTTAGTCCAATCACTTTAGTTCTATCATAACATAACATCATACTTCTTAACTGCGTAACCATAAGTTCTACGCGGTGTACAAAAGATTTTTTTTAAAATTAAGAACAATTTAAGGATGACGAGAGAGAAATTATTTAATCAAGTATTTTGAAAAGAGATAGGTTTTCAGTTAAGTTCTGAAATGTTTGTAAGAATGGGCTTCAAGCAATAATAATCGAAATTCTTTATCTTGTGAAGCTGCTTGGAGTGCTAGAATATGGTCGTGAAATTTCTTACTTTTACAGCCCTGTATTGCACAAAACATATCAAGAACAGTCCTCAGAATATCACACAAATAATTTACCCCCTCTTTTACAAAGGCATAGCGCAGGTTTTAGCTCCGGCAGCGGTGGTAACTGCTCCGACACTCATAGGAATTCTATGAGCATTGGAGCAGTTACCGCTGCTGCCGGAACTAAAACCCGCTCTATGCCTTTGTAGAAGAGGGGGTTAGTGCTTTTTCTCCAGTGTAAAAGTAAACCAATAGCACATAACTTAGTGCTTTTCTCAGTGTGAAGGCAAACCAAACAGCATAAATAGCCAATGTCCATTTTCAAGCAACAATACAAAGCCAACAAATAAAGAAAAAAAAAATTAATAAGAACATAAGAATTGGCATACTAGGACAGACCAAAGGTCCATCCTGTTTCCAACAGTGGACAACACAAGTCAGAAGTACCTAGCTAGATCCCAAGTTGGAAAACAGATTTTATACTGCTTATCCTAGAAATAAGCAGTGGATTTCCCCAAATCATCTCAATAACACAGAAACATAGAAACAGGAAGGCCGATAAAGGCCAAATGGCCCATCTAGTCTGCCTATCCCCAGTAACCATTATCTCTTCACTCTCTGAGAGATCCCACGTGCCTATCCCAGGCTCTCTTGAATTCAGGCACAGTCTCTGTTTCCACCACCTTCTCCAGGAGACTGTTTCACGCATCTACTACCCTTTCTATAAAAAAGTATTTCCTCAGATTACTCCTGAGCCTATCGCCTCTTAACTTCATCCTATACCCTCTCATTGCAGTTTCCTTTCAAATGAAAGAGACTCGACTCATGTACATTTATATTACATAGGTATTTAAACGTCTCTATCATATCTCCCCTCTCCCGCCTTTCCTCCAAAGTATACAGATTGAGATCTTTAAGTCTGTCCTCATATGCCTTATCACGAAGACCACACATCATTTTAGTAGCCTTCCTCTGGACTGACTCAATCCTTTTTGAAGGTGCGGCCTCCAGAATTCTACACCATAGAATTGTTCAACTTGGTTACAAATTTATTTGATACCACACGCTATACTCAACCCAGCAAACAATCTAGCACAGGACTTTGACTCAAAAATTTAAAACTTATGGAATAACTGCTCAGCAAATGACATATATGAGCATCAAATAGTTAACAGACAAGGAAATGAAACACCAGCGGATATGATCTGGAACTCCTTTCAAGATTTAGAATGGAATAATTACATCAAATTATACAAGAAGTACACTAAACCATACTGCATTTTGGACTCCTGTCCCCCAGAAATTATGAAAACAGCCCCATTAGACTTTAAACTAACATTATTGAATCATTTGACCGAATATTTAAAAAATGGAAAATTCCCTACTAATAATGGTCACATTATAATAACCCCAATTCCAAAAAATCGTAAAGAATCACTAGCATTAGTAACCAACTACAAACCAGTAGCATCCATTCCATTTTTTGTAAAAATCATGGAAGGATTAGTACACACCCAGTTGATGGAATATCTTGATCAGTTCTCTCGCCTACATGAAACTCAATCTGGTTTCAGACCTTTGTTTAGCACTGAAACAGTAATTGCAGCCATCTTGGATAATTTACGCTCCTTGTTTAGCAGGGACCTTAATGCCCTGATTATGCAATTTGATATGAGTTCCGCCTTTGACTTAGTAGACCATGTGAAATTGTTACAATGCTTAGATGCAATTGGTATCACAGGAGAGGTGTTAAACTGGTTCCGAAGCTTCCTTATGTCCCGCACCTATCAAGTTCATTTTAATTACAATCTCTCGGACACCTGGAGTAACCTATCTGGCGTCCCACAGGGGTCACCACTATCCCCATTGCTTTTCAATGTTTACATGTCATCATTAGGTGCGCAACTGTCTCAACTAGGGATAAAATTATTCAGTTACGCAGACGACTTTACGATCATCATCCTATTCACCACCTCTCTCTCAGAAGTTACTCCCATGGCAACAGAAGTACTAAATTCGATGGAACAATGGATGACTGAATTTAGACTGAAGCTTAATTCAGAAAAAACAAAATTCTTCGTAGCTTCGTCACACCCACTAGATACTAAAACACCACTGTGCATCAACAAACTTAGTTACCCTATTCAACCCACTATGAAGGTTCTGGGAGTAACGCTGGACCAGGGTCTAACCATGAAAGACCAAGTGGACCCTTTGGTTAAAAAGGAATTTTTACTCTCTGGAATCTTCGGTCCATTAGAGCATATTTTGATGCATCATCATTTACAATCTTGGTACAAACCCTCATACTGAGCCAACTGGATTACTGCAATATCGCCTATCTGGCAATTTCCCAGAAGAATATGCAGCGATTACAACTAGTGCAGAATGTGGCAGTCAGGCTGATCTTTGGGTTGAAGAAGTTCGATCATATAGCTCCCTCCTACCGACTCCTGCATTGGCTGCCGATGGAGACACGTGTGAAGTTTAAATTTGGCTGCTTTTGCTTTAAGGTACTATTCGGCCTAGCCCCCAAATACATAACCGACCTATTCTCCTTTTCAACTTGAATTTTGTTTCTCCCCCGGTTAGAGGATGTAAATTTAAAAG
Source organism: Geotrypetes seraphini (assembly GCF_902459505.1). Lineage (NCBI taxonomy): Eukaryota > Metazoa > Chordata > Amphibia > Gymnophiona > Dermophiidae > Geotrypetes > Geotrypetes seraphini. The sequence goes on from NC_047086.1 coordinate 53,663,732, forward strand.
ACATCACCAACAACTTCTCTCTTATCAAGCAACATTATGGGGCAATGATCTGAAGCAATTACTTAAGCTTGCCAATACCTATGGGGAATTTAGGAGACACCTGAAAACATATCTGTTCTTAAAGTACATAGGAAACTGATTTGCACAATCTCTCCCACAATAACTGATCTCTAGAGCTGTTAATCAATAGATATTAACTATGTTAATTCTACTCAATCTGTAACATTTATAATCATTGTAAACTGCATAGAACTTCATGGTCCTGCAGTATATAAACTGTTATTATTATTATATTCTAAACGAGATCTCACCAAAGTCTTATTTCAACATGTAACCATCTGGAAAAGGTTCTTGGACATTTTCTGCATTTGGACATCCACTGAGGAGGAGCTAAGAAAGTTCCTGTAATGATTGAATCAGATCAATGTTAATATTAACTTTACCAAGTCCGATAGAATAATCACTCTTCAATAAATATTCAACAAACTTGATCATTTACTTCAAACTGTTTCAAACATACGATATATTGGGTGTTGAGGCAGTAGTGTTGGAGTTTGTTTCCTCTGTTATTGCCTTCATGTCTCTAAGCATAAGTTCTATCAGCAGTTGATGTACGTTTAAAATAGCTTATTGTAAATGACTTGAAGAGTGATTATTCTATTGGACTTGATAGAATCTCTTTAGTCACTCAATACTTATAATATATTGAGTCAATTGCCCCCATCTGTAAATATTAACTTTACAGCTACTATTGAGACAAGAGAGATTGCATTTTTTGATATAAAGATTATGAAACAACAGAACTCCCTTTTAACAACTATATTTAGAAAACCATCTGACAGGTATAGTCTATTAAGGTTCCATAGTTTTCATCCGGAGAAATGTTGTGACATGACCATTACTTGTTGTTTATTCTGTGCTTGAAAATAAATAAAACTTTTTGAACTTAAAAAAAAAAGAACTTACCAATTAGTCAGTTTCTCCGTCTTAGATGGATTTGTCATTCAATGGAGGAATTTCTTAGCCAGGCTAAAGAATTGAAAACACGTTTTTATCAACGAGGCTACCCTAGAGTGGTAGTCCAACAAGCCTATTTAAGAGCAAAATATGCGCATCGTGAGTTGTTGGTACAATATAAACATCGAACAGAAGAGACAGAAACCATTGCTTTTGTGCAAAAATATTCCACCTTAGCCTCTCAGATCACTCAAATTATTATGAAACATTGGCATATTGTTACTGTGGCCATTCCTAATATAGGAAAAAAACCTATTTTTGCATTCAAACTTGGCAGAAATATAGGGGAACAGGTTAATCATAGTATTATTAAGGAAACTGTCTCCACAGTACAGGGATACCATTCAGATTGTGGACAATGTCAGTGGTGTGCGTCCACTCTGGTAGGGGAATGTTGGACTCACCCCATCACCAAGAAAATATATTATTCAAAAAATTGCACTGACTGTAATTCTATGTTTGTTATCTATCTGATTCAATGCCCTTGTCCGAAACTGTACATGGGGCGTACTACGCGATCCATTACAACCAGACTAACTGAACACAAGTCTAGAGTTAATACTCAAAGTGAAAATGCGCCGCTCATCCGACATTGGATGTTATGAAAACATACTTTAAAGGACTTCAAGTGGAGAGTATTGGAATCTGTGAATATTGGGTGGGAGGGTGTCAATATGGAACACATTTTGAATATTAAAGAACTGTGTTGGATTTTCGAGTTAAATTCAATGCAGCCTAAGGGATTAAATCTAACCTCCGATTGCTTGACACTGGCTGTATAAAGTAGACCCGTAAATAAAATTGTTTAATAGCTCTTTAAAGTGCTGTTAGGCTGTCTATGAGGGCGGGCTCTATTGAGTTCCCCATCGGACATGTGGGGGGGTGACGTCATGGGGTTGCCCTATTTAACTGCCGAGAAAAACGCCATGACCATTTTGGCTCAGTAGCGGCAGTAATGAATAAGCAAGCGTTAACAGCACACTGGTAAGAATGTGATAGTTTGTAATGTTTTACTGGAAGTATATAACGCTGTATAGAGTAGGTCTTGGCCGACAGTATCTAATTTTAACTTTTTATTGCAGTATCTTCCCGCCTTGAAAAAGAGTAGCGATATGCGTCGGCAATGGGGATGAACAGATACTAAAAGCTAAGTACCTGTATACCTAATATATCTAAGGATATGAATGAATAAGAGAAATAAATAAAAATATAAAATTAAAAAATCATTTTAAAAATAGTATATGCTCCAGCAGGATTGATGAGGAATTAAGCCACCTGAAGTTAAGATACTCGGTGGTGGTCTGAGGATCCTTGAAGACTGGAGTTTTGTTCTTGGCACAATAGGGAATGTGTATTATATACTGGGATTTTCCTTTTTGAAGAACACTTTGGACTCCTTTTACTAAGGTGCGCTAGCGTTTTTAGCGCGCGCTAAAGATTAGCGCATGCAAACCACGCACTACACAAAAAATACTAATGCAAGCTCTATGGAGGTGTTAGCATTTAGCACGTAAGATATTATAGTGCACGCTAAGCGTGCGCTAAAACCACTAATGCACCTTAGTAAAAGGAGCCCTTTAAGATTGTGATTTAGGCAGTATTTCTTTAATAAGTCATTAACTATTTTTTCTGAAGCCCTCCAAGTACCTACAAACCCAAAATGTGGCCCTGCAAAGGGTTTGAGACCACTGTTCTAAACCCTTTACACGCATAACAAGCATGTTAAACATGGGTTACCTAGGTTACAGAATTGCCTTTCATATGTGATCGTGGTGCTAAGCAGAGAAAATTGTGAAAGAATGGAGGGGTTTCTCAGGAGATAAGAGAAACAGCAAAAATGTCAGATTCTCTGAATGCTTGATTTTACATGATTAAGTACCTACTTTTGTTTGCTTTTGAAATCATTTCACTCCTATTTCCCCTGTGAATGCGCTAAAGTAGGAAAACCATTGTTCCTCTAATAGACTTTGAGACCCTCCTCTTTGCCAGCTGAGGGTGCCCATACAGTACAGTTAAAAATGTGAGCCAGCTGCTCATTTTCTGTGGTGTAATTGTGTGCCTAAGTATAAAGAGCTCAGGTTAAAGTGAGTAATGAGGTATGGTGAACACTGCAGGACATAACGGAATATTTATTCCTCCTTTCCTCTTGTTTGCTGCCATTTTTTACTTCACATTTCTCTGCACACTGAGGTGAAGTAATTTGCCTTATTGAGTTTAATGCAGTGAAAGTGGCAGTCTGAAGCCTAAATCCATGCTTTGCTCTTGGTTGACTGAACAATATAAATACAGAATTTTTATAGCTTTCTGGGGTTTTTTTTTTTTTTTCTTCTTGCCCACAATCTCTCTCTATAGAGTAGAGCACTGGTTAGAAATGATTATCTTTCCTTAGTCAGTGTCTGATTGCTGAACATACTTAGAGTGTTGACGTGCCATTTATCTCATGATTAAATATGTTTTACTACAATGATTGCAATAAAGGGTTGATTCTCCAAGGTTAACAGGCTATGGAGATTTTCATGACTAAGACATTGCAAAATTAAAGTAAGATTATGTAGCCTCAATATATGGCTCTTACTCCCAAAAATTAAGATGTCCACCCATTTGTCCCCTGGCACAACCATTTAAAATGAATGTCGAGTACCAATAACAGCATGCTCTATTTGCATACTCTTTCATGATATAAAATGCATGCATGCCCATGTGTTAATTTTTTTTTTTTCTTCTTCAATTAAAAGCTTTATTGAGGCTTCAGGCGCATCCAAAGGCACGAAAAGCAAAAACAAGCAACATACAGTGCTTCTAATAAGCACACAAAAGGAAGCACAAGATGCCTGAAACTTCTAACAGTGGTGGCTAGCTATGAACAGTCAACAGCCGAAAATTCCCATGAGTGATTTTTAACGCATGCACATCTATCAGGAAAGAACATACATTATGTGCAAAGAGCACACATGATGTGTACATATTAGGCCTCATTTTATAAGTGGCACGTAGGTTAGCTGCCTAAGGAATCGGAGAAGCAGGGCAGGCGAGAGTGAGGGGCAGAGGTGAGAGCTAGCTCTGCCCACCCCTCTGACGTCAGCCAGGCACCGATCCGAAGCTCCCGCCTTAGCGAGAGCGCCTTTGCGAAGGGCCTTGCAAGGGACGAGTATCTACTATCAAGAACACCGAGGAGGACTGAACGGTAAGGAAGTGACAAACACAGAAGGTAAGGAAGAGACAGACGCCAAGGGAACAAACCCACACATACAATCAAGGTGAGGTAGAGCGGAGACAGCACACACAAAAGAGACAGCAAGGCAAGCAACATAAGGAAGCAGCAGGCAAGGGACACAAGCACACATGAGGGAAGCAAGAAATGGAAGCCCAAGGAAGTCAGAAGGTGAGCTTTCCGGTCTTCTGTATCGGCTGCAATATGTATGACTACCTCCCTTCGGGGATCCAGGCATACATTTGCAATCGATGCATGGAGATGGATAGCTTGAAATTTCAGGTAAGACTATTGGAAGGAACAGTGATGGAACTCGAAGACAGAATCCGAGCACAGGAGAAGATTCTAGTGGAGTACAGCCCAAACGACGAGGTCAAGGAACTAGAAATGTTCATAGAGGAAGCTCATCAGCACCACGTAGAGATCCCAGGGCTGGAAAACTGTACTCAGGAAACCCATGTGAGGAGAGAAGACACCCATGCAAACACAGAAGAAACCGAAGACGAGGTAGGAGACAACCGCACACCAGGAGGAATAGTGAGAGCACAGGAAGACATCGCCCCACCCAAAGAACAGGAAACAATTTCAAGAGTATCATTGGAGGAAGAAGACTGGCCCTACTCCAAGGACGTGGACCTACGCCCCCCAAGGAACTCCCAAATAAAGAAGATGGGGATCATCGTAGGCGACTCCATTATACGACATGTGGACAGCCACACCGCAGGAGGAAGAGAGGACAGAGTCGTCACCTGTCTGCCTGGAGCAAGAGTGAAGGATGTGACCAACAGGATCTCCAGGATCATAGATGGCGCAGGGGGAGAGGACACCGCTGTGCTTATCCACTAGCAACCTCCAACTGCGGCAAGGAGACCAAGTTCCTGGAGGTGCTAGGGGATTGCTTCCTGGAACAAATGGTAAAAGAGCCGACAAGAGGCAACGCCACCTTGGACTTGGTCCTAAATGGCCTCACGGGACCGATAACAGAAGTGGAAGTCATGGTTCCACTGGGAACGAGTGATCACAATGTAATCAACTTTAAACTTGACATCGGGAAAGGGAAACATGCCAAAACCTTAACCACCACCTTAAACTTTAAAAAGGGTAAATACGATCGCATGAGAGCCATGGTAGAAAAATGACTCGAGAAGATGGTGGACAAACTTGAAACGGTAGATCAGGCATGGTCCCTACTGAAAAATACTATCACAGAAGCACAAGATCTCTACATTCCGAGGATTTCCAAAGATCGGAGAACAAAGAGCAAAAGAGAACCGGCATGGCTTACCATACAGGTGAAGGAAGCCATAAAAGAAAAGAAGGACTCTTTCAAAAAATGGAAATGCATAAAGACAACCGAAGCCTGGAACAAACATAAAGATGATCAGAAGAAATGTCACAAGGCGGTGAGGGATGCCAAACAGGAATATGAGGAAAAAATAGCCCAGGAGGCCAAAAACTTCAAGCCCTTCTTTAGATACGTGAAAGGGAAAAAACCTGCAAAAGAGGCAGTGGGACCCCTGGACGACCAGGGAAGAAAAGGGTACATCAAGGAAGATAAACAAATCGCAGACAAACTAAATTCCTTCTTTGCGTCCGTCTTTACGAAGGAGGACACCTCAACAATACCTGAAGCGGAGAAAGTGTTTGCAGGAGAAATAGAAGACAGCCTCACCACAGTTGAAGTGGACTTAGACCAGATATACTATCAGATCGACAAACTTAAAAGTGACAAATCCCCTGGACCGGATGGAATTCACCCGAGAGTCTTAAAGGAATTGAAGGTTGAAATCGGAGAGTTATTGCAAAAACTTGCAAACCTGACAATCAGAACTGGACAGATACCGGACGACTGGAGGATAGCGAACGTCATGCCAATTTTCTAAAAAGGATCGAGAGGGGAACCGGGCAACTATAGGCCTGTGAGTCTTACGTCGGTCCCCGGCAAGATGGTTGAAGCACTGATCAAGGATAGCATAGTCCGGCACTTGGACGCACACGACTTGATGAAACCCAGTCAACATGGATTCAGGAAAGGGAAATCATGTTTGACGAATTTACTCCAATTTTTTGAGACCGTGAACGAGCAAATTGATAGTGGGAAGCCAGTGGACTTAATATACTTGGACTTCCAGAAAGCGTTCGACAAAGTTCTACACGAAAGACTTCTCAGGAAACTACAAAGCCATGGCATAGAGGGAGATATACAAAGATGGATAGGCAAATGGCTGGAAAACCGAAAGCAGAGAGTGGGCATAAATGGGAAGTTCTCCGACTGGGAGAAAGTGACTAGTGGTGTACCCCAGGGCTCGGTACTTGGGCCGATCCTTTTTAATATTTATATCAATGACCTGGAGGAAGGAACATCCAGTGAGATCATCAAGTTTGCAGACGATACAAAACTATGCCGGGAAATCAGATCGCAGGAGGATAGAGAGGAACTCCAGAGCGACTTGTGTCGGTTAAAAACATGGGCGGAGAAATGGCAGATGAAGTTCAATGTGGAGAAATGCAAGGTAATGCATTTAGGCAATAAGAATAAGGAATACGAGTATACAATGTCAGGTGCAACTCTGGGGAAGAGTGAACAAGAAAAGGACCTGGGTGTACTGATAGATAGGACCCTGAAACCGTCGGCACAATGCGCGGCAGCGGCAAAGAAGGCAAATAGAAAACACATTAAAAGACAATTCATTTAACATTACTTGAAGTTGAGAGTGAAATTCTGCTGGGCTAGGTAGGTATGGTTAGGGACAGAGAATAGGCAAGGTTTGACTTAGGTGTCACTAGGCATCTGTGTTAGGCACTGGTAAATTAGGCCAGGAAAACCCTGGTCTAATATGCCAATGCCTAACATTAGGATGCCTATCAGTGCCAAAGTTGAGTTAGGCGCCGCTAACAATGATTGACAGAAGAACATAAGAATAGCCTTACTGGGTCAGACCAATGGTCCATCAAGCCCAGTAGCCCGTTCTCACAGGGGCCAATTCAGGTCCCTAGTACTTAGCCAAAGCCCAAGGAGTAGCAATATTCCATACTACCGGTACAGGGCAAGCAGTGGCTTCGCCCATATCTTTCTCAATAACAGACTATGGACTTTTCCTCCAGGAAATTGATCAAACCTTTCTTAAAACCAGCTATGCTATCCGCTCTTATCACAACCTCTGGCAATGCGTTCCAGAGCTTTACTATCTCTGAGTGAAAAAATATTTCCTCCTATTGGTTTTAAAAGTATTTCCCTGTAACTTCAAGTGTCCCCTAGTCTTTGTAATTTTTGACGGAGTGAAAAATCGATCCACTTGTGCCCGTTTTACTCCACTCAGGATTTTGTAAACTTCAATCATATCTCCCTTCAGTAGTCTCTTTTCCAAGTTGAAGAGCCCTAACCTTTTTAGTCTTTCCTCAAACGAGAGGAGTTTCATCCCCTTTATCATCTTGGTCGCTCTTCTTTGAACCTTTTCTAGGGCCGCCACATCTTTCTTGACATATGGAGACTAGAATTGAACACAATACTCCAGATGAGGTCGCACCATGGAGCAATACAGAGGCATTATAACATTGTTAACCATCCCTTTTTAAATAATTTCTAGCATCTTGTTTACTTTTTTTGGCCACCGCCGTACATTGGGCAGAGGTTTCATCGTATTGTCTACGATGACACCCAGATCCTTTTCTTGGGCGCTAACCCCCAAGGTGGACCCTAGCATCAGGTATCTGTGATTTGGGTTATTCTTCCAAATGTGCATCGCTTTGCATTTGTCCACATTAAATTTCATCTGCCATATGGACGCCCAATCTTCCAATTTCCTAAGGTCTGCCTGCAATTTTTCACAACTATGCTAAATGGTGCTTAGGAGTCTGATGCTACTAGGCACTGTTTATAGAATCGGGCCCATTTTGTACTCTTAATGACATTCATTTCCACATGAAAAAAATAAAAAAACATGAACATGAAATGAAAACTTTCTGGGTGCAACAGCTGAACAGGAGTTCTTTCAGCTTTCCGGTTGGTACCATGTCTGAGTTTGGCTGAGGTCTCAGCCATCACTCTGTGGCTTTCTTCACAGTGATGCTGTCACCACAAGATGGCTTAAAAGCCGATTTTCTAAACTCAAACATAGCACTACCCAAACAACTGTGAGAACCATGCCACTATCTGTTGAAGCCTAAGAGAACAGGATAGCCTATATGCTGCTACGCAGAGAGAAGCAGCAGGGTAAGGGAGAAATCATCCTGCATGTTTCATCTCCATAATGATTTATTTTTTTAAGGGTGATCAGTAAGGGTAGATAGAAAAATGAAAGGGAGAATAGGAGAGAATGAGTAATGGAGGGGGAAAGGAAGAAAATGAGGGAACTGGAGGTAAGATCAAAGAGCAGTGAAAAGTGAAAGGGAGATAGAGAGAAGAGCTGATCGAGTGCTCAGATGAAGAAAGTAGGAGATGAGGAAACGGGAGGTATAAGACAATGAAAAGGAGTTAGGGACTGAGACGTGAGACATAGAGGGAAGTGGGTGGGGGATTGGAATGAGGTAGCTTACAGGGGAACTACAAACTCCTGAGAGACAGTGTGAAAGAGGAGTGGAAACAAGGGAAGGTGTAAAGGAAAGGAGCTGGAAAATGAGCAGGAAAAGTCAAAGAAGAAAAAAAATATGGTTTTTAATCCTTCTATTTTGGGTCAGATCATGCTTTCTCTACTTTTGAAATCAACTATATTCATTGCCAGTGAGTTTTCATCCAATTGCTAATATCCCAATATTCACTAAATTAATGGAGTGAGTAGTTACCATACAACTTATAGAGTTTCTAAATACATTTTTGATATTGCATCCTTTTCAGCACGGTTTTCAGACCCATTATAATACAGAGACTTTATTACTTTCATTGATTGTTAAGATTCAAAATTTATTAGGAAAAAAACGATAGCATCTTACTACAATTTGATCTGTCTGCAGTATTTGACATTGTCGACCATAATACATTAACGTATCTTCTTTCTCAATTAGGAATTTATGGAAATCTATTGAAATGGTTGCATGAGTTTTTGGTTACTAGATCCTATGAAGTAAACTTCAATGGAAAAGTATCTTCTGCATGGTCTCCAGGTTGCGGTGTCCCTCCGGGGTTACCACTGTCTCCAGTATTATTCAATGTTTATATGATTACACTAAACTTGTTATCTTTGGAAATAGGTAAAGTTCTTTTCACCTATGCCAATGATATTTATATATTACAAGTAGTAAATTTGGATTTGAGACATATGTCTTCTAATAGATGCTCTTGTATATCTAGACTACAAGACTGATCTCTTAAACTTCGAATGAAGCTGAATTCTACTAAAGCTAAATTATTATGTGTAACCCCCTGTTTTTCCTGGATCCTGGCAGAGGGCACAAAGTTATTTTATTTCTTGAGGACCAGAGCAGGAGCAACTTCCACAGCTGGACTCCTCAGCAAGCATGCACCAAGCTCTGCGTGCAGTACACCACCAGAGAAATAGAAAGAAATATGTTTCTTCCTGAACAGTGCAAAATATAGACAGCAGACAACTGACACTTTTCAATCACCAAACTGAAAATAAAATCACTTTTCCTACCTTTGTGGTCTGATGGTACATATGGATAGATGGGAAGGGAAGACATGGAAAAAAGTTGAATGTTAAAAGTTAATGCCAAAGACGGATGGGGGCAGAAAATGAAGAAGGAAACAGCAAATGGATAAGAAGGCCCTGGAAACAGAGTTAAGAGCACAAACAGAAGGAAGTGCAACCAGAGACTGAGAAAAGATGATTAGAAAAATAAAATCATCAGACCACAAAGGTAGGAAAAGTGATTTTATTTTCAGTTTAGTGATTGAAAAGTGTCAGTTTTCAGAATTTACATCTGCTGTCTATATTTTGCACTGTTCAGGAAGAAACATATCTCTTTCTATTTCTCTGGTGGTGTACTGCACGTAGAGCTTGGTGCATGCTTGCTGAGGAATCCAGCTGTGGAAGTTGGCTCCTGCTCTGGTCCTCAAGAAATAAAATAACTTTTTTGTGCCCTCTGCCAGGATCCAGGCATTCAAGAAGCATCTTTCTGTCTTATGTCATTACTATTTCTAATTATTTGGCCACTTTAAGATCAAATAATTACCGCAAGATCTTACTCTATCATACACAGAAGTACTTCATTTTTCAGGATCATTTAGTTATTATTACTTTATCCCTATATTTTCATTGTAAACCAATCCATTTCTGCTATTATATAAATCCTACAGCATAACAATGAGGTTTTTTTTTTAATGTACTTAAATACTCAAGGGTGTATCATCAGTTAATTCTGGTGATATACAATCTGATACAATAGGAGATAAGAAAGCTGTTATGCAAATCAAGCACAGTCACTGGTATGGTGACTGATGTTCTTTTCCATCATACACCAGAGAATAAAGCTCTTACACGTGCGCATTATACATTCATCCTTTATGGGGTATAATTTTACTCTCTTTGATCTCTTCTTAAATAATGCATGTAAAGTCTCTAATTAGTAGCAGAGTGTGAGGTAACCGGTACTAATTTATCGAAACATATCTGCTGCAGTAAAAGTCATTTGGCTTTTAGACTTCATTTTCTGATCAATAAGTCTGGCATAATTCTGATCAGCAAGGCCTGAAGAATTCCAAAAACATATGATCCCCACAACCCCCTCTCTTGTATTCTCACTAAAAAGCAGTATATTAGGTGTGTTCATTCCTGAGCAGAGGAGATGTTTCATTAGTGTGGACTCAGAAAACATTCTACACACATGTAACGATGTTCCAAGAAAAAGCCTTAAGTTCAGCAAACTGTCTTTAATAGAAATGATCTGACGTAATGCATTTATGTAGGGATAGGGTTGCCAGATTTCCTCTATTAAAAAAGAGGACACCTGGTCTTGCCCCATTCTGGCCCCAACCCCACCCCGTTCCACACCTGCCTTTCCCTCCCCCCATGAACCCTCCTGAGATCAGGACCGCGTCTGGAGGGCATCTGCGCATGTGTGGATGACATCACACGCATGCACGCATGACATCATCATGTCCACGCATGCGCAGATGCCCTCCAGCCGCAGCCCTGAGGTTGGGGATTTCCAAAACCGACAGTCCTCTAAAAAGAGGACATGTCCGGGTTTCACCAGACATCCGGTAACCCTACTTAGGGAAGTACTGAGGTCTTCAGTCCCACATCTGAATACAACTGTCATCCAGGTTTGTTAGGAAATGAGCAACATTCTGGGGAAGGGGGAGCCTATTCCAGAAAATTGGGCTCCACCTTAACCAGGGTGGAACCAGGCTGCAGGCATCAACATTTAAAAAGAAGTTCGAGCAGGGAAGGGGTAAAACGCGGACCTCATGGATCTAAAACTGCACGTCCTTAAAAATCTGAGGTCTGTGCCACTTGTAGTCTTTGGCTCTGACAGACCTCGATGACAATTTAACGCTGATGGATCCGTCTCAGCATAGGGAGGGAAAAGTATTAGGATCCGTCAGCGCTAAAATGTCATAGAGGTCTGTCAGAGCTAGAGACTAAAAGTGGCGCGGACCCCAGATTTTTAAATTTACTGAAAACAAACACGAATGAGAATGGACAGCGCCCAGAAAGAAAGTCAGGTTTAAGCAGACCCCCATAGGCAGGGTGGGATAGGGATATAGCAAGCACAACCACCTCTCACTTTCTTGTACCAGGAAACCGGTTTAAAGGATTCATTTTAGAGCCGCTCCAGCACTATCTCTGGCTCTGACAGACCTCTAATGACATTTTAGCGCTGACGGATCCTAATACTTTTCCCTCCCTATGCTGAGATGGATCCGTCAGTGCTAAATTGTCATCGAGGTCTATCAGAGCCAGAAACTATAAGTGGCATGGACCTCAGATTTTTAAGGAAGTGCGGTTTTAGATCCGCGAGGTCCGTCAGGTCCGCGTTTTACCCCTTCCCGTTCGAGCAGCTTTTAAACTAGAAACTATGGGAAGGAAAACAGTCGCTCAAAAGAGCATGGTTCAGAATAAGCTATCTTTACGACATACCATCAAAACAGGAAAGATAAGGCATCCTGCTTGCAAGATTGCAATAGAGATCACAGTAGGTGTCCTTAAATACAGAGCAGACTGATTATAAAGATTGTAAACAGACTGTCAAATATTGATCAAGTTGTAAACAGGAAGAACAAACACTGAAATGACACAATGCAAATGCCAGAAGCCTAAGAAACAAGATGGGAGAACTAGACTCTATTGCACTAAACAAAAAGATAGATATAATAGGCATCTCTCAGACCTGGTAGAAGGAAGATAACCAACGCGACACTTCATTAGAGTACAAATCATACAGCACTGATAGGGTGGACTGGATTGGTGGAGGGGGAGCATTGTACATTAAGGAAGGCCTTGAATTGAATTGACTAAAAATTCTATAGGACACAAAGCCTACCTTGAAATCGCTATAAATAGAAATTTCATGTGTAAAGGAGAAAATGATAGTGATAGGCTATACTACTGTCTACCTGACCAGAATGAACAAACACATAGGGAAATATTATCAGAAATTAGGAAGGTTAACAAACTGAGTAACACAATAATAATTACACCCCCCCCACACACACACACACAAAATAAACTTTATCTCCTTCTGCTGAGGTAGGAACAACAAACAACCAAACTATGGTGGAGAAAAAGGCCTCACAGTCAGTCAAGGAACTCATCAAAGACAGCAAAAGCTGCCCAGCGAGTGAGTTCTTAGTTCATCCAGAAAAAACTTCACCACCTCCAATCGTGATTCCTGTTTCCTCCAACAGCAGGAATGGGAAAAATAGAAATGTGTAATGTAGAAAGATTCCTCACTCCTTAGAGATGTCAATCAGCAGCACGGGAAGGCAAATACTGAAATATATAAAGCAGTCCTTAAAGTACATAGCAATGGAACATCAAATGTCTGAAGTAGAAAAATAGCGCAAATACTTATCACAAAAAGATGAGCATATCCATAGCTTGCAAATCCACACGAAAGGGCTGAGCCCTAATTCAGTTATTTATGCCCATTCCCCGTGAACAAAATCTCTGTGTCGTGCAATAATGCAGAGAACAATTGTAAATCTCTACAGGAGTACCCCGTTTCGCTTCTTCAGGGGTTAATGCAAAAGGTGCTAACACTGACAAACAGCAAAAAGAAATGGATTCAAATATTTACAGAGACCTGAACAAATGAATGAAGAAACTCCTTCCATTCGATGGCATAATTCAGACCAGCTGGAGCAACTGTCCCCAACGTAAAAATCCAGTGTTGCTCTTTTTGGCGTAATTTACGTCATAAAAACATAAGAACATAAGAAGCGCCGTCTCCGGATCAGACCTTCGTTCCATCTAGTCCGGCGATCCGCACACGCGGAGGTCCTGCCAGGTGTACACCTGGTGTAATTTTTAGTCACAACCTAAAACTAGTTACCCCAGCAGTATATACCGTAATCAAAAAAATAGTATAAGATACTGCTAATACTGGACAATACACATCAGTATTGTTAGCCCAACAGACTTGAAAGGCTATGGCCTCAGAATCGGAGCCTACGCACAGCAGTGAATCACAAACTGAGATGATCCGCGTAGTTATACAGCTCCTGCTCCAATCATTGGCCAGTATTTAAATTTTTTAAACTTTTTCTAAAACAATTTTTCTACAGCAATTCAATAAAGCTAAAACCCTTACAACTTTTAAGGGATACTGTGTATATGTGATAGCCAGGATTTGAAAAAAAAGTAGACCAAAAAGACTTATCTCATTGCTGACTTGTCTTTAAAACATATTCGGTCACTAGTGACTGTTTGCCGACGCGGCCAGCGTTTCGCGGGAATTTTAAACATCCGCTGCGTCAGGGCCACCAGGACATTCAAAATCACAGGCTCACTGAAAATCAAGAACAAAATTAGAACATTCACACTCCCAAAACCAAAAGAACAATATAACAATAAACCAACACTCACATCAGTTCACTCGGTCACAAATTTTCAAACCGTGTCAAAATGGCAGCAACACCAATTTTATAGCCTATTCGTAACGTCATTACGTAGCACAACGTAACTATGTCACGGTTCATTCACCATAGTGTAAACTAGTAAAAATGTTGCCATTCAAACGATCTATTAAGGCCTGTTGGCCACAATGTATCCAGCCTATTGATCCAGCGTTGCTCCCTTTGAGCAAGATATCTTCTAAAGTCCCCCCCCTCTACTACCCGGAACAACCACCTCCAAAATTAAAGCTCTTAAGGACCCAAAGTCGTGGTCTTTATCGACACAGTGTCTAGCTAGTGGAGCCCCAACTACCTTATTCTTGATGTTACTCTTGTGCTCTGTGAGTCTCGTGGTAAATTTTCTGGATGTCTGCCCCACATAGATTAGATCGCAGGGGCATTTTATAATGTATACCACACCACAGGATTTACAGTCAGAAGTATGTCTTAGGATGTACTCTTTCTTATCTTTAGGATTACAGAATTTATTGGTACACATCATAAGTTCACACATCTGACACGTCCCACACGCTCTGTGTCCCATCCATACTATATCACACCTAGATTTAGCACTAGAGAGCACAGAGGGGCATAAGATTTCTTTCAAATTCCTAGTTCTGCGAAAAACTATCCTTAAATCATAAGCTTTAAAGATGCCAGAAGTCTGTAAAATCGCCCAGTGTCTCTTTAATGAGCGCACCATACGGTGACACTGGCTCGAGTATGTCACCACGCAAGTCATGACCTGTTCCCCTGATTTCTGGAAATCCGATCTCTTCGGAGCAAACATCTCCCTGTCACAATACCATGCTCTTTTATAAGCTGCAGAAACAACTTTTAAGGGGTAGCCCTGGGCCAAAAATCTCTGTTTAAGGACATCAGTCTGTCTTTTAAAGTCTAGTTTTGAGGAACAAATCCTCCGAATACGTAAAAACTGGGAGTAAGGTAGACTTTTTTTCAGTGAACTGGAATGGGCACTGGAATAGTGAAGGGTAGAATTACAATCAGTCGGTTTAGTAAATACTGTTGTATAGAAAACACCATCCCTAATTTCGATAGATACATCAAGAAAAGAAATCTGGTTCGTACTGTAAGCATTGGTAAAACGTACGTTAGGGTGACAGGCATCCAAATAGATAAAAAAATTTTCCAAATCATCCTGACTCCCATTCCAGATTAAAAAAATATCATCAATGTATCTAGTCCAGAAAGCCACATACTTAAAAAGTTCACATTCATACACCCAGTCACACTCAAACCTATCCATATAAAGGTTCGCAACAGCGGGGGCCATAGTGATCCCCATAGCGATACCAGATTTCTGGTGGAAAAGATGCTCCTCAAACATGAAAAAGCTGTCACATAGCACTATATTAGCTAGAGAACAAATGAACTTAGGGTTCAATCTTTTATCTAGAGTATCATGAATTATTTGTAGTGCTTCAGCTTGGGGTATAATTGTGTATAAAGAGCAGACATCTATAGTCACTAGGATAGAGTGAGAAGCAGGCTTAATCAAGTCCAATTTTTTTAGGAACTGGGTCGTATCTTGAGTGAAGGCAGTCGTCTGACATACAAACTTCTGAAGAAATTTATCAATGTAGATAGAAGAAGCTTCAAGTAAAGCACCACGATTTGACACAATTGGTCTATCTGGGGGAGAGATGGAGGACTTATGAATCTTTGGAAGTAGATAGAAAATGGGAATCTTAGGGTGACGTACATTCAAAAATCTAGATTCTATTTTAGTCAGATATCCACCATCCCTGAAGGCCTGTCCCAACCCCTTGCAGGCCTGCCCACCCCCTTGTAGACCTGTCCCCCCTTGTAGACCTGTCCCCCCTTGAAGGCCTGCCTGCCCCCCCCCTTGAAGGCCTGTCCCTCCCCCTTGAAGGTCTGAACACCCCCCCGAAGGCCTGTCCCCCCCCTTGAAGGCCTGCCTGCCTGTCACCCCCCTCCCCCTTGAATGCCTGCCTGCCTGCCCACCCGCCCCACCCCGAAGGACCGCTCGCCCCCCTGGCCTCCCCGCACCACCTATGAAGCAGCACTACCTATGCTCCCGGCCTTGCCGTTCAGTCCCCACCACCACCACCACCCCCGAAGGACCGCTCGCCCCACTGACCTTCCTGCACCACCTATGAAGCAGCCGCAGCAGGATCGCGACGTCAGCTATCCCTGCGCTGCTTAGGCGCTGCTTCCTGTGCCGCGTTCCCACCCCTCCTCTGACGTCAGAGGAGGGGTGGAACCGCGGTGCAGGAAGCAGCGCCCAAGCAGATCAGGGATAGCTGACCTCGCGATCCTGCTGCTTGCTGCTTCACAGGTGGTGCAGGAAGGTCAGTGGGGCGAGCGGTCCTTCGCAGGTGTGGGGGGACTGAACGGCAAGGCCGGGAGCACCCCTTCAGGGCTGGCACCTGGGGCGGACCGCCCCTCCTGCCCCCCCTTGGTACGCCACTGTGCGTCGGCAAACAGACACTAGTGACCGAATATGTTTTAAAGACAAGTCAGCAATGAGATAAGTCTTTTTGGTCTATTTTTTTTTCAAATCCTGGCTATCACATATACACAGTATCCCTTAAAAGTTGTAAGGGTTTTAGCTTTATTGAATTGCTGTAGAAAAATTGCTTTAGAAAAAGTTTAAAAAATTTAAATACCGGCCAATAATTGGAGCAGGAGCTGTATAACTACGCGGATCATCTCAGTTTGTGATTCACTGCTGTGTGTAGGCTCCGATTCTGAGGCCATAGCCTTTCAAGTCTGTTGGGCTAACAATACTGATGTGTATTGTCCAGTATTAGCAGTATCTTATACTATTTTTTTGTAATTTTTAGTCACCCATATCCTTCTATGCCTCTCGTAAGGAGATGTTCATCTAGTTTGCTTTTGAATCCTAGAACGGTCGATTCCGTAATAACCTCCTCTGGGAGAGCATTCCAGGTGTCAACCACTCTCTGAGTAAAGCAGAACTTCCTGATATTAGTCCTGAACTTGTCCCCCCTTAGCTTCATTCTGTGTCCTCTTGTCTGTGTCAAATTGGACAATGTAAATAGTTTTTTCTGTTCTATTTTGTCGATTCCTTTCAGTATTTTGAAGGTCTCGATCATATCCCCTCGCAGTCTCCTCTTCTCAAGGGAGAACAATCCCAGTCTCTTAAGTCGATCCTCGTATTCCAGTTTCTCCATACCTTTTACTAGTTTTGTTGCTCGTCTCTGCACCCTCTCCAGCAGTTTTATATCCTTCTTTAGGTTGGGAGCCTAATGTTGGATGCAGTATTCCAAGTGGGGTCTGACCATTGCTCTATAAAGCGGCTTTATGACCCTCTCTGATCTACTCATGATTCCCTTCTTTATCATGCCCAACACTCTATTTGCTTTCTTTGCCGCCACTGCACATTGTAATAGGGCAATTTGACAAACTGAACAGTAGCAAATCCCCTGGACCAGTTGGTATACAGCCTATAATGCTGATAGAATTGAAAAATGAACTTGCAGAGCTATTGTTAGTAATTAGTAATTTATCTTTAAAATTTAACATGGTCCCGGAAAGTTGGAGCTTTTACAAATAGATTATGTCAATGTTGTTTATATTAATTAAAAGCAGACCTCAATTAATACATAATGCAGCTGTGGGGTTAATTTTTTCTATTTCTCAATTTAAATCTGTTACACCTTTTCTTACACAGATGCATTGGCTGCCAGTTGAGTGTCAGATTTTTTTTTTCCCAAACTTTGGTTCTCTTTTACTATGCTACGGTAGATGTTTCTACCATGAACCGGGGCGCTAAATGCTCCGACGCCGCTAGGAATGATTCTATAAATCTGCGCTGAGAAGCACCATTTATAGAATCTGGCCCTTATTGTATGGCAATGTAGATGTATTAACTCCTCCCCATAACAGGCTGCCTCTCAGAAAGATTTAAAAAATATTGAGTGCATGGTTTGAATATCCCTTGCTCTTTGATGCGTGGTGTGCCCCAAGAGTCTCCTCTCTCTCCACTTTTATTCAATATCTTCCTCAGTCCACTAGCCACTCTCATCCAGGACCTCGATGTCAGCTGTTATATTTATGAGGATTATATTTTGCTAGTTTTTTAACACATCTTTCCACTCTCCTGAGCTTTCACTATTGCAACACTGTTTGTTATCAGGAGTGAACTAGCTTGCTGCACATTTATTTATCTAAAATATTGTACTTATATTCCACATGATTTTAACAATACTTAATAATACAATTATAGGTAAACCCTTTAAGCTATAGTAAGCACATGCTAGTCTTACTGCATCTTAATAAAAGGAGCCCTATGTGATGGGAAGCAAATGCCAAAAGTGTGCGTTGTTCACAAAGAAGGAACCCAAGCGAAGGCTGGTGAGAATTTAAAAGGTGATTAATGAGTGCTCTGCAGCCTCCTCCTCCCTTGAGATTAGCTAGGCTGCCCTTCAACACCACAGGTACACCGCAGCATCTGAACCATCTGGTTCCTCCAAACATGACGAGCTTGTTTGTATGATCTGGCTGTTTTATTGTCAAGATTGATGAGACATCTTGTCAAGGAAAATATCAGTGAACTAATAGAGGGAGAAAGCCTCAAAACTTGAAGCAAACAGAGCCAGGAGCTGTGGAATCCAGACTCATGGAGGGGCATTTTCAATAGAACGTCCATCTGGTAAAGGAGGACATATGGCCCCGCCCCTAGGTCCACCCCGTTCCTCGGCCTTGGCCCCGTTCCACCCCCGGCCTCATCACGTTCTGCCTCCCAACCCCAGCCCCACGCAAACCTCATCTCTTCGGGCCGGGACTGGAATGCATCTGTGCAGATGTGACGTGATGACATTGCGTGCATGCGTGTGATGTCTCCGTATTGCATCCACACACGCGCAGCAAACTCGGCCCCGATCTTACCAGCTTTTCAAAACAAGGACAAAGTGCTGGGTTTTGAAAAGCCGTCCAGATGTCTGGACAGTCCTCTGAAAAAAGGACATGTCTGGGTAAATCCGGACGTCTGCTAACCCTACCCAGGCTAGACGTCAACCACAAACAGACCATAACAGAAGAGTATCGATTATAAGGGGACTGGATGCCCAAAGTCTAAGCATCCAGGGATGTCCCAATAGATGTATAATGTAGGCCATCTATTAGTTGTCCTGGCAAATGTCTTAAATGATGTTTTGACATTCCCGCACAGACGTGACTAGCGTCCTACACGTCCATATATAGCCCTTCACATAGAATAACAATGCTTTGTGGGTGGAGTGGAGTGAAGTTTGGGGTTGTGGTGGAGGTGGTTGTTGTTGGATAGAGAAAAAAAACTGAGTTCTGATTGTGACTGTGTGAGAGAGAGAGAGATTCAGAGAGTACCAGGGTGAGAGAAAGTGAGAGAGAGACTGAGAGAGTGACAGACACGTGAGTGTGTGAGAGATTGAGGGAATGAGAGATGTGCAATGAGAAAGGATGTGATAGAGTGTGACCACCAAAGTGAGTGTGTGAGAGAGTTAGTGAGTGGTCAGTGAGAGAGTGTGGGAGTGAAAGTGGGTGTGATGATGGAAAGGCTCTCGTGAGCCTAATTATTCCCTAGGAGACAAAGGCTTTAGTGGGAATCATATGTTTGGGCACAATGATCGTATGCCACCCCATGATGTCTCCTTGAGGGTCTGGATCCACATCTGTGACACCCTCCATAGGTGAGTGTCAGCTACTACCCTCTACTATGTAAGCACATACAGATAACCTGTGCTCCTTAAGGCTCAAGAGCTGTCGGGGGTGGGGGGTGGTGGTACATAAAACCAATTGCCTCCTAATATGAGGGGCACCAATGATGTCTGCCTCAACTAGCCCCTCCAACCTTCCTTGCAAGCAGCCTGATAGTATTGTCTCCAAAGTCATGTGTGCAGCATTGCACAGCATCTCTGCAATTCAAAAGAGACAAAGTCAGAAAACCATCTCTGTGTATTGCACAGGATTACCTAATTCTTGCCAATATATTATGTAAACACATCATCAAAATAGCCATGAGAAATATAGTACAATGGGCTCAGTGCCCTCATAACCCTGCATACTTTTGATTGGTGGAATCAAAGGCCTGTCACCTGACCCCATTCTCTACAACTTGTGTCTTACAGGCACTTTAGGATGTACAGGGACCTTGAGGCCCTCAGGCAGATGTACAGGAGGGTGTGCCGTGACAACCCGGGCCTCATCTGGTGCACAAGGTAGTGCCTCAGATACCTCCCCTCCCCCAACAGTAACTCTACAACTGCCCATCGTGTCTTAGATTCAATGCACCTCTGCACCTGCTATCTCCAGGACTTCAATGAGATGATACGGGAAGGATTAGTGCAGGGGAAGGCATATATGCATATAACAGATACATTCTCTCACACACTCATATTATTGTTCATTGCTGCAGCTTGGCAAAAAAAGTAAATAAATAAACATTCACCAAGAGTGGGTATCAAATTCTTGCAACACCTCATCCCAAAGCACTACACCACAGAATCAGCTGACAAAAAGAAAAGGGATGAAGGACAGTACAATAACAGAGGGCACTCACTATAACCCTGGCCCCCTGAAATCAATAACCCATCCTCCTCTCAATACTGTACTCATTGCACACCTGGAAGCTGCCTTGTAAGACATACCTGAAACTCTGAAACCTGAAGCCCAATACATATTCTCAGTCCCATCCATGCTTCATCATTGCACCATCCCAACCTCTTTCACAATGCCAGGTTACCTGTCAGGGTTCTAGCTATGTGATTTTCCACTGGACTCGCCTCCAGCCATTACTTTGGTGTTTAAAAGAGATCTTATAATAAAATTTGGACATATAGATTCATACACCTATGGTTTTATCAATTAACATCAAGACTCCTGAGGCAGACCTTTTGAGGCCGAAACATGACCCTGTTAAGTCTGGTTTATTAATAAATGGATTGAGCACCATCTGGTCTCCTTTGTTGTTGTTTTCAGGGCTTCTATCCTATGTCATCTCATTGTTGCCTCACCACAGATCTGACTCCCTTGTACATGGAAAAAAATCCCTGCCAGCTGTACTACTATGTAGCCCATGTATGATGTGATCACCCTAACCTTATGTTGTCACCACACACAGGGCAAGGGCAGTGTGCCGTTGAGGAGCTGGCCCAGAAGGTGGTCCACGAGGTGACCCAAGAGGAAGTGCATGAGTTAGCCAAGGAGGTGGCACATATGGTGAGCCGGGAGGCAGTGGTGGAGGAGAAGGAGGAGGTGGTGGTGGTAGAGCAGAGGTCCTGGGAGATTCCAGATGACAACCTACAGGTGGAGGACCATTATGCTTACATGTAACCTCTGGAGAAGGATGAGGATGGGTCTGTTATGGCAATGCCCCCTACAGTGGCCACCACCCCCCCACCCCACCCCCGATGGTGAACATAAGAACATAAGAATTGCCACTGCTGGGTCAGACCAGCGGTCCATCATGCCCAGCAGTCCACTCACGCAGCAGCCCTCTGGTCAAGGACCAGTGTCCTAACTGAGACTAGCCCTACCAGCGCACGTTCTTGTTCAGCAGGAACTTGTCTAACTTTGTCTTGAATCCCTGGAGGGTGTTTTCCCCTATGACAGACTCCGGAAGAGCGTTCCAGCTTTCCACCACTCTCTGGGTGAATAGGTTAATGGTGCATTGAGGGCCAGATCATGTTTCTAACAGCATCCAGGGCAGCTCAAAGCTGGCAACATAACATCCCAATGACTGAAAAGGACATTGCAAGGCCTATCCTTCTCATATTTTGTGCACTTTACCAACTGCATCTCATTGGGACCTAGATCTGGTATAACTTCATTTGAATAGATGCGGCAAGACACACATAGCTGATAAGTTAAGAATGAGAAAGGGATTGGGTCTTGTACACTGCCTTTTTGTAGATATACAACCATATTCAAAGTGGTTTACATACAGGTACTTCAAACATTTTCCTTATCTATCTAGTACCTGGGGCAGTGGAGGATTTAGCAATTTGTCTAGGGTCACAAGGAGCAGCATAGGGGATGACCCCATAACCTCGGGGTTCTGAGGCTGTAGCTCTAACCACTATGCCACACTCTCCTCACATAAGTGTTGTTGTACTGAGGCAGACAGAAGGTTCATCAAGCCTAGTATCCTGTTTCCCAACAGTGGTTAATCACAAGTGGTTAATCAACAATGGTTAAGTCACAAGTACCTGGCAAAATCCCAAAAGAGTAAAACAGATTTTATGCTGCTTATCCTTGAAATAAGCAGTGGATTTCCCCAAGTCCATTTTAATAATGGCTTACAGACTTTCCTTTTAGGAAATTATCTAGACATTTTTTAAACCTTGCTACTCTAACTGCTTTTACCACATTCTCTTACGGTGAATTTCTGAGTTTAATTTCATGTTGAGTGAAGAAATATTTTCTCCATTTTTATTGAAATTTAGTAGCTTCAATGCATGGTACCACCTAGTCCTACTTTCACATTTAAGTGGCAACTCTACCCATCTCCTCCCATGTGAAAGCCCCTTTGCACATACACACTACGCCATTTATGTGCATCATTACAGACTAGCTTTCCTACCACATATGCATGTAAACGTACACTCACCCACAAAAATGCTATTATTGTGTTCAATTATAGAATGTGCCTTTTCCCCTTCCTTTCCTCAAGTCGCCTAGAGCCTGTTTAGGTATGTGCGACTCAGAAATAATAGATTAGATTAGATAATGCTCAATACATTTTAGTAAACAGGTTTCTATATTTTAAACTGAAAATTCATGTAACATAGGCACCTAGAATTTTTTTTAATTTGAATTTCAGACAAGAAGATTGTATATAAAAAATTTTCAGGCAAGAAGGAATATACTTATGAAATTTTAAAGATCACAACATCGAGTTATATGTCCAAATATCTCCCATGGGTGCCTGTCCAAGAAAATATTTGTGCAATCCATAAACTACAAGAGGGATTTGTTTCAGAACTTAAAAACCTGTGTCTCTTTTACGTTGAAATTATTTTATTGATTTTATAAATATACCATTCCAGTATATGTATACAGAAAAGAGAGAGATTAACACACAATTAAACTGGAAACAAAATTAAAAGGTTAAAAAAAACCCAACTCCTTATGGATTTAACAATCTCTCTAATAAAGCCCACAATATGGGAGAAGCAATTCACATTCCATCATGGGAATTGATAGATATCAAGGAAATATACAATATAACTATATCTATAAAGCGGTGTTACATCTTATACATTATTAAGGACTAAGTCCACGTGGGAGTACTGGGAGGGACTACTCCTTTTCCCTCTAGGAAAAACTGTAACTGAACAGGGTCAAAAAAAATATATGAATGTTGATCCAAAAGGATCAAACATTTACAAGGATACCTAAGCTGAAATTTGGCACCCAAAGACAGTACGGATTGTCTCAATTGCAGGAACCCTTTCCTTCTAGTCTGAGTTAGTTTGGAAACATCTGGGAACATGGAGATCTTAGAGTCCATAAATGTCACCTCTTTACGCCTAAAAAACAGCCTAAGAAGCTCTTTGTCTTGTTGAAAGACAAAATTCACCAGAAGTGTAGAGTACGAGATGGCTTTATCCGCTGAGGTTTCCAATATTCTTGGAATTCAGATTAAGCGATTAATCAAGAGAAATAATAAACTTGAAACTTAAGTCCATTAAGCTCGCTGGATCAGGTAATACCTCAGGTTGTGAAACCTTCTTTGATACTGGAAGGAAATATATTTTATGTAGAGCCTGTGTCTCTTTTAAATGGTGGGTCAGTCATATTTTTCTTGAACAGAGGAGTATTTTTGAAAATAGAAAAAAAACGTGCTCTGAAATTAGCATCTTTAACAGACACAGCAGAAGCTTGCCAAGTTTCACAAGATATGTTGGCACCGCAATATTCTGCCATTAAGGGCTCCTTTTACTAAGCTGCGCTAGCGGTTTTAGCACGCACTACATTGCCGTGCACTCTACATGCTAACGCCTCCATAGAGCTGGTTAGTATTTTTTTAATGTAGCGCAGGGGTTAGCGCGCGCTAAAAACGCTAGCGCAGCTTAGTAAAAGGAGCCCTAAACCTATAACATACGCAACAGCGCTGAGCTCAAATGCTTATGCTTATGCAGCGTTCCTTAGTCCTCTCCTGTCCTGGGAGACCCACGGGGGGGGGGGGGGGGGGGGGGGGGGTGTCTTCCAGTCCGAGAAATGCACAATTTAGGATTTTTCGAACAGGTAAACATCATATTGTTTCCTATTAGGAATCTCAAAATGATTTTGCAGATTGAAGCTGGCAAATTTGCATTATTAATGCTAAGAACTGAAGCTGGTGATTATTGCTTTAGTCTTCCTGTGTACAGCATTTACGTCAAAGGTGATAACCAGCAGAGACAGCTGAAAACAGCAACATGATAGCTGGGGTGCCTAACTTTTTTTTTTTTTTTAAATGATAATATATTTCTTCTTAGTAAATCCATTTAATAATTTATACCCTTATGTTTATTAGTTTATGAGGTAGGGAGGGGGGTATTTTATTATTACATATATCATACAATAATGGAGTATATGGTTGGGGGGATGGGCGAGGGATAGGGATAAGAATATATGTAATATACCAATGATTGTTTATAAGTGATGTATTTATTGTTACTGTGAATGAAAATATTAACACTTAATGTAATTTGTGAAAATGAATAAAGAATTATTTTTTTAAAAAAAATGATAATATAGTCAAAGAATACTGAAGAAAAGGACATGATTTTTATTTTGTTTTATTCCCCACGTATGCATCACAATTGTCATTCATTGTTTATGCTTTTCCTTTGTACTGACTCTCAAGACCTTTATCTTTATCTTTATTGAGGAACTTGTTATACCACGTTTACTGACATATAGGTTAAAGTGGTTTATAGACTAAGCAATATAAAATTGAAAAGAACTACATCAACAAGATAGAAAAGAACAACAGTCATTCCTGACATAAAAGATAACAGACAAACACTATTATCACAAAACTGTCGAGAAGGGAAAAGTGCTCAGGATCGCCAAACCTGTGATCCCTAATTATGTGTTATGATGTGCTGAAACAGCCGCATCTTAACTGCTGATTTTAAAGAAGGTAATAATATTTTGCTACAAATCTAACTGGTAAAGAGTTCCAGAGAGCAGGGGCTAAAAATCCAAAAAGCACTATGTCTGGTTGTCTCCAATAGAGATTAGACAATGCCATACCAGGGGAGTTTGTGGCACAATGGTTAAAGCTATAGCCCCCTATTGTGACTCTGGGCAGGTCACTTAATCCCCCCCCCATTACCCCAGGTACATTGTGAGCATGCCAGGACAGATAGGGAAAAATGCTTGAGTACCTGAATAAATTCATGTAAACCTTTCTGTGCTTCCCTAGGAGAACAGTATAGAAAATTGAATAAATTAGTGTGAAAAGCTTCAGCCTCTGGTAACATAGAAATATGACTGCAGATAAAGGCTAAATGGCCCATCTAGTCTGCCCATCCGCAGTAACCATTCTCTCTTTCTCTCTCCGAGAGATCACATGTGCCTATCCCAGGCCCTCTTGAATTCAGTCTCTGTTTCCACCACCTCTTCTGGGAGACTGTTCCACCCTTTCTGTAAAATGCCTCATTCCACCAATGCCTTTGAGCAATCCTCTTCAGTGATGTCACAATGGCTTGATTGTCCTATACTTGGCTCACTTTTACTACATTTTGATTTCTAGAGTGGTGCTGTGGTTAAAGCTACAGCCTCAGTACCATGATCTTGTGGGTTCAAACCCATGCTGCTCCTTGTGACCCTGGGCAAGTCACTTAATCCCCCCATTGCCCCAGGTACATTAGACAGATTGTGAACCCACCGCGACAGACAGGAAAAAATGCTTGAGTACCTGAATAAATTCATGTAAACTGTTCTGAGCTCCCCTGAGAGAATGGAATAGAAAATTGAATAGATGACAATCATTTAGTGAGCTCAAGACCCGAATAAGGGTTTAAGAAACATCTGATATCACTAAATATGATGGAAGGCCTGAAAGACAAGGAGCAAGATTTTCACCTTTACTCGGAACTCAATGGAAAGCCAATGATATTTCTTCAGCAACGGAGTGACAACAAAGATGAATGACCATGTTCTGTTTTATGAGTGGTAATGTATATTCAGTTGGTCTCTACCCTGAGATACTGAGGTGGTGAATGCTGAAGAGATGAAGGCAGAGATAAAAAAGATGGAAGACTTGTATGCAAACTTGTTTGCTGTAAGTGCCAGGAGCAGGACAGCAAAAGACAAACACAAATAAGAATGTAGGTGTGGTAGATCCTGCACGATTTTCAGAGGACTGTGTTCATGAGGAGCTAGCTAAACTAAAGGTGGACAAAGCAATGGGAATGGATGATATATATCTGAGGGTACTTAAGAAATTTTGGGAAGATCTGGTGGCTCCACTGGCTGAGTTTTTCAATGCTTCTTTCGAGTCAGGAGTGGTACAGGAGGGCAGATATGGCCCCTCTCCACAAAAGTGGAAGTAAGGAACAGATATGGAATTACAGGCTGGACACTCTGACTTCTGTGTAAGTAAATTAATGGAAACATTTTTAAAACAGAGAATAGTGAAGTTTCTGGAATCCAATGGACTACAGCACCCAAAGGTAACATAGATTCACTAGAGGCAGGTCTTGTCAGATAAATCTGATGAATTTCTTTGACTGGGTAACCAGAGAGTTGGATAGAAGGAGAGCGCTAGAAGTGGTGTATTTAGATTTTAGAAAAGCCTTTGACACAGTTCCACATAGGCGTCTAATAAACAGGCTGAGTGCCCTCAATATGGGCCCCAAAGTGACAAACTGGGTCAGGAACTGGTTAATAAAAATAATAATAATAACTTTATTCTTATATACCGCCCACCCACAAAGATCCGGGCGGTTCACAAAAAAGAAGAACTGGACAATCAGTGAAATATGCAAAATAAAAATTGAAGTTAAGAACAATTTTATTTATTCATATTTTATTAATATTTGTTACATCAATAACAAAAATCAGGAAAAGAAACAGAACTTACAATTTCAAATGAAGACTTTAAGACATTAAAGAAGGCCGCTCAATACAGAAGGTAAAAATTTATATAAGAAACAATATATAATCATCCTTTGCATGCAAAATGACCAAATCCAATATGTCCTTAAACTTCTTCAACATTTACATTAGTATCTAAAACTTTCAGTGAAACCTTATCAATCAAAAAAATTCTCCAATTGTGACAGATCTATAAAAACAAATTTATCAGCTTTAAAGTTAACGATACACTTGCAAGGGAATTTTTTTTAAGAAAAAGTAGCTTCCACAGCTATAACTTTAGGTTTAAGCTATATGAGCTGTTACCAACAGGGTTGCTCGTTTTGTAATCACATCCTTAGAAGATTCTAGAAACTGGGAAATATTTAAACTATCTGGAGATACAATCTTATCTAATTCTCCTTCTTCACCAGTTTCTTTAGTACTCCTGGGAATATAATATAAATTATCAGGATTAAATAATTCCACCTGATTGTATTGTAAAACATCCCTCATATACATCTTCAGGAGTTCCAAAGGTGCCAAATAATGTGGGGAAAAGAAAGGCAATGATAGTGTCATCTTTGCCTTTATCAGGGCCAATAGATCGCCATTTTCAGCCCTTATCAATGCCAATGGAAGGGAACAGGGCGGTTCCATCTCCTCTTACTGCTTCTCTCTCCTCAGGCGAACCGTCCCCACCTCTTCAACCAGCAACTGGGAGTTCTGTTTCTGCTCCCGAAGAGGAGACAGCTTCACCTCCAGTACAAATATCTTTACCAACTGTGAGTATGGACATACAACAAGCAAATATATATTTTCAGGGAATGAAAACTTTGACTCCAGTCCATATGGTGATAGCGTTCAATCAAGATTCTATACCTAAGGAC
Source organism: Geotrypetes seraphini (assembly GCF_902459505.1). Lineage (NCBI taxonomy): Eukaryota > Metazoa > Chordata > Amphibia > Gymnophiona > Dermophiidae > Geotrypetes > Geotrypetes seraphini. The sequence goes on from NC_047086.1 coordinate 53,691,921, forward strand.
AAAGTAATTTCTCTTAATGATGTCTGGCTGGTTGTAAATAGGATAGAGTCCTCATTACAGAGCACAGTTACTAAACTCAGTTTTCATCTGATATAACAGTTAAAGTAAATGAACAACAAAATCAGTTATATTCACTAACTGTTAAATTAAACAAAGTAGATAGTTCTGTGGATGTTTTGCAAAAAACTGCTATTTCTAATCAAATGGAAAAAATTGAGAACTTGGCAAGAGCAAAAAAATCTTAGATTTCTGAATTTCCCTGAGAACAATTTTATTATGTCTAATATGTATATTTCCCTGATTGTCCAGTTAAGTTGAAGGCGACAGAGGGTAATGGTAAATGGAGATCACTCTGAGAAAAGGAATGTTTGGTTCTTGGACATGTTCTTTTTAATAAGTTTGTACCTGATATTGCTGAAGGGCTATCAGGGAAGATGTGCCTCTTTACAGATTATAGTAAAATCTGCAATGGGTAGACTCCCCTGATGGTGTGGAGAACATGAGGAAGGAACTTGCAAAGCTTGAAGAATGGTCTGGAATTTGGCAGCTAATATTTAATGCTACGAAATGCAAGACCATGCATTTGGGCTGCAAAAACCCGAGGTACCAGTACAGTTTATGGGTTGAAGAACTTATACATAAAAGAGGCATGGAAAAATGCTTGAGTACCTGAAAAAATCATGTAAACCGTTCTGAGCTCCCCTGGGAGAACGGTATAGAAAATTGAATAAATAATAATAATAAAAATAATTTTAAAACTTTTCCCTTAGCCTTCCCAAAACCTAGTCCCCCTCCCCTAGTACAGAGAGCTCTTGGCCTTCCTTCTGGGCTTCACAATAGCCCCCTGTGCAGGCACAACCTATAAGGCCCTTTGTGGCCTCCTCCTCCACCCCTACGGCCACCCCCTTTCCTCTCAGCTGAGGTGTTGTTCTTCCAGGATTCTTCAGGAACTCTAGAATCCCCCTTACTTCATCATGATGGGCAGTTCCATTATCCCACCACTGCCACAATATGTCATCTTGTGACCGGGCCGAGTGGTTACCAGTCACATATCCGCACCCCAGGCACCATAGTTCTCTATAAAACAAAACATGCAGGGTTAGTTATACATTCCACATGCATTTCCTTAAAACCCGAGTCCTCCCTGGACTCCATCTCTCCAGGTCTCCAAAGTCCTTCATGCCACTCCATTGGGCCTCCCAGTCTTCTGCAGCATCCAGTTCCATTGCCGGTCCTTCCGGTTGCCACCGACCCAGCCAGTCCATCCACTGGACCGCTCCTCTGTCCTTTGGCCAATGTTCCTCGGATCCTTGGACTCTCCCAGCTCCTCTGTCACTCAGTCATCTTATCCAGCACACACACACGCACTGAGGGCTCTCCTAGATCCTCAGTCATCTTCTCAATGATGCGCGCACTGAGGACTATTGCTCAGTCATCTTGTCCTGCACACATGCACTGAGGGCTCTCCCAGCCCCTCAGCCATCTTCTTGCAGATGCACACACTGAGGACTCGCCTGAATTCTTCTTCACCAGTCCCATCTCCAGTCATCAAGCCTAAGCCCCTCAACTCCAGGCTCTACCAGGTCCCAGGCTACGTCCCAGCTCTTTCCTGCTAGTTATAGGCCCCTGCTGAACTTCTCACCACTGGGCTTTCTCTGCTGCACCAGTCCCCCCTGTCAGGACTGGTCAGCCACACAGGGCCAGATCTTTCTCTCTCTACCAGTGCATAGATCCCCTTGGACCCTCCCACCACTGGACTTCCATTCTCTGCTACACTAGTCCCCCCTCTCAAGGCTGGTCAGCCTGGCCACTAGCATTGATCAATAGTTGCCTTCAAAGCTTACAGGGTGTTAGACCAACGATCACCCAGCTTCTAAAGGATCTTCTTGTTTTATGAGCTTTCTGTGCTGGGAACTGTTCTTTTTAACACCACAATTCACTCAAGGTGGACAACTCCCAGCAGCACTAGCAGCTATCATGCAAATCAGCTGCACATTAGCATGGCTCAGGCTCTCTCTGGCCAGTCACATGCACTCCATCCTGTCATGGTGCCTTTTTGTACATTACATGTTTTAAAAACAGATCTATCCCAAAATGTCCAAATTGTGCCCTGGACATTTTGTAAAATGTTTGATTATCACTCTAATAAGTCCAAGTGCTAAGCCTTCCCTAATTCCAACACTGCCCCTTAATATTTAGATGCACTGGAGACAAAAAAACCAGAAAGATGTCAAGAAAGTCTTTTCTGAAAATGCCCACTTGGAAGTTTTACCTAGTAAGATGTCCAAGTACCAGTTTATATCAATTTCACTATATCCCCAAGTTCATCAATTTCTGTAACATACTTGAGAACCTCACAGACACCATTCAGGACTCATAATATTCATTGTCCTAAGCTTCATATGCCATCTCCTCACTGGTTCATATAATGAACGAACAAGTGCCACTGTTTATGGTCATGAAAATCGGGACGAAAACCAACATGTTTCGCTTCATGCTTTATCAAGGCATTTTACTCGCCGAAATTCATCTTGACCATATTTTTTCGTTCAAGATGGCCAGTTTATGCCTTATTTTGGACATCTATCTTTTTTTAAAAATGACCACCATAAACAGGATGATGGGTGCAGAGGATGGCTACTACATTGGACAGTGGTCTTCATCATAAAGTATATGGGGACAGTCTTAAGGATCTCAATATATATACTTTAGAGCAGTAGTTCTCAACCCTGTCCTGGGGACCCCCCAGCTAGTTGGGTTTTCAAGATATCCCTAATGAATATGCATGAGAAAGATTTGCATATAATGGAAGTGACAGGTATGCAAATCTCTCTCGTGCATATTCATTGGGGATATCTTGAAAACCCGACTGGCTGGGGGGGAGGTCCCCGGGACAGGGTTGAGAACCACTGCTTTAGAGGAAAGGTAGGAGAGGGGAGATATGATAAGATATTTAAATGCCTACATGGCATAAATACACATGAGGCTAGACTATCAGTTGAAAGGAAATTCTGGAATGAGGGAGCATAGGATGAAGGTGAAAGAGGATCGATTCAGAAGTAGCCTGAGAAAATACTTTTTTACAGAAATGGTGATGAATGGCCTCCCAGTTGAGGTGGAGAAGACAAAGAGTGTATCTGTATTCAAGAAAGCTTGGGACAAGTAAATTGGATATCTAAGGGATAGAAATGGATTGTAGGTGACATGATTAGGCAGACTAAAAAGGCCATATAGTCTTTATCTGCCTTCATTGTTCTATATTTCTAAGCTTATCAGAGAAAGAGCTTGTTTTAAAGTAGCACTACATGTGCTAGAAAAGCACTGCTCAGCATTCATGATCTGAACTGGGGAGTCCTCAAATCTTCGCCCTTTTCATGTTTCTCAGTGCATTAATGCCTATTTTGCAGGGTCTGTCCATCTCTTTATTTGTCTGTTGGTCTATTCAGATGCACAAAGAAGGAGCCAATCCTAGTCCAATATAAAAAAAGCAAATCCTATACTGTATTTCCAAATATCCAAAAAGAGTTCTTTCTTGATATGACCCGATGTGGATCACATTTCACCCATGCTTGGGCTACATCAAAGTTATTAATATTAAAAAGAACACCAAATTACATTAATAGTTAAAACATTCACTGTATAATAAAAATATCAAACATCATATAAAATGTAAGGAATTTACATACTAATATAAAAGAATCATTGAACATAGAAAATGACGGCAGAAAAGGGGCACGGCCCATCAAGTCTGCCCACTCTAATGATCCACCCACCCCTAACTTCTTCCCCTAAGAGATCCCACATGCCTATTCCATTTTTTCTTAAAGTCTGGCACGCTGCTGGCCTCAATTAACTGCAGTGGAAGATCATTCCAATGATCAACCACCCTTTCGGTGAACAAATACTTTCTGGTGTCGCCATGAAATTTCCCGCCCCTGATTTTCAGCGGATGCCCTCTTGTGGCCGTGGGTCCTTTAAGAAAAAAGATATCATCTTCCACCTCGATATGGCCCGTGATATATTTGAATGTCTCAATCATATCTCCCCTCTTTCTATGTTCCTCGAGTGAGTATAGCTGTAATTTTCTCAGCCTTTCCTCATACGGGAGATCCTTGAGTCCTGAGACCATCCTGGTGGCCATTCGCTGAACCAATTCAGCTCTTAGCACATCTTTTTGGTAATGTGGCCTCCAGAATTGTACACAATATTCCAGATGAGGACTCACCATGGATCTGTACAACGGCATTATGACTTCGGGCTTCCGGCTGACGAAACTTCTACGGATACAACCCATCATTTGTCTAGCCTTGGATGAAGCTTTCTCCACTTGATTGGCAGTTTTCATGTCTTCACTAATGATCACTCCTAAGTCTCGTTCTGCTGCAGTCCTAGCTAAGATCTCACCATTTAGGGTGTAAGTTCTGCACAGATTTCTGCTGCCAAAGTGCATGACCTTACACTTTTTGGCATTGAAGCTTAGTTGCCAAGTCGAGGACCAACGTTTTAGTAAGAGTAGGTACCGCGTCATACTGTCGGGCAATGTGCTTTTGCCTACTATGTTGCATAGTTTGGCATCATCGGCAAATAATGTTATTTTACCTTGAAGCCCCCGAGTCAGGTCTCTTACGAAAATGTTAAATAGGATCGGGCCCAAGACCGAACCCTGCGGCTCTCCATTAATCACCTCCAACGTTTCAGAGAGGGTACTGTTAACCACCACCCTCTTGGTCGCTTTTCTTTGAACCTTTTCTAACGCCATCCCTTTGCCACTCCAGAATTGGCACACTTCCTCCGCACCTCCCTCTCCCCTGCAAGTCCGTCATTTCCCTTCCCTATGGGCTTTGGTGCATTTGAAATGGGGGAGCCGCTACTATAGCTTTGTAAAGGGGTCCTATATATGGTGAGCCTATAATGGGACAAGTTTTTCCTGTGTAATTTTTGTTTGAATTTGATTTGGAGATGTTCGAAGGGGGGTGTTTGCCAGTACTCTTGAGATAGCTGTGTGCAAAACAGGGCCGCTTTCGAATCTGGTTGTTGAACTCATTTGCTGCTTTTTTGCCCTTCATGAGTTGAACTGCTTTTTGCGCTGGATTAATTTAGTCCTATGTATTCCTGTGTTTAAGAAGATTTGGCTGCATCTATGATAAAAACTTTATTTACATGCTGTATGTGGAGCTTTTTGAGAGACCTATGACTGTGAATAAGCCCCATGTTGCATGGCTTAATTGTGCTGAATTTTGTGGATGCATTTATTCCAAGGTCTCTTTTTCTCCACTTTTTTGGATCTTGTAGTGGACTTAACACCGGAGTCCATCCTGTTTAAATGGCATTTTGAGTTTCTGATCTTGATCAAACAATATTAATAGCCATGTTAAGTAAGCTATTCAAGATGATCTTAAAAAGTAATTTATAATGATGTATATAAATATGCAATGCAAAATTATACAATTACTTTTACTGTAAGTATTAATTGATAACAAGAGTTTACCAGTGTGATAGAAAAAGAAACCTGTAGAGTAACTTACATGTGATAACATTATTAGGGTTACCATATGGCTCCAGAAAAAGGAGGATGGATTGAAACATCTGGGTTTTACTTTCATTGCTTTCAGTGGAAGAAAAACCGGATGTCTCAATCCGTCCTTTTTCTGGAGCCATATGGTAACCCTAAACATTACGGGTTGGTGAAATCAATTACTAAGGCAACATACCCCCTCTTTTACTAAAGTGTGCTAACCGATTAGCACGCGCTAAACGCTAACACGTCCATAGACTAACATGTACGCATTAGTGTTTAGCGCACCATAAAATGATTAGAGCGCGCTAATTGGTTAGCGCACCTTAGTAAAAGAGGGCCTATAGTGCTCTACTACATCAATTTAAGAAAATATGAAACTGGTGTCAATCATACATGAATTGTATTTCAACAACATACTATTAATTATATTATTAAAATATGATGAACTGTCTATATCTTATGCTCAGCAGAGATGTAATTTGATAAATTATATAAAGAATACAGCAATGAAATATAAATAGCATATATAAGTCAAGTAATAGTGTAATTGTTGTAATAGAATAATATCATCTATATATATAAAATCGGAGATATGTATGTGTGTATGTATGTGTGTATGTGCCGCGATCACATAAAAACGGCTTGACCGATTTGAACGAAACTTGGTATGCAGATCCCTCACTACCTGGGGTGATATGTTCTGCGGGTCTCGCGGCCCACCTGCACACGTGGGCGGAGCTACAAACAGAAAATCATATTTCACCCATTCATATCAATGGAAAAAATGTAAAAAGCTGCCATTCTCACAGTAATTCAAAAACGGCTTGACCGATTTGAACGAAACTTGGTATGCAGATCCCTCACTACCTGGGGTGATATGTTCTGGGGGTCTCGCGGCCCACCTGCACACATGGGCGGAGCTACAAACAGAAAATCATATTTCATCCATTCATGTCAATGGAAAAAAATGTAAAAAGCTGCCATTCTCACAGTAATTCAAAAACGGCTTGACCGATTTGAACGAAACTTGGTATGCAGATCCCTCACTACCTGGGGTGATATGTTCTGGGGGTCTCGCGGCCCACCTGCACACATGGGCGGAGCTACAAACAGAAAATCATATTTCACCCATTCATGTCAATGGAAAAAATGTAAAAAGCTGCCATTCTCACAGTAATTCAAAAACGGCTTGACCAATTTGAACAAAACTTGGTAAGCAGATCCCTCACTACCTGGGGTGATATGTTCTGGGGGTCTCGCGGCCCACCTGCACATGTGGGCGGAGCTACAAACAGAAAATCAGATTTCACCAATTCATGTCAATGGAAAAAATGTAAAAAGCTGCCATTCTCACTGAAATTCAAAAACGGCTTGACCGATTTGAACGAAACTTGGTATGCAGATCCCTCACTACCTGGGGTGATATGTTCTGGGGGTCTCGCGGCCCACCTGCACACATGGGCGGAGCTACAAACAGAAAATCAGATTTCACCCATTCATGTCAATGGAAAAAATGTAAAAAGCTGCCATTCTCACTGAAATTCAAAAACGGCTTGACCGATTTGAACGAAACTTGATATGCAGATCCCTCACTACCTGGGGTGATATGTTCTGGGGGTCTCGCGGCCCACCTGCACACATGGGCGGAGCTACAAACAGAAAATCATATTTCATCCATTCATGTCAATGGAAAAAATGTAAAAAGCTGCCATTCTCACAGTAATTCAAAAACGGCTTGACCGATTTGAACGAAACTTGGTATGCAGATCCCTCACTACCTGGGGTGATATGTTCTGGGGGTCTCGCGGCCCACCTGCACACATGGGCGGAGCTACAAACAGAAAATCAGATTTTACCCATTCATGTCAATGGAAAAAATGTAAAAAGCTGCCATTCTCACTGTAATTCAAAAACGGCTTGACCGATTTGAACGAAACTTGGTATGCAGATCCCTCACTACCTGGGGTGATATGTTCTGGGGGTCTCGCAGCCCACCTGCACACATGGGCGGAGCTACAAACAGAAAATCAGATTTCACCCATTCATGTCAATGGAAAATATGTAAAAAGCTGCCATTCTCACAGTAATTCAAAAACGGCTTGACCGATTTGAACGAAACTTGGTATGCAGATCCCTCACTACCTGGGGTGATATGTTGTTGGGGTCTCGCGGCCCACAACTCTATGTTGCTTGCTCAAGGGTGGGTTCACCCAAGAATTTATATGTTCTTGCTCCAGGAGGTGAAACTAAAATTGTTGTTTATAATCACGTTTTGCGTTAGTTGTATTGTATTCATTTTGTCAAATATTTCACATTATAATTTGAATATTGTACTTTTTATTAAGCTGTAAAAAAATAATTTCATTCACCACTATAAAGTATCTTTATTTGAATCCATTTACAGTGTTATTGCTATAATTAAATACCCGTGCAACGCCGGGGCATCAGCTAGTCTCATATAAAGATAACATTTCTGCTAAATCACATCTATTATAAAAAAAAAATTGTAAGGTGTTACAGCAGAAAACAGAATGTAGTCATCTTAATGGTGAGGACAATTAATGTTAAAATATGCAAGATCAGTCAGTACATGGAGTTAGACAAGTTAGTATTTGGTGAGATGAAAGCTAGTGAGATAAACATAATAAATTCATACTGCATCAGTGGGAGTAGGTATTCTTTTACTTCAATGAAGGCTGCAAGTGTCAATGGATCTCTGAAATCTTTGGTTTGATTTTGAAAAGTTACTCTCATTCGTGCGAGATAAAAGATGGCAAAAACAAGCATTCATTGTTTTCAATTTAGGTCTGTACTCTAGTAGTTGCTTTCTCAGTTGAAATCGACCTTAAAATTTTATAGAAGCTCTTAATCTTGCTTTTTGCACGATACTGAGCACTTGTGTATATCTCAGTAATTCCATCACAATTGGTCGTGGAAATTTATCATTAACTTGCTGAGTGGAGGGAACTCAATGAGCCCTTTCAATTGTAAAATCTTGGGTAAATTGAATTTCCAAAATCAAAGGATTCAAAGTTTCCAAAAATGTAATCCTTCCGGAAGGCCCAATATTCTGAAATTCTTTCTCTGTGATCGATTATTTGCCTCTTCAAGATCGCATTCCAACTATATCACGCGCTTGACATGGTGTTGTAGGCTTTTTATATTTTCTTCGGCAGCAGAGGTCTTAAATTGGGATATCTTGCTGTTAATGCAGCTAATTCATCTTTAATTTCAGTGGTGTCTTCCTTAGTGTTGTGCATGAAATCTTTTAGAGCTTTTAGTTCCTTTAGAACAGGGGTGTCAAACTCAATCACATAAGGGGACGAAATCTAAAACATAGGCTATGTCGCGGGCCAATTTTTTTATTAAGATACATAGGGGTCCTTTTATTAAGGTACACTAACCAATTTAATGTGCGCTAAATGCATACCTTAATAAAAGGACCCCTTAGTCTTAGTAGAAGTATAGTGATATACAACCTCTCCAACTCCACATTGGCTCTGTGATATAAATTAAAAAAAATACATTTCCTCTCTCTTTTAGGTCTTAGTTCATGCTTGCTGTCTAACATCAGCTCTGGCAGGATATACATTTCAAATCTGACATATTGTAATCACAAAACAGAAAATAAAATTATTTTTTCTACCTTTAGTTGTCTGGTCATTATTCAAATCATGTTGGTCCCAGGCTCTGGTTGTTTTTTGATAACTCATTTGCCAAGATCTCCTGCCCATTTGGCATTTCCTTTTTTCTCTGTGCTAACCATCCATCTTCCATCTCTGTCCTCCCCTTTCATTTCCCTTCCCTCCCCAAGAGGTCTGCCATCTTTCCTTTTTTTGTCTCCATCCCTGCAGCTACAGTGATGGACCCTACCATCCCCAGATCCATCATCTCTCCTTTTCTCAACTACCCTTTCATCCAGCATCTCTCCCCCACCACCCCAGGTCCACCAGCTATCCCTTTCTCTTCCCAACTACCCTCCTATCCAATATCTCTAAGCCCCCCTCCCCCCCACACATATCATCCCTTGTGTCTAACTTCTCTCCCTTTCTGTTCCTTCCCTCCCTCCATCCCATTGTCCACAATCTCTCTCCCTCTCCTCTGTTTTTAGACCCATTATTTCTTCCCCTCCCCCCACCCTCAGTCCGGCATATGCACGATTGTTTGGACCCTCCTTCCCACCCTCCTTCCCTCCCTCCGTGCACTTCTACACCAGGGCCTGCTGCCGCCGCTGCCCCCCTCCCTCCCTCCACTTCTACACCAGGGCCCATCGCCAGTCCCCGAAGGCTTGCATCTTCTTTCTAGCACGGTCTCACCTTCAAACAGCCTGCAGAAGATCGCCAGTGCTGTAGCGATCCTAAGCAGGCTGCTGTTGACCACCCCTCTTCTGACATACTGTATCGCGGCAGAGGGAACATGCTGCGGAGGTCGATCCTCTGCAGGCTGTTTGAAGGTGAGACCGGGAAACCAGGATGGAGGGAGGGAAGGACAGAGGGCCAAATCTAATTACCCTGTGGGCCAAATTTGGCACCCTTGCTTTAGAATCTCATGAAAAGCACAATCCTCCACTTTGCTTGGTGTGGCTCTAGAAGGTAAGTTAGGCTTAGTCTTGGGCCATTTCCCACTTTTTCCAGTATCCATGATGTTAAAATGCTGTTAGGTGGTAATTAGTGAGAAATAGAATGATTTTGATATCTCAAATTGACTCGATTTTGCTGCCATTTTGGATGAGCTCACCAGCACCCCCCACCCTAAAGATTTTAACCTGATCTATCACACCCATTCTATCCTCCCCCGCCCCAGCCTTACCTTAGATCCACCTTAACACTACCCCACCTTAGCCTCCCTGAACAGCTGAGTCACCGATCACCTATGCTAACCCCTGAAAGTTTGGAACTTATAAGATCTTTGGACTAGTGAGACTGGAAAAATAGTTGAGCTATCTTGGTAGTGGTTATAGTGATTTTTGAATTCACACAAGATCGGAGTCATGTATTGTAAATGTGTTTTATTTATTTTTTTCCCACAGGACTGAGTTGCTTATGGAACACTAACCCCCACTTTTACAAAACCATGGCACGGTTTTTAGCACTGGTTGCAGCGGTATTAGCTCCGACGCTTATAGAATTCCTATGAGCATTAGAGCTGTTACCTCCACGGCCGGCGCTATAAACCATGCTGTGGTTTTGTAAAATGGGGAGCTAAATTTGGTTATTTTCTGATTTAGGTCATACAAACCATGAATATAGAAAGAAATTTCTTGCTTTCAGGTTAGCAGGTTCTGACACTTGGAATCAGTTCCAGCTGCATTTTACTTTTAAATGCTTCATTCCTCTCTTTATATATCTATATCTATAGCTAGCTAGCTAGCTATAAGTGCTAAGAATCTGGAGATTCCTGTACAGGCTGAGGGTGTTACTTGATATGATTATCACTGAAAGGGTAGACAGGGGATTTGATTTATCTCCTAAAACATTTTCTATTTATAATGTTTCATGCTCATTTCACTCCAGTAATTTTTTTGATTCAGGGTCTCTATATTTTCCAGTAGCTACTCTATCCCAGTTTTAGAGGAAGGATCAGTAGAGTCACTCATTCTTCTTGCTAGTGTATATTGCAAGTGACAATCTATGCTGAAAGAAATTTCACAGTTCACAGTTCACTTTATTTGTTATATTTCAAGTTTGACAAAAACTTCTATGCAGTGTACAATTCTAAATAGGTTGATAAGGGGAGAGGAAGCTGTAAACAGAAACACAAAGAAACCTATAATACAAATGTAAGCATTACGAAGGTGGAAAAATTTATTACTAAGATACAAAAGAAGAGTTGGATGTGCTAAAGGCTCCAAAGACGTTATTCCGAGACATGCGCAGCCTCATCTCTTACCTATCGGTGGTACTATTTTTTTGTTGTTGGACTCATACAGGGTCAGTCTTAAGGGCAGGACCACTATCTTTGGCTCCACCCCCACAGTAGCCACTCCTATAGCACCAACCATAGAGTATATAAAAAGACATCACTGAAAATGGCACACCAGTCCCTAGCGGTAAAGAAACAATAAGGTAGCTGGGCTATTAGATCCAACGTGGAACGGAAGACAAGAAGCAGACTTTATGAAGAAAAGTGTTTTTAAATGCTCCCAGGAAATAGTGCCCGACACATTTTGCTCCCAAACCGGTGACGCACAACAGCTTCCACCAGTGCTGAAAAAGTGATCCAGGGTTCATTACAACTAGGGTTTACCAGACGTCCGGAAAATCTGGCAACCCTAGTTACAACTGATAATCCAGTTTCAACAAAACTAAAATAGAACACACTAACCCCCTCTTTTACTAAGGTGCGCTAACCAATTAGCGTGCGCTAATTGATTTAGCGCACGCTAAACGCTAACGCGTGCATGTTAGTCTATGGACGCATTAGTGTTTAGCGCATGCTAAATCAATTAGCGCGCGCTAATTGGTTAGCGCACCTCAGTAAAAGAAGGCCTAACTATCACAGCGGCAGAACATAGACAGATGCTTCTATTTAGCAGCAACGTGAATGGTGCATCTAGAGTTGTCAGTTTTTATTGAAAGATAAAAACACAGCACCTGTCATTGCCCTGCGCCACCACTGTTCTACCACTTGGTGCAGAGCAGAGCTAGCACATTTTCTCATAAAACATGTTGTATGAAGGAAAAATGTTTCTAATACAGTTTCGCCTCAGGGAGAGCATAAGTTCCTTCCACTGCCAGACTGGGGGGTTTTGCTTGCATCATGACTCTACATACAAGATGTGAAGACCACTGGGGTTAAGCATCTGTATTTTAGGTGACAACTAGGGCTGCTTTTGGCAGTCTTTACCCCCAAAGTCTGCTTTCAAGTAGGGCCAGATACTTTAAGAAAAATCATTTATTGTTTCATTGCCCATATATTATGAATTTTTGGAAATCAATTTGGGACCAAATTAATAATTTATTAGAGAACCCAGTGGCATTATCCTATGATACTGTGATATTTGGTATGGATAGGAGAGCAAAAAGTCAGTTTTCTGCGAACAACAATAAATTGCTACTAATAATGACAGGGGTTGCCATTCAACAAATCACATATAATTGGAAAGACTGGAGGAGATTAAATTATAACTTTTGGTGGAATTCTTTATGCCATATCTATAAAATGGAAAGATTTACTGCGTTACAAAAGGGATATTTTAAGAAATTTCAGGATGTGTGGAAACCATTAAGAAAATATTGTCAGGATTAAGTAAAATTATTTCCCTTACGTTTATTAGTTTATGAGGTAGGGAGGGGGGTATTTTATTATTACATATATCATACAATAATGGAGTATATGGTTGGGGGGGATGGGCGATGGATAGGGATAAGAATCTATGTAATATACCAATGATTGTTTATAAGTGATGTATTTATTGTTACTGTGAATGAAAATATTAACACTTAATGTAATTTGTGAAAATGAATAAAGAATTATAAAAAAAAAAAAAGAAAAATCACACAACCCTGCAAAAAAAAATACTCAAAATCTATGCAGACAACTTATACCATAACAACCCTAAAACCTAGGAAAGATGGTTTCATAGTCAGATGCGTGCATGACATAAGCGCGTGGACAAATGGGAGCAGACAAATGAGCGTGAAGACAAGTGAGTGCAAGATAAGTGAGTGCACTAACGTCGAAACTTTGAGCGAAACTTGAGCTACACAGCGTTTTCTTATACCCTCACTTATCTAGCGATTCTGTTGCGCGCATCTTATATAAAAAGTTAGTAAAGGAAAATATAAACATACCTTGCAAATGAAGAAATTTGGAAGTAGTGAAAACCGCACAAGAGAAATACCTGTTATAGAACAAGTTCTAGACCAGATCTGTAACGGACACAGTCAGGCAGCGAAAGGAAGGTGAACTGTTCTGAGCAATTATAAAAGGAGCAAACATAACCAATCACAAAGATGCTAGCGAAGGGAGGGCGGACTGTTCCGAGCACGTAAAAAAAGAGCTAACGTAACGTAACGAATCACAAAGAGGCTAGCGAAATGAAGGCGGGCTATTCTGAGCACATAAAAAAGGAGCTAACGTAACCATAGTAATGTGAACGTGCGCGTGATTGTCATTGCACTGATTTGTCCTTCCGCTCAATTGTCTTGCACTCAATTGTCGTTGGGCTCAATTGTCATTGTGCTCAAATGTCTTGCGCTCACTTGTCTTCGCGCATTTGTCCGCGCGCGTTTGTCTTGCGTGCATTTGACTTGCCACCAGGAAAGACAGTGCTATAAATACCACACTGGGTCCTAGAGCACCAATATACTTGCTACTGGGAAACTGAAACAAGCTGGAAAGTTACACATTCCTACATAGACACAACATGCTAGTAGAATCCTTTACCTCAATCACACATGCAGAAGGGGAGAGTGTAGCGCAGTGGTTAGCTGCAGCCTCAGCACCCTGAGATTGTGAGTTCAAACCCATGCTGCTCCTTGTGACCCTGGGCAAGTCACTTAATCCCCCCCATTGCCCCAGGTACATTAGATTGATTGTGAGCTTGCAGGGACATAAAGGAAAAAATGCTTGAGTAACTGAATAAATTCATGTAAACTGTTCTGAGCTCCCCTGGGAGAACAGTATAGAAAATTGAATAAATAAATAGTGTGAAAAGCTTCAGCCTCTGGTAACCAGAACTGGTATTGTGACATCATAATGCCTCATTCCACCAATGCCTAAGAGCCAACCTCGTCAGTGATGGCTCAATTGTTCTATCCTTGGCTCACTTTTACTACATTCTAGAGTGGTGCAGTGGTTAAAGCTAGAGCCTCAGCACCCTGAGGTTATGGGTTCAATCCCATGCTGCTCTTTGTGATCCTGGGCAAGTCACTTAATCCCCTGTTGCCACAGGTACATTAGATAGATTGTGAGCCCAACGGGCAGACAGGGGAAAATGCTTGAGTACCTGAATAAATTCATGTAAACCGATCTGATCTCCCATAGGAAAAAAAAATAAGGAACCACAAAAACACATGCAGATAAAAACTAAAATGGAGCCCCCCAAGAAAGCCAGACTTTATAAGCAGTGTAAATACTGGTAAAAGAGAAACCGAAATGTATTTTCTCCTGTACTCTGCAAAATACAAAACAGGGAACATGTACATTTTATAATGCATTAATCTACTCCAAAAGACAAGGAAAGAAACCCCATGAGAAATATACTGCATGAATTTTATAAAGCAGGCACATCTCAGTCCTTTCAAAATATTACATAAAAATTTTTTTTTTTTTTTCTGCCTTTGTTGTCTGAGCATTTTTTTTTTTCTAATTGGGCTGGTCCAAGTCTCTCTTCTACATTCCTCATGTCAGCTTTCTCCTAAATGCTTTCTCATGTTGGCTCTTCCATTTCTTCTCTCAGCTCTTGTCTTCTTCCTTTCCTTCTTTACATTTGCCTAGCATTGATCTTGCATTTTATATTTTTTCCCACTTTTCTCTTCTCTGCATTTATCTCACCCTCTAATCTTTAGTCTCTCTATCTCAGTGGATAACACTATCTGTCTCATCAGTTCACAACCTTGAGAACATCTTTAACTCATCTCTCTTCTTTGTACAAATCCACCAGACCACCAAAACCTGCTGTTTCTTCTCTATAATATCGACAGAATCTGATCCTTCCTCTCTGAGCACATACCAAAATTCTTATCCACACCCTTATCACCTCTTGCCTAGACTACTACAACCTGCTTCTCACTGGTTTCCCATTTAATCACATCTCTCCCCTTCAATCTGTTCAAAATGCATAGAAACATAATGCAGATAAAGACCAAATGGCCCATCCACAGCATCCCCTATCTCCTCCTCTCCCTAAGAGATCCCAAGTGCTTGTCCCATGCTTTCTTGAATTCAGACACAGTCCTTGTCTCCACCACCTCTACTGGGAGACTATTTTAAGCATCTACCACCTTTTCTGTAAAACAGTTTTTCCTTAGATTACCCCTGAGTTATCACCTCTTAACTTCATCCTATGCCCTCTCATTCCAGAGTTTCCTTTCAAATGAAAGAGACTTGCCTCATGTGTATTTATGCCCCATAGGTATCTAAATATCTCTATCATATCTCCCCTCTCCTGCCTTTCCTCCAAAGTATACATATTGAGATCTTTAAGTCCCCATACGCCTTATGATGAAGACCACTGACCATTTTAGTAGCCTTCCTCTATACTGACTATCCTGTTTATATTTTTTTGAAGGTGCAGCATCCAGAATTATATACCATATTCTAAATGAGGTCTCACCAGAGTTTTGCACAAGTGCAAAAATATCTCCTTTTTCCTACTGGTCATTCCTCTCCCTATGCACCGTAGCATCCTTATAGCTTTTGCCATCACCTTTTCAACCTGTTTAGCCACCTTAAGATCATCACATACTATCACACCCAAGTCTTGTTCCTCTTTCATGCACAAAAGTTTTTCACCTGCTAAACTACCATTTCCTCAGGTTTTTGCAGCCCAAAAGCATGACCTTAAATTTCTTAGCATTAAATCTTAACTGTCAAATTTCAGACTATTCTTCAAACTTTGCTAGGTCCTTCCTCATATTATTCACACCATCCGGCGTGTCTACTCTATTGCATATTTTGATATCATCCGCAAAGAGGCAAATCTGACCTGACAACCTTTCAGCAATATCGCTTACAGAAATGTTAAAAAGAACAGGCCCAAGAATCGAAACTTTAGGCACACCATTGGTAGCATCCTTTTCCACAGAGCAATCTCCACTAACCACTACCCTCTGTTGCCTTTCACTCAACCAGTTCCTGACCTAGTCCGTCACTTTGGGATCCATACTGAGGGCACTCAACTTATTTATTAAACACCCATATGGAACACTGTCAAAGGCATAGCTAAAATCTAAATACACCACACCTAGTGCACTCCCTCTATCCAATTCTCTGGTCACCTAGTCAAAGAAATCCATCAGATTTGTCTAGTGAATCCATGTTGCCTCAGGTCCTGTAATCCACTGGATTCCAGAAACGTCACCATTCTCTGTTTTAAAAGTGCTTCCATTAAATCATTTATCACAGAAGTCAGACTTACTAGCTTGCAGTTCCCTATTTCTTCCTTACCTCCATTTTTGTGAAGAAGGACCACATCCATTAGTGAGAGTGAGTTGAGAAGTTACCTGGGCCCTGCAAAAGGGATGTGGAAGGGATGCAAAAGGGATGTGGAAGATAACATGACACTCTTTGAGGGAAGCACAGATCCTTGGAGTAGTGGGGCCTCATGTCTTGCCTGAGATGGGGGAGTGAATTAATGTTCCTCTTGAGGGAGGAAGGATGAAAAAAGGGTGATGTGACAGAAAAGAAGCAAGGTCTAAAGTTTCCTTATATGGAAGAGAACCTGGAAGAGGTGAAATAAGGGAAGTGACAATGAAATCTGGATAATGTCTGAGTATGGTTAATTGAAAAGTTTAAAAAAAAAAAACCCCCACACACACACCCCAGTGTTGATGTGACATATTATACCCCAGTTAAGTAGAAAAAAGGGTATAAGATAGTGCCCTCTAAGGGCAGAGGTCTTTTAGAGGAGGGGGTGACCCCCATCAAAAATGCCTCTGCTATAAAAGTTGTGGTGGTGGATTTTTCAGGTGGCCACTGAATTTTGACTATGGGAGGGAGAGTATATAAAAGGGGAGTGCAGAATACAGTCCTGGCTTTTTGATTGTTCCTTTCTCCTGCCAAAGCCCTGAGACCAATGGCTTAGTGGAGGGGGGGGGGGGGCGAGGGGAGCGTTCTGCCCCGGCGCCATCTTGCCCGGGGTGTAGGCACCCCTCCTCCTTTCCACCCCACTTTCTCCTCCTCCCCCTGCCACACGTGCGCTTCTTCCCTTCCCCCTCTACCTTTTTAACTTCGGCTTGAGCAGCCACCAACTTGCTGCCAGCATCGGCTTCGGCGCTCTCTCTAGGAAGTGATGTCAGAGAGAGCACCAAAGCCAATGCAGGCAGTAAGGTGGCAGCTGCTCATGCCAAAGTTAAAAAGATACATGGACGGGGCATGCGCCAGGGAGGGTGGGGGTGGGGGCAGGTGAGGGGTGCTCACCCTAGCTACGCTACTACCTGAGACTGAGATAGACTTCCAGAGAGATGTGGGAGGGGACTGAAGAGTAAACCAGAATAGTCAACCCAGGGTGAACTGGAAGTTACGGGGGAAATCTGTTGATGGAACCAAAGCGTCTGCCTTCACGCTCAGTTCATTGTAAATAGCACTTGTACAATCAAATTCAATAAAGTTCCAATTTGGTTCCCTTACACCTTGGGCTGAGGTGTCGTTTCATCAGAAGAGAGAGTGAGGAGTTTGAGTGGGATGAGTGAAACCCCAGAGCTGCCCATCCTCCGTCCTACTGGAATAATCTGTCCCCGGCCTACGCCCAAGCTCGAGTGAATAGTATGAGCAGAGAGACTATGTGGGAGTAAAACCGAGTAATGTATGTTGATATTCATCTTTTTGTGAGCCCTGTGCAAGGCAGGTGAACCCCCTCCTGACCCCAAAGAGCTGGACGGAGCCCGCAGCATGGCGCAGGTGGGCGGGTCACCAGGGTTACATAAACATGCCAAATGCCTTAAGTTTTGGGATCCCTATGCTGTGAAATTCCCTCCAATGTGAGTTAAGAATCATTCCAAATTATTCTGTCTTTAGTGCAAAAGGTAAGGCCTAGCTTTGTACCCAGGCCTTTTATTCCTGATAATACCAACTGAAACTATGAAATTGCTATACCAGCCCCCAGTATTGGAATGCAGGTAGTGGATTTCCTTTGCAACTCAGAGGAAATGTTAACGATGATCTAGGAATGGAGAGAGAGAGAAGCTTTGTGACAACACATTCAAATATGTCAAGGTATAAATTATGCAAACAAAGAGCACCTTTTCAGAGGAAAGCAATTGTTAGCCAAGAAGGCCCTTACCTGAGCCCTCTGTAAATGTGACTAGCATGGGGAAAAGAGGAAGAAACTGGTGCTTAGGCTGGGAAGGTAAACAGCAGATGTGTGCACGCTTCTTTCCGCAATCCCCTGCCGCCCACACAAAGAGCAGATGCAGAGGCCATTGACAATTTTTGTGTATTCATCGTACAGCTTTTAAAAAAGAAACAACATGAACTGTTTTTCTCTTCAGTTTTTCCTACAATAAAGGTGTCATGGATTTGATATACTGCCTTTCTCAGGTACAACCTAAGCAGTGGGCTCACAATCTAAGTTTTGTACCTTGGGCCATGAAGGGTTAAGTGACTTGCCCAGGATTAGGCATACCAGACATCCGGATTCACCCAGACATATCCTCTCTTTAGATAACGTGACCATTTATTTTTTTCATCGAAAGGGGACATCTATTAATTGTCAGTCCCGCCCCCCCAATCCTGCCCTAGCCCAACCCAACCCGGCCCCCAATTTCTTCCATTCATTTTTCATGTACACATAATAGCTTATTAATTCATAATGGTAACCATAAAAATTTAAAAAAAACTATAATCCACACTATACACAGAGAAAATGTTAATTATATTTGGGGGGTTTTCAAAGATGTCAAGGTAAATGACTTTAAAATATTCAATGTCACCTCAGTAACTATAGAAAAATAGACAAATATAGTGCAAAATATAGACAGCAGATATAAATTCTCAAAACTGACACATTTTGATCATTAAATTGAAAATAAAATCATTTTTCCTACCTTTGCTGTCTGGTGATTTCATGAGTCTCTGGTTGCATTTCCTTCTGACTGTGTATCCTTTCTTTCATTTCTTTCTTTCTGCACTCAGGTCCAACAATTGTCCCTTTCTATTCCCTCCCTCCTTTCTTCCCATGTCCTTAGTGTCCCCAGTGCCTCCTTCCCATGTCCTTAATGTCCCCAGTGCCTCCTTCCCATGTCCATAGTGCCCCCAGCGCCTCCTTCCCATGTCCTTAGTGCCCCCAATGCCTCTGTCCCATGTCCTTAGTGTCCCCATTGCCTCCTTCCCATGTCCATAGTGCCCCAGTGCCTCCTTCCCATGTCCATAGTGCCCCCAATGCCTCTGTCCCATGTCCTTAGTGCCCCCAGTGCCCATCCAATGTCCTTAGTGCCCCAGTGCCTCCTTCTCGTATCCTTAATGCCCCCAGTGCCTTTGTCCTGTGTCCTTAGTGTCCCCAGTGCCTCCTTCCCATGTCCTTAGTGTTCTTAGTGTCCCCTTCCCATGTCCATAGTGCCCCCAGTGCATCCTTCCCGTGTCCCTAGTGCCCCCAGTGCCTTTGTCCTAAGAACATAAGATGCGCCATCTCCGGATCAGACCTTCGGTCCATCAAGTCCGGAGATCCGCACACGCGGAGGCCCTCCCAGGTGTACACCTGGCATAATTTGTAGTCACTCATATCCTTCTATGCCTCTCATAAGGAGATGTACATCTAGTTTGCTTTTAAATCCTAGGACGGTCGATTGCGCAATAACCTCTTCGGGGAGAGCATTCCAGGTGTCCACCACTCTCTGCGTGAAATAGAACTTCCTGATATTTGTCTTGAATTTGTCTCCCCTCAGCTTCATTTCGTGTCCTCTTGTACGTGTGCAAGTGGACAATGTAAATGGTTTTTTCTGCTCTATTTTGTCAATTCCTTTCAGTATTTTGAAGGTCTCGATCATATCCCCTCGCAGTCTCCTTTTCTCAAGGGAGAACAATCCCAGTCTTGTGAGTCGATCTTTGTATTCCAGTTTCTCCATACCCATTATTAGCTTTGTTGCTCGCATTTGCACTCTCTCCAGCAGTTTTATATCCTTCTTTAGTTTGGGGGACCAGTATTGGACGCAGTATTCCAAGTGGGGTCTGACCATTGCTCTATAAAGCGGCATTATGACCCTCTCCGATCTACTTGTGATTCCCCTCTTTATCATGCCCAACATCCTATTTGCTTTCTTTGCTGCCGCCGCACATTGTGCGGACGGCTTCAGGGTCCTATCTACCAGTACACCCAGGTCCTTTTCTTGTTCGCTCTTACCCAGCGTTGCGCCTGACATTCTATACTCGTGTTCATTATTCTTACTGCCTAAATGCATTACTTTGCATTTTCCACGTTGAACTTCATCTGCCATTGCTCTGCCCATTTCTCTAACTGATACAAGTCGCTCTGGAGTTCCTCACTATCCTCCTGCGATCTGATTGCCCGGCATAGCTTTGTGTCGTCTGCAAACTTGATGATCTCACTGAATATTCCTTCTTCCAGGTCATTAATATAAATATTAAATAGGATCGGCCCAAGTACCGAGCCCTGGGGTACACCACTAGTCACTTTCTCCCAGTCGGAGAACTTCCCATTTATGCCTACTCTATGCTTTCTGTTTTCCAGCCATTTGCCTATCCATCTTTGTATATCTCCCTCTATTCCATGGCTTTGTAGTTTCCTGAGAAGTCTTGTGTGGAACTTTGTCGAATGCTTTCTGGAAGTCCAAGTATATTATGTCCACTGGCTTTCCGCTATCAATTTGTTCGTTCACAGTCTCAAAAAATTGAAGTAAATTCTTAAACATGATTTCCTTTTCCTGAAGCCATGTTGACTGGGTTTCAGCAAGTCATGTGTATCCAAGTGCCGGACTATGCTATCATTGATCAGTGCTTCAACCATCTTTCCAGGGACAGACGTAAGGTTTACAGGTCTGTAGTTGCCCGGTTCTCCTCTTGATCCTTTTTTGAAAATTGGCGTGACGTTTGCTATCTTCCAGTCGTCTGGTATTTGTCCAGTTTTGATTGTCAGGTTGGCAAGTTTTTGCAATAACTCTCCGATTTCAACCTTCAACTCCTTTAAGACTCTCGGGTGAATTCCATCCGGTCCAGGGGATTTGTCACTTTTAAGTTTGTCGATCTGGTAGTATATCTGTTCCAAGTTCACTTCAACTGTGGTGAGGCTGTCTTCTATTACTCCTCTAAACACTTTCACTGCTTCTGGTATTGTTGCAGTGTCCTCCTTCGTAAAGACGGACACAAAGAAGGAATTTAGTTTGTCTGCAATTTGTTTATCTTCCTTGATGTACCCTTTTCTTCCCTGGTCATCCAGGGGTCCCACTACCTCTTTTGCGGGTTTTTTCCCTTTCACGTATCTAAAGAAGGGCTTGAAGTTTTTGGCCTCTTGCGCTAATTTTTCCTTATAGTCCTTTTTGGCATTCCTCACCGCCTTGTGACATTTCTTCTGATTATCTTTAGGTTTGTTCCAAGCTTCAGTTGTTTTCATGTGTTTCCATTTTTTGAAAGAGCCCTTCTTTTCTTTTATGGCTTCCTTCACCTGCCTGGCTGGCCCAGAACGTCCTCTCCAACGTCAAAATTGACGTCGGGAAGAAGGCTTCTGGGCGGCGATTAGCAGCAGCCGCAAGAAGGTAAGAAGAGTAGCAGCAGCAGCGGCAGCGGACCAGGGCGAGTTGGGGGTTAAATTGGACACTGGAGGGAGGCTTTTTTTGCATACGGCAGGGAGTGACAGGAAGCGATCGCCTGTCCCATTGTCCCCGCGCACAGCCTGTCCCTGAAAACGGGTCATTTCGGCGTCAGGGGATCCAAAAACGGGACAGTCCCGTTCAAAAAGGGACGTATGGTCACCTTATCTTTAGAACATGTCTAAAAGGCTTTCTCTCCTATCCAGGAAGAAAGTGTCTAGAGCCCTAACCTGTCTGCCCTGTCCCCTGCCTACCTCTAGCGCCGCTGAAATTAAAACTTTGGGCTGGACGGCAGCAGCAGCGATGTTGTCCTGCCCTGGAAACCCCATCTCTGGAGCATCCTGCCTATGCAGGAATAGGAAGTTGTTCCACAGAGAAAGCTTTCAGGGCAGACCGAGGGCAACAGGCTCACCTCACTGCTGATGCTGGCCAGCCAGCTTGAAGATTCAGTTTCAGCGAGAAGGTTTGTGGAGGAAAAGGGAGAGAGAGAGAGAGAAGCACCAATCCAGGGTGGGAGGGGGTTGGAGAAGAGAAAGAGAAAGAGAGAGAAGCACCCGCAGGTAGGGAGCTGTAGGGAGGGAAAGAGAGAAGAACTCATGGGAGAGGGGTTTGCTGAGAGAAAGAAAAGCACCCACGGGGAAAGGAGGGAGAAGCACCCATGGGTGGGGGGTTGAAGGGAGGGAGAGAGAGAGAGAAAGAGAGAGAAGAACCCATGGAGGAGGGGCGTTACAGACAGAGATAAAAGCAACCTCAGGGGGAGGGTTGGAGTGAGGGAAAGAAAGAAACATAAAAAGGGTAGAAAAGATGGGAAGAGGGACTTAGGAAATGGGTGAAAGTTGGGGCAGGGCAAGGATGAGACTGGTGAAGAGTAGGGGGTAAGGCAGGAGTGAAACTATTGTGAGGGGCGGGGTAGGGTCATGTGTCCTCTTTTTTGACTTCACAAATATGGTAACCCTACCCAGGATCATAAGCAGTCACAGTAGGAATTGAGCCCAGTTCCCCAGGTTCTCCACTCACTGCGCTGACCATTATGCCAGCTGATTGAAAATGGCCCTCCAAAAGGAAAGTGCACTCGAGTGTAACATAACGAAGTATTTCCTCACAGAAAGAGTAATAAATGCATAGAACAGTTTTCCAAGCTGACCCGTCAAAAGTGTGCCGGACTTTGGCATGCTGACAAATGCGCACGAGACATATGCGCGCTGCCGGTCCCGCCACTATAAAGCCTTACTATTACCACTGTGATGGTCGGGTTGGGCCCATGTGCCTCAGGCCCCGCCCCCAGGTGGGACCTAAGGCTCCCGGGCCTATTCTGATTGGCCCAGGCACCTTAGGCCCCACCAGTAGGCGGAGCTTTGGGACGGATGGGCCAATCCGGCCTCATTCTGTCGTTGGCTGCCTGCCGGATAGGCGGGTTTGGCTCCCGTCTGTCCGGCCAACTACAGAAAGGTACGGGGAAGGGGGATGGGGGTGTCGTGGGGGTCGGCCAGGGGGGTCACGGGTCGGCTGGGGGGGGGGTCGGAGATTCTTGGGGGGGGCGGTCGTTGGTGGGAGGGGGGTTTGCGTCGAGGGCAGGAGGGCCTGGGATCCCTCCTGCCCGTAATGTAGTGCGGGGTGGGGTTAGGGGGTCGCCGTGGCCAGGAGGGTTTGGGCTCCCTCCTGGCTCGAAAAACTAGCGGGGGGGGGGGGGTCACCAGGGCCAGGAGGACTTGGGCTCCCTCCTGGCCCGATATTGTCGGGGAGTTGGGGAATCGGCGGGGCAAGAGGGCTTGGGCTCCTTTTTGCCCCGATCGTGTCGGGGAGTCGGGGGGGCAAGAGGGCTTGAGCTCCCTCTTGCCCCGATCGTGTCGGGGAGCCGGCGGTCCTTCGGGGTGAGGGTGCGGGTGAGCGGTCCTGCGGGGGGTGAATCGGACGTCGGGGGGGGAACTATGTAAAAAAAATTTTGTACAACGCGCTCACGCGTATACCGCGCAAGGGTATGCACGGTTTGTAAAAACACGTATAACACGCGCGTTATATGCGTGAAAATACGGTACTCCAGATGAGGTTGCACCATGGAGCGATACAGGGGCATTATAATATTCTTAGTCTTATTAACCATCTCTTTTTTAATAATTCCTAGCATCCTCTTTCTTTTTTGGTTGTCGCCACATATTGGACGGAAGATTTCATCGTATTGTCTACAATGACACCCGGATCCTTTTCTTGGGCGCTAATCCCCAAGGTGGATCCTAGCATCCTGTAACTGTGATTCAGATTCTTCCCAATAAGCACAACTGGTAAAGGTATAGGTAAGAGCTTGTCTCCACTACTTTTAAGAGAAGGGATTGGAGGAAGAGGCCAAGTAGCTAAGCATATACTTCTCCAACATTACATCTATTCTTCCTTCCTACCAGCTGGACCTCATGATCAGAAGTCCTGCAAACACCTGATTTATATTTTGCCTCACAATAGGCCTCAATATATACATAGATGTAGTGGGTTGCTAAGAAAGCATTTATATCACCAAGAGAACGTAGCAACGGGAGTTCAGATTTTGACCTTAGAGTATAGAGTGCTCATTCGGTCTGTCATTCGTCATTAATCCCTGCTAATGTTCTCATATTCTTATATATTTTTTTATATATTTTTTTAGAATCTTTTTATAATCTTTTTGTTGTATATTATATCATTTAAATTATTAATAAACAATATGTTTTGATCACTTAGCTTATTTTGCGTATCTGCATTCTGTGATCTACTGGTTCACCAGTGCTGTCCCAGCATTAGATTAAATATTCCCCCATGCCAACGCGTTTCGCTTAGCTTTGTCAGGGCTGGGGAATCTGCGGGAAACATAAAGCACAGAGAAAACCTATTACTGTAAGGTAGTAGTTACATAAAGCAAAGTATTCATAAAGTGAAACATCTTACCATAGTTTTAAACTTCCATACTAACACGCCGGCAATAACCAAAAGATGGCCGCGGCGTGCACCCCACAATATAAATACACACATCCCTTGACGTCATCTCCAATAAGGAGCGAACAGCTGAGAAGTACAAAACTGTCAGAATACTAACAGGCTAGTTAGACGTCAGCCTGAGCTAGCCAATCAGAGGCTTCATTCAACCCCTCAGGAGCCATCGACCCTAGCATGAACATCCAACGTAATTCTTTTAAATTTAGATTCCTCTCTATGTTTCCACCCTCCCACCCTACATAGACAGAGTCTAAAACCCTCCACCTAAGGTCATCTAGAGTATGGCCACATAATAGCCAATGCCGGACCAAAGGGGAAGTTTCGCTTTTTGTATGAACACGTGATTTATGCTCTGTCAAGCGTGTTTTTATGGATCTCAAAGTTCTGCCTACATACAGTTTAGGACAGGGACATTGGATCAAATAGATGACATGATCAGAATTACAATTTGTTTTAGTTTTTGAGCGATAGGACTCCCCCGTACGAGGATGAATCCATATTTCACCTGGCATAGTGTAAGGACACCATTGACATTTACCACAGGGTAAGTGGCAACCTGCAATTTTAGCTTTTGGGTCTCTAAGAAGGTTGTGATTTACATACTCCCCAATATTTTTCCTACGTTTATATGAGAAAATGGGTCGCTCAGCTAAAGTTGGATTGGCCAATCTAGCTATGTGCCAGTGTTTCATAACTAGTTGGGTAATGTGGTGAGATAAAGGCGAAAATTGTTGAACAAAAGCCACCCCCTCAGATTCAGTACATTTCTTTTTTTCAAGAAGTAGCCATTCACGATGGGCATACTTAGCTCGAATGTATGCTTTTTTTATTACTTCACGGGGATAGCCACGTTGAAAAAACCGTCTCTTCATTATTTTAGCCTGGGCCCGAAATTCATCAAGGGAGTAGCAAATCCGCCGAAGCCGCAGGAATTGACTGATAGGTAGACTTCTTCTGAGACCAATGGGATGGAAGCTGTGGTATCGAAGTAAGCTGTTCCTATCAGTTTGCTTTCGATATATAGTAGTTAATAGTTTGCCATGCTTCTTTATAATTTTTATGTCCAAGAAAGCAATTTCATAGTTATTAATAGTCGCAGTGAACTGTATATTTGTATTCAATTTATTCAAATCTGCAATAAATCGATGGAGATCCGCTTCTGAAGATGACCATATACAGAATACGTCATCAAGAAAACGCTTCCAAATTACCATGTGTTCAAACAAGGGCATCAGATATCAGTTCTTCCTCCATATTTGCCATAAAAAGAGTGGCTAAAGATGGTGCCAGAGAGGCCCCCATCGCAATGCCCTGACGTTGAAGAAAAAACTCACCATGGAAGTGAAAATAGCTACGAGTTAGAACCAAGGTAGCCATCTCCATCAAAATTTCAGTTGATGGAGATGGCTACCTTGGTTCTAACTCGTAGCTATTTTCACTTCCATGGTGAGTTTTTTCTTCAACGTCAGGGCATTGCGATGGGGGCCTCTCTGGCACCATCTTTAGCCACTCTTTTTATGGCAAATATGGAGGAAGAACTGATATATCTGATGCCCTTGTTTGAACACATGGTAATTTGGAAGCGTTTTCTTGATGACGTATTCTGTATATGGTCATCGTCAGAAGCGGATCTCCATCGATTTATTGCAGATTTAAATAAATTGAATACAAATATACAGTTCACTGCGACTATTAATAACTATGAAATTGCTTTCTTGGACATAAAAATTATAAAGAAGCATGGCAAACTATTAACTACTATATATCGAAAGCAAACTGATAGGAACAGCTTACTTCGATACCACAGCTTCCATCCCATTGGTCTCAGAAGAAGTCTACCTATCAGTCAATTCCTGCGGCTTCGGCGGATTTGCTACTCCCTTGATGAATTTCGGGCCCAGGCTAAAATAATGAAGAGACGGTTTTTTCAACGTGGCTATCCCCGTGAAGTAATAAAAAAAGCATACATTCGAGCTAAGTATGCCCATCGTGAATGGCTACTTCTTGAAAAAAAGAAATGTACTGAATCTGAGGGGGTGGCTTTTGTTCAACAATTTTCGCCTTTATCTCACCACATTACCCAACTAGTTATGAAACACTGGCACATAGCTAGATTGGCCAATCCAACTTTAGCTGAGCGACCCATTTTCTCATATAAACGTAGGAAAAATATTGGGGAGTATGTAAATCACAACCTTCTTAGAGACCCAAAAGCTAAAATTGCAGGTTGCCACTTACCCTGTGGTAAATGTCAATGGTGTCCTTACACTATGCCAGGTGAAATATGGATTCATCCTCGTACGGGGGAGTCCTATCGCTCAAAAACTAAAACAAATTGTAATTCTGATCATGTCATCTATTTGATCCAATGTCCCTGTCCTAAACTGTATGTAGGCAGAACTTTGAGATCCATAAAAACACGCTTGACAGAGCATAAATCGCGTGTTCATACAAAAAGCGAAACTTCCCCTTTGGTCCGGCATTGGCTATTATGTGGCCATACTCTAGATGACCTTAGGTGGAGGGTTTTAGACTCTGTCTATGTAGGGTGGGAGGGTGGAAACATAGAGAGGAATCTAAATTTAAAAGAATTACGTTGGATGTTCATGCTAGGGTCGATGGCTCCTGAGGGGTTGAATGAAGCCTCTGATTGGCTAGCTCAGGCTGACGTCTAACTAGCCTGTTAGTATTCTGACAGTTTTGTACTTCTCAGCTGTTCGCTCCTTATTGGAGATGACGTCAAGGGATGTGTGTATTTATATTGTGGGGTGCACGCCGCGGCCATCTTTTGGTTATTGCCGGCGTGTTAGTATGGAAGTTTAAAACTATGGTAAGATGTTTCACTTTATGAATACTTTGCTTTATGTAACTACTACCTTACAGTAATAGGTTTTCTCTGTGCTTTATGTTTCCCGCAGATTCCCCAGCCCTGACAAAGCTAAGCGAAACGCGTTGGCATGGGGGAATATTTAATCTAATGCTGGGACAGCACTGGTGAACCAGTAGATCACAGAATGCAGATACGCAAAATAAGCTAAGTGATCAAAACATATTGTTTATTAATAATTTAAATGATATAATATACAACAAAAAGATTATAAAAAGATTCTAAAAAAATATATAAAAAAATATATAAGAATATGAGAACATTAGCAGGGATTAATGACGAATGACAGACCGAATGAGCACTCTATACTCTAAGGTCAAAATCTGAACTCCCGTTGCTACGTTCTCTTGGTGATATAAATGCTTTCTTAGCAACCCACTACATCTATGTATATATTGATGTTTAAAACTGAATGAAGATATTCTATACTCACAATAGGCCTGACATCATTGGCTGCCCCTAGAAGCAAAAGTACTGTTCAAATTTCCCTGCCTTTGTTTCAAATCTATTCTCGGTATGGCCCCCCCTATACCTGGTCTCTCATTTTAAATTGGATAGCTCCACCAGGCCTACACGCAGAATTCATATGTTCAGCCACCCTATAATAAAAACCTGCCGATACGAAAGATTCCTTGACAAGACACTAGCCTTCCAAGCAAGTCAACAAAACGACTGGCTAGGCATCACCATCAAGCACTCCTCATCCTATCTTAACTTCAGAAAACAAGTTAAAACCGACCTGTTTAACCGATTTGTAACCAAGAACTCTTAAACCTACTCCTGATCTCTTATTCATATGTACTCGATATCCCCACATTGGGACTCTATGTAACCAAAGACTTCATTGTTATTTTTTCGCTGACTGTCCAGCTCTTCTTATTGTAAACCACCTCAAACTACTATGGCTTTGGCGGTATATAAAAATAAAATTATTATTATTACTAGTATTTTAGCCAGTTACATTAACGGGTGCTAGAATATATGTCTGTGTGTCTTTATTTCTTTCTCTCTCTTTCTCTCCCTCCCGCTGTCTGTCTCTCCCCCTGCCCCTGTGTCTTTCTTTTTTTTTTTCTATCTGTCTCTCTCCCTGCCACCTATGCAGCAGCATTTCTCTACCAACACTTCCCTGTGCAGCAGTCACAGCAGGATTCCCTCCCCCACACACCACTTCCCTGTTCAGCAGCAGCGTTTCCCCTAACCCCCAACTAACCTTCCGATTCCAGCAGCGTCTGCAGCACTCTACACACTGCTTCTTCGGGCCAGCAGTGCGTAGAGTGCTGCAGACGTTGCTTGAATCGGACGGTTTCAGGAGCCGCAGCCCTTGCCGGACCCAAAGCGAGCTCTGGGTTTGTGTTTTGTTTTGGGGTTTTTTTATAACGCGGGCCCAGACGGAGCAGGAGGAGAAGCCTGGGAGGCAGCAATTAAAGTCCGTTCCGGTCCCCGCTGACATCGCCCTGGCCAGTTCACATCCTTCAGACTGCATGAACCGCCCTGTCCCGACAGGCTCCACGCCGCCGCGCGTGCATGCGCACTCCTACCTTCGGCTCTGGGTGCACGCAGGTGGGAATGCGCATGCACACTTAGGGCTTTATTATATTAGATTTGCTACCATTACCATTTGCTAAAGACTTCGTTCGTACTTTGCTTTACTCTTGCACTTGAAATTTTACTATATAGACTGCACATACTGAAAAATATGTTATAGAAATGCGTTGTAGTCTATGGGAGTTTTTGGACCTGTAATGTGTTTGCCCCCTTTTGATTTGAATATCAGCAGCTGGTAGCCAGTGGTGGTTAGCTATTATTGCCTTTCACTTATTCTGTGCAACACTGAGGTTCTTTTCTCCCTTAGTGACCTTCTTTGTTTTATTTATCGAATGATTGGTTCTTTTTGAGTGAAGTTACATTTTGTTCCATTCAGCCACTTATGGATTAGTGTACCATTACTGTTTGCCTATAGAATGGCAGTGAATCTAGAAACTGGCTTGCAGCACTAAAAATATATAGTAAGATCAGCTGTTTGTAAGAACTGCTAAGGACTGGCAGGAAGGAGGAATGGGGAGGCAGGGGATGGGAAGTGCAGGGCTCAGAGCTAGTGTGATGAATGTGACAGTGTTCTCTCGTGTCACATAATTAATGCCACCAGCTTCACTCTATTTATAACAATTAATTCCCACAACATCATGGTTCTTAACCTAATCCTTGGGAAGGAGCCAGCCAGTCAGGTTTTCGGGCTATCCATAATGAAGAGGTACGAGATAGATTTACAGACGATCACTCCACTGTATGCAAATCTCTCTCCAGCATAGTCATTATACGAGGGCGAATCAAAAATGAAAGGCAATTGTTAGATTACGTGAGAACTGGAACAGAGCTAGTGAAATGCAACATATGTACTCGCACATTGCCTGTTGGATAGTTTGTCCATGCTCAGTGCAGAGCTCGGCCTATAGTCGTGCGACAGGAGCACGAGGTCAGAAACATGCACGCTCCATTGCAAGACGGCAAGAGCAACGTGCAGTAGTGCGCTTTCTTTGGGCAGAGGGAGTGAAGCCTGGGAAAATTCCCCGTCGGATATTGACTCAGTATGGCCATGGCACCATGAATCAATGAAAAGTTTACGAGTAGGTAAAAAGGTTTCTAGTGGGAAGAACAGGTGTAACTGACAAAGATCATTCTGGTCGCCCATCAGAGTGGTGGGGGACTGGAGTGCTCTTCTGGAGTCTGTCGTGGGGGAGGGCACCCCCCAGGGATTCGAGACGGGGTTGGACGGGTTCCTGCTGAACCGGAGTGTGCGCGGGTGGGGCTAGTCTCAGTTAGGGCACTGGTCTTTGACCAGAGGGCCGCCGCGTGAGCGGACTGCTGGGCACGATGGATCACTGGTCTGATCCAGCAGCGGCAACTCTTATGTTCTTAAGAGCACATTGGCAGGATGGATGCCTTGATTAGGGAAGACTGATGGATAACGGTATTTCAATTGGCTGCAGATTTGGATATCAGTTATGGATTTGCATTTGCCAAAATGCATGATGACTTGGGATACAGGAAAGTCTGCACCCGATGGATTCCCAAACAGTTCACTGATCTGCACAAGCAATAGCGTGTGGAGGTTGTGACCCAGCACCTCTCTCAGTATCCCACGATCCCTTTATCCCTCAGGAATCCGTCCAATCCCGGTACAGGGATTCAAACAGGGATTGGACGGATTCCTGAGGGATAAAGGGATTGTGGGATACTGAGAGAGGTGCTGGGATGTAATACAAGTATAGAAAACTAACCAGGTAATAAGTATGGAAACCCAACCAAGTCGTGAATGTGCAAGACCGGAGGATTAGGACTTCGATGGGAAGATAGGACTCAATGGGAAACCAAGGTGGCAAGGGGGCCCCTTCTGGTGATTCAGACAGGTCGTGACCTGTTTGGGCCGCCGCGAGAGCGGACTGCCGGGCAGGATGGACCTATGGTCTGACCCGGCGGAGGCACTGCTTATGTTCTTATGTTCTTATGTCCCTGAGAAGGTATGAAGAAGATCCGTGTATTCTGGAGAGAATTGTCACAGGTGATGAGACATGGGTGCATCACTGCGACCCGGAGAGTAAAAGACAAAGCATGATGACGTAAAGGAAATGGTGCTCACCTGGCTTCGGGAGCAGCTGAAAATCCTCTCTGCAGGGATGCAAAAACTAGCTGAGCAACACAACAAATGCATCGTCTTGCAAGGGGACTATGTGGAAAAGCGATATCTTCAATTGCTCAAGGTTACTTTAATTAAAGCCGTTAAATAGACATGCTGAAAACCTGATCAGCTGGATGAGTCCTGAGGACTGGATTGAGAGCCATAAGAAAAGAAAGTCAAGGTCTGGGAAGTGGGACTGTGTCACTCTTACTGCAAAGAACAAAAAACCAGAAACTGCAGGAATGATATACAGGATGCCAAGACTTTGTTAGACAATCATAAGTAACATAAATCAGTTTGTTTTCATCGCGCAAGAGCACTAATGGCTATTCACAGTTTTTACTCAGTTGTTATCCATCAGGTTATTTTGTCTTGATACGCGTTAGGACCCCTGAGGAAGGAGTGTTTCTTCAAACACGGACCGTGTCAGGTCCGGTCTTATCAGTCCTTTTTGGAAACAAATTGATTTATTTTACTTATGATTGTCTAATAAAGTCTTGGCCTCAGACCTCTTCCCTCCCCTCCCTTTCCTCTCATGCGCTACAAGCGCCATGACACTCCCCCCCCCAGCGGGCCCAGTGGATCAGCCCATCCCCCTTGCTTCTGCAGAGCCTGGAATTCCGGCCGTCCTTGTTGATTTCTGGCTCCGCATTGAGATAAGTTCCTTTTCAAATTATTTTTTGTTAAGGCTGTGCAGTTTTATGTTTTTCAAGTTGTGTTTGCGCATCACTGTGAAATTTATACCTTTTTTTTTCTGTTAATCATCAAGTGTGTTTGTACTATTCACTTTAATTGCACATATGAAGACTCCATGATGGTGTGGTGTACTGAGCCTTGTACACGGGTTGAAGAATTAAATGTTTTTTTTATGTTTGTCTGACTTATCAATCCACACTGAGGTCTTCTTACTAAATTTATTGAATTTATTATATTTTGTTCATCTACAGTTTATGCGCTTCACAACTTGTCAAACAGTGACACTTTAGAACTCATACGTCTATTATCTATCATATTTCTAGCACTATCAATGAGGTTAGAAAATTGTTGCATTTTCTCCTGTCTGCTTTTAAGGCCCTCTTTTACTAAGCCATGGTAGAGGTTTCTGTCGTGGCTGGGGTGCTAAATGCTCCAATGCTCATAGGAATTCTGTGAGCGTCTGAGCAGCATCCGAGCATTTAGCGCTCCAGGCCGCAGTAAAAATCTCTACCGTGGCTTAGTAAAAGGGGGGGAGGGGTTTAAATCAGTAAATGTCCTTCTTTTCTTTCATGGTTCTGAGGTTTGTTCTGAAAAATGTGAATTATACTTGGTGTGATCATATCTTGTTAAAACGTCCTAAATATCTGTTCCAGTGTCTGCTATTCAATCTCTATTATTTATTTTCTCTCTTTGTGCATATATGAAGCATTTGTCTTTCTACTAGACATACTGTATCTTGCATACATTTCACAGAGGAATTTCAGAAGCATCTGATTTATTCTTGTTCCTAAAGTGCACTTGCCTCTCAGATATCTATCTATTAATTGGAATTTAACCACCTTTATGAAGAGGCTAACCCAAGATAGAGAGGTAACCTAATGGTTAATGTAGTGTGCTGATGTAGCCCTGGGCAAATAGTATGCATTGAAGTGAGGAGTTGAGGGGGAGGGGGGTGCATCTAAGTCCCAGAGCTGCAAAGTTGGAGTTTTAAAATTAAGTGCTGTATGCTGTGTACTGTTGTATGAAAGGACAGCTCTAGTAGTTTAGAGCTGCACAGTTTGGCAGCTGGAGTAAAACAATGGGTGCTAATTGGTAACAATAGGAGGATGTGAACTTGTGACCTAAGGAGTTTGCAAAAAGCTCAAGCACCTGGGTCTCCATGGGAACCACAGACTACGTGCAGACAGGCAGGCATATCTGGAAATGGCCAGGCACTCAGAGCAGGCGTTCCAGCAGTTTCCAGAAGCCTAAGAAACCCAGAGAGAAGTCAAGCCAATTCTTGTTCTTTCTGGAAGGTCGTCTCAAGTTGTGTGTCCTCCAGAGGAGATTTGAGATCTGGATTTGGGTGGGATATTTTGTCTTTTGGTCAGACTCCACCAACTGACCAGTGTGAAATCTGATTAAGAGGTTTGGCTTCTGTCAGTCAGAGCCCACCATCTGATCATTGTAATTGGAGTTTGGAAATTAGAAATAACATCTTGGAGTGAAGGAGAGGAAGAATATGTAAACTAAACTAAACCTGTACATAGTTGAACTGTGTTCTGAAAGCAACTGTTCACTTTTCAAGAGTGTGCCTCCTTCTGGTTTCAAGAAGTAGTAGATTTGGTTTTGGACTTTACATCTTGGTGTGGTTTACATTATTCAAGGAGTGAAAGGCGTGTCTGATGCTTGCTTGCTGTGGGACTTCAGGTTATAAAATTGGTATCAGCTCTAATCCTATCAAATACAAATAACTTTGGGACTGATTCAGTATAGGACGCCTGCCTCGGCGGCCGTCTAAGAAGTGGCTGAGAATCGCACACCAGACAGGTTCTCTTTCTTCAAGAGATCCCATATGCCTCTCTCAGAAAGAGAAAGAGATAATGGTTACTGTGGATGGCAGACTAGAGGAGCCATTTGGCCCATCATGCCATCATGTTTTAATACATGGAAAGAGATTTCACAGTTACCACGGATGATAAAAACAATTTTTAAAGACTTTTGAATTTACAGAATTGAAGTAAATGTCGAGTCTAACAGTATCTCAATATTTCTTTCCTGTAACTTTTAGGGTGAGTTCATACTTTCTAAATGGTATTTTGAAGTCAGGTACCTGTCCCTTGTGTTAGAAATTTACAGAATCTCGGTTTTGCTTGAGCTCAGGCAAAATTTATTGGTTTTTTTTGCTCACTCCTGAGTTGCTGTTAGACAGGCAGTCAATTTAAAGCTGTGGGTAGATCTGGTTTAGTGGATATAAATAGCTGCATATCATCGGCATAGATGTAGAATTTTCTGTTCCTGAACATATTCATAAACTATCTCATTATGTTTACAAGCTGTAGTTTTGTTAAGTCATTTCTAACCTTTATTGAAGTACTAAGCTTCAGTCTTCTGCACTTTGTACCAGAAAATGTGATAGTTAATAGAAGATGTTGTTTTGAATGATTTATGGCCTTGCACGAAAAATGTTGTCATGCTCAACTTCATAATTGCAGTAATCTCCAGAAGCCCACTAGATGGAGCTCCTTCATTAGAATATATATATTTTTTTTAAGTTCCAAATTTTTTATTGAAAGTTTTGAGCAATACAAAAGAAACCAAAAAAAGAAAACGCAACACTAATAGAGACATATATACATCGCATATCTAGTAAAGTATCACTATCAGATATCTCAAGAATAAGCAATCCAAGAAGCAAGAAAAGTACAAAGCAAACGGGTGAAAAAGAAGAAAGAAAGAGAAGAAATGAGAGGATAGAGGAAGAGCATAGAGAGAGAAGAGAGAAAAGACTTATAATATATATGGTGTGTTATTTTATATAACCTCTCTTTTCAGCTATCTCTTTCAAAATAGTTTTAAATACATAGAATGACAGTGGTAAATAATTCAGTACTATCATCCATACTACTACGACTAACTCAACACCAGGATAAAAAATGTTAAATGAAGAGTGTCCAGTAACTATAGCAATAGTAGTAGTAACTATCAAGAGACTAAAGTCTTCTTTTACAAAGCCATAGTAGCGATTCCCCCAGGGTAGGGTTACCAGACATCCGGATTTGCCCACACATGTCCTCTTTTGAGAGGACATGTCTGGGCGTCCAGATGGCTTTTCAAAACTCAGCACTTTCTTTGGGCTCTGGAAAGCTTCCAGCTTGGGACCACATTGGGAGGGCATCTGCAAAAGCTCGGATGCAATGTGGTGACATCACGCACATGCACACATGCGTGTGATGTTATCGCATCAAACCTGCGAATGCAGAGATGCCCACCCAAAATGGCTCTGAGCATGAGAACAGGTTGAAGGGGGGCCAGGAGGTGAGGCTGGGGCTGGGCATGACGGATGGAATGGGGCAGGGCTGGGTGAAATGGGGCGGGGATGGGGGCGGGGACATGGATCCAGATTTTACAGGAATAAAATCTGGTAACCCTACCCCAGGGCAAACACACCGAAGTCCATTCAGTTCCTATAGGCTTTGGTGCATTTGCTGCAGGGGAATCGCTACCAAGGCTCTGTAAAAGGGGCCCTAAGGTTGGCACTCAGGTCATAAAAGAAAACAACTTTGTCTTAATTGAGTATAAATATAGTACTAATCAGTTGTATAGGTTCATAATTTAAACTAAACTAAAGCTTAACTTTATATACCGGGTCGTCGACTCAGTTTACAACAATTACATAAAAACTAAAGAAAGTTTACAATGATTAAATAAAAACTAAAGAAAGTACAGTACTCCCCCGATATTCGCAGGGGTTCCGTTCCAGGAACACCCGCGAATCTTGAAAAACTGTGAATACAGTTTATCATGGGGGAGACTGAAGAGGGCAGTGGGAGAGGCAGGAGAGAGCAGCCGGAGCGCCTCGAGTGCAGGAAATCACGCACGGTATGCTCCAACCGCCTCTTCCTGCACTAAGTTGGGCCTTATCCAGTCAGGAGCTGCGTGTCAAAGCAATTCCTGATTGGATAAGGCCCGACTTAGTGCAGGAAGAGCTGATCGGAGCATACCGCGAGTGATTTCCTGCACTCGCGGCGCTCCGGCTGCTCTCTCCTGCCTCTCCCGCTGCCCTCTCCTTGTCAGCGGTTCGCGGTCAGAAAATACCATGAATGACCGGGACTGCGAACCACCGACCGCGAATGACCGGGGGAACACTGTAATTGCAAAGTTTCAAAGAGATTAGTTTTCAAAATGTTTGGCAAAAAGAAAAGTTTTTAGAAGTTTGCGGAAAGATTGGAAAGAACTGTGGGCTCCTCTGAATTAAGGGGAGTTCATTCCATAGTTGAGAAAGTTTAAAAGCCAGAGATTGACTGAAGATCTTAACTCCTTTAATTCCTTTTCAGGAGAGTTTTAATTGTTGGATACCTCTTGTAAAGGAAAATCTGTAGGCATTCCATAATAAGTGAACGAGAGGAATAAAAATGCCATATAAAATTCTGAAAGAGATGCAGGCGCATTTGAATTGAATTCTAAGATAAACTGGGAGCCAATGAAGACTCAGGAACAAAGGGGTGACATTTACTTTTTCCAAAGATCACCTGCTTTCTGAATTCAGTGGTATGTGGTCAGGGTATGGTAACCACATGACTCCAGAAAAAGGAGGGCTGATTGAAAGCAATGGAAGTAAAACCCAGATGTCTCAATCTGTCCTCCTTTTTCTGGAGCCATTTGGCAATCCTAAGTCAGAGCCTTCAGAGCAGTGGTGTAGTAAGGTTGAGGGGCGCACGAGACGCTGGTGCCCCTCCCCACTGCACATGCACCCCCTTGCTTTCCCTGTATCTTTTTGGTGCTCTCTCTGATGTCACTTCCTGGGCACGGGTCCCAGAAGTGACATCAGAAAGAGTGCCAAAATGGTACGGAGGAAGGCAAGGGGAGTACGTGGCAAGGAGAGTGGGGAGCGAGCGGGTGGGCAAGCAACTGAGCATTGAGCGAGCGGGCAGGGGGTGGCGGATGGTGCCCTTAGGAAGACCATGCCCAGGGCAGACCGCACCCTCCCTTAATATGGCACTGCTTCAGGGTATTCCCCAGCAATAAGAATATGCTATTTATTTTTTCAGGCAGCCTTATGGACTAGGGATTTAACTCATATATTCATATTCCCAAATTTGTATCAACAATTTCGACGTGCCTTAAAAACGTATCTTTTTAGGGAATCTTTCGGAAATTAGATATTGGATGTTTATTCATTTGTTTTACTAGTGAACCACATAGAACTTAATGGTATTTGCGGTATACAAGTGAGTTTTATGTTATGTTATGTTATGTTATGTTATGTCCATTCTCTTGTCATCAAGAAAGCAGACAGCAAGATTGGTGCAAAAGAGCATTCCCTCTTGGTGGAGTGCAACCAGGGCCTTCAGGGGAAACACTGAATCCAAATGTTTAGGGGGGAGAGCTTTGTCAGATGTGCTCAGGATTCAGAAGGCTAGGATTGTCAACTGTCTGGATTTTTTCAGGTTTCTAAAAACTTGTGAATTATCTGTCTCAAAGCCGGAAAAATGTCTAAGTGTATGGATATTTTTATAACATAACATAACATAACTTTATTCTTCTATACCGCCATAACCAAACAATTTCTAGGCGGTTTACATGGTGCCAGGTCAAAAGCGCGCCGGGACAAAGGCGCGCGCAGACAATTGAGTGCAGCGCTGAGGTGCGCGCCGCAGAAAATTATTCTTTTTTGGCTCCGACGGGGGGTGTGGGGGGGGGAACCCCCCACTTTACTTAATAGAGATCGCGCCACGTTGTGGGGGCGTTGTGGGGGGTGTGGGGGGTTGTAACCCCCCACATTTTACTGAAAACTTCACTTTTTCCCTGTTTTTAGTGATCCCCTTCTTTGTCATTCCTAGCATTCTGTTTGCCGTTTTTGCCACCGCGGCGCATTGTGCAGACAGATTCATCGACTTGTCGATCAGAACTCCCAAGTCTCTTTCCTGGGAGGCCTCTCCAAGTACTACCCCGGACATCCTGTATTCGTGCATGAGATTTTTGTTACCAACATTGTGACCAAGCAAACTTCGCGCCTGCCAGGGTCCCTGTGAATGCTGAGAGGAAAGGGGATAGGAAACAAAAAAAAGGAGCGCCCAGGGCCTGGCCTCAGTCCTATTTAAAGTTCCCTGAGCCTGCTAGTTATCCAGGGCCGAGGGTTAGGGACACTGGTCACAAACCTCAGGAACCCAGT
The DNA here is from genome assembly GCF_902459505.1 of Geotrypetes seraphini. Classification (NCBI taxonomy): domain Eukaryota; kingdom Metazoa; phylum Chordata; class Amphibia; order Gymnophiona; family Dermophiidae; genus Geotrypetes; species Geotrypetes seraphini. The sequence continues at coordinate 53,730,237 of NC_047086.1, forward strand.
AGAGCTAGGACCCAGGAGGGCAAAGCTAGAACTGAGAACCCACAGAGAAACCTGTATCCAGGTCACCACTGGGGGAGCCCAAGAGAGGAGCAGAGCTATGCTGACTCAGTAAGATCAGGGCATGTCCCCCACCTAGAAAGGCCAGCAGTCCTGCACAAACTCTTGGACAGGATAGGGAGAAAGCTGAGGTCTATCTCTCAGGAGGACCTGCCTGATTCAAGCAGGAGTAATGGCTGTACACCCATGGAGGTTGAAGAATCTGGAACCTTACCAGATTTAACAGCAGCTGAGGAGGAGACTCCCATGGAGCTTCAAATGGAACTTCCTATTGAAGGGGTATGTGAAGCCAGCGAACCAATGGAGGTGGGAGTAACAATCAAATCAGACTAAGCAAAGTGTGTGAGTTTTTGTGTATTTCTAATTTTTGTGACGGGATTATTTTACCTGCTCCCAGTCATTTTTCTGGATTGTGTTTACGCTGTGAAACTCAGAGTGAGTTGGGGGGAGAAGTTTGCTGACACCCAGGAGGGAGTTTTGAAAGCTGTGTGTGCGCTTTTTGGAAAGGCAAACTTAGACCACTCCTCTGCACCCAGCCTAGATATTTTGTTAGGCTGGAGGTTTCTTTTGGCTTATGGTTTGGGACAAGGAAGACTGAAAGTTAAAAAACATAATTTTGCAGAAACTGTTTGGAGTGTGGTGAAACGCACTTACTTGAATTCTGCATGGGAGACTTGGGTGAAAACAAACTTTGGTAAAAGTAGGAAATCCTGAGGGCTGCCAGAGTTTCCCTCTGGCCATTTTTGTTTTGGACAGTTACATAGTAACATAGTAACATAGTAGATGACGGCAGATAAAGACCCGAATGGTCCATCCAGTCTGCCCAATCTGATTCAATTTAAATTATTATTATTATTTTTTTTTTTTTTTTCTTCTTAGCTATTTCTGGGCGAGAATCCAAAGCTTTACCCGGTACTGTGCTTGGGTTCCAACTGCCGAAATCTCTGTTAAGACTTACTCCAGCCCATCTACACCCTCCCAGCCATTGAAGCCCTCCCCTGCCCATCCTCCTCCAAACGGCCATGCACAGACACAGACCGTACAAGTCTGCCCAGTAACTGGCCTAGTTCAATCTTTAATATTATTTTCTGATTCTAAATCTTCTGTGTTCATCCCACGCTTCTTTGAACTCAGTCACAGTTTTACTCTCCACCACCTCTCTCGGGAGCGCATTCCAGGCATCCACCACCCTCTCCGTAAAGTAGAATTTCCTAACACTGCCCCTGAATCTACCACCCCTCAACCTCAAATTATGTCCTCTGGTTTTACCATTTTCCTTTCTCTGGAAAAGATTTTGTTCTACGTTAATACGTTGTTTATTTTGTTAAGCTTGGAGCCATTTTGATTTGTGGAACAGTCTGACTTTATTTTGTATAGTAAATTTTTCATATTGCCATTCTACAGCTGTGTTTGTGTTTGATGCCAGTTCCTTGATAAAACCTGCAGGGTGACTCCAGTTCGGGTCACACGCCGGTGCACTTTTTGTATGTAGCCACTGAGAGCACTGCTGAGTCCCGGCCTAGGGCTGCAGTGTGGCTACAGTGTTTTTGTGTTAGAAGTGGGATATAGCACCTCCTGCAGGTGGAACGGTAGAACTGAACTGAAAAAAAAAAAAGTGTTTTGGATACATGGCTGAACCTTTCAATTGCTATTGATTGCTTATTGTATCCTTGATGAATCGATTGATCCTGTGACCTATCCATGGGAGGAGTCAGAGTGACCAGAACCGGAAGGAGGACTGATCGATAAGGAGCAGCATTTCAGTTCGGGTGGTGTATCGAACAGGAGCCCTGTTCCAGTCCGGAAGGAGGATCAAGCCGAAGCCAGTTCCAGACCGGTGACAGCACGGGTGGTGCATCCAATCAACACGCAGGCGAAGACTCACCAGTACTTCGGGTAAAAGTACCTGGGAGGTAGCTGGTGAGGATAAAGTGGTGCTGGTTGGGGAGGCCTGGAGGCTGGGAAGGTTGTGAAGGGTGGGACGTTCTCTCTATACAGCCACACTTGGGTTGTTCTTTTTGTTTGCTTTCTAGGACTTCGCTATGGAGCAAGCCCAGATGATGGCAACGCTGGCCGGTGAGCGCCAGAGACAGAGCGATGAGCTAAGGGGAATACTGAGGACCAGCGAGGAACGTTGGCAAGCCAGCCAGGACACTATGCTATGGCAGCATGGAGAACTGATGGCATCCATGCAGGAGCAAGCTAAAGTCTTTGCGCAGATTTTACAACACATGGCTACAACACCTACAGGACATCTGCTACCGAGTGTAACATTTCCAGCTCCGGTAGGACTTAACACACTTACACACTTGAACTTGTGTAAAATTGCGCCCGGAGATGCTCCTGATGACTTTCTGAGTTCCTTTGAGCGAATTGCTGTGGCTGCAGGTTGGCCTCAAGAGCAATGGGTATACAGGCTATTACCCTGCTTAGCCGGTGAGACCTTAGCGGCCTTTCAGATCCTTAGTCCCGAGCAAGCTAACAGTTACCCTGTAGTTAAGGCCCATATTCTAGATTACCTTGGCTTCACTAATGAGCACTATAGACAAAAGTTTAGGGCAACTCAAATGCTACATTCAGAAAGGCCCAAGGCTTTACTTCAGCGAATTACCAAGCTAGCTGAGAAGTGGCTACAGCCATTTCTGAATGATGCAAGGGCCCTGTTTACGGAGATAGTGAAGGAACAGTTACTGGAGGCTGTCCCTAAGAACATAAGATCATGGATAAAAAGACAAAATTGTAGGATGCTAGGGCAGGTCCTAGAAGTTGCAGAAGCCTACGTAGATGCCCAGGAACCTGTAGGGGAAGGCCCAGGTCCTGTGCAGGGACACACACCTAGGCAGAACCCCGGGGATTCAGGCAAGGGGTGGTCTAGAAAGCCCGCACCTAAGAGTACACCTGCACCTTTTTGGTTGAAGATCCCGTCTATATAATTAAGGGCTCCTTTTACGAAGGTGTGTTAGGGCCTTAATGCGCAGAATAGCGTGCGCTAAAATGCCGTGCATGCTAGCCGCTACCGCCTCCTCTTGAGCAGGCGGTAGTTTTTCAGTTAGTACGCGCTAATCCGGTGCGTGCGCTAAAAATGCTAGTGCACCTTCGTAAAAGGAGCCCTAAGTTTTAGTTTAGTTTTAGTCCTGACACCCCCTCCCTGTCAGTCTGGAGTTTGCCTGCATATTGTTCAGAAAAACACATGTATCCAGAGTTGGAGATTTTCTCATATCAGTCAGATATGAGAAAAGAAAGGAAAGTGAAAAAAGCATAAAGTGGTAAGTCAAGTCAGTTGCATAGAGTAAAGATCACAGGTGGAAAGTGGAAGATAATAGATCACTGCAGAAGGATGTTGGTATTAATATTAATATGCAAGATCCAATCAAGGAAAGTGGTCACAGTTCTGCTTGCATATACATATATAGTCCCCAACAAGAATCATAAGACCTTGGAGAGACTTACTAGGAGTCAGGCAAAAGGCAGCATTCCCTTTCCAGTAAGGCTATTCTTATGTTCTTAACTAAATCCAAACAATCCAAACGATCCTGTTCAACATCTACATAAGAGACTTGGCAGAAGGTCTCCGAGGTAAAATAACACTATTCGCTGATGACGCCAAACTAAGCAATGTAGTGGCCAAGAGTACAACAGACAAAAACTCAATGCCCGACAACATGATGCACGACCTACTACTACTGGAGCGCTGGTCTAGGTCCTGGCAACTCAGCTTCAATGCCAAAAAATGCAAAGTCATGCACCTGGGCAGCCATAATCCATGCAAGACTTACACCCTAAATGGCGAGATCCTAACAAGAACTGAAGCAGAGCGTGACCTAGGGGTGATCGTCAGTGAGGACATGAAGGCTGCCAATCAAGTGGAGCAAGCTTCCTCCAAAGCAAGGCAAATCATAGGTTGCATACGCAGGAGTTTCGTCAGCCGTAAGCCTGAAGTCATTATGCCATTGTATAGATCCATGGTGAGACCACACCTGGAGTACTGTGTGCAATTTTGGAGGCCGCATTACCGAAAAGATGTGCTGAGACTAGAGTCGGTGCAGAGAATGGCAACCCGGATGATCGCTGGTCTCAAGGATCTCCCTTACGAGGAAAGGCTAGATAAGTTACAGCTCTACTCACTCGAGGAACGCAGAGAGAGGGGAGACATGATCGAGACGTTCAAGTATCTCACGGGTCGCATCGAAGTGGAAGAAGATATCTTCCTTCTCATGGGTCCCACGACAACCAGGGGGCACCCGTGGAAAATCAGGGGAGGGAAACTGCACAGTGACACCAGGAAATTCTTTTTCACTGAGAGAGTGGTTGACCGCTGGAATAATCTTCCACTTCAGGTCACTGAGGCCAGCAGCGTGCCTGATTTTAAGGCCAAATGGGATAGATACGTGGGATCTATTCACTGAGTTAGGTGGGGAAGGGTCATTGCGGTGGGCAGACTGGATGGGCCGTGGCCCTTATCTGCCGTCTATTTCTATGTTTCTATGTTTCTAAATCAGAAGCTCTCTGGATAGGCAGAACAAAGACTGTCCCTGGTCTGGTATTATCCATGCTAGCCATTTTGGGTATCCATTAAAGATATAGGGGTCCTTTTATCAAGCCGCGCTAGTGGGGTTAGCGTGTCGGGCATTTCCTCACGCACTAACCCCTGTGGCCGGCTAAAAAACTAACGCCTGCTCAATGCAGGCGTTAGCAGCTAGCGCGGCAGGCGGTTTAACACGCGGTATTACGCGCATTAAACCCCTACCGCAGCTTGATAAAGGACCCCATAGTTACAGTCCTGGGTAGTTTTCAGCACACATTTCAGCCTAAGGAAATCTCTTTTTTTCTTAGATACATATATTTACCACTCGCATTTATTTCTAGAGAAAAGGGAATTCTATGCATTTCTTCATACAATGGTCTTGCATAAATTGGATCGTGGTAATGCCATTCTGCATAGAATTTCCAATAGCTCAAAATACATCAACAAAATTGTTGTGCAGAGATTCAAATTTGGTCCTGAAGTTCTGCTACTAATTGACCCACACCGGTGACCTGTTTTCTTAAAATTTAAATTCAGCATTCTATTTCTAGCTTTCAGAGCCATTCTAACTGGCTGTACTAGATACTTCTATTAGACAAAATATACAGGCTAGAAATAGTAAAATGCATAACTCAAATCTAAAACATGGAGAGAAATATCTAAAGAAGTCATATATATAGTTTGTCACCAACCGGCTCAGGACAATGGGCCCTGAGCGGCTGGGACACGAAAGTTGTGCTCTTGTGAGCCGCGATGAGCTGCACAAGGGAAATAATGGTGGAAGAAAAACACTGTTACACCAGTCCAGGGTAGTTATTTAAATAAAAATCAGAATTTATTTTTCCTTTGGGAGAAAACAAAAACCTGGTCAGGATATTTCCATGTTTAGCAATAAGCTTCCAAAGCAACAAACAAATAAAAAGAAAACCACAAAAACAGCAAACTGTCCCAAAGGGTAATTGTTCAACAGTTTCAGTCCTTCTAACTTCAGGCAATTGCAATCAGCCCATGCTTATCTCTTAGTCAGGAAAACAAAATATAAACAGTCTTAAATTGACTCTCACAGCACTAGTCAGAGCAACGCTGTGACTTACCCAGCTGCTGCAAAGCTGGGGAGGTAGTGTGCTTCACGTGATATTATACTGCCGAATAGGCCCACTATCCCACCACAAAAATACGTGAGGCGAACCCCCCTACCTAGGCTGGAAATAGTCCTTTCTCATAACAGAGAAACAACACAAAAAAAAAAACTCTCAGCAAACAAAAAAGTCTTTCAAATCTTCTGGAGCTTTTTGGTTTCTGAAGCTCCTGCAGGGCACAATATACTTATGGAAGTCTTTCATTCAGAAAAGGTCCCCAGTTACTCACAATTCACCAACATGCAGCTTGTCTTCACAGAAGCCAACTTCCATTGGTAGGTTCCCACTAACTGGAGCAGCAGATGAATCCAGGTCTATTTCCATGGCCTGTGGTTCTTCATTTTCCCCCAAAGAAGATACTTCACCCGCTTCCGTCAGTTCCATGCATTCAAGTGGAGAACCGCTATCAGAATCTCTCAGCCCTGAACTCTCCTCCTTGTCCTGTGCCTCCCCTCCTTTTAACTGATTCCCCAGGAGCTTTCCTCTCTGAGTAACTAGCTTGCAGCCCCGCCCCCAACCCTCAGGTGAAAAGAATTTCTTATCAGCAAGCCTGGGCCTGAGAGGGGGATGGGCATTCTGCACATGTGCTCTCCGACTCCCTCTAGAGGGCAAAGGAGAAATGGCATCAGGGGATTCATAACAAGAGGAATTGTTAACATCGGGGAGAAGGCTGGTCTTCAGACCAGGCTCTGGACTAGGAACACACCTAGCAGGCATAGGCAGCGTATCACAAGTTCCAGCAAAAATTAGTGAGCAGTGCTGCTCCTTGTGACCCTGGGCAAGTCACTGAATCCTCCAGTGCCCACCACTTTCAATGTAAGCTTTGAAATGTCAAAGCTGCAAAAAGGCGGTATACAAGTCCCCTTCTATAGAGAGCATTCCAGGTTGAGGTTCAAGGTTCAAGGTTCAAGGTTTATTAATATTTGATGAATCGCTGAATCGATTTACAAAGCGATGTACACAATTATAAAAGAGAATAAGATTATAAAATACAAATTCATTAACATAAAATTTGAGACAAGACAAACTTTAGTTGGAGGGGAAGGAGGGTAAAAGTTACATCTGTCATATCGTGAAAAACAAATATGGGGAAAACAGGAGGAAACAGGGTAGTTAAAAAATTAAAAGTATTATGAAAGTCTAAAAATATTAGGTGTTAAAAGCATCTTTAAAAAGGTGCGTTTTTAAGGATTTTTTAAAAGAGAGGAGATCTTTTTCGTTTTTAATGTGTTGTGGCAGAAAGTTCCACCATTGAGGGCCAATTACAGAAAGCATGTCGAATCTTCTTGTACCTATTGCTTTCAGGGAAGGTATAGCTAGTAGATTTTGAGAAGATGATCTGAGTGAACGTGCAGGGTTATGAGGAATTAGCATTCTTGCTATGAACTGGGGTTCGTTGTAAGCTAAGGTTTTAAATATAAGCAGCATGACCTTAAACAGAATGCGATGACTGATGGGAAGCCAGTGAGCGTCGATAAATAATGGCGTAACATGATCATATTTTCTAGCGTTATAGATCAATTTAATAGCAGTATTCTGGATAATTTGAAGACGTCGCTTTTCTTTTTGAGAGATGTTGAGTAGTAAAGAGTTACAGTAATCCATTTTTAGCTATAACTAGCGAATGGATCAGAATGTTACGTGATTTGGGCTCGAGAAATTTGGCGATTGATCGAATTAAACGCAGTTTATAAAAGCAAGTTTTGACTATATTGTTGATATGTTCATGAAATAATAATTTATCGTCGATTATAACCCCTAGAATTTTTAAGTTGGGGACAATTTCTATTGTGTTATTATTAAGGACGAATGGCATTTTCAGGCCTATATTATTTTTCCAAGTGAAAATCATGGCTTTTGTTTTATTTATGTTTAACGCTAATTTGTTTGCGTTGAGCCAGTTTTGAACTAATTCAAGTTTTTTATTTATGGACATAATGTCATCATGATTTTCAGGGTCAAAAGGGTGAATTAATTGAATGTCGTCTGCACCTTTTATAAAACAGTGCATAGCACCAATTTCCATTCCCAAGTTTGGGTGCCAGAAGTTATGCCTGATGAAAACGGGTATAATCCCTGGGAACCATGACATTCTACAACACCGAGCACAAATTTCTGGACACCCCTGATCCACCCATGCCCCCCTCTTGGGTTGCACACCATGGGATTTGGGCACACAGGTTTATAGAATATAGTGTGTGGTGCAGTGGTTAGAGCTACAGCCTTGGGCCCCTGAGGTTGTGGGTTCAAATCCCGCATTGCTCCTTGAGACCCTGGGCAAGTCACTTAATCCCTATTGCCCCAGGAACATTAGATAGAGAGGGAGCCCACCATAACAGTTAAGGAATAATGCTTGAGTACCTGAATAATTTGTAATCTGCATAGAATTGTAGGATATGCAGAATATAAATTATTAAACAAAAGAAATCCAAACTGGTGCCAATTGACATCAATAACCGATTTTTAGCATGCAATCATTGATGTTAATTAGCTCGTTAGCAATTTAGTGGGGCGCTTCAGCATTATGGAATTCTTTTCCTGTGCATCTCCGACTTCAATCTAGATTCTTTTAAGAAGAGTTTGAAAAGCCATTTTTATACTTTAGCCTTTTCCTAAAATTGAGTTCTTTAGTTCACTGTGGGTTTGTTTCTGTCTGTTCTGCCCTTTTAATTTATGAACGGTTAAAAAAAAAAATAATGTTTGAGTATGGCTAGGTTATTATCTAAAGAGCAACACGGATCACTTCATCATTTATCCAACCCACAAAAATAACATCATCAAAAGAAAGGGTTTTAAAAAAAAAAACAATCCAAAAAAACTAATGAATTAATCAAACCACTTTTTTTGCACCTACAGTGTCACAAACTCTAAATATCATACTATCAAATTTGACTAATATATTATTTAAGCTGATCGCACAGTACTCCAATTTGTCATACCAACTATCCCAAGTAATAAATAAACCAGAAGGATGAAGTATCATACAGAGGCTACAAGCTCAGTACATAGAACCTCTTATATATGGACTACAATGGGAACTCTCCATAGCCATTTGCTATGAGTGATCTGCATGGGGCAGGAGCTTTAAAAGATCGCTGCTGCCCCGAAAGCCCGCTAGGCCACCAGGTAAGGTCTGGGATACCGGGAAAGTGGTGGGGAAGGTCCGGAATGCAGCTTTATTTTTTTTAAAAATTGTGAATAACTGAAGCCGCGGATTTGGAGGGCTCACTGTACATCTTTGACTGGGTTTGGACAGTACTTGCATTTTAAGCAAAGCAATAAATTTATTTACTAAACTAAACTAAACTAAACCTTAAGTTTATATACCGCATCATCTCCACGGAAGTAGAGCTCGGCACGGTTTACAAGAACTTAAAAATGAGAAAGGGTAGGAAAAGGTTTACATAAGTTTATAAGTTGAGTGGAAAAGTAAGGGAAAAAAGAAATTACATGTTAGAGAAGAGCCAGGTTTTTAATTGGAGGGAGCTCAGGTTCCGCAGCGGGATGGTAAGGTCATTCCAGAACCTGCGATTTTGAATAAAAGTGATTTTCCCAGTTTACCTGCGTGGAGAATACCATGTAGGGAGGGGAAGGATAGTTTTAATTTATGGGCGGTCCTGGTGGAGTCAGGGCACGAGGAGTTGAAGGAAAGTGGGATTAGGGAAGGAAGGATGCCGTGAATAATCTTAAAAGCCAGGCAAAAGCATTTGAATTGGATTCTGGAAATCACTGGGAGCCAGTGAAGATTTGCCAGGAGTGGGGAGACGTGGTCAGATTTACGTTTTGCAAAGATCAGCTTGGCTGCTGTATTCTGAATAAGCTGGAGTCTTTGGAGGCATTATTTTGTTAAGCATAGGTAAATGGCATTACAGTAGTCAAGTTTGGAGAGGATGATGGATTGGACAAGGACAGCGAAATGTTTTTGGCAGAAACAGGGTCTTGCTTTCCTTAGCATGTAGAGGCTGAAAAGCATGATTTTGTCAGGGAGTTGAGGTGGTCGTTGAGGGAGAGAGAGGAATCAATAATGACGCCAAGGACCTTGCTTGAAAACTCAAGGTGTAAGGCAGCGCCTGAGGGTAGTGCGAAGAGGGAGGGCAGGTGTTCTAACTTTGGGCTGAGCCAGAGTAATTTTGTTTTAGATTCATTTAGTTTCATCTGTACCGAGAGGGACCAGGAGTGAAGTCTCATTATGCAGGATGTTATGTTATCGTGGAGGTTGGTGAGGTTCTGGTCTGTTTCAAGAAGGACAAGGATATCATCGGCGTGTGTGTAGATTGTTTCAAGGGGGGAAAGCTGGAAGAGCTTCAGTGAGGACATATAGATATTAAAAAGGATAGGGGATAGGGGTGATCCCTGAGGGACACCGCAAGAAGGAGACCAAGGAGCGGACATGGTGCCATTAGAGTTGACAGTGTAGGAGCGAGAGCGAAGGAAGTTTGAGAACCAATTAAGAATGGTTGAATCAATTCCTATCTCGGAAAGTTGCTAAAGTAGTATGTCGTGGTGAACGACATCAAAAGCAGCAGAGAGGTCGAATTGTAACAGAACAGCGAATTTGTTTCGAGAATGTAGTTGTTGCACCTTTGATATTAGGGAGACAAGGAGGGACTCGGTGCTGAAGCTGGGTCTAAAGCCATGTTGATAGGGGGGGAGAATGGAGAATCTCTCTAGGTAAGAAGATAGCTGGGTAGCGACTATGGACTCAAGCAGTTTGGTTAGGAGGGGGATATTTGCTATGGTGCGGTAGTTCGATGGTGAGGAAGGGTCGAGATCAGCTTTTTTCAGAAGAGGGGATAAGGCAATGTGTCCCATTTCTGTGGAGAACAGGCCAGATAGTAGGGCAGTGTTTACAAGATTGGTAAGGGAGGAAATGGCCTGCGCAGGAATGTTATCGTAAAGGTAGGATGGGAAAGAATCTAGGATACATTTGCAGGATTTCAATTTGAGACAAAGTTTAGAGATCTGGGATTCGGAGGCTATTCGAGATCTGCTATTTCGAAGGCAGTCCAGGATCTATCAGCAGGGATAGGGTTGGAGTCGTTGGGAGGTAGAGAATTGTAAGAGATGGTTGGGGAGAAAGAACTTCTTATGCTAATGATCTTTTCGTTAAAAAATTTGGCTAGGTCGTTTGTGGATGGGGGAGAGAAGGGGAAGGTGGAGTCATTTTTTGAGGTTAAATTACGCCAGATGTTGAACAGTGTACTAGTTTGGTTTTTTGATCTGGTGATTTTGTCACCATAGAAATTTTTCCTTGCTTTTGTCAATACCGTGTTGTAGAACTTGATGTTGTCTCTCCAGGATTGTCTGTCAGAAGGGGATTTCGATTTTTTCCATTTATGCTCCAGTGCTCGACATTTCTGCTTCAATTCCCTATGATATGGAAGATACTAGGAAGCTTTGCGGGAGTGGGAGATAGGTTTAGTAGAGAGAGGAGCGAGAGCTCAGAACAGGTTACATACATAGTATACAGTTAACAGGGTTTTGGTCAGGTACTAGTGACCTGGATTGGCCACCGTGAGAACGGGATACTGGGCTTGATGGACCATTAGTCTGACCCAGTAAGGCTATTTTTATGTCCTTATTTACACTAGATTTGCCATAATTTCAATACAAGTTTCCGAAACAAGTTTTTTTTCCTAGCTAGGCACACATTAAGGGTCTAATACTAATATATATAATATACAGTTTACTGGTTATAATTTACCCTGGTAATTCTTACAGTGCAAGTTTTCCAGTACAAGTTTTATCCTAACTGACACACAGACAGTTTACAGTTTAGATTTGCCATAGTTATAATTTACGATTTTACCTTATAAGCTTTCCTTACGTGACACATACCGATGCACATAATAATGCATTCTAGTGCAAGCAATAGCAGGATTAATGATGCATTCTAAATATGATGTTGTTTCCTACATGATATGAATTGCATTCTTAAATATCATCATGTAAAGCAACCATACACAGATAAAAAGACCTAGGTTTACAAATTTTTATTAACTATATTTAAATAGTGTGTGTGTGTGTATATATATATATATATATATATATATATATATATATATATATATATATATATATACACATATACATATATATATATATACATACAGACATACATATATATATATATACATACAGACATACATATATATATATATATGTATGTATATATATCTAATATAATAAAGCCCTAAGTGCGCATGCGCACTCCCACCTGCGTGCTCTCGTTTTCTGTGCGCTGTAGGGACCCGCAGGTAGGAGTGTGCATGCGCACGGCGGCGCGGAGCCCGTCGGCCGCGGCAGCTCTTGCCGTCTGAAGGATAAAGCCAAGAAGCACGGAGCTGGAAGGGAGAGGAGCTGCTGTCCTCCCCTCCCCTAACGGACTTAAAAACCCCCAGAGCTCATTTCGGATCCGGCAAGGGCTGCGGGTCCTGAAACCTTCCGATTCAAGCAGCGCCTGCAGCACTCTACACACGCTGCTTCGGGGCCTTCTACTGCCCTGATTTGCTGGGCAGTAGAAGGCCCTGAAGCAGCGTGTGTAGAGTGCTGCAGACGCTGCTGGAATCGGAAGGTTTGTCGGTACCATGGGAAGGGAAGGGGGGGACCTTAGGGACTAAGGGAGCTGGCCAGATCACGGGAAGGGAAAGGGGGGGTAGGGGAAATGCTGCTGCTACAGAGGGGAGTGGTGTGGGGGAGGGAAATGGAGGGGGAGGGAACGCTGCTGTGACTGCTGCACAGGGAAGTGGTGGAAGAGAAATGGTGCTGCATAGGAGGCAGGGAGAGAGACAGATAGATAGAAAGAAAAGAAGAAAGACACAAGGGCAGGGAGAGACACAGAAAGACAGACAGACAAAGGGGGCCAGGGAGAGAGACAGACAGCGGGAGGGAGAGAGAGACAGAAATAAAGACACACAGACATATATTCTAGCACCTGTTATTGTAACGGGCTAAAATACTAGTATTGTGTGTGTGTATATATATATATATATATATACACACACACACACATATATACATATATATATATATATATACACACACACACATATATACATATATACATATATATACACATATATACATATATACACACGCACACACACACACATATATATATATATATATATATATATATATATATACATATATATATATATATATATATATATATACATATATATATATATATATACATATACATATATATGTGTTTATATGCAAAAAATATATATATAAGAACATAAGGTAAGAGTAGCCTTACTGGGTCAGAGTAATGGTCCATCTAGCCAGTATCCCTACTTCATGGTGGCCAATCCAGGTCACAAATACCTAGCAGAAACCCAAATAGTAGTAACATTCCATGCTACCAATCCCAGGACAAGCATTGGCTTCCCCTATGTCTGTCTCAATAGCAGGATGTGGACTTTTCTCCAGGATCTTCTCCAAACCTTTTTTAAACCCAGCTAAAGTAACTGCTGTTACCACAACTTCCAGCAATGAGTTCCAGAGTTTATCTATTCTTTGAGTGAAAAAAATATTTCCTCCTGTTTGTTTTAAAAGTATTTCCATGTAACTTAATTGAGTGTCCCCTCCCCCTAGTCTTCAAAATATCTTGGAAACAGTGGACAATCAGCTTTTTTAATTCTCAAGTTTTAATTTAACACATTAAAATCCGTGAAATAGCACATTTTATCTCCGAAGCAGAAAAATTGCAGAACAAAATAATTGAGCAAACTGCTTTGTTCTTTATTTTGTTGGAAAAGCAAACTAAACTGTACTAAACTTTAGAATCATAGAACTTGAACTGTTTGTTGCAACTCATGTTTCCTGTGAAAAATCAGATTCGTTAATTATTTTTTCCATGAAAATAGGTCAGACCGCTTTGGGAAGCAGCTTTCTTGGGAGGAGAATCACAGTACTATTTCTAGAGCAGCTGAGAGGATAAATACCTTCTCAGTGAGTCGATTTTCATTGACAGCTGACAAAGTACACCAGATTTTAGATCTTGTGAACTGAAAAATCTAAAGCTGATCAGAACATCCCCCTCTTTCCATTACTTCTTTATCTGTCTCCTGACGACCAGTGGTTGCAGCCTTATGTATATTTGCAATCAACTCCATCTTTCTTTCCCCATGGAGGGGCATAATAATAATTAAGAAAAACGTCTAAGTCCCCTTTTGGCCTAGGCCCTAAACGTTGAAAGTAGAAGCAGGGGAAATGTCCATTCTCCAAAAAAACATCCAAAATAAGGTTTTTTTGAGAATGGACTACCTCTACGTTCAGCTGTTTAAATGCCCAGACCCCCACTACGTCTACACTTACAACACATTACCAACCAAACAGCCTAAGTCTAAAAAACACCCAAAACAAGACCTTTTAGGTGAAGGAGGGGCCAGACCTTTGCCTAAAAGCTGGATTCTGTAACCGGTGTCTGTCAAAAAGAACACTGGTTACAGAATCCACACACCCCTGCTGCGTTCCTCCCCTGCGACACCCCCCTCCCATTAAAATACAGGCAGGAGGGAGCCCAACCCCTCCTGCCCCTATGCAGCCCCCCATCTACCCCCCCATCATATCGGGCAGGAGGGAGCCCAACCCTTCCTGCTCCGACGCAGCCCCTCACCGGTAGGCATCTAAACCTTTGGTATACCCTAAAACTTGAAACTTGAAACTATTTATGCCTGGGTTTTCTTGGCCTAAATACCGGCACCTGTTAGGTGCCTACCGACACCTAAGTCCAAATCAGGTGCCTACATGAAAAACATGCCATGATCCGCCCCTAACCATGCCTACTTTCTGGTAGATGCCTTGGATTAATCATTAAGCTACTCCTCTGCTTTGTCATTATATTTAGGCACCATTTTATAGAATATCTGAAGCCAGAATTTTGGTATTTATATATATATATTGGCAACACATACTCATAATTGCTGGTGCCTTGGTCATTGTCACCTAAATGTTGGTACCCTCCTAAGTGAAAAGCGTGCATCAATGAATCTGTGGGTATACTGCTTGTGGCAGAAATGTTAATGAACTGGATGAATGGTTCTAATGCTTTGAGTGGAGGAAGGGACATTAACTCTCTAGTTAGGAAATCTTATTTCTTACTCTGGAAACTAAGAACAATTAAGTCGTATTTTGACTTTTTCTAATTTAGATTGCTGGTTCAATCTTTTGTTCTCAGTACATTGAATTACTGCAATGTGCTCTATCTTTCGATATCCAAGAAAAAGCTAAAAAGGTTACAGATTAACCAGAATACTGCTGCGCGTTTGATTTTTGGACTGAAACGATCCAATCACGTGACACAGTATTATCATAAACTCTACTGGTTGACAATAGAGGCAAGAGTGATTTTTAAGTTGGACTGTATCTGTTTCAAGGCTCTCATGGATCATTTTATATTTGCCAATAGAAAACATCTACGGGATCTTCGGCTCTTTGATTTTCCTTCTGTAAAAGGATGTGTGTATAAATGCTTTTTTAGTATCAGGCAGCATTATGGGATAAACAGATTAGTACGTATCTTTCTATCTCTTATTATTATTTGGCATTTAGAAAATTTATGAAGACTGATCTATTTGGTAAATATTTTAATTAATTAATTGTGTTTATACGTGTATACTTGTATTTTTATTTGTGTTAACTGCACAGAACTACGAGGTAGCTGCGGTATTTAAGAATTTTTGTTATGTTATGGGGTGCTGAACCCATCACATAGCGTTACCCGATGTTCGGATTTCCCTGGAAATGTCCTCCTTATGAGGACATGTCCGGGGGTCCGGACAGCTTTTCATCCCTTTGGGTTTTGAAAAGCTTCTATCAAAGCGCCGCCAGGCAGGAGGGCATCCGACGAGAGCAGGCAGCAGGAGGCAGGGCTAGGGAGGGATTGGGGAGTGGGACTGGGGCATGACGAGGCGGGGATGGGTGGAACTGGGTAGGTCGAGCAGTCCAGATTTTACAAACGGAAAATCTGGTAACCCTACCATCACATATTCCCTATATTTGAAAAAAAAAAATGGATGCATTTTCTCAGTATTGGGGGTGCTCAAGCCCCCAAAGCACCCACAGAACTGGCACCTAGGGGACTATACACACAGAGCTGCCAAGATACCCAGTTCCAAGAGTGGTTTTAAGTATCAGATTTGTAGTCCCTGATCCTATCCATTGAAATCAGTGCTGCGTGTCCCATAATGCATTGGGGTAGGCAGAAATCCAGGACTGTCCTAAAATCTCTCTCCTGGAACTGGATAACAGGCACACAGTCAGAATGGTTGTGTAATGTCAGTTCCCTTGTAGGAAACTAGGCTAAAATTAGGAAAAGACTCATCACACTGTGGCCTCCCTAGAAGCCTGTTCTAATCGTGCTAGAAGCCCAAAGGAGAGAGAAGAAATTACAGGGCCATGAAAAAGAAAAGAAAAATTTTCTCTGAGATAAGTACTAGGCTTGCTGATTAGGCCCTCCAGTCATCTGTATATATGGCACATATGGGGCCATCTGACAAGCAATTTGAACAGCTGCTCTTTCTAGCTGCCCTGTTTTACAACCGCGTAGTTTCACATTTTCTGCCTCAAAAAAACAACCACCCCACTTTATTTTTAGTTGCTTTTTTAAAAAAAAATGTTTGAATAGTGACCTGCTATGTCAGAGTAACAGCCCCCTCTGCGGTTTCTAATTACATGAAAAAGATTTTTCGACAGTGCAGTCAGCAAAAGCCCTAGGCGCCCACACATATCACTCCATCAGCTGCTTGCGTTGGAATTCTGCAGACGCAAAACAATGAATGAGAGCTAACTGTACACCCTCCTGTTAGGAACAATCCCAAATGTGCAGGCAACAGTTCCAATCATTTGTTTTACAGACAATTATTTTTTTTTCCCCCTTCATGCCATCGCTATGCCTAAGCTGACATGTTTGATTTATTGCTTTTAATATCCCCTCAAAATGCTCTTGGTCACTGTGGACACTCCATTGATTTTGAAAAAGCCACTTCATTCGATGTGAAGCCACTTTCATCCAAAGGAAATCATTCTCTGTTACATCACCGGGAACAGTGGCAACGCAAGAGCAGTAATGAGAATATTAAAATAATGTTTGGCTCTGTGTTTTGCCAGCCACCGTTTGTATAAACACAATTTTAGAGGATTTAGGAAACTTGCTAATATGGTTACAGTCCGATAACCAATTTGTACGGTCCTAGACCAGCTATCTGGGATATTTAATATAGTCCACAGCAATGCTTCCAAATAAAAGATGACCTGACATGAGAGAGAAAAAATAAGTCATTTACCATCTAAAGAAATGAAAATAACAAGGATCGAAAAAGAGAGATGATTTAAAAAAAGCTTTTTAGTTTTTAACACGTCAGTAGTGACATAAATTCAGCAAGTGAACTGAATTCTTGGCATGCTCTCAGGCTACAAAGCATATTGACAGAAATTATATTCTGTTTGGGTTTTTCTTGTTTTGTAATTTTCTGTTTGCAATGTTCAATTTGAAATAGAACGAAATGGCCCCTAGAAGGGCAGCCATCTCTATTTCCCAAATGCTGCAAACAGGCAGCATTCAGAAGCCTGGAGTGCCTCCAGCTTTCAGTGAGTTCTCAGGATTACCGCTCCTTAGCAAAGTGACTGTGGCACTGAGTCAGCTCCTTCACTTCCAGAAGCACGTGTGAAAGCATATTCTTTTAAATGTACCACGTTCGAGTTGTGCAGCTCCGTCAGAGCATTCTCAGAGCTCCTTAAGAGTAGTAGCATGTCTCTTGTGGGGATGGCTTCATCCCAGACTCCGCACAATACAACAGTACACTTCCCCCCTCCGTATTCGCGAATTCCGTATCTACGTATTCGCTTATTCGCGGTTTTAAACCCAAAAAAAAAATCCCTTTCATTTTTCGGGCTATTTTAAGCCCTGTAAGCCCCCCCTCCCACCTTAAGCTTTACCTGGTGGTCTAGCAGGTTTTCGGGGCAGGAGCAATCTTCCCATGCACCTGCCCCATGCAGATCGCTCACAGGAAATGGCTCGAGAGACTACGGGAGCTCAAGGCAGCCACTTCCTGTGAGCGATCTGCATGGGGCAGGTGCATGGGAAGATTGCTCCTGCCCCGAAAACCTGCTAGACCACCAGGTAAAGCTTAAGGTGGGAGGGGGGCTTACAGGGCTTAAAATAGCCCGAAAAATGAAAGGGATTTTTGGGGATTTAAAACCGCGAATAAGCGAATACGTAGATACGGAATTCGCGAATACGGAGGGGGGAAGTGTACTGTTGTATTGTGCAGAGCCTGGGATGAAGCCATCCCCACAAGAGCCATGCTACTACCCTTAAGGAGCTCTGAGAATGCTCTTACGGAGCTGCACAACTCGAACGTGGTACATTTAAAAGATCGCTCCTGCCTGAAAACCCGCTAGACCACCAGATAAGGCTTAAGGAGGAGGGGGGGGGCTTTCAGGGCTTAAAATAGCTGGGGAAAGCAGGGGTTAGGGGCAGAACCGACCCGAATATTATTCGTGGGTTTTTAATATTTGTGGGCCGGCTCTGCCCCTAACCCCCGCGAATACGGAGGGAGAAGTATAATAGCATTTCCAGGCTAAAGCAGACTTCCTTTTTCATGGAGTAGACAGTTTGCAGAATGGTGCACCAGCAGGTAATTCACAAGACTGGAACGCCATAACAGTGGCCATGCAGAATCTCTTTAGTCTCACAAGGCTGGAGTTTAACTGTGGGACATTGGTGGCATTCAAGATCAAAGAAGGTCTGACATGTCTAACATCTTAATGGCAGAATTTCTATTTTGGTTTCTAATGTAATCTAATCTAAATCTTAAATTTAGATACCAGATTGTTCCTAAAGATATAGGGCTCAATTAAAATATGTTTACAAAGATGTGTTGATTTTAAGATAGATCATTAGGAATTACATTCTAAAAAATGTTGAAACAGCATAGTTTTTAAAATTTTACGGAAAACTTGAAAAGAAATACATGATCGTAGCTGAATGGGAAGGTCATTCCATAATGCAGTCAATAGGAAGGAAAAAGACTGAGCCATTTTTCTGGTTGATCTATACCCTGTCTTGTACCATGGTCAGCTCTTCATGTCTAGTTCCACCCATCCAAATTGTCTGAGAAACTAAGGGCTCCTTTTACTAAGCTGTGGTCGCATTTTTACCGCGCACTGCCCCCACGCTATGCGGAAAAACTAATGCCAGCTCAATGGAGGCGTTAGCGTCTAGCCCGTGCGGCATTGCAGCGAGCGCTAAGTGCACACTAAAACCGCTAGCGCAGCGTAGTAAAAGGAGCCCTTAATATCTCCTGCCTTCTGTTGTCAACTGCCTGGAAATCCTGGCCTGGAGCACTACCCTTCTTTTCCCTGCTGCTCAGGAATACATTGAGGGATATAGTTATTAATTTGGCTGCTGTTAAGACATATTATTGTACCATTAACTCATGCTGTTTTTAGCCCAGGTCTTATTTTATGCCACAAGACCTACCGTAAATACCAATAACTGGGGTTAGCAGTAAAATAACATGTCAGTACCCACAATTATAACTCCCCCCCTTAAATGTAATCCAACACAAAATATATCATAAGAACATAAGAAGTTGCCTCCACTGGGTCAGACCAGAGGTCCATCTCGCCCAGCGGTCCGCACCCGCGGCGGCCCATCAGGTCCACGACCTGTGAAGTGGTTTCTGAACACCTCTACAACCTACCTCAAGTTCTATCTGTACCCCTCTATTCCCTTATCCTCCAGGAACCTATCCAAACCCTCCTTGAACCTTTGTACAGAGTTCTGGCCTATCACATCCTCTGGAAGTGCGTTCCATGTGTCCACCACCCTCTGGTAAAAAAAGAACTTCCTAGCATTTGTTCTAAACCTGTCCCCTTTCAATTTCTTCGAGTGACCCCTAGTGTTTGTGGCTCCCCATAGTTTGAAGAATCTGTCCTTATTTACTTTCTCTATGCCCTTTAGGATTTTGAAGGTTTCTATCATGTCCCCTCTAAGTCTCCTCTTCTCCAGGGAGAACAGACCCAGCATTTTTAACCTGTCAGCGTATGAAAAATTTTCCATACCTTTTATCAGTTTAGTCGCCCTCCTCTGCACTCCCTCGAGTACCGCCATGTCCTTCTTGTGGTATGGCGCCCAGTACTGCACACAGTACTCCAGGTGCGGGTGCACCATTGCGCGATATAGCGGCATAATGACTTCTTTCGTCCTAGTTGTGATACCCTTTTTGATGATACCCAGCATTTTGTTTGCTTTCTTTGAGGCTGTCGCACACTGCGCCGATGGTTTCAGTGATGTGTCTACCATCACCCCCAGGTCCCTTTCAAGGTTACTCACCCCTAGCAGTGTTCCCCCCATTTTGTAGCTGAACATCGGATTCTTTTTCCCTACATGCATGACCTTGCATTTCTGTACGTTAAAACTCATTTGCCACTTGTTTGCCCAGTCTTCCAGTCTCGTTAGGTCCCTTTGCAGGTCTTCACAGCCTTCCGTGTTTCTAACCCTGCTGCAGAGTTTGGTGTCATCAGCAAATTTGATAACCTCACATTTTGTCCCCGTCTCCAGATCGTTTATAAATATATTGAACAGTAGAGGTCCCAGCACCGACCCCTGCGGAACTCCGCTCGTGACCCATTGCCAGTCTGAGTATTGGCCTTTTATTCCAACCCTCTGTTTCCTGCCTGCCAACCAGTGTTTGATCCATATCAAGTGTATATCATCTAGTTATATTGGAGTTTTGTTAGCAGTGAATTATATGACACATTCAATGCGCGATGCAGCACGGCCCTGACGTGGTCACCAGCGGTGGATTGATGACATTGTCGGAGGATCTCCTGTGGCCTGCCCTCTCTCCCCCCTCTCCTCGGCGGACTTGCACTCCTGCAGCTGCATTGTTGGACTTCACTTCAGGTGTCTGCTGTCGGCGGCGCCTGGCCTTGCCTGTCCGGTGACTGGTGTCACGGTGGTCATCATTGTCGTGGTTCCTGGTCCTGCTTCTTTGGTGGCAGCTGGTTGACCTGGGTCTGCAGACTGAACTTATTATCAAGCCTCCTCAGAGACTTTTCTCTCTCTTAAATATGTTTTATTATATTTTAATTTTTTATCTTCTTTCATTATTTCTATTTTCTATTTCTTTGATTTTTGATCTTGGAAATGTATTCAAGTTTTCTTTATTTTTGATATACCATTTATTATACAGGTATCTAAATGGTTTACAATAATATGTAGTAAAAGTTTAAAAAAAAGAATAAAAACTTGGCTAAGCTAAAAGAAAAAAAAGGGGGAAACATTTACACATGAACGTACATGATACATTAGGAAATGGGAGAGGAAAGTACAATTAGGCTGGGGAGGTCACTTCTAAAAAAAAAAAGCATTTTGGTTGCCTTAAGAATTCTGTAAAGCAGGGGTGCCCACACTTTTTTGACTCGTGAGCTACTTTTAAAATGACCAAGTCAAAATGATCTACCAACAATAAAATTAAAAAAAACACAACGCATACTGTACGCATAGAAAATGTTAATTATCATTCCTATTCCGGGGTTTTTTCAAAGAGGTCAAAGCAGATGACTCTATGCACTGTCACCTCAGTAACAACCATACAAAAATAGACAAATACCCACCCCCCTCCCTTTTTACTAAACCACAATATCAGTTTCTAGCACAGGGAGCTGAGCTGAATGCCCAGCGCTGCTCTCGACGCTCATAGGCTCCCTGCGCTAAAAACCTCTATTGTGGTTTAGTAAAAAGGGACCATATTGTAAAATATAGACAGCAGATATAAATTCAGACACATTTTGAACACTAAATTTAAAATAAAATCATTTTTCCTACCTTGTCTGGTGATTTCATGAGTCTCTGGTTGCACTTTCTTCTTCTGACTGTGCATCCAATCTTTCTTTCCTTCTTTCAGCCTGTATGCTTCCTCTTCTCCACACCTCATTCCCTCCCCCAACTTTTTCTTCCTCTCTCCCTGACCTTTCTTTCTTTCTCTCTTCATGCCCCCTTTCTTTTTTTCTGTTTCTCTTTCTTTCCTTCTGTCTCCCTGCCTGCCCCCTTTCTTTCTTTCTCCCTGCCCTTCCCAAGCCACTGCCACTGCTGCTGCCATCGGGGAACAGGACCCAAACCGCCACCAATGGATAACAGGCCCCAAAGCCTACGACATCCCAAGCTCTCCCTGCTTCGGGCCGACAAGCATTCCTCTTCCCGACGTCAATTCTGCCGTCGGAGAGGAAGTTCCGCCCAGCCAGGCAGTGATTGGCTGGCCCGAACTTCCTCTCCAATGGCAGAATTGATGTCGGGGAGAGGAAGACTGATCGGCCCGATAGATCGCCAAGGCAAAGTGAGTCCTGGGTGATCGACTCACTTTGCCTTGGCGAGCTACCGGTCGATCGCGATCGACCTATTGGGCACGCCTGCTGTAAAGGATAATTGAATTTCAAAGGAAATAGTATTTCCAAGGTAAGGCGTCTTTAAAGAGGAACGTTTTAAGTTTGGATTTTAATTTATCTAAAGAGTTTTATAAACAAAGATCAGTGGGGAGAGCATTCCACAGTGTGGGAGCTGTGACAGAGAAAATGAATTTGCGTGTGTTGTAAAAGAGTTCTCTTATTGGAGGAGTGGTGAGCAGGTTTTGATTACTAGATCAGAGAGTTCTGCAAGATGCATATGGAATTAAAAGTTTATCAATGACAGCTGGTTGATGCGTGTTTTTTTGTTTTGAAAGCAAGAAGTAATATTACATATTTTTATTTTAATCAGGTACTTTGGCTAGATTGTGAGCCTTTGGGACAGATAGGGTGGTTTTTCTCAAGCACCTAATTTCATTTTAGTTTGATACATTGTAAACCGCTTAGATTAGTAAAATGCAGGAGCGATTAAATAAGCATAAACAAAGGAATTTAAATTTAACTAAGCATTCCACTCCCTATAAGACTTTCAATAACTATCAGCTCAACAGCACTAAGAGCTGCAATGTACCACAACAACACTAAGGGCTCCTTTTGCTAAGGTGCGCTAGCGTTTATAGCGCACGCAGGAAATTACCGTGCGCTACGCTTCCAGAACTAATACCAGCTCAATGCTGGTGTTAAGGTCTAGTGCGCGCAGCAATGTAGCTTGCACTATTCCGCGCGTTAAAGTCCTAGCGCATCTTAGTAAAAGGAGCCCCAAGGTGCAATGTACCACACTTTACCACAAGAGTTAATAACTTGCAGTATCTCAGTATCAAGGATTAATTACTCTCACAATACATGAATAAGGCAACTTGCAATCAACTTTTCAAGCTGTAAGTGTGCTGCCCTCTTCCCCCTGAAGACACCTTCTCTGAAAAGAAGCCCTTTTCCTGAAGTCTCCTCCCTCCACAGATAGTACTATTTTTCCTGGAATAACGCAGCTTATAGTGTTAATGATATTGCCTTTTAATGCATGTAAAGAGGCAAATATCATCCATTATTGCCTTAATGTACTCTCTTCCACCTCCTCCAACCTACCCCCTTAAGCTGGAAACAGCAATCAAGGAACAGTTTGGGGGCTATTTGTTTGTTCCACTTTATCTGTTAATTGAAGAAAGGCTTGAGGGGGGGGGGGGGGGGTCACGTGATGAAGCTGTGATGAGCCGCAGTTCTTTGCCTCCCGGCAAATTTCCTCACAAATCTTTCTAGTTTCTCGAATTAAAGCAGAACTTTTTTGTGGTCCTGCATTAACATAAGAACTTAAGAATAGCCTATGGTCCATCGAGCCCAGTAGCATGTTCTCACGGAGGCCAATCCAGGTCACTAGTACTTGGCCAAAACCCAAGGAGTAGCAACATTCCACGCTACCGATCCAGGACAAGCAGTGGCTT
The DNA here is from genome assembly GCF_902459505.1 of Geotrypetes seraphini. Lineage (NCBI taxonomy): Eukaryota > Metazoa > Chordata > Amphibia > Gymnophiona > Dermophiidae > Geotrypetes > Geotrypetes seraphini. The sequence goes on from NC_047086.1 coordinate 53,753,813, forward strand.
CCCCCATGTCTTTCTCAATAACAGACTATGAACTTTTCCTCCAGGAAATTGTCCAAACCTTTCTTAAAACCAGCTATGCCATCCACTCTTACCACAACCTCTGACAATGCGTTCCAGAGCTATCTGAGTGAAAAAATATTGCCTCCTATTGGTTTTAAAAGTATTTCCCTGTAACTTTCCTCATGTGCTCACTAGTCTTTGTAATTAGAAACCTATCAGTACTCTTGGTGCTGCGGTGCAAGCCCTGAGGAACTGTGATAACGCACCATGCCCACTAAGACACAGCAGCCTGCTCAGGAGAAGAACTCAGTTAATACTTGCAAGATGGCACAACCGCCTTCAACGACGAGGCTCGTGATCACACTTCAAGACGAAGCAGTAAAGGAAATTACGAAGACTCGCTCAGCAATTTTGGATGGCAGGTGTCCATGCATGATATCCGAGACACACTGGAGCGGCAGGACATATGCAATGAACAAACAGGGCAATGGATATCAGGCAGACTGATCTCAAACTATGGAGGAGCAGATTCAGATTCTGCAGGCCCAACTTAAACATGCTGACGACTGCCTCGATCACGAGAATCGTGGGTGGTACAACAACTTGCGCCTAGTTGGGATCCTGGGGTTGGTTAAAGGTGGAGAGATGTGGAACTTGGTGGAGAACTGGCTACCAAAAACCCTGGGAATGGAGCCTTCAGGTACTATTGTGAAGGTGGAGAGAGTACACCGGGTAGGGCCCTGGTAAGGGAAAGACCTTAAGCCGTGAGCAGTCATGGCCCACATCTTAAATTTTGCAGACCAAGACAAACTTTTTACTCTATATCACAGAAAGCCTACCCTGGAATAAAAAGGCACACAGCATCGCCTATTTCATGATTCCTCTGCAGCGATGGTGGCGAGTCGCAATGCCCTCGCCCCTTAATGTGCTGAACTTCGCAATAAAGGACTACAATTTATGGTCCAATACCCTGCTAAGGTGAAGATTTTTCTAAAGGAGGGTTTGAAACTGCTGGCTACTATGGAGGAGCTGAAAACTTACATCCAGGACCTTGGCAGGGGCTGAGGCGTGGTTTCAGGTCTGGGACTGGTCCCTCCAAAATAGTGACCACTTCTGGGGGCTCAGTTGGGAGGCTCCTGGGGATATAGATGTCCATGAGAAACTGTATCCTTGTTTTTTACTTTTTGATGACCATGGCTAATATCTCATTCTTAACATTGAATGTTTCTGGGCTCCATTCCCTGCTAATGAGAACTACACTACTCATTTTTCTCAAAAGGGAAAAAGTGAATATAGCATTCCTCCAAAAGACCCATATGACTGCTGGGGAACATAGGACGTTAAAAAGGAATGGGGGGAGGAGGTTTTGGCATCCTCTTATAGTGCACGGCAGAAGGGAGTCCATAAAGGGTTATCTTGGATGTTATACAAGGTCTTACAGGATCCAAGGGACAGTTTGTGGTGGCATTGGATGAGTTTCAGGACCTCTGTGTCACCTTGTGCAACCTGTATGCTCTGAATGTATACTCCCATAAATTCTTCTTGGAGATGTAGGTAGATTTATGGGGTATACTAATTAGCGTAACATAAACAAGTCACGTGTATCTTAGTTGCTAGGGAAATCATAAATAGCTTTCCACGTATTCTATTGTTTTGCCAGTTTATACTAAGAAAGAGACCAGAGCTATATGAAATATTTTATTATAGAAACTAGTGTTTTAGCCTGTTACATTCGTTACAGTAACGGGTGCTAGAATAGCCCACCTATACCCTGACCCATGACTCTGACCTCACCCATGCCCCGCCTCTATCATGCCCAGACCCTGCCTCCCACTGATCCCAGTCCCACCACCTCACCTTTCACCATTTCCTTTGTACCTTTTTGGCCCTCCTGAAAGGGTCTTTACTTACCCGAGGCGGCAGCAGCAGTCCTGACGTACCAACCTTTCCTCCCTCACTGCCTCAAAGCAGCAGTGGTCCTACCATTTCCATCTCTCCCTTTCCCCCTTTCATACCCTCTACCATCTCTCTCTGACCCTGTTTCACTTCTTTTGCCATCTTTCCTTTCCTGTCCCCCTCTGTCCTTCCCCAAGACCATCTCTCTCTCCTGCCCCCTCCACACTCCCTGAAGTCTATCTCTCCCTATCTCCTACCATCTCTCCTGGTCCCCCTAGTAGCCCCTCTGTCCTTCTCATCCATCTGTCTCTGTCTCTCTCTCCTCACCTCTTGCCTCTGCGGAGCTCTCACAGCTCCTCCTCGTCTGTAATAAAATGGTAGACAGAGTTTAACAGTCAGCGGATAGAGGGGTCATCACTCTGGTCAAGGCTCCCTGAGGCATCTTGTTTAATTGTAAAAGGGAATCAGTCCAGGATGGAAGCAGCATCTGGTGCTAAAAGTGGCATAGTATCAGTGTGCCAACTAAGGCAGTCTGGCTCCTTAGAAATTTGGGTACTGGGGACCTGAGCAAAAAAATGCACTGGCTTGGAAGCTAGTGGCGCACCTGCTGGCTGTGCCACATGAGCTGAGTCCATAAGGTAGGCCTTCCACATCAGCCAAACATATTCCGGGGAAAAGCCACACACCGGGGCCCGAAGATAGGTCCCAACGGACTGCAAATGCCTTCTGCAAGAGGTCCACAGAGTAAGCATGCCTGCATTTTGTGTCGCCATCAAAAACTGGTACCAGGTGGGATTTTCTGCCATCTTCCGCCGTGGCCTGCAACCGCCGACAGCCGCCGCGTCCGACATCCGCCTCGGGGGATTCTCGCGCATGCGCATTCCTACCTGCGATGCCCTACAGTGCATAGAAAGCAGGAGCACGCAGGTGCGCAAGCAGCATGCAGGGAGTGCATATGCGTGCTTAGGGCTTTATTATATTAGGTAGAAAAATATAATTCAGAAGCCAGCAGTAAATAACTAATTATTGTTCACAATGTCTCTGTATACATACATCTCATTACATAATTATTACACAATAATCCCTAAGTAAATGAGTAGATAATACTAATTCTTACACACTAAATAATTCCTTATAATAATAATTCCTGATTAGCAGCAATCTATTACAGTTTATCACCCAGAGTAATTAACAACTCCTTTCCTGAAAACCAATCAGAGGTCTACCTTGCCTCACTGATAAGAAAATATAATTCCTTGCTCACCATCCCTAAGGTAAAGCCTCCTCCGATCAAGGAGATGGAAATTTTCCTCAGCGTAGCACATGGTAGAATTTCTTCTGGTCAGTAAGTGTCTGTAATTTGCTGCAATGAGCTGTAAAGTCTGTCAAGCAATAGTTCCATTAAGTGATATGAAAACCAGGTCCTGGGGTAAAAGTCCTGTTCCTTCACTCCCTGGAAGAGAGCTAATCACAAGAGGTAACTTCTCAGGTCTTAATTATTATAGAAGGTGCAGAGAATCCAATGTTAAGATACAAGCTCCCTTACACCTCAGCATAGAATAATAATAATAATTAGATACATTCTTCTTAGTTCTCATCAGATGACCTCCTTCTGACCAATCCAGAAACAATCCCAATTAGCAGTCTTTCACCAATTAGTAGCCATTCTGTATCTTCGGATACCAGCCTTCCAGAGAGGTGCCTCATTAGATAAGAGAACGGAACCCCCGCGAATATCGGGGGAGTACTGTATGTTGGTGCCTTGTTGATACAATTGGCCATTCAATTTGTTTGCGTATTTCAACAGTGCAGAGTGCAGCCTTTGATTGCTTGATGTGAACATCTGCACTTATCCATATGCATACCAGTAGTCTTCAATTAACACATCACCACTCATTAATAATTTAAAGATAAACTATATCAGTGCTTCTCCTGGAAGCAAGCTTAGTCAGTCGGGTTTTCAGCATTACCATAATGAGTATGCACAAGATAAATTTGCATCCAATATATACCCATCTATCTCATAGAAACAGAGAAACATAATGACAGATAAAGGTCAGATGGCCCATCTATTCTGTCCATCTACATGGCACCCAGGAGAAGTCGGGAGGCAGAAAGAGAAGGAAGAAAATCAAGCAAAGAGAAGCAACAGAGCTAGAAGGGGAAGGGCAGGAGAAGGCAGGCAAGAGGGTCAGTAGCAAGAGGTAGCTCCACCCACCCCTCTGACATCAGCGCTCGGACCAAGAGCTCCCCCTTAAAAGGGGAGGGGCCAATGGCGCTCAGCCATTCAGCACGAGTCAAAGGCGAGTGTTAAAGGCGCTGACCTTAGCAAGAGCACCTTTGTGAAGGGCCTTGAGAAGGGCCGAGTCACTGCTAAAGGAGAGCAGAAGGAGACCGCAGCAGGCGCAGAGGACACACAACCAGGCAGGCACAGAGGACACAGCAGGTGCAGAAGACACACAACCAGGCAGACACAGAGGACACAGCAAGCACAGAGGACAACAGCAGACCAGTAAGCAGGCAGAAATGGAAGCAGCAGACAGAAGCAGGATGTTGAGCAGTTTTTTGTACCGTCTGCCATATGTATGACTACCTCCCCTCTGGGAGGCGGTCTTACATAAGCTCTCAATGCAGAGAACTGGAGAGCCTGAAGAAACAAGTCAGACTCCTGGAGGACAGAATACTAGAACTGGAGGCACTTCAAGTAGTGGAGGAGGAAGACAGAGATGCAGGGAACATCAAGACAGAGGAAACCATCGAGGAAGAAGTCCAAGAGCTGGAGAAGTTCATAGAGGAGGCATACAGGGAGGCCGTGGAAAACCACCAGCAACAGTGGAACTGCTGAGATACACCTACAGAGTATGGACCACCCGACAGACAACCACCAGGAAGAAATGGGTGACACAGCAGCGAGATCTGGAAACAACAGAGGGAACCAACAAGACGACGAGTCCAGTGCAAGCCCTCCTGAAAGGATGAGAGAAAATGGATGGGAATGAAAGACACGAACCTATGGCTAGGGAGATGGATATACACCGGGGACACGGACCTGCGGCTGGAGAATCAAGAGACGATAGAGAGGACAGCAATTGTCATGGGGGACTCCATCATCAGACAAGTCGACAGCCACATAGTGGGAGGAAGACAGGATTGGCTGGTGACCTGCCGCATCGACAGAATCATCGACAACATGGAAGAAGAAGATGCGGCGGTGGTGATCCATGTGGGGATGAACAACGCGAGCAACAGAAACTACAACAGGGAAGTACTGAAGGACCAGTTCCGGATGCTAGGAAGGAAGTTGAAGACCAGAACGCAGAAGATAGCATTCTCGGAGATCCTGCCGGAACCCAGGGCTGATGAAAAGAGGCAGATGGAGCTGCAAGCAGTCAATGCGAGGATGCGGCGCTGGTGTGAGGAAGAAGGATACCACTTTGTGTGCAACTGGATGACGTTCTGGGGGAAGAGCAAGCTATTCAGGAAGGACGGACTCCACCTCAGCAAAGACTGAACAAGGCTACTTGCAAGCATAATCAAGACAGAAGTTGAGAAGTTTTTAAACTAGGAAGAAGGGGAAAGCCGACAGTCAACCGAGAGAGAGAGTCGATGGCTCAGGAACCGGTATACCCGGAGGATACTGTGCAGGAAGATAGAGGGGAAGACTCACCCGGATCACAAGCAAAACAGATCGAAAGGACATGAGAGGGAAAGGAAATGCAAGAAAGGAACAGGCCGCAAACTCAAGTGTATGTACATGAACGCAAGGAGCCTAAGGAATAAGATGGGTGAATTAGAAGCTATGGCACAAAAAGATAACTTTGACATCATCGGCATCACAGAAACATGGTGGACCAAGGAAAACATCTAGGACACTGTGCTACTGGGATACAAACTATACCGCAGACACAGAGTGGCTCAAAAAGGTGGGGGCATTGCCATATACGTCAAAGAGGGAATAGAATCTACTGGAGAGAACACGCCACAACTGAAGAATAAGTTAGAGTCTCTATGGGTCAAAATTACGGGAACAAATGGACTGGAAACAAAGATCGGCATCTACTACCAACCCCCAGGGCAGTACGAAGAAATTGATGGAGAAATGATGGACGAGATTAAACGCAACTGCAAGGGCGGCAACACAGTTATCATGGGTGACTTCAAACTATCCGGGGATAGACTGAAAACTAGGCACCTCCGGCTCCGCTAGGGAACCAAAGTTCCTGGATGCTGTAGGTGATTGCTTCCTGGAACAACTTGTCAAGGAAAATACAAGAGGAAATGCAATTCTGGACTTAATTCTAAATGGACTGCGAGGACCGACACAAGGTAATAGAAGTAAGAAGGGACGCTGGTAAACAGTGATCACAAATGGATCCGCTTCTACCTGGATGCAGGGACGAAATATTCGATCCAGAATTGACAGCCACGGCACTGAACTTCCAAAAAAGAATTACAAAGGGATGGAGACTCATGTGGGGGAAGAAGATTAAGAAGAGGATAAGCACCTGTAAAAACGCTAAAGCAAGCATGGTCCTTTTTAAGAATACAGTCACCGAGGTGCAAAAGCTATATATACCACATATCAACAAGGGATCCAAGAGGGAAAAAGAACAAGAGAACCGGCATTGGCGCTCACTGTAGCAGTGAAGTGAAGCGATCATAGACAAGAAAACTTTGTTTAAGGAATGGAAAAGGTCAAAAACTATGAAAACTGGAATAAGTCACAAACAACATCAAACGCAGGTGCCATTAAGGCTGAAAAGAGGCCAAAAGAGACTACGAGGAAAAAATAACCAAGAAGGGCGAAAACTTGAAGCCGTTCTTTCGATATATTAAGGGGAAACGACCCGCGAAGGAAGCGGTGGGACCGATTGGGATGACCATGGAATAAAGGGAGTGCTTAAAGGATAAAGCCATCGTCGACAAACTGTACACATTTTTTTGCATCTGTATTTACCAAAGAAGATATACACAACAGGCTAGCATGCTGGAAACAAAGATGGGAAACTGACAGGGTTGACGGTCAGTCTAGACGAGGTATGCAGCAGATTGATAGGTTTATGAATGATAAATCCCAGGACCGGATGCATCCATCCGCAGGGTCATCAAGGAACTGAAAGGACTATAGCTGAACTGCTTCAACTAATAGCCAATCTGTCGATCAAATCAGGAAAGGTGGCAAATGTTAACGCCGATCTTCAAAAAAGGTTCAATGGGAGATCTGGGAAACTACAGACCTGTGAGTCTGACCTCAGTACTGGCAAAGATGGTAGAGGCCGCTGATAAAGAACCAAATCATTGATCACCTTGACAGACACGATTTGATGAGGACCAGCCCGCAGGGCTTCAGCAAAGGCAGATCCTGTTTTTATGAACTTGTTGCATTCTTCGAGGGAGTAAACAGGCAGATAGACAAGGTTGACCCCAGTCAACATTGTATATCTGATTTTCAGAAGGCGTTCCACAAGGTTCCGCCTGAACAACTACTTCGGAAAATTGCAAGCCATGGAATCGAGGGTGGAAATACTCATATGGATTAAAAACTTTTTGGAGGTTAGGAAACAGAGAGTGGGTGTAAATGGACAATACTCAGACTGAAAGAGCACAGATGGGGTGCCGCAGGGCTCGGTGCATGGACCCATGCTCTTCTAACTCTTTATAAACGATCTGATATTGGTGAGGTGATTAAATTTGTGGACGATACAAAGTTATTCAGAGTAGTGAAGACACAGGGGGATTGTGAAGGTCTGCAACGTGACATAATCAAGCTCGAGAAATGGGCAGCGACATGGCAAATGAGGTTCAACGTGGATAAGTGTAAAGTGATGCATGTCGGTAACAAAAATCTCATACACTAATACAGGATGTCCGGTGCGGTACTTGGAGAGACCTCCTAGGAAAGAGACTTGGGAGTTCTGATTGACAAGTCGATGAAGCCATCCACGCAATGTGTGGCGGCGGCAAAAAGGGCAAACAGAATACTAGGAATGATTAAGAAGGGGATCATGAACAGATTGGAGAAGATTATCATGCCGCTGTACCGGGCCATGGTGCGCTCTCACCTGGAGTACTGTGTCCAGCACTGGTCGCCATACATGAAGAAGGACACGGTACTACTCAAAAGGGTCCAGAGAAGAGTGACTAAAATGGTTAAGGGGCTGGAGGAGTTGCAGTACAGTGAGAGATTGGAGAAACTGGGCCTCTTCTCCCATGGAAAGAGGAGACTGAGAGGGGACATGATCGAAACATTCAAAATACTGAAGGGAATAGACTTAGTAGATAAAGACAGGTTGTTCACCCTCTCCAAGGTAGGGAGAACGAAAGGGCACTCTCTAAAGTTAAAAGGGGATAGATTCTGTACAAACGTAAGGAAGTTCTTCTTCATCCAGAGAGTAGTAGAAAACTGGAATGTCTGTTATAGGGGAAAACACAATCTAGGGATTCAAGACAAAGTTGGACAAGTTCCTGCTAAACCGGAATGTACGCAGGTGAGGCTGGGCTCATTTAGAGTACTGGTCTTTGACCAAAGGGCCGCCACGTGAGCGGACTGCTGGACCACTGGTCTGACCCAGCAGCAGCAATTCTTATGTTCTTATGGTCTTCCTCTCTCTAAGAGATCTCATGTGCCTATCCCACACTTTTTTGAATTCCGTCTCCACCATTACTTCTGGGAGACTGTACCCTGCATCTACCACCCTTTCTGTAAAAAAGTATTTCCTTAGATTACTCCAGAGCCTATCACCTCTTAACTTCATCCTATGCCCTCTCATTCCAGAGCTTCCTTTCATTTGAAAGAGACTCGACTCATGCGCATTTATGCCATGTAGATATTTAAATATCTCCATCATATCTCTCCTCTCCTGCCTTTCCTCCAAAGTATACAGATTGAGATCTTTAAATCTGTCTCTATACGCTGATGAAGACCAAGCACCATTTCAGTAGCCTTCCTCTGGACCGACTCCATCCTTTTCATATCTTTTTGAAGGTGCGGCCTCCAGAATTGTACACAATATTCTAAATGAGGTCTCACCAGAGTCTTATACAGAGGCATCAATACCTTCTTTTTCCTTCTGGCCATACCTGGAAGCCTGAGCACGAGGCAGACCGCGGCGGCGTTCAAATCAGCTTCTCTAATCTTGTTCTTTCTTTTCAGGCTAGCAAGCAGGATCGGGAGGCAGGCAGGAAGCCAGGGCTGAGAGGAGAGACACTAGGGCAGCAGGCAGAGGACAGGAGGGGTGGAAGACTGATCGGGGTAGCGGCGAGAGTAAGCTCCGCCCACCCCCACCGCGTCAGAGGTCGCTTCAGTGCCCAGGCTCCCCCTTAAAAGGCAGGAAGCCTGAGCACGAGGCAGACCGCGGCGGCGTTCAAATCAGCTTCTCTAATCTTGTTCTTTCTTTTCAGGCTAGCAAGCAGGATCGGGAGGCAGGCAGGAAGCCAGGGCTGAGAGGAGAGACACTAGGGCAGCAGGCAGAGGACAGGAGGGGTGGAAGACTGATCGGGGTAGCGGCGAGAGTAAGCTCCGCCCACCCCCACCGCGTCAGAGGTCGCTTCAGTGCCCAGGCCGAGAGAAGGAGCCAGGAGTCCCGGCTGCGCAGCAGCAACTTCAATTTTCAACCTTCAATCTTCCTAATTAAATTCTAAAAAAAAAAATATCTATCCTTTCTTCTATACTCATTATTTCTTCTCTCTCTACTTCTCCACCTAGCTGCACGTCGGGCACACTCCAGCTCACAACTTTAAATCACAAGGAAAGAAAAATGGAGGCAGCAGAAGGCCAGCGAAGCTTTCCAGTATACTGCATTGAATGTCACATGTATGAATACCTCCCTTCTGGGAGGCAGGCCTACATGTGCAGTCGATGTCAGGAACTGGCTAGCCTAAGGAAGGAGGTCGGGAGACTGCAGATCAAAGTGCAAGAGCTAGAGGGACTCTGCTCCATAGAGGAACCAAGGGAATTTGAACCAACTGAGGACACCAACAGAGAAAACCACATCAACGAACAGGTCAGAGAGCTCGAAAGATTCATCGAGGAGGCCTGCAGGATGGTAGAAACACAGGATCACCCGCTCTTCAGAAGGGAACAAACGGATGGAGGACAGGACCAGCCAGGAGCCTCCAGGACCCACCAGGACCCACCAGGAGCCGAGGGGAAGGAACCTTGCGGAGAAACCAATCAGGAGAAAGAAGGATTGGAGGACCCAATCATTGACACAGACCTGAGACCCAGGAGGAAGCTGAGGAGAGGAAAATCTGCTATCGTGGTGGGAGACTCAATCTTGAGAGAGGTGGACAGTCACATAGCAGGAGGCAGAGCGGATCGCCTAGTGACATGTCTCCCAGGGGCGAGGACAAAGGATATCTCCGACAGAATCGAGAGAATTATGGAGGGAGCTGAGACAGAGGAAACAGCAGTGATAATCCACGTCGGAACCAATGACGTCAGCAGAAGAAATTTCAACATGACTACACTGACCGAGCAGTTTAAGATCCTGGGGAGGAAGCTGAAGCTGAGGACAGGGAAGATAGCCTTTTCAGAGATCCTGCCAGTACCAAGGGCAGATGCAAAGAGGCAGACCGAGCTGCAAGCAACAAATGGATGGCTGAGGCGATGGTGTGATGAGGAGGGTTTCCTCTTTGTACGGAACTGGTCAACCTTCCTGGGGAAAAATAAGCTCTACAGGAGAGATGGACTGCATTTGAGCACGGCTGGGACGAGGATGCTGGCACGAAACTTCCAGACCTGCATAGACATGGCTTTAAACTGATAACAAGGGGAAAGCCGACAGTCGATCTGACCTCGACACATCGGACCACGGTATCAAACAAGGATACTGAAACAGGAAAGGGCGATAGTGGACTAGAGACAAAATGGGCACTTTATGGATATAAACCCAAAGATGCAGTGCAGGGATCCGAGAGGAAATCAGAGCAAAAGAGTAAGACAAGGAGGAAACAGCTGGAACCAGAGGGCTATCAAAGAACAAAGAAGAGGGCAGAGGACAGGATAGACACACCACAGGAGGCAGACAGTGAGGAGGCAGCCCGTGAGGAGACCAGCAAGGGCATCAAATCAAGAGTAGATCCAAAAGAAAAGGTAACAAACTGGGACTTAAATTGCCTATATACAAATGCTAGGAGCCTAAGGACTAAAATGGGGGAGCTAGAAGTTATAGCCAGAAATAAGGACCTAGACATATTAGGAGTCACAGAGACATGGTGGTCAGAGGACAACAAATGGGATGTGGCCCTGCCAGGGTACAAACTCTACAGGAGGGACAGGGCCCACAAGAAGGGGGGAGGAATAGCACTGTATATAAAGGAATCCATTCCTTCATCCAGAACAGAAACAACAATAAGGGCAGACAGTCTGGAGTCACTATGGGTTATGCTCACAGGAGGGGAAGGAGCTGACATCAAATTGGGACTGTACTATCGCCCACCAGGACAGCCAGAAGCAAACGACCTGGACCTGGAGGCCGAACTGAGGCAGGTGTGCAAAAGTGGAAGGGTGGTGGTTATGGGGGATTTCAACTATCCGGGAATAGACTGGGACATTGGGCTCTCAAATTGCACGAGAGAAACTAAATTCCTAGAGGCAATAAGGGACTGTTTCATGGAGCAGCTGGTCACGGAACCAACACGAGGGGATGCCACTCTAGACCTAATCCTCAACGGGCTAGAAGGACCCGCAAAGGAAGTGGTGGTAATAGCACCATTAGGGAACAGCGATCACAACATGATCCAATACAAATTAAACATGGGAACATCAAAGGCGAAAAGAACCACAACGACAGCACTCAACTTCAGAAAAGGAAACTACAAAGACATGAGGAAAATGGTGGGAAAAAAGCTCAGCAACAGCCCAGGGAAAGTGAAGACCGTAAAGGAAGCCTGGACACTGCTTAAAGGCACAGTGCTCGAGGCGCAAGACCTGTACATCCCAAGGTTTAGGAAAGGGTGCAAAAAAAATCGAACTAGAAACCCAGCATGGATAACTACTGCAGTTAAAAAGGCGATAAGCAACAAGAAATCATCCTTCAAAAAATGGAAAAAGGAACCAACAAAGGAAAACCAAGAAGAGCACAAAAGACACCAGAAAGAATGCCATCAAGAGGTCAAGAAAGCAAAGAGAGAATATGAGGAAAGACTGGCAGGAGAAGCAAGAAACTTCAAACCCTTCTTCAGGTATGTGAAAGGGAAACAACCAGCCAGAGAGGAAGTGGGACCACTGGACGACGGAGACAGGAAAGGAGCGATAAAGGAGGAAAAAGAGATAGCTGACAGGTTAAACAAATTCTTCTCGTCAGTCTTCACCAGAGAGGATACATCCAATATCCCAGAACCCGAGGTGATTATAAGCGGAGAACACGACGAAAGGCTGGTACAACTAGAGGTAAGCAAAGAGGATGTCCTCAGGCAGATAGACAGACTAAAGAGTGACAAATCACCGGGCCCGGACGGCATCCACCCAAGGGTACTAAAAGAACTGAGAAACGAAATAGCAGAGACACTTCGCCAAATATGTAACCTCTCCCTAAAAACTGGGGAGATTCCAGAGGACTGGAAAATAGCAAATGTCACGCCCATCTTTAAAAAGGGATCAAGGGGTGACCCGGGAAACTACAGGCCTGTGAGCTTGACCTCGGTTCCGGGAAAGATGATGGAAGCAATGGTAAAGGACACAATCTGCGAACACATAGAAAACAATGGACAACTGAAGGCGAGCCAGCATGGCTTCTGCCAGGGAAGGTCATGCCTCACGAACTTGCTGTACTTCTTTGAGGGAATAAACAGCCAGATGGATAAGGGGGAATCCATAGACATCATTTACCTTGACTTCCAAAAAGCCTTCGACAAGGTTCCTCACGAACGGCTACTTAAAAAGCTGTGGAACCACGGGGTGCAAGGGGATATCCACCGATGGATCAAACACTGGTTGGCAGGCAGGAAACAGAGGGTTGGAGTAAAGGGCCAATACTCAGACTGGCAATGGGTCACGAGCGGAGTTCCACAGGGGTCGGTGCTGGGACCTCTACTATTCAATATATTTATTAACGATCTGGAGACGGGGACAAAATGTGAGGTTATCAAATTTGCTGATGACACCAAACTCTGCAGCAGGGTTAGAAACACGGAAGACTGTGAAGACCTGCAAAGGGACCTAACGAGATTGGAAGACTGGGCAAAAAAGTGGCAAATGAGTTTTAACGTGGAGAAATGCAAGGTCATGCATGTAGGGAAAAAGAACCCGATGTTCAGCTACAAAATGGGGGGAACACTTCTAGGGGTGAGTAACCTTGAGAGGGACCTGGGGGTGATGGTCGACACATCACTGAAACCATCGGTGCAGTGTGCGACAGCTTCAAAGAAGGCAAACAGAATGCTGGGCATCATCAAAAAAGGTATCACAACCAGGACAAAGGAAGTCATCATGCCGCTGTATCGCGCAATGGTGCGCCCGCACCTGGAGTACTGTGTTCAATACTGGTCGCCGTACCTAAAGAAGGACATGGCGGTACTAGAGGGAGTGCAGAGGAGAGCGACTAAACTGATAAAAGGTATGGAAAATTTTTCATACGCTGACAGGTTAAAAATGCTGGGGCTGTTCTCCCTGGAGAAAAGGAGACTTAGAGGGGACATGATAGAAACCTTCAAAATCCTAAAGGGCATAGAGAAAGTGAATAGGGACAGATTCTTCAAACTGAGGGGAGCCACAAACACTAGGGGCCACTCGGAGAAATTGAAGGGGGATAGGTTTAGAACAAATGCTAGGAAGTTCTTTTTTACCCAGAGGGTGGTGGACACATGGAACGCGCTTCCGGAGGACGTGATAGGCCAGAAATCTGTACAGAGGTTCAAGGAGGGTTTGGATAGGTTCCTGAAGGAAAAGGGGATAGAGGGGTACAGATAGAACTTGAGGTAGGTTAAAGAAATGGTCAGAAACCACTTCACAGGTCGCGGACCTGATGGGCCGCCGTGGGAGCGGACCGCTGGGCAGGATGGACCTCTGGTCTGACCCAGTGGAGGCAACTTCTTATGTTCTTATACCTCTCCCTATGTACCCTAGCATCCTTCTCATGCATATTCATTTTGATAATTCTGAAAACCCGGCTGGCTAGGTGTGCCTGCAGGAGGCGGGTTGAGAAGCACTGCTCTGCATCATTTGCTTGTGGCTGGTACCTTAATATTTGATGATTAGAAAGTGCTGAGGAGGGTGTCATGGCAACAGACACTGAGCATATGTCATGCTGAGAAGTACCTCAAACGTATTTATTTTAAATGGTTTCTGCTATTCGTACAGCTATTACTATGAATGGAAATGCACTATTATGTGCTGAAAATATAGATGATTTCCCTGCAGTGCACTATAGTTCATAATGGTATTAATTTCTCAAAACGAGTGCTCTAGTATACATATATGTTTCTTCTTTGCAATGAAATAAAAAACAAAACAAAACCCAACAACAGGGAAATCATTTTGTGTGTGGTAACTGATATGTTTTAAAACATAGTTTTTATATTTTGGTACCACTGCTGTTCATACTGATTATCTTTTAGTAATCTCTCTTTTTTTCTAGTCTGTATATAGATAGAGTTGTGATATTGTAGTCTAGTATTTTCTAAACCCTGTCATGAAGGTACACCTAGCAAGCTGAGTTTTCAAAGATGATCTCATGAATATGCATAAGAGAGTTTTGCATACAGTGGGTTTCTAATGTACACAAATCTATTTCATATAAACATCTTGAAAACTGAGCCACTTAGATGTGCCTCCAGGGCACCTTTGGCAAACCTATCTATTCTTTTTATGCCATCTATAAATATTATTTTCTTTCAAACCTAGTTACTGAAACTTTTAAAGTGGCTCTCTTAAGCTTTTTGGTTTATCAGGGTGCTTCTGCATTCCTGAATCTTATAGAAAGAGCTGACTCTGACATCTGTCACCTGTCAAATTCCAGTCCAGTGCTTACAGTTCTAAATCAAATACATTGAACAGCTTTTGCAAGCTCTACTAGCATCAAGGTAGACAGCGTGTATTCCTTTTCCCCTTGGGTTTTCTTGATTTTAAAAGGCTAAGGAGGCCATTCTAGGAGTGGAGTCTAGGTTCTGTTATAGAATACTAGCATAACCAGCTATCAACATACCTAGGCATTTACAGTTACACCAGCCCTAGAGTTGGCACCTAAATATGGCAGGGGCACACACAACTTACAGTATTCTATAAAGTATGCGCTTCATCTGTATCCACCCATGCTCCACCCCTATGTATACCCCTCTTCCAAATAAACGTTATGTAGGTGATTAGTCAAGAAGGCCTATTCACGTTTTAGATATTCTTATCACAGAAGTAAGACATGTACATTGAACAGCTCTAAATCCTGATTTTACAATGCTGGGCTATTGATGTCTAAATCTCAGAAGTATTAAGAACATAAGAATTGTCCTACCGGGCAGAATGAATTTTGGAAAAAATATTCTGTTTCCAACAGTGGCCTATCCAGCCTGCAAGGTCCCAAAAAAGTAAAACAGATTTATGCTATGTATCCTGTGAAAAAGCAGTGGATTTTCCCAAATACACCTTAATAATTGTTTATGGATCTTTCTTTTAGGAACTTGTCCAAACCTTTTTTCAACCCTGCTGTGCTAACTGATTTCACCACATTCTCTGGCAATGAGAGTTTAATTGTATGAGGGGGATCGGGGGATAATTGCTGTATAGTTCCTGAACAAATGTTGTATCTTCTACTTTGTCCTTTTTGGGGGCTTGTTCAATAAAATTGTTTCAAATTAATTATACGAGGGTGAATCAAAAACTAAAGGCAATTGTTAAATTATAGAATAACCAAAACAGAGCTAGTGAAATGCAACATATGCACTAGTACATTGCCTGTTGGATAGTTTGTCCATGCACAGTGCAGCCCTCGGCCTTTAGTTGTGTCACAGCCACGAGGTCAGAAACATGGATGCTCCATTGCAATTGTACCATCGAAGAACGTGCAGTAGTATGTTTTCTTTGGGCAGAGGGAGTGAAACCTGTGGAAATTCACCATCTCATACTGACTCAGGCCCAGATTCTCAAAACTTTAACGCCGTCACTAAATTGTTTTCTGATGGTTTAGCCTGCATGCATTTTAGCGGAAGATTATCAAAACGGATTATCTCCTTTGTTAGCGAGGTTGCTAGCAGTCTCTGATAATGACATGCAAATGGACTCTTCAGCATTGAAATGAGCACTCCGGTGGATTCTTAAAAATCGCCGAGGCATTTTCTATGAGCGGCGCTGGGTTTTGGTGACAAAAAACAGCGACTGGTCCGAGGGTGCTGGTTCAGTGCCAGCACTGTGAAAAGTGTATTTTTGTGGCATGTGTTTTGACTATGGCTAATGGAAAAAATATATATATATTTTTTTAGGGGAGTAGTCAAAGCATGGTTCTTGAGCAAGTGTATGATACACTTGTCTTATGTGTTTTTGGCTGTGGGTCATGATGTAATTTCTTTTTAATGTAACATTTTAAGATTTACCTGAATTTTAGTAGTTTTTGGGAAAGGCCCATTTGCCACCCTAACTAGTACATGTAGTAGAAGGTGTGAGCCTACCAAAAAAAAACCTACTGTACTGCCATATAGGTGACTCCTCAGGCATAGGGCTATTGGGGTGGTAGACAGGTGGGTACAGTAAGTTTTGGGGAAGGTTTGGAGGGCTCACCATATAATGTACGTGGGTTATAGTGAGATGTGTACCTGGCACCCTTAATGTGTTCACAGCAGTACCCCTAGGGTACCCCACTAGTCTGCTGGTATGTCTGTGTGGCCAGTGAATTAAAAATGCTGGCTCTTTCTACATGTAAATGGCTTGTTTTGTATATTTAAAAACCCCAGTCAACAGTTCAATTGAACTACCGGTACTTATTATGCTCAGAAAAAAGTGGATGAGAGACCAGACTGGAGTGTTGCCCCAACACAAAGATTTTCTCCTTTTTCAATCATCGCACTCAGGAAATTTTTCTACATTGGTGAACAAAAATCCCATATTTTCTTCACCAAATTATGTCATAAAGTCAACTTATCTGTATTGAAGTGTAGCAAATTATTAACGGGTTCTGACATATTTCACCACAAGATGCTTCTCAAAGTGCTAGCCTATGAAAAAATTTAAATAAAATAAATATGGACACTATTACAAAGCTCAAAAAAACTATACAATTAAAGTTTACTTTCACGAAAAGTTGCAGGATACCTGCATGAATAAATGGCTTGTTTTGGATATTTATAATTTGGGCTTCTTTTTCCAAAAGTGGCAAAAAATATAGATGTCTAGCTAGACAAAACATCTATCTGGACAAAAAAAAAAAGATAGCTGTCTTGCGGGTTCGAAGATGGACATTTTCTCCACCTGTTTGTGGATGTTTTTCTCAAAACATCCAAAGTTGGACTTAGACCAGGGATGCCCAAAAGGTCGATCGCAATCTACCAGTAGTTCGCAAAGGCAACATGAGTCGATCGCAGAGCCCATTCCGGGCTCCGTGATAACTCGCGTTGCCTTTGTATTCTCCTTGCTTCCCCGATGCCGATGCAGCAAGAGGCCAGTCACATACCATTACTCCCCCCCTCCCCCCCCCCGATGTCAATTCTGATGTCAGAGAGAAAGTTCTGGGCCAGCCAATCGCTGCATGGCTGGCCTGGAACTTCCGACGTCAGAATTGACGTTGGGGAGGGGGGGGGGGGGGGGAGAAGGCTTGTGGACTCAGCACTTGTGCAGTCGGTGTACACGCCTAGCCTGTTACGGCATCAGAGAACGGCTAGTGTGCCTTAGTCAAAGGTCCCCTTAATTTGAAAGGCCATTCAGACTAGACAATTGCCCTTTTGAAGCTTGAATATGCTGCTTGCTGAGACACAAATGAGAGGAAAAGCATCTAAATAGTAGAGCTTGAAAATTTGTTTTTCCCAAACCCAGCATGGTCCCAAAAGTTAAGGGAGTGGAATACCAGCCCCTGCATATGTAAATGTTTATATCAAAGGTATTTTTTTATTATTATTGTTGTTCTTGCTCTTTACTTGATGCATTAAATTGTTTTTTTTTTTATATCTCTATTTTTTTGTGCTCCTCTGTTAATCCTTGCAGAGGTTTGGCCTCCCTTTCCCTTCTGTAGTTTAAAGCTCACAAACTATAAAAATTCATGAACAAAACTGCAGGTAAAATGTCCGTTTTCAGAAACAGAAGAATGTCAGTTGTAAGAGGCATCTCTTGTCACCAAAGTTAATGGGGACTCATTAATCACAGGAGTCCAATCTATTAGCTAGTTATGTGGAAAGAAGGAGAGAAATTATGGATGAATCTGAAGTACTTTGTAAAAAGTGAAAATCTACTGTTGGGGGTCATTCTGCTTGAACACTTGACAGACAAAACATTAGAGGCAAATAAAATTTGAAAAAAAAAAAAAAAAATTTGCCTCCCTGGGTAAAATGTCTCATCCTGACTGATGTTTGTGACATACTTTGCTGAAATGATATCCCTATGGCGCAAGTGAATTCATCAATCTAATTTCTTTGGCCTTGACATACTAATACTACTATTATTTGTAATCTGACTGTTCAAGACAAGTGACATATGTGGTTGGCTTTTGGATCTTACTGTGAGCTCTTGTCACTTAAACCAGCTTATGTAAACCTAATGCCAAGTTACATTTTTGCTGCCCAGTGTTTGAAAAATCAATAAAAGTAATTTATTAAAGAAAAAGAGTGTATATTCTAAGAAAAATCCCCAGGTTTTTGTATTATGCCTTGTATTACAGTGTCTAATAATTTATTCAGAAAAATTCTATAATGTACAAGAGCTGATCAAAGACAGATTAGGGAAGTCTCTGAACAGTTAAATTCACTATCTAAACTGTTATATTCTAGAAAACAGTCACTTTGTCCCAAATGTTAAAAGCCTTAAATCAAATAAAATGATATCTGCATCAGTTTTGTTTCAAAACAGTAAAAGTAGTGAGATCAACCAAGAATGTAAAGAATCAAAATGATGTGAAAAATTACTTGAAGTCATTCAAAACATAAAAAGTTCATGCATCTATCAGACATAGGAAGAACAACAGAAAAATAACTTCACTCAGCTGTTTCAGCAAGATGCCTGCATCAGGTATCCATTATTCTAAAACAACAAAAGTACAACATATAAATACTGTTTATACCGCATTTTTCGCTCCATAAGACGCACTTTTCTTCCACCCAAAAGTTGGTTGAAATTTCGGTGCGAAGGTACAAAAAATTGGTACACCCCTGTACCATTTAAAAACACCCCTCCCGCCGCTGAACCTTTTTAAAACACCCCACCTGCTGCCACACCACACGCCCGCTACACCTCTGTAAAACACCCCACCCCCTTGCATGCCCACTGCCGTCCATTGCATCTTTTTAAAACCCGCCTGCCCAGCCACCCGCCTGCTGCTGTCTGCCTGACCGCTTACAAATTACCTGGTGGTCCAGCGTGATCCCTATCTCCCTAGCTGTCTCCTCTTCTTATTTCCCAGCCAGCGGCATGGAGGTCAGAAGAGCACAGTGGTCAGGAGCAAAACTTTCCGCGCTCCCGCTTGGGCCCGCACTGTTTTCTGAATGGCTGCGATCAGTTCTCACAGGACTCGTGAGAACTGATCGCAACCATTCAGAAAACAGGGTCGGCGGGGGGCAATCTGGGGTTCGGGGGGGGGGGGTTGCGTCGAGGGCAGGAGAGCCAAGTATCCCTACTGCCCGTATTTTAGTGGGGGGTGGGGATTAGAGGGTGTCGCCGGGCCAGGAGGGCTTGGGCTCCTTCCTAGCCCCATCAGACTTGGGGGGGTTGGGTATTGTGGGGCAAAAGGACTTGGGCTCCCTCTTGACCCAACGTTGGCGGGGAGGTTGCTGTTCGACGGGGCAAGAAGGCTTGGGCTCCCTCTTGCCCTGATGTCAGCGGGGGGGGGGGGGGTTGCGGTTCGACGGGGCTGAAGGGCTTGGGCTCCCTCCTGCCCCGATAGTGTGGGTGGGGTGATGTATCGCGGCAGGAGAGATTGGCCATCTCCCCTGCCGCGATGCCATCACTCTTCTACCCAAACTGCCACAACCCGCGGCAGGAGAGATTGGGCACCTCTCCTGTCGCGGGTCACGGCAGTTCGGGTAGAGGGGTGATCACATCACGGTAGGGGAGATGAGGCATCTCTCCTGCCGCGATGGTTACGGTGGGGGGGTGGATAGGTTGCCGGACCGCTGAACTGATCGCGCCAGCCGCCATCAGCTCAGTGGCCCCTTTTTCGGCACTTATACCTGTTTTGACTTGGTCTAAGTCAAAACATATAAGTGCCTACTAGGCAACCTGTCAAAATCTTTGGTTATATGTGTTGTACGCCTAGGTGTAGGTCGGCCCACCTCCTGCCCACCGCCCGCCCTTTCCCCTCCTCTAAAAACGCCTCTTTTCTCTCTGTGTGTTTGGAGGCAGGGGAAAGGCCCAAGCTGGTTTTAGATATATCTAAAACCAGATTTGATTATGGGTACTTGGACGATCAGGCTTTTTGATCGTCCAAGTACCCATTTAGTCCACTTTTTAAATGTTTTTTTAAAAATTATTATTATGAGCCCCTTACAGTATAGATTGGGCATATTCCCTTCCCTTTTCTAAATCCTAAATTTATGGCTGTGAAAAATTACCACCCTTTTGACAGTAGTTTAATTTATTCAATTTTCTATACCGTTCTCCCAGGAGAGCTCAGAATGGTTTACATGAGTTTATTCAGGTACTCAAGCATTTTTCCCTGTCTGTCCCGGCAGGCTCACAATCTATCTAATGTACCTGGGGCAATGGGGGGGGATTAAGTGACTTTCCCAGGCACAAGGTGCAGCGTGGGTTTGAACCCACAACCTCAGGGTGCTGAGGCTGTAGCTTTAACCACTGCGCCACGCTCTTCCCCAAACAATATACCTAGGGTGGGTAGGAGTTGGGAAGGGAGTGAAGATATAAACATACAATGATTTTAAAATCCTCTAAAGGCTATTAGGTATATTAGGACATAGGCAGCCCAATATTCAAAAGGAGTATCAGCAGTGGCGTACCTAGCATATGTGACACCCGGGGCCCATCATTTTTTGACCCCACCCCCAACTGTATGAAAACTGTATGATTTTTAGTAACAATTCACATGTCACACATGAGTACCTAGGAAAAGGCAGCATCTTACATACTGCAGTGAGCAGTACAACATCAATACACCCATTGTAAAACTAAACAAGCCAGACTAGTACAGATCAATCCTGCAGTCAAGCCTAACAAAAAACCATGTCTTTCAAACACACAGAACACAGAAAACACCGTCGCCTGGTATGGAGTATGTCATCACAAACTAACCCCTCCCTCTTTTACAAAACTGTAGTGTGGATTTTAGCCACGGTGGTAACAGCTCTGACTCACATAGAATTCTGAGCATCAGAGCTGCTACCTCCATGACTGGCGCTAAAATACGATCCACAGTTTTGTAAAAGAGGGGATAAAATAGAAATACATAGACAAAGGTTAAATTGAACCAGCAAGAAGCTGGACTCTGCATACAATGCTCCACAGAAACAGTGACACATGTCTCCTAAACAAACAAATAATTTTTTTTTCTACCTTTGTTTTCTGTGGTTTCTGCTTTCCTCATCTTCTTGTAACTCTCTTCCTTCCATCCACTGTCTGCCGTCTCTCTTCCCCTATATAGCATCTTCTCTCCTTCTATGCCCCTTCCAGAAACTGTATGCCTCCCCCTTCCATCTCTCCTTTCACCCCCATTGGTCTGGCATCTCTCTCCTCTCCTTCTCTCTCCCACATCTCTCCTCTGCAATCCCTTTCCCTTTTTCCCTCATTTTCCTTTTTAATTTATTTTCTGCATCTGTCTAGATTACGTTCTTACTACCCTCTCATCAATGTCCTTTTTTACTGTCTACCTAAAGCTTGCCACCTCTTTCCCTCACCCCTCCAGTGTTTCCCTAACTCAATCCTTTTCTCCTCATCATGTGCCCTCCTTTTATTTATCCCCTCCTTCAATCATGTACCCTCTTTCTCCAACCCTTTTATCTAGTACCTTCTCCTCTCTCTGTCCACTTCCATCCAGCGTCTGCTACCCTCTTTCTCTTCTTCCATTTCCTTCCTGAATTTGCTCCCCTATCTCTCCCATCTGCACTTCCATCCAGCATAGGCTCCCCACTACCATCCAATGTCTGCCCTTTCTCTCTCCATCCACCCCTCTTCAATCAACATCTGCCCCCTTTCTTTCCCTCCAATATTCTTCCCCCTTATGTCTCTTCCCTTTCTCTGTACATCAATTCCATCAGCGCCACCCTTCCATACCACCCTGCCCCCTTTCTTTCCCTCCATCATTCTTCCATTCCAGCAGTCCTGCTCCTTTCTCTCCCTTCATGCAGCAAGGTCCCACGATGACTGTAGCTGCCGGCTGCCAGTCCACCCCACTCCGACATACTTGCTCTGGAGCGGACTCGGCAGCCGCATGCTGGAAGGTCCCGCGATGACTCGTCTGCTGGCTCTGCTCCAGAAGAAGTAAGTTACGTCGGAGGGGGTGGACCTGGCAGACGCAGAGAGTTGTGGCAATGTCCCACAATGAATGCGACTGCCGGCTCTACCCCCTCCAACGTAACTTACTTTTTCCGGAGCAGAGCCAGCAGACGAGTCATCGCGGCACCTTCCTGCACCTCAGCATGGCTGCCGACTCTGCTGCAGAGAAAGTAAGTCAGAGGTAACATGACCATTTATTTTTTTCATCAAAAGGGGACATCTATTAATTGACTGTGTATTCTTTCTTTCTTTCATTTCTTTCTTTCTACACTCAGGCCCAACAATTGTCTCTTTCTATTCCCTCCCTCCCTCCTTCCTTCCCATGTCCTTATTGCCCCCAGTGCCTCCATCCTGTGTCCAGTGCCCCCAGTGCCTCCTTCCCATGTCCATAGTGCCCCCAGTACCTCCGTCCTGTGTCCATAGTGTCCCCAGTGCCTCCTTCCTGTGTCCTTAGTGGCCCCAATGCCTTCCAGATTTTGTCCACCCCCAAAGCCAGCCAGCCTGCCTGCCTACCTATCTCCCTCCCTCCCTGCTGTGCTAAAGCCAGCCAGCTTGCCTGCCTACATCCTTCCCTCCCTGCCGCAGAAAAAAAAAAGCCTCTCTCCTTTCTTTCCCTCGGTCCGTGCTGCTGCAGTCTTACCTCCCTGCTTCTGCTGCTGCTGCTGCTAATCGCTGGCAAGAAGTCTTCTTTCCGACGTCAATTCTGACGTCGGAGAGGACGTTCTGGGCCAGCCAGGCAGTATTTCCTCTTGGAAAAAAATGATTGCTGTGACCCTCTAGGGGCAGTCTTGAGATATTTCAAAGTATTGCAAGGCTGCCACTAGAGGTTATGGCAGCCATTTTCTCCAAGGTTTCACGCCTGCCCAAAGGACCTATCAATGATTGAAAGATAGGCCTGGGAGGGCCTACTGGGGGAGGGGTTGTGTTGTACTTCAGGGGTTGCCTTATGAAGTCTTTTCTTTGTTACATTTTGTTTTCATAAGTTATTTCACTGTATTTCATATTGTAAGAGGTGTCTTAAAAAAAAAGTTGGGTCTGGAAGGTGTTGTGCTTTGGGGGTTGGGAGGTAATGTTTATATCAAGGTTTTTTAATTGTTCTTGCTCTTTACTTGATGCATTAAATTGTTTTATAATATTGGAGATATCGATGAATATTGGAGATGAATATTGGCGATCAGAATTGGGGGAAGAGAAGTACTTTGTAATAATAATAATAATAATGACTTTATTTTTATATACCGCTATACCACAAACAGTTCAAAAGCGGTTTACAGAAGAAGAGACTGTATAAAAACAGTGATGTGACAGAAAGCTTTCCCAAGTTACATTAGTATGTTAAGATTCGTCAAATTTATCTGGAAGTGGTCTAGAAGTACATCAAGGCAGGAGTGGGGTCAGAGAAATTAATCGAAGAGATAAGTTTTGATTGACATCCTGAAAGTTTGATAAGAAAGTGCATTTGAGATAAAGTTGGTTAAACATTTGTTTCATTTGCATGCTTGGAATGATAATGTTCTGTCAAGGAATCTCTTGTAGATACAGCCCTTCAAGGATGGAAAAGCGAACAGGTAGGCCCTGCGTGTACAGGTTGTGCATGGAAATTCGAAATGAGACAGATGGATTGGGGATGATCCTGTTATGGTTTTGAAGCAAAAGCAAGCAAACTTAAAGATGACCCTTCCTTCCAGAGGCAGTCAATGTAGTTTTTTGTAGTACGGGCTTACATGGTCTAATTTCTTGTACTTATGTGTGTCCTGGCTGACATTCAACTGAGGCCCGCATAGATATCTTATATGGGTCCTGGTTGAATTTTGGCTGGGACTCACATAAGGTCTGACAGCCTTTGAAATTTCACTTAACACCAAGGGGCTCATTATCGAAACGGAAATATGTCTAAAAACCGGCCTAAATCGGCACTTAGACGATCTGCAAGACAAGTTGTCCAAGTGTCGATAATTGAACTGGGGTTTAGACATATCTAAAAATGTCTTAGGCCTTCACAGTGCTGCAGTATGCCCAGAGCTAAAAGGGGTATTTTAGGAGAAGTGGTGAGGGCGGGATTTGGGTGGGACATGGGCCGTCCTAGACAGTCGTACTGCATGTATAACCGAAAGTTTAACAACACTGCCTAGATGGAACTTGGATGTTGTGACTTAGGCCATCTAAAACCAGGTCTAAGTCACAAGAAGTTATCCAAAGTGACCAGATAACCACTGCAGGGACAAAGTACAGACCTCTACACACTCCCCAAGTGATTTCTTACCCGCACCCCCAAGCCATACAAGTCATAATAAAAACGTCACATATCTGCCTCCAGAACATCAGCACCTGGCAGCCTGGCATAGAAAAGCCTAGCAGAGCTGCACAAAGGTGGCTTAAGTGGTCTGGGGGGGTGAACTAGTGAACCATGGAGAGGGTGATCCAGGCCCATAAGCCACTCTAACCCCTGCATGCATGGTGAAACATGTGCACCCCCTAAAACCATTATGTATTGTCATATAAGTGGCACCTGCAGCCATAAGGGCTATTTGGGTGGTACACAGGTGGGTCTAGTAGGTTCTGGGGGTGTTTTGGGGGGTTCACCATGACCTATAAGGTTGTTGTGGTAAGATGTGTATATGGCACCCTTTTTGTGAAGTTCACAGCAGTGCCCTGTAAGGTACCCCACTACTCTGGTGCAATGTTTGGGTGTCAAGTCCATCACTTTGTTGACCCCGCTCACGTCCAAAAGGTCTTTTTCTAGGCGTTTTTGACTTGGACGAATTTGTGGACAAAAATGGGGTATAACTTAGCGGTCTGGACGATCAGACAGCTGGACGTACAGTTAGATGATTTTTGCACAAAAAAATATTTTGGATGTTTTTTTCGAAAATGGACTTTTTCCATGTTTGACTTTGGGTGACTAAGGCCCAAAATGGACTTAGACGTATCTTTTGATTATGCTCCCAGGGCCGCCATCAGGGCAGTACCACCAGTCCTGCATTCAGGGGCCCGGAGCTGACAGGGGGCCCGGGCTCCCCCAGGGTCCTAGGCCACAGTCTAGGGGGAGGGGCGGTCCGCCCCACGTGAACAGGAAAGAGCTGGACGAGGGACCCGCGGAATTCAATACATCTCGAGCCGCGAGGCTCGTCTTCTGTTCCTGCCTGCCCTGCCGCTCACATATAGCCGATCGCAAGAGTTCCCCGATGTCAGCGCTGACGTCGGAGGGAGGGCTTAAGCAAAGCCTGCCCTCCGACGTCAGCACTGACGTCGGAGAATACTTCCGGTCGGCTATTTGTGCGCGGCAGGGCAGGCAGGAACAGAAGATGAGCCTCGCGGCTTGAGCTTCGTTTTGCTGAGAAAGTTGCAAAGATGGGCTGGGAGGCAAACGCGGAACACAAAAGGGGGGAGGGAGTGCGTTTTGGACACAAGGCATGAACTTGGGAGAGAGGAAGGGAGGGAAAGAGATGCTGAGGTGGGGGAGGGAATGGGTTTTTGGACACAGAAGGCATGGACTTGGGAGAGAGGAAGGGAGGGAAAGAGATGCTGAGGTGGGGGAGGGAATGGGTTTTTGGACACAGAAGGCATGGACTTGGGAGAGATGAAGGGAGGGAAAGAGATGCTGAGGTGGGGAGGGAATGGGTTTTTGGACACAGAAGGCATGGACTTGGGAGAGAGGAAGGGAGGGAAAGAGATGCTGAGGTGGGGGAGGGACTGGGTTTTTGGACACAGAAGGCATGGACTTGGGAGAGAGGAAGGGAGGGAAAGAGATGCTGAGGTGGGGGAGGGAATGGGTTTTTGGACACAGAAGGCATGGACTTGGGAGAGAGGAAGGGAGGGAAAGAGATGCTGAAGTGGAGGAGGGAATGGGTTTTTGGACACAGAAAGCATGGACGGGAGAGAGGAAGGGAGGGAAAGAGATGCTAAGGTAGGGGATGGAATGGGTTTTTGGACATAGAAGGCATTGACTTGGAAGAGAGGAAGAGAGGGAAAGAGATGCTGAGGTGGGGGAGGGAATGGGTTTTTGGACACAGAAGGCATGGACTTGGGAGAGAGGAAGGGAGGGAAAGAGATGGTTGTGTACACGGGGAATAGAAGAAAGGAGAATTTTTGGTCATAGGGAGGGAATGAGGTACAGATAGTGGCATACCAGGGTGGGGTGGGCGGTCCGCCCCGCCCCGGGTTTACGTCCCAAGAGGGTGCAAAGCTGGCCACCCTCCAGTGTTCTCCCTAGGCCGGCAAACTGCGGCTCTTTAACCACTTGAGTGCCACCGCCGCCATCGGGAACAGGCTGGCGCCAAGTTCTCCCTGCTTTTCCCTGTGGGGCCGGCCAACTCTCGCCACTCGCGTCAATTCTGACATCGGAGAGGACGTTCTGGGCCAGCCAATCGCTGCCTGGCTGACCTAGAACGTCCTCTCCAACGTTAGAATTGACATCGGATGGTGAGAGTTGGTCGGCCCCGCGGGGAAGAGAAGCAGGGTGAACTCGGTGCCGGCCTGTTCCCGATGGCGGCAGTGGCAGCCTATTCCCCAGTGGTGGTGGCAGCATTTTCCCAATGGTGGTGGCATAGGGGAGGGCAGGGAGAAAGAAAGAAAGGGGGGGACAGGAAGCCAGAAAGAAAGAAAGGGGGCAGGGTGAAACAATGGGGCACGGAAAGAGAGAGAGAGAAAGACAGACATACAGAATGAAAGAGGGTGTGGAGAGAGAAAGAAGGGGGCAGGGTGAGAGAGAGAAAAACAGACATACAGAAAGAAAGGGGGTATGGAGAGAGAGAAAAAGAAAGAAGGGGCAGGGTGAAACAAAGAAAAAGTTTGGGGAGGGAATGAGGTCTGGAGGAGAGGAAGCATACAGGAGGCTGAAAGAAGGGAAGAAATATAAGAAATATTGGATGCACAGTCAGAAGAATAAAGTGCAACCAGAGACTGATGAAATTACCAAAGGTAGGAAAAATGGTTTTATTTTCAATTTAGTGATCAAAATGTGTCTGCTTTGAGAATTTATATATGCTGTCTATATTTTGCACTATGGCCCCCTTTTACTATGCAATAGCGTTTTTTAGCGCAGGGAGCCTATGAGCGTTGAGAGCAGCGTGGGGCATTCAGCACAGCTCCCTGCGCTAAAAACCGCTATCGCGTTTAAGTAAAAAGGGAGGGGGAATATTTGTCTATTTTTGTATAGTTGTTACTGAGGTGACATTGCATAAAGTCATCTGCCTTGACCTCTTTGAAAACCCGTGGAATATAAATGATAATTAACATTTTCTCTGCGTACAGCGTGCTTTGTGTTTTTAAAATTTTATTGTTGGTAGATCATTTTGACTTGGCCACAAAGGTAAGGGGGAGGGAGGGAGGGGAACTGCTGAAAGACATCTAGTAATCCTTGAAGGCTTGACTGTGCAGGGAATTATTTTTGTAAAATCATGTTTTGTTATGTGACTGGCATTATTTAGACTTTAATTTCTATGAATGAATAGAATGAAAATGATATAAATTATTTGCTTGTTTTTATGTGCGTGTGCTGAAGGAAAGTGGAGAGAGAGTGGGCTGAAGACGCTGAAGGGAAATGGGGAAGAGAGAATGGGGAGAAGACGCTGATTTATAAATTGACAATTGTACAGAATATTGTTTCTTTTTTATATTCATCCATAGCTGCATGTTAATGATGTGCTCATATGCACTTATTTATCATCATAACATATACATCATCATTAATATGCAGGTGTGGATGTGTAAGGACAGGCTGAGGAGGATGGATGGAAAGGAAGGAAGGTGCACATATCAACATATCGTACATTTTTAACATGCATGATGCAGCTATAGGCAAGCAGAGGAGGATGGGATCATACAGATGTGTATATTCAGATATGCGCTCAGATGTGTAGTTTTTTTCTGATATATTTATTAAGCTTACAGTATTTATAAAAACACATTTAATACTTGTTACAAAAAATATTGTGCAATTGTGATCTACTTCTGGCCTACAAAGGTCAAAAGAAATCCTTAACTGAGATTTTACATTCAAAAGTGAATTATAGCTACTAGCACTATTATTTATTAGTTATTTATTATGCAGATGTTTGTTAGTTTGTTATTAGTTCAGTATTGGACATATGTTAGATTAGAATAGATAGGTATATATTAGTTTAGTTTAGGTTAGGTTAGGGCCCTGCTGAAAGAGTCTACCTTGACGTGGTTGCAGGCTTACAAATCTTTTGGTCAAAGAGTGCGGCGACAGAGAAAAGTATGTGTGTATTCGGCCCATGGAAGAAGGGGGGGTCAGGGGGGGAAGGGGTGCATGGGGAGCCCAATAGGGTTGCTCAGTAAGGGGCCCAGAAATTTCTGATGGCGGCCCGGTATGCTCCTCTAAGTATTCAATGTCAGTGCCTAGATATGGCCCAGCACTGAATATCTGGGGCTAATTTAGCCTGCCATGGTCAACATTTAAATTATGCTGACCAATGACAGCTGAATATTTATTGATATATGTTTAGCAGTGACTTAATGTGTAACCCGTTCTGAACTCGTTGGGAAGGACAGGATGTATAACTAACCAAACACATGACTAAGTCCCTAAAGCATTGATTCAGTGGCACTATTCAGATGGATTTTTGATAGCACTCTCTAATTACCTCAGAACTACCTGCATGAAGTTGGGGCTTAGTGAGGGTGTTCTACACAATTATACAAATAATGGTGATATTCAGCCACTATAGTTGGTTCTTCCATATTAGCCGTGTTAGATCTGGATTTGATCTTTGATTTGGCTAACTATAATTTGTTTCTTTTGAAATTACAATCTATACAACTTAAGGGTACAGTATCAATATGGGTGGAATGGCAACTTAGTGATTTTCGGTCCATTAATCTACAAAACAGCTGTCTTAACGTTATGTAACGAGTTTGGGCACCAGTGTGGAACATTGGCCAGTGCTCAGTTAACTTCCAGGTCCGGAGTTAACTCAACCTGTGGCCAGAAGCAAATTACCAGCTGCTTACCACCTGAGCTGAATATTTATTTTTATTATTTATTATTATTTATTTTTATTTAACACTTATAGCCCACCATTCTAATAAACTCAGTGGATTACAACAAGGATATACATAATGAGTTCTCTGTCTCCCACGTGCATACAATCTATGGGCCTCTTATACGAAGCCGTTTAGTGCGGGACACTGCAATAACTGCCCCAAAGCCTATAGGGTTTTAAATGGCTTTGGGGCAGTTGCCACGTGGCTTTGTAAAAATGGGGGGTGTATGTTCTTTGCTCAGGGTTTTGTTTGTTGTTTTATTTTATTTATAACCCACCTTTCGCAAGCCGGCTCACAGTATAAACATGCACAATAAAATATACGTAAAATACATATAGAAACACAAACAAATAAGCGGCCAGCGCTTTCACCATCACAAATACTTTAATATCCATATTTCATGTCACGGAATAAGTGTCTTTTCAGTAACTTCTTGAAAACATCAAAATTACTCTGTTTTCGAATGTACAGAAGCAACCGATCCAATTCCCGGGGGGGGGGGGGGGGGGGGCAGCAAGAGAACATGCTCTCAATTGAGGCATTCAGTCTCAATTCCCTTATTGATGGCACCAACAGGTCACCATGATGAACAGAACGTAACTTGGGTAGTGGGAAATAAGCCTGAATAATACCCACCATACTTGCAGGAGCCAAACCATCACAAGCAGTCTAAAGTATATATGGTCATCTAACTTCAACCAGTATAGCTTCACATAATATTCAGTTACATGCTCAGTCCTTTCCAAACGAAAAAGAGTCTTTACCGCTGAATTCTGAATTCTGGGTCATAAGGAACAGCAGTAGGATTTATTTCCTAGCCTCCCTGGCTTGCAGCCCGCTGTACTGACCTAACTAGTCTTCATTTATATTGCGATTCTGTCCCATCCTGTATACGTAGACTGCAGACTTTACTCCGATATAGAAAAACTGATTGAATGATTTTATCAAATTTCATGGGCGGTTGAAACTGGCTCCGAGTTTCTTTATTACCTAGAAAGCCCTTAGGACTTTTTCCTCTTGTGGAGTTTATATCCAATTTGAAGACAGAGGAACGTGATATATGGAATGCCACTTTGGTTTGCCCTTTCCTATACCTTGCTTGCCCTTTTTTCCTCCCCAAACATCAGAGATGCCACTGTTCCCTCTGCACCTTACGTAAGCTCTGTCCTCTTAATGTACTGTAAGTGTTCTTGTTGGAGACATATTTTCTCCAGTAATGACTCTGCGGGAATTTGACTGTCTATTAACAACCATACACAGTAGTATTTAGAGGGGAGTATGTACATGGCTCGTTCTGCCTCTCTTCCATAATTGAATATGTTAATGCTATTTGCCAGGTGAAAGGCTTAGTCCATGTGGTTTTACGTATGCACTGAAGGTTAGAAAAGGTCAACTCATAGACCTAGTGACCTGTTTCCCAGAATAAAAATCTTAGCAGAAACAAAAGCAACTACGGCGATCGCAAAGCCTAACAAACAGAAAGGAACAGTGGATCTGACTGGTCAACTGGAGTGGAAAAATAGATTTTACATGCCTACGCTCTCATTTGTTTTCTGTGAGGCTGTGACAAGCTTACTAGAGCGACTTGTGCATTTTGATCAGTGGAAAATCAGTTATTAACCAGCACAGAACTATTGATTTTCCAACCCAGTCATAACAACAAAGCAGTGAAACAGTTAGTATTGCTAACAGCCTGTGTGCTGGAAAGTTAACTGCCTTCAGCAATGTGCCTGTCATTAGCAAACCAATGGTTATTTCTCAGACAGGAAATGCTGTGTAAAAACATAACAGTTTTCAGTTGTAATGAAGGCAAATTACGTACAGATAATCTTTGTCATAGTTTAAGGGCCTGATATTCAGACCATGGAAAGCAGCCTAACTATCTCTCACATTCGGCGGTGAACCCCGAAATTCAATTCTGGGCCATATCTACCAACCGACATTGAATGGGGGAGGGGGGTTGGCTGCTAGAAACATAGAATCTCTATTTTCTAGAACACAATATCAAAACTCACATTTATTTTTATTTTACTTTCATCAAGTGGTTTTGGGAAGTGCTCAGAAAATGGCTACATAAGTAGCGCTATTTGCTCGTTGCACATGCAAATCGTATAAAATGGCAACATTTTTAATCATCGCACATTCTCAAAAAATATATAAGCTGAAGTAGATAAAATGCACTTATCTCAATATATCTCAATCTTGTTCCAAAATCTGATGTTAAATTGTCCAGTTTCTCTCCTCTGCGGTTTATTTTTCAGTGCTCAGCAATCTCAAAGTACATCAAGTCCATCTTTTTTTAATTTCAACCCAACTAGGTTCCTAGTTTCACCAGTGACAGCTTCATCAGGGGCTCTTCTAAAAAAATAGTACAAACAAGTACAAAATAATATAAATTATAACAAAATGATTAACTTTTCAAGTGAGTTTCCATGGCTCACTCACGGGAATACCATACACCCTCCATTGCCAATGATCAGACGAACACCGACAATCTGCTATACTTTGCTCATTGGTAGATCACATGATGTCTTCCTCATATATTCATTCGTTCACCTCAGCAGGAAAAACAGGAAAGTGATTGGTCCCCTCAATTTTCATCAGTGAATACTTTCTGAAATCCTATTAGCTATTCATTGTGAACACACAAACTATTCACAAGTTTCTCCATTCCACTCCTCTGTTAAGTCCTTGGGGGAAAACTGTATTCCATTGAAATATGAATCTCTGTTCCCTATGTAGGAACTTCAAGGCAATATTGCCCCTCGAGGGTTTTTTTAACTATTATAGGACCATAAATTTGAAATCCTTGATTGAATGATGAGCCTGAAGCCAATGTTCCACCAGAGGTGCTTTGCAATTGAATATTACTACGATGCTCAACTATCCTCACTTTGACACTCCTTCTCGTTCTCCCAATGTAGTATTGATTACAAGGGCACTTAATAAAATATATAACTTGAGCTGTTACACAACTAGTGTTGTCCCTCAAATGATATATACAATTTCCACCTGGTATATTGACCTTCATGAGTAGAGTTCTGTAGCACAGAATGCACTAAATCACCCAAATGTATCCCCCTTTTCTAGGCAAATAGTGGTTGTTCCACCATTTTGCTGATGATGTGGGCAAGGGCCAGAAGAACTAGAGACCACTGTTGCCTAGGGACCCATTAGGCCTCCAGGAACATGCCGGTAAGCCCACAGGGTTTGGAAGGGTCCTTTGCAATGTGGATATGGTGATCAGGGAAAGGGGCCTTTTAATCAAGAATGGTGATTATGGGGTGTGGTTGTTTATTGAAGGGTCTTGATCTAGTTGGGGTGATGATCAAATGGGGAAGAAGGGCAGCCCAGGAGCACCGAGCCATACATTTGAGGCCTGATATTCCTGGGTGGTAAAATAACCCCATATTTTAGCTGGGGTTATCTCACCAGCAATAGCATAGCAACAGCATAGCCACTGCTTGCCCTGTTATCGGTAGCATGGAATATTGCTACACTTTGGGTTTTGGCCAGGTACTAGTGACCTGGATTGGCCACCGTGAAAACGGGCTACTGGGCTTGATGGACCATTGGTCTGACCCAGTAAAGGCTATTCTTATGTTCTTATGTTCAATGCACACCACAAGCTGCAGTATAGTTTTTACATAGTAATGAGATGCTTTACAAGCATTTGCATGCTTTGGCATCTCATTACTATGTAACTATGTAACCTACATTGACTTAAATAATGCTGTGTTAGGACAAGACAACCCAGTAGTGTAGTAAGGGGGGGGGAGCAGGATTTGGACCATCCGGGGGCCGTCTTGGTGGGGGGCACCAGAACCTGTCCTACTCTCTGCCCCCCAACCCCAGCCCCACCACACCTCTAGCTCTTTGCAGGTATGAGCAGCAACTTTTACCTGCTGCTCATTCCACCGTCGGCTCTCCCTCTAACATCAGTTCCGGGTCCCGCACTTAGGAAGTCACATTAGAGGGCAAGTTGGTGATGCTGCTCGTGCCAAGAGAGTTAAAGAGGTACGGGGAAGGGAAGGGGCACACACATGCGCACAGCAGGGGGCCGTGGAAAGAGCGGGGGCGGAGTACCACCTCTCTGGGTGCCTCTACCCTCGCTACATCACTGAAACAACCTGCACTATTTTTGATGTGAAAGATATTCCTTTCTATCTGTTTAGCACAGGGGTGGGCAACTCCGGTCCTCAAGGGCTGGAATGCAGTCGGGTTTTCAGGATTTCCCCAATGAATATGCATTGAAAGCAGTGCATGCAAATAGCTCTCATGCATATTCATTGGGGAAATCCTAAAACCCGACTGGATTCTGGCCCTCGAGGACTGGAGTTGCCCATCCCTGGTTTAGCACCTACCTTGTCACCCTAAACCAGGGGTGTCGAAGTCGGTCCTCGAGGGCCGCAATCCAGTCGGGTTTTCAAGATTTCCCCAATGAATATGCATGAGATCTATGTGCATGCACTGCTTTCAATGCATATTCATTGGGGAAATTCTGAAAACCCGACTGGATTGCGGCCCTCGAGGACCGACTTCGACACCTGTGCCCTAAACCCTTGCCATTTCCGCGTTCCTTAGATTCGATCACGATACATGTCAAAGATATTCTGTCATTAGGAGTTCTTTTTGAGAGCTCTTTGACTTTTAGCCTTCATATTTATTGAGTTGTCCAGAAGTTCTGTCGCCTCATTAGGGAAAATTAAGTCTCTGAAAACCCCACTTCATGAATGAGCTCTAAACACTCTGTTGCACGCATTGATTTTGGACTATTGTAATTCTGTTCTGGCTGGTCTCCCACATTATTCCATCCACAGACTTCAATCAGTAGGAAACACAGCAGTCTAATATATAATGTGTCAAAAGGTCTGATCACATCACTGCTCTTGTTGTCAGCACAACACTGGCTACCAATATACAGTAGAATTCAATGTAAGATATTGCTTTGTACTCACAGAGAATTCTACACTGTTCATCCGGTTTATCTCTCTTCCATATTAATTTAATTTTAATGTGGTGCCTTATATACCGCTAAATCTCCCAAAGGATTCAAAACGGTTTAGAAAACAATGAAACTGACTTAAGTAATGACCAAATATCTAATCAGGTACTTTGAATTTCCCTCTCTGTCCCAACGGGCTCACAATCTAACTTTAGTACCTATGAAAGAAATAATTATTTACATTTACCTGTATAAAGAGAAGGAAGAGGGAAAATATAATACAATAAATTCAATACTATGGGTGCATAGAAGGGACAACTTCAATATCAAAACCCCCCAAAGAAAAAGCCTAAAAATAAAAGCAGGGGACAAAATACGTAGCAAGTTAAACAAGCCCAACAAAAAGCAAAAAGAAGATAAAAACAGTCATTCTCACTACTCTCAGTCTCAGTCAGCTTCTGATTCCATGTCCCCAAATGAGCCAGGCCAGCCCGGGCCGGTATCACAAAAGCGACTCCTCCGCTTCAGTTTCCCTGCTCCTGAAAGGCTGGAACCAAGCGCTGCAGCTCTGCCAGCCCACTCTGAGATGGCAGAACGAAGCGAGGCGGACCATCCTCCCTTGGGACTCCAGAAGAAGTCATGGGCTGGGAGCTGGATGCAAGCGGAGGCTCTGGGCTGAAAGCTGGGTGTATGATGCATCCTCTGTGCCATTAGGGCAGCGTCGCTGCAGCACCACCCCTAGATGCTGGTTCATGTTAGATAGTTTGGTAGATGACCCCTTTTTGGATTGTAGATCACACATCTGAGCCCCCTCCATGCTACTGTGTTGAACCAGCTGACAGAATCCCCAGGAAGAGCAGCGGTTAGAAGAGATGAAAGAAAACACAGTTCCTTTAGAACCTGGTGCACTTTTCTCCTTGTCACAAGCGAGTCTGCACCAGTGGGTGGGGCTTAAAGCACTTCCTCCCTGCTGCTGTGTCGAACCAGCTGATAGTCAAATTAATTCCTATTTCTCTAATGCTTCACTCCTCACATGTCAATTATTTATTATGCCTTCTGTTTCCTCTTGCACAACTGCTTGGCTCCTTGCCTTTGGAATCAGCTCCTTGTGGATCTCCACCCAGTCGGGTAGCATGTGTGAGAGGCACTTGGGGCCTGTCTTAGAGGAATAGCCTATTGCTTAGAGTAGCAGATTGTGAACCAGAGAGATCAGGATTTGAATCCAACTGGCATTCTTTGTGGCCTTGAACAAGTCACTTAACCTCCATTGCCTCAGGTACAAATTTAGGGTTCTTTTTATAAAGCGGAACTACTAGTTAGTGGCACACTGAATGCAATGAAGCCCGTTATTCCTCACTTTCAGCACATGCTAATTGTAAAAGGAACCCATAGATTGTATGTCCTCTGGGGTAGGGTTACCAGATCTTGTGTCCAAAAATCCCAGACACATGGCCACGCCCCATTCCACACCCAGCCCCGCATTGTTCTGCCCCAGCTCCTCCCCATTCTCCTCCAGTCCTGCCCTGCTCCGCCTCCAGTCCCGCCTTGTTCCACCCCCAGCAAACCTCTTCTTTTAATCCCTAACCTTCGGGTCGTGTCCGAGGGCCTCTGAGCATACGTAGACGTGTGTTACATCATCCGCGCATGCTCAGAGGCCTTCCAGATGTGACCAGAGCTTTCCAAAACCCAGACAAACTGCTGGGTTTTGGAAAGTCTGTCCAAGCACCTGGACAATCCTCTATAGAGAGAGCATGTCCGGGTTTTCCCAAATGTCTGATAACCCTACTCTGGGGACAGGGAAATATCTACTCTACTTCAATGTAACTCATCTTGAACTATCACTGGAAAGACATGGGGCTCCTTTTATGAAGCCGCGTTAGCGGTTTTAGCGCGCGCTAAACCCGTGCTACACGGCTAGAACTAACGCCAGCTCAATGCTGGCATCAGCGTCTAGTGCGGCTGGCAGTTTAGCTCGCGTAAACTGCTAACACGGCTTCGTAAAAGGAGCCCATGATCTAAAAGATGCAGATATTTTTTTTAGTTTTTATAATCCGCTGAAAAGGAAAAGAAATGTACCGTATGTTCCAGAATCCAGTCATCTTCAGACATCATGGGGCAGTTATGCATTAATGTGTATTTCAGGAAAACAAATTTACTGTCACAAATTTTTTTCTCCAGCTTACTAATTATGCCCTCAGTTTCTCATTTTGATTAATCGTCTTCAGATGATAAACTTCTACTGCATATAATTAGCCATCTGTATATTGCATCTCAAGTACTCCATTTATATATAGACTTAGATAATGCTACTTTACATCTAGGCAGTGGCGTACCTATGGGGAGGGCTGGGGGGGCGGTCCGCCTGGGGGAAAGCCCTAGGAGGGGTGCATAGCGGTCCGGGTCCGGAATGTCCTGCCCTACTGTTGAGAAAGATCTGCACCTCAGCGCGGCTTCCGGTGCACCCCCTCCGATATACTTGCTTTGGAGCAGAGTCGGCAGCCGCCTGAGATGCAGGA
Source organism: Geotrypetes seraphini (assembly GCF_902459505.1). Taxonomy (NCBI): domain Eukaryota; kingdom Metazoa; phylum Chordata; class Amphibia; order Gymnophiona; family Dermophiidae; genus Geotrypetes; species Geotrypetes seraphini. The sequence continues at coordinate 53,790,750 of NC_047086.1, forward strand.
AGGTCCCGCGATGAGTACGTTTGCTAGCTCTGCTCTGGAAGAAGTAAGTTACGTCGGAGGGGGTGGACCCGGAAGATGCAGGGAGTTGCGATGACTGCGCCTGCCGGGTCCACCCCCTCTGACGTAACTTACTTCTTCCAGAGCAGAGCCGGCAGACATACTCATCGCGGGACCTTGCTGTATGAAAGGAGCAGGACTTCAAGAGTGGTGGAGGGAGAGAAAGGGGGAAGGGTGGTACTGATGGAACTGGTGTGCAGGGAAAGGGAAGAGAGGCATAAGGGGAAAGGATACTGGATGGAATTGGATTGGAGGGAAAGAAAGGGGGTAGATGCTAATTGAAGAGGGGTGGATGGAGAGAGAAAGGGCATGCATTGGATGGTAGTGGGGAGGGTAGAGGGGAAGCCTATGCTAGATGGAAGTGCGTTTGGGAGAGATAAGGGAGCAAATGCAGGAAGGAAATGGGAGGAGAGAAAGAGGGGAGCAGATGCTGGATGCAAGTGAACAGAGAGAGTTGAAGGTACTAGATGGAAGGGGTAGAGAAAGAGGGCACATGATGGAAGGAGGGGATAAATTAAAGGAGGGCACATGATGGGGGAAAAGGATTGAATTAGTGAAATACTGGAGGGGGTGAGGGAAAGAGGTGGCGAGCTGTAGGTAGACAGTAAAAAAGGAAATTGATGAGAGGGTAGTAAGAACGTAATCTAGAGGATGCAGAAAATAAATTGAAAAGGAAAATGAGGGGAAAAAGGGAAAGGGATTGCAGAGGAGAGATGTGGGAGAGGGAAGGAGAGGAGAGAAATGCCAGACTAATGGGGGTGAAAGTAGAGATGGAAGGGGGAGGCATATAGTTTCTGGAAGGGGCATAGAAGGAGAGAAGATGCCATTTAGGGGCAGAGAAACGGCAGACAGTGGATGGAAGGAAGAGAGTAACAAGAAGATGAGGAAAGCAGAAACCAGAGAAGACAAAGGTAGAACAAAAATTTTCTATTTATTTATTGCTTTAGGAGACATGTGTCACTGTTTCTGTGGTGTTGCATTGTATGCAGAGTCCAGCTTCTTGCTGGTTCAATTTAACCTTTGTCTATGTATTTCTATTTTATCCCCCCTTTTACAAAACTGTGGAGCGTTTTTTAGTGCCAGCCATGATGGTAGCAGCTCTCATGCTCAGAATTCTACCACCATGGCTAAAAACCACACTACAGTTTTGTAAAAGGGGGAGGGGTTAGTTTGTGATTACATATTCCATACTAGGCGAAGGTGTCTTCTGTGTTCTATGTGTTCAAATGACATGGTTTTCTGTTAGGATTGATTGCAGGATTGATCTATACTAGTCTGGCTTGTTTAGTTTTACAATGGATGTATTGATGTACTGCTCACTGCAGTATGTAAGATGCTGCCTTTTCCTAGGTATACTCTTGTGTGACGTTTGGATTGTTACTAAAAATCATGTTTTTCATACAAATGAGGGGGGGGGGGGTGTCAAAAAACGATAGGCCCCGGGTGCCACATATGCTAGGTACGCCACTGCATCTAGGGTGGTATCTGCTGTCACCTTGATTTGCATTCAGTGTATAAGGGTTGGTGTGAAGATGTCTAGCTGTGCTCAAGAAGCATGTAAGTGCAAAACAGCACAGTGTGGATCTCATCATGGGTTCATTTCTGGCCCTCTTGTATGGAATATAAACAAGAAGTTTTCTTACAACTCTTTGCTCTTTTCCTTCTCACTAAAACTTCATTTTCTTAACTAACCCCCTCCTTTACTAACACATAGCGCGGGCTTTAGCGTCGGCAGCGGCGGTAACTGCTCCGACGCTCATAGGATTCCTACGAGCGTCGGAGCAGTTAGCGCCGCTGCCGGCACTGAAACCTGTGCTACGCATTAGTAAAGGAGGGGGTTATTTTGTTACTTGGGCCCATATTTAGGCAATTTGACTCTAACTACAAATTATGATTTTTACTGGTAATGCCAACATAGGCTTTTATTTATTCAAACATTTGGAAAACCTCCATTAACAGAACATCATAAGAACATGTGTTGCCGTACTGGGACAAACTGAAGGTCCATCAAGTGCAGGATGAGGTCCCAAGGAACTGATGAGGTCCCAGAAGAGTAATACAGATTTTATGCTGCTTATCCTAGAAATAAGCAGTGGATATTTCCAAACCCATCTTAATAATGGCTTATGGACTTTTCTTTTAGGAAATTATCTAAACTGCTTTTTGCCACATTCTCTATAGCAACGACTTCCAGGGTTTAATCATACATTGAGTGAAGAAATATTTTCTCCAATTTGTTTTAAACGTACTACTTTAACTAAGGTGCGCTAGCGTTTTTAGCGCGCGCTAACCCCGCGCTATGCAGCTAGAACTAACGCCAGCTCAATACTGGCGTTAGCGTCTAGCACGCGTGGCATTGTAGCGCACACATTAAAGCCCTAACGCAGCTTAGTAAAAGGAGCCCTTAGTAAGCTTCATCACGTCCCCCTTAGTCCTAGTATTTTTGGAAAGGGTAAACAAAGTGAGTCACATCTACCTGTTCCACTCCATTCAGTATTTTAAAGGCTTCTGTCATATCTCCCCTCAGCTGTCTCTTCCCAGGGTGGTTCACATAACCCACGTGGATAACACCACGAGACTTAGGGCTCCTTTTACAAAGGCGGGCTAGCACCTTAACGTGTGGAATAGCACACGCTAAATTGCCACACGCGCTAGCCACTACCGCCTCCTTTTGAGCAGGCGGTAGATTTTTGGCTAGTGCGCGCTAATCCGGTGCGTGCGCTACAACGCATAGTGCACCTTCGTAAAAGGAGCCCTTAAAGACCTTAAATGACAAAAGCTAGATGACAGAGGACAACGATAACCAGGACAAAGGGATGAGAGTAAATTGGACAACAAAATGTATTCAGCACATAAAAAGGAGTGAAAAGGAAGCATCAGTACAAAACGAGGAGCAGAGAAGTGATTACAAGACTTAGAATATTATTCCTCAAGTGGCAGAATAACAAATTAATAAATCGGATGGAGTGCGTGGACAAAAAATTGCTCTGTGAGCCTGATCTGAGTGGGAATGAGGGCTATAATTTGGAGACACCTGAGATTTATGATTTAACCAACTTACAGGATCATGTTTAAAATGATGTGATAGCCGTGTTAGTCCATTTTTAAAAGTGATAAATAGAAATCAAACAGAACAGCATTTGGAACCTAAGACAATACCACACGGCCTAGTAATATCAAAGAAGAGACAAGTTAATCTAATTATGTATTTTTTAATGAGTATAACTTATGGGCAGACTGGATGGATCATTTATTTATCTGCTGTCATTTATTATGTTACTATGTTGAAAAATAGCCAGGTCTTCCACAAACCTGGCTTAAGATTGCAGAGTGCCCTGGGGGCCAAGTTGGTGGGGGCATCAACACCCCTCTTCCTCTCTGCATCCCCTGCCTCTTCCCATTCCTCCCCTCCCAGCACCCTGCCCCGATACCTCTAGCTGAAGTTGTTTGCAGCAGTCAGCAACGTGCTCTTCGCAACCCCGTCAGCCCTCCCATTGAAGTCACTTCCAGGTGCTGTGCATAGGAAGTGATGTCAGAGGGAGAGCCGACGGGTCATGAGGAGCATGCTGTTGACCTCCTCGAGCAACAATTTCAACTAGAGGTACGGGTGAAAGGGAAGGGGTTGCATGCGCCAGTCAGGAGCGGGGGGTGTGTGTGTGTGTGTGGAGACAAGGGCGGGGTCAAAGACAGGGGTGTCAAAGTCCCTCCTCGAGGGTTGCAATCCAGTCGGGTTTTCAGGATTTCCCCAATGAATGTGCATGAGATCTATTAGCATATAATGAAAGCAGTGCATGCAAATAGATCTCATGCATATTCATTGGGGAAATCCTGAAAACCCGACTGAATTGCGGCCCTCGAGGAGGGACTTTGACACCCCTGATCTAAAACATGCAACTGCTTATTGCATATTGAATGGAATCTTTCTAATAGGAAGCATTGAAAGTTTATGAGTATATTACTTAGGAATGGAATCAATACAATTTAGTAAATTGTTTTTATTGGGAGGGGAAGTTCTATGTTAGCCATAAAAATATAAAATTTCAAAAGCCCTGAAAGCCCTTTCCTCTGATATACATGGGTCAATTTTTAAACTCTGGAGTGACCGTGCTGTGAGCTCATTTTCAAAGGGAAACCCCATAATTACGGGTCTGTTTAAATCATGGTAACAAAAGTCCCCTAAATGTGGTTGATTCATTCTATACCCACCATGGATCTGTCCTTTTCAACACAATGATAGGCAGACTAGATGGGCCATTTGGCCTTTATCTGCTGTCAAGTTTCTATAACCATGCTGTCCACCCACAAAACTATTCTCTGAATATTATCCTCAGAAAGGTTTCTCTCTTATAAAACTACCTTTTTTGTTTTCTTTTAAATGTAATGGTAGAGAAACATAGAAACACAATGGCCGAGGACGGAGCGAGCAGCATGTTGGAGCTGGTGCTCGCGCCATTAAAGATTTAGAGGCACAGGGGGAAGGGAAAGCACGCATGTGGGGGGGAGGGGCATGGAAGGACAGGGCAGAAAGGAGATGAGGTGCCGGCACCCCCACCATGACGGCACCCAAGGAGGTAGCCCCTCCCCCCCCATTACTACTCCACTGGGTCACTCCTCATTTGCAGATTTGGTAGCATCTGGAAAATCATTGAAGACTCGTCTGTTTGACAAGTTTTAATCTTAAATCATGTCTCTGTCTTAACGTTTATGAATTTCCTACAGCTGTCCATAATCTTAATTATGCCACTGTTTTAACTTTATTAGATTTTAACTGATCTATTTTATTGATTTTATTGTACTGTATTTCAGACTGATTCTTTTATTGTGTATCTTAAAACATTGACTGTATGCATTTTATGTTGTAAATTGCTTCGAACTTCTGGTATAGCGGTATATAAGAAATAAATTATTATTATTTATTATTATTATTATTATATGTAGAAATAAAACCAAAAATATATAACACCTTTATTATTGGACTAACTTAATGTAGTTTATGATTAACTTTTGAAGGTAACTCCTTCGTCCTCAGATCAGAGGGAGAAGAGGTTACCTACGAAAGCTAAACATAAACTACATTAACAACACCTCCCCCCCCCCCCCCCCTTTTACAAAACTGTGCAAGAGGTTTTTAGCGCCAGCAGGTACGCTGAATGCTCTGCACAGCTCCAATGCTCTTAAGAACTCTATCCCCCTCTATAAAGCCGCGTGGTAACGGCCCCGAAGCCCGTAGAGATTTAAAGGGCTTCGGGGCTGTTGCCGCGCGGCTTTGTAGAAGAGAGGGATAGAGTTCTTAAGAGCATTGGAGCTGCGCAGAGCATTCAGTGTACCGGCTGGCGCTAAAACCTCTTGCACAGTTTTGTAAAAGGGGGGTAAGTTAGCCCAATAAAAAAAATATTATATTTTGTATATGTTTTGGTTTTATTTCTACAAATTACCTTGAAGAGTGGATTAACATGGCCACCACACCTGTTCACATTGGTGTCATCCGCAAAGAGGCAAATCTTATCTGACAGCTTTACAGCAATATCGCTTACAGAAATGTGTTTTTTTTAAACCCCAACCTTGAATCACACCACTGGTAACATCCCTTTTCTCCGAGTGATCTCCATTGACCACTATCCGCTGTCGCCGTCCACTCAATCAGTTCTTGACCTAGTCTGCCACTTTGGGGGGCTCATACAGAGGGTATTCAGTTTGGAGGAATAAAAAATATTTATTTTGAGGTTTTGGAAATTTCATTCTACAAACAATTCTTGCCTGTACAAAAATGAATATCAGTGAATAGCGAAGTCTAAAAAAAGAAGGCATGAGTGACATGAAACTCAGAGAGTAGCCTTAGAAATAAGGCAACATTTCTTTACTGCAGGTGGCGGTGATTGTATGGAACATCCTCACAGTGAAAGCAATGGAGGCAAATAAAATGCAGGCAAATGAAAAAGAACCAAATTAAATAAACAGATCCAAGAAGGCAGAGCCAGATTGTGTGTGTGTGTGGGGGGGGGGGGGGGAGAGGGGAGGACAATATGGCAGCTTGCCATTGGTGTCATGTTTTAAGGGTGTATCTTCAGCAGAGCAGCTTTTTCCTATGATTTTGTCATCTGTTTCCTTCTCCATCATCTCCCTTGCCAAGAAATGAGAAATGAGATGGAAATGAGAATGGAAGTGCTCCTGCTAGAGGTTAGGGAGGGATAGAGAGAGAGGTTGCTGCTGGGTGAGAAGGTTAACAGAGGAAGCTGTTGAGCAAGGCAGGTGGGAGACAGGAGAGATGCTGATGGACAAGGAATGAAGGTAGAAAAAGGGTATAGGGAAAGCAACAAGGAGGAGAGAGAGGGGGATGCAGGATAAGAAGTGTTGAGGGGGAATGGGAGGATAAATGACATGCAATAGGGAGGAGAGAGAGAATAAGTGTTATCCAGAACCAGTAGAAGAGTCAAAGAGGACATAGGCAGTGGAACGCTTTTCTTTTTTAGTGGGGGGCAAAAGCTCCACCCTAGATCCTGTTCCAGAGTCTGCAGACCTGCCCATTTCTTCCATTCATTTTTCATATACTGTATATACAATATAATCTTATTAACAATACATAATGGTAACCACAAAATTAAACTACACAAACACACTTTTTCGCCTCCTCGCCCATGCACAGCATTTTTCTCTTTCTCTTTCACTGTCCACCATCTCTCTCTCTCTCTCTCTCTCATTCCCTGTCTTGCAGCAAAGGGAGTAGGGAAAGAAAGAGAGAGGGGGGAGGGATCCAGGATGCATCTCTCCAACTCCCTCTACTGCCACATCCAACATTTCTCCCTCTCTTTTCCCCTGGAATGTGTGCAACATCTTTTGCCCCTGCCCACCAGCCCCATGCCCACCAGCTCCTATCACCCCTGCCCAGCACCACACCACATCTCCTCCTCCATTCCATCCACCACCATGTCCAACATTCCTTCCTCTTGCATCCCTTTCCATCTGTCCCACTGTTCCCTCTCCACCATCACATCCAACATTTCTCTCTCTCATCTCTCTCTACCTCACTCCTCTTCCACCACCATGCCCAACAATTCTCTCCCTCCCTATGGCCAACAATTCTCCTCTTTCTTCCTTTCTCCATGTACACAATCTCTTTCCCTCTCACACCCATGTTCAACAATTCTCCCTTTCTATTCCCTCCCCCACCTCAGCATCTCTTTACCTCCCTTCCTCCATCCTATGTCTCAAGGTCATGCCCCCTCCCTCCCTCCCGTGTCCTAAGTTCATGCCCCCTCCCTCCTTCCTTCCTTCCTTCCTCCCAAGTTCATACTCTCTCCCTTCCTTCCATATCTCAATGCGCCCTTCCCTTCCCTTCTGTGTTCCACCGCACCCCTCTCTCTCCATCCCTTGTCCAAAATTCATGCACCCTCCCAAGGGTGTGTACCTGTGTTCTGGCCGGCACTAAGCCATCCAAATAGGCCTCCTCCTCCTTCCTTCCAGCTGCACTTCTTTCTTCAAAATGCAGCAGCAGCAGAGTATGACCATTGATTTAATTTAATTTTAATGATTTAATTTTTTCAGCAGTCAGATTCTACTTTCATACATTTATTTGCACAGCATCCTATTTTTGCCAGTTTTTGATTTGTTGCCTTATCACAGCTGTCAGATTACAGTTGTATCATCAACATTAAGGGGCATCAATGGGCACTAACGATTAGCATGCACTATACGCTAAAGAAGCCCACTATATTCCTTTGGGTGTCTTTAGTATTTTAGCGCACCGATAATCGTTAGTACGTAGCTATGCATGTCGGGCCTGTTGATAAATTCCCCTTAAAGCTCCTATGCTGATATTTAGCACAAGAAGTGATTGGACTATGTATGTGCCTCTTATTATTATTCCTACAAAATATTTCTCCCCCACTAGGCTTCATCTAAGTATTGCCTGTCTGTGGAATTCCCTTCACATAGTGCTGCATAATATGCACAATAACAGTAAACTGTCACATTTAAAGAATATTATCCAGTATAATTGTTGCTGCATTTTTTTTTTGCCTTCATTTTGTCCCATTTAATTTTTTTAGGATTCTGTTCTATATGTGTACATTTTGGGGCTGATTCTACAAATGGTAGTCCCAATTGTAAGTGGTGGTAGAGGTCCTACAACCATCTCACCAGCCAATCGGACACACTTTTTTTTTAATCCATGCCGCGAAGGATAGCTTACAATATAGGTACACTTCTCCCTCAATATTCACGGGGTTAGGTGCAGAGCCGGCCCTCGAATCTTAAAATTCACAATAATATTTGGGCTGGCTGTGGTCACCCCCCTGCCTTTCCCCAGCATCCCGGACCTTACCTGGTGGTCTAGAGGGCCTTTTGGGGCAGGAGCCTATCTTCCTATGCTCCTGCCCTATGCATGTCTCTCATCCATAATGGCTGCGGGGAGTTCTCGTCGTAGTATCGAGAGACTACGGGAACTCACAGCAGCCATTTTGTATGAGTGATCTGCACAGGGCAGGAGCGTAGGAAGATTGTTCCTGCCCCCGAAAGTCCGCTAGACCACCAGGTAGGGTCTGGGGAGGTCCAGGATGTAGTGATTCTTCCCCCCCCAAAAAAAAAAATCACAAAAAACCGAATTTGCAGATACTGAAACCACAGATTCGGAGGGAGAAGTGTATATGACTTGCACCTACAGAGAAGTCTAGGCACGCCTACCAACACCCAAGGCTGGCATGGGCATGGTTTCTACCAGAACTGGCCTCAGGCGTCCGTTAGCAATCTTGGACGTCTCTCATAGGCAAGAGGATAGATGCCTTAAATGTAGGCCTGTAAAATTCTGGCTACATTTAAGGTGTCTGTTAGGAAAAAAAGACACTGTTCTCCTAAAGGACACTGATGCATGATTGGCATCCTTTAGAGAAACAGGCCCTTTGTGTAATCAAAGTTTTTCCCCAAATTCTAATCATGGCATCCATTGGTTGGGTCTGTGTGGAATGCGCTGGGCACAGTTGTTGCCAGCATCATTTTCAGGATCATTTTGATACATTTGGGGGGGGGAATGATATCTGTCCACATGAAGGGTATAGATTTGATTAGGATGATGAAAATGGGCTTCCTTTTTGGTTTGCTCATCAGCTCCCTTACACATGTTTAGTATGGTTTCAAATAATTCATGTTTGGGATGGAGGGATGCCAAGCAAGTGTGGGCGATTGATCATCTTTGGATAGAGGGTGAATGCTGAAGCTTCCAAATATGTGGTCTCATGGAGGGGTATTGTGCTCACACATGAACTGTTGATGACAGATTGTATGGTGCTTTACTTGGATGATGGTATACATTTATCAGATATTACGTTAAACATATTTCTGAGCACTGTGCAGGATTTATTGACCTCTGTTTATGGAGCTATCGTGGCTGAACAGTCCAGCTCAGGGGAGAGTGGTGACTAGCTCTAGGCTGTCTCCACTTTGGCACAAGAATATACAATTCCAGACGGCCTTCTTTATAAAGGGGATGTGAAGAAGGAAAAGCAAACTGGGGTGTGGTTCGCTTGTGTTCGATACCGCCAAAAGTGGAGATGAGACCTCGGCAACTTGGCAAGTGAAAATGTTATTGGACATTTGTATATGTATGGGATTGAGAAGAGTTGACTAGCTGCAAAGAGGGAAGAGGATGGATGTCAATTGAAGGTCGTACTGGAATTTATTGAAACAAGTTATGGTTGTAATTGTGTCGGTTGATTGGCTGTTTCATGTTTAACCAAAGCTGTAGCCAAGTTTCTGCTTCAATCAAAATGATTATGAGTTTTGGATGAGTTACGAGCAACTTGCAAGTGCCAATGTTATGGACCACTGATGCTATGTGGGATGTGAGTGTGTTGACATCATGAATATCAAACTGAAGTCTTTTATCTCTGTTTCTATTTTGAATCAGGCATCTTATTGCTGCAGGCATGGTTTTTGAAGGGATTTTCTAGCCAACTGTAACTTGTACCCTTTACGTCTTCTTTTTGGGCTGTCCAAATAAATCAAACTTTACAGCAATATTGCAACCTAAAATGCTTCAATTACCTGAAGTATTTAGGTAACTGACCTGTACAATCTTAGTCCACAATATCTGATCTCTACTCTACTCTACTCTACTCAATCTGTAGCATCTTTTAATCATTGTAAACCGCATAGAACGTCATGGTCCTGCGGCATATAAACTGTTATTATTATTATTATGTTATTATTATCAAAATGTCAATTTGCCTGTGTACTGACTGCCTGCTTTCTTTAAATATGTATCTGCATTATTCTTTTAAGCTGGTATATATATATATATATACTGTACCAGGGTGGTTTGAAAAGTTTGGTAAAAAAGCAAATTAAACAAAGTAATTGCCATCGAGGTCTATACACTTAGCCCAGCAAATTTCCAATTTTTCATACGATACAAAAAAAACTGGAAACTTGCTGGACTAAGGGGCCTATACTCAAAAAATAAATATGTCTAAAAACCCGCCTAAATCGGTACTTGGGCAATCAAAAACATAAATCGTCCAAGTGCCAATAATCAAAATGGGTTTTAAATGTATCTAAAAATAGCTTAGGCCTTTTCAGTGCTGCTGTATGCCCAGAGTGAAAGAGACGTTTTGAAGGAATGGTTTAGGGCAGGAGGTAGGCGGGATGTGGGCCAACTTAGACTTAGTCATACTGCAGCAATAATCGACAGTTCAATAATCGACAGTTCAGCGTGGGAGCCCTGCCTCCGCCCCTCTCCCTGACTGAAAGGGAACATTTAAAAGGAGCACAGCAGCCAGCCGGGCCCCCTTTCAGGCCACCAGCGGGAGACAGCGTATCCAGATTGTTCCCGAAGAGAGGCAGCGTGGGAGCCCTGCTCCGCCCCTCTCCCTGACCGAAAGGGAACATTTAAAAGAGCACAGCGCCAACGGCGCTCAACCGTTCGGCGCACTGACGAAGGCGCGCAACAAGACGCATGCACCTTAGTGCGCCGCCTTTGTGAAGCGCCTGCAGTGACGACAGTTGGATTCTGAAGCTAACAAAATAACAGGCTCCAATCAGCAGGAGCACACCAGCACTTTACGAGAGCGTATGGAGGACCCAGGATCCCAGAGGTACTTTCCGGTATACTGCACAGAGTGCAATATGTACGACTACCTCCCCTTGGGAAGGCGGGGGAGTACATATGCATGTCGGTGTCAAGAAACTGGAAAGCCTGAGGATGGAGGTCAGCAGATTGAGGGTCAGGGTCCAGGAACTGGAGGGACTGGAGGGACTGCGCACCACAGAGGAGACGAGCTGGTCAACCCAGAACACAGACGGAGCAGGCCCCATTGTGGACCAGGTGAGGGACCTCGAGAGGATTCATCGAGGAAGGCCTATAGGAAGGTGGAGGAATGGGACCAGCAGCTGCACAGATGGTATGTCGGCAGACGAGACCCAGGATCTCACAAGGCGACACCGGGGAAGGACCTAGCGGAGAGAACCACGCAAGAGGAGGAGACCGCGACTCACCGGGACCACGAAGGGAGTGACACCGCTACTACACAAGGACACGGACCTGAGGCAGAGGAGGTTTGCTGAGGAAAGGGAAGTCTGCTATTGTGGTGGTAGACTCGATCTTGAGAAGTGGTAGACAGTCCACGTAGCTGGAGGAAGGGAGGACCGGCTAGTGACTTGTCTCCCAGGGGCCAAGACACGAGGACATCACTGATAGGATCGATGAGGATCTGGACGGAGCAGAGACAGAGGAGACTGTGGTAATAATCCACGTCGGAACAAATGGTATGAGCTGGAGGAACTTCAGCATGGCCACACTGACTGACCAGTTCAGGGTCCTGGGACGAAAGCTGAAGCGGAGCACACGGAGGATAGCATTCTCGGAGATCCTGCCTGTACCGAGAGCAGATGCAAAGAGGCAGGCAGACCTCCAGGCTGTGAATGCATGGTTTGAGGAGATGGTGCCAGGAGGAGGGCTTCCACTTTCTGAGGAACTGGACGTCCTTCTGGGGAAAGAGCAAGCTCTACCGGCGGGATGGCCTGCACCTGAGCACAGCGGGAACTAGACTACTGGCAGCCCAATGTGAGGAAGGAGATCGAGAGGGCTTTAAACTGAGGAGAGGGGGGGAAAGCCGACAGCTGATCTGATGTTGACGCTTCGGACAACAGTATCCAGAACAGATGCTGAATGGGCTGACTGCAGGGAGGAAGCAGAGGGACCGGAGGATCTTATGATCAGACAGCGAGGGAAACATCAGGTAAAGGGAGCTTGCTGGGAGAAGACTAAGGGGCATGGAGACACAGGGGGACTGGGTGGCACGAGGGTGAAAGCTGAGGGCAATATAGAGGTACCACAAGGCGAGGTGGATCAAACAGAGGCTCAAGGGATGATAGCCCAGGAGGGGGCCAGTAGGGCTAGAAAACCCAGAGGAAAAGCGGGAAAGTGGGGAAGCTGAAAGCTAAGAGGGTAAAGGCTGAGGGCAAAGCAGAAGCACAGGGAACGGGAGAACTGCCCGAAATCCAAGGGCAGGCGGCCCAGGTAAATGCAGAGGTGGAGGAAAAACGACGGGACCTACGGGACCTGCGGTGCTTATACGCAAATGCAAGAAGCCTCATGGCCAAGATGGGTGAACTAGAAGTCGTGGCCAAGGGGGAGGACCTAGATATAATTGGAATTGCAGAAACCTGGTGGACAGAGGAAAATCAATGGGATGTGGCGCTGCCGGGGTACAAGCTCTACAGGAGGGACAGGACCCACAAGAAGGAGGGAGGCATAGCACTATATATAAAGGACTCTATCCACTCGGTCGGGATGGATATGGCAACGAAGGCAGAGGGGCTGGAATCGCTATGGGTCAAATTGCCGGGAAACAAGGTGCAGGCATAAAACTGGGGCTGTACTATCGCCCACCTGGTACGCCAGAAGGAGTCAGACACGACTTGGAAGCGGAACTGAGACAGGAATGCAGGACTGGAAGTGTAACAGTGATGGGGGACTTCAACTATCCGGGAATAGACTGGAGTACGGGTCACTCCAACTGCACTAGGGAAACAGGATTTGTAGAAGCTGTGAGGGACTGCTTCATGGAGCAACTAGTCAAAGAACCGACGCGAGGGGGTGCTACTCTTGACCTCATCCTAAACGGATTAGGGGGGCCTGCAAGAGGGGTAGAAGTGGGAGGACCACTAGGCAACAGTGATCACAACGCGATCAGATTCACATTAGAAAGGGGGACACCCATAGTAAGGAGGACCGCAACAACTGCGCTCAACTTCAAGAAAGGGAAACTATGTTGCTATGAGGGAAATGGTGGGGAGGAAGCTCAGAAACATCTTTAGGATGGAGACCTGTGGGAAGCGCCTGGACCCTATTCAGGGACCTGCAGGAAGCACAAAGAATGTACATCCCAGTTTCAGGAAAGGCTGCAAGAACAAGCGATCAAAGGACCCGGTTTGGATGTCAACTGAAGTAAAGAGGGCAATAAATGACAAAAAAGTATCCTTCCGGAGATGGAAAAAAGGACCCAATGGAGGAAAATCACCAGGCGCACAGGAAATGCCAAAAGGAATGCCACCGAGAGGTTAGAAAGCGAAAGGGGAATACGAAGAGGGGCTGGCCAGGGAGGCGAAAAACTTCAAGGCATTCTTCAGTTACGTAAAGGGGAAGCGACCAGCGAGAGAGGAGGTGGGGCCGTTGGACGATGGGGATTAGGAAGGGAGTGATTAAGGAGGATAAAGAGGTAGCTGAGAGGTTGAACACGTTCTTCTCGTCGGTTTTCACGAGCGAAGACACATCTAATATACCGGACTCAGAGGAGCTCATGAGTGGGGAACAGGCCGAAAAATTGGAGCACATAGAGGTAAGTAAGGAGGATGTCCTCAAACAGATAGACAGGTTAAAATGCGGTAAATCACCGGGCCCGGACGGGATCCACCCAAGGGTTTCTGAAGGAACTAAGACAAGAAATAGCGGGCACAATCCAGCATGTTTGCAACCTATCCTTGAAAACTGGTGAGGTACCAGAGGACTGGAAATTGGCGAATGTCACACTATCTTCAAGAAGGGATCGAGGGGTGACCCCGGGAACTACAGGCCGGTGAGCCTGACTTCAATTATAGGGAAGATGGTGGAAGCTATGATCAAGGACGGCATTTTGCGAGTACATCGAGAGGAATGGCCTACTGAGAAACAAGCCAGCACGGATTCTCTAAGGGAAGGTCGTGCCTAATGAACCTTCTGTACTTCTTTGAGGGAATAAGCAATCGGGTGGACAATGGGGAACCCATAGACATCATTTACCTCGATTTTCAAAAGGCTTTCGACAAGGTGCCACATGAAAGGCTGCTTAGGAAGCTGTGGAACCACGGGGTGGGAGGGGATGTGCACAGATGGATCGAGCACTGGTTGTCGGGTAGACTGCAGAGGGTCGGAATAAAGGGACAATACTCTGACTGGCGGGGAGTCACGAGCAGTGTGCTACAGGGATCGGTGCTGGGGCCATTACTCTTCAACATATTTATCAATGACCTGGAAAAGGAGGCAAAGTGCGAGGTTATAAAATTTGCAGACGATACCAAACTGTGCGGCAGAGTTAGGTCCAGGGAGGAGTGTGAGGACCTGCAAAGGGACATGGACAAGCTGGAAGACTGGGCAAACAAATGGCAAATGCGCTTTAACGTGAAAAAATGCAAGGTCATGCATATAGGGAAAAAGAACCCGTTGTTCAACTATAAATTGGGGGGGGCATTGTTGGGAGACAGCAGTCTTGAGAGAGACTTGGGTGTGCTGGTGGATCATCACTGAAGCCATCTGCACAGTGCGCAGCAGCCTTGAAAAAAGCCAACAGGATGCTGGGCATCATAAAGAGGGGCATAACAACCAGGACGCGGGAAGTCATCATGCCATTGTATCGAGCGATGGTGCATCCACATCTGGAATACTGCGTTCAGTATTGGTCGCCACACCTCAAGAAGGACATGGCGGTACTTGAGAGAGTCCAAAGGAGTGCAACGAAACTGGTAAAAGGGCTGGAACACTGCCCATACGCCGAGAGGTTGGATAGGCTGGGGCTCTTCTCTCTGGAAAAAAGGAGGCTCAGGGGAGATATGATAAAGACCTTCAAGATCATGAGGGGCAAAGAGAGGGTGGATAGGGACAGATTCTTCAGACTGAAGGGGACAACAAGTACGAGGGGGCATTCGGAGAAACTGAAGGGAGATAGGTTCAAAACAAATGCAAGGAAGTTTTTTTTCACCCAAAGGGTCGTGGACACTTGGAATGCGCTACCGGAGGAAGTGATCAGGCAGAGTACGGTACAGGGATTCAAACAGGGATTGGACGGATTCCTGAGGGATAAAGGGATCATGGGATACTGAGGGAGAAGCTGGAATGTAACACAAGTATAGAAAGCTAACCAGGTAATAAGTATAGAAACCCAACCAGGTCGTGCATGTGCAAGACCGGAGGGTTAGGACTTCGATGGGAAGATAGGACTTCAATGAGAAACCAAGGTGGCAAGGGAGCCCCTTCTGGTGATTCAGACAGGTCGTGACCTGTTTGGGCCGCCGCGGGAGCGGACTGCCGGGCAGGATGGACCTATGGTCTGACCCGGCGGAGGCACTGCTTATGTTCTTATGTTCTTATGTTCCTAGACAGAACTTATATGTTGTGATTTAGGCGATCTAAAAACAATTATAAGTGCCCAGAAGGTATCCAAAGTGACCAGATAACAACTGCAAGGATAAAGTACAGACCCCCACACACTCCCCCAGTGATCACTGACCCCCCTCCCCACCACCATAAAAATTGGAATAAAAAAGTACATACCTGTCTCCAGAGCATCAGCACCTAGCACAGGAAAGCCTAGTAGACCTGCACAGAGGTGTCTTATGTAGTATGGGGGGTAGGCTAGTGAACCATAGAGAAGAGGACCAAGGCCCATAAGCCACTCTAACCACTGCATTCATGGTGAAACATGTGCACCCACCAAAACCCCCCAAACTCTACAGTACTGCCATATAGGTGCCACCTGCAGCCATAAGGGCTATTGTGGTGGTAGACAGGTGGGTATAGTAGGTTTTGGGGTGTTTGGGGGGCTCACAATGACCTATGTTGTGGTGAGATGTTTATGTGGCACCCTTTTTGTGAAATTCACAGCAGTGCCGTGTAAGGTGCCTCACTACTGTGTTGCCATGTCTGAGCGTCCAATCCATCACTTTGTGGTCCCTCCCACGTCCAAAAGGGCTTTTTCTAGGCGTATTAGCCTTGGACAATTCTTTTGACTAGAATGGGAGCATAAAGATAGACAACTTAGCATTCTGGATGATCAAATGACTGAACGTAGAAGTAGACAATTCTCGAAAAAAAAAAAAAAATTTGGACGTATTGTTCGAGAATGGACTTTGGACGTTTCTGACTTTGGGCGACTAGCAACTTAAACTCAAAACAGACTTAGACGGGTTTTTTTTATTATACCGCTCTAAATGTATAGCCCTTGAAGAAGACTAGGTTGTTTAACTTGTTATACCAAACTTTTCAAACCACCTCCTTTATATCCACTATAATAAAACCCTTAGCGCACATGCGCACTTCAATCTTCGTGTGCCGTGCTCTGTGCTTCCATGCCACTCATGCGCAGTGCCTGCCTCAGCTGATTTCCTGCCCGATCTCCGATGCCGGATGACTTTCTGCCTTCTGCCTACACTGCCACTGCCGGGACACCTCTTCTTCTCATCCCCGGACCAGCAGGGGCAGCAGCCACAGTTTCATCAAGCGGGGCATTTGCTAGGCCGGCCCACTTCAATAATGTGAGGCGGGCCAGCCTAGCAAAAGCCCCGAGGCTGCCCGGGCTAGCAGATGCTGGACAGGGGGAACAGGGAAGGGAGAAGGGATACTACTAGACAGGGGAGAGGTAAAAGGGAAAAGGGCTACTGCTGGACAGGGGGAGCAGGGAAGGGGTGCTGCTGGACGGGGGGAGGTAAAAGTAAGGGAAAAGGGCTACTGCTGGACAGGGAGAGCAGGGAAGGGGAGCTGCTGGACAAGGGGAGGTAAAAGGAAGGGAGAAAGGCTACTGCTGGACAAGGGGAGCAGAGAAGGGGTGCTGCTGGACAGGGGGGGAGAGAAACAGAAAGAAAGAAAGACAGACAGGGGGCCAGGGAAAGAGACAGAAAGAAAAAAAAGGGGGCAGGGAGAGAGAAAGAAAGACAGACATACAGAAAGAAATGCCTAAGTCTACACATCTATTCTAGCACCCGTTAATAATACAGGGGCATGGTTACTAACGCATGTTTGCTTGTCATCTTCTTCATTAAATAGCTATGAGCAGGGTGTGTGCACATGAGTCGTTACTGCACATTAACTGTTAATGTGGCAGATAATGTGATGCTGGTGGCATTAACCATCTGTCATTAAACATAGTAAATGACAGTAGATAAAGACCTGAATGGTCCATCCAGTCTGCCCATTAGTTATACTCATTAAAAATACATAATTAAATTAACATTCTCTTTTCTTTGATATTTCTGTGCCATAGACTGTAAAGTCCACCAGGTACTTACTGTCCTAGGTTCTAACTGTTAGAGTTGCCATCCAAGCTCACTCCAGCCTATCCAACCATTCCACTGTTTGCAGGATACTTACCGTAAAGTCTGGCCAGTAACGTCCTCATGTTCCAAGTTAGTGGAGTTCCCATTGATGCCCTCTCCAGCCCATTCTACACCAGATCATCATATATAGGACATAGAATGTGGAAGTCTGTCCAGTACCAGCCTTAGTGCTTTAATTTGTACCTTTCATTTTCTAATTAGAGATCCTCTGTGTTTATCCCATGCTTTTTTCAATTCTGTCACCGTTTTCTTCTCCACCACTTCTCTTGGGAGGGCATTCCAGACATCCAATACCCTCTCTGTGAAAAAGAATTTCCTAACATTACTCTTAAGTCTTCCTCCCTGCAACCTCAATTTATGCCCTCTAGTTTGTTCCATTTTCATTTCTCTGGAAAAGATTTCAAGTATTTAAACATATGTTTCATATCTCCCCTGTCCCTCCTCTCCTCCAGAGTATACATATTTAGGTCTTCTAGTCTCTTCTCGTACTTCTTTTGTTTCAAAACCCTTATCATTTTCATTGCCTTCCTCTGGATCACTTCAAGTCTTTTTATATCCTTTGCCAGATACGGCCTCCAAAGCTGAACACAATATTCCAAGTGTGGCCTCTCCAATGATCAATATAGGAACATCAACAATTCTCTTCTTCTGCCGGTTACTCCTCTTACTATACAGCCTAGCATCCTTCTGGTTTCAGACACCACCTTCACTGTTTAGGTGCCTTTAGATCCTCAGACACAATCACCCCAAGATCCCTCCCTCTGCCTGTGCTTATCAGCTTCTCACCTTCCAGCACATATGGTTCCCTTGGATTTCTACCCCCAAATGCATCATTCTGCATGTCTTCACATTGAATTGTAGTTGCCAGACGTTAGACCATTCTATTAACTTTTGCTGATCCTTTTTTTATGTTTTCCACTCTGTTACAAATCTTAGTATCATCTGCAAAAAGGCTAACCTTACCTTCTAATCCTTTAGCAATGTCGCTCACAAACATATTGAACAGAATCAGTCCCAGCACCGATCCTTGAGGCACTCCACTACTCACATTTCCCTCCAAGCAAATTCCATTAACCACCACTCTCTGGCATCTGTCCATCAACCAGTTTCTAATCCACTTTGGGTCCTAATTTCAACCCAGGGAGTTTATTTAAGAGCCTCCTATAAATGAACCATATCAAACGCTTTTACTGAAACCTAAGTAAATTACATCTAACGCACGTCCTTGATCCATTTCTCTGGTCACCCAGTCAAAGAATTCAAGCAGATTCGTTTGGCATGATTTACCTTTAGTAAACCCATGTTACCCCAGATCTTGTAATCCATTAGATTCTAAGAATTTCACTATTTTTTCCTTCAGCAACATTTCCATCATTTTTCCAACAGCCAAAGTGAGGCTTACTGGCCTGTAGTTTCCCGCTTCATCTCTGTGACCACTTTTGTGAACAGGGACCACATCTGTTCTTCTCCAGTCCTGCGGAACCTCTCCCGTCTTTAAAGATTTATTGAGCAAATCTTTAAAAGGACCTTCCAGAAGCTCTTGGAGCTCTCTCAATATCCTGGGATGGATCCCGTTCAGTCCCATAGCTTTGTCCACCTTCAATTTTTCAAGTTGTTCATAAACACTTTCTTCTTTGAATGGTGCGGTATCCACTCCATTCTTAGGTGTAACTTTGCTAGTCAACCATGGTCCTTCTCCAAGTTTTTCTTCCATGAACATTGAAGTATTTGTTTAGCACATTTGCTTTTTCCTCATCACGCTCCACATAATGGTTCATACCTTCTTTCAGTCTCATAATTCTATTTTTTTGTCTTCCTCCTTTCACTAAAATACCTAATAAAAATATTGTCTCTCTTTTTTTATATTTATAACCATTTACTCTTCCATTTGTGCTTTCGCTAGACATCTCTCTCTTGGCTTCTTTCAGTTTCATTGATATTTCTTTCTGTACTCCTCTTCTTGAGTTTTTTTTATATTTCACGAACACCAACTCATTTGCCTATTTTTTCTGCCACTACGTTGGAGAACCACATCAGTTTCCTTTTTCTCTTATTTTTATTTTCCTCACATAAAGGTCAGTAGCTCTTTCTATTGCACCTTTCAACTTGGACTACTGTTTCTACACTTCTCTTATGTGCTCCCATCCAATCAGCTCTTTCTTCAGGTACTCCCCCATGCTTTTACAGTCCGCGCGTTTAAAATCCAGGACTTTGAGTTTTGTGTGGCCATCCTCCACTTTGACTGTTATATCAAACCAAACCATATGATGACTGCTACTTCTTAGGTGGGCCCCCACTCGGACATTAGTGGGCACCAGATCCAGTATCGCTTCTCTTCTCTTTTCAAAACAATCCCTATCACTTCTTCCTTTCCCCAGGCCCCCTGCATTTCAGTCGCTTGGATATCTGTCTTTACATAGAGAGCTACTACTCCACCTTTTCGACCATCTCTGTCCTTCCTAAAAAGATTATAGCCCGGTATGTTTGCGTCCCATCCATGGGAATCATTGAACCATGTCTCTGTGATAGCAACAATATCCAAGTCTGCCTCTAACATCGGGGCTTGCAGATCCTGATTTTTGTTGTCTAGACTGTGAGCATTTGTGGTCAATGCTTTCTAGTTATTATTCTGTAGCAATCTCATTTTTCTCATAGTTATTAATTTCATCTCATTTGCTGTTGCATTGCTAGGAAGTGAATTGCTAATATTGTTGTTTTCATTGCTATCTTTATTACCATCATATCTTGTCTTTTGCTGGGGGGTGGTCAACAAAAGTAACCTGTGTTATTCTATACAACAAAAGTACCCGCCATACATATGCCCCCCCCTCCCCTCCCCCCCCACACACACACCTTCTAGTTTAAACGCTTAGAAACATAAGTTTACTCAAACAAAATTTTGTCCGTGTAGGCAAATGCTGGAAATACTAACTACTAATACTTATCAAATGAGCTTATAATCTAGTTGACACAAGCAAACTGGTTAAAAAGGTGTGCTAACCTCTAGTAGTAAACACAAATTTTGCAGTTATTGTGTATTAAAATTTGACCATTAACCATCAGTAACTGCAAAACCTTAAGAACATAAGAATTGCTATACTGGGACAGACCGAAGGTCCATCAAGCCCAGTATCCTGTTTCCAGCAGTGGCCCTCCCAGGTCCTAAGTACCTAGTTAGATCCCAAGTAGTAAAACAGATTTTATGCTGCTTATTCTAGGAATAAGCAGGGGATTTCCCCAAACCATCTGAATAATGGCCTATGGACTTTTCTTTTAGGAAATGATCCAAACCTTTTTTAAACCCTGCTAAGCTTACTGATTTCATCACATTCTCCGGCAAAAAAATTTGAGTTTAATTACATATTGAGCGAAGAAATATTTTCTCCGCTTTGTTTTAAATCTATTACTTAGTGGCTTCATCGCATGCCCCCCCTAGTCCTAGTATTTTTGGAAAGAGTAAACAAGCAATTCACATCTACCCTTTCCACTCCACTCAGTATTTATAGACCTCTATCATATCATATCACTCTCCAAGCTGAAGAGCCCCAGCTGCTTTAGCCTTTCCTCATAGGGAAGTTGTTCCATCCCTTTTATTTTTGTCGCCCTTTTCTGTACCTTTTCTATTTCCACTATATCTTTTTTGAGATACAATGACTAGAATTGCACACAGTATTTGAGGTGCGGATGTACCATAGAGCGATACAAGGGCAATAAAATCATACCACCATTTAGTAATTAGACCTCTTAGTATTAGCTATTTTGGATTAAAGGGGATGCACATTTCTTAGTTGCATAACTTGTTTCTTCTCTTTAACCCCCCCCCCTTATAAACCTGTTTAAGCGGCTGCTGCTGCAGTAATCACTCCGATGTCCATAGGGAATTAATGGATGTCCGAATATTTGCTATGTGGAGGTCACTAGCACGGCTTTGCAAAAAGAAGTCCTTTGCTTGGTAGAGCTCTTCATTATTTGAATGCATCAATGCCAGGCCGCATGAGCTCCTAAGCTCTACAGCACCTTGATTTACAGATATTCATAGCAACTTTCATTTACTGAATTTAAAAAAATCAATCAGATAAAAACCTGTGGGCATATCATGATTTATTTTTTTTTGTAATTACTTTTGTAATTTTTTTGTAATGATGTTAATTGCATATCTTTCTTATTACTGCTTTAATAGTCTTAAAAGGCACCTACACCGCCACTTCTAAGAAACAACCACGAGGGAAATATTTTCTCAGCTGAGGATGCCAGAGAAAGAACTGATCAAATAAACTGCACCTTATTCAACTAACTTTAATTTGACAATCATCCACCAATATCCAATAGCAAAACTGTTCCCCTTATTTTTGAAACAGAAATATAAGATTGAATTGACAATCTTATATTTCTGTTTCAAAAATAAGGGGAACAGTTTTGTTATTGGAGAGAAAGAACTGAGCCAAGGCCCTTAATAAAATCTTTAAAAAAAAAAAAAATTAAAAAAACTCACAGCAGCCCCAGACAAGCAGTGAAAAGTCTCATATTTATATCAAAAGGAAAAACCAAGGTGCTCTCAAGACAAGAGCTCACGTACAGCAACATCTCTGGTTAACCTTCCTCTCGGCTTGATCAAATATAACAGAAACTGCAAAGAATCTATTTTTCCCCAGGACTAGGCAACTGTTAGAAACTGTGCCACAACTGAAAAACCCTCTAGCCCTGTTTATTACTGTCGCTATCCTTTTGTAAACTTCTGGAGAACTTTCTTGTGCAGCTAGCTTCAATTCTTATACTATTCAAAAATTATTCCCTTGCTGCATTTTTTGCTGTAATATTTCCAAGATGTTTTTGTGAAAATGTTGGCTAATGGCTGCAGCGTCTGCCCAGCTTCTCCACTAGATGACACCCTAGAGCTTCGTCTACTGTAAAACACCTTTGTGGCTTTGTACGTGTGAGGTGCAGAAACCTGGTGGGATATCGTGCCAGTGGGTAGAAAAGGGCTTTATGTTTCCAGGAGTCAATCAACGACTTCATAAAACTCAGAAGATGCAGCACCACTGTGGATTGATCATGTCATTCTAAAACGAGTGTCTAGTAAATGGAAAGGTTATTACACCCTCGGGCAATCATGCTTCTAACTCTGCCTGCCTCTGCTGGATAAAATAAAGCCAGACCACCTCTGCTTCTCCTATCTTAGAGTATTTATACTGCTGTCAGTATGATAAGCTGGAAATCTCTGGCACTTTTGCACCATGTATTCAACATGTGGGAGAGGTTTCCAGTGCTCCTGAGGACTTACCTCATATACCTCAACTGCCTATATATCGAGCAGATTGCATTAAAAGCCCCTGAAAAGTGTGTGGTATTTCTGCACCAAGTAATTGCTATGATTGTTTGATGCTATTTTTTTAATCCTTCACTGATGACGTAACCAACTCTCACCTGTCCTCTCCATTCTCTGGCCCAGATTAACAGATAAATACTGCAGTCAGAATATACTTGCGTGGTCTGGGGTTAGATGTCACTAATGTTCAGATCTTTCATGTAATCACAATACCTGCTCTAGATGTCTATAGGAAACAGGGAAATAAACTTTTTTTAAAAAAATAATTCATATTCTGCATATCCTACAATTCTATGTGGATTAAAAATGATGTAACTTTTCCCTTCTTTCCTGCCTAGTCATGTTACTCCTTGACCTTAAATGTATTGTATTGACTGTTCCTTAAAATTTTTATACTGTTTTAAATTGTCTGTATTATGTCTAATCTGTCAAAATTATATGTGAAACCACTATCTGTGGCTTTTAGAGTGTACATCGCCTAGATATTTCGATAGGCGATTCATAAAATGCTAATAAACTTGAAACTTGATTACATATTATTCAGCATTTTTCCCTATCAGTCTTGGTGGGCTCCCACTCTATCTAATGTACCTGGAGCAATGGGGATTAAATGACTTGCACAGGGTCACATGGAGCAGTGTGGGATTTGAACCCACAACCGCAGGGTGCTGGGGCTGTAGCTCTAACCACTGCACCACACACTCCCACTACTGGAACCAAAAGAAATATGGTCATTATTCAGACATTGGAATGCATGTGCTTAAGATGATATAGCTACTGAGTGTCCTCTGATTTGTATACACTTCCCTCTCCGTATTCGCAGGGGTTAGAGGTAGAGCCGGCCTGCGAATATGGAAAAACCGCTAATAACATTTGGGCCGGTTCTGCCCTTATTCCCCACTTTCCTCTTCTATTTTTAACCCTCCCTTAAGCCTTACCATAAGAACATAAGAAATGCCTCCGCTGGGTCAGACCTGAGGTCCATCGTGCCCAGCAGTCCGCTCACGCGGCGGCCCAACAGGTCCAGGACCTGTGCAGTAATCCTCCATCTATACCCCTCTATCCCCTTTTCCAGCAGGAAATTGCCCAATCCTTTCTTGAACCCCAGTACCGTACTCACGCTCCTGCCCCGTGCAGATCGCTCACAGGAAATGGCTTGAGAGACTACGGTAGCTCAAGGCAGCCATTTCCTGTGAGCGATCTGCACAGGGCAGGAGCGTGGGAAGATCGCTCCTGCCTGAAAACCCGCTAGACCACCAGGTAAGGCTTAAGGGGGGGCTTACAGGGCTGAAAAATGGAAAAAAAAATTTCTGGTCAAAAATTGCGAATAACCGAAACCGTAGATATGGAATTCGTGAATACAGAGGGGGAAGTATATACAGTATGTTAACAAGGATGTGTCTTTTCATATTAAACTAGGGCTGTCCCAACCATTAGTCAAGACTAGGCAGTAAACTAAGGCAGCAGTTTCTTTGGGGGAAGCACAGAGCAGCTGCATTCAAAGCATAATAGTAGATGCTGAGAGCCAGACAAACTCAAACAACCAGAACCTACTTTAACCTGCATATTTTTATATCTTAATGTGACAATCGTGATTTTTGAGGGCTGCCTTGTAGGAGTGTGTGGTGCAGTGGTTACAGCTGCAGCCTTGGCACCCTGAGGTTATGGGTTTGAATACTGCACTGCTCCTTTTGACCCTGCACAAGTCACCCGGGGCTCCTTTTACGAAGGCACGTTAGGGCCTTAACTCGCGGAATAGCATGCGCGCTAGCTGCTACCGCCTCCTCTTGAGCAGGTGGTAGTTTTTCGGCTAGCCCGTGCTATAGCACGCGCTAATCCAGTGCGTGTGCTAAAAACGCTAGCGTACCTTCGTAAAAGGAGCCCTTAATCCCCATTGCCCAAGGTACATTAGATAGAGTAGGAGCCCACTGGGACAGTTATGGAAAAATGCTTGAGTACCTGAATAATTTTTAATCCACACAGAATTGTAGGATATGCAGCATATAAATTATTTAAAAAAAAAAAAAAAAAAAAATTGGGGTGGGGGAGGGGTGGCAAGGGTCTTGAGGAAAGAGGCTAGAGGCCTGAAAGTTTGAGAGGGGGGGGGGGGGCAGTGTAAGGCTGAAGGGCACCCTGCACTTCTGCAACAAACATATGGCGTTATACATTTTTTTGTGACTGCAGAGCACAAAGAGAAACTGGGATATTGGACCTTGCAGATGTTTTGAAATGGGCTTTGCATGCAATCTGTAGATTTCTCCTGGGGCTGAGCAAAAGACAAAGGCATATTTGCTGACATGTCCATCCAGTTGTTTACCATAGCAGTTTACACATCAGCAAGTAAGCTGGACTAGTCACTTTCAGCGCTCTGCAAGCCAGGATTCATGCATTGGTAGAGCCCTGCAGGAAAACTAATAGCATTTCGCCACAGCCTGAGCTGCTGCCAACTGGGTATTTACTTGGTAGAATAATGGCCTATGGACTGGACTGGGAAAGAGAAGTGAGAGAAGGCTGCTCTTAGGATCCTAATATTACTTTCTGATTTTAGTTTAGTGATTCTATGATGGAGTGGACAATCCTACTTTTGGAAGGGATTTAAATTCAGTTCAGGAAGAAACCTAGAACGTGGGCGTACAGGGAAAAATACCCTATGCATACACAAAGCTCATTCTGCCACCACTGCGGTGATAACGGAGTAGGGTCCGAGAAACAGGTGGATCAGGACTCCGTCCTGCACATAGAATTCAAGCAGTTTAGAGAGAGGCTTACCTAGCCACGATTGGTCCTATTTGGAAAGGGAGATGTTTGGAACCTTGGCAGCTCTGCTTGGATGTCAGACAAGAGAGAGTCAAAGCCTGATCTCGGGCCCTCGGGAAATGAAAATAAGAAAAATATTCTGTATAGCAGTGGTTCCCAAACCTGTCCTGGGGGATCCCCAGCCAGTCAGGTTTTCAGGGTATCCACAATGAATATTCATGAAAGACATTAGCATGCAGTAAAGGCAACGTAAGCAATCTCTCTCATGAATATTCATTCTGGATATTCTAAAATCCTGACTGGCTAGGGAGCCCCCAGGACAGGTTTGGGAACCACTGCTGTATAGCTGTAGAGTTCATGAGAGATCCCGGATCTCAAAGAATTGGTTAAATGATGTAATCTAATAATTTTAATAGTAACTTCATTGAGGGTTGAAATTGGCCAGCAGGAATTTTTAGTCAATTTAAAACCGTTGACACAGAGCCCATTATAATTATTTGGGTAAGTGACATCCCTGTGCCTATAGAATGATTTAGTTAACTCATTGATTGAGTTTTAAGTACACAGCCAGAAGTCAAATCAGGCTAGTTTTTCCAATAACTCAGAGACACAACCACAAGTAGGCCTGGACCCATCTAATTTTGGCTCAGGCTTACCTAACAGTGGTGCACCATTGGTGTAGCTGGCAGAGATCAACAAGCACAAGTTCCATCAGATGAAAACATCTTCAGCCCACTTAACCCCTTGAAGTGTCAAAATATCAGGGCATTGATACGACGAGTGAGGTGATTAAATATGCGGGCGATACAAAGTTATTCAGAGTAGTGAAGACACAGGGGAATTGCGAAGATCTGCAACGTGACATAATCAGGCTTGAGGAATGGGCATCAACATGGCAGATGAGGTTTAACGTGGATAAGTGTAAAGTGATGCATGTAGGTAACAAAAATCTCATGCACAAATACAGGATGTCTGGGGCAGTACTTAGAGAGACCTCCCAGGAAAGAGACTTGGGAGTTATGATCGAAAAGTCGATGAAGCCGTCCAAGCAATGTGCGGCGGTGGCAAAAAGGGCGAACAGAATGCTAGGAATGATAAAGAAGGGGATCACGAACAGATCGGAGAAGGTTATCATGCCGCTGTATCGGGCCTCACCTGGAGTACTGCGTCCAGCACTAGTCGCCGTACATGAAGAAGGACATGATGCTACTTGAAAGGGTCCAGAGAAGGGCGAGTAAGATGGTTAAGGGGCTGGAGGAGTTGCCGTATAGTGAAAGATTAGAGAAACTGGGCCTTTTCTCCCTCAAACAGAGGAGATTGACAGGGGACATGATCGAAACATTCAAGGTACTGAAGGGAATAGATTTAGTAGATAAGGACAGGTTTTTCACCCTCTCCAAGGTAGGGAGAACGAGAGGGCACTCTCTAAAATTGAAAGGGGATAGATTCCGTACGAATGTTAGAAAGTTCTTCTTCACTCAGAGAGTGGTAGAAAACTGGAACGCTCTTCCAGAGTCTGTCGTAGGGGAAAACACTCTCCAGGGATTCAAGACAAAGTTAGACAAGTTCCTGCTGAATCAGAACGTACGCAGGTAGGGCTAGTCTCAGTTAGGGCTCTGGTCTTTGTCCTAAGGGCTGCCGCGTGAGCGGACTGCTGGACACGATGGACCACTGGTCTGACCCAACAGCGGCAATTCTTATGTTCTTATGCTCAGTTCTCGCATAGGGCTCAGGACGTTTTCTGCTGGTAGAGCATGGGGATCCCCCCTCCCCCAGCTAATGTATTCAGGTTTTAAGCTTGATAGGTGGGTAGGGGGAGCAGAGGTGGTGGGAAGCAGAGAGGAAATGCATCTTGCCATCCCTTCCTATCCATTGGCTATGCCACTGACCTTTAAACTGCTATATTTGAGCATTTCATTTGGTGCCTTGTTGTTGGAATAAGCTCTTCTAGGCTTTCAAGTAAGAACTGTTATCTGGAGACATTTCTTGATTTCCTGTGTTGTTATAGGAGTACCTTAATGGTGCTTGATGATCTTTGAATACACTCTCCACAAAGATTCATTTTACTTGTTTTTTGTTGGATGTGATATTTTTATAGAGGTCCAGGAAGTACTCATTCTAGATTGTCCCAAAAGAAATTGTTATCTATGGCCTCTTCAGCTTCAAATAGCTTTTTATTCATGTATTCAGTGTAGTTATATATATATATTTTTTTTTTACAGAAACCAGATTGTGAAGTCTTTATCACATGCTGCTGTTCTAAAAATTAATAATTAATGCATGATATCCCATTGGCGTAACTCATTGTTGTTGAATTTAAATAAGATTTTGTACATAGCAAACTACATATGAACATCTACAGCTTGCACAGGCCAAAATCTGTGAAAAGAAAAGCTGAGAAGGAAGCTCCAGCTAGGTACAAATTGCCTGGATGTGATATGTAAACTACTTCAGAAGTACTGCGGAAAATATATCAAGAACCTAATAAATATAAAAATGCAAGAACACACTGCCCACTCCACCCAAAAAAAAAAAAAAGTATATCCAAATTGGTTTACAAAAAGTATTACATAATTAAAACATCCACATAGGTCCAATAGAAGAAAAAACTGCATAACCGCCTAGAAGTCATTTGACTATGGCGATATAGAAGAATAAAGTTATTATTATTATTATTAAATAGAAATTCACCTCTCATGCCCTCTCAGTTGTGCAAGGATGCCAGCTGAAAAAAGCTATGTCCTCATGCAGTACAAATCAAAATAGTCCAGGCCTTTACATTAGAAATCTAGATAATCAAACATTTACAATCTCTCTCCCCTCCTTCATAAACCCAGTCAATTCAATTTTCTACCTCCCCTCCATCACATCCTCAGTCAATTCAATTATTCAGGCCTGAAAGATTCGCTGAAACAGCCATCTTTTCAGAAGTTTATGAAACTTCATCAAATCACAGGCTAATCTCATTTTCCCAGGAAGCTGATTCCAAAACACTGGAGCCTGACATCAAAGACTGATTTTCAAGTCCTTTTACTTTTAACTAACATCCCTGAAGGAACCTCCAGCAAAGCTTCTTCTTGAGATCTCTAAGGCCTCAAGGGCACATAAGACCTTTCAGAAGAATTGCTTTTCTCACTGGCAATTAATGTCACTGGCTCAATTACCATGCAATTCTTGAGTTTCCAGAACCACTGAGCAGCTGGCTCATTTTTCCCATTTGCTTCTTCTAGAAATGTTTTTTTTTTCTTTTCTCTCCCAAGAGATTCTATTCTCGGAAACCTGTTCCCTGTCTGGTATTTTGCTCCTGAGACTTTACAAGTGGAATAGCATAAGCAGGTATAGAATGAGGAGCCTTCATCAACACATGGTTTAGATCAGTGGTTCCCAACCCTGTCCTGGAGGGCCCCCAGCCAGTCGGGCTTTCAAGATATCCCTAATGAATATGCACGAGAGAGATTTGCATACCTGTCACTTCCATTATATGCAAATCTCTCTCGTGCATATTCATTAGGGAAATCTTGAAAACCCAACTGGCTGGTGGGGGGCGGTCCCCCAGGACAGGGTTGGGAACCACTGGTTTAGACCAACCATGGTTTAAAGCAGTATCTCTCAAACTTTTTGGGCATCAGCACACTAAACGGAGCAAATGTGTTTCCGCAGTACAATAAGGGCTCCTTTTACGAAGCTGCGTTAGGGCATTTACGCGTGGAATAGCGCGTGCTACAGTGCCGCACACACTATTACACCAGTTAATGGGAAAACAAATTGTCGGTCATGTCTCGATCATTAATCCAAAAAACTCCTGGTTTTTTTTTTTAAATTTTAGTTAAGTGAATTAAATTGAAAAGCACTTATCTTGACTAAAGCGTCAAGGACGCCACTGCATCGATTAAATTTTGAGTTTAATTCACTTAACCAAAATTTTTTTTAAAACCCCGGAGTTTTTGGACTAATGATCGAAACATGACCAACTGCTTGTTTTCCCATTAACTGGTGTAGTAGTGTAAAAAAGGTCTCTGAGGTCCTTTTCTCCTATCAACATTGTGCTATTCAAGGGGTCTAAATTGTCACAGATTCGGTTGTTTGCACTGCTATTGGTGAGTTTTCACCATTCTGTCAGTCCCCAAACCCTGGCTGAACCATGCCCTCCTGGGTGAGCTACTCGAGCCTAGGCCTCTTAATGTGACCCATGACCCCATTAGGGAGTATGCTTAAGGGAGACAGATATCTTCTTATAGACTCCATCATAATATTTCAATTTTATTTACCTACAATCCTTTTTCTGGCCCTCAAGCTGCTCTAGTTAGATCTTATGCTTCTCTCATTGCTCATATGTGGTACTGCCAGGGAGAAAATTGGTTCTGGCTCTTGCATGTCAGCATCTCCTCCCTGCACATGTTAAGTCCCCTCCAGATTTCTTTCTCTCTCACTTTCTTGTGCACTTACATTCAAAGAATAAGACTCTTGACTTTACTCACTGATTTCACAGTTTTACACTTTGAACCCAACTTCAGGCACGTTCGTGAGACATACCAAACCTGTCAGGGCCCCTTTAAATAAAAACAGAGAAAGAAAACCAAGATTGCCATGGATTGTGCCTAATGAAGCCAGCTGTGAGGGAAATTGGACAGCTTTGCTTGGAATACCAATGCAATGCTTTACTTATTGATGTGCAAGCAGATGCAGCCTGTTCTTATTTTTGTTTGATTTCTGAAAGAGAAATTCTTATGGGATTTGGTGTCAGAAAAGACATTCTGGCATGTGAAAAAAAAGATCCAAGCAAAAAAGCAAAGACTTCTCCACTCTCTAAGCGTAGCCCCCTTTTTTGTCCAAGGCTTTCCCTGAAAACAGGCAAGAGGCCACCTTCAAGTACTACTCAGCAGTGCTCCAGGGAAACTCTTTCAAAACTATCTCTTCCTTTCACAAAAGCATTGTAACACAGTCATAGATTGTTCGAGTATCTTGGAGGTCATGTGACACCGTGTAATGGAGCAGTAGCTGTTAGGCACTGCTCCTCCGAGCAGTGGCGTACCTAGCATATGTAACACCCAGGGCCCATCATTTTTTGCCCCCCACCCCACCCCATCTGTACGAAAAATATGATTTTTAGTAACAAGCCACACGTCACACATGAGTACCTAGGAAAAGGTAGCATCTTACATATTGCAGTGAGCAGTACATCAGTACACCCATTGTAAAACTAAACAAGCCAGACTAGTACAGATCAATCCTACACCGTCAATCCTAACAGAAAACCATATCTTTCAAACACACAGAACACAGAAAACATGTTCGCCTAGTATGGAATATGTCATCACAAACTAACCCCTTCCCCTTTTACAAAACTGTAGTGTGGATTTTAGCCACGGTGATAACAGCTCTGACGCTCATAGAATTCTGAGCATCAGAGCTGTTACCACCATGGCTGGCGCTAAAAAATGCTCCACAGTTTTGTAAAAGGGGGGATAAAATAGAAATACATAGACAAAGCTGGACTCTGCATAAAATGCAACACCACAGAAACAGTGACACATGTCTCCTAAAGCAATAAAAAAATAGAAAATTTTTGTTCTACCTTTATTTTCTCTGGTTTCTGCTTTCCTCATCTTCTTGTTACTGTCTTCCTTCCATCTACTGTCTGCCATCTCTCTGCCCCTCCCTATATGGCATCTTCTCTCCTTCTATGCCCCTTCCAGAAACTGTATGTCTCCTCCTTCCATCTCTCCTTTCACCCCCATTGGTCTGGCATCTCTCTCCTCTCCTTCCCTCTCCCACACCTCTCTTCTGCAATCCCTTTTTTCCCTCATTTTCCTTTTCAATTTATTTTCTGCATCCATCTAGATTACGTTCAATGCTCCAGCTGCTGTAAGAAGGTAATTTAGACTCGCGGCCACAGGGCAGGGAGGTTTGTCGGACCGGGCCTATTGGGCGGGCAGGCGGGCGGTGGGGGGGGGAAGCACCACAAAGGTAAGGGAACCTGGCCGGCTGTGCACCCCCCCTAAGGCTGCACCCGGGGCAATCCTTCCCCCCCGCCCTCCCCTTGGTACACCACTGCCTCCAAGCCCTCTGCTATTACCTATTAATTGTCAACTCCCTCAATCGTAGTGGACTTTGCTTTGTCTGTCACAGCTGCCAGCATCGCAATGATTGTGAAATCTGTGAAGAATTTGCACGGAGGGTCTTGGTGGATTGCCTTTGATGCAGGAAGTTTTTCACCCCTGACGCAGAGCAAGAGCGAAACAGAGATGTCCCCGTCGGGTGGGCTGTTTACCCACGAGGCCTGGGTAGTGAGGCTTGGGAGTAAGCCTGATTGGAGACAGCTGGGACTTCGTGGACAGCTAAGTTTTTCTTTTTTCATTGCTCAAGTTGCAATATTTCTGACTGTGCCTCTGGACTGCAATTTTTTTTCACACAATGTTTGTATGTGAGATTTTGGCGTGCTGGATGTGAGGTGTTTTTTGGGGGGCTGCTATTGTGCCTCATTTTTTCACCACTGTTTTTGATATAGTGAAGACATATAGTGGAGTTTTTTTTAGCCATATGAAGCTTATCTAAGGCTTTTTCTCCACTTTTTTTCTGTGTCTTCTTTTTTTCAGACTGTGGGTGGCCTTGCAGTGTCCCATAAGACCCTTGAATGTTCAATTTAGGGTGCATTTTGAGGTAAATGGTGATTGTTTGTGTTCCTATCCTTAGTTTGAAATACCCTTGGTGGCTCATCTTTATACTAACTACCACTAAATTAGCACAAAAGGAAAAGGAGAAGGCCCGGGAAACTGAATCTAAAATGGTGGAGTCCATGATGCCCTGCAAGTCCTTGGTCAGCTCCCTATGCAGATGCAAATTAAGCACGTTGTTAAGGGTGCTTTTTTTCAGTTGAGATTATTGTCGAGGGTAAAATCTATGATGTCTATATCAGATTTTCAGACTGTGGCTCAGTGTATGGTGATGTCCAAGCTCGATTTTTGTAACTCTTTGATGGTGGGTATTGCAAATTTTAAAATTAAAGCACTGCAAGTAGTGCAGAATGTGTAGCGTGAATGATTACAGGTGTAGCTTGGAATGATCATATTACACCAACGCTGAAAAGTCTGCATTGGTTACCAGTTCATTTAAGGAATGAGTACAAAATCTTGACGATTGTAGGTCAAGTGGTACCTAAATGAGCTAATCAAAAACCTTATAAACCCTCCCCCTAAACCCATCACTCATGCGAGTCTTCAATTCGTGTAAGCTCACTCTATCTATCAACTCTGTAAGCTCCCTGCGAATGCCCAGGCCAACTCTTTTTGTAAACTGCCTAGAACTGAAAGGTATTGGCGGGATAGAAAACACTAATGTAATGTAATGTAATAATATATACCTCCCAGAAACTTGAGGTCACAATCCACTATGAGGTTATCGATTGAAGTGCTATGTAAGACTCATTATACAAAAACGCAAACAACAGCAACTTTTGTTGTGAGTCCACATTTATGGAATGCATTACAGGGTCTTTGAGATTGTGCAGAAAGAAATTGTCTGTTTGAAAGCAGTTGAAAACTTACAGTATTTATTTGTTAAAGCTTTTTATTAGTTTTGATGATGAATGTACTGTGCAAACTTTTTATTAGCATTATGCTAGTTTTTATTGAGATTTTGGAATAACAGGACAGGATGTTTAGTTTTATAATATGTCGGAGTATATTTTGATAATTTATATTTTTATTGTAACCCGCTTAGGCATTAAGCGTGGAAGAAATTTTAAAAATAAATAAATTAAATAAATGAAGTCTCAGCAGCCATTTTGAAAAAGCACTGATGGCAGGTCAAGGGGCAGCAGCGGGCAGGAAAGAGTGGGGATCTTTCACGCCCCCGAACACTAGACCATCAGGGTGTAGACACCGCAGGATTGCAGTGGTATCAGTTTTCATTCCCACGGCACAATCACGGAATGGTCTACCATCACCATGGCAATACTAGGTAATTTTAAAATTTTCATCATTACCGCAGTGTTACCACAGTAATGGTTACCATGCCACTCTCTACTTCTTCCAGTTCCAAGATCAACAAAAACAACCCACTAAAAGAACCTACAATGTAATTTTACGCAGATTGCATTTTGATGGAAAACAGTACATTCTCAGTATAGCTGTTCTCAATTTGTGCCACTTTCTAAGGATATCCAGTGCACTGTGACAGATTCCCATATGTCTGGTGCTATATATACTGCCATCCCTAGATCAAGGGTGGGCAATCACAGTCCTTGAGGACCACAGTCCAGTTGGGTTTTCAAGATTTCCACAATAAATATGCATGAGATCAATTTGCATTCAATGGAAGCAGTACATACAAATTGATCTCATGCATATTCGTTATGGAAATCTTGAAAACCCAACTGAGCTATGACCCTCAAGATCTTGGATTGTGCACCTCTGTCCTAGATTGTATTCTGATGTTTATTATTTCAGCTTTTCACCCATTCCATTGTTTGTTTAAAGGGTGTAATATTCAGGACATTTTTTTTATACTATACATATTCATGGTAGTCAGACTCCTTCAAGTTTTATCACATCTACAGCAATCATTTAGGAAATTAATCTTTGTAGTAGCATTAGCAATGAAATGACTGATATCTAGGTTTGCATTCATGCTTGTGCAATTGTCGGTTGTTTTTAAGGTTTTGAAAAAATGGGGGTTGTTTGAGCCCCTGAATCATGCTAGCTACAGATAGAGAGGCTAGACTATGACTTGCAAAGGCTTTTAAAATGTGATTTTTATTTCTGCTTTTCTCTTTAATCATTGATTCCATGTCTGACATTTATACAAGCAGATGCCATGTTGAATAGTCATGCAGCAGCTTCTTCTGGTTAAATTATTTATTTGGTACCTGCATCACTTCAATATCATGGCCTTCTCCAACAGACAGTATTCCATTCAGGTACCCAAGCTCCTCTAATGTGTATCCCTAGACCAGTGGTTCCCAACCCTGTCCTGGAGGAACACCAGGCCAATCGGGTTTTCAGGCTAGCCCTAATGAATATGCATGAAGCAAATTTGCATGCCTATCACTTCCATCATATGCAAATCTCTCTCATGCATATTCATTAGGGCTAGCCTGAAAACCCGATTGGCCTGGTGGTCCTCCAGGACAGGGTTGGGAATCACTGCCTTAGACTACAGTCGACCCCCAAAATTTGCGGAGGTTATGTTCCTAGCAAATTAATTACCTTGCATTAAATCTTAGCTGCCAAATTTCAGACCATTCCTCAAGATTTGCTATGTCCTTCCTCATGTTATCCACACAATCAGAGGTGTCTACTCCATTTCAAATTTTGGTATCATCCGCTAAGAGGCAAATCTTACCTGACATCCCTTCAGCAATATCACTTACGAAAATTTTAAAAAGAACAGGCACAAGAACTGAACCCTGCAACACATCACTGATAACATCCCTTTCCTCAGAGTGAACCCCATTGACCACTACCCTCTGTTGCCTTCCACTCAACCAGTTCCTAACCCTCAGTCTGTCACTTTGGGGCCCATATTGAGGGCACTAAGTTTATTTATTAGACGTCTGCAGTGTGAAATGGACTTCCTTATCTGGTGGATGTTCTTTGGGAGGGGGAATTCCGGCAGGAGGGACTGGGCATCCTTCCTGCTGATGTTCTTTGCAGAGGGTAGGGAGGTTCTGGGGGTTCTGGCAGAAGGGATTGGGCATCCCTCATGCTGATGTTCTTTGTGAGGGGGCTTGTTCCAGCAGAAGGGACTGAGCATCCATCCTACCGATGTTCTTTGAGAGGGGGAGGTCTGACAGGAGGGACTGGGCATCCCTCCTGCTGGGGGATGTCTTGGGGGCTGGCAGCAGGAGGAATTGGGCACTCCTCCTGCCACGGACATTTGGGGGTGGGGTGGCAGCTTCGAGGTTCCGGCAGAAGGGACTGGGCATCCCTCCTGCTGGTATGATTCACGAGGGTGCAGGGGGGATGGGTCCCTGCCACAGCTGCTAAATTGATCTTGGCAGAGAGATTCCCTTGCAGGCCTATATTTTAGGTACCTATCACGGCCCTAGGGAGATACCTAGGGCTGCCTAAGTCTGCT
The DNA here is from genome assembly GCF_902459505.1 of Geotrypetes seraphini. Taxonomy (NCBI): domain Eukaryota; kingdom Metazoa; phylum Chordata; class Amphibia; order Gymnophiona; family Dermophiidae; genus Geotrypetes; species Geotrypetes seraphini. The sequence goes on from NC_047086.1 coordinate 53,826,541, forward strand.
TCAAGGCGAAACCACACCCATGCCTGGATAGACAGCAGTAGGAAGCCTACTGCGGCCTAAAATCATGACACCTTTTATAGAATTTGCCCCTTAATATCCAGATGCCCTTCAACACAGATATTCAATTCCAGGAGCCACATGGGCTGAATATTAGGGCGCTAAGATTCTTGGAAAATCCACTCCTTTTAGGCATGTACCATTTGATTGATCTACAATGGGTGCATCTTTTGGTCCCTGTTTAAAATTGATATAAAATAATATCTATGTTATGCTGGACTGACATTTGAAGCTGTGCAAACAGGGCATTTGTGTTGTAAGAATCATCCATAAAGCAAGCGATTTAAAGTGGGAGAAAAATGAATGAACAAGTTTCAGTAGCTTCAGCCAAAGCAATCACTATTAATGGGATGTATTTTTAGCAGATGATCACATCTCCAGTCTGCAGCAGGAGTAATATTAACCGTGGAGCAGTATTTTAACCGTGGAGCAGTATTTTAGCGAGAGCGCCTTTGCGAAGGAAGCCTGTGAAGGAGCCCAGGCAGCCCAGCAGCAAATCTAACCCAACTTCTAACTTCTAACCTCAATAACTTCTAACCTAATAAAAAAAAAAAAAAAAATTTCTATTCTCCTCTAATCACTCTTTCTCTCTCTCTACTTTTTCAGATAACTGCACGTCAGGCACCGCTCCCAAATCACCGACGCTACAGGAATGGAGGCTACAGGAACCCAGGGGAGCTACCCAGTTTTCTGCATCGAGTGCCATATGTATGACTACCTCCCCTCCGGGAGGCAGGTATACATTTGCAATCGATGTCAGGAACTGGATAGCCTGAAGAAGGAGGTCGGGAGACTGCAGGTTCGAGTACAAGAACTGGAGGGACTGTGCACCCTGGAAGAACAGTGTTGGACAACCGTGGACACCGTCAGAGAGAGCCACATCGCAGAACAAGTTAGGGAGCTCGAGAAATTCATTGAGGAGGCCTGCAAGATGGTAGAGGCACAAGACCACCAACACACCAGGAGGGAACCGGCAGTTGGACGACAGGAATCACCAGACACCATGGAACTAGGACCTTGCGGAGGACCTGGGCAGGCAGAGGAGGAGGAGATCCATCAGAGCCAGGAGAAAGGACTAGCGAACTGCGCAGATGACACAGACCTGAGACCAGGGGCGGAGACACAGCAGAGCCCAGAGGACGGACAAACGGACTACACACATGACACAGATCTGAGACCAGAGAGACAGTTGAAGAAGGGGAGATCGGCTATCGTGGTCGGGGACTCAATCCTGAGAGGAGTAGACAGTCATATAGCCGGAGGGAGAGAGGACAGACTGGTAACATGTCTCCCGGGGGCAAGAACAAAAGACATCATCAGCAATATCGAGAGGATCCTGGAGGGAACCGAGACGGAGGAGACAGCAGTAGTGATCCACATCGGAACCAACGACATCAGCAGGAGAAACTTCAACAGGACTACACTAACTGACCAGTTCAGGACCCTGGGGAGGAAACTGAGACTAAGGACAAGGAAGATAGCCTTCTCAGAGATCCTGCCAGTACCGAGAGCGGACACAAAGAGACAGAGCGAACTACAATCAATTAACTTTTGGCTGAGGAGATGGTGCGAGGAGGAGGGCTTCCACTTTGTTAGGAACTGGACTACCTTCTTGGGGAAGAACAAGCTCTACAGAAAAGATGGACTGCACCTTAGCACAGCTGGGACGAGGATGCTGGCACGCAACGTCCAGAACGTCATAGACTTGGCTTTAAACTGAGAAGAAGGGGAAAGCCGATAGTCGACCTGACCTCGACACATCGGACATCAGTACCTGACAAAGGTACTGAACTGGGACAGTGTAAAAGAGGACTCGGGTCTGAGGGTGTATGGGATGAAAAAGGACCTAAAGACGCATTGCAGGGATCAAGGGCACAAATGGACCAGGTAAGCGGCACCAACACAGAACAACAGGAAACAGAGGGGCAAAGTCATTGTGAAAAAGAGCCCAGGACGGAGTGGGAACTAGGAGAGCAGGAGGCGCAGGGGAAACAGGCAGAGGACGTCACACACACACAACAGGAGGAGGACGAAGCTCAGGAGCTGGCAAACCATGAGGGAAACTACAGGAATACCAAAGCACAAGGGAAACAAAAAGAGAGGACTAAAAACTGGGTCTTAAACTGCCTATACACAAATGCTAGGAGCCTGAGGGCCAAAATGGGAGAACTGGAAATCACAGCCAGCAATAAGGACCTAGACATAATTGGAGTCACAGAAACGTGGTGGACCGAGGACAATCAATGGGATGTGGCCATACCAGGGTACAAACTATACAGGAAAGACAGGACACATAAAAAGGGTGGAGGAATAGCGCTGTACATAAAAGACTCCATACCATCAGCCAGGACGGAAACAACAGTACGGGCGGATGGCCTGGAATCACTATGGGTTAAGCTACAGGGAGGAGCAGGAGCAGACATTAAACTGGGTCTGTACTACCGCCCACCTGGACAACCGGAAGAAATCGACCAGGAGATGGAGGCTGAACTGAAGCAGGTATGCAGAAGCGGAAATGTGGTGGTGATGGGGGACTTCAACCATCCTGGGATAGACTGGAGTATTGGGCACTCAAACTGCGCAAAAGAGACAAAATTCATAGAAGTCACGAGGGACTGTTTCATGGAGCAGCTGGTCATGGAACCAACAAGGGGCGATGCCACTCTTGACCTAATCTTCAACGGACTAGGGGGGACAGCAAAGGAGGTGGCGGTATTACCCCCACTAGGTAACAGCGATCACAACATGATCCAGTGCAGGCTTGAAATTGGATCATCAAAGGGGAAAAGAACCACAACGACGGCACTCAACTTCAAAAAAGGAAATTATGATGCCATGAGAAAAATGGTGGGAAAGAAGCTCAAAGGCAACATAGGGAAGAAGGAATCCGTAGAAAAAGCCTGGACCTTATTCAAGGAGACTGTGCACGAAGCACAAAGCATATGCATCCCCAAGTTTAGAAAAGGGTGCAAAAAAAATAGAACAAAAAACCCAATGTGGATAACAAGTGCAGTGAAGAAGGCGATAAGCGACAAGAAAGCATCGTTCAGAAAATGGAAAAAAGACCAAACAGAGGAGAACCAAAAAGGGCACAAAGAACACCAGAAAGAGTGTCACCGAGTGATTAGAAAAGCAAAAAGAGAATACGAAGAGAGACTGGCAAAGGAAGCAACAAACTTCAAGTCGTTCTTCAGATACGTCAAGGGGAAGCAACCGGCGAGAGAAGAAGTGGGACCATTGGACGATGGAGACAGAAAGGGAGTTGTAAAAGAAGAGAAAGAGATAGCTGACAGGTTAAATGAGTTCTTCACATCAGTCTTCACGATGGAGAATATAACCACCATACCAGAACCCGAGGAGATCGTAATAGGAGAACAAGACGATAAGCTGGTCGATTTAGAGGTAAGCCAAGAAGATGTACTCAAACAGATTGACAGACTAAAGAGCGACAAATCGCCGGGTCCAGATGGCATTCACCCAAGGGTACTCAAGGAACTAAAAGACGTAATAGCGGAGCCACTTCGACAGATATGCAACCTATCCTTAAAAACCGGAGAGATCCCGGAGGATTGGAAAATAGCAAATGTCACGCCCATCTTCAAGAAGGGCGCAAGGGGGGACCCAGGAAACTACAGGCCGGTGAGCCTGACCTCAGTCCCGGGAAAGATGATGGAGGCACTGATTAAAGACAGCATCTGTGAACACATCGAAAAAAATGGGCAGCTAAAACCGAGTCAACATGGCTTCTGTAAGGGTAGGTCATGCCTCACAAACTTATTGTACTTCTTTGAGGGAGTGAACAGCCAGGTGGATAAAGGGGAATCTATAGACATCATTTACCTTGACTTCCAAAAAGCCTTCGACAAGGTGCCACACGAGAGACTGCTTAAAAAGATATGGAACCACGGGGTACAAGGGGAGGTCCACCGATGGATCAAAAACTGGCTGGCAAACAGGAAGCAGAGGGTTGGCGTAAAGGGCCACTACTCAGACTGGAAAGGGGTCACGAGCGGAGTTCCGCAAGGGTCGGTGCTGGGACCGCTCTTGTTCAATATCTACATAAATGATCTAGAGGCGGGAACTAAGTGTGAAGTCATTAAATTTGCAGATGACACCAAACTATACAGCAGGGCTCAAACCAAGGAAGACTGCGAGGATCTCCAAAAGGATCTAACGCAGCTGGAAAAGTGGGCCGAAAAGTGGCAGATGAGCTTCAACGTGGGGAAATGCAAGGTCATGCACGTGGGGAAAAAGAACCCGATGTTCACATACAAAATGGGGGGAACACCACTAGGGGTTAGTAACCTGGAGAGAGACCTGGGAGTGATGGTAGACGCAACACTGAAGGCATCGGCGCAATGCGCCACAGCCTCTAGGAAAGCAAACAGAATGCTGGGTATCATTAAGAAGGGTATTACGACCAGGACGAAGGAAGTCATCATGCCGCTGTATCGTGCAATGGTACGGCCGCATCTGGAGTACTGTGTCCAGTACTGGTCGCCGTACCTCAAGAAAGACATGGCGGTACTTGAGGGAGTACAAAGAAGAGCAACCAAACTGGTAAAGGGAATGGAAAATCTCCCATATACCGACAGATTGAAGCAGTTGGGACTTTTCTCCCTGGAGAAGCGAAGACTTAGAGGAGACATGATAGAAACCTTCAAGATCCTGAAGGGCATAGAAAAAATAGACAGGGGCAGATTTTTCAAATTAAGGGGCGCCACAAGTACAAGGGGGCACTCGGAGAAATTGAAAGGGGACAGGTTTAGAACAAACGCTAGGAAGTTCTTTTTCACTCAGAGGGTGGTGGATACATGGAACGCGCTTCCAGAGGCTGTTGTAGACAAGAAAACATTAAATGGTTTCAAAGAAGGTTTGGATAGATTCCTGGAAGAAAAAGGGATTGGGGGGTATAGATAGGTATAGACCATTGCTCAGGCAATGGGCCTGATGGGCCGCCGCGGGTGCGGACCGCTGAGCAGGATGGACCTATGGTCTGCCTCAGCGGAGGCAACTTCTTATGTTCTTAAATCAGAATTGAGAATCATGATGAGAAAGTTCAGATAGGACTGGCAGCCCCTCCCATCCCCCCCCCCCCCCAAAAAAAAAGGACTGTGCTGGCTACCCAAGAGGTCATTGGCTTGCGGGCCTTGCACTGAAGAACTATGAAGACAATTTTCACAGTCTCAGAGAACATTATTTATCTGTAGGTCAAATGGGTTGGGAGCTAGCCAAACCTTAAGAATTAGTTATGATAAGATTCCAAGGCATGCTTGGCCTACCTGAAGTAAGCTTCTGCTTCTTATTACCTTTGGTTAGTTGTTTTTCTCATCCCAGGGCCTCTCTGCAAATAAAGTAATCCACCTTGGCAGGTTCCTTACTCAGAGCTTCCCTGCCCTGACTATGCCTGAGCTCTTATCCTCCCTGGGCCATGCCCACCTGAGTCTCTCCAGTCCAGAGGAAGGGAAACAGTCACTCCCTATAGACTCCCTCACATTTCCCTAGTACAGTAGTTTCCAAACCTGTCCAGGATATCCACATGGAACATTCTTGAGTTATATTTGTCTGCACTGCCTCCGAACTGAGAGGGAAAAGACCCTTAGGAACTGAGGGTTTAGTTATTTAGAGATTGGTGGTTCAGTGGTAGAGTTCTTACCTGCTACGCGGGAGGCCTGGGTTCAGTTCTCGGCCAATGCACCATGAATCCCTAAATTCCTCTCAACTCTCTCATTTCTAAACCAACACTCCTTATAACAATGTAACTCAAGAACTTGATCTAAATCTTATTGTAAACCTCATAGATTCCTTGCAGAAAATTGTGGTATATTATTGTACTGTATTGTATCTAACTCTTAAATATTCATATTCAGATACCCTGGAAACCCATCTGGCTGGGTTCCCCTATGGTAGGGAGCCACTGCCCTAATTGGCTATATCTCACAGAGTGTAGAATTGCTTTCCCCCACTGATTTTAATGGAAACATGAAGCACATGAAATTAATGTTTTCAACATTCAAAAATGAATGGCAATTGATCCAGAACTGAACCAAAACAAAATTCCTGTATATATTCCTAGGTCAGGGGTAGGCAATTCCGGTCCTCGAGAGCCACAGGCAGGTCAGGTTTTCAGGATAACCACAATGAATATGTATGAGATGGATTTGCATGCACTGCTTCCTTGAGATGCAAATCTTCTCATGCATATTTATTGTGGATATCCTGAAAACCTGACCTGCCTGTGGCTCTCAAGGACCGGAATTGCCGGTTCACGGAAGTTTCGCCCCCCACATTTCGCCCCCAGCAATTCGCCCCTCACATTTCGCCCCCCACATTTCGCCCCCGGAAGTTTCGCCCCCACACATTTCGCCCCCCGGATGTTTTGCCCCCACACATTTCGCCCCCGCACATTTCGCCCCTGCCTTTGAGGGGAAAAAGAAATCCATCTCGGAGCGCGCCTGACTCGGAGCGCGCCTGACTTTTCGAAAGTGAAATGCTCATCACCCCCCCCCCTCCCTCCCGCGCAAATCCTTACCTCACGGGCCCTCAGTCCAGCTGCTGGTGTGCGCGAGCGAAGCCAAGGGGGGGAGGGAGTCGAAGTCTGGCCCCGCCCCCGGGCTTTCCCCTTTTTCGTCCGCGATCCGCTAGGACATGAAGGGGGATCGGGGCTTGGGCCAGAGCGAGACAGCGTCCCGCGAGCGTACGCCGCGCGCCTCTGACGAGCCGCAGGTCCGCCGAAAGGGAACATCACCTGTTTCACTGCCTGGGCCCCTCCGCGATCCCCGGTGGGGTGGGGGCTTTCTTGTGTGCTTTGCCGGGGCTGAGGGGGGGGAGGGAAATGGTGATCGTGTGCTCCCTGTCCTGAAGGCGGCGGCGGCGGCTGCTGCTCCGCCTGCGAGTGCCCGCTTGGCAGCCTGCCATGGACGGCGGTGCTGCCGCCGGGGCGGGCTCCAGAGGGAATCGGTGCCTATGCTGACGGCGGTGCTGCCGCCGGGGCGGGCTCCAGAGGGAATCGGTGACGGCGGTGCTGCCGCCGGGGCGGGCTCCAGAGGGAATCGGTGCCTATGCTGACGGCGGTGCTGCCGCCGGGGCGGGCTCCAGAGGGAATCGGTGCCTATGCTGACGGCGGTGCTGCCGCCGGGGCGGGCTCCAGAGGGAATCGGTGGAGGGAGTGGGTGTTGTCATGGACGGCGGTGCTGCCGCCGGGGCGGGCTCCAGAGGGAATCGGTGCCTATGCTGACGGCGGTGCTGCCGCCGGGGCGGGCTCCAGAGGGAATCGGTGCCTATGCTGGAGCAGGAAGAGGGGTCTCCGTCCCCAGCCCCGTCTCCCCCGACCCCGCCGCTGTCCCCCTCTCCTGGGTCGAGGAAGCAGCACGGGGTGAAGAGGCATCACCACAAGCACAACCTAGTTTCGGGGGCCAGAGGGAGGGAGTGGGTGTTGTCAGGACTAACATGGCAGAGGAAAGGCCCTGCCAGGGCTGGCCGAAAGCAGCCTGTTTACGGCACTGCCTCTGCTCACAGGCTGCCACTACTGCTTCGGGTAAGTGAGGGTAAGAGGCAGTGGGATTGTCAGGATCGGCGGCCGCTGCTGGGAAGGAACAGATGCTGGACCTACAATTGGGGGTGGGGTAGGGGAAAGATAAAGAGAGGAAAAGAATGACTCAGACCAGAAAGGGGAGGTGGGAAGGGAGACAAAGTTAGAGTGAGAGAGAGAGAACGGAGGAACGCTCAGGGGCGAAATGTGCAGTACACATAATCCAACGCTCAGGGGCGAAATGTGCGGGGGCGAAATGTGCGGGGGCGAAATGTGCGGGGGCGAAACATCCGGGGGGCGAAATGTGTGGGGGCGAAATGTGTGGGGGCGAAACATACCTGGGGGCGAAATGTGGGGGGGCGAAATGTGAGGGGCGAATTGCTGGGGGCGAAATGTGGGGGGCGAACCTTCCGGATCCCGGAATTGCCTACCCCTGCCCTAGTGCACCATTGTCTTGTTTGGATTTTCAGGTGCCAGACTGGAACAGCATTCATGGTAGAGAACAAGATGGAATTGAAATCCCCAAAATATGACTGGGTTGCAGCCCTAAAGGACCAAGTGTGTTCACCCCTACCGTTCAGTGTTTGCTTTTTTTTCCTGTTTGCTCACATAACATTTTTAAAAGGGAATCTGTTATTTCCCTTCTCTTCTGAACTGCCAAAATTAAGATCTCTATTAATGAATATTTTTTTTTATTTTAGCAATATACATGCAAGATGAATCAGAAACTACCATAGTTTATAGATGGTCTACACTGACTTGCCATAATAAGTGATTCATTTCATTCTAACTTGCAAAATGCAATCGCTTTGAGAAAGATCATTGAAAAGAAAATAATGTATACTTGGATAAATTACAAACAGCTGACAAACTTAGGGCTCCTTATACAAAGGTGCGCTAGCGTTTTTAGCGCACGCACAAGATTAGCATGTGCTATAACGCACACTAGCAGAAAAATTACCGCCTGCTTAAAAGGAGGCGGTAGCGGCTAGCACGCGTGTCATTTTATTGCGCATTAAAACCGCTAGCGCACCTTTGTAAAAGGAGCCCTTAATCATGACTATCCATTCTTTTTTTTTTTTTTGTCAGACATGAAAACTATATCCCACTAAACCACGATAGCAGATATTAGCGCAGGGAGCCGCGCAGAATGCTCCGCGCTGCTCCCGATGCTCATAGAGTTCCTGTGAGCGGCGGGAGTGGCAGGAAGCATTCAGCGTGGCTCCCTGCGCTAATAACCGCTACCGCGGTTTAGTAAAAGTTGGGTTATATTTGTAGTTTTTGTAGGATTTTTGTAGGCTATTGGTTTAAGCACTGTTCTGCCACGTATTTATCTAGCAAGGGTAGTAGAAGTCACCTCCATCAAAGCTTCAGAGTAATATAATTCTTTATTGCATACACATCAGATAATACCAAATAATGCAGATAGACATCAGATAATATACAAGAAATAGACAGAGAATATCTATATACACTAAATATAATACTTCACCATGTCTGGCACGCCCCCTTCCAATACTGATCGGGAATCTGATCAATCAAGGGAAGGGACCCAGTCTCACGGTAGTCCCGAGGCTGCAGCAAGATTCAAAGTCCAGTAGTGTCTTCCTTATCTCCTAACTTTCACAGATGGAATGTTAACTGCTGCTTGAACCCTCCCTTAGCATGAGAACTCTTCCTCGGGAAGACATGAAACAGTATGACACAAGCTGATAACAACTTGCTCTCACGAAAATGCTGCCTAATTGTCTGGCACAGATGTAAGGCAAGGATTGCAGCTAAAAAGCAAGCAGACATGAAGATTCACACCTATTAGCCAAAGTGACTACATATAACTGCCAAAGGCTGCCCTGGCCAGCCATGGCATAACAAGCACCCATATTGGTGGCCATAGGCCAGATCTGATTTCTCCCCTAGTGAGGGTAGATATGGACACAAGATTAATGGCTATCCAGGACAGTGCCTTGTAAAAGTCTTTACACCCTTGAACATTTTTCAATCTGCTGTCTAAAAAGTACAATTTTAAATGCCCTAAAACACTAGTATTTTATTGATTTATTTTATTTAGCTATTTACTGATTGGGATTTATTAATCACCTTTACGAAAAGATTCATTCACGACAGTGTACAGCAGGTAAAATTTAACATAAACTTACAATTTTATTAACAGCAGAGCAATAGTAAAAAGAATCAAACACAAGCATAAATACAATCAGTGAGGTAAACTTGGAAATAGCAAATTGAAACTTAGTAATAGGACTAATATGAAACTATCAGAAATATGCACATTTAACAGCATGTAGAAAATCATAGAACAGAAAAATTAAAACCGTCAGTACAATACAAATGATACTGTAAGTGTAAGAACATTCAAATAACAGACGAGGGTTCTTCAAAAAATTTCCGCACTTTCATATTTTCACGGAAAATGGTTGCGGTGGGAGACATGGTAAGAGGATGTGTCATAGAATGTCATGTGAGATATTTAATACATAGAGGGGCATAATCAAAAGATACATCTAAGTCAGATTTGGATGTATGACACTAGACGCCCAAAGTCGAAAGCGGGAAAATGCCCATTTTCGAAAAATACATCAAAAATTTTTTTTTACGAATTGTATTATCCAGATGTTCAGGCTATTGTTCGTCCAGACCACCAGGTCATCTATCTTTATACCACATTCTTGGCCAAAATTTTGTCCAAGTCCCAAACGCCCAGAACAAGACCTTTGGGGCCAGCATTGTGATGGACTGGCCACCTAGATATAGCAACGGAGCAGAGGGGCACCTTAGAGAGCACTGCTGTGAACTTCACAAAAAGGGAGAATAGGTTATAGTGAGCCCCCCCAAAACCCACTATACCCACCTGTCTTCAACCCCAGTAGCCCTTATGGTTGCAGGTGCCACCTATATGGCAGTACAGTAGGGTTTTGGTGGGCGCACATGTTTCACCCACATGTAATGGTTAGAGTAGCTTATGGGCCTGGATCTTCCTCTCTATGGTTCACTATCCCACCCCCCATACTACTCAAGCCACCTCTGTATAGCTTTACTAGGCTTTACTATTCTAGGTGCTGATGTTCTAGAGACAGGAATGTACTTTTTTATTCTGATCTTTGTGGGGGGGGGGTGAGGGGGTCAGTGAACACTGGGGGGAGTGTGTGTGGGTCTTTACTTTGTCTCTGCAGTGGTTATCTGGTCACTTTGGATACTTTTGGGGCACTTATACCTGTTTTTACATCTGTCTTTTAGGTCATCCGAGTGCCAACTTGGGTGGGTTTTTTGACGTGTTTAAGTTTTGATTATGAGCCCCATAGTGTTTGAAAAAGTAAAAAAATGTTTAAAAGAGCATGTCCAAGAACAGAACTTTGAGGCATACCACTGGTAACATACCTTTCCTCAGAGCGATCTCCATTTATCACTACCCTCAACCTTTCCCTCAACCAGTTCCTGACCCAGCCCGTCACTTTGGGACCCATCCTAAGGGCACTCAGTTTATTTATTAGACGTCTGTGTGGAACACTGTCAAAGGCTTTGCTAAAATCTAAATGCACCACATCTAGCGCACACCCTCTATCCAATTCTCTGGTCACCCAGTCAAAGAAATTGATCAGATTTGTCTGACAAGACCTACCTCTAGTGAAATCATGTTGCCTCTGGTCCTGTAATCCACTGGATTCCAGAAACTTGACCATTCTCTGTTTTAAAAGCATTTCCATTAATTTGCTTACCACAGAAGTCAGACTTACTGGCCTGTAATTCCCTACTTCTTCCTTACTTCCAATTTTATGGAGAGGAACCACATCCGCCCTTCTCTAGTCCTCCGGTACCAGTCCTGACTCTAGAGACTTGTTGAAAAGGTCAGTCAGCGGAACTACCAGAACATCCCTAAGTTCCTTCAGCACCCTTGGATGTACACCATTGCTTTGTCTACCTTTATTTTAGCTAGCTCATCACAAACACAACCCTCTGAAAATCGATCAGGGTCTATTACTCCTCCATCCCTATTCATGTTAGTCTTCTGCAGTCCCGATCCCGGCTCTTCAGCCTGAACATAGAACAGAAATATTTGTTAAGCAATTTGGCCTTTTCTTTATCAGCTTCTACATATTCCTCTCCTTCACCTTTGAGTCTCACAATGCCACTTTTGCACTTCTACCTATCACTAACATATCTAAAAAATGTCTTGTCTCCCCATTTTACCGTGTCAGCTATTTTTTCTTCCATTTGCATCTTTGCTTTACTGACTACATGACCAGCCTCTCTTAACTTTTCCAGATATTTTTGCCTGTCTTCCTCTTTCTGCGATCTTTTGTAAATTATGAAAGCTAACCTCTTATTCCTTACCTTCTCAGCTACTACTTTACCTTCTCAGCTACTACTTTTGAGAACCAAAGAGGCCTTCTTTTCCTCTTACTTTTGCTTACTTGCCTAACAAAAAGGTTTGTTGCCCTTACAATTGTTCCTTTCAGTTTTGCTCACCGCATTTCCACTCCTTCCAGATGTTCCCACTCAGACAACAATTCCTTGACATAAACCCCCATCCACACAAAGTTAGTTTTTTTAAAGTCAAGAACCTTTGCTTTTGAATGAGCCCTCTCTACAACCATCTAAATATTAATCTGTATCATGCAATGATCACTGGATGCCAGATGATCACCCACTGTAACATCAGAAACACTTTCCTCATTTGTAAGCACTAAGTCTAGTATGATTCCATCTCGCATGGGTTCCATTACCAATTGCTGGAACAGTTCTCCTTATAGAGAAACCAGGATCTCCCTACTTCTAGAAGACTCCGCAATAGGGATACCCCAATCAACATTCGGCATGTTAAAATCACCTATTAGAAAGACTTCCTCTTTTTTAGAGATATTCTGAATGTCTACTATTAAATCTTTATCTACTTCTTCCGTCTGTGAAGGAGGCCTGCATATCACACCAATATAAATATATTCACCATTCCCTCTTTCCAAATTGATCCACAGTGCCTCTTCCTTGCCCTGCAGATCCTACAATTGTATGGCTTTAATATGATCTTTAACATATAACGCTACTCCCCCTCCTTTTCTTCCTACCCTGTCTTTCCTGAACAGATTATAGCCCGGTATAACTACATCCCAGTCATGGTTCTCCGTGATCACCACTATATTCAACTTCTCTTCTTCCATCACAGCTTCTAGATCCAGAATCATGTTTCCCATACTTCGAGCATTAGTATATACTGCTTTCCAGACATTGCCCCCTTTTCCCATCCATGTAGAGGTATTCAGTGATTTACTTACCTAAGGGCTTATACTCATCTGGGAGCTTTGATCACCCTGCCCCATCACTTCTAGTAGATTAGCCAGCCTGCCAGCAAAGACACTTCTTCCCTTCTTTGATAGATGCACACCATCCCTGCTCAGCAACCCTTGGAAAATCATCCCATGGTCCAGGAAGCTAAAACGCTCTCGACGACACCATCCACATAGCCACTCATTCATCTCCAGGATGTGAGCTTTTCTGCCCTGGCCCTTTACCCTCGACAGGGAGGATGGATGAGAATATCACCTGCGCACCTGACTACTTTACCTTCTCTCCCAGAGTCACAAAGTCACTTTTGACACGTTCGCAGGGGTACTGGCAGTATCGTTAGTGCCAATGTGGGTGAGCAGCATCAGATAGTAGTCATCAGGCTTGATGAGTCTCGGCAAGCTCTCTGTAACATCTTGGATTTTGGCACTAGATAGACAGCATGACATCATGTCTGGTCTACAGAAGGATGCTTCTGTACCCCTCAGAAGGGAATTGCCAACTACCACTACCTTACGCCTCCTAGTGGTCACGGATCCAGTAATTTTTGGGATCTCAAGCTTTTGGTCCTTCCTCTTCTTGGGATGCTCTCATCTCCTCCACTTGCAGTACAGGATACCGGTTCTTCAATTCAAGGGAGGGGGGAGTCACAGTACCAATCATGCAGTGTTCCTTAATCTGAGTCCAGCTGCCTCCCTGTTCCAGCTAATGCAAGATATCTCTGCAATATCCACTACTGCCACTAATGTGTTTTACTGTAGAGATGATGTTAGAAAAGGGGACATGCATCAATTAGTACTAAGACCAAAAAGTTCCATATTGGTCGCACCAGACCTCAAAAATTTCTTCTATGAACAAGCAGTGTCATATAAATTCTGTGCTTTTCTTCAGCTCTAGCATGTTGGAGACTACTGCAGTTCTTTTAAAATAATCCTAGATCTCCGGAGGCCAAATTGACTGAAACTCAGGCATGCAACATGGTTCTGGTGAAGGATAAGTTATTCTCCTTAAATAAAATTGAATACCTAGAGAACCCTTAAGGCTTAGAGCACTGGCTTTGAGCAAGAAGTTTGTGTTGAAATTTCCTTGTCAATGTGTTATTTTCTTTAAGGCAAAATATTATTCTTTTTTTGACTTGTCAGCTCCTAAGTTTTATTTCTACTAAAGAGAAATTTAAAGTAACTGTATAGTCATTGTAATGACCGGCTTGTAAGACTGTCATAGAAAATACTGTCTAACTGAGTGGTCTCAAACTCAAACCCTTTGCGGAGCCTCATTTTGGATTTGTAGGTACTTGGAGGGCAGCAGAATAGTTAATGTCTTATTAAAGAAATGGCAATTTTGCATGAGGTAAAACTCTTTATCTATATATATAAAATCGGAGGTATGTATGTGTGTATGTATGTATGTGTGTGTGTATGTGCCGCGATCACGCAAAAACGGCTTGACCGATTTGAATGAAACTTGGTATGCAGATCCCTCACTACCTGGGATGATATGTTCTGGGGGTCTCGCGGCCCACCTGCACACGTGGGCGGAGCTACAAACATAAAATCAGATTTCACCCATTCATGTCAATGGAAAAAATGTAAAAAGCTGCCATTCTCACAGTAATTCAAAAACGGCTTGACCGATTTGAACGAAACTTGGTATGCAGATCCCTCACTACCTGGGGTGATATGTTCTGGGGGTCTCGCGGCCCACCTGCACAGGTGGGCGGAGCTACAAACAGAAAATCAGATTTCACCCATTCATGTCAATGGAAAAAATATAAAAAGCTGCCATTCTCACAGTAATTCAAAAACGGCTTGACCGATTTGAACGAAACTTGGTATGCAGATCCCTCACTACCTGGGGTGATATGTTCTGGGGGTCTCGCGGCCCACCTGCACACGTGGGCGGAGCTACAAACAGAAAATCATATTTCACCCATTCATGTCAATGGAAAAAATGTAAAAAGCTGCCATTCTCACTGTAATTCAAAAACGGCTTGACCGATTTGAACGAAACTTGGTATGCAGATCCCTCACTACCTGGGGTGATATGTTCTGGGGGTCTCGCGGCCCACCTGCACACATGGGCGGAGCTACAAACAGAAAATCATATTTCACCCATTCATGTCAATGGAAAAAATGTAAAAAGCTGCCATTCTCACTGTAATTCAAAAACGGCTTGACCGATTTGAACGAAACTTGGTATGCAGATCCCTCACTACCTGGGGTGATATGTTCTGGGGGTCTCGTGGCCCACCTACACACGTGGGCGGAGCTACAAACATAAAATCAGATTTCACCCATTCATGTCAATGGAAAAAATGTAAAAAGCTGCCATTCTCACTGTAATTCAAAAACGGCTTGACCGATTTGAACGAAACTTGGTATGCAGATCCCTCACTACCTGGGGTGATATGTTCTGGGGGTCTCGCGGCCCACCTGCACATGTGGGCGGAGCTATAAACATAAAATCAGATTTCACCCATTCATGTCAATGGAAAAAATGTAAAAAGCTGCCATTCTCACTGTAATTCAAAAACGGCTTGACCGATTTGAACGAAACTTGGTATGCAGATCCCTCACTACTTGGGGTGATATGTTCTGGGGGTCTTGCGGCCCACCTGCACACTTGGGCGGAGCTACAAACATAAAATCAGATTTCACCCATTCATGTCAATGGAAAAATGTAAAAAGCTGCCATTCTCACTGTAATTCAAAAACGGCTTGACCGATTTGAACGAAACTTGGTATGCAGATCCCTCACTACTTGGGGTGATATGTTCTGGGGGTCTTGTGGCCCACCTGCACACGTGGGTGGAGCTACAAACATAAAATCAGATTTCACCCATTCATGTCAATGGAAAAATGTAAAAAGCTGCCATTCTCACTGTAATTCAAAACGGCTTGACCGATTTGAACGAAACTTGGTATGCAGATCCCTCACTACTTGGGGTGATATGTTCTGGGGGTCTCGCGGCCCACCTGCACACGTGGGCGGAGCTATAAACATAAAATCAGATTTCACCCATTCATGTCAATGGAAAAAATGTAAAAAGCTGCCATTCTCACTGTAATTCAAAAACGGCTTGACCGATTTGAACAAAACTTGGTATGCAGATCCCTCACTACCTGGGGTGATATGTTCTGGGGGTCTCGCGGCCCACCTGCACACGTGGGCGGAGCTACAAACAGAAAATCAGATTTCACCCATTCATGTCAATGGCAAATATGTAAAAAGCTGCAATTCTCACTGTAATTCAAAAACGGCTTGACCGATTTGAACGAAACTTGGTATGCAGATCCCTCACTACTTGGGGTGATATGTTCTGGGGGTCTTGCGGCCCACCTGCACACGTGGGCGGAGCTACAAACATAAAATCAGATTTCACCCATTCATGTCAATGGAAAAATGTAAAAAGCTGCCATTCTCACTGTAATTCAAAAACGGCTTGACCGATTTGAACGAAACTTGGTATGCAGATCCCTCACTACCTGGGGTGATATGTTCTGGGGGTCTTGCGGCCCACCTGCACACGTGGGCGGAGCTACAAACATAAAATCAGATTTCACCCATTCATGTCAATGGAAAAATGTAAAAAGCTGCCATTCTCACTGTAATTCAAAAACGGCTTGACCGATTTGAACGAAACTTGGTATGCAGATCCCTCACTACCTGGGGTGATATGTTCTGGGGGTCTCGCGGCCCACCTGCACATGTGGGCGGAGCTATAAACATAAAATCAGATTTCACCCATTCATGTCAATGGAAAAAATGTAAAAAGCTGCCATTCTCACTGTAATTCAAAAACGGCTTGACCGATTTGAACGAAACTTGGTATGCAGATCCCTCACTACTTGGGGTGATATGTTCTGGGGGTCTTGTGGCCCACCTGCACACGTGGGTGGAGCTACAAACATAAAATCAGATTTCACCCATTCATGTCAATGGAAAAATGTAAAAAGCTGCCATTCTCACTGTAATTCAAAAACGGCTTGACCGATTTGAACGAAACTTGGTATGCAGATCCCTCACTACTTGGGGTGATATGTTCTGGGGGTCTCGCGGCCCACCTGCACACGTGGGCGGAGCTATAAACATAAAATCAGATTTCACCCATTCATGTCAATGGAAAAAATGTAAAAAGCTGCCATTCTCACTGTAATTCAAAAACGGCTTGACCGATTTGAACAAAACTTGGTATGCAGATCCCTCACTACCTGGGGTGATATGTTCTGGGGGTCTCGCGGCCCACCTGCACACGTGGGCGGAGCTACAAACAGAAAATCAGATTTCACCCATTCATGTCAATGGCAAATATGTAAAAAGCTGCAATTCTCACTGTAATTCAAAAACGGCTTGACCGATTTGAACGAAACTTGGTATGCAGATCCCTCACTACTTGGGGTGATATGTTCTGGGGGTCTTGCAGCCCACCTGCACACGTGGGCGGAGCTACAAACATAAAATCAGATTTCACCCATTCATGTCAATGGAAAAATGTAAAAAGCTGCCATTCTCACTGTAATTCAAAAACGGCTTGACCGATTTGAACGAAACTTGGTATGCATATCCCTCACTACCTGGGGTGATATGTTCTGGGGGTCTCGCGGCCCACCTGCACACGTGGGCTGAGCTATAAACATAAAATCAGATTTCACCCATTCATGTCAATGGAAAAAATGTTAAAAGCTGCCATTCTCACAGTAATTCAAAAACGGCTTGACCGATTTGAACGAAACTTGGTATGCAGATCACTCACTACCTGGGGTGATATGTTCTGGGTGTCTCGCGGCCCATAACTCTATGTTGCTTGCTCAAGGGTGGGTTCACCCAAGAATTTATATGTTCTTGCTCCAGGAGGTGAAACTAAAATTGTTGTTTATAATCACGTTTTGCGTTAGTTGTATTGTATTCATTTTGTCAAATATTTCACATTATAATTTGAATATTGTACTTTTTATTAAGCTGTAAAAAAATAATTTCATTCACCACTATAAAGTATCTTTATTTGAATCCATTTACAGTGTTATTGCTTTAATTAAATACCCATGCAACGCCGGGGCATCAGCTAGTAGTTTATATATCTTTCCTTTTAACTGTTAAAAGGAAAGATATATAAACTATAAAGAGTTTTACCTCATGCAAAATTGTCATCTAATATAATAAAATGCTAGGCCGCGCATGTGCACTAAAAAATCGTGTTCCCTGATCCCGTCGCGGAAACACGATTGCGCATGCGCGGTTTTCATGCATCGGGCTTACCACCGCTGCAGCCAGCTGAGGTCTATGACACAGCTCAGCCTCTTCAGACAACGCCGCTCCTCCTCTTCGGGCAGCAGGCTCCTCTCCTCTCAGCGCAGCCGCCGGGACAGAGCTGCGGCGCCGATCACCTCCACCAGTATTGCAGCGGGCGGGGTATCGGAGGAGAGGGATCGCGGTCGCTCAGCACCGAGGAGCCCAGCAACTTTCCGCCCACCCGGTGGCGATTCCATTAGCGTGTGCAACAGTCTTCACACGCTCATTCGGGCCCTTCTCCTGCCCGAAAGGTATGTCATCAGAGACACGGCAGAGCAAATCAGGGCAGGAGAAGGACCCGAAGCAGCGTTTGGAGACTGCTGCACACACGCTGCTGGAATCACTACGTTTGTAGTTGGGCCCGCGGGAAGGGAAAGTGGGGTAGAGGAAACGCTAATGCTGCTGCACAGGGAACTGCTGTGGAGGGAGGAAAATGGAGGGGGAGGCAATGCTGCTTTGGACAGACAGACAGAGGGAGGAAGGGAGACAGAAAGAAAAGAAGAGAGACACAGGGGCAGAGAGATACATAGAAAGACAGACAGACAAAGGGGGCCAGGGACAGAGACAGAAATAAAGACAGCGGGAGTCACGTCGGGGGGTGTGTGGGATGTGGCAGAGGGAACATTTCCAATGGGTGCAACTGGGCGGCTGTCGGGAACCTATGATCAGGGGCAGAGCAAGGTAAGTGTATCATATGGATTAGAAGGAGGACGGGGGAGAAAAAGGAAGGGATGCCTACTGCTGGATAGGGGGAGAAGGAAAGAGGTGCTGATGGACAGGGGGGGTGACGAAAAAGGAACAGAGGCCTAATGTTGGACAGGGGGCGAAGGAAAGAGGTGCTGCTGGACAGGGGGGAGGTAAAACAAAGGGAGAAGGGCTGCTGCTGCATAAGGAGAGCTGTGAAGGGGTAGTGGTGGACACAGGGGAGGTAAAAGGAAGGAAGAATGGACAGTGGGAGCAGGCAAGGGGTGGTGGTGGACAGCCAAGGAAAAAGAAAGGCAGAAAGAAAAAAAACAGCTAAGGAGAGAGAGAGAAAGAAATAAAGACAGACACACACACATATATTCTAGCACCCGTTAATGTAACGGGCTATAAGACTAGTTTCTTTAATAAGACATTAACTATTTTTTCTGCGGCCCTCCAAGTACTCTATTTTTTCTGCAGCCCTCACATTTAAAGTTTAACATCTTTTCTTTCTCAAAACTGGCACATTTCAATCACTATATTGAAAATAAAATCATTTTCCCTACCTTTGTTGTCTGGTGACTTTATTTTTCTGTGCTTTCAACTATGTTTCCAAGGTCTTCTTGTCCTTTGCCTGTTTTTCTCTCCGTCTTCACTTTTTGCCTTGCATCTATCTTTGGCATTAACTTAATGTTCAATTTTTCTGCTTTTTTTCAAAATCTACATTTCCATGTCTTACCTTCCCTTCCTATCTCTCTTCTTCTGTCTTGTTTCCATGGTCTGGCAACTCTTTCCTTCCTTTCTCTCCCTCCCTCCCTCCCTCCCTCCTTCCTTTCCCCTGGTCTGGCATCTGTCTCTTTCCCTTCCCCCATGCCCTGGCATCTCTCCCTCCCCCTCCATGGTCTGATATCTCCTTTCCTTCCCTCTCTCCCATGAACTTGGCTTCTTCTCTTGTTCCTCTCCTCTCCCTTCTCCTTCCTTCCCTCTCTTTCCCCAATTGGGTGCAGCAGCAACAGAAGCAGCATTTCCCTTCCCCCTTTCCTGTGCATGAGAAGCATTTCTCTTCCCCTTTCCCTCCCTCTCCCTCTCCTTTTCCCTGTACAGCAGCAGCAGCATTTCCCTAGGATCCCCCTTTCCTATGTAGCAGAAGCATTTCTCTTTCCCCTTCCCTTCCGTTCTCTTCCTTGTGAAGCAGCAGCGTGTCTGGCCGGCTCATTCCGTTCAAAGCCGCGGGTGGCGGCTCCTTGCGAGATCCGCGCCTGCATCTGAAGCCTCTCTGATGTTGTGACGTCAGAGAGGCTTCCGATGCAGGAGTGAATAGCGCGAGGAGCTGCCAACCCGCGGCTTTGAACGAAACGAGCTGGCCAGACACGCTGCTGCTCCAAAAGGAAGAGAAAGGGGAAGAGAAATGCTGTTGATTGCATCTAGACCGCGGGCCACAAATAAAACCTGGAGAGCCACATGCGGCCCACGGGCCGCGTGTTTAAGACCGCTGGTCTAACTAGAATTGTTGGTATAATTGTGTAATTTGAATATTTCTTATCATTTTGGATCTGATTCCATAATATTGGGCTCATTTTACTAAACCGTGGTAGAGCTTTATACCACAGGCCAGCGAGGTAAATGCTCTGATGCTCATTCTGTTCCTATGAATGTCATAACATTTACCTCACTGGTATGAAGCTCTACCGCTGTAATGAAAGCCAATGACTGTGGACTAATGATTGAGATTTATTTCTTTGCTATTATTTGTTTTTTCCTTGTTTGTATTTTTCGATTGTGTTTTATCACAGAGTTTCTGTGGTATGAAACATATAATTTTTGAAAATTTAAATTTAAAGAAACGACAACTTAAGCCTCACAGTGACCTTCCTTGCCCCACTTGGAAGAATGGCCTGATTGAGGCAGTGTCTTGGTGATACCAAACCGTTTCAACTTGATAATGCTGGATGTGATAGCATCCCTATTACCATGAATTTTTCTTATCACTTTCCCCCATTCTGTATTTCTGAATAACTTTATCGCGGAGTTCTTGTGGCAGCTCCATTTCATCATATTTCTTGCTTCAGATTCACTTCATACAACTGAAAGTTTGATTTTTAATCCAAGAGTATTCAAATCACCTGAACTATTGATAGGACTCAGATAGGCCCTATTTAACTTATTAAGAGCTTTATTATATTTAAATATATTTATTCATTTTCAACATGCATAGAAACATCCATGGCAAAACATAACAAAATACTTACATTTGTGCACAAATACAATCCCTCCCTCCCCCCCCCATTCCCCCAAATAGAAACAGAAACATATTAATCCCTGAGCACAGGGAGCCAAGCAAAATGCAAATTACAGGTTCATGAGTCTTCTCCGGGCCATAGGTGTAAGAGTTAACCAAAAGCGTTCCCAGATCAAAGTGAATCGTTGACCTGGCCCAGTGTCGAGATCAGTAAAATGTCTACGTTCCAAGGAGCATGTATGATCATCAAAGTTCTCCATTGACTGTAAGTTGGAGCGTCATTGGCCAGCCACTGTGTCAAAATTGCTTTTTTCCCAAGCAACATGGCTCATGTCACGAAAGCTGAAAGGCCTTTTGGTTTAGGTGTGACAATATCATAGAAACCAAATAATGCTCTGGGTGTCGGAGACAACCGCCAACCCCAGAGAGAGGTAATATAGGTTCCCAAACAGTGCCAGAACTGAAGAATGTGAGGGCAGGACCAAAACATATGTTCCAGTGAGGTGTGCGCCTTAGAACATTTAGGACATTGATGGAACTGGGTAATGCCCATCCGACAAGCTCATATAGGTGAAATATAGAGGCGAAGCGTAAACTTCAGCTGCAGAGGAGCTTTATTAAAACAATTTTTAGAAATGGAGCTAATTTGAGTTTGCAGTGACAACGGTTGTGAAGACATGCAATCAAGCTACTGTGTTTTGCATTAAGAGTGTTGAGAAGGGTACATAGATCACTGAAGCAAATTCCTATATTTATGCATTTTGGCTTGTATTTTTAGACAGCAGAATATGAAAAATGTGCAGTGACATGAAGACTTGTACAAGACACTGTGTCTCTGATTTTATAGTCTATTTATTTTAGAGAAACCTCAAAACTTTCTGATTTAATCTCTGAATGTCGTGATATTGGTTCTTTCACGAGGGTTCATCTTCAGCACGAATACGAACCCTAGATCGGTGTTTCCCAACCTTGACCTGGAAGACCACCAGCCAGTCAGGTTTTCAGGATAGCCCTAATGAATATGCATGGGACAGATTTGCATGCCTGTCACCTCCATTATATACAAATCTCTCTCATGCATACTCATTAGGGCTATCCCGAAAACCCAACTGGCTACTGGTCCTCCAGGACAGGGTTGAGAACCACTGCCCTAGATCCTTTCTGGTGGTTGATTTACTGAAATATAATGATACCTGCTACCGTTGTTGCAGATTGTGTGTGTGTATGCCTTTGAGTTGACTGCTGACCCATGGCTGCATGCACACTGAGGAATCCTCCCTGTGATGTTTCAAGACAGAGTGCAGGAGTGGTTTGTCATTGCCTTCTCCGGTACAGTGTGTGGCTGTACTATGTCGCTGCTGCCTAACATAGGGCTGTACAGCCTACAGTGCTTGGTGCTCCCCAGTGGGTCCCCATCCAGGTACTAGCCAGGCCTGACCCTACTTAGCAAAGGTAGGCTTACCCAATGCAGCCAGGCTGTAGGCCCTGGTGCAGAGTACCATGTATATTTAGTGAATTGGCCTCATCAGAAATAATGGGACTAATGCCAATTAATGTGCAAAATGACGTGAATAATGGCACAGATTCTTGTGCTTTAGTGAATCGGCATGTAAGAGCATCGGGTGTGCTCCCTTTTGGTCTCAGAGGGTGCTGAGTCAATATAAAATAACAGTGTAGGGTACACCTTGTCTCGGGACAGTCCATCAGATGGCTCTCACCCCAAAGGACTCTCAGAACATTTTTTTCTCCCAGTTCTTTTTTCTGCTTAATTCCTCACATGTGCACTCTTCTCCAAAGAGAAGGTTCCAGGGGGAAGGGATTTTTTGGCTCAAACAGTTAACATCCCTCGACCAGGACATGGCAAACTGCAAAAATCAATTGATCAGGCAACCAGATTTGACACCACATCAACTAATAACAGGCTTCCAAAGGGAGATCCAAGTAACATGCCTAAAAATTATAGACTAATAACTTGCCTATCTACAGTCCAGTGGTGTAGCGAGAGTGAGAGGCATCCAGGGCAGTGGTGCCCACCCACACTCTTTCCCCAATCCCGCATGCCACGCATGCCCCCCCTCCCTTCCCTCTAGTTGAAGTTGTTGCTCACGGTGGTCAACAATGTGCTTCTCACGACCCCATTGGCTCTCCCACTAACGTCACTTCCTATGCACGGTACCCAGAAGTGACATCAGCAGGAGAGCCGACAGGGTCGCGAAGAGCACGTTGTTAACCACTGCGAACAATAACTTCAACTAGAGGTACGGGGGAAGGGAAGGGGGGCGCACACGTGGAAGGGAGGAATGGGAAGAAGTGGAGAGGTGGGGAGGAGGAGGGGTGCCGGCACCCACACCAACATAGCACCCTGGGCAGACTGCCCCCCCCCTTAGTACGCCACTGTTAGAGTCTATAAGCTATACACTGCAATCTGTAATAGAATGTACATAGACCTTATAATAACATCACAGTAATAGAGGAGAAAGGCAATAAGAGAGGAGCATATGGAATGGAAGACTAGCTCTTGCTCAAGAATAGCAGAAATCTTAGTATAGTCTGAATTGAATATAAGAAAGCTTTTGTTCCCGAATAATAAATTGTCTTGAAATGGACAAAATAAACCCATGAATAGATTGAATACATCAAATTCACCATGAAAATATTACAAACTACATTCCACCTGCAATAAGCAGATGGACAATTTGTCGTTCCTAATATCAAGATCCAGCAAGGCATAGTTTAGGGAGGCTTTGAGTCTCCACTTCTGTTTTCTTTAGCACTTAATCACAATGACACAGTAAATGACAGCATATAAAGACCCACATGGTCCATCCAGTCTGCTCAACAAGGTGGCCATAGCTGTGCCTACCACTCTGTGTGGACCTCAGTCACCCATGCTTAAACACTGGTTGTCAAGTCTCCACCATGCCAACCACATAGGCCACCAAACATGATAGTGATGATATGCAATTATAGCCAAGACTCCAAGTATTGCTGACAGTATTCAACATACCAGTCTTCCCTTCCCACCTGAGATGCACAGCACCCTCACTTGCAGCATCGGGCTCTGGAACAGCCTTGCCTCCCCTCTTCGGAACCTGAGTGCTCTCCAACCCTTCCGCAAACATCTAAAAACCTGGCTTTTCCCAAAAACCTAACTCTCCCTCCTCTTCCGACATCCTAGCCCGCTAACACTCTTCCTTCTCCGATCTTCACCCAACCCTTCCTTGGAGTTCCTTTCTCATTATAATTCCTGTAAACCGTGCCGAGCTCCACAAATGTGGAGATGGCGCGGTATATAAACCCAAGATTTAGTTTAGTTTAGTTTACAAAGTGATCTACAACACTGGAGTTGCCAAATTTCACCACTCATTTTCCATTTGCAGGTCACAGATTGTAGAAGTCTGTCAGGCATCAGCCTTAGCTCCCCCATGCTAGATTTAGTAAATCTTCTTTCAGGCTTTTGCCATTTGTGGGACACAAACTGTAGCATCTCTTTGGCTTTGGTCTTAGTTCCCACTAGTACCACACCTCAAGAGCCACGTTGCATTTTCATTCTCTTTCTATTTAGGCACCCCCTGTGTCTATCCCATGGACTTTTGAATTCACTCACCATTTTCGACTCTATTACCTTTCCTTGAAGGGCATTCTAGGCATCTGATGCTCTCTCTGTGAATAAATATTTCCTGTCATAGAAACCTGATGATAATAATAATAACTGCCAAACCATTAGTTCAAGGTAGTGTACAACAAGAAAGGGCTATACAAACAGTGAATTACATACATAAGCATATCAAATATTTCTCAGAAAATACAAAATTGGCAATTAAGTCACATATTAATCCAACATGTAAGTTTTAAGAATTTCTGAATAAATAGTAAGACTGAGCTTGGGGAATACGAGCATTCCAACATAAATTCATTGCACTAGCCTGGAATGCGAAAGTTTTTCCTAAAAATCTTTTCTAACAGCATGCTTTAACTGATGGAAACATAAACCAATGGCACATCTAGTCTGCCCATCCGCAGTAACCATGATCTCTTTCTCTCTCTGAGAGATCCCACGTGCCTATCCCAGGCCCTCTTGATTCAGACACAATCTCTGTCTCAACCACCTCTTCTGGGAGACTGTTCCATGCATCTACCACCTTTTCTGTAAAAACGTATTTTCTTAGATTACTCCGGAGCCTATCACCTCTTAACTTCATCCTATGCCCTCTCATTGCAGAGTTTCCTTTCAAATGAAAGAGACTCAACTCATGAGCATTTACATTATGTAGGTATTTAAACATCTCCATCATATCTCCCCTTTCCCGCCTTTCCTCCAAAGTATACAGATTGAGATCTTTAAGTCTATCCCCATACACCTTATCACAAAGACCACATACCATTTTAGTAGCCTTCCTCTGGACCAACGCCATCATTTTATATCTTTTTGAAGGTGCGGACTCTAGAATTGTATACAATATTCTAAATGAGGTCTCACCAAAGTCTTATACAGACAGGGGCATCAATACCTCCTTTTTCCTATTGGCCATACCTCTCCCTATGCAACCTAGCATCCTTCTAGCTTTCGCCTTCACCTTTTCAACCTGTTTGCCATCTTAAGATCATCATATACAATCACACCCAAGTCCCGCTCTTCTGTCATGCACATAAGTTCAGCATCCCCTGACATTACTCCTAAGTCTATGTCGCTGCAGCCTCTCCTACATCTTTGGAAGAAGTTTGTTACTATATTAATTCCTTTCAAGTGCTTAAATGTCTATGGACTCCTTCTACAAAGCTGTGGTAGAGATTTCTACCATGGGCCAGTGAGGTAAATGCTCCGACACTCATAGGAATTCTATGAGAGTCGGAGCATTTACCTCACTGGGCCATGTTAGAAACCTCTACCACAGCTTTGTAAAAGCTAGCGTATATCATATCACTTCTCTCGCTCTCTCTTTCTCATTTTCTCTAGTGTATACATATTCAAGCCCTCCAGTTTCTTCTCATACATCTTATAGCGCAAACCATGTACCATTTTTGTCATCTTTTTCTGAACCGCCTCAATTCTTTTTATGTCCTTGAAGAGAAACAGCCTGCAAAACTTGACATAATACTCCAAGTGAGGCCTCACCAACGATTTGTAAAGGGGTATCAATACCTCCTTTCATCTGCTTGTTATGCCTCTCTCTATGCAGCCTAGCATTCTTCAGGCAACAGCTACCAACTTGTCACACTGTTTTGCTGCCTTGAAATCCTCATCCCAAGATCTCTTTCCTGATCTTTGTGGGTCAGTTTCTCACTTCCAAGAACATACAGCTCTTCCAGATTTCTACATCCCAAGTCATTCACTGTGCTTCTTCAGATTAAATTTTAACTGCCAAATATTCAGCCATTTTTCTAATTTTTGTAGATATCTTCTCATTTGGTCCACTCCCTCCAGGGAGTCTACTGTATTGCAAATCTTGGTACCATCTGCAAAAAGGCAAACTTGTCCTTCTTATTGTATGTTTTAATGATTATGTGAACCGTTCTGTTATTTTATAATGAAGGGTAGTATATTAAATAAAATAAGCCATAAACCATAACCCTTCAGCAATATCACTCATAAGTATGTTAAATAGAATTGGCCCCAGTACCACTTCCTGAGACCCTCCGCTCCTTACATTTCTACATTTAAGGAAATATACAAGAATAGGTAGTAAAGACTGACAAAGCCAATAAAAAATATTAAAAATGAAAAAGGGACCATGTCAAAGGCCTTCCTGAAATCCAAGTAGACTACATCCAGCGCAGATCCACTGTTCACACAGTCAAAGAAAACAATCAGATTTGTTTGACATGATTTTCCTTTGGTGAAACTATGTTGCCTTAGATCTTGTAACCCCTTGGATTCCAGGAAATTCACTAATTTTTTCCTTGAGAAGTGCTTCCTTTACCTTTCCAATCATTGCAGTAAGACTTACCGGCTTATAATTTCCCATTTCTTTCCTGTCTCCACTTTTGTGAAGGACTTCATCTGCTCCTCTCCAATCCTACTGAATCTCCTCCATCGCAACAAATTTATTAAACATATCTTTAAGAGGACCCACCAGAACATCTCTGAGCTCCCTCAAGATTCTGGGATGAGTCTCATTCGGCCCATTGGCTTTGTTTACTTTTAGTTTTCAAGTTGTTCATAAACACTCTCTTCCATAATAAGTGCAATATCAACTTTCTTTTCATATGTATCTTCATCAGCCATCTGAGATCTTACTCCAGGATTTTCCTTGGTGAAGACAGAAGTATATGTTAAGCACATCTGCCTTTTTTTCATCACTTTCCACGTAACAGTTCATAGCACCTTTTAATCTCACAATTCCATTTCTAGCCTTCCTTCTTTCACTAATATTCCTTAAAAAGTATTGTCACCCTTTATGTTTTAAGCCATTTGTTTTTCTACCTTCCCCCATTCTGTACTTATGAATAACTTCATTGCAGTGTTCTTGTGGCAGCTCCATTTCATCATATGTCAATTCTTGCTTCAGATTCACTTCATACAACCGAAAGTTTGATTTTTTCATTCAAGAGTATTCAAATCATCTGAATTACTGATAGGACACAGATGGGCCCTATTTAACTTATTAGGAGCTTTATTAAAACAATTTTTAGAAATGGTACTAATTTGAGTTTGCAGTGACAAAGTAGTGAAGACATGCAATCAAGCTACTATGTTTTGCATTAAAAGTGTTGAGAAGGGTACATAGATCACTGAAGCAAATTCCTATATTTATGCATTTTGGCTTGTATTTTTAGACAGCAGAATATGAAAAATGTGCAGTGACATGAAGACTTGTACAAGACATTGTATCTCTGATTTTATAGTCTATTTATTTTAGAGAAACCTCAAAACTTTCTGATTTAATCTTGAATGTAGCGATACTGGTTCTTTCAAGAGGGTTCATCTCTAGCACGAATAGGAACCCTAGATCATTTCTGGTGGTTGATTTACTGACGTACAATTAAACCTGCTACCATTGATGCAGATTGTGTGTGTGTGTGTGTGTGTATACCTTTGAGTAGAGCTTTTGCCAGCTGTATTTTTCTCTTCACTTCTTTCAGTTATATCTAGTAATGTCTTCATGTGTTCTTTTGTATTTACTAACACCACCTCTCTTGCCTTTATTTTGTCATCAACTTGTTTGGTGAATTGTATCTACGGTAGTTCCTTTTTCTCTTGTGTTGCTTGCCTTTCTTAAAGATCTGTTGCTGATTTCATAGCTCTGTTTGAACCACAGATCCTCCTCCACTCTTATATCCCATCAGCTCTTAATTCAGGATCTCCTCTATGCTTAAATTCCACGATTTTGAGCTTTGTGCATCCACATTTTGCCTTATCTATTACATCAAACCATTCAGTGTAATGATCACTATTGGCCAGGTAGGCACCCACCCAGACGTTGGACACATTGGGGCCCATAATCAAAAGACATCAGCACTTGGACGTCCTAATTGCCAGAACGTCCAAGTGCCAATAATCAAAACCGTCTTCCTGAACGTCTAGTGAGGTGTTCCAGTCTCTGTACATTCAGAGCATCAGATGGGTATGGTGGAGACAAGTTATGGGCGGGCTTTGGGCAGTCTCAAGGGTGGGTTAGACATGGATGTTTTGCTGTGATAATCCAACATTCTGCAAGACATCCTAGACAGAACTTGTATATTTGGAACTAGACATGTTTTAGAAGGGTCTAACTACCAGAAAGCTGCTTAAACTGACCAGATGACCACTGCATGCATCAAGGTAAGACACACTCCCCCAGTGCTCACGGACCCCCCTCTCACCCACAAAGATAAGAATACAAACATAAATACCTGTCTCCAGAATATCAGCACTTGATATAGGAAAGCCTAGTACAGCTGCACACAGGTGTCTTAATAGCCTGGTGGATGGGCTAGTGACCCATAGAAAGGAGAAGCAAGTCCCTTAAGCCACTCTAACCACTACATTCATGGTGGAAAATGTGAGCCCACAAAATCCCCCCCACCAAATCCTATTCTATTGCTATATAGGTGCCACCTGCAGCCTTAAGGGTTATTGGGGTTGTAGACAGGTAGGTATGGTGGGTTTGGGGGGTCTCACCCTAACTATAAGGGAGTTCTGGTGAGATGTGTATCTGGCACCCTTTATGTGAAGTTCACAGCAGTGCCCTGTCTGGATGGCCAGTCCATTACAGCAGTGTTTCTCAACTCAGTCTTGGAGTACCCCCTTGCCAGTCAGGTTTTCAAGATATCCACAATGAATATGCATGAAATACATTTGCATATAATGGAGGCAGTGCAAGCAAATCAAGTTTATGCAAATTCAATGTGGATATCCTGAAAACCTGACTGGCAACGGGGTACACCAGGACTGAGTTGAGAAACACTGCATTACAGGACTAGTTCCTCCCATGTCCAAATGGTCTTGTTCTAGAAATTTGGGACATGGACAAAATTTTGATCAAAAATGTAGTATAAAGATAGACGTCCTGGTGGTTTGGATATCCCAATGGCCTGGCCATCACCCCCATACTCCTCAGCATAGTAGGTGTACAAATATCTCCCAAAGAAATAGTTGGACAGCATGACTATAATAACCAATTAACTTGTTTCTGATCTACAACCTCCCAAGTTAACACATTATCCAACTGCATTCCTTCCCCTTTATCTACCAGTGGGATAGCAGCAAAGATATTCTTCACCTTAGCCTCAAAAAATACACCAAATTCATATGCTGTAAACACAGATAAAGGTGCCGACTTGCTTTTTTCCTGCATTAAGTTCTTCACTGTGGAAAACAATTCCCTTGGTTTATTCAATGAATTCTTCAGTTTCTTCTGATAGCACTCACTTCTTTCTCTACCGGTCCTCACTTTATTAAGCTTTATCAGATATGATTCCTTAGTATCCACATCACTTTTTTCCACCATTCTGGCTCACATTGTCTCAATTCATGCCGCAACTGCTTCAGACCTGTACTAATCCATGGTCTCCCAGCACTCTCAGCTCACATACACATCTCCTTTTTTGCTGCTATGGTATCCATAGCCTGCTTTAAGATTGTTAGCCAATAATCAGCTGCTTTCTCAGCACAAGAGACATCCATGCCCTTTAACAAAGGTTCCCACACATTCCACAACACATCAGCTGATAACACTTGATTTCACTTTTCACACTGTTTTCCTCTTTTGATTTATCACTGCTTTATCATTCACAGCAATATTAAAAACCACTAATGAGTGATCTGTTTATACTTGAGAAATAATCTGCACATTTTCCAGAACAGCAGCCTTTGCTGGGACAAATGCTAAACCTAGAACATGTCTCGCTTGATGTGTTGGCAGATCAATCGATTGTTTTAAATGCAAACAAACGAGGGCATCAATAAGCACATGTGAAAAAGAAATCCCTGGCAAAG
Source organism: Geotrypetes seraphini (assembly GCF_902459505.1). NCBI lineage: Eukaryota > Metazoa > Chordata > Amphibia > Gymnophiona > Dermophiidae > Geotrypetes > Geotrypetes seraphini. Next base: position 53,857,054 of record NC_047086.1, read on the forward strand.
TTGGTAAATAAAAATGTCCCATAATCATCAATTTTGACATATCTACCTGAAGAGAAATTAATACATTTAAAATCTTTGAACAATCATTCAATAAAGCACCTGAAGGACAATAAACCAAACATTCTTTAAAATATAATTACCCTTTTATAAAATATCTATTTCATCAATTTTCCTTGATACATCTATTGAAAAGCTAAAATTTCACAAAACAATAATAGCACTCCCCCCCCCTCTTCTTTACCCTCAGCATACTCATCCTCATTCAAGTCCTCATGGACAACTCTTTCTCCAATGGAATATCTGAATCTTCCAACCAAGATTCTGTAACACACTATATATCAAGATTATTATCTGTCACCGTATCGTGAATTAACATTGTCTTGTTTCTCAAAGAACAAGATTCAATAATCCTATCTTCAAACTACCAAATGATAAATCAGTATGTAGCTGATCCAACTGAACTGAATTGGGCAAAATGTGCCCAATTCAATCTTCCGTCATTATCTGAAATCAAATGCCTACTTCAGAGCATTAATATAAAAGGATTTAAACAAGAAGCTATTCCACCTTATATTATTAAGCAATTCTTCTCTCATTTTGGGGCCTTCATCCATACTCTCATAGTAAACAGCTTAAAAATGGGAAAATCTCAACAATTTCCCCTATCATTAAAGATCAACCAGATTTCTGAATTCATTGAATCCACTAATGTTTTGTATCCGCATCAAACAGGTTTCAGAAAAAATTATTCAACAGAATATTCACTTCTGGGGATGTCAACAACATTACTGTACCATCTAGATTATCACAATTCCATAATTCTCATTTCTCTAGATCTCTCGTCAGCATTTGATACCATTGATCATTACCTACTATTGCACAGACTTACATCAATCGGAATTTCCGACCACATACTTCAGTGCTTTCAGTCTTATTTTTCTAATCGTCAATCCAAAGTTACACTTAATAACTCATCTTCAGATCACTTCCATTGTAAAAATGGGGTACCACAAGGTTCTATACTATCACTACTTTTATTAAATATTTTTCTTTCTCCGTTCCTGACTCTTTGTCAGTCTTTCGGATTATCTGCCTTTCCCTACGCTGACAACATTCAGCTACGTCATCCTATAAACTTGGAAAACCTAGAAGTGGAGGTTATCAATCAAAAACTCGAGCAAATCAGATCATAGTTGAATGAGAATAATTTAGCATTACATATCTCTAAAACAAAAATAATGATTTTCCCCAATATCACTAAATAACGCTCCTTTGGAAAGTGCCTCAACCATAATAATCTTAGGTGTCATATTTGATTTTAAAAAAACTTTCATTTCATGAACATATCAGTAGTGTTTCTTTAAACTTCGAATGATTCGGTCAATCTCAAAATTCTTAGAACTCGTCAATAGACATTTTGATCCACTCATTAGTTAATTCAACATAACAGCTTACTCACTGGAATTACACAGAAAAAAATCAGGTGCTTACAGATAATCGAAAAAGCTGCCATCAAACTCATTACGAATTCCAACAAATTTGATCATGTAACTCCTTTACTACAAAAGGCACACTGGCTCCCAATAAAACACAGGATTGCCTATAAAATTTCTTTATTAACTTTTAAAACATTACAAACTAACTCCCTCCCCTCCCCCCTCCCCAATTTACAGAAAAATATCTTAGCCCTTACGGACCTTCTAGTGCTCTTAGATCTATGAACCTTGGTCTGCTGACTAGTCCATCATTAAAAATAATAGGCACTAAACAGCAGGACGTTTTTTCCGTAGTTGCCCCTCAGCTCTGGAATACTTTGCCTACGTTAATAAGAGAAGAAAAAAATTTTGACCTTTTTAAAGGCCATCTCAAGTGTCACCTATTTAAGGAAGCATTCAGTTCTTGAATTCCGCTTTTTCTATTATATTTTTATCTATTTTTCCCACTTTTATCTATCATAATCAATGATCTTCTGCAATCCAATACCTTTTGTCTTTCCCCTTATTTGTTCTTTCCTATCTCATATTGTATTTCTACCCATATACCTTTTGTGTCATGTTAATCCGCTCATTTTTATTAATGACTACACTTTTTTTAATTTTAAAAAAGATAAAAATTGACTACACTTTTGTTGGCTTTTGTTTTTTGGGTTTTTTTTTTGAGGGGGGGGGGGTTATGTGTACTCTCTTTATTTTACTTGTATCTCACTTAGAAGTCCAGATAAGCGACTGTATCAAATTTTTATTAAAACTTAAACTGACACCAACATCCTACCACGTTTAGTGTCTCTTCTGTTGAAATGCTCCATTAATGGCCCATAACAACCCTGACCAACTATTAAAGATATCTTATATATTATGATATTTTAAAATAACACAAAAACCAAAGTATATTTTATCCAAAGTCTCGCCCAAAGAAGCTGCTTAGTCACACTCGTTGACGCAACTGCATTGACACGCTCCCTCTGGTGCACAGTGCCTCCAGTGTGCAGCCGCCCCCACTCTTCAACCTTGCACTAATGATGACATCACCAGTAGGCGGGGCAAGCTCTGTCCATGCAGCAGGCAGGAGATAATAACGGGAGTTGTCAGCAGTTGGAAACACAAGAAAACTCCAAATGGACAGCACTTCAGGCATTTCGCCTGATAAAAGATATTGGCATTTCTGTATTGTTCAAATAGAACTCGTCTAACTTTGTCGAATCCCTGGAGGGTGTTTTCCCCTATGACAGACTTTGGAAGAGCATTCCAGTTTTCTACCACTCTCTGGGTGAAGAAGAACTTCCTTACGTTTGTACGGAATCTATCCCCTTTCAACTTTAGAGAGTGCCCTCTTGTTCTCCCTACCTTGGAGAGGGTGAACAACCTGTCCTTATCTACTAAGTCTATCCCCTTCAGTACCTTGAATGTTTCGATCATGTCTCCTCTCAATCTCCTCTGTTCGAGGGAGAAGAGGCCCAGTTTCTCTAATCTTTCGCTGTACGGCAGCTCCTCCAACTCCTTAACCATCTTAGTCGCTCTTCTCTGGACCCTTTCGAGTAGTACCATATCTTTCTTCATGTACGTCGACCAGTGCTGTACGGAGTACTCCAGATGAGGGCGCATCATGGCCCAGTACAGCGGCATGATAACTTTCTCCGATCTGTTCATGATCCCCTTCTTGATATACACAGTACTCCTTTTTCTGTGTGGTTCCAATCAAAGCAGTTTATATATTTTAGATAAGTACTTATTTTGTACTTGGGGCAATGAAGTGTTAAGTCACTTGCCTGACCAGAATCACAAGGAGCTATAGTGGGAATTTAACTTACAACCTGAGGATGCTAAGGCACTGCTTCAACCACTATGCCATCCTCCACAGTGATAGTCACACAAGTAGAATCCCAGATCCCTTTGTGGCCTTTGGTGTCCTCAGTGAAGGGAGTGTAACGGTTCAGTCCCAAGCTCCAGAAGTGGTCACAAATTCCTCCAGCTCAGAGCTCAACTCTTCGTGTGTCTCTCTGTGTTCACCCCATGTTTTCTTGTCACTGTGTATCTTTTAGATAGCAGAATGTGAAAAATGTGCAGTGGTGTGAAGAATTTACAAGGCAATGTACCTCTGATTTTATAGTCCTGTTTATTTTAGAGTAACTTCAAAGCTTTCTGATTTAATTTCTAATTGTAGTAATATTTGTTCTTTCAAGATGATTGAACTCGGACAGTAATAGGGATCTTTTCTAATAGGTTGATTCACTAAACTGTGATAAATTGCACTCTGTAAACCAATCAAGTTTTTAGTGAACTGGCTTCATCAAAAATAATAGGGCTGATGGCAATTAATATGCATGATACCCAGTGTTAATAATAGTGCTTGAGTGAATCAGCATGGAAGATGGTGCTGAGTCAATGTTAAACAGGAATTAGAATCTAAATAGTGATCAATGTGAATGCTCTTCAGAAGAGATATTCAATCTCTTCTTTGAAATCCTCTCTTGGGATTTCTGAGGAGCTCGTCCTTTAAAAAGATCATAAATGGGAGGGAATAAAGTGTAAATCCTTTCTAGAACCGAAAGGTTCTGATTCTAATCTAACCTGGGATTTATGCGTCGCACTATACCTACAAAGGTTCAGTGCGACTTACAGAACAGCATAAGAATTGTTTAGATAGAAAGGCCCGGGGCGATTAGCGAAGGGCCACCATAAGAAGGGGGGGTCTCCGGGGGAACTAGAGCAGGTCGGGAGTTTAGCGGGCCAGTAAGGGGTGGAGGGGAGGAGCCGCGGGAATTTTAATTAAGTGATCTCTCCTGGTGCAGCCATTTTCAATCAGCGCACCAAGGAGATCGGAACATGAGCTCAAGCTGCAGGGAAGGGGGGGAATCGGGGCAGAAAGCTAGGCAGAGAAGAGTCGGGTCAGCCAGCAAGAGTCAGGGCAGAGAGCGTGGGGCGACAAGCAGAATCGCCGCAGGGAGCAAATTGTTCACTTTCCCTGCCGCAGCTCGCGCGAGCCAAGCTCCTTGGGACTGCCTTGCACCTCTCCTCTCTGCTGGGCCGGCTCTGCAGCTCCCTGCCCCCACTGCCGGCTCCCACCAAGGGTCCCACCTCCTGCATGACAGGAAGATTGGAACACCCTGCTGCCGGTTAACCCTGCCTGCCCATACTCACTTTTGTTTCCCTTAGGAGCAGGCCTAGTGCCAGTGGATACCCCCTTTAGATAGAAGATGGCTCTGAAGCAGTGTGGAGCTAGGCGCTGCCGGAGGAAGCATGAGGCAGAGGTAGATCAGGTAGGCCGCGAAGGAAGGGGTCCATTCCGAAAGGGATGCCATGGTGGGCCTATAGCAGCATGCTGGTTCAATCCCCCTTTCTCCTTGACTTACCGGCTTTGTGCATAGAGCAGCACATTAGGGCATAGTGTTCAGTGTAGGGGCTGGACCTGAGAGCACCATCTCTGCTTACTGCCGCGAGCCCGCACTCGGTGAGCACGTGGTTGGCTGTGAACTCCCACCATTGCCGGTTTTCCTGAACAGAGCAGCAGGGGAAGGGAGGAGGAAGGTCGAGTGGCAGACAGAGTAGGGGGACAGTGGAGCAAGGTTCCCAGACGGCAGGCAAGTTCAGATTTGGATGTTGTCATCTGGGGTTGTCCTGGTAGCAGCACGTGGAGCGCCGGGGATCCAGTGCCTCAGTGAGCTGTCGTGCAGCCTTCTGCCGCAACAGCGTTCCAATGAGCCTCGAGCCAGCAGGGAGGTAGTGGGATCCGGGAGCTCCTTTTAGTCTTTTGCGGCAATTGGTCCCATTGCATCCTTCTGCCCTAGATCGGGAGGATCCCAGGTGGTCTTTTGGTCATTGGTTGTGGTGGTTGAGGGCACCATCAGATTGGATAGGTGAGCTATGTGGCCTTTATCTCCCATCATGGGGGGGGGGGACTGGGATAAGCATGAGATGGGTTGCCGTGGATGGGACACCTTTGTCTGCCACCAAGTTTCATTTTCTGTGTTTGCCCCGATGGCCATGAGTGGCTTTGGGCATCCTTCCCTCATGGTGTTTGGGGGGAGGCAGCTCTCTGATTGAAGGCATTTCTTCCATCTGCCCAGGGGGTAGTTGGCCTGGTGCTGCTAAGGAATTTTCAAGTGCTGGGCACCTGGGGTGAGTGGCAGTCACGTATTTGGCAGATCGAGTGGCTATATGGTTGGCAATTGTGTATTGTATTGTCTCCCTGGCTTCTGCGTGGCTAGGAACTATGTTGGTTTAAAATATTGAGCACAGTTGGATCACATGGCCTGTGTGGGTCACATCTGCCTCCTCATGGCTAGGTGGCTTTAACGCAAGCAAACAAGTTAATGATGATGATAGATGCAAATGCATAAGTATATTGTGGGGACTGATCATATGTGCGTCAAGTGGTATGGGAGATTTCAGGTGCAATTATTCATTCATTCAATTTTATAGCTCAGAATGGTTTGCATGGATTTCTTCAGGTGATCAGGCATTTTCCCTGTCTCTCTGGCGTACCTGGAGCAATGGGAGTTTGGGTTACTTGCCCGGGGAGCAGCGTGGGTTTGGACCTGCAGTCCCAGGGTGCTGGGGCAGTGGCCGCGACCACCGCGCCACACTCTCCCCATATTTGCAATTCAGGCAGGGTGGATATTTACGTAATAGATATATGTCCATGGATACGTCGGTCTCCCAGGTGCCTCTGTATGCAGGTATGTTAGCGAGCCTTTTTCTACCTAATAATTATTTTCTATTCCTTAACAGCTTGTCTGTAGGTACTCTAGCAAATACAGCATATGCAAATGCCCACCCTGGCAGTATTGGTGCTCAGCAAGAGTGTTAAGTAAAGAGAGAACGGCTGCACAGCACATCATTCACCAGTAGCCATTGGGATGGTTTGATCAACATGGGACAGTCATGGCCTCACTATTGGAGCTTGGCAACATGGCCGGTACTGTCCTTGCCTATTTCATGTTGGTTCTGCTGGTGGTCCATGGCACACACAGCACCGCAGCTCAGGTAAGTCGATTGCATCAATGTGGTCAAGGAAAATGTGTGCATACACTAGTTCGACCTTCATTTGGGGAACCTTCCCACCAGTTGCCATCTCGATACAGGTGCACGGTGTTATAACTTCTATCTGCCGCATGCAGTTTCAGGGCCAATCTCTTGTTGCGACATTCGGTTTTGCACTTTTTCAGTTTTTGCTGGGCTGGTGGTCAGCGTCATATTATATACATATCATAGGTTGGTTATATTCTGGCCTCCAAAGTAAGCTCGAAGCTCGTGTAAACCCGCAGCGCGATCCTTCCCAATAGGCTTCTGAAGATGGCTTTCACCACGGGATTTCACAGGCCTGGTCACCAGATACAACTGATTTTCATAGAGGCCCGGTGTTGGTTATGATTTTAACTAAGTTTCAAGTACTGGAGCTCTCCACAGTTTATTGTAAGTTGCAAGTGCTGGAGTCTCCATAGTCTATTGTAGTCCATGCAATCAGAAGCTTTGCTGTATAGCCCTCTTTCAGTGCCCATTTCCAGAAATCATACGGAACTTCGATGATTTTGCTTAGCATATGATTATAGACGGTCATTGCATCAATTGTAGTGATATTTGCCAGCTTGTGAAATTTGATTGTCCCCTAGTTGTCACAGTCTTGGGGGGGTCACAATTTTGGTATAGATATGTTGATGCAACACCTATTGCATCGGGAAGCACTTAATCGGGATGTGGCATGTTCATTACTTTGATTATTCATTCTGGTGTTTTAGATTAACCGAATTCGGGAATGCCTTACCCCTTACATTAAGATCTTTAGTTTCTGTTGCTTTATTCCAAAAGCCCTGGAAACCTTTTGTTTGCTAAACATTATTGCAACTAACCATGCTAGTCTACTCTCCTTGTCAAGTTTATGTATTACATTACTGTTAACCGAGTCAAGCTCCTTTTGGTTGAGGACCCGGTCTATAAAACTAAATTTTAGTTTAGTTTTGTGGCTGCAGGTTCAGTGCAAATTCCTGGATAAGACGCTCGGTTTTGATTTGCTCAGCGGATATCGGTTTTGGTATAGTCAGCGCATATGGCATATTTTGCATAGCTGGTAAGCGTATGCACTTCCAGGGTGAATTGAGGCATCCTTACCCGACGCCACACAGATTTGGAACCATTCTGGAATTAGGAAGCTTTCCAATATGCTACAGTCATTCATAGTACATGTATTGCGATCCCCGTTGACAGAAGCTTTACAGTATAGCCATCTACTATTGGCAAGAATGTTGCTGCTTCCCGTTCCATTCTCGAACCAGCTCAAACCTCTGGTATTGCCTGTTCAACCTATGGTTTGGTAGATGGTCATCGCTCAATTTGGAGCAAGGTTTCGCTGGCCCATTCAGTAATTCTAGTCCAGGGGTTACCATTTATTTGGCATAGACAGGAACAGTGATTCCCACCTGTTGGCAGGCCATGTCCCTTCCTAATTTGGAACACAGCACCATTAATTGGAACGCCATCAACATCAGATGAATGGCTTCGGGACAACCTCTGAACTGTTAAGCTAATCGCTAATCTTCCATTTGTGAGCTCAAGGTGACAAGTGTTGAGTAGTCAGTTAACATGAACAGCCCCGCTTGGAGGGCATCAGTTGCCCATTTCAAATTCACTAGGTTCTTCTTGGACTTATTCTGTTAATATTGATGAGTCTTCATTTTGTATCGGCCCGGTTCACCTTCTACATAGATTGTCTATCACATTGTTCCAGATCGTTCGGGTTTACAATCCAGCATCCTGATGCATACCCAATAACGGCGAAAGGTTAGCCTATATTTATGATTCTTGTAGTTCCACAAAGCTTTCTTGTGGACAGTTAAGGTCATGGGCAACAGTTTTAGAAATAGAGGGGATTGTAAAGGATAGTCTGGGTTATAAGCACAGGATAGGGGCTTGACAATATCTTTGGGTTGCTGCAGTGGGTGTTGAAACACCGGTTCACCTGGGATAAGGTCTTCATGATATGCTTGGTTGAAGAAGGGGAAGGAATGAAACATATTGTTTGGAATTCTTTACCTGTATTCAATTACCTTCTATCAGGGTGGCAGATCCTTTTCACATAGCCAGCTATGGTTGTACCATATTTCATGTGCTTCCCATCAGGTTAGGAGGAAGGGGATAGTGGTCCAGCCAAGTCTAGGAGCACTGTCCTTGCTAGGAAATAGGGTGCGTTGTGCACTGCACTCAGTCCTGGAATGGGTGATTGGATGGAGAGCAGCAATTGGTGGCTTACTTCGGATTTTCTTAACAGTTCTCAATTTCAAGGTATCTCGGCTACACAAATCCTTGTCAAGTCCATAGAGGATCGAATTACCTCTTAATTAGCTTCCTCTTTCCTGGAAGTAACCTGATCTTCAGTTGTCAAGTCTATAGAGGATCGAATTGCCTCTTAATTAGCTTCCTCTTTCCTAGAAGTAACCTGATCTTCAATTTTCTTCTATTCATCAGTTCTGAGGTCCGCAATTTCTTCTCTTTCTTCTGTTTTCAGGCCTACCTAGCTCCTTTTTTAGAGGTAACCTGATTCTTCTGGATCATGTCCATTGTCCCAAATTAGGAGGGTTGTTAGAAAGTTAGGATAAGTTGTTAATTGGCAGGTTATTGTTAGTGAACATTGTTATTCATAGTCAGAATGATTGTATATGGTTGATGATTTGGATTGTGCTGTAACCATGCTGTGGCCATAATAATAAAACTTCCTTAGCAAAATTCAGCTTTGGTGTCGGAATCTATTTATGGGTAGGGTGGGATGGTTTGGGGTGGGGGGGGGGAGAAGGGGAGATATCAGGGACCCCAGTGAGGCATCCCCATTCTTGAGTACAAAGAAGCTTATAACATACATTACTATATAAGGAGGCACTAGAGATACATTAAGACCTCTGGGAATCCTCAAGGTAAAGATTGTCATATCATGTAACGAAAGAGGTAGTTGATTCTATAAAACGTTAGGTGCCTAGATCAGCACATCTAGCTGAACTAGGCACCTAACTTAATTTTTTAATTGGCTTAATCAGCGCTGATAATTGAAAGTGTCATTACAAACCAATTTTAAAAAACATTTAAAAATTAATTAGCTGGTAGGTTCCTAACTCGGTAGGCACCTACCACTTTGAGATAGGCATCTATACCGAGGCACCTGCTGGTAAGTAGGCTTGCTTAGAAGTGGATACAGAGCAAATTTTGGGCATGGTTTCGCATAGACGCTGGTAGGCGCCTACCATAGGTGCACTCATTTAAGACAAGAAAACCCTGGCCTACATGGCAATGTGCCTAAGAATTTAATGCCTATTGGCACCTAAGAATACTTAGGCGTGGCAGGCATGATTCTATAAATGGCGCCTAGTGGATGATTGACAATCATGCTCAATGGCACCTAGGAGCTAGATGTCATTTATAAAATCAAGACCAACTTGTATAAAAGCCACGTAGAAGAGAAAACATGCAAAACTCACCATAGGGTATGTTGTTAGGTGCCATTGACTCAAAAGAACATAAGATTTGCCACTGCTGGGTCAGACCAGTGGTCCATTGTGCCCAGCAGTCCTCTCACGCGGCGGCCCTTAGGTCAAAGACCAGTGCCCTGAGTCTAGCCTTATTTGCATATGTTCTGTTCCAGTAGGAACTTATCCAACCTTGTCTTGAATCCCTGAAGGGTGCTTTCCCATATAACAGCCTCCGGGAGAGCGTTCCAGACCTCCACCATCTCTGGGTAAAGAACTTCCTTACGTTTGTACGTAATCTTTTCCCTTCTAACTTAAGCAAGTGCCCTTTCGTTCTCTTCACCTTGGAGAGGGTGAACAATCTCTTTGTCTCTACTAAGTCAATTCCCTTCAATATCTTGAATGTTTCAATCATGTCCCCTCTCAGTCTTCTCTTTACAAGGGAGAAGAGGCCCAGTTTCTCTAGCCTCTCGTTGTACGGCAACTCCCCCAGCCCCTTAACCATTTTTGTCGCTCTTCTCTGGACCCTTTCGAGTAGTACTATGTCCTTTTTCATGTACGGTGATCAGTGTTGGATGCAGTATTCCAGGTGGGGGCGTACCATGGCCCAGTATAATGGCATAATAACCTTTTCAGATATATTCGTGATCCCCTTCTTAATCATTCCTAGTATTCTGTTCACCCTTTTCACCACCGCCGCACATTGCGTGGATGGTTTCATTGACTTGTCCACAAGTACTCCCAAGTCTCTTTCCTGGAGGGACATCCTTTGCTCAAGTCCTAGTAACTTGAATGCCATAGGGTATACAGTATAATAATCTAAGCAGCAAAAAATATCCCTTATCCTCCCCCTCCCCCCCCCCCCCCCCCCCCGATTACAGCAATCCCACTGTGTTTTGAGGGAATTATTCTATAGAATGACCTACTTTTTTTCGGGTCCCTCTGAAACAGATGCAATTATTGCTCTGTTTATCCACCACAATCAATTTGCTTGGTTATTTTTCAGATTGTGGGTATTCAAGGGGATCTAGAAAAAAGCGTGGAAATGCGATTGATCTGCTGGAGTTGATTCCCTGGTCCTTTTTAGCTCTTTTCAGCCACTAGATGAGCTTTTAAGGTGATGAGACTAGCCATATCCTTACTTGACTCCATTCCTGGTTTTCAAAATCTTTCCATGAGAGGCAATTAAAGCAAATCAATCAGATAATGAATGCAGCTCTGATGGAAAAAAAGTATGACTGATCCTTTAAACAAAGCTGTGATTTGTCCTTTATCGAAAAAATTAATGCTTGATGCTAATGATCCAGAAAATTATAAAACAGCTTCTAGTCTTTCTTTATAGGGAAATTGATAGAAAGAGTATTAGCAATATAGTTTCACAAGTTTTCAGACAAGATTAACCACCAAGGCCCTTTTCAGTCAGGCTATTGTCCAGTGTTTAGCATTAAGAAAGCTTTAGTGGTGTTTCTTGATAATCTCGGTCAAGGTTTAGCTCACAGGAGTCTTTTTGTTTGTTCTTCTGGATCATATCACAGCATTTCTTATTGTTTATTTAAACATATTTATATCCCATTCATTTATATTTTTCTAAGTAGGATACTATATAAACATCTGAAAATATACGTGTACTGTATAAAGACATAAAACATAATATACCCCTCTTTTTACTAAACCACGATAGCGGTTATTAGTGCAGAGAACCGTGCTGAATGCTCCGTGCTGCTCCCGACGCTCATAGAGTTCCTATGAGCGTCGGGAGCAGCGCAGAACATTCAGCACAGCTCCCTATGCTAATAATCACTAATAACAATGAAAACCAAAATATATTATTGACGACAGTATCTTACAAACCTGGCTTTCTAGCAGCCTCATGTAATAAAGATGTGTTTAAAAAAAAAAAAAAAGAATCAGTCTTATATGTTCAACAGTTGTGGCCTGGGCGTCACTAAAGCATGGTGTTGGCCTCTATCTCTTGACGTTGGGTAAGACAGAGGAAATAGGTGCCCTGGAATCAGCATAAGCACACACCTAGTAAGTTTCCATCACCTAGTTATGAAGCTTAGCCCCACAGGGTAGTTGATGAGACTATACTGTACATATCCATGGTTTTACAGGGGAAGTCTTTTTTTTTTTTTCTTTAAACCTAGGGGAGCAACTGGGGGAAAAAAATCTATTTTTCCTGAGCCCTGAATCTTAAGGACAGCAGTTGGGGAAAATATATTTTTCCTAATCCCTGAATACCAGGAAGAGAAAGTAGATTATTTAGTAAGAGTGGATAGCATAGCTAGTTTTAAGAAAGTTTGGACAAATTCCTGGAGGAAAAGTCCATAGTCTTTTATTGAGGAAGACATGGGGAAGCCACTGCTTGCCTTGTATCAGCAGCATGGAATATTGCTACACCTTTTTTTTTGTGTTCAATCATCTTTATTGACTTTTTAGCAAGTACAGCAATTGGGTTTTGGCCAGGTACTAGTGACCTGGACTGGCCATCATGAGAACGGACTACTGGGCTTGATGGACCATTGGTCTGACCCAGTAAAGCAATTCTTATGTTCTTATACTGCCCTGGAAGCTGTTACTCAGCTCTCATCCCTGGCTCCACATCACCCAGTTACAGTGTGGAAACAGTTATGTTGAAGAGTCCCTTTTGCTACCAAGCTGGTATGAATATAAGATAAATTCAAGCCAGTGGGGTCTCTGAGCTAACAAAAAATGGAGACAAAGGAAAAATACATATGCCATAAGGTCCAATAGTTCTTTTTCTTCAGTCGCTGATCCTGTTGTTCTCCTCGCAGCTCCCAATCAGCCATTTCTTTCACAGAAGCATGCCATGCCTGCTGTGTTTTTGATACGCTGTTCTTCTTTGTTCCTGTGGATTGCATTGTCAATAAAAATTATTTTTTTAAAAAAGGGAAAAGTAATGGAAGTAAAACCAGGATGTCTCAATTACATTACATTACATTACATTAGGGACTTCTATTCCGCCTATACCTTGCAGTTCAAGGCTGATTACAAAAGAGCTAACTGGACATTTCCAGTGAAGTTACAACAGTTTTGGGGGGGTTTTTTTTTGGTTACAAGGGAGAAGAGGTACCTGGATTAATTCCGGAAGAACTTGCAAATTGGATATTAAATTGACTGTACGTTACTGTGTGATATAACAAATAGATTACAGTTAGAGTACAAATAAGATTACGTTACATTTCAGGGATCTGAATACTTGGTTGGTGTTTTGGGGAGGAATAGATTATTTAAGTGGAGGTTTTGGGGGAGAATTTATCTAGGAGGAGGGGGAAGGGTTGGGTTAAGATATCTGTATAAATTTTTTGAAAAGTAGGGTTTTGATTTCTTTTCGAAAAGTTTTGAAGTCGCCCGTTGCCGTCAACAGGTTGGAGATGGAGTGGTTAAGTTTTGCTGCTTGCGTCGCCAGAAGGTTATCAAACATCTTTTTGCGCTGAGTGCCCTTGAATGGAGGAAAGGCAAAAGTGTTCGGAGTTCTTCTTTGTCTTGAGGTGAGGATCTGGTTTAGGCGGTTGTTTAGATAGGGGGGCGGAACCATTTAATGATTTGAATAATAGACAGTAGAATTTGAATTGAATTCGTGCTTGCATAGGTAGCCAGTGAGAGTCTAGGAAGGCAGTTGTAATATGATCATATTTTCTCAGGGAATAGATCAGTCTGAGGGCAGTGTTTTGTATAGTCTGAAGTTGTTTTATCATGTTGGCAGGACAAGGTAGATAGAGGGAATTGCAATAGTCTAGTAGACCTCAATCCATCCTCCTTTTTTACTGGAGCCATATGGTAACCCTAAGAGAGGTCTCTTCATATCGGGACTGAGGAAAAGAAGGAGCAATAGAGCCTCACCGTGGCGTAGCTATGGGTGGATCTGAGTGGGCACTGGCCCGCCCAGAAGCATCACCACACTGCTCTCTCTCTCTTCCATGGTGTCCGGCATCTATCCTCCTATCTCTCAACCCTGTCTCTCCCCAGTATGCCTTGCACGAGTCCTGGAACTTACAGTGATTCATTTCCGCTGCCTGCGCCCGCCCCGAAGGCTTCCCTCTGCCATGTCCTGCTAGACAGGTAACAAGAAGTGACATCAGCAAGGGAAGAACATGGCAGAGGGAAGTCTTTGGGGATGACACTGGTACCAGGAGGCATGCAAAGTATACTGGGGAAGAAAAGAGTTGAGAGATAAGAGGACAGATGTCAGATGCCATGGAAGATAGAGGGGAGATATATTGGATGTATAATAAAACCTGCATTTAAAAAATTATATCTCTGAGGTGGGGAGAAAAGAGGTGAAAGGGCCCATCCAAGTTAACTGTGGGCTCATCCAAGATACTAGGTCTAGCTATGCCATCGGCCTCAGGTAGACTCAGTCCCTAAAAGATACTTCTGCAGCCCATAAGAGAAGGGGAACCTAGAGAGGGGGAAGAGGAGCACATAGGAGAATCAAGCAGAGCTGCTGTATACACTAATGTACATGAGCACCACAAATTTGTCATCAGATGCACTGCAGTGATCATTAAGTCTATAACAGCACCTGGGCCCCTAGATTCTGATATAAAATACCAATCTATGTCAGCACTTACAATTAACAACCATTTGAGAACTGTCGCCAACTCAAAAACAGAATCCCTTATGCTTCTCACTAAACCTCTCAACATATCATTGTTTCGGTTCTCAACTTTCATAGTCCAAGGCTTTATGTGTCAACTCTTCATTGAACCCGTTTCAAAAGTGTTTTATTTTAATTGTATATCTATTGTGACAGGGAAGCTCCTGTCACGGTGAAAACTACTACTGAAACTCCCCAGAATGCAGCACAAGGCTGGATAAAACCAGGCATGGAGTCAGGACAGCTGGCTCAGGCAAAAGAAGGCAAGCCCAGGCAGGTTCCAGCACAGCTGAAGAGCCAATTAAGAAAGGCTCTGCAGACCACTGATTTCCCCTATCACTCCTTTCCTGAAGTCAGGGAGAAACCTGAGGCTAATTTAGAAGGGGGTGGAGTCAGACCCCAGGGTTGGCCTTATAGGAAGGATCAATTTACTGGAGAGGGGAGAAGGGAGGAAACTCGAGAAGGAACGAGAGTGCAGAGAGAGGAGAACCAGAAGGAGTGGTTGAGAAGCCAAACTACTCACGTGGGTTCCAGGTCACAGAGGGTGCCTCAAGTCCAGCAGGAACGGAGGGCAAGAAGCCCACACCTAGGGAAAGGTGTTACTGCCCTGGAGAGGTATTGTGACTGGCAACTCAAGCCCCAAAGAGCAGGGCTGAGAAAGCCTCCCCAGAGAAAAGCTGCAGATAGTTTTGGCAGACGTACAGAGAGGGGGAGGGGAAGCACAAACAGAAAGAAGTGAAGAAACTTCAAGCCGGAGTTCCCGGGAGTGTGAATGGGAAATGGACAGCATACTAAGTAATGAGATAAGTGAAGAGGGCATGGACCTTGGAGAATATGATGTTTGCATGTCCTAAGTTAAACTCCTGAAGAACGGTATCCTATTGTTTGTATACCCGACAGCATGAGCAGTGCGGGCAGAGGTAACAAGGTGCTAATAATGTGTTAAACAAATGCAGAGAGAGCTGAGAAGGAAAGGCTGGACGCAAGCCGTGCTCAGCTAGCTAGGCTCATAAAAGGTGAAGTCCAGAGTGAGAGCAATCAAGCCCGGCAGGGGCTACGAGCCAAGGAAAGCTTTAACTGACTTATAAGTTTGCTGGGATTTTCCTGGTGATAAGGAAGGGCAATCTTGCTCCTTAATAGAACCTGGACTGAAAGAATATAATGAGGGGAGAGGCCCTCTAAGCCAGTGGTTCCCAACCCTGTCCTGGAGGAACACCAGGCCAATCGGGTTTTCAGGCTAGCCCTAATGAATATGCATGAAGCAAATTTGCATGCCTATCACTTCCATCATATGCAAATCTCTCTCATGCATATTCATTAGGGCTAGCCTGAAAACCCGATTGGCCTGGTGTTCCTCCAGGACAGGGTTGGGAATCACTGCTCTAAGCACTGTAACCAACTGAGGTGAATGTTTTATGTTTTTTCTTCTGCTGTGTATTTTCTTTGAACTTTGGGTTAGTAATAAACCTGATACTTTATTCTAAAGAATCCGGTATCCGGGTCTTCCTTCCACTGCCATATAAAAGGCGTATTAAAAATCTTACTTGTGGTCCGGGCCGCAGTTTCCTACTTACTCAGAGACGGGCCCGGTCACACTATATATATAAAATCGGAGGTATGTATGTGTGTATGTATGTATGTGTGTGTGTATGTGCCGCGATCACGCAAAAACGGCTTGACCGATTTGAACGAAACTTGGTATGCAGATCCCTCACTATCTGGGGTGATATGTTCTGGGGGTCTCGCGGCCCACCTGCACACATGGGCGGAGCTACAAACAGAAAATTAGATTTCACCCATTCATGTCAATGGAAAAAATGTAAAAAGCTGCCATTCTCACAGTAATTCAAAAACGGCTTGATCGATTTGAACGAAACTTGGTATGCAGATCCCTCACTACCTGGGGTGATATGTTCTGGGGGTCTCGCGGCCCACCTACACACGTTGGCGGAGCTACAAACATAAAATCAGATTTCACCCATTCATGTTAATGGAAAAAATGTAAAAAGCTGCCATTCTCACTGTAATTCAAAAACGGCTTGACCGATTTGAACGAAACTTGGTATGCAGATCCCTCACTACCTGGGGTGATATGTTCTGGGGGTCTCGCGGCCCACAACTCTATGTTGCTTGCTCAAGGGTGGGTTCACCCAAGAATTTATATGTTCTTGCTCCAGGAGGTGAAACTAAAATTGTTGTTTATAATCACGTTTTGCGTTAGTTGTATTGTATTCATTTTGTCAAATATTTCACATTATAATTTGAATATTGTACTTTTTATTAAGCTGTAAAAAAATAATTTAATTCACCACTATAAAGTATCTTTATTTGAATCCATTTACAGTGTTATTGCTATAATTAAATACCCGTGCAACGCCGGGGCATCAGCTAGTGGCCTATAAATGGGAATCTCATCTTATATTGGAGTCATCGCCCACCCCCACCCACCCCTCCCTGCCAATTATTTTTGCCTCCCTCCCACCTCCCCTGCGTACCTTTTTGAATCCCTGGTGGTCCAGCAGTGTACTGGGCAGGAGTGAGCTTTCGGTGCTCCTGCCCTGCGTTGAGCCTCTCCCTGAATGGCCACCTCGAGTTCTCACGGCCCAGAGTACTGGGTATGAGCGAGCTTTTGCACTCCTGCCTGGTGATGAGCCGCTTACTGAATGGCTACCATGATTTATCATGTCTCGTTTCTGCCTGGTATACTGCTGGTCCACCAGGGATTCAAAAAAGTATGCGGAGGGAGGCGGGAGGGAGGTAAAAAAAAAAATAATTGATAGAGTCGGCAGGGACAGAAGAAAGGAGGGATCCCTCCTGTTCTGGCCCACCAGGTCATACAGCAGACTCGGTGGAGGCCTGCAGGACATCAGGAGAGAGGGGGGACAGGGTACAGGGCAGGGAGGGGGACTGAGTGCAGAGCCTGGCAGGGAGGGAAGGAGGGAGGGCAGGGTGGAGAGCCTGTCAGGGCAGGGAGTAAGGGGGGCTGGGTGCAAAGCCTGGCAGGGGAGGGAGTAAGGGGGGGACAGGGCACAGATCCTGGCAGGGCACATGAATATTAACCCCCCCACCCCCAACTTATATTTCAGTCAACCTTTTTTCCTTCTTTTTTGGGGGATAAAGGGTACCTCGTCTTATACTCGGATTGACTTATATCCGAGTATATACGGTATTACAGTCCTATACCTGAATGTGTGGAAATGATACTTTTACCACAAAATTGAGCAGGAATGAGTTAGAAATCGCACCACAATTACCAGCAGAGCTGCCAAAGATTGAGATTGTTGTCTCCTCATGGACACTTTCAGCCACTCCACTGTGGACGGGCTAAGGCTTGGCTAATTCTGACCAGCATTAGTTAAAACTCCATCACTCCTGCACTGGCAAAGCTTAGTCTGATGAGATCCAAAATGACTCTGTCATAAACCCCTGAAGTAAAACAGGGTTGGTAACACAGCAAGAACAGCCAAATTGAAAACTGCTGAAGTATAAATGTATCTAATAAAGCCAGCAATAATGGAAAGAATAACATTGTCATTTTTTTTTTCTAGTTCTTCAGAAAATTCAGTAGGTACAAGATTCCAAGAACTCATTTTGAACCTACAGTAGCTGAAGCTTTTTATAGCTGTAGACCTTCTGTGCCTATTAGCAATTACTGACATATACAGTGCATACCCTATATAGACACAGAGAGGGGGGGTATACTCTGAGAGTATGTAATATGTACAGATAGATAAATTTAGCTGCCAGAAAAAAAGGACACAGAAAGAAAAGATACCACAAACTTCTCAATAACACCCTTTATTCCACCCACAAACAAATAAGGCCCAATGGCCCTCGACAATAAAAATATGAACTCCTGTCTAAGGCAGAAGCAACTCCCTGCAGTCACAGAGTTCTGATTCATCTCTACAAGGTGAGCTTTTTGTAACAGATTTTTTTCCCCCCCCACAGGTTTCAGTAGTGCAATGCTTTTGTAAACCAAACTAAAGCTGCCAGAGTTTGATGCCTTCCAGAACATAAGAATAGCTATTCTAGGTCAGACCAATGTAGGGTTACCATAATGCTCCAGAAAAAAGGAGGACAAATTGAGACTTCTGGGTTTTACTTCTACATCTGTCCTCCTTACTTCCATTGCTTTCAGTGGAAGTAAAACTCAGATGTCTCAATCCTCCTTTTTCTGGAGCCAAATGGTAACCTGCCTAGACCAATGGTCCATCTACTCTAGTATCCTGTTTCCACAGTGGCCAATCCAGGTCACAAGTATCTGACAGAAACCCAAATAGTAGCAACATTGCATGCTACTGATCCCAAGGCAAGCAGTAGCTTCCCCATGACTGTCTCAATGGCAGAATATGGATTTTTCCTCCAGAAACTCATCCAAACCCTTTTTTTAACCCAGTTACACTAATTGCTGTTATCACATCATCTGGTAACAAGTTCCAGAACCCAACTATTCTCTGAGTGAAAAATGATTTCCTCCTATTTGTTTTAAATGTATTTCCAAGTAACTTCATTGTAATTTTTGAAAGAGTAAAATGTTGATTCACTTTTACCCATTCTACACCACTCAGGATTTTGTAGACCTCAATCATACCTTCCCTCAGCCATCTCTTTGCCTTACATTACATTACATTACATTACATTAGTGATTTCTATTCCGCTTGTGCCTTGCGGTTCTAAGCGGATTACATTAGAAGAAGGCTGGTCATTTCCAGGCGATGACAATACAATTATTTGTATAACTTTACAAACTTTGCATACCTAACTTTACATAACATTTCGTACATAACTTTACATAACTTTACGTGGAGTTACTTTGTGTTACTTTACATTATCCTTACCGTGCTTGCATAACTTGCATTAAGTTTACATAATTTATCTTACATAATTTATCTTACATAACTTTACAAGACTTTACGTAGAGTTATTTTATGTTATTTTACCTTATTATTCCAGTACATTGCATAACTTACATTACATGATATTACAAAGCATAACCTTATGTTATATTACAACGCATATCCTTATGTTACATTACATAATATTACAAAGCATAATCTTATGTTACCAAAAAATCGTCTGTTCCTAGGTTGTTATATCTGATTTTTCGGTATTTGGGGAAACTGTGTTTCTAGATATGAATTGGCTTTTCGCCCGATGCAACTAGATTAGATGTTGCCTATGGGGACGAAATTGCAGTTGGTTGTGAGTTGCAGGAGGTTATGAAGGGAGAGAAGATGATGGTAAATTATAATATTGGGATGTGTTTTTTGAATAGTATGGTTTTTATATCTTTTCGAAACGCTTTGTAGTCCGTAGTTGTGGTCAGCAGCTTGGATATGATGGGGTCAATTTTCGCAGCCTGTGTAGCAAGTAGGTTGTCATATAGCTTTTTGCGTTTTGTGCCTTTGAGTGAGGGGTAGGTGAATGGGGTCTGGGTTCTCCTTACTCTAGTTGAGAGGTTTCGGGTTAGGCGGCTGTTTAGGTAGAGAGGTGCTGTTCCGTTTAGTGCTTTGAATAATAGACAGTATAGTTTGAATTGAGTTCTTGCTTGTATCGGTAGCCAGTGTGAGTCGAGATAGGCATTAGTGATGTGATCGTATTTTCCTAGCGAGTAGATAAGTCTGAGTGCTGTGTTCTGTACTGTCTGTAATTGTTTGGTCATGTAAGCGGGGCAGGGTAGATAAAGGCTGTTGCAGTAGTCTACAAGTCCTAGTACAAGTGATTGGACTAAGATCCTGTATTGTATTTTGTCAAAGAATTTTCTTATTTTTCGCAGGTTGCGCATGGTGTAGAAGGCTTTTTGGATGGTTTTGTTAGTATGAGTCTGCATTGTGCATCTCCTGTCTATTGTTACTCCCAGGATTTTGAGTGCTGGCTGTATTGGGTATGTGATTGCATTTGTCATCAGATCAGTTAAGGTAGGTTCTTTGTCTTTTTCTAGCAGCAGGAATTTGGTTTTATCCGTGTTCAGTTTCAGTTTGTGGTTGGTCATCCATGTTTCTACCGTTTCCAGAGTTTTATTCAGTCGTCCTGATGAGTTGGGGTCTTGGGTATTGAAGGGGAGAAGGATTGTTATGTCGTCTGCGTAGCTGAATGAGACTATATTTAGGGAGTCTAGAGTGGTGCCCAGTGAGGATACGTAGAGGTTGAAAAGTATGGGTGATAATGGAGATCCTTGTGGTACTCCACAGGGGTTTGACCAAGGGTCAGATATGTGGTCTTTTGTCTTTACTTTATAAGTTCTAGTTTTAAGGAAGCCTTTGAACCAGTTGAGTACCAAACCTGTGATCCCTATGGCGTCTAGTATCTGGAGTAGTATGTTGTGATCCACTAGGTCGAAAGCTGCTGAAAGATCTAGTTGGATAAGTAGTATCCTGTTCCCTTTGCTGAGGTGTTGGTGGGCTATATCCATTAGAGATACAAGTAGTGTCTCTGTGCTGTGGTTTTTTCTGAATCCTGATTGTGATGGGTGTAGTATGTTGTGGTCTTCTAAGTAGTTGGTGAGGTATTGTGCTACAAGACCTTCTTGTAGTTTGATATATAATGGGATTGAAGCGATGGGTCTGTGGTTGGCTGGATTATTGTTTGGAGCTTTGGGATCTTTCGGTATGGGGGTGATAATAATCTCGCCTAGTTCTGGTGGGAAGTGACCATCTGTGAGCGTGGATTGTAGCCAGTTCATGAGGTTAGCTTTGAACTTGATGGATGCGGTTGTTAGCAGGTACGATGGGCAGCTGTTTAGGTCACAAGAAGTTTTACTATATTTGTTGTATAGTCGAGTCATGTCGTTCCATTGTACTTTGGGGAAGTTAGTCCACGTTCTGTCAGCTACTAAGGCTTCATCTATTGTTGGTGTTGTTATAATCTCATCGAGGAGGGTTAATGAATTGTTGAATGTGGATCTGATATTGGTGATTTTGTGCTTGAAGTAGTCTGCTAATTGGTGGGCTGAAGGAGATTGGTTTCCTTGAGTAGCTAGGAAAGGTTTGGTGTCCGTGAGTTTTCTTACAATATTGAAGAGTATTTTTGAGTCTGGGTTTTCAGTGCCTATTAGTTTGGAGTAGTATGCTTTCCTTTTTTCCTTTAGTTTGATGTTATATTGTTTGATTTGGATTCTCCATGCTACTTTTGTTTGGTCTTGTTTCTGTTTTTTCCATATTCTTTCGAGGTGTCTGCATTGTCTTTTTAAATGGAGAAGTTCAGCGTCGAACCATTTGTCTGAAGGTCTACAGATTTTGTTTTTTGTTTTTATTGGTGCTAGCTCGTTCAAAGTAGCTTGCCAAGCTGACCAGCCCTAACCTCTTTAGCCTATCCTCATACGAGGAACTCCATCCCCTTTATCATTTTGGTCACTCTTCTTTGAACCTTTTCTAAATCCACTATATCTTTTTTTGAGATACGGCGACATGAATTGTACGCAGCACTCAAGGTGATATTGCATCACAGAGCGATACAGAGGATTATAATATTCTTGGTCTTATTTACCATCTCTTTCCTAACTATTCATAGCATCCTGTTTGCTTTTTTGACCACTGCCGCACATTGGGCAGAAGGTTTCTGCATATTGTCTATGATGACACCTAGATCTTTTTCTTGGGTGCTGACCCCTAAGGTAGACCCTAGCATTTGGTAACTATGATTTGGATTATTCTTCCCATCACTTTGCATTTGTCCACATTAATGGCCCCTTTTTAGAAACCCACAGTAGCAATGCACCAAAACCCATAGGAATTAAATGGGCTTCAGAGCATTTCCCACAGCAGCATTGCTACCATAGCTTTGTAAAAGGAGTCCTAAATTTCATCTGTCCAGACTTCCATTTTCCTAAGGTTTTCCTGCAACTTTTCACAGTCCGTATGTGTTTTCACAACTTTGAATAGTTTAATGTCATCTGCAAATTTAATCACCTCACTTGTCGTTCCAATTTCCAGATCATTTATAAATATGTTAAATATCACCAGTCCCAAAAAACACACTAGGTCTTATTTTAGGGGTATGTACATGATCATCTCTCCCTTCCTCTCCTTCACCCCAATTCTTCCTCTTTTCTTTTTCTTCCATACATGTGCAGCATCTTTCCTCCCCTCCCTCTCATCCCCGTGCAGCAGAATCCTTGCCCAGCTTCTATCCTTTCCTCCCTCCCTCCCATCCCTTGTGCAGCAGAACCCTTGAGCACCCACCCACCTGCCTCCACTGCGCAGCCAAACCCCTGCTGACCCTCCATCCATCCCTCCCTCCCATCCAAACCCCACTAACCGCGAGCGAGCCCTACATACTGGTACCTCCCTCCAAATCAGCGTCGGGCCAGCAGAACTCTAAGCTCTAAACTCTGATGATATCATCAGTAATGCAGCAGAGTAATGCACCGGTGGACAAGGTTGACGCAGCCTGCTTAGAGTGCTGCTGGCCCTACGCTGATTTGGAGGGAGGTACTAGTCGGTTTGGATGGGAGGGAAGGATGGCTGGACTAGGGCTTATTTTCAGGGAAACACGGTACTTACAATTCAAAAAGAATACCTGGAAAGTCTCAAAAACATAAATTCAGTTGCATGCCATCTCATTACATTCTTAATTTAAAACATATTTAATGCTATTATAGAAACTGATGAAAGTAGTGTACAACATTTAGACCACCCAAAATAGCCAAATAAGAAAACAAAACTTTTTTACAAATACCCAGTAGCTTACCTAGCATATTTGACACCCTGGGCCAATCATTTTTAAACCCCCCCCACCCACCCCCACCCCGCTGCTGTGCGCCTGATTTTCAGACTTTAAAAATATGATCATGTCAGCCCTTACTATGCTAAACTACACTGGCTACCATTCGGTGCCAGAGTATTCTTCAAGTTTGGGTGCATATTGTGGTCCACTGAGGCTCCAAACAGTGCTCAATAGCACCCTCAGTGGCTGGCCACAAAATAACACCCTGACGTGTGGCCCGGACTGGAGCCACCCTGCAGGACCGGATTCCAAACAGGAACCAAAAAGAAAAGAAAAAAACCAGATAACAAAAGTCACCACGAATATTCTTCAATGACAAAATAATATCAGATTTTATTTCTCTTTTGTCCCAAGGTAAGTATGCTTTCCAAAACAGAGGACAAACTTGTCAGAATGTTCTTCTTACAGTAACACAAAAAGTAGAAAACAAAACCAGCAAATAACAGTCCCAATCAAGGCATTAATCTGCTTTCAGCAATGTTTCTATTCTAGTTGTGGCAGGGGGTTTAATTACCCCAGCCTTAGGGTTGTCTACTTCCCAAAGCAGACAGCTTTCAAAACACAAACCAAAATATAGTTCAGTGCACAGGTTCAGCACAAGTATCTCCAAAGTTCACACAAGCCTCTGGCCAGTTCTAGTCACTGCCAGGTCAGGAGAGTGATAGGTTTTGCAAATTCAAAGCCTCTAGACCGGCTTTCAAAAATTCCCTCCCAGGGTGTTAGCAAAACCTCTCCCAAATACAATCCCCCCTTTAGCTTGCATTCAAAAGAAAAAATTGTTTCTTCAAACAGTCCATAAACACCAACCTCATTCACTGCTTGAGAGTGGAAGTGAAGTTCACCTGCATGGGCTCAACAAACTCAGGAGCACACTCTGTTAGGCATTCTTCCACATCCATGTCCTGACTTTCCAGAAAGTTTAATTCTTCAGCCTGACCAGACTCTATCACCTCCATAGGCATAGGTTTGTTGCACCTGCTTGGCTCCAGGGACTCTCTAGGGAGAAAGGGCTTAAAACCTCTCCCTAGCTGGCTTCCCTTCCTGTTCTCTGTAACAGGTTTATATACCTTGGGACAACGCCCTGCTGTGTCAGCCCTGGCAGTGTTCCAAGGGCCTCTTGGGCTCCCCCGGTGGTCAATGTAATTATCTACCTCAGAAACAACCTGTCCCTTCCCAATTCCTCCCCGGGATTTCTTTTTTTCTTCTCTTCTCTCAGCCCTGACTGGGACCTGAACAGGGAGAATACCTGGCATGTCACAATATGTTACAAAGCACTTTTTGGTTTATTGCCTTCTTACTTGGTTTCCTACTCGAAATTTTTCTATTCATCAAAAGATACCAGAAACTCAGGTATTTTCGCCTTCCCTGCCCCGAGGTCCTGCCATTATAAAACTTTTTTGACAGGACATTGGAGTACCAGGCCGGGAAGTTTAATTCCTGATTACATCCATTGATCGCTCAAACTTATTCTTATACTACATTTAAGAAAGTTTTAAAAACATATTTATTTGATAAATTAGATTGATGGTTTTTTAATTGTGATGGGTTCAATTACTAGTTGATTGTTTTTTTAGAAGAAAACTGCTGTAGGCCTTTTTTATATAGTATGCGTTTCTCTTCATTATACTTTTTAATATTTCAAATTGTATAAAAGTCTCTGCTGCATTTGATTGCTTACGATGTATTGTTTTTTTTATTATGAAATTGTATCCTCTTTGCTGAATTGTTCAGTTTTATTCCTTGTTGTGAACCGGCCAGAACTGTTGGTAGGGCGGTATATAAGAAAATAAATTATTATTATTATTACTAGCTGATGCCCCGGCGTTGCACGGGTATTTAATTATAGCAATAACACTGTAAATGGATTCAAATAAAGATACTTTATAGTGGTGAATGAAATTATTTTTTACAGCTTAATAAAAAGTACAATATTCAAATTATAATGTGAAATATTTGACAAAATGAATACAATACAACTAACGCAAAACGTGATTATAAACAACAATTTTAGTTTCACCTCCTGGAGCAAGAACATATAAATTATTGGGTGAACCACCCTTGAGCAAGCAACATAGAGTTGTGGGCTGCGAGACCCCCAGAACATATCACCCCAGGTAGTGAGGGATCTGCATACCAAGTTTCGTTCAAATCGGTCAAGCCGTTTTTGAATTACTGTGAGAATGGCAGCTTTTTACATTTTTTCCATTGACATGAATGGGTGAAATCTGATTTTCTGTTTGTAGCTCCGCCCACGTGTGCAGGTGGGCCGCAAGACCCCCAGAACATATCACCCCAGGTAGTGAGGGATCTGCATACCAAGTTTCGTTCAAATCGGTCAAGCCGTTTTTGAATTACAGTGAGAATGGCAGCTTTTTACATTTTTTCCATTGACATGAATGGGTGAAATCTGTTTTTATGTTTGTAGCTCCGCCAACGTGTGCAGGTGGGCCGCGAGACCCCCAGAACATATCATCCCAGGTAGTGAGGGATCTGCATACCAAGTTTTGTTCAAATTGGTCAAGCCGTTTTTGCGTGATCGCGGCACATACACACACACATACATACCTCCGGTTTTATATATATAGATTATATGAAAAAGTTATTTTTAGTATTAATCCAAGAGTTACACAACAAGGGTGCACCTAGGAAAAGGCAGCATCTTAAGCACTGCAATGAGCATTAGAACATCAATATAACCATTGTAAAACTAAACAAGCCAAATTAGTACAGATCGATCCTGCACAGACAATGCTATCAGAAAACCATGTCTTTTACATACACATAGAATGCAGATACACCCTCGCCTAGTATGGAATAAGTAATCACAAATTGAAAATAGAAATATGTAGACAAAACTTAAACCGAACTGCCAAGAAGCCAGACTCTGGGACTCATAATCAAACCAAAAATACATCTAAAAACCCGCCCAAGTCAAACAGGTCGTCCAAGTGACGATCATCGAAACAGGTTTTTAGACATATTCAAAGACTTTTTAGGCCTCTGAATCCTGCTGTGTGCCCAGAGCTCGAAGGGGCATTTTTAGAGGAGTGGTGAGGGTGGGATGTGGGCCGACCTACACTTCTTTATTTATTTAATTTAAAAAAATGTGTACACCGCCTAATTTCTATGCGTTTTCCAAGCAGTAAACATTATTAAATAACTTTCAACTACCTTATCCACATACACCATGCAGGATTTAGTGCAACCTATACTGTATATAAGCAATAACAAACAGCTTGCATAATAAATTTTCCAAGAACTGAACCTATAAACTTGAAATGCAACCTCTACATATGGGCGTCAACAAACAACTGAGTTTTTAATGATTTCTTAAATTTAGGGCAGTCTGTGCATAGCCTTACTTGTCGTTCTGCAATTAGTCGTACTTAGTCATACTGAAGGAATACTGCATCCAGGACATAGTACTACATGAAAGGGTCCAACAGCAACTAAAATGGTTAAGGGACTGGAGGAGTTGCCGTACAGTGAGAGATTAGAGGAACTGGGCCTCTTCTCCATTGAAAAGAGGAGACTGAGAGGGGACATGATCGAAACGTTCAAGATAATGAAGAGAATAGATTTAGTAGATAAAGACAGGTTGTTCACCCTCTCCAAGGTAGAGAGAACAAGAGGTCACTCTCTAAAATTAAAAGGGGATAGATTCAATACAAACATAAGGAAGTTCTTCTTCACCCAGAGAGTGGTAGAAATCTGGAAAGCTCTTCCGGATGCTGTTATAGGGGAAAACAAGGATTCAAGACAAAGTTAGACAAGTTCCTGCTAAATCAGAACGTACGCAGGTAAGGCTAGAGGTCTTTGACCTAAGGGCCGCCACGAGAGCGGACTGCTGGGCACGGACTGCTGGTCTGACCCAGCAGTGGCAATCTTATGTTCTTATGTAAAAGTTTTACCAGGCTGCCTTATACATTCTGACTTAGGCGATCTAAAAACAGGTCTAAGGGCCAGATTCTGTATAGGACACCCGGTCTCTGAAGCTGCCTAAGCAGCTTTTGAGATTAGCACATGGGCATCCTATATAGAATCGCCTAACACCACAATTCTCTAATCGGTGTCTGTGTCATAAGCGCCGGTTAGAGAATCGGGTTTCTTATAACCCCCTCCCCCCTGCAAAGACTACCGGCAGGAAGGATGCCCAGTCCCTCCTGCCGTTACCCTCCCCAGCCCCCACAAAGATCATCAGCAGGAGGAATGCCCAGTCCCTCCTCCCAGTCCCTCCTCCAAAGGGCATGCCCCCCCCCCGACCCCCCAAGCCCACCGGACCCCAAAGTACTTTATGTTACGTTGGCCGGATGCTTCCTCCTTCCGACTGGCAGGCCCGCCTTCACTAAATGGCAGGCCTGCCCCTTTCCGGGGCATTGTGGGTTGCACTGAGGAGGGGCCTAAGGCCCTAATTGGCCCAGGTGCTTAGGGCCCCTCCTATAGGAGGGGCCTTAGGCGCCTGGGCCAACCAGAATCTTAGGCCTCTCTCCCAGTGCATCCCTCCTTCTGATGATCTTTGCAGGATTGGGCATCCATCCTGCCGATGATCTTTGCAGGTGTGGAAGGGGGGTCTGGCAGGAGGGATTGGGCATCCATCCTGCCGATGATCTTTGCAGGTGTGGAAGGGGGGTCTGGCAGGAGAGATTGGGCATGACTCCTGCCATGGACATTCAGGGGTTCCAGCACGAAGGACTGGCCCCTTCCACGTCTAAAAGGTCTTGTTCTGGGCGTTTGGGACTTGGACAAATTTTTGGTAAGGAATGTGGTATAAAGGCTGATGTAGTGGCAGTCTGGGCGATTAACCACCTGGATGTACTGGTAGATGATTTTCACAAAGAAACCCATTTTGGACGTACTTTTCGAGAATAGTCATTTTCTTGCTGCTGACTTTGGGCTAGTGCCTTAGGCCAAAAACGAACTTAGACTTTTTTTAAAATTATGCCAATCTCTGGATACAATGCAACAGCATACAGTGCAAAAACACGAAAACAGTGGCATAATTACTAATGTGGAATGCCGTTAACTACAGATCTAGATGTGAAGTTAACTGCTCCACTTTATCTGCCATGTTAGCAGCTAACAAAAATTAACAACACAAGTGTTAACTAAAGCCCCATTCCTGCTCCCTAAAATGATAGGGATTTGCACTTTCCATGCCTTAAGAACAAACATTAACATACGGCAAGTGCAAAGCCTATGCTGTAACTGCAGGACACATGCCCTCCAACTACACAGTATTTACTGCAAAAGGGCAGACAATTAACACAACTGGGGTGCTGTCAACATGATGGCTACCTGTAGAGGTGCCACTCATTCCTACCCCATGCATTCACCCAATTCTCAGATCTCTCCCCCTCATCCATGCAACAAATCCAATGAGCAGTTTCTCCTTATGATCGCCCAACTTACCCGACCACCGCAACTCCTTCAGGACCCCCCCCCACCCCCACCTAACTCCAGGACTTACCTGGAGCTAGGGCCTGATGATCCAGTGGCAAGCAGAGGAAGCAGTCTCCCTTCGTCTCATTCTCTTTGGTGCCAAGTTTAAAATGGCATCACTGATTCTCTGGTACTACAACTAGTTCCATATAATGAATGTCCCAAGAGCATTCCGGAACTAGCCACATAGTGCTATGGAGGTCTGCCTGGATATTCCGTGCTGCTAAAAATCCAGATATGGCCCGGTCAGCGAAACTTGTCCAGATAGGATCCTCTCCTACCCAGATAAGTTCCACTAAATATTGATCCCAAAAGGTTTTAGCTGTCTGTTGGATATGTGTAGAGAAAGAGAGAGGAGCCATGTTCCCTCTAAGACAGTGGTTCCAAAACCTGTCCCGGCCAATCAGATATTCAGGATATCCTCAATGAATGTTCATGAAATCACTTTGCATACATTGCTTCCTTAGTATGCACATTTATCTCATGCATATTCATTGTGGCCATCCTGTAAACCTGACTGACTAGAGGAAAGAAGGGATGGGGGGATATGATACAAATGTTTAAATGCTTACAAGGTATTAATATGCAAACTAATTTTTTTCAGAGATGGGGAAGTGGTAGAACTAGAGGCCATGAGTTGTGGTTACAGGGTGGGAAACAGGAATAATGTTAGGAAATACTTTTTCACAGAAAGGGTCGTAAATACCTGGAGCGCTCTCCCGCAGGAGGTTGTGAAGACAAAAATGGTGATGAAATTCAAGAATGTGTGGGATAAACATAGAGGAACACTATATAGAAAAAGGATGGAATCTAATTAAAACAAAATTTTAATGATCTGCCTGGCACTGGCCTGGTTTCCCAACTACCATACCATCATCAAAGTCCCACTCTGGCACATCTAGATCTTTATAGCCATGATTAGGACAGTCTCTCCGGCACTGATTTTGTTTCCCAATTACTGAAGTTTCCATCTAAGCACCACTTACTTTGTTTGGTTCCATTCGCTTTCCATACAGAAGTCCTGTGTATTTATCCGATGCATTTTTTAATTCTGTTACCATTTTCGTTTCCACAGCTACTGAGAGAGGGCATTCCCTCTGTGAAAAAATACTTCTTGACATTATTCCTGAATAGGCCCCTTTGAAACCTCAATTAATGTTCTCTGGTTTACTGGTTTCCAGTCTCTGGAAAAGGTTTATATATTTTATTTATTTTTATTTAAAAATTTATACACTGCCTAAACCTAGGCAGTTTCCAGAAAACATACAAAAATATATATAAAAAACAAAGCAAAACACCCGAGGAGATCGGAAAAGGAGATCAGGATGAAAATCTGGTCCAACTAGAGGTGAGCAAGATGGATGTCCTCAGGCAGATAGACAGGCTAAAGTGCGACAAATCACCAGGTCCGGACGGCATTCACCCAAGGGTACTTAAGGAACTAAGGAACGAAAAAGCTGAGCCACTTCGACAAATATGCAACCTATCCCTAAAAACTGGAGAGATCCCAGAGGACTGGAAAATAGCAAATGTCACGCCCATCTTCAAGAAAGGCTCAAGGGGAGACCCAGGAAACTACAGGCCTGTGAGCTTGACCTCGGTCCCGGGAAAGATGATGGAAGCGCTGATTAAAGACAGCATTTGGGAACACATCGAAAAAAATGGGCAGCTAAAATCGAGCCAACATGGCTTCTGCAAGGGCAGGTCATGCCTCACAAACTTATTATACTTCTTTGAGGGGGTGAACAGCCAGGTGGATAGAGGGGAATCCATAGACATCATTTACCTTGACTTCCAAAAAGCCTTCGACAAGGTACCACACGAAAGACTGCTAAGGAAGCTATGGAACCACGGGGTGCAAGGGGAGGTCCACCGATGTTATCAAAAACTGGCTGGCGGACAGGAAACAGAGGGTTGGAGTAAAGGGCCATTACTCAGATTGGCAAAGGGTCATGAGCGGAGTTCCACAGGGGTCGGTGCTGGGACCGCTCCTGTTCAATATATTTATTAACGACCTGGAGGCGGGAACAAAATGTGAGGTTATTAAATTTGCGGATGACACTAAACTATACAGCAGGGTCATAACCATGGAGGACTGCGAAGACCTCAAAAAAGATCTGACAACGCTGGAAGAGTGAGCCAAAAGGTGGCAAATGAGCTTCAACAGAGGGAAATGCAAGGTTATGCATATTGGGAAAAAGAACCCGATGTTCACTTACAAGATGGGGGGGATCACCGCTAGGGGTGAGCAACCTTGAAAGAGATCTGGGATTGATGGTGGACACAACATTAAAGGCGTCGGCGCAGTGCGCCACAGCCTCAAGGAAAGCGAACAAAATGTTGGGTATCATTAAGAAAGGTATCACAACCAGGACGAAGGAAGTCATCCTGCCACTGTATCGTGCAATGGTGCGCCCGCACCTGGAGTACTGTGTCCAGTACTGGTCGCCGTACCTCAAGAAAGACATGGCGGTACTTGAGAGAGTCCAGAGAAGAGCAACTAAGCTAATAAAGGGTATGGGGGACCTCTCATACTGACAGACTGAAAAAGCTGGGGCTTTTTTCCCTGGAAAAGCGATGACTCAGGGGAGATATGATAGAAACCTTCAAGATCATGAAGGGCATAGAAAAAGTGGACAGGGATAGATTTTTCAAACTAAGAGGAACCACAAGTACAAGGGGGCACTCGGAGAAACTGAAAGGGGAAAGGTTTAGAACAAACGCCAGGAAGTTCTTTTTCACCCAGAGGGTGGTGGATACATGGAACGCGCTGCCGGAGGATGTGATAGGCAGAAGTACGCTACAGGGCTTCAAAGAAGGTCTGGACAGGTACCTAGAGGACAAAGGGATTGAGGGGTACAGATAGGAGTAGAGGTAAGGTTATAGGGACAGGATTAGAGGTAAATTATAAAATTAGTCAGAGACCACTGTTCAGGCAGTGGGCCTGATGGGCCGCCGCGGGAGCGCACCGCTGAACAGGATGGACCTCTGGTCTGCCCCAGCGGAGGCAACTTCTTATGTTCTTATCTTACAACTAGAAGTTGTCTTAACATCTACACTTCTGTCAAACTGATGATCCTTTTACATAAATGCATCAACAAACAACAAATAATACCTATCAAATATCTAAATGTCTGTATCATATCATGCCTATCTCTCCTTTACTCCAGGAGAGTTATCTTGAGGTCATTAAAGGCCAAGATTCTTTAAAAAAAAAGTGTTAAAAGCCGGGGGGGGGGGGGGACTCTGACTGGGATGCGTGTTTGTGGTGTGTGTTTGTATGGATGTTGGTGTTGTGTGGTGTGTCTCGCCTATCCCCTCTTGGGAAGCTGTTCCTGATAGGCTGTCTTTACTTTTTTTTTTTTTTTTTTTATTTATAAATTTTTACAATATTCCCAAGCATAACATCTTGTACAGTAAGACTGTAATTAGGAACTAAAAAGAAAATAAAAGGAAAAAAAAATACAGTATGAGAAATATTAACATATTCTCCTTAAAGAAGCAATCTATAGTCCACAATTATTATTATGATCCAAGACTTCAAGAGTGACAATAACAAACTAGGAAAATCAATAATAATCTTAAGAAAATCTAAGTGAGGGAGAAAATCTAATCTCAGTCGCAGGGAGTAATTAACCACTTGTCTCAGTTATTACTTCTATTGTTTCACCTTTCTCAAGACGTTACAAAACTACAAACATTGTTAGGTGTGTCGGATCAAAGAAAACATATTTATCTGAACCATAATGAAGGAAATACAAGGAAATCTAAGAAAAAAATCTTCCCCCCACTAAAATTACTCCAGATTTTAATAACAGTAACTGCTTTCTACGTTTTTGAGTCTCTTTGGTTACATCTGGAAAGATCTGTACTTTCTGACCCAGAAACTCTTTAGTTCTATTTTTAAAGAACATCTTCATTATCCAGTTCTTATCTGGAACCAATGCCACAGTCACCAACAACGTTGCCGGTATAACCAATTCACTTATAGAAGTTTCCAATAGTATAGAAACATCCAATTGTGGTTCCTGTTGTCCCTCATTAGTCAATTGCTGATCCAATTTTCTAACAGGCAAATAGAATACCTGTGTAAAGGATGGAATTAATTCCTCTGAAACGGAAAAAATCTCCAGGAAATATTTCTTTAACATTTCCCTGGGGGGCATAGAAGGAACCCTAGGGAAATTTAGGAACCGCAAATTGTTGGCACGATGGCCATTTTCAATCATTTCCAGTTTCCGCCTAATATTCATACTATCTTTAATTACAGTTTCTTGTACTTGTTTGACTCCTGTTATTTCAGATTTATTTTTTTGAGACCTAGTTTTAACTGAGGTCATTTCTAATTGTAATACATTCAGTTCTTGTTCCTGTTTGTCAATTTTCGTTTCCAGCACTTTAATTTGTGGATTCAGTGAGTTTCCCAATTTAACAACTAAGTCCCAGAGAGACTCCATTGTGATTTCAGTGGGTTTTTCAACCATAAAGAAGGAAATCTCACCTCCCAAGTTTGTAGATTTTCCGTCCTGTTGTGCCTCCCTCTTCTTTGATGTTCCAGCCGTAGTTTCACTCTCCAGACTCAAAAAGTCTTTTGGTAAATCCGTATCATAGCTTGCAGATGAACAAGCCTCCTAGGTTACAGGGACTGCCTCGTTGGATGCACTTGGTTCCCACGGCGAACTGGTATGCTGTGGTTGGGGGGGGGAGTGTCTCTTGTTTCAGGGCTCAGCGTGACCTCTAGCCCAGGGATTCTGGTGGCGTCACTCTGTGCCGCTGAGTCCTACAGGCGATTCCCTGAAGTTATCGACTCCCTCTGAAGACAGTTCAAGAGCTGTTCGATAGTGAGGGGAGAAGGATTTTCAGAGCGCCACGAAGCTCCAGAGGCACTTCTCCCTCTCCTCTTAGGCATGAGGAAACTCTCAATCAAAACTGAGCAGGTAAGGTAAAAATTCTAATTCTACCGAATACTCGAGAGATGCTTCCCGACTTCAGCGACTCACAGCCATCTTGGAGGCTGTCTTTACTTTACATAACATTAAAAATGTAAGGGGTCGGCTGGATGACCTTTTTGTCTAGCCTCTCCATCTGGGGGCATTTGGGGCCCTCGGCCTCTATGTATTACTAGTGGTTTGGGTGACTTTCTTCTACTGCCTGTATGTACCACCTATTTCCTCGTTTCTGTTTGCTGGGTGGGGCTGGCTTCCCTTTGGGTTTCTCTTTGTTGCTCTGCTGTGCCATTCATGTACCTATTTGTGGAGAGTGTATTTTCTTGTGTATGTACTGCCTCTTTGTATTTGCGCTTTTGATATTATTGTTCCTGATACTCGGTTGTACCCTTTCTAATAAAAATGATTACAAAAAAAAAAAAAGCGACGGTCTGCTAACAGAGCCGTTTTTATAGCGAATTGAAAAAAGCGAGACATTTTCAAAAAATCACGGGTGCAGATGAGGTCGGTGGACAGAGCAAAGATTCACTAAATTTGCATTTGCCCATCACTGGTGATAGCAATGGGCACATGCGCAGAAAAAAAGTGTTAAAAAAAACCCCAAACACAACAGCGGGAGATGCCCACTTTCCCCACTAAGACACTTGCCGCCACTCAGCCGCGTGCACCGCCCGTAGCGAGTGAGATGCCCACTCTCCCCACTGCCAAGACACCTGCTGCTGCTCAGCTGTGTGTACCGCCCTC
Source organism: Geotrypetes seraphini (assembly GCF_902459505.1). Lineage (NCBI taxonomy): Eukaryota > Metazoa > Chordata > Amphibia > Gymnophiona > Dermophiidae > Geotrypetes > Geotrypetes seraphini. Next base: position 53,891,477 of record NC_047086.1, read on the forward strand.
AGTGGGAGAGATGCCCACTCTCCCCACTGCCAAGTGAAATCCTCCCACCTCCAATGCTCCCTCCCCTGTCTCCTCCCCCTTACCTCCACATAGATGCACGGAGGGCGGACTCCTTCCTCCCAGCTGGCCTGCCTGCGTTGTCTAAAATGGTTCTTACCCTCCCCAGTGATTGGCCCAAGTTGTATAAGGCCGCTCCCAAGGGGCCTAAGGCTCTGACTGGCCCAGATGCTTAAGGCACCTCCCATGGGAGAGGCCTTATACAACTTGGGCCAATCAGAGCCTCAGGCCCCTCCCCAGTGAATCCTATGATGCACCAGAGAGGGGAAGGCCCATTTTAGGTGACTCAGGCAGGACAGCTAGGAAGAGGGAGTCCAGGCCCTCCGTGCATCTATGTTGAGGTAAGGGGGGAGGAGGCATCAGAAGCGTGGGGGAGGTCACTTGGCAGCGGGAAGAGTGGGCATCTCTCCCACTATGGGCGGTGCACGTGGCTAAGTGGCAGTTTATATTTAAGTATATACGGTATTCATTATCATTATTTATTGAACTTATGCTGTGGTATTACCCTTCTGTTATGTTCATTCTGATATATTCCCAATATAACACCTAGGTGAAATTCAAACAGAGAAAGTTCCCAAAGGAACTTTGTTAGTGCATTCTGATATATTTACAGGTTTGGTAATTGTACTATTATCTCCACTAAAGTTGAAAGCTAATGAACTTTCTTTTTATTCTGTCCTTCTCTGGTGTAACTTTAATGGACAGTACTCATATTCCATTCCATGAGGAACCATCTATACGAATGTGCCTTAGGTGAAAAAAGGGAGCAAATATCTGAGATACCATTAAATTAGTTTCATTCCCTGACATTATCACACAAGGGCACCTGTGACTTTATGTCTGAGAGAGATTTTCTTCTTTTAGCAAAGGAACCTTAACTAGTGTATGTGCTGCAACTTTGTACATTATTAATCGCATACCAGGTCCCTGTTCCACTATTGAGTATGCTAAGTTTAATTATCTTTCCACTGCACAAATGTTTCCACATTTGCTGTTCAGTACATGGCCATTCATCACTCTTTTTCCCACAGATTTCAGTTTATATTATACCTGTCTTTGACTCAGTCGAACGAGCCTTTGGGGTGAACATGTCACTTAGAGTACCCTTTTCTATATGAAATAATTGACTATGAAGCTATAATTCAATTGAGGGCACCTAATAACATCCTGAAGGGTTATATTATCACTAGTAACCTTCCACTGAATTACAGCTCTGCAATCAATATGTCTTTCTCCTATCCACTGTTTTTATAACCTACTAAGAAAGATTTACTGGGGCAATTAAACACGAGATGTACTAAAGAGTCTGCGAGGGGAAACGCTGGCCCTTAAATATCAATTGAAGAAGCCCCTGCAGCCCACAAAATGGCAATTGCAAAACTTTTGGGAAAGAAAAAAATAGGTTGGGTTCAGTTAAAAAAAAAATGAAATGTACAACATCTTATTATGAAGTTGGGTGTCAATGCTCAGGAGACACAGTAATCCTTGACAAGACTGGAACCGCCAGTCACATTACAAAGATAAGTTTCTTTAATAATATTTCAGAAGTGGATGTAAGAACTAAATGAATTTGTGACATAGTTTGAGCAGTTCAGGGACATGGATATGGCTAAGGTGGTTCCGTGGTAACCCTTGCCTTTCCTGTGGCATATATGGTAATGGGTCTGAGCACATCATCCCCTTCCTTTACAATCGCGTAGCGCAGGTTTTAGCGCCGGCAGCGGCGGTAGCTGCTCCGATGCTCATAAGAATTCTATGCGCGTCGGAGCAGTTACCGCCGCTGCCGATGCTAAAACCCACGCTACCCATTAGTAAAAGAGGGGACAGAATGAGATGCACAGCTTCAGCATCTATGAGACAGACCTGGCTTTTCTTGTTGCATAGATCTTTTTGGACCCCTGTTAGGTTACAAAGGTTAGACAGTTCTAAATCTAATAGATGCTGGCACTGTCATCTTGATGTAGGGTCATTGGATCATTTGCTCTATCATTGTCCCTTGATACTCAGATTCTGGAAATCCATTTGGGGGTCAAATCATCACACTATTGGACATTCCACTAGCATTATCATATGATATAGTATTATTTGGAACAATTTTATTACCCAAAAAAACAATTAATGCAAATCAAAACAAATTGCTCCGCATTATGACAGGAGTAGCCATGCAATTGATAATGAAAAACCGGAAAAGTTGGGATAACTTAAATTATAGTTTCTGGTGGGAATCCCTATGCCAGATTTATAAATTTGAAAATATTAATTCTTTACAGTTGGGACATCATAGTAAATTTAAGGAAATTTGAGGCCCGTTAGCAAAATATTGTAAGATATGAATATGAACTATTATCATTATTATTACTACTATTATTTCCCTTTGTTTCATGAATGAACATTATACATATCCAGGTGGAAGGGGGTGGGTTAGGGTGGGAAGGAGGGATAAAACAGTTTTATATTTTATTGTTGGAATAGAGTGCAATATGGTACGTTACTTGAATGTTCATGTGTTTGCACTTTGTATTTGATATCAAAAATAAATAAATAATTTTTTTTTTTTTAAGTATAGGAGGGGACATATTATTTCTAAAAATCTCAAAAATTATTCGTGAGCCTTAAAGTTAGACTTGTGTTTTGGGGAGTTCATACGAGATAATACACAAGCACTGAATATTGAATGATCTCCTAGTGGACAAGATTATGAAATATAGAAGACAAAATATGAATTACAGTAGGTCCTCTTCGGTATTTATCATATATCACTGTTTAAATGAAACACATATAGAGTGTTCTCTCTCAGTGTATTTTTGCTTTTTTTTTTACTCATTAACAGTTTAAGAACTTTGTTTAAATGGAGTGAAAAGTATATTCTACGATGCAATACAACGATGTTTCAGGAGAACAGCAACCATGAATTATGATCTCTCACTCCTTGGCCACAGCATGGCATTGCAATACAAGACATAATAGAACTGGGCTTAGCTTTCATATTAACGATGGTCTAGATAAGACACTATTCATAGAGCTACAAGTTCTTAGTTGTACTTTTTTTTTTTTTTAAGGTACATTGAATGACAAGAGAAATAAAAGTTAAGCCTGAAGGAGAGAGAATATATAGGCGCTTTGTCATATGTGGCTTTGATCTTACTGGGCAATGCCTGGCTTCCTTCCCTTATTAGACACCAAAAGCTGGTGTGAAAATGCTCAAGTTTCACATTGCTATATTGATTTCTGAAACCTTGTGTTGACGTTTCAGCACTGCCCATGGTATACTAAAGCACTGAAATGTTCTATAGTCATGCTGCCATGCTGATTGTACAAAAGCTACGCGCGCGGGCAAAGCACTCCTTTTATCCCTATGAATACTTTCTGTCTACCTCCAATCACATCGTCTCGATTCTTTCTTCAGATCTCTTGAATGGTGTGCAAAGACCCTGCAGTGTTGCAAGAGAGAGAGAGGGTGGGGGCTGTGTGTAGGGGGAGCAACGGCAGAGAAAGAGATAACCACCTCTCCATCCCGATCCAGCAGTCTTTATTTCTCTCCCGTTAGCGTTCCCTCTTTTCCCAGTCTCTGCCACCAACCAACATTTTCCCCGACTCTAAGCTATAGACCCAGAGACACGTCAATCCGAAGCAAGAAAGTGGTATCATCTCCGATACCAAAGTCCCATCGCTGTTTTCAGGCATCAGAACCAGCCAGGAGGGAGAGAAAGAAATCCACCCGTCTCACTTTCTCACCCCCCCCCCCCACCCCCACAACTGTAGGTCCCTCTTTCGCTCAGCTCTGCACTAGATTTCACATTTCGGTGAAAGAAGCTCGGGGACTCCGTCTGCTCCGGACATGTCTCTGCCAAACAGCGTTACATTGTGAAGACGGATAGGTCTGAAGCTAATCACTTGGCATTCCTCTAGCCCCCCTCCTGCTAGAAATGCTCTGACTTGGATATGTGATGAGTGGAAGCTGTGGGAGCTCAAGATATTTGTTGTGATCTGAATCGGAGATAGAAGCTCCTTTGTAGTTGACCGAATTGAAGGCAGTTGTGGATGTATTTTTTTCTTCTTCTTCTCTTCTAGTTCCCATCGATTGGAAATCGGACCTAACGAATGGGTTATAGCGATAGTTCTTCATTTTCAAAGGACTCTTCCGATGCCAAGTGCGAGGGAAAATAACGAGAGAGAGAATTCACTTGGCCGGCCAGAAGTGAAGCAGCCACAGGATTTTTCACGTCTTCTGTACTTTGTGCACCAACATTTGCCATTGCTTTTCTACCATTCATGCCGACTTCTTAGGAGATACGGCGAAAAGTGATACCGACCCCCCCCCCCCCCCCAGCATGGGCAAGGGAGCTAGGGCATGGCAGCCCTGAGGATCCTATCGGGAAATTCTCTTGTTCCTACGGATTGTGTTTCGTTTTCTTTGGTGGCGCCACTTTGCCTCCTTCGCTCTCCTTGGGAAGGAGATGAAGACTCTTTTTTACAGCCGCTTCTTCATCATCCTGCCCTGGGTTCTGATTGTGATCATCATGATAGACGTTGACACCAGGAGCTGGTCTTCCTCCAGTTGGAGCCCCGCTTCTCCCCAGCGCCCCCACCAGCACCCGCCAGCCTTGAGCCGCAGACTGGAGCGCGCGGCCCGGCCGCCCAGGCATCCGGCTGGCGGAGGCAGCGGCGGCGGCTCCTCCCCGCCCGCCGCCCCGGGAAATTCCAAAGCTGTGGGCCTGGCGAACGAGAGCGTGCCCCTCATCTACGCCATCACGCCCACCTACAGCCGGCCGGTGCAGAAGGCCGAGCTCACGCGGCTCGCCAACACCTTCCGCCAGGTGGCGCGCTTGCACTGGGTGCTGGTGGAGGACTCGGCGCGGCGCACCGAGCTGGTGAGCCGCTTTGTGGCGCGCGTGGGCCTGCCCTGCACGCACTTGCACGTGGCCACGCCCCGCCGCTACAAGCGCGCCGGCTTGCCGCGCGCCACAGAGCAGCGCAACGTCGGCCTGGCGTGGCTACGGCAGCAGTATCATCAGAGGTCCCGGCCCCCGCCCGCCGGGGTGCTCTTCTTTGCCGATGACGACAACACCTACAGTCTGGAGCTCTTCCACGAGGTAGTAACCATGCCCAGTGCCTTATGCCACGTGCAGAGGTAGAATCAGTAACAGCCCCACCACCCCCTGCCTGTAGCCCTCAGTGCCAATAGCTCTTCCTGTCTACAGCGAGGTACAGGAAGACGCAGGATCAGCACCGAGGACAGCTCTTACCCCCCAGCCTATATAACCTGGAGAATCTCTATTAGTTAGCAACGTACGAATGACAAGGATCAGCACCATGGATAGCACCCCCTCCTCCGCCCCCGTCCCTCCTGTAATCCACACAGCTCTTCCAGAAGGTAGTAATCGTGCCAGTGCCCCATCTCATAGGCAGTGTGACAGAGGCAGAATCAACACTTTAGACACACCACCAACTGTACCACTCCTCCCCTCTCCCTTTTCTGCTCCCCCCCCCCACTTGAACTGTTCCACGAGGTAGTAGTAACCAAACCAGTACCTCCTCCCACCGGCTGCGAAGCAGAGCTGCAGTCAGCTCCATGGCCAGCTCCTGCTCTCTGTCCTGCTTCTAATTTCTCTCTTGATTTGTACAGTATTTTCTGTGTAGCTTTGGCCATCTATCTATCCCCTGCCCTTCCTGACCATTTCTTAGCCCTTTTATAGTGTTGCTTCCTTCAGTAACAAGCCTGGCTTTCACTCCTGAGAGTTTATGCAAGCTGCATGTCTACATTCCTCCCTTCCTTTTCTCCCCTGTATCCGCATTTCTAGTTTAATGGAGCCTGCCTTCTGCCCAAGTTGACCCTTCTTTGGTACAATATGATAGGAACTATCAGTACATGAAAAATCCTTGGCTAAATCTCCCTGGTGTGTTCCTATTTCTAACTGGACTCTTGTCCTTAATTCTTTCCCCTTCCCATTACCCTATATGCATATTTACAAGCACTAGAGTTTCGCCACACTTTTGTTTGTTACTACCTCTGCCGGGAAGGCCTTAATTAACAGTGATACATTTTATTGACAGAATAAATTAGCAATAAGCAATATCTACTTATATTTGCCTTTGGGGACTTGTATTTTATCATCCTAATTCAGGCTTATATTCTTAGGTATTTATAAAATGTTCATTTTTGGCTTTATGTTCGAGTTAGAGGTTCCTTGAAAAGGGGGAGAGGGACACCAGAGCATCTTTATGAGTGCCTTTCTTCCATAGGAACTATTGCTAGGTACTTTTTTGTGTAGCTAAATAGGCGTTTGTGTTACTTAGGAGGTATCAGCAGAGAAAAGGTGTAAAGGGCAATTCTATGACTAGGCACCTTCAATTAGACACCCCTTTGTGTGCATTAAGTGGGCCAAAAGTAACATGAAAGTATGCATGAATGGGCTCAAAGCAGTATTCTATCATGGTACACATAAGAGCTATGGTGTGCTGCAAATGCAAGGGTGGCATACATATTTGCAAAGCATGGGAGGGGCATAGGTGTATTTTCCAACTACAAGTGGAACATACAGAATACTATAAGTTACATTCACATTTGCCATATTTAGGTGTGATTAGTTATGCCAGCTCTATAGCTGGTGTAACTGTGGGAATCTGAATATAAGGCATGCTGATACCAGTTTATTCAAGATTTCTATAATGGAATCTGGATACCCAAATGCTGTTATAGAACAGGCACTTCCCAAATAGCATCAGGGCACCTAATAAGAGGCACTTATAGAATTGTCACCAATAAACACTAAGAGTAGGATAGGAGACAAACTCGAGAAGGGGGGTAACAGAATGCTTGGGAAAGTGATGTTTTTCTGGTAAACATCTATTCTGATTGCTTTTGCACTGGCATGTGTTATTGCTATTTATAGCTTAAAGCCTAAAATGAGAACCCACCTATTCATAGTAGACTGGGCACAGATCTGTTTTCTTTTTTGATATACGAGTAAACCTCTGCGAATTCGTGGTTCATGAATCGTGGACTCAGTAATTCACGGTATTTTCTGACCGCCACTTTCTTGCACTAAAGTCATGGTTACACCAATCAGGAGCTGCTTTGACACGCTATCTGGTGTGTCAAAGCAGCTTCTGATTGGTGTAGCCTGACTTTAGTAACAGGAAGAGGTGGTTGGAGCATACTGCGAGTGATTTTCTTCACCCCCCAGCGCCCCAGCTGCCATCTCCTGCCTCTCCTGCCTTTTGACAGGTAAAAAACTGTATTCACGATTTCTCAAAATTCGCAGGGGTTCCTGGAACAGAACCCCTGTGAATTTCGGGGGAGTACTGTAAATAATTCCAGGATTGGATGTATTATTATAGAGACTCAGTGTGATATATTTAGGAATGACCTCAAAAACAGAAGGATCTCCGTGAATAAATACATGCCTTGATCACTAGGGAATTTCTGCAATCATAGAAAAGGCACAGAGAAGGGTGACAAAAATTATTAAAGGGATGGGACGACTTCCCTATGAGGAAAGGCTAAAGTGGCTAGGGCTCTTTAGCTTTGAGAAGAGATGGCTCAGAGATGATATGACAGAGGTCTATAAAATACTGAGTAGAGTGGAAAGGGTAGATATTGGAAACATGATATTGGGCTTGATGGACCTTTGGTCTGTCCCCAGTATGGCAATTCTTATGTTCTGATGTATCTTAAGAATTATTCTATTTTAATTGAATTGAACACAATATTTATATTCCAATTAGCCAGATATAGCAGTCCATGATTATAAAAATTTAAAAAACAACAAAAAACAAAGAAAATATCTTAAAAATAACAATCACAAAATAACAATAATAACCCTTTCCTCATCTCCTCTGATCTACTTTAAATCAACATAAAATTATTCTTCCTGAACCTTATGGAAATAATAAAAGAATACAAATATTGGCAGCATCAAAATGGGGGCAGATATTATTATTTGGGGCTTTTCAAGAAAAATAATATCCGCCTGCTGTTCTTTTCCTTTTATGTTCTAATGTACCTCCATTTACTCAACTTTACTAATACTTATTTTCCATGTCCACTTTTACAAAACTGTAGCGCAGTTTTTAGTGCCAGCCACGGCAGTAACAGCTCTGATGCTCATAGGAATTCTACAAGTGTCAGAGTTGCTACTACAATGGCCAGTGCTAAAAAATGCACTATGGTTTTGTAAAAGGGGGGATAATTAAGTATGAGTTAAAAGGTGGAGAGTTGTCTTTTTGTCTTTTTCAGATTTTTACCTGCACTTTATAAACAAGCGTGTAGACATTATTTAGAAAATCAGCTTATTTTGGTGCCTGATTGGTGTGCCAGCTTCTCGATGGTGGACATGGAAAATAAGTATTAGTAAAGTTGAGTAAATGGAGGTACATTAGAACATAAAAGGAAAAGAACAGCAGGCGGATATTATTTTTCTTGAAAAGCCCCAAATAATAATATCTGCCCCCATTTTGATGCTGCCAATATTTGTATTCTTTTATTATTTCCATAAGGTTCAGGAAGAATAATTTTATGTTGATTTAAAGTAGATCAGAGGAGATGAGGAAAGGGTTATTATTGTTATTTTGTGATTGTTATTTTTAAGATATTTTCTTTGTTTTTTGTTGTTTTTTAAATTTTTATAATCATGGACTGCTATATCTGGCTAATTGGAATATAAATATTGTGTTCAATTCAATTAAAATAGAATAATTCTTAAGTCATATGAATAGACAGGTTCACTTAGGCCATCTTTTACTAAGCTGTGATAGAGGTTTTTCCCATGACCTGGGGCGCTAAATGCTCCGACACTCATAGGAATTCTAAGAGCATCAAATCTGCATCGGAGCATTTAGCACTCCGGGATATGGTAAAAACCTCTATCACGGCTTAGTAAAATAGGGGGGGGATGTGGTTTGTAATGGATTAACTATGATCTGTTGGGATTCTACTTGCAGGAATGATTCTATATAACTGGGATGTCCTACCTGCGGCCCAAGGGCTGCATGCAGCCCAGTGAAGTATTTTGTGTGGCCCTGGTTGAGGGCGATGCAGTGTTTTCCTCTGCTGCCCCCGGGTGTTTACTGTCTTGCCGGCTCCCTCCTCTATCTTGCTGCAGCGTTTGTGTGGCCCCAGAAAAAATTTTTCGTACATTGCGACCCAGGGAACCCAAAAGGTTGGACACCCCTGCTATATAAATTGTAGTTATGATAATGATGATGATTATTATGAACAGGAAGAACACAAACGCCTAGATTCTGTAAAGGACGTCTAACTTTAGGCATCCAAATTGTGGACGTCTACCACTTTAGGTGTCCAAATAAAGTGGATAATAAGCTCAATTAAGGACTTTAACAAGCATTAATTGGAACTTAGACATCTAAAGGTTGGACATGATTCTACAAATAGAGGTCCACAATTTTGTGGACGTCCATTGGAATAAACTGTGCCTAAAAATAGGCATGGGCGTAGAATAGGCTTCAATTTGGACATCCATTTACAGAAGGGGTCTCAAAGTCCCTCCTTGAGGGCTGCAATCCAGTCGGGTTTTCAGGATTTCCCCAATGAATATGCATGAGATCTATGTGCATGCACTGCTTTCATTGCATATTCATTGGGGAAATCCTGAAAACCTGAATGGATTGCGGCCCTCTAGGAGGGACTTTGAGATCCCTGATTTACAGTATTGTATTCTGCTCAGCGCCCGAACGCGTCTACCTAACGCCTACAATGTAGGCTACCTACCAGGGCTACTTTTAAGCGTGAGCTGGGCATTAGGTAGACACGAGTTAGGTGGATGTGACTTAGGTGTCACTTAGGCAGCCGATAGGCATCCATTTATAGGTGAACGGGACTTTTAGTTTTGGGTTTTAGAGGACTCCAGGTTGATATTAAGCTCAAAACATGTTTAATAATATATCACTTAAACAAAGCACATGAAAAAAATATAGATTGTATACGTCACCTTCTATTTTTTAGCCTAAAGAGGACTCCTCTTTACTACTAATAGCAAAAGATATTTATTAATGCATTACTGAAGCAAAGCATATGAAAAAAATATAAAGATTGCATACTAAACCTCATTTCCAATAGGTTAAGAACATTAAAATAAATGCACTACTCGCAGAGAATGGCTAGTAGTTCAGAGTAGAGAATGACACGGGGAAAATATTTATCTCTGCCCTGTCTCCGCAAGCTTGTCCCTGTCATGTCCCCGTGAGCTAAGTCCCCATCCCTGCCCCGTCCCCGCAAACCATCTGATACCATCCACACAAGCCTCAAATATTTTTATACTGAACTTATTTTATTAAAGTATAAAAAGAAACAATATTCTGTACAATTATCATTTTATGAATCAAAGTTCTGGCTGCCAAACTAGAGAAAGAGATCTTCAGCTGACAGGGCTTTGTTTATGATTTTTTTTTTTTTTTAAATCTCTATACCGTTTTATTCTAAAACTGTTTACAAATAGTTGCATACATAAAATATTATAAAATTCAGAACAAGATAAGAACAAAATAAACAGATTCAATCCTTACATAAAATCCATTTCTCAAAGAAATGCATCTACAAATAGCAGTGTTTTCAGCATTTTCCTAAATGACCTCTTATCTCTACATTTTGAATTTGACCAACCAGTCTATTCCACAACTTAACCCCTGCACATGTAAAACACAACTAATATACTACTTTATCCTAAAGGAAAAAAAAGTTAAGAAATATAAATTTTCTGTCTTTGTTGTCTGGTTTCTGTTTTCCTCATCTTCTCCTCATTCAATTCCTTCCATCTACTGTCTGCCTCTTCTCTGTCTCTTCCATATGCTCTGTTACTGTGCCTCTCCCTTCCATCTCTTCCTCCACCACCACCCACCCCCATTGGTCTGGCGCCCATCTTCTTCCCTTCGCTCTCCCCATAGTCTGGCATCTCTGTCTTCTTCCCTTCCATCTTTTCCTCAGGTGGTTTTTAGCATCTTTCTCCTCTTTATTCCCTCAGATCTGTTATCTGTCTCCCCAATCCAGCATGTGCCTTTTTTTCTTTATCTCTCTCCTTCCATCCAAGTTCAAGTTTCAAGTTTATTAAAATTTGATAAATCGCTTATTATATACTAAGCGAGTAACATTAAAATATAAGATAGATCAAGAATCCATTGTACATCAATGAAGTGGGTTAAAAACAAACAGACAAAACAAACAAACATGATACATAAGGGAATGGAAAGTAAAAGAAAGAATAGTTACAATGTTAATATTTATCTTAATTATAAGGAAAAGAAAAACAAATAGGGAAAAAACATGAGGAAAGGGATTGGAATTGATACTAATGAATTATTTAAACTTTAAATATTAAATAAGATGAATTATTTTAAACATTAAAAGCATCTCTGAATAAAAATGTTTTTAAAATATTTTTGAATTTGTTAAGATCTTTAACTTCTCTTATATGTAAGGGCAAGGCGTTCCAGGTTTGAGGGGCCATTACAGAATATATGTCGTGACGTCTGGTTCCAATAATTTTCAGAGAAGGAATCATTAACAGTCCCTGAGATGCGGAACGGAGAGAACGTGTCGTGTTGTAAGGAATGAGTAGCCGATCTATAAATTGAGGTTCGTTGGTGGATAGTGTTTTGAATACTGAAAGCAAAATTTTATAGATTATTCGTTGGTTAATGGGGAGCCAATGTGAATCAATTAGGAAGGGAGTAACATGATCAAATTTTTTTCCATTATGAATAATTTTGACTGCAGTGTTTTGTATTATTTGTAAGCGTTCTTTTCCTTTTGAGTAATATTTAGCAATAGTGAGTTACAATAATCGAGCTTGGCGATCACAAGCGAGTGTATTAAAATATTTAAGGATTTAGATTCTAGAAACTTCGACACAGAACGAATCATACGCAAATGATAAAAACAACTTTTGACAATATTACTGATATGATCGTGGTAAGAAAGATTTTCGTCGATAATAACCCCAAGTATTTTTAATGATGATACTAGGTTAATGGGTATATTGTCAATTGAAAATGGGGTCGTTGGTATTAATCCCTGTTTAGTTGGAAAGAGTAATGCTTTAGTCTTGGTTACGTTTAATGCTAATCTGTTATGTATGAGCCAAGTTTTGATTTTTTCAAGTTTTTGATTAATTAAATGTATTTCAATTGAATTTTCAGGGTTAAAGGGGTGAATCAGTTGAATGCCATCGGCGTAAGCATAAGTGGTAAAGCCTATAGACTGAGCTAAACTTAGTAAAGGAGCAAGAAAGATATTAAAAAGTAAAGGTGACAAAATAGATCCCTGAGGAATACCATAATCGTGTGAAAAAGAGTTAGAAACTGAATTATTGAAGTGGTTAGATAGAAAAGAATTATTGAGCGGTTAGATAGAAAAGAAGTAAACCACTCTAAAGTTAGATCACATACCCCTATAGTTTTTAATCTGTCTAGGAGTAGAGAATGATCAATGGTGTCAAATGCAGCTGAGAGGTTGAGAGAAAAGAGTATGACGGAGTTGTGATGATCTAGATAGTAATTAATATTAGTTGTTAGACCAATTAATGAGTATTCAGTATTATGATTTTTCCTAAAACCGGTTTGATTGGGGTGTAATACGTTAGTGGATTCTACAAAGTCAGACAATTGATTGAATACTACTCTTTCAGTTATTTTTGCCAAAAAAGGGATATTGGCAATGGGACAGTAATTCGTGGGGTCCTCAAAACTTATTTTACGGTCCTTTATTAAAGGATAGATAATTGCGGTTTTCCATGTGATAGGAAAAATGCCGGTATTGAGGCTTTTTAATACTAAAGAATATATAAGTGGGCCGAAACAAGAAAAGTATTTTTTTAGTATTAGAGGTGATATGATCTCTGAAGAAGAGCCTTTTAAATTAACTTTTTGAATGATGCATTCGATTTCTGATAAAGAAGGAAAGTTAAAAGTGGAACATTTGGCACAAGGAAGTTCATAATCATTTGTATTGTCTGTTGAATCTATAGTTGAGGAAGACTCAAAAATTTTACGGATGTTTTTGATTTTGTCACAGAAAGAGTTAGCCAAGTCTTGTGCTGTTAAATTCGTTTGGTCGACTTCTTTTTGTTGGTTGGGAGTGATGGATTTTATGATAGAGTAAAGTATGGAGGGGTTTTTAGCTTTAATAATTTTATTGGAATAATAAGATCGTTTTGCGTCATTAATTTTTAATTTGTAAAAAAATGATTTTTCTTTAAAAAATTTCAAATTTTCAGCTGATTTATTTTTGCGCCATTTCCTCTCCAGGGACCTAGTTGTCTTTTAATTAAAGAAAGCTCGTAAGAATACCATGGATTATGGGTTTTTCGAGGGGAAATGGTTTTACTAATAAACGGAGCTTCTCTGTCCAGTAGTAGCTGAATAGCTGAATTCTGTGAGTTGATCTTCTAGGGAGTCGGTTTCAGATATTGAACAGTTAGCATTAAGGAAAGAAGAAATGGAAGATGACTCTAAATTAGTGTAGTCCCGATAAGTGATCGTTTTAGGTGAAGATATAAATGTTTATTTATTATTAACGAGTAAACTAAACGTAATGAGGTGATGATCTGACCAGGGTACTGATATGTTTTGAAGATTAGAGTACATAAAGCGATCAGAATTTGGGATTAAGATGGTATCCAGAATGTGTCCTGCCAAATGTGTCGCATCTAAAATTGAAGATTGTAAATTCAGAGCGTGAATGTAAGTAATGAATTCACTTGTTGTAGGGTTTGAAAGTTCGTCAAAATGTATATTGAAGTCTCCTAGGATTAAAGGATGTTCTGATGAGGAATAGAAGTCGAAGATCAAATTTTGTAAAAGAGATAGACAAGTCTGAGTTATAGGAGGAGGGATGTAAAGTAGAAGGATATCTATTTTTGGGTTCATAGTAAGTTTAATTTGAAGAAATTCAATTGCTACCTTTCCTATAGAATGGTCGATGGATTTAATAATGTTGTTGGAATAAATGATAGCTAATCCACCTCCTTTTTGTTTATGACGGTGGTTGAATACAAAAGAGTAATTTGGAGGACAGCAGTAGGAAAGATAGGCTTCTTCGCCTTCAGTCAGCCAAGATTCTGTTAGGCAAAGAATATGAAAACTTTGTGAAATGATCAATTCTTTAATTAAGTGATATTTTCCTTTAATCGATCTTGCGTTGATGAGTCCTAATTTTAAATGTGTTTGTTTTTGAGTATTAGTGACAGAAGAGACTAATGAGGATGTAATTGGAAGGGGGTTATAGGAAATTAACGGATGAGAAGTTTGTAAAACGATTTGTGTAGACATCGATTGACGTAGAGTATTACATTTAATCTTAGGGGGGCGAAAACCCCAATGTATAGGTATGTTTGCAGGTTGGTTTGAGGAGGGAGATGGTTTGTATGAAACTTGTAGAGTCATAGTTAGTGGATATAAGAGAACCAATAAGAATAGGTAATTTAAATAAAAACGTTGAAGAGCAAATTGCTTGATGCTTAAGAATTTTATAAAAGAGAAAATGAAAGTAAAAATAAAAGTAAAAGCGCCCTCAGGTTGTGCACAAAGGAGCGCACTAAGGAGCAGTACCTGCTCCTTTTGCGCGCTCCTTCGGCACGTGCCGCAAATGGCCAAGTTTTATGGAGCATGGGCAGACCTGGTAGGTGGGAGGAGTCCAGCGGGCCGCCGCTTTGTGGCGGCAATTCAAGCAGGGAGAGACTCTAAAAGGTACAATATTAAAACAGTTCCCTTTAGTGTCTGTTCCACTCTCTCTTCCCGATTTCCCTTCAGCATCTTCTCCCCACTCTCTCTTCCCCATTTTTCTTCAGCTTCTGTTCCTCTCACCCCCCTCTCTCTCTCCACTTCCCTTCAGCACCCTTCTCCCCTCTCTCTCCTACCCACTTTCCTTCAGCGTCTTTTCCCCACTCTCTCTTCCTCATAAATGTGCTCCTTTTCAAACCCAGCTTATCTCCCATTGTCACCATAAGAGTCTGTGGTTTTCCTCCGAGCTACTACTAATCAAAAAGCAACTCTGCTCATTGGAGCGGAAATGGAGGCATAGTAAATCTCTCCTTGATTTAAAAAAATTATAAGGAACATGCATTTTACTATAAATCAAAAATAGTCAAAGCTAAATCTTTTTATTACTCTAAAAAGATTTCTACTGCAAAAAAACATCAACATTATACAAGATTGTCTGTTCGTCTGAGATTCAGCGAATCATTAATTTGATGAATATAAAAGGTACCAGTACAGATCTCATCCCTCCATTTATTCTCAAACAATACTTCGCCACTAGTCTTATAAGTTCTATACCAAAACCTTGGAAAGAAGCCATCATTCACCGAACCATCAAAGACTTTAAAGTTAGTGCTGCTGATAATGCAAATTATTGCCCAATCTCCAATCTCCCCTTCCTAGATAAGCTTACAGAGAAGGTGGTCTTTAACCAAATTTCCGATTTTGTGGAAAACACCAATGCCTTGCATCCAAATCAAACTGGATTCAGAAAACATTCTACCGAAATTTCCCTCATTGGTCTTCTTACTAATATCGCTTATCACTAGGACCCTTATAACTCAGTCATTCTCATCTCTAATGATGTGTCCACAGCCTTTGATACAATCGATCACCATTTACTCATTCATCGATTACAGGAAATAAGAATATCAGACCAAATACTAAACTGGTTTATCTCATATTTTAAAGATCGTTCTTCAAAAGTATCATTTAACGGTTCCTTATCTGAATCATACTCAAACGACTTCAGTATTCCTCAGGGATTAATTCTCTCTCCCCTTCTCTTTAATATTTTCCTGGCTCCTCTGATTATCCTTGGACAATCAATTGGCTTTACCACCTATTCCTATGCCTATGATATCCAACTAATTCATCCTATCAACTTGGATAACCTTGAAGACATCTCCAATATTAATCGAAAGCTGGAAAAATAGGTGAATGGCTTAATTCTAACATGTTATCACTTAACATTAATAAAACCAAAGCAATGATTTTTACAACTAAGAAAGGTTCTTTTCTACTTTCTCCAATTAAATTCAAGTCTATCTCGGTTCAGTCAGTCAACTCAATCAAGCTCTTAGGAATTACTTTAGATGGAAACCTTAATTTTCATGACCCTATAAGTACCGTAGTTCTAAAATGTTTTCACTGCCTCTGGATGATCCGTTTTCTTGCTAACTTCCTTGACTATTCTACTTTAAATATTCTTATTCATTTCCTAGTCATCTCTTGCCTGGACTATGGTAACGCTTTATATCATGGAATTACAAAAAAAGAGATCTAATGTCTACAGATAGTCCAGAATACTGTCGTTAAAATCATATTTAAGGCCAAGAAATTCGACCATGTCACTCCCCTCCTTATTAAAGCCCATTGGCTTCCTATTGATCACCATATTAGAGAATGACAAGGGGAAAAAATTTGTCTCTGTCAACGCCCTGTCCCTGCGACTGTTACCGCCCCGTCCCCACGACCACTATCTCTGCCCTGTTCCCATCCCAGCAACCACTGTCCCTGCTCTGTCCCTATCCCCGCGACATTGTCCCCGCCCTGTCCATGTGACTACTATCCCTGCAGCATCAATACAAGCCTCAGTACTGCAATATTTAGCTTATTCCTTCCTTATAAATCAAAGTTCTGGCTAGAGAAAGAGATGTTCAGCTGGCAGGGCTTTGTTTATAAATTTTTATCAACACAACTAATATACTACTTTATCCTAAAGCAAAATAAAAAAAAGGAACTAAATAAATATAATTTTTTTTTCTACCTTTTTTGTGTGGTTTCTGCTTTCCTCATCTTCCATCCACTGTCTGTCTTTTCTCAGCATCTTCCATTTGCTCTGTTACTGTGCCTCTCCTTTCACCCCTCCTCTCCCAATTGGTCTGGCACCTATCTTCTTCCTTCCGCTCCTCCTATAGTCTGGCATCTCTGTCTTCTTCCCTTCCAGCGTCTACTCCCCACTCTCTGTTCCCCATTTCCCTTCAGCGTCTTCTCCCCACTCTGTTTTCCCCATTTCCCTTCAGCGTTTTTTCCCCACTCTGCCTTCCCCAATCCCCATTTCCCTTCAGTGTCTTCTGCCCACTCTGCCTTCCTCATTTTTTCCCTTCAGTGTCTTCTCCCCACCACCACCCTTCCCTCTCGCCACCTCACCGCCCTTCAGCACCCCTCGCGCGGCCCAAGAATCTCCCTCCCTCCCTATTACCTTCGCGGCGCATTAGTAAAGTAACTTGCTCAAAGCTGGCCGAACCTGCCTGCAGTCACGTGTGTGTGGGCGGAAGCTTCTCCTGTGATGCAACCGGAAGTTGCGTTAGAGGAGAAGCTTCCGCCTACACACACGTGACTGCAGGCAGACTCAGCTGGCTTTGAGCAAGTTACTTTACTAACGCACTGCAAAGGTAAGGGGGAGGGGGCCACATGCGATTGGCGGCCGCACACCTTCCCACCCTTAACTGTGGGGATAAGGCCATTCACCGCTAAACGGGGCGGTAGATGGCCTTGTCCCCGTGCCCACAATGAGCACTTTTTCCTCTTCCACTGTTTCGGCGGAGCCAGTCCTTTGCCTAAAAGATGTATTCTGTAACCAGTGTTTGTCAAAAAACCCCCACCAGTTACAGAATCCCTCCCACCCAAACAATGATCACGGCAAGAGAGATAGCTCATCTCCCCTGTCACGATAGTGATACCACAAAGTGTCGCAAAATGAGCTCAACCCCTCCTGGCCCGACGCAGCCCCGCGATCGGCTGGGGCAGGAGGGAGCTCAACCCCTCCTACCCTGCGACCCCCCAACACGATATGGGCAGGAGGGAGCCTAACCCCTCCTGCCCGGTGAACTCCCTGACTCAACTTGGGCATGAAGGAGCCTTAGGGCCTTAGGGCCTGATTGGCCCAGGTGCCTCAAACCCCGCCCACAGGAGAGGCCTTAGGTGCCTGGGCCAACCGGAATTGGCCCAGTTGCCTTAGGCCCCCTCCTGTGTGTGGGGCCTTAGTCACATGGGCTGGGTTGGGATGGGCTTGTGAGGGTGGTGTGTCGCAGGGTTGGCGGGGGGTCTTGCGGTTTGGCGGGTGGGGGGGTGTTCATGGTGGGCAGTTGTGGAGGTGGCTGCGTCGGGGTAGGAGGACCTGGGATTCCTCCTGCCTGTATCTTAGTGGGGGTGGGGAGTCGGGGGATCTCCAGGGCAGGAGGGGTTGGGCTCCCTCCTGCCCAATCTGATCAGGGGGGTGGGGTGATCACTAGGGCCTGGGCAACTACGGGAGCTCACGTCAGCGTAGGAAGATCGTTCCTTCCCCGAAAGCCCTCTAGCCCACCAGGTAAGGTTCCGGGGAGTCTCATAGGGCTTAAAAATAGCCCCCAAAATTAAAACGATTAAAAAAAAATCACAAATAACTGAATCTGCGGATACTGAAACCGCGGATTCGGAGGGAGAAGTGTATTGTACTCTGAAATTCACAGGCAACCAATGCAATTGTTGTAAGTAGGGTGTAATATGACAAATTTTGGTGCTCCCATAATCAATCTGGCTGCAGTATTTTGTACCACGTGCAGTGCTCTATATCTTGTCTTTGCTACATTAAAATACAGGGCATTACAGTAGTCCAGCCTAGAAAGTACCATTGCCTGTGTAACACTCCATCATGATCAAATACTGGCAGAACAAATAGGACAGTCACACAATTATGGAAGCATGGTTTTAACATTTTGAATAGTCTCATTCATTGTCAATACTTGATTAAACCAGCAAACCAACAATGTTGCAAGCTGGCATTATACTCATTATCATCTTTAGGCGAATATAGGACAAAAATGCACAATTGAACTTCTTGATCTGTTCCTGTTATCCATCATATTAATTGTTCTTCCATCAAGTTCACTTCTTCAGCATGTGGGGGGAAAAAATAGAAGCTAATGAACCTAATTCAAGATCTTTGGTTGGTGCACAAGTCTAGGGTTATGCCTCAGTTTCATATAGTTCAATTCTTCTCACAAGTACTAAGCAGATGAATTTTCATCCATTCTTTTCAGACCAGAATAAAACATTTCTTTTATTCCAAGTGTGTTTTAATAGTATAATCAAGCTCAGGGAGAAAAAAACCCTCTGCCCCTTGTTATGTTAAGCACTGTACAATGCTTTGGACAAAGTATTGGAACATGAATGCACTAGTAATAATTAGCCCATTATAGAAAAAGCACTTAGGAAATATTCTGTGAAATGTGAAAGCCCTATTTTAATGCAAAACATCTTTTAGAAATACTAAATGCAATAGGAATTAGTAAAAGACAAGCAGCACACAATGGATTTTTAATGCACTTGTTTTACGATTATTTTTTTTTTTTTTTTAAATCTCAGGTAGATGGCACCCAAATCAGCTTTCATCTTCCGTTATTTAGCGTAGTTCTCCTTTCTCTAATTTATATGAATTATGCCAGAGGCAAAGTGAAAACTGTAACAGCAGATCAAATGAAATGCCAAAGGAAAATCTACAGGCGCAAATGAGATCCCCGGGGGCCTGGCATCTAATAAGAGAGCTGCAAATGTAGAAATGGTCAGTGGGTTAACCTTCAAATTAGAGGCACAACAGGAAGCTTATGCTAAATTATTTATCTATTCCAAAAGAAAAGCCAGTGTTTTATTAGATGGAATAAAAAAGATATTCTCACTACTCTGCATGGATCACTTATACAAAAAGCTATTGAACTGTATCATTTTCACAGCAAACACATTCATTAATGAAGAAAGAACTGGAGTCCTGGCATGCATTAAAGGCCGCTGGAAATAAAATGCCAACAAAGCTTTAAAAAATTGTCAAATTAAATGGATTACTTGAAGCTTGACATATCTACTAATGAAAAAGACTGATATTTCCCCTGAAGCAATCATACTTCCATCTAGTACAGGGGAGTTTAGGGCCAAAATATGCTGCAGATAAATGCTGAACCCAAGCTAGCTGTTGGAAAACTCCCTCTAAGCAGAGATTTGGGTTTATTGACAGGCATTTCCCTGTTGCCTTGTGCTGGACAGTAAAAAGCACTGTGGTGCCTTAATGAGGAGGTTGGAAGATTAAGCTGGAGCCACTAGGGGCAGTGGTTTCTGGCTTGCAACTAGCTTCTAACCCTTGCATGAATTATGCAAACTTCTAACAATCTAAAGTCAATAAAAGAAATAGGAACCTGTAGACAACTATTCATGACATGATTACAAAGTATAAGTATTCTCAAGTTCAAAATTATGTTTTTGAGTGTATGTAAGGCATAATGGATAGAAGCAGAAAAAGAGTGAGAGGAGAGGGCATATTTCTCTGTTTGAGAAGAGAAGAGAGAAGGAGAGGATAATGCTCTGGGTAAGTGACATTATTTTGCTCTGAGCTTAGATAATGTTGGTGATAAAAGCTAAATTGTAGGTTCCTTTATAAAGACAGTTTAGATCTTAAAAAAGCAAACTTTACTTAGCTAGTTTGCAAAGTATAAAAGCCGGCAGGAATCCCCAAGACCGACTCAGCTGATGGGGATTCCTTTGCCGCGATTAGCTGAGGGCAAGCCTTCAATATGCTGGGGGGTTTCCACCCATATCTGGATGGTGGGAGGGGGGTCGTGACCACTGGGAGAGTCATGCCTTAAATCATTTAGTGGTCATCTTGTCAGTTTAGTTACTTATGGGGCACTTAGACCTGTTTTATTTTGGTTTAAGTCCCAACGTGTATGTTCTGTCTAGGATGTCCTGGAAAAGCTTTGATTATTACTTTAGGACATCCAGGTGGAAGCCCACCTGTTTCCTGCCTATAACACATCTCTCAACACACCCCTTTGAGCTCTGGATGCACAGGAGCTTAGAAGTGCTGCTGAACGTTCAGAAAGTTTGTTTTGATTATCGACACTTGGATATCCCTGCTAAGACGTCCAAGTGTCGACTTAGGCAGGTTTTTGGACATTTTAAAGTTCTGATTATGCCCTTCATAGTCACTAACAGATAGACAAGTACAAACTGCTGGATCAGTTTCTTTATCTATAATTTATACACAGAGATTATGAAAAACATTATTTCTTCTTTACCATGGAAAAAGAGCTCTTTATTGCTTGATCGATTGATCAAGCAGCCTACTAAGGCACTTTATAATAAATAAAAGTAAACCACCCCATTGAAACATAAAAGCAAGACAAAGTTTGATGTAAGGCATATTGAGGCAGAAGACATGGAATTGATACCGTAAATACAGTTGTCAAGCATAATACTTGTTTCAAGTTTATTAAATATTGATATATTGCAAATCGGCAAGGCTCAGTTTCACATATTTTGACACATTTGTGTGAACTAAGAAAGAAAGGTGGAGGCTCAGCATAGCAGGTGCTATAGATGAAAACAAACACATGTTCTTAGGTTTTCTGCCAGGTACTTGTGATTTGGATTGTCCAATATTGGAAACAGGATCCTGGGCCAGATGGACCAATGGTCTGACCCAGTATGGCTATTCTTATGTTTTTATGTTTAATTTGGGTTTCCTTGTAGGATTCCTGTATTTTATTGCTATTTCAATTTAATGGTGACAATGAATTATTTCATTTTTATTATGTTCATAGTGTTGGCAGTGCTGTAGATGAGCACTTGTATAGAAGAGTAATTTTAGTAGACTGGCCGTATGGTGCAACCTCTTTGTGAGAATTTTGTGTTAGGGCGAAGACTGCTGATGGAGAATTAATGTTGCATCCCTTGATAAAGCTGGAAGCGAAACAGGGCCACTGGCGAAACATTCCCATTGGCCCTGGTGCCTAAGGCCCCTCCTATGGGAGGGGCCTTAGGCATCAGAGCCAATCAGAGCGTTAGGACCCTCCCTGATGCATCCCAGAATGCACCAGGAAGGGGAAGGCTCACTATTTTGGAGTGGTGGACCTGCCAGCCAGAGGATGTATGCATCCTTCCAGCCAGACTGGAAAGGTATGGGATGTAGGAGAGCTTAGGGGTATAGGAAGTCTATAGGTTTGGGGGGGTGCCAGGTGGGTTCTATAGGTTTGGGGGTCTGGAGGGTGGTTGTCACAGGTTGGGGTTTGGGAAGTTCTGGTGGGTGGCAGCAGGAGGTTATGGACATCCCTCCTGCTGGGTTACTTCGGGGGGTTTGAGGGCAGGAGGGAGTGGGTATTCTTCCTGCCCCCCTGCTTTGGGAGGGGTTTGGGAGTTCAGGGGCAGGAGGCAGTGGGCATCCCTCCTGCTGGCCAACGTCGCAGGGGGGTTCCCTGCTGCAGCCACTCAGCTGATTGTGGCAGGGAGGATTTCCTTGCCGTGATCAGCTCAGCAGCCTTGTTTATTTGAAATGTAGGCCAGCATTTTGCTGGTCTACATTTCAGGCTCTAAGGAGGCTCCTAGGGCCACTTAAGCTTTCCCAAGGCCACTTCCAGGCATAACCACACCAACATCCAGCCTTGGGCGAGCTTAAGTATCCCGACGCGTCTCCCTTAACCACAACAAATGTAGGTGCCTGCCTCAGGTTTGTTTTTGTTTTTTTTTAGAAAACGTGTGTCCCAATTGGCTGGTTAGACAGTGGTAGGATGCCTACCGCCACCTACAATCAGGATACCATTTATAGAATCTGCTCCTATTTTTTAAAGGCTTTATTTATAGAAGAGTCTATAGGAGAGAAGGAAAAAAGGTCTTTCCCAAAGTGCTTACAGTTTAAGTATGAAAAAGTAGACTGTCATGGAGTATTTAACAAAATTGCCCTTTATTGACAATATTATTTGCTCTATGCAATAGACTCATACTAGCTATTGTGAGTTAACAGAGAGATTCATGGGCTTACAGTAGGGGATACAGTGCATTCTGTCTCTCTGTGCAGCTGTTATCATAATAAGTCTGACGGATCTACTCTTTTTTCTTCTTTAATGATTCTGATAGATTCTGTGTAATTTCAGATTTTTCAATTAATTTTTCAAAATCAATCATAATGTCTTGCAAGATGCAGATTGGTACCAAAAGGATAGATTTTGCAAATTGTAATATAAAGATAGATCCTAAAATTAAATATCTTGAAATGATGATCTCTAATGGCCTTACATTTTTAAACTGATTAAATTATGGAGAGTAGCTAGAGGATATTAAATTGTATCTGCATATCTAGATGGCTGTTTCCTGATTGGGCAGAATTAATTTCATCACAATGCTAGTTTTTCAAATATTACTTTTATTTTCTCCATTTCTTATAAATATTCCCATAACATTTTTAACTAGTAAAGAAGTATTTTTTTGTTTTTATTTGTAGCGTACATGGCGGTGCAGACCTCTAAAAAATTGTAATGCATTATTGAAGTACATTCCTTAAAGCTATCCTATTTTCATACAGCCACAAGCTAGACACTCATGGGCTAATTCTGCAAATGAGCATCCCGATTGTAGGAACCGGAATGCATCCTACCGCTTTCTGACAGCCAATTGGGATGCACATTAAAAAAAAATAATTCTCTGAATCAGGATGCCTACACTGTAGGCGTTTGTCATTGGTCTAGGGAGACACATAGGGACACTTAAGCTCGCCCAAGGCTAGGCGTGGACGTGGTTTGGCCCAGAAGTGGCCTTGGGCGGGTTTGTGTCCGTACGCATCTCCCTAGAGCCGCAACAGATGCCTGAAATGTGGGCTGGCAAAATGTTAGCCTGCATTTCATCCTAAAAGTAGACACCACTGCTGGCTCAAGCTGATTGCAGGAAGGGAATCCCCGATCCATCGAGCCTGTAGGACTCCCCTCCCCTGCAGGCTTTGGCGAGTCCTGCCAGCTGAGCTGATCAGGGGAAAATATATCTATCTTGATGAGCTAAGCCAGCAGTGGCAGAGGATCCCCGACACCCACATCTGCGAAGCAGAAGTGATGCCCACTCCCTCCTGCCTAACACTCCTGACACTCCTACCCCCACATCCAATCAGCAGGAGGGATGTCCACTGCTTCCTGCTGCCACTGAACCCTGAAACACCCCACTCCAGCATTCTCTGAACCCACCAAACCCCGACAACCCAACAGCCAACCCCAACACCCCCTGACAACCCAACAGCCCACCCTGACACCCGCCAACAACCTAACAACCCACCCCAACACACCCCAACCCCCCTGTACCTTTAGTAGAAGACCAGCAAGACGGATGCCCAGTCCCACCTGCCAGCAGGCCCATCTCTTCCAAAATGGCAAGCCTTTCCCTTCCCAGTGCATCCTGGGATGCACAGGGAAGGGGCCTAAGGCCTCCCATAGGACTGGGAATGGCCTTAGGTATCTGGCCAGTTGGAGTTTTAGGCCACTCCCATTGCATCCCATGATGCACCACGAAGGAGGCCTAAGGTGCCTCCTATGGGAGGAGCCTTAGGTGTTTGGGCCAATCAGGGCCTTAGGCCCCTTTCTTCTGCATCCTAGGAAAGCCCACCATTTTGGAAGAGGTGGGCCCGCTGGCAGGAGGGACTAGGCATCCCTCTTGTGGACTTCTACTAAAGATTCATGGGGTTTGGGGGTGTTGGGGTAGAAAGGATGTTGGGGGAAGTTGGGATAGGCTGTTGGGTTGTCGAGGCTTTCGGGGGGTTGTCATGGTGGGGTGTTTTGGGGGTACAGGGGTTCAGGGGTACAGGGAATTGATGGGGCCCAGCAGCAGGAGGGAGTGGGCATCCCTCCTACCAATTGGATGTGGAGGTTTTGGGGTTTAGGGGTTTACAGGTTTCAGGGGTTCAATGGAGCTCAGCAGCAGGAGAGAGTGGGCATCCCTCCTTCCGATTGGATGGGGGGTTCTGGGGATCGATGGGGCCCAGCAACAGGAGTAGGCATCCCTCTTGCCGCATGGATGTGGGTGTTGGGGAGGTCTTCTGCCAGCTCCTGCTCAGCTAATTGCAGCAGGGGTATTTTCTCTCTGATCAGCTGAGTGTTAGGACTCCCCAATGCCATGGTTTGGGGAGTCCTTCTGGCTCAACTGATCTGGGATTCCCTTGCCGCAATCAGCTGATGATAAAGGATCCCTGAGTTGCCTAACTCTGCAATCAGGCAGGCACAATTTTGGAACTGGTGCCTATGATATGGGCACCAGTTAGTGAATTGGGGAGCGGGGGTTAAGACATCTATACTTTAAAACAAATGCAATTCTATATAGCAGGGGTGCCCAATAGGTCGATCGCGATCGACCGTTAGATCGCCCAGGCAAAGTGAGTCGATCGTGGAGTCCATCCCGGGCTCCGTGATAGACTCACTTTGCCTTGGCGATCTACCGGGCCGATCAGCCTTCCTCTCCCCGACGTCAATTCTGCCGTCGGAGAGGAAGTTCGGGCCAGCCAATCGCTGCCTGGCTAGGCCGGAACTTCCTCTCCGACGGCAGAATTGACGTCGGGGAGAGGAATGCTGATCGGCCGATGCAGGGAATCAGGAAGAGCTTGGGGCGGCAGCGGCGGCTTTGGGTCCTGCTGCCCGATGGTGGCAGCAGTGGCTTGGTGGAGGGCAGGGAGACAGAAGGAAAGAAGGGAAACAGAAAAAAAGAAAGGGGGCATGAAGAGAGAAAAAAAGAAAGGGAGGCAGGGAGAAAGAAAGGGCAGGGAGAGAGGAAGAAAAAGTTGGGGGAGGGAATGAGGTCTGCAGGAGAGGAAGCATGCAGGCTGAAAGAAGGGAAGAAAGATTTGATGCACAGTCAGAAGAAGAAAGTGCAACCAGAGACTCATGAAATCACCAGACAACAAAGGTAGGAAAAATGATTTTATTTTCTATTTAGTGATCAAAATGTGTCTGAATTTATATCTGCTGTCTATATTTTGCACTATGGCCCCCCTTTTACTAAACCACAATAGCGTTTTGTAACACAGGGAGCCTATGAGCATTGAGAGCAGCGCTGGGAATTCAGCGCAGCTCCCTGCGCTAAAAACTGCTATTGTGGTTTAGTAAAAAGGGAGGGGGATATATTTGTCTATTTTTGTATGGTTGTTACTGAGGTGACAGTGCATAGAGTCATCTGCCTTGACCTCTTTGAAAAAACCCCGGAATAAGAATGATAATTAACATTTTCTCAGCGTATAGTGTGCTTTGTGGGGTTTTTTAAATTTTATTGTTGGTAGATCATTTTGACTTGGTCATTTTAAATGTAGCTCACAAGCCCAAAAAGTGTGGGCACCCCTGCTGTATAGGATGCCATTGTATGATTTTCAGCTGCTTTTTAGGCGGCCGCCAGTACCAGCATCCTAAACAGAATCAGCCCCTCAGTGATTAAAGCTGTTTGCCTCTCCATTGTACTTCTAAGCTTATAACTTCGTTGAGCAGCAAGAGAAAAAGATATATGATATGTAATTCCTTTTGCTTGCCTGCTGTGCTGTGGGACACGCTAAGGCCTTTAGAAGTAATTCCCTATTCATTCCTTTTCTGTGTAGGAGTTGCAAGAGACAGGGGATTGCTATATATCCTTCTGCCTAAGTAATTAGGAAACCCCTTAAATTCAGTAATTTTTCCATAAAATAAGTTTTCTCTAACATAAGGGGTGGTAGAAACTACTTTAATAAGAAAGATTTTTTTTTTTTTAACTAATATTTTCAAATCAGGTACTTTGCTGATGCTCCGAGGAAGAAGTTCAGTTTTATCTAGTGTCCATTAAATTTTGAAAAGTAACTTCATCATATCTTAGCTATAATAATGGATCTGTCACATTATAATGTTAGGAAAGGGGAGGCGTTTTCAGGACAACATGATTCAGGGCATTTCTTTTTTTTACTTCATTATTGGCCTTTTTTACAAAGCCCCGAAGCCCTTTAAATCTCTATTGGCTTTGGGGCGTTAGCGCAGTGCAGCCGCTAGCGTGGCTTTGTAAAAAGAGGCCATATGTGTGGTTTTTCTTAAATCTTCCATATCATTGACTTTGGTCAACCCTCAAGTTAGTGGTTTTACTGGAGGCATAACTCACTTTCTTCACATTGGAGATATTGTCTTAGAACATGATCTCTTAACCATTTGTGGTGGGACTGTCTTCTAATTAGGTTTTCTGGAAAAGGTATGGGAGAATCTCTGAAATTGTTGCGGTACACCAATATAAGAACATAAGCATTGCCTTACTGGGTCAGACTGACAGTCCATCAAACCCAATATCCTGTTTCCAATCCAGGTCACAAGTACCTGGCAAGATCCCCAAAGAGTAAAACAGATTTTGTGCTGCTTCTCCCAGAAATAAACAGTGGATTTTCCCAAGTCCATCTTAATAGTAGCGTATGGACTTTTCCTGTAGAAACTTGTCCAAATCATTTAAAACCTCACAGAAAACTCAGTACAATTTTTATTGCTGACTGCTAGAACTGTATGTGCCACCTTACCATGTCCTCAATTGGAAAGAACAGAACGGGAGTGATTTTATAAAGCATTGTTTGCATATAAAGCATGCTTAATATGCAGAAAATAGTTGTTATCAAATGGTTAGTGACTGGCTGGAGTTAGGATCCAAAATGGTAAACTGGATTAGAAACTACTTAATGAACAGGCACCAGAAGGTGGTAGTTACTGGAATTCAATTGGAGGAAGGAAAGATGAGTAGTAAAGTGCCACAAGGATCAGTGTTGGGGCCAATTCTGTTCAATATATTTGTGAGCGACATTGCAGAAGAGTTAGAAGGTGCCTTTTTGTGGATACCACCAAGATTT
Source organism: Geotrypetes seraphini (assembly GCF_902459505.1). Taxonomy (NCBI): domain Eukaryota; kingdom Metazoa; phylum Chordata; class Amphibia; order Gymnophiona; family Dermophiidae; genus Geotrypetes; species Geotrypetes seraphini. Next base: position 53,919,138 of record NC_047086.1, read on the forward strand.
GTAACAACATGCACATCCCGGAGGGAGTGGAAAACATGAAAAAGGATCTGTAAAAGTTAGAAGAATGGTCTAATGTTTGGCAACTAAAATTCAATGCAAAGAAATGCAGAGTGATGCACTTGGGGAGTAGAAATCCAAGGGAACCATATGTGCTGAGAGGGGAGAGACTGATTTGTATGGATGGGGAGAGGGTCCTTGGAGTGATAGTGTCTGAGGATCTGAAGGCAACAAAACAGTATAACAAGGCAGTGGCTGTAGCCAGAAGGATGCTGGGCTGTATAGAGAGTGGCATATACAGCAGAAGAAAGAAGGTGGTGAGGCCCCACCTGGAGTACTGTGTTTCTTTTTGGAGGCCATATCTGGCTAAGGATGTAAAAGTGACAAAAATGGTATGGGCTTATGCCAAAGGACGTACAAGAAGAGATTGGAAGACCTGAATATGTGGAGGAGGGACAGGAGAGATATGATACAGGCATATAAATATCTGAAAGGTATTAATATAGAAATAACTCTTTTCCAGAGAAAGGAAAATGGTAAAAATAAAAGACATGAATTGAGGTTGCAGGGTGGCAGACTTAGGAGTAACGTTAGGAAATTCTTTTTCACGGAGAGCGTGGTGGATGCTTGGAATGCCCTCCCAAGGGAGATGGTTGAGATGAAAACAGAGACAAAATTCAACAAAGTGTGAGATAAACACAGAGGATCTCTAATTAGAAAATGAATGATATAAAACAAACTAAGGCTGGTCCTGGGTGTCCCTTATATGGTGATTTGGTTTAGGATGAGCTGGGAAGGGCTTTGATAGAAGCTCCAGTGGCTTCAATGGCAACTCCAGCAGTGGGAACTTAAAGACAGTACTGGGTGAATATCTATGATCTATTGCCCAGAAATATTAAAGAAAAGACAATTTAACCCTGACTGAATAATGAGTGTGACTATTGGACCGTTCAAGTCTTTATCTGTTGTCATGGATGAGGCGCTGGTGTGAGGAAGAAGGATTCCACTTTGTACGCAACTGGACGACGTTCTGGGGGAAGAACAATCTATTCAGGAAGGATGGACTCCACCTCAGCGGAGATGGAACGAGGCTACTTGCAAGCAACATCAAGAGAGAAATTGAGAAGTTTTTAAACTAGGAAGAAGGGGAAAGCCGACAGTCAACCAAGAGTCGATGGTTCGGAAACTGGTATACCCAGAAGATACCATGCAGGAAGATAGCGGGGAAGAATCACAGGATCATAGGCAAGACAGATCGAAAGGAACACAAGAGAGAAGGAAATGCAAGAAAGTAACAGGCCGCAAACTCAAGTATATGTACATGAACGCAAAAGAGCCTAAGTTATAAGATGGGGGAATTGGAAGCTATGGCACAAAAAAATAACCTTGACATCATCGGCATCACGTAAACATGGTGGGACAATGTGCTACCGGGATACAAGCTATACCGCAGAGACAGAGTAGATAAAAAAGGTGGGGGCATTGCCCTATACGTCAAAGAGGGAATTGAGTCTACTGGAGAGAACACGCCGGAAATGAAAAAAAAAAAAGGTAGAATCTCTATGGGTCAAAATTCCGGGAACAAATGGAACAGAAATGACAATCGGCATCTACTACCGAACCCCAGGGCAGTCCGAAGAAATTGATGGAGAAATGACGGACAAGTTTAAACGCAACTGCAAGTGAGGCAACGCAGTTATCATGGGTGACTTCAATTATCGGGGATAGACTGGAACCTAGGCACCTCCAGCTGCAGTAAGGAGACCAAGTTCCTGGATGCTGTAGGCAATTGCTTCCTGGTACAACTTGTCAAGGAAAATATAAATGGAAATGCAATTCTGGACTTAATTCTAAATGGACTACGAGGATCGGTAAAAGGTGTAGAAGTAGAAGTGACGCTGGGAAGCAGTGATCACAATATAACCCACTTCAGCCTGGACACAGGGGCAAAACATTGATCCAGAACTAGAGAGTTGCGCGGGGACAGAAATCCCACCCGTCCCCACCCGTCCCCGCCAAAGTCCCACCCGTCCCCGTGAGGAATCCCACCCGTCCCCACCCGTCCCCGTGAGGAATCCCTCCGTCCCCACCCGTCCCCGCGAGGAATCCCCTCCGTCCCCGCCCGTCCCTATAAACTTCAGAAATAGTTATTTCATTTAATTATGCTACTGAATTAAAGGCTCTGGTAGAAACCCATTTACAAATAAGCAAAAAGACTTTATTAATTTGAAAATATTAATTGGGAAGAATACATACTTTGCAAATGGGTTTCTACCAGAGCCTCTAATGTTTATAAATTTTTATCAACACAACTAATATACTACTTTATCCTGAAGCAAAATAAAAAAAAAGAAATATAATTCTTTTCCTACCTTTGTTGCCTGGTTTCTGCTTTCCTTATGTTCTCATTCAATTCCTTCCATCCACTGTCTCTCTTCCTTCTGCATCTTCCATTTGCTCTGTTACTGTGCCTCTCCCTTTCTTCCCCCTTCCAAATTGGTCTGGCACCCATCTTCTTCTCTCCGCTCCCCCCATAGTCTGGCATCTGTCTTCTTCCCTGCCAGCGTCTTCTCCCTACTCTCTCTTCCCCATTTCCTTTCAGCGTCCTTCTCCCCCCATCTTCCCCATGTCCTGTCAGCATCCTTCTCCCCCCTCTGTCTTCCACATGTGCTTTCAGTGTCCTTCTCCCCCCTCTGCTTCCCCATGTCCTTTCAGCGTCCTTCTCCCTCTCTGTCTTCCCCATGGCCTTTCAGCGTCCTTCTCCACCCCCCCCCGTCTTCCCCATGTCCTTTCAGCGTCCTTCTCCACCCCTTTGTCTTCCACAAGTGCTTTCAGAGTCCTTCCCCCCCCCCCGCCCTTCCCATGGCCTTTCAGCGTCCTTCTCCACCCCTTTGTATTCCCCATGTGCTTTCAGCGTCCTTCTCCCTCCTCTGTCTTCAAGTGCTTTCAGAGTCCTTCCCCCCCCCTCCCGTCTTCCCCATGTCCTTTCAGCGTCCTTCTCCCCACTCCTTCTCTACCGCCCCGGGTGCAGCACAGCCGGCCAGGTCCCCTTACTTTTGTGGCACTTCCCCGACCGACTGACAACAGCCCCGGTCCGACAAACCTCCCTGCCCTTAACTGCGAATCTAAATTACCTTATTACAGCTGCTGTAAGAAGATAATTTAGATTCGCGGCTACAGGGCAGGGAGGATTGTCGGACCGGGGCTGTTGTCGGTCGGTCGGGGAAGTGCCACAAAAGTAAGGGGACCTGGCCGGCTGTGCTGCAACCGGGGCGGGGTGTGGCGGGGCGGACCGCCCCCTCCCTTGGTAGCCACTCGAACCGCGAGGCTACTCTCCTCCTTACCTGCACTGCCTGCAGCACAGAGCCAAACGGAAGTCTTCCCGACGTCAGCGCTGACGTCGGAGGGAGGGAGGGCTTTGTTTAAGCCCTCCCTCCCCTCCGACGTCAGCGCTGACGTCGGGAAGACTTCCGTTCGGCTCTGTGCTGCAAGCAGAGAAGGTAGGGAGAAGAGCCGCGCGACTGAGTACATCCAGCCCCGCAGGAACCCCGCGACCCTCGGAGGCGTCCCCACGGGATCCCCGCGACCCTAGGGGCATCCCCACGGGATCCCCGTGACCCAAAGGGGGAACCCGCGGGATTCCCGTCGTCCCCGTTCCCGTGCAGCTCTCTATCCAGAACAACGGCCACTGCACTGAACTTCTGAAAAGGGAATTACGAAGGGATGAGACAAATGGTGGGGAAGAAGATTAAGAGGAGGATAAGCACTGTAAAAATGCTAGAGCAAGCATGGTCCCTTTTTAAGGACACAGTCCCTGAGGCATAAAATCTATATATACCACATATCAACAAGGGATCTAAGAAGAAAAAGAACAAGGAACCAGTGTGGCTCATTGTAGTGGTGAAGGAAGCGATTAGAGACAGGAAGACTTTGTTTAAGGAATGGAAAAGGTCAAAAACGGACGAAAACTGGAAAAAGCACAAACAACATCAAAGCAGGTGCCATAAGGCAGTAAGAGGGGCCAAAAAAAGACTACTAGGAAAAAATAGCCAAGTAAGCAAAAAACTTCAAGCCGTTCTTTCGATATATTAAGGGGAAACGACTCGCGAAGAAAACGGTGGGGCCATTGGATGACCATGGACTAAAAGGAGTGCTAAAGGAGGACAAAGCCATCGCCAATAAACTGAACACATTTTTTGCGTCTGTATTTACCGAAGAGGATATACACAACATACTGGAAGCCAAAAGGTTATACGCAGAAAACGAAGACGGGAAAGTGACAGGGTTGACGGTCAGTCTAGAAGAGGTATGCAGGCAGATTGATAGGCTTAAAAATGATAAATCCCTGGGACCAGATAGCGGAAAGTGACAGGGTTGACGGTCAGTCTTGAAGAGGTATGCAGGGGAGCTGCTTACCTTCTTGATTGGGACGCTGGAGGAAACCTTTGACACTGCCCCGTGTTTCCCGCAGAAGCGGCAGGGCCTGGAGGTGGAATCGGGCAGACACTGTGGAAGACAGACCCTTGACGTCATCTGGTCCATCTTTCCTGGCTGTGATTTACTTTAAATTTGATACTGCTGCTGCGGAGTTTTGGGGAGCTGCTTACCTTCTTGATTGGGATGCCGGAGGAGACCTTTGATTCTGCCCCATGTTTCCCGCAGGAGCGGCAGGGCCCGGAGGTGGAATCAGTCAGGAACGGGTGGAAGATGGACCCTTGACATCATCGGGTCCGTCTTTCCTGGCTGTGAATTACTTTAAATTTGATACTGCTGCCATGGTTGCGGCCATAGTGCGTGCCCTAAGGGGCAGCTCTTGTCCCTTGGGAGCCCCTTGGAGCAACGAGGAGCCGGGGAGCGGGAGCTCAGGTCGTATAACTTTAATATGTTATTATGGGTAAAGGAAAAATTAAGCCTAAAAGCTCAACACCTGCTGTTTCTGGTCCTATGGACAGACATTTGACATTTCCTACAGAAATTCCATCACAACCTTGATATGAATTCTCCCACATCAGGAGCATCAGGAGCCCCCTTGAAAGGACACCCCCCCCTTCATCCAGTATCTGGTGGTAGCGGGAATATTACTCCCGCTATTTCTACTGAATTAGTGGTATCGTCTACTCAGACAAGTAAACTAGTTTTTACTGAAATACCTAAACCACTTGAATTTTCAGGTGTAGTAGAGGACTAACCACTAGCAGTGGAAAAACAAGATATTACCCTTAAAGATTTGTGGTTAGGTATTTCTAGAGTTGAAGGGTTTCTCAGAGAATCAGTGAAACAAACATTGGATTATTCACAATCTGTGTCTTAAAAGTTTGAGAATGTGGATTCTAACTTAAGTTGTTTGGATAAAAGATTAAGTGTGGTTGAAGCTCAAAGTAATACATTGCAAGCTGTCTCAGTATCTGCTGTTAAGGATTCTACGGTGTTACACTCTAAAATGGAAATGTTGGAAAATATGCATAGAGCGAGGAATCTCCGCTTGGTTAATTTCCCAGTGACTCATTTGTTATCTCCTGAAATATTGCTAAAGATATTTTTTAAAGAAATACTGGGATTACCCAATGCGGAAAATTTCCCAATAAGTAATTGTTATTATATTCTGCAAAAGAAAATACAATCCGACCAGGAGGTGGACCACCTGGTAACAAACGAAATAAATCTGACAGAGTGGACCTACTCAGGATGTGATCCAGAGTAGGTCCACCATGGTAATAACATGCATGAGTGAGATAGATAAAATGCTAATAATGAAACTTTACTTTAAAAATAGGTTGAATAAATTTTGTGGAGATTTGGTTAGAATTTTTCCTCATGTCTCAAGAGCTACGCAACTAAGAAGGAAAGAATTTCTGAAATTAAGAACAAGAGCCTTAGCTCTTGAGGCATCTTTTTACCTAAAATTTCCATGCAAATGTCTTGTTAAAGTACAAGACATTGAATATGTATTTGGGATCCTATTCAATTGCAACAATTTCTAATAGCTCGAGAACAGAAATGAGTTTTTTCTTTTGCTTTTAAATGATTTATTACTGAGAAAATGGTAGGATGTTAGAGTCCCAAATATTAGGGAATGGTCAAGATTCATATGAATCAAGAACCAATTTCTTAGTTTTTCTTTAATTTTGTTAGTTGAAAAGTAGCATGTCTCCCCATTATTGTGGGCTTGAAAAGGAATTTTTTTTTTGTGTTGAATAAGTATTGTTAAAACTTTGTGTAAGAAACCTTTTTTTCCTTCGTATCATTTGATATTGTAAATTATTAAATTTATAAATAAAAAATTTTTTTTTTTAAAAAGAAGAGGTATGCAGGCAGATTGATAGACTTAAAAATGATAAATCCCTGGGACTGGATAGCATCCACCTGAGGGTAATCAAGGAACTGAAAGGGGCTATAGCTGAACTGCTTCAACTAATACCCAATCTGTCAATCAAATCAGGAAGGATTCCGGAAGACTGGAAAGTGGTGAATGTTACGCCGATCTTCAAGAAAGGTTTGAGGGGAGATCGGTGAGTCTGACCTCAGTACTGGGAGAGATGGTAGAGGTGCTGATAGTTCATGTAATCCTTTTTCTTCTTCTCTACCTACTATTTTAAGTTCTTGTAAACCGTGTCGAGCTCCATTCTCATGGAGATGATGCGGTATATAAACTTAAGGTTTAGATTAGATTAGATTAGATTACCTTGATGGACACAATCTGATGAGGTCCAGCCAGCACGGCTTCAGCAAAGGAAGATCTTGCTTGACGAACTTGTTGCACTTCTTCGAGGGAGTAAACAGGCAGATAGACAAGGGTGACCCAGTCGACATTGTATATCTGGATTTTCAGAAGGCGTTCGACAAGGTTTCACATGAACGCCTACTTCAAAAAATTGCAAGCCATGGAATTGAGGGTGAAATATTCACATGGATTAAAAACTGGCTGGCGTATAGGAAACAGAGATTGGGGATAAATGGACAATACTCAGACTGGAAAAGCATCACCAGTGGAGTGCCGCAGGGTTTGGTGCTTGGACCCGTGCTCTTCAACATATTTATAAACAACCTGGAAATTGGTACGACAAGTGAGGTGATTAAATTTGCGGAAATACAAAGTTATTCAGAGTAATGAAGACGCAGAGGATTGCGAAGACCTGCAATGGGACATAAACACGCTCGAGAAATGGACCACGACATGGCAAATGAGGTTTAACATGGATAAGTGTAAGGTGATGCATGTCGGTAACAAAAATCTTATACACGAATACAGGATATCCAGTGCAGTACTTGGAGAGGACCCCCCCCCCCCCCCCCAGGAAAGAGACTTGGGAGTACTGGTTGACAAGTCAATGAAGCCGTCCATGCAATGTGCGGCGGCGGTGAACAGAATGCTAGGAATGATTAAGAAGGGGATCACTAACAGATAGGAGAAGGTTATCATGCCACTGTACCGGGCCATGGTACACTCCGACCTGGAATTCTGTGTCCAGCACTGGTCACCGTACATGAAGGACACGGTACTACTCGAGAGGATCCAGAGAAGAGCGATTAAAATGGTTAAGTGACTGGAAGAGTTGCTGTACAGTGAGAGATTAGAGAAACTGAGCCTCTTCTCCCTTGAAAAGAGGAGACTGAGAGGGGACATGATAAGATAAGATAATGAAGGGAATAGACTTAGTAGATAAAGACAGATTGTTCACCCTCTCCAAGGTAGAGAGAACGAGCGGGCATTCTCTAAAGTTATAAGGGGATAGATTCCGTACAAACATAAGGAAGTTCTTCTTCATCCAGAGAGTGGTGGAAAATGGAACGCTCTTCTGGAGGCTGTTATAGGGGAAAAAAACCCTCCAGGGATTCAAGACAAAGTTAGACAAGTTTCTGCTGAACCAGAATTTACACACGTAAGGCTAGACTCAGGGCACTGGTCTTTGAACTAAGGGCCGCTGCATGAGCGGACTACTGGGCACGATGGACCACTGGTCTGACCCAGCAGCGGCAATTCTTATGTTCTTATGTGTTACTATACACGGATAAAAAGTAACTGCATCTCAAATTTGCACTTGTTTGTTTGGATGATTTGTGTATATGCATTGCCAGAGGCATATTTTGAGTAGAATTAAGGAGATCAGTGGCAGTGCAATGATCTCATAAAATATTGTACTTATTCGGGCCCCCTCACACACATTAGCATCCCCCAACCCTAGCTGAAATCAAGAAAGCAAACTAGCGATGCAAAAGATCAGCAGTTCTCTAGCCTGCTCTTCCTGGTGATGGTATTTCTTTTGCCCACATAATTTCCAGCTTAGGTCAGCTTTGTGAAATTTGCCATGCACAGTGTGGTTCCAACAGCTAGAAACTGAGTGAGAAAGGCACCACTGGCAGCAAAAACAGGTTAGAGAAGCTATGAGCTTAGCACACCAACTGTTTTCAGCTGTGAGTTGTAATTTGGTTGTAGGGTGTGAAGAGGGAGTCTGGCAGGTGGAAGAAAGAAGCTGTGAATGGTACCTGTAAGTATTGGGATGGGATATTGCTAAAAGATTTGATGATCAGGCTCCTACCCAAAATTTCAGTCATTAAAGCACGGGTCACATTGTCGCAGATAGATCCTGATAAAACTCATAATTGGACATTATAGTCTTAAATATTAAGCTTTGTTGTAACCTTGATAACAGCAGCACAACTTCCTTAACCATCAGCCACATTACAAAGTAATACAAAATCTTCCAAAACACACACACTGCTTACAGTAGAAGTTGTCATACCATCAGTCACCTGGAGTGATATGTACGGAGGAGGGAGGGGCATTCAAGCTTAGCTACTCTTTGCTTTTTTTAGTAATGTGATTGCAAATAATGCAATTGTGATCTTGCTTAGTAGTTTATATGGCAAATAGCATTCTCCAAATAAATGTTTTTGATACAAAATTATAGCATGAATTTAAGTACATAAATTTGAGATGATAAGCTCCTTAGGATTTAGCCTGTTGTGGCAATATGACACCAGTGTCACTCCAAATGTGGCACAAAGTCAGTCATTGTAAAAGCACTATGACGTTTAGTTTCGGTTTTCATTAACCGAGGCCTATATGTGCAGAGGCAATTTTGCTTGGTGGTAAAATATGATACTTCATTATTTAAATGGGTATATATATTCTGATTTGGATACCATTTGGGTGATTCTAAAGAATTTCCAGGCTCTAATGAGTATAAGAAAGATGCAGATATGTAATCAAACTTGTGACTTGCGGAAGCTAGATTCTATGAAAAAGGAACCTGCAGTGATCGTTTTCAAGCACAAGTACTGGTCAAGCTTATAGTGTTAATAAGGAAATTATATTACAGTGACGTTAAGTAGATATAATAGAAAATAATTTAAGAAATATATTGTACTTAACTGTAATTTTTGAAAGCATTCAGTAAAGCGTCATTTTACTATGACGCACTAGTGCTTCTTAGTGTGTGCTAAATGCTAACGAATGCTAATGCATCCATAGGATATAATGGACATGTTAGCGCGCTAATATTTAGCATGTGCTAAGATGCACTAGCGCACCTTAGTAAAAGGACCCCTAAAATAAATATTCTTTTTTATTTTGGTTGGTACAATGTCTGTAGTGTAGACCAGTGTTTGGACTCCTTTTCCCTATTTCAGTAAGAATCGATATCATGCTTGTCCTTAATCAGCATTATACCTAAATACAAACAGGAAACATCTCAATGCTATTTTCTTTTGTTGTTTCTGCACAGTTTAGATAATCATAAAAAGCTGATAATCATGATTTTTATTTATACATACTCACAAATGTCCTGTCTCAGAGGGTATTTAACTACATTGGCATTGACTTGGGAATATAAACATGCTAGACTCTTTGAGAAGTCCTTGTTAAAGTGGCTCTCCCAGTTGTCTACATGTGCTTGCAGTTCCTGGGACCTTTAGGTAATACTCTCCTCTGGATTAGCAGAGGGCTGCCATCTGCAAGTTCTGACAATCCCCAGTTCTCATTGGTTCACATCCATGCAATCAAGCTTTAGTTTTCTGTTTCAGCCAAAACCAGGCAATAAGATTCGGCCGCAGTTTCGGTTTCACAGCTGCAGTTTCGGTTTCAGAAGAAAATGTAGACTTTTTTGGTAGTAGTTCCAGTTTGGGCCAGAATGGAAATAAACAGTTTTGGTCAGCTTCTAGGATGAGAGTGGGCACTGTGAGAACTTTTATGACTGACGAGAAATTTTGAGGGGAGAGAGGTAGCATGGTGAGAGTTTAAGGGGGAAGAGGGAGACAGTGAGAGCCTGGGCTATGGGGAGAGATAGCATGGGGAAAACCTTTCAGGAGGACTGAGATGTGAGGAAAGCTTGCTGAAACTCAAAGGAGGGAAAGAAGTCAGAAAAGAGGTCCCAGGACAAGAAGGCAGGGTGCAAGAGGAAGGTGATACAGAGGGCCAGAGACTGAGAAACAACAAAATCTGGGGAATGAGGAGGGAAGATTAGGAAGTGAGAGAAATAGGATCAAAGATAGGGGAGAGGTAATATGACTAGTTACTGGAAGGGGAGAAAAACCCATGAGAAAGAAAACTGGAGACAGAAGACCAAGGATTAGAAGAGGTCAGAAATGAATTCAAAGAGAAAATACAGGGAGAAGGGGATGAGCATGGATGAGAGAGTGTAGGAAAAAGAAGAGCAGACAGAAAGATGAAATGACAGAAGCAAGAGAATAAATAGAAAAGGGAGACAATGTATTATTACTGTATATCTACTCTGAAGAAAAGAGAGAGAAGGAAACGAGAAAACTGGAACAGAAAAGAAAAAAAACACCAGAAAGATTAAGAAAATGTAAAAGGAACACTTTCAAGAACAGAACATGAAGGAAAAAAGCGTGCTGCGACAGAAAATCAAGTCAGAGACATCAAAGGTTGCAAACATGTATTGCTTTTTAGAGAATATTGATAACTCATCAGTGTAAACTACCCTGGTTGTGTCTTCTCACATAACATTTGCTTGTTGGGAATAGTTGGATTCTGGTGGCTGATTTGACATTTTCTGGTGCTAATTAATTCACTTGAATAAAGCAGATGCCCACCGGCACTGAGGCTTCTGTACTGGGTGTGAAACCTTTTGTGTTTACAAAACTTGAAGAATGTGCTTTAACAACATTTTGAGAGTACTTAGCTATGAGATTCTGTGGTGATATTTTATTAGACAATCCTTGCCTGTGCTTCCCCTCTTCCTCCAAATGAGCTGCTAGCTCACTGCTGGTATTACAGAAAACATATATACCCCAGATTCACCAACTGTAAATCTCACAACGGTACTTTAACTCTGCTGTCCTGGCTACTTGTTAATAGTATTCAAACAGCCTGAGGTTATTAGTCCCATTGGATATAATGGGACACAGTAAATTAACATACCTTAATCATGTTAGCAGACACTAACATGGTAGCACTGTTTAGTAAATCTAACACAAAGAGGATCATTTACTAATGGGTATTAACAGGCAGCATGCCCAAATAGGCTACCGTAGAAATGCATTCAAGCATTATGCAGTATTTTGCCTTTGTGCACTAATCCGCACATTAATGATTTTAAAAATATATATTGTGGGCAAGGGGGTGTGTAATGGGCAGAGAGTGGGCATGGAAGCATTAGCCAGCTGGCATGTTATACTTAATGCATAATAACTGGCTAATACAGAGTTAGAGCTCCTTTTACAAAATCGCGGTAGAGATATCTACTGTGGGCCAGTGAGATAAGAGCTCCGATGCTCTTAGAAATTCTATGGGCATTGGAGCATATACCAGCCGGCCCATGGTAAAAACTTCTTCCGCAGCAATAACGAGGGGGCACATAGCATAGGAGGTGATAAGCGTTCTCACCTGAAATGTCACGCACCAATGAAAGCCTGCAATAAAATATATTTTTTAAATGCCCCCAAGTGCTGGGTTAAACCTGGGCTTGGCTAGCAGTAAAATCCTACATTTACCACACATTAAGCACAGATTCTAGGGCATTTTTAGCAAAAGGGTCCCTAAATTGTTTATTAGAAATTTTGCTATCTAAGGCTCCCAATTGGACGAGGGTAGTTTACAATGCAATTTCAAAACAATAAAACAGTCCTGCAAGAAGTCCCACTCCTCAGTTCCCAAAAGGTTCCTAACTCCCCAGGAAAGAAAGAAAAAGAAAACCAAGATCTGAATCAATGAACTCCCAACCCTATCAGGTATATATAATTTAACTTTGTAAACCCCCATTTTATATTGTATATCGCCTAGAATCCATGATAAGACGATTAATCAAATTTTTATTAAACTTGAAACTTGATATAACCAATGGAAATGAATACAGCATGAGAACTCCATTGTGCTGGTGTTATGATTTGATGCCATCTGCTATTAGATTGATTAGAAAAAAAACCAAAGAGAAACTGGAAACTAGGAAAGTTTGCAGCCAGCTTTGTTTACTTCAGAGGCTTTGCGCTCATTAATTTCAAAACGTGTTCATTATATTCCTTCTGACAAAATCCCCACCCCCTCAATCCTCATTCATGAATCAATCAGGTGCAGGTTATTCAAAGGTTTGCTTCTATGCTGATTACATGTCTCACCTGAAAATCTGGAAACTAGGAAAGTTTGCAGCCAGCTTTGTTTACTTCAGAGGCTTTGCGCTCATTAATTTCAAAACGTGTTCATTATATTCCTCCTGACAAAATCCCCACCCCCTCAATCCTCATTCATGAATCAATCAGGTGCAGGTTATTCAAAGGTTTGCTTCTATGCTGATTACGTGTCTCACCTGAAAATCTGGAAACTAGGAAAGTTTGCAGCCAGCTTTGTTTACTTCAGAGGCTTTGCGCTCATTAATTTCAAAACGTGTTCATTATATTCCTCCTGACAAAATCCCCACCCCCTCAATCCTCATTCATGAATCAATCAGGTGCAGGTTATTCAAAGGTTTGCTTCTATGCTGATTACGTGTCTCACCTGAAAATCTTCCCCGAGTCAAAATATTTTCCCCCTCATCTGGCCTCTAGAATAAGGAATAGTGCATTGCTACAGCAAATGCCTTTTCATTGGTCTAATCCAGTAAGGCTATACTTATGTTCTTATTGTTCATTCAGAGCAAATCTTTTTGCAGTTCTGAACATACTCCAACTCCATTTTACTTCTGTTGTTTAATATAATTTATAGATGGAAAAGCACGTGAATGGCTAAAGGTCCCCTCCCCCCTCCCTCTCTTGTGAGGAGCAGCAGGTCTGAAATAGAATCATGTGAGGAACTGTTACAGAAAACCAGAGGCAGATAAATTGAAAACTATAAGGTGTGATAACACTGTATTCGTATTAAGAAAATGTGAGAAGCGGAATAGGATGCAATATAATCGCTTGACTCATCAGGACTCTTTGTTAAGTGGTTGATTAGATGTAATAGTGGACCATGGACGAAAGAATTCAAATGAAAGGTCAACCAAATCCTCTCCCTGGCAGTACTGCAATCTGGAGCCAATGCCGGAAATAACTGTAGACATCTCCCACACAACTGATCTGACTTTTTTATTCACATTTTACAATGCTGTTCCACAGACACAGCATGAGGGTCTACAGCTCTAGGCTTCTGTGCTGAGCAAGTGGGCCAGTTTCAAAGTTACTACAACAATGATTCACTCAAATTATTGGTTTGGTATACTACCAGTTCTTGATATTCACAGTTCCTCTCCCTCTAATCAAAGAAAAGAAAAAAAAAATTGTGGAGAAAAAAAGACCTCAGTGTAAACGTTTCATAACCTTGGCAACAATGCTCTATGGTTAGGAACCATTAATCACACTATGTAACATGGTTTTTGTTCCTGGGCTCATTTTCAAAAGAGAAAGATGTCCAAAAAAATGGCATAAAGTGGCACTTGGATGTTTCTCTCACCAAAACGTCCAAGTGCCAATTTTCAAATTCCATAGTCTGCTGTTGAGACAGACATGGGAGAAGCCACTGCTTCCCTTGGATCAGTGGCATGGAATGCTGCTACTGTTTGGGTTTTTGCCAGATACTTGTGACTTGGATTGGCCTCCGTGAAGATGGGATACTGGGCTAGATGAACCATTGGTCTGGCTATTCTTATGTTCTAATGAATATGAATGTGGAAGATTTGCATGTAATAGAGGTGACAGGCATGCAAATCTGCCTCATGCATATTTGCGCCTAACAGTTTATTGACAACTGTGCTGAAAGCACCTAGGAGTGAGATATCTTGAAAACCCAACTGCCTTCTTCAGTTATCCTTAATTCTGGTGATATTTTGCACATAGAATCATCTTCTAGCCTAGAGTATCAGGGGGTTGTTTTGGATTCTTCTCTCTCTTTTCAATGCCAGGTAAATAATCTTACCAAAAAATGTTTCTTTAGTCTCCGCACGCTGAGAAAAGTTCGTCATCTGTTCCATCAAGATCATTTTGCAGTATTGGTTCAAACCATTACCTTGGTTCAGCTGGATTACTGTAATTCCATTTATGTGGGATTAAGCAAAGGAAACAAGAAACGGCTGCAAGTGATTCAAAATGCTGCAGCCAGACTGATTTTTGGAAAGAAAAAATATTTGATCACATATCTCCTCTGCTGAGGAAACTACATTGGCTTCCATTTCAATTGAGAGTTCAATTTAAATGTGCCTATATAGGCTTTAAAATTTTACATGGACTATTTGTACCTCTGATGCCTTTATCTCTAAACACCATGAGATCTTCGGGCACAAGAACAACTCATATGAGTAAGCTCTCCTCTGTCATTGAGAGGAATCAAGTTCATTAGTAAAATTTCACACTCCTTTCCATACTTACTATCTGCAATATGGAATGGACTACCTCCTCAAATTAGATCATGTTTATCTCCTCAGATCTTTTGCAAAACCTTAAAACCACTATGTTTCATTGTTTTTTTTAGGCAATAGCTCCAATGAATGTTAATGGATCTTTCTTTGTGATCTAATTATGTAAACCAAATCGAGCTCCTATTTTTTAGGAGATGATTCGGAATATAAGATTAATAACATTAAGATTCGCATTCCCATCACTTGCAACTGAAAGCTAATCACCATGAATCAATCACACAACTCAATTTTCTTTATTATCTATCAGTTTTATTATCTATCTGAATATTAACTCCACTTACAATACAATCTGTGATCAAAACCAACAAACCCCCAAATGCATATTTCACATACTCCCAGGGAGCTATTCGGTGTCGAAACTAGCTCCCGTTAAGTCAACTTATAACATTCCCCCAAGCATGACCCACAGTGATATCAGGCCATGTTTCCCCTCCCCACAAACATGACCCGCAGTAATGCCAGCCCATGCTTCCCCTCCCCTCCTCCCAAACATGATCCATGGTGACATCAGCCCATGCTTCCCCCTGTAGCGGTGTTGTATGAGTGTTACATTTATTTATTTATTAACTGCTCATCTCCCAGATCCAACTAGGTCAAACCCCATTTTCCACCCCGCCCAAAGTTGCGACCACCTCCCCCCAACCCCTTAAGCTCAACCAAACCCACCCAAGTCCACATATAACCTGTAACCCCACCGCCACCACAACCGCTGACACAAAACATAACACCAGCACACGAGGGAGGGAGGGTTAATTTATTCCTGAAGAGACTACTCTACTCTTCCCCTTTTCTCGCAGAACTCACTCCAACCTGCCATAACATCCAACCAATCCCGTCACTGCTCCACCCCATCACCTTAGAAACCTCTCCCCCTTCCCCAATTTCACCCAATAAATATTACCAGCAGGTGACATCAGCTCATCTAATGTTATATATCACACCAGATGAATCTGGTGTTCTTCCAAATTAGAATAGATTAGATTATAAGCGTCAGAGCTAATACTGCTATGATCGGTGAAAAAAAAAATCCTAACATGGCTTCGTTAAAGGAGGGTTAAATTGGCACAAGTCTTTCTGCTGTCGAACATATACTAAAAGCTTGTTCCACTCCACCAGTCCAACACAGGAATAAACACTTTTTCTAATTGTTTCATGTTGCAATAACTAAGTCAGAATGACCTGCAGTACACAATTGCATGGCAGGAACATATGACACAATACAGTTCTGTAAGTTTACAGGTGCAAATTAGTTTAAACTCAGAAACACCATCAAAAGCAATTTGTACCTTACCCAATATTCCACTGTCAGTCCTTTCGTTATGCAGTGCCCATAGCTGGTTAAATGCTGAATATCACATGTTTTAACCAGCTCCACAAACCTGGAAATGGCCTAGCATTGATTTTCTAGCAGCAGTCCACAAAACACTGATAATCGCTGGACGAAAATTGGAATCTTGGTTTTTAGCATTTCCATATGCTCATTTTCTAAATACACATGCTTTTTCTGTTTCATATTCTTTTCCATATGAATGAGAACCAAGGTCATCTGTTTTATAAACAACAATGTAGTTAGTTAACTAACATAGTAACATAGTAAATGACGGCAAATAAAGAACTTTTTCAAACTCAGAATGATCAGATCCTTAACATTCTTGATCCTAAGTCTCTCAACATTCTAATTCACTCCCTTATTATTTCCAAGCTCGACTATTCTAATTCCTTATATAAAGGTGTCTGTCAAAAAGACATCCGACGTCTACAATTAATACAAAACACTGCCATAAAAATTATAACGAACAAGAAGAAATTTGATCACGTTACCCCCTTGCTAAAGAGTAAACACTGGTTACCAATCCCTCATCGAATTACATATTAAATTGCTTTAATTAAAACCATAAGCACCAAAGAACCTGCCTTCATTCATAAGCTCCTCATCCCTCATGATCCTTTGAGAACCTTAAGATCAGCATCTCAGCACCTTCTTCACGTCCCATCTTTAAAAATCATTAGTACTCGTAGGACTTCATTCACAACTATAGCCCTTACAATTTGGAACTCGTTAGCTTCACATTTAAGGCCTGAGC
Source organism: Geotrypetes seraphini (assembly GCF_902459505.1). Taxonomy (NCBI): domain Eukaryota; kingdom Metazoa; phylum Chordata; class Amphibia; order Gymnophiona; family Dermophiidae; genus Geotrypetes; species Geotrypetes seraphini. The sequence goes on from NC_047086.1 coordinate 53,936,062, forward strand.
AAAATTTAGATAAATTTAAGGGAAACCTCAAAAGTTTCCTCTTTAGAGATTCATATGAATGCTTAATGATCTCTGGGTCCAACCTTGACGATTTCTGCATTAATTACATTCAATATTGATATGATTTCTCCCATTCCCCTCCTGTTTTTAACCTTAATTGTACTCTTTTCTTTTTCAAATTGTATTTCCCCCTACTATCCTTTTGTTTTCATGTAAGTTACGTCTTGTCATTAACAAGTATGTTAATTGTTCCCCTTTTTAATTTTTTAATTGTTAAACGTGTTAGAATTTATGATTAGCGTTTCATCAAATTTTAACAAACTTGAAACTTGAACTTGACCTGAATGGTCCATCCAGTCTGCCTATTAGTTATACCCAATAAAAATTAATGATTAAATTAACTTGTCTCTTCTTTGATATTTCTGGAAAATAGACTGTAAAGTCCACCTGGTATTGTCTTAGGTTCCAAATGCTGAAGTTGCTGTCCAAGCTCTCTCCACCCTATCCAACCATCTTTTTGCAGGATATCTGAGCTCCAGTTTGAAGTTCTTTAAAAATACATAACTACAGAGAGTGCTCCAGTGATCTAGTACCAATGCTATGTTCTGCCATGCAGAAGAACTTGACTTTAAATCTCAGAAAATGAAAGGGAATAGATTCTGAAGTAACCTCAGAAAATATTTTTTCATGAAAAGGGTGGTGAATGCTTGGAATGCCCTTCCGGTGGAGGTGATAGAGACAAAAAGTGTATCTGAATTCAAGAAAGCTTGGGCAAGTACATTGAATCTCTAAGGGTGAAGAAGAGACAGTAGATAACATGGTTAGGCAGACTAGACAGATCATATGGTCTTTACCTGCCTTCATTTTTTTATGTTTCTATGATTAATATTCTGTTTCTCAGGTAAAAGTAACATTCACATTTCCAAGAAAAAGGGAAACCTTAGTTATCATGTTTTATTACCAAAGAAGCTGCAATCATATTTGGAGAACTGGATACTAATTTTGCTATATTCGATAAATGTGTTTCATCCATAGAGGCCAACTTTTCAAATGATTTGGGGGTGCTAAGCCCAATGGGAATTACCCTTCCCTGGACACAGTCAAGAAGTGTGTTCAATATTGGGTGTCCTCAAGCAGCCACCCCACCTACAAAGCAGGCTCCTATGACTTCATCCTTAGAACCTCACTTTCTTTCCCCGCAGACAATGGGGGCCTTGCCATTAAATTAACCTTAGCTTACATCATAAAGTAGAAACACTGGAGTATATTATTAGAAGCAGGAATTAAAGGGTTCTCAATTTCCCTTGTCTTCATTTATTACCTGCTGAAATTCTAAGGAAATATTTCAGAGAGACGTTAAATGTGTCTTAATGCAGATGGGATTGTTCTGTGTAGACACTTTTATATGCCTGATAAAATTTAGGTGGAAAATTATGCTGGTTATGAACACAAGTATTGCTTTAACTTCTTTGATGAAGGATTCTCAAAATTCAATTCCAACCAGGGCTAATCTCCACTGATATTGACAAAATGATGGGTTTGAGATCATATTTTCAGAAAAAAAAAAAAGATCTGTTCTGTCATTGTCAAACAGTCAGGCATGTAAGAAATCTCTGCTTGCTCTTAAGGCTTGGCCTCTTTCTGTAGGCGAAACATGTTTTTACACATTTTTGGTAAGTGTTTGATTTCCTTTCGGAATGAAAAATAACATTTTTGTGGATCCTGTGCAGCTCTACCTACTGAGGTTAGGGATTAGGAGTGGTTAATGGTGGGATTTGACTTTGGTTGTAGTTGTGGGTAGATGAATTCCTGTCCTGATTTTCTTTTAATACTTTTTTTCTTCTTCTGCTTTTTCTTTTTTTTGTAGCTTGTTACCCCCTCGATGTGAGCTGTATTTGCTGTGGTTTTCTGTTAACCTTTAAGTTTATTGCTAGACTGACACATTTTCTTTAAGCATTAGTGGGGGGGGGGGGAGTGTGTGGCGCAGTGGTTAGAGCTACAGCCTGAGGTTGTGGGTTCAAACCCCCATGCTGCTCCCTTTGACCCTGGGCAAGTTACCTAATCCCCATTACCCCAGGTACGTTAGGTAGAGTGTGAGCCCACCAAGACAGATAGAGAAAGAACTTAGGTTATAAGTGGTCTACAAGTTGTAAAAATAAATAAAAGAGAATTTAAAAAGATAAGAAAATATACAGAGAAAGGTGAATAAAATACTACAGAGAAGGGAACAAATTCTCTATTAGCAAAGGCTGAAGAGATTAAGGTGCTCATTTTCAAAGCACATAAACTTATAAAGTTAGATAGTAACATAAGGAACTTTATACGTCTATGTGCTTTGAAAACACGAGCATCTTTGGCTGTTTAGCTTATAGAAAGAGACTACTGAGGGGCAATATGATAAGAGTTCTATCATATTGAATGGAGTGGAACAGCTAAGGTTATTTACTCAAACAAAAAAAGGGCTCCTTTTACTAAGGTACACTAGCGTTTTTAGCGCACACATAAAATTACCACGCTTTACACCGCGCGGTACGCTTCTAGAATAACGCCAGCTCCATGCTGGCGTTAAGGTCTAGCACACGCAGCAATTTATCGCGTGCTATTCCGCGCGTTAAGGCCCTAATGTACCTTAGTAAAAGGAGCCCTAAGGGTCATAAAAGAGGTAATTTTATAACTGGGTGCCTTTAAATAAGCATCCAGAATGTGTCCAGTAGGAGCCTGTTTTATAAGAAAGTGCAGGCAGCTCCTTTCCTTTATAGAATGCAAGCATAAGAGCAAACATTTGTGCCTATAATATGGGCAGGAGCCATAGACCTGCTGTAAGTGCTTGCACCTAAATGCCTTAGATGTGTATTTGATTTTTTATTATTCTATAACTTATGCCCATAAGTGTGAATCCCACCACGCTCCACCGAGACTCCATATATAGGCATGCCTACCTATAAAATACATGCTATGTATGATATGCACATAGTTGCAGAATAGTTCTTAGGCAGAAATGTAGCATTTGCATGCATATATGATTGTATATGCCATTGTTCTAATGATTTACATGCATATTAAGTTTAAAATAAATGAATAATCCAAGGTGTGAAATAAGTGATCCAAAGTGTTCATGTTGGACAGTGAGCGGTGACTAAATCATGCAGTAAAATAGTAGAAGATGAATGTTGAAAATAGGAAAAAAAGGTCCAAACTTCAATGTTATATATTCAAAGAATACTACTTTGTTTCCCCGAAAATAAGACCTACCCCAAAAATAAGAGCTAGTGCATTTTTTGGGCCCAAAATTAATTTGAGACTCTATCTTATTTTTGGGGAAACACGGTAGCTAAAAACCAGTGAGCTACATAAAAGGGAGTAGGTAGGCCAATTTGAACCCAATAGTGTGGCAAGTTGAAGTTGTTTTAACATACTGTGTGTGTGTGTGTATGGTTTGTTAATTTGATAGTTTGAGCTCATGATAGTGAGTAGGAACAAGTTAGTGTTTGTAATGACTAATAAATTAAGCCAATACTAGTGTTTAGATAGACGAAACACAATGACATGAATGGTTGTATTATTTGAGAATCATGTTAGATTAAGCATAGATGTCTTGAAATCACTAATACAATTAATATCAAATTTTTTCGGGGCTTTTTTCCCCTTATTTCTCTCTCCAGTGTGTCTGTGGATACACTCCAGTTTGCTGTGGATCTCTTGCTGCCTTTTCCTGATCAGCTAGTTAGGAGAACTTGGAAAAACCTCAGAATATATGAAAAGCACACTTGATTCTATTTCAAGCTACTGCAAAACTCCACCACACATATCAGTGTCGGAGACTGATAGTAACCTCACTAAAGACGGAAATAATCTGTTTTGATAATCCGCTGCTAAACTGCATACAGGCTAAACTGCGGGAAAACAGTTTAGCGACAGCGTTAAACTTTTGAGAATCTTGCCCCTAGTTTGCGGCTTCCAGTTTATTTATACTAAAGAACGGGTCTAAAAATGAGTGGAGGAGTTGGACCAAGAAAGAAACTAAAAATGTACTACTTCCATTCAGAATGGGAGGAGGATTTTTTTTTCACAATGTCATATTCAAAGTGTGTTTGATATGCCAATCTACCATCGCTATTCCAAAGAAAGGAAATGTGGAACGATACTTTCGGACTGTTCATAAAAAGTACGACACTGACTACCCTCCGAAAAGCGAGCTAAGAAAAAGAAAGGTGAGGGAACTGAAATCACAGTTGTCCGGACAGCGATCATTTTTCTCACAGCTAACCTCAAAAGCGAAGGTTCACGGAAGTTTCGCCCCCCACATTTCGCCCCCAGCAATTCGCCCCTCACATTTCGCCCCCGCACATTTCGCCCCCCGGATGTTTCGCCCCCACACATTTCGCTCCCGCACATTTCGCCCCCCGGATGTTTCGCCCCCATACATTTCGCCCCCGCACATTTCACCCCTGAGTGTCAGACTATTCCTCTCGCAGGCGATTTCTTTGCCGACACGACGGCAGGCTACAAATTCAAAGTGCACAGCTGGCTGTTCTCACTGCCTCTAATGTCGGCCCTGCAGCTCCGGACTTCCCCACACCTGCTCTCTCCCCCCCCCCCCCCCGATCACTATTATTTTAAATGTTATGGCAGCCACGGCGCTGTATCCATCGGAGGAGACTTCTAACCTCGGCCATGAAGTTGCTGTTGCAGGAAGAGTTCCGGGGCAGGCCGAGGTTAGAAGTCTCCTCCGATGGATACAGCGCCATGGCTGCCATAACATTTAAAATAATAGTGATCGGGGGGGGGGGGGGGAGAGAGCAGGTGTGGAGAAGTCCGGAGCTGCAGGGCCGGCGTTAGAGGGAGTAAGAGCTGATGGTGCCACAGGGTCCCGCGTTGGGGGGGGGGAGGGAGGAAGAAAGAAGATGGGGGTCATAATCCAACGCTACCTCGGCCTGAGGTGTGGGGAAGTCCGGAGCTGCAGGGCCGGCGTTAGAGGGAGTAAGAGCTGATGGTGCCACAGGGTCCCGCGTTGGGGGGAGGGAGGGAGGAAGAAAGAAGATGGGGGTCATAATCCAACGCTACCTCGGCCTGAGGTGTGGGGAAGTCCGGAGCTGCAGGGCCGGCGTTAGAGGGAGTAAGAGCTGATGGTGCCACAGGGTCCCGCGTTGGGGGGGGGAGGGAGGAAGAAAGAAGATGGGGGTCATAATCCAACGCTACCTCGGCCTGAGGTGTGGGGAAGTCCGGAGCTGCAGGGCCGGCGTTAGAGGGAGTAAGAGCTGATGGTGCCACAGGGTCCCGCGTTGGGGGGGGGAGGGAGGAAGAAAGAAGATGGGGGTCATAATCCAACGCTACCTCGGCCTGAGGTGTGGGGAAGTCCGGAGCTGCAGGGCCGGCGTTAGAGGGAGTAAGAGCTGATGGTGCCACAGGGTCCCGCGTTGGGGGGGGGGGAGGGAGGAAGAAAGAAGATGGGGGTCATAATCCAACGCTACCTCGGCCTGAGGTGTGGGGAAGTCCGGAGCTGCAGGGCCGGCGTTAGAGGGAGTAAGAGCTGATGGTGCCACAGGGTCCCGCGTTGGGGGGGGGAGGGAGGAAGAAAGAAGATGGGGGTCATAATCCAACGCTACCTCGGCCTGAGGTGTGGGGAAGTCCGGAGCTGCAGGGCCGGCGTTAGAGGGAGTAAGAGCTGATGGTGCCACAGGGTCCCGCGTTGGGGGGGGGAGGGAGGAAGAAAGAAGATGGGGGTCATAATCCAACGCTACCTCGGCCTGAGGTGTGGGGAAGTCCGGAGCTGCAGGGCCGGCGTTAGAGGGAGTAAGAGCTGATGGTGCCACAGGGTCCCGCGTTGGGGGGGGGGGGGGGGAAGAAAGAAGGTGGGGGTCATAATCCAACGCTACCTCGGCCTGAGGTGTGGGGAAGTCCGGAGCTGCAGGGCCGGCGTTAGAGGGAGTAAGAGCTGATGGTGCCACAGGGTCCCGCGTTGGGGGGGGAGGGAGGAAGAAAGAAGATGGGGGTCATAATCCAACGCTACCTCGGCCTGAGGTGTGGGGAAGTCCGGAGCTGCAGGGCTGGCGTTAGAGGGAGTAAGAGCTGATGGTGCCACAGGGTCCCGCGTTGGGGGGGGGGAGGGAGGAAGAAAGAAGATGGGGGTCATAATCCAACGCTACCTCGGCCTGCCCCGGAACTCTTCCTGCAGCCACCACCCGCCTAGGCAGGAACATGAAGTTGCTGTTGCAGGAAGAGTTCCGGGGCAGGCCGAGGTTAGAAGTCTCCTCCGATGGATACAGCGCCGCGGCTGCCATAACATTTAAAATAATAGTGATCGGGGGGGGGGGAAGAGCAGGTGTGGGGAAGTCCGGAGCTGCAGGGCCGGCGTTAGAGGGAGTAAGAGCTGATGGTGCCACAGGGTCCCGCGTTGGGGGGGGAGGGAGGAAGAAAGAAGATGGGGGTCATAATCCAACGCTCAGGGGCGAAATGTGCGGGGGCGAAATGTGTGGGGGCAAAACATCCGGGGGGCGAAATGTGTGGGGGCGAAATGTGTCTGGGGGCGAAATGTGGGGGGCGAAATGTGAGGGGCGAATTGCTGGGGGCGAAATGTGGGGGGCGAACCTTCCGGATCCCAAAAGCGAAGGAAGCCACTGAAGCATTGTTCAGGGTGAGTCATGCCATCATTAAACGCAAGAAATCCTTCCAAGATGGACAGATGATAAAAGAAGCATTCGTTGAAGCAGCTGACTCATTATTTCAGGACTTCAAAAACAAACCAGAGATATTATTTGCAGTCAAAGCTCTCCAGCTATCAAGAAACACAGTTATACGGCGTTGTGAAATAATGGCCGAGGATTTGACGTAGCAGCTTTGGAAGGACATTGCAGATTGTGAGTGTTTATCGCAGCAATTGGATGAGTCAACAGACTTAAGCGACATAGCACAGTTGTGCATTTTTATTCAAATGGTGTTCAAAGATATGACTTTAAAAGAGGAGCTGTTAACATTACTACCACTGAAGGGACACACGTGAGAAGAAGACATTTTTCAGTGTTTCAAAAACTTTATGGAGCAAACCCAGCTCCTAGTGTGCAAATTGGTGTCAATCACCACGGATGGTGCTCCCGCAATGGTTGGCTCCTCAAATGGATTTATTGCCAGGTGTAGGGAGGATGAGGCTTTCCCTGACTTGCTTAATTACCACTGTATAATTCACCAACAAGCATTATGCGCAAAAATGCTAAACATGAAGGAGATAATGAAACATAGAAACATAGAAATAGACGGCAGATAAGGGCCATGGCCCATCAACTCTGCCCACTCCAATGTCCCTCCCTATCTATCTTTGTTGATAGATCCCACATGTCTGTCCCATTTGGCCTTAAAATCTGGCACGCTGCTGGCCTCAATAACTTGAAGTGGAAGACTATTCCAGCGATCAACCACCCTTTCGGTGAAGAAGAACTTCCTAGTGTCACCATGCAGTTTCCCGCCCCTGGTTTTCCACTGATGCCCCCTTGTTGCCGCGGGACCCTTGAAAAAGAAGATATCCTCTTCCACCTCGATGCGACCTGTGAGGTACTTGAATGTCTCGATCATATCTCCCCTCTCTCTATATTCCTCGAGTGAGTAGAGCTGCAACTTCCCTAACCGCTCCTCGTATGGGAGCTTCTTGAGTCCCGAGACCATCCTGGTGGCCATTCTCTGGACCAATTCCAGTCTCAGCACATCCTTGCGGTAATGTGGCTTCCAAAATTGCACACAGTACTCCAGGTGCGGTCTCACCATGGATATATACAGTGGCATAATGACTTCAGGTTTACGGCTGACGAAACTCCTGCGTATGCAACCTATGATTTGCCTTGCTTTGGATGAAGCTTGCTCAACTTGATTTTCAGACTTCATGTCTTCCCTGACAATCACCCCTAAGTCTCTTTCTGCTTCAGTTTTTGTCAAGATCTCGCCATTTAGGGTGTAAATCCTGCATGGATTTCGGCTTCCCAGGTGCATGACTTTGCATTTTTTGGCATTGAAACAGTTGCCAGGACCTAGACCAGTGCTCCAGTAGAAGTAGGTCATGCATCATATCATCTGTCATTGAATTATTGTCTGTTGTGCTCTTGTTCACTACATTGCTTAGCTTGGCATCATCGGCGAATAATGTTATTCTTCCTCGGAGCCCTTCTGTCAAGTCTCTTATGTAGATGTTGAACAAGATCGGGCCCAGGACGGAGCTCTGTGGCACTCCACTTATCACCTCTGACATTTCGGAGGGGGTGCCATTCACCACTACCCTCTGAAGCCTACCTCCAAGCCAGTTTTATTCGAGCCAGATCTCTTCAAAGACGTTTGTTTCATGCGCATTTGGAGGAAGCTGACTGCAACCATCTTGAATTGTTACTACACCCTGATGTGAGATGGCTCAATAGGGGGAAATTCCTGCAGAGATTTTGAGAGCTATGTCCGGAGATAAAGGAGTTTCTCCCTGTCGCTCAACATGCAGAATACAACCAACTAAATGACGATCAGCGGCTGCTAGACTTGGCATTGTTAACTGATCTGACCAACATGTTGAATGATCTCAATGTAGAGCTGCAAGGAAAAGACAAAACCGTGGCCAAATTGATCAGCTCAGTTAATGCTTTCAAAAGAAAGATGCAACATCTACATAAGAACATAAGCCGTGCCTCTGCTGAGTCAGACCAGAGGTCCATCATGCCCAGCAGTCCGCTCACACGGTGGCCCATCAGGTCCAGGACCTGTATAGTAACCCTCTATCTATATCCTTCCCCTTTTCCTTCTTAAAATTGTCCAATCTCTTCTTGAACTCCAATACCGTACCCTGTCCTATCACGCTCTCTGGAAGCGCATTCCAGGTGTCTACCACCCGTTGGGTGAAGAAGAACTTCCTAGCATTGGTTCTAAATCTGTCCCCTTTTAATTTTTACGAATGCCCTCTCGTTCTTGTAGTTGTCAAAAGTTTGAAGAATCTGTCCCTCTCCACTTTCTCTATGCCCTTCATGATCTTATAAGTCTCTATCATATCCCCTCTAAGTCTTCGCTTCACCAGCAAAAACAGCCCCAGTCTCTCTAATCTTTCAGCGTATGAAAGGTTTTCCATACCTTTTATCAAACGTGTCACTCTCTTCTGAACCCTCTCGAGTATCGCTATATCCTTCTTTAGGTACGGCGACCAATATTGGACACAGTACTCCAGATAGGGGCTCACCATCGCCCGATACAATGGCAGGATAACTTCTTTCATTCTGCTTGTAATACCCTTTTTGATTATTCCCAGCATTCTATTCGCTTTCTTAGTGGCCACTGCGCATTGTGCCGACAGCTTCATTGTCATATCCACTATTACCCCCAAGCCCCTTTCTTGGGTACTCTCACTCAATAACAGCTCTCCCATCGTGTAGCTGTACCTCGGGTTTCTGTTTCCTACGTGTAAGACTTTACATGTCTCTACATTGAACTTCATCTGCCATCTCGTCGCCCACTCCCCTTGTTTGTTCAGGTCCCTTTGTAAATCTTCGTAGTCCTCTTTAGTCCTAGCCCCATTAAATAGCTTGGTGTCATCTGCAAATTTTATTACTTTGCTCTTCTTCCCTGTTTCTAGATCCTTTATAAATACATTGAATAGCAGTGGTCCAAGCACCGACCCCTGCGGAACACCACTCATGACCCTCCTCCAGTCCGAGTAGTGGCCCTTCACTCCTACCCTCTGCTTCCTGCCCGCCAGCCAATTCCTGATCATCTGTTTACGTCTCCTTCCACCCCATGGTTCTTCAGTTTCCGAAGTAGGCGTTCATGGGGTACCTTGTCAAAGGCTTTTTGGAAGTCTAAGTATACAATATCTATGGGGTCCCCTTTGTCCATCCGTTTGTTAATTCCTTCGAAGAAGTGCAATAAGTACGCCAGGCATGATCTTCCCTTGCAGAAGCCATGTTGGCTTGTTATCATAAGTTTATGCCTTTCCAGATGCTCCTCGATGCTATCTTTTATCAGCGCTTCCGCCATTTTCCCTGGAACCGAGGTCAGACTTACCGGTCTGTAGTTCCCCGGTCACCTCTCAATACCGTTTTGAAGATGGGCGTAACATTGGCAATCTTCCAATCCTCTGGGATCACGCCTGTTTTCAGGGATAGATTACAAACTTGCTGTAGTAGTTCCGCTATTTCCTCCTTTAGTTCTTTCAATACCCTAGGGTGGATTCTGTCCGGGCCCGGTGATTTGTCAGTTTTTAATTTTTCTATCTGCCTGTGTACGTCCTCAAGGCTTACTTCAATGGATGTTAATTTTTCTGCTTGGGCTCCTTTGAAGATTTATTCAGGTTCCAGTATGTTGGATGTGTCTTTTGTAAATACTGGTGAAAAGAACATGTTTAGTCTTTCCACCACTTCTTTCTCCTCCTTCACCACTCCTTTCCTATCTCCGTCATCCAGCGGTCCCACCTCCTCCCTAGCCAGCTGCTTCCCTTTAACATATCTGAAGAACAGTTTGAAATTTCGTGCTTCCCTGGCTAGCCTATCTTCATATTCTCTTTTTGCTTTTCTAACCACAAGGTGACATTCTTTTTGATACTTCCTGTGTTCTTTCTCCTCAGTTTTGCCCTTTTTCCATTTCTTGAATGAATTCTTCTTATCACCTATCGCTTTCTTCACTTCTTTAGTTATCCATGCCGGGTCTTTTGTTTGGCTCTTTTTGCACCCTTTTCTGACTCTGGGGATATACAGATTTTGCGCCTCGCTCACCGTGCCCTTGAATAAAGACCAGGCTTGCTCTACAGTCAGCCATTTCTTTGAGCTGTTCCTAAGTTTCTTCCTTACCAATACCCTCATCGCTTCATAGTTTCCTTTCTTGAAGTTAAAAGTTGTCGCTGTGGTTCTCTTTCCCTTCGGTATTCCTACTTCAACTTTGAACTTGATCATATTGTGATCGCTGTTTCCCACTACTTCCACTTCCTTTGCAGGTCCTTTTAGCCCATTAAGGATTAGATCCAGAGTGGCATTTCCTCTCGTCGGTTCTCTGACAAGCTGATCCATGAAGCAGTCCTATATAGCCTCCAGGAATTTGGTCTCCCTAGCGCATTTTGAGTTTCCAAGACTCCAGTCTATCCCAGGATAGTTGAAGTCTCCCATAATGATTGTGTTACCGCTTTTACATTCTCGCTTCATCTCGGCTTCCATTTCTTCATCGGTAGTTTCATTTTGCCCAGGTGGACGATAGTACAGTCCCATCTTTATCTCGAGCCCTTTCCTTCCTGGTATTTTAACCCATAGTGATTCCAATTTGTTGGTTGTCGCTGCTATGTCCACTCTGGTCGAGTGTATGCTTTCTTTTATGTATAGAGCTATTCCTCCTCCTTTTTGCCCTGACCTGTCCTCACGATAGAGTTTGTACCCCGGCAGTGCTATGTCCCATTTGTTTTCTTCATTCCATCATGTTTCAGAGACCCCAATGATGTCTAGGTTCTCAGTTTTGGCCATGACTTCTAGTTCCCCCATTTTGTTCCTTAGGCTCCTTGCATTAGTATATATGCAATTTAAGTCCTGGTAATTTATAGTCCTTGCTTCCTTTCTCTGTGCGTCAATCTTTATTTTCTTCTCCTGTGCTACAATCCTCTTATCCTCTTTCTCTGGCTCAATCCACTCCTGTGTTTTGCCTGTTGTTTCTTCCCAGCATTTTTCCCACTTAGTATCTTCACAGGATACCTTCTTCCGAATCTCGACACTTGGTCGACTGTCGGCTTTCCCCTTTTTCTTAGGTTAAAGCCTGTTCTATTCTTCTCCTGTCATTGTTTGCCAGAAGTCTAGTTCCCGCCTTGCTCAGGTGCAGTCCATCTCTCCTGAAGAGCTTGCTCTTGCCCTAAAACGTCATCCAGTTCCTCACGAAGTGGAACCCTTCTTCCTCACACCATCTCCTCATCCATGCATTTATTGACTGTAGTTCCGTCTGCAGCACCATGATTTGGGAAACTTTCAAAACCTTGCATCAGAGCTGGAGACGCAACAAAAGGCTTGTGCGCAACTCGACAGTGACCACTACACTCAGCAGATTGACAATTGTCTTTCAGAGTTTGACAGACGCTTTCAAGACTTTGCTTTACTTGAGCCAGTTGCTACATTTATGTGCTACCCATTTCGGGAAGATGTTGAGGTTGATTTACTCGCATCAAAAATTGCAACGCTGTTTCATTTGAGCTTGTCTGGAGTGGAGGAGGAGATTTTCATACTACAGGCCGACATTGATCTGAAGTCTAGGGCTCATGAACAGTTCTGGAACTTACTCCCTGAGGAAAAGTACCCAAATACGAGGAAATATGCTACCTTCTTGACTGCATTATTCAGTTCAACTTATTTATGCGAGTCAGCCTTTTCCCACATGAAAATTATTAAGTCCAAATACCGTTTCACCTTGACTTATGATAATTTGGAAGTCTGTTTGAGGCTGGCTATCAGCAACTACTGTCCGGACTATGCAACTCTGGCTAATTCCATTCAGGCCAAGTCGTCATCGGAGTAAGGTAATGGCCAAAAATGTACAAAATTGTATTGTGCCATACATGTTCATGCTCTTTTGCAAGGTAAACAATATATATTTTAAATATAAATGAGAGGTGGTGGGTCATACTCGCCGTCGGAAGAGTTACTTGCTCGTTTGGGGAGCTTATTTGGCTTCCTTATCACCCCATGGTCGTACTCTCCTTGTGAATATAAGTTTATTCAGCATTTTATTTTCATTTGAGCTGCACAGTCTGAAAGTTAGTATCTCTCCAGTTTCTTTTGGCTGGGAGTACCTTTGCATTTATTATGGGTCACCAATGGTACTGTTAATCTTTTGAAAGGGGGGTGGTTCCTGGGGTTTTAGTGGGTTTTAGTGGGTAGGGGAGGTTGTCCTTTTCTCTGTGCTACTTGTGTTTGTTGGTTATTGTTGGCTTTGTATTTTTGTATTCTGTGTTTGCTGTATAATAAAAAACAGATATGAACATAAATACAAAGTACACTCGGTGTATATATATAAATAAATATATGTTTAGCATTTTTATTGTTGGTAGATCATTTTGACTTGGTTATTTTAAAAGTAGCTCGCAAGCCCAAAAAGTGTGGGCACCCCTGGATTAGGACAATGCTGCAGACGATGGTATTATCTCTTTTTGATTATTGTAGTCTGGTATTCTTGGGAGTGCCAGGATCAGCATTATGTGAGCTATAGGTTGCCCAGAATTTGGTGGTAAGATCTTTGTTTAGATTAGGTAGATGTGAGCATGAGATGAAGTGCTATATAAGTTTGTACTGGTTGAAGGTAAGGGACAGGATATGTTATAAGCTACTGGTAAATATTTTCATCTGCCTACAGAAGTTATCTCCCAAATACCTGATCCAGAATATCCTGCCACATGATTCGCCTCAATTTCTTCAGTCTACTGACCATTTCGATCTGCTGATTCCATCTGTGCGGGATCTGAGGCTATCATCATCCAGGGATAGTGTTTTCCATTGTATTGGTCCCAGAGAATGGAACAGCCTTCCTGAGCATATTTGGCAACAGCAGAATATACAGAATTTTAAGAAATTACTCAAAAGCCACCTGGTCTGTCAGATGAAATAAAGGGTCTGAGATTGGTTTATTGAGGAGGAGTGGAGACTGTTGAGTGCAGGGTGCTGGTCACTGATGTATTCTATGGTGTGGACTGTTTTATGGTTATAGTGATGTTTGTCGTTGATGCAACTTGTATGTTATATGTCATTTTATATTCAAGTGTGTAACTTGCCCTGGATGTGTTATATTTTCTTTAAAAATATCTTACATATTAATCATGATCAATTTCCAACATAGAACACAATTAATCGCAACTAACATTTGTGTGAAGAGGAATAACTGAACAGACTGGACAGGTTTGAAAGATCTTTTTCAGTTATCCTCTAGAAGTATGATAGGCAAGGAATAAATTTGTAAATAAGTATTACTAGAGATCACATGATGCCATGAACAAGAATGAAGGCTGATTGCTCGGTTTCTCCTTTTCCCTGACTTTATTGCCTGGTTTTGCGGTTGGGTTTGGGAATCTAATTTCTGTCCTTGGGCGTCGTGCCACCTATTATCTGGCATCTTGGGAATTGATCTCTGCGGATGGCGGCTAAATCGTAGAGATGAGATAAGCGACCACTTGGCAGAGAGACCAAGATGGCGGACCAAAGATCATCTTCCAGTCCTTCCATCAGCTCTGCATGGACGTCGGACATCTTGTTGGAGGTTCAGGCAGCTGTGGAGGATGCCTTGGACAAGAAATTGCAGCAATTGCAAGACAAAATTGAAGCAGCCCATGAACGTCTTGACTCAATGGGTCTAGAAATGGATGTGCATTTGTCTCGCATGGAGAGCTTGGAAACTACACTGAAATTGCGCTGAGTGGCACCTTATTCGGCGCCTAGCCTTTGGGCGCTATTTATAGGATCTGGGCCTTAGCACCTAATAGTAGACATGTTATAGAATGAAGGGGTATATAAACATACATCCTGGTTGTTTGTTACTGAATCTATTGGGGCCCAAATAAAGATGTAACAATGCTCCATGGAGAAGTTTTTTCAATGTGTGCTTGAAACAATTTCATCCCACTCCCCAATGATTTATAAGAATAGCCTTACTGGGTCAGACCAATGGTCCATCAAGCCCAGTAACCCGTTTTCACAGTGGCCAATCGAGGTCACTAGTACCTGGCAAAAACACAAAGAGTAGCAACATTCCATTCAGAATCCTAAAGAATAGCAAGATTTTGGAATCCCAAAGAGTAACAAAGGATTCCAGAACCCCAAACAGTAGCAACATTCCATGCTACCGATCCAGGGCAAGCAGTAGCTTCCTCCATGCCTTTTTCAATAATAGACTATGGACTTTTCCTCCAGGAAATTGTCCAAACCTTTCATAAAACCAGCTTCACTATCCACTCGTACCACAACCTCTGGCAATGCGTTCCAGAGCTTAACTATTTTCTAAGTGAAAAGAAATTTCCTCCTATTGGTTTTAAAAGTATTTCCCGATTTGGTGATTGGAGCATACTGACTCCTGTATTGTGGCTTCAGTTAGCTGGCTGATAAACTGCATAGGTTTATTGCTCTTCATCTATCCTTAGACAGTCTTTGAATCTAGAGTGATGAAATCTGAGTGAGTAGCCTACCTCTAAAGGATTTATACTACTAAAAAGCATGTTATAGGAAAACACGATCCAGCAAGATGAGGCCAATAATTTAGAAGGTAGTGCCGTAAAAGTCAAATGTATTAAGACTTTTGTATTATGCCAGTATATTTTCTTTCAGCTAAGGCAGCATGAGCATTCAACATGGTAATAGCTTAGTGTTCTTTTACTAATGGACCATGAAGAAAAGCCAAAACAAAACAACAACAAAAAATCCTAACCTTTTACTGCTTTACTGTGCTCTGTTCTAGCTTTCTAAATTGGAAACAGCAGTGTTCCTATATGTTCGTACTTAAAAAATACAAATCATTACTACATAAGCTCAGTTCATCTTCACTTCAATGGCACCTGCTCTACCAGTTTTCTAAGGGTAAAAAATATTTCCCGCCCCCTCAAAAAAACACAAGCCTTTAAAGCTGAATAAATACAGTGGTACCTCGATTTATGAGTGCACCGGTTTGTGAGTGTTTTGCAAGATGAGCAAAACACTCAGCAAACTTTTGCTCGTAAACCGAGCACTGCCCCGGTAAACGAGCACTCAGCAATGGTGGCCCAGGGGTGAGTACCTGCCTGCGGGTGCTGCAGCGATTCCAAAGTGGTGCCTTCCTTCCCTCGGGGTCCCCGTGCGGCTGCCCTCCCGCTTCGGCCGATGCCTCTGCCGTCGGTCAGTGCCTCCTGGCTCCCATTTAAGCCTGCCGCCATCCTGAATGAGCAAGCGTGCGACTTCACCTCTCCTCTCCTAAGTCAGCCGCTGCCCCGACAACACGCTCACCACATATAAGCACGCAGGACGTGAAACCATACGAGACTAGGGAAAACATACTTGAGATGGGGGAACAATGTAAGCTAAAACAGCCAACTCTGAATCTAACAATCAACTTTCAGTAATACAAAGTATATCAATAACATAATTTACTATTAGATCATAGATAATCTGCAATTTATTACATACCGGCCTGGCAATCCACCCTTAGTAACTGCAAATTATGAACAACTAGCCTTAAGCAATGCTCCTTACTCTCCCTTTTATGGACGGCACTCAATCCCCCATATCTGCCTTGTCTCACTACTACTGGTGTAGTAGAAAAACACATTTTCCTCTCAACTTAGCCCAAAAAGAATAAAAAAACACAAACCCCCTTCCACAAACACAAATGCTGTATATGTTGCTGCGCTAAGAAGTGCACCTTCTGCTTGCATCTTAGGTGATGTACTGCTAGCCGCCACTTCTATATTCCAGTGGCATCTGATGTCATCAAAGGGGCAGGGCAAGCTCCCATGCCCTGTGCAACTGAAGGAGGGCTAGAGTAAGAACTCCTAGAGTGTCAAATTGCTCCCACCTCAGAACATCTGCTCAAATGGCACAGCAACTAGCAAACCACATAAAAAATAAATCGGGCTGCAAATGATGGACTAACAAATCTTACAACTGAAGTTATTTGATGATCAAATGAAAGGACAGATTTTTTTGACGTGAATAACGTCATCTCAACATACCTTGGGGGGATGGAGGGGACTAAATTGATTCTAACTTGTCCACATTAGGTTTGAGCAATTCAATTACTGCATCTATGAAAGAATTTAAGCCAGATAGATCATGTGGATTAGAGAATGACACGGTGACAAAATTCATCACCGTCCCCGTCCCCGCGGATAACCGCGGAAAATAATCCCATGTCATTTTCTAGTGTCTATTTCAACCTCGGTCCTTCTACACCAGCATTCTTCAAAGCAAAGCTTGCGGGTCAGTGGTTGTGCCCAATTATACTCTGATTCTTTCCACTCTTCTTAAAGAATGACATGAAGATGGTTTCCCGCGGTTATCCGCAGGGACGGGAACGGTGATGAATTTTGTCACCGTGTCGTTCTCTAATGTGGATCAGGGTTAGTATATACAATAAGCTGTCGGCATAAAAATATCATGTCACTCCAAAATTATATACTTAGAACAGCAAGTGATGTAATTAGACGAAAAGGCATAGAATTGACCTTTGAGGTACTCCACACATATGAGGTAGAGGGAATGACAGTTCAGAATTCCAATCTGCATGAACAGAACAATTTTCCAAAAAGGAACAAAACCATTAAAGAGCAATCTCCCTCCCTCTCCTTATACCAATTCTCTGAGATGAGAAATTAATAGTGAATGATTTACTAAATCAAAGGTTGAACTAAGACCTATCAACACTTAAGAGTGGCCTTACCAGAGTCCTGATTAACATAAATATCACTAACCAAAGTCACATGTACAAATCCTGTGCTGTGCCCAGCAGAGAAACCAGACTGCCTTGGATAAAGCACATTGGCTTTATTTAAAAAAAAAAAAAAAAAAACCAAACCCCCTAATGTAATTGACCTAGAATTACCTTTTCAGGACCTGTCAAAATAAATAGTAAATTGGAAACCAGCCGATAATGTGAAAGTATTCAGGAATCTAAATTGAATCTTATGTTTAGTTTCAGATGTACATATCATACAAAATCAGTTGCGACTGCATACACAGTTACTAAAGACAAGTTAAAAACTGATTTATGCAGAAGCAGAGTTTGGTAGCTGAGTAGGGAAAAAAGCAGCCATCGTTCACCAGAGTGATATGTATTCCACGCTGTTAAGGGCCACAAGCAGGTCCGGTTTTGGGGTTGTCCTTAATGAATATGCATGAGAGAAATTCGTTATGCATACTACTTCCATTGTATGCAAATCTCTCTCATGCATATCCATTAAGTAGACCCTGAAAATCTGACCCATTTGTGGCTCTCAAAGACTGGAGGAGAATGCCACTGATGAATAGACCTGAAAGAAGCCGCCTTAGCTAGCTCCATGGGGAGATATTCCACAAATCGAGAGCCTTAGAGGAAGAACCACACTTCATGATAAAATCCAGAATGTGTCCTTTCTTAAACATGTAAATTCTAAACCAGAGGAAAAAGAACTGGATATAATAGCATCATTCCAACATCTCAAAGATATAGATGCAAGCACCTTTGAAGCAAAGGGCATTCCAGAATGTGATGAACAGCAGTAACCTGTTCTGAGCTCTTTGTGAAGAATGGCATAGAAAACAAATTAAATAAATAAATAAGGAAATATATGAAGTGGAAGAGTGGTCTAGTGTCTAGAACCACTGCCTCTCAGTTTTTGGCTTCAGTCCCTCTGCCACTCCTTGTGACCCTGGGCAAGTCATACTGTAGTTAGATTGTGAGCCCACCAGGACAGATAGGAAGCAGCAGAGTACCCGAATGTAAACCACTGCAAATAAAAAGCAGAATATAAGAAATATAAATAAATATGTTTTCACAGAAAAAGTAAGAGATGCAAAGAATATCCTTCCAGGACTGGTGGTAGCAGGGAAGCATGGGAGAAACTCAGAAGATCCCTATTGAGAAGTGAGGGCAAAGACAGAGATCAAGTGAGGCTTGGCACATTGCAGTAGTCAGATAGAATGGGGAGATTAGGTGAGCCTTTCCATATCGGCCAACTGCCATGTTCAATGTTTCTGTGAACAAAAGAATTGAATTAATTTTAAGGAGAAGGGTGTGAGTGCGATGGAGAACGTCATGTGAAATGTTGAAGAAAGATATTATTTGGTTTAAAACTTTAATTTGAAACATTTTTTATTGGTCAACCAACTTTAAATAGCAATAAGTCAAAGTATAAATGATATTATAAATATAACAGTGTTCGGTAAGTTATTGCATCACACTATATCAATAAGAATTTCAATGGAGTTATATGGATTGGTAGGGAAGAGCAATAGTATATCGTCCGCGTGAAAGTGGAATGAGACACCAGTAGACTGAATAAGAGTGGCTAGAGGACTAATGAATAAGTTGATGAGGACTGAACCCTGAAGGAACCTGCAAGTCAAAGTGCGAGGAAAGGCAGATGATACCCTTGATATGTACACATACCTTGTAGGAAAATTACAGAGAAAAGAAGAAAAGTAAGCATGTATCATACCAGCCAAGCCGAGTGAGGAGAGAATAATATGTGTAAAGAGCGGTAAGATCGTTGTTCAAACTAAGTAGACGTGAACATGTGATGGATTTTTTAAATAAAGTTATATTGGTTGAAGGTAAGGGACAGGATACGTCACAAGTTATTGGTAAACGTCTTCATGTGCCTTCAGAAGTTGGCCCCCAAACATCTGGTCCAGAGTATCGTGTCACATGAGTCGGCTCGTTTGCTTTGGTCTACTGAGCACTTTGATTTGTTTGTCCCATCCATGCGGGTCTTGCGGCTTTCAACATCCGGGAATAGTGTTTTCACTGCATTGGCCCTAGGGAATAATAATAATAACTTTATTTTTTCTATACAATAGTTTCCAAAGTATGGAGAAGCACTTTTTTGTCACCGAATTTGTGTGTTCAATCAAGGTCAAGTGGGTATCTAAGGTGACTCCTAGTATTTTTATAGTTTTAGATATTGGGTGGTCGTGACCGTTTAGATGTATTGTTGTTGTAGTGATTTTGTCCTTTGGGCTTGCCAAGAAAATTTTTGTCTTTTCTGAATTCAGTTTCAGTTTAAAATTGATAGTCCAGAATATATCCACTATCAGCAGAATTTACAGAACTTTAAGAAAATATTGAAAAGACATTTGTTCTGTATGATGAAATATGGGGTATGAGAGTGCTCGAGAGAGGAATAGTGGTGTTGGGTGCAGAGTGTGGGTCACTGATGTATTCCACAATGTTTTGTTTTACTGGTTTAATTGATACTCGTCATGCTAGTTACTTGTATATCATAGGCATTTTCATATTTTGATGCATACCGATGTTTGCTTTTGAAACAATTTGTATGTTACTTGTATTTTAATACTTTGTATGTATGTGTGTATTTTGGTTAAAGTGATGGTTGTGTTGATGTGATCTGTATGTTAAATAGAATGTTTTATTTTGTATGTAAAAGTGTTACTCGCCCTGGAGAGGGGCGGGAGATATACAAACAAACAAATCAAAGAATGCAGACAGAAATGGAAATGCAAGATATCAGAAATGCACATTTCCAAAAGCTGATATATTCCAATTAATACTTTCAAAATACAATTTTTTTTCTCCCTTTTGTTGTCTGAGCATTTTATTTTTCTATTTGATTTGGTCCAAGTTTCTACTTTTCTCTGTTTTTCCAGTCTTTGCAGGGTCACCAATCCATTTAATATTTCTTCCCTCTGCATCCATATCTATCCTGTCCAGCATCTCCCCTCTGTATCCCTGTCTCTATCCTCCCTCTGTTCTCCTCTCATGTTCAGCATTTACTCTCTATGCCCCATATATTCTGCATCTTTCAAGTGTCCCTATATTGTCTTGTCTTGCATTTGCCCTTCTGTGATCAGCATCATCTTTCTATATCCTTATCCCTCCCTTTTTCCAGCATTGCCATTTTGGTTCCCTATTCTCTCTCTCTCCCCCCCCCCCATGTCCAATATTGCCCTTCTGGGTTCCTCTCCCCTCCTATGTGAGGCATTGCTCCTCTGTGTCCCTCTCCCCCCGGTAGGTCCAGCATTGTCCCTATCCCTCCCCTACCCCTATGTTCGGCCTTCCACAGCCCAACATTGCTCTTCTGTGTCCCTCTTCCCCTATGTCAACCGTTGCCCTGCTATATCCCTCTCTCCCTCCCTAAAGGTTCCAGCTTTGCCCCTCCATGTCCTTCTCAAACATCTCTTCCTCTTACACCCCCATCCTGAGGCCAGTATCTCTTTCCCTTCCCTAGTCTAGTGTCTCTCTCTCTCTCTCTCCCTGCTCTCCCGGTCCTCCAATATTGATTGATGGCAGTGGCAGCAATTAAGGCAAGTTGCTTCTGGCCACTGCCAGGTCCTTCCCTCTGCTACATCCCATCTAGGTGACGTGCTGCTAGCTGCCACCTCTATATTCCAGTGGCATCTGATGTCATCAAAGGGGCAGGGCAAGCTCCCATGCCCTGTGCAACTGAAGGAGGGCTAGAGTAAGAACTCCTAGAGTGTCAAATTGCTCCCACCTCAGAACATCTGCTCAAATGGCACAGCAACTAGCAAACCACATAAAAAATCAATCAGGCTGCAAATGATGGACTAACAAATCTTACAACTGAAGTTATTTGATGATCAAATGAAAGGACAGATTTTTTGACGTGAATAACATCATCTCAACATACCTTGGGGGGGGGGGACTAAATTGATTCTGACTTGTCCACATTAGGTTTGAGCAATTCAATTACTGCATCTATGAAAGAATTTAAGCCAGATAGATCATAGAAAGCAGGATGCAGCAGAGGGAAGTCCCTGGTGCCAGCTAGATGCAGCTTGCTTTAATTGCTACTCTTGCTGGCGATGAGGGCCATAGAGGGAGGGTGAGAGAAAGAGAGAAATACTGGACCCAGGGTAGGGGGTAGAGACAGGGAGAAGCCTGCATGTGACTTGGGGTTAAATTTGTCAATGGGCAACGGGGTGACAGAGTCCCCTTTATGCAGCCTTTTGCCATTGGTAAAAGCAGCCCTGGCTGCACTGCTCTAGGTAGTGCCTAAACCTCTGATATGTACACATACCTGTTAAGTGCTAGCAGGGCACTTAAACTCTATTCATCAAATACCTGCATTAATTACATAGTAGGTATTTCCAAGGGGTGTGTATACAGGAGGAGAGCAAGACTGAGGCATAGGCAGGGCTTCCACTTACAAATAACTTACAGAATGAGCTATCTAGTGCTTCTATGAGATGCTAGATGGATTCCAGGACTCTGCTAGCCCAAATATTAGAGGTGGCCTATTAAAAAGTGATAATGATGACTGTGTACTGTAAACTCTAGCCACAAGCCTAAACTGTAGTTCTATTCCTCAGTAATAACTACATAAAGAACAGTATCACAAATATCTTTAGACTGCAATTTACTTATAATCTATACAGTGACTATAAAGCTAGACTTTACATTGACTAATTTATGGAATTACCATTGGTTTCCAATGGTAATTCCATAAATTAGTCACGGTAAAGTCTAGCTTTATAGTCACAGTATAAGTAGGGCTGAAAACAATGGAAGTAAAGAGGATGGACTGAGACATCTGGGTTTTATTTCCATTGAAAGCAATGGAAGTACAACCCGGATGTCTCAATCCGTCCTCCTTTTTCTGGAGCCATATGGTAACCCTAAGTATAAGATAGTTTCTTATCAGATAGACTGCTACAAATTATGTTTTCACAAGGATAAGAACTTAGAATGTTTATGCTTAATTTTTGTAGCCTTCACACTTTTGATGGTCTAGGATTAGATGAATGCGTACTGAATTTCAACATGTAATGCCTCTTGATTTTGCGTTTTTTGGTAACAAACTATATAGACAGGCATGTTGAATGCCATTAAGGCACTTAGGGGCAAATTCTATAAGAAACGCCCAAAGGTTAGGCACCGTTCAGCGCAATTCAAGTACAATTGGCTGCTGTTTAGTGAATCGTGCTGAGCGGCACCTATTTGGGCACCTATTTTGGAGGCGCCCAATAAATAGGCCAACTCTAGGCACAACTAAAAGTTAGGCAGCCATGCACGCGCTTAAGCACACTTAAGAGCAGTGATTCTGTAACAAGGCGCCTAACACATAGCCACGCCCATGCCTAACTTGCATAGTGCCTATTTTTTTGAAGGCCGCCTAAATTTTTAGAGGCGCCTTGTTACATAGAAACATGACGGCAGATAAAGGCCAAATGACCCATCTAGTCTGTCCATCCGCAGTAACCATTATCTCTTTCTCTCTCGGAGAGATCCCACTTGCCTATCCCAGGCCCTCTTGAATTCAATAGAAACATGATGATAGATATCACTCTTTCTTGATAGGCGCCTAAGTTTCAATTATTGCTGATGAAAAAGCTTGTTGTTCAATTAAGATAGGCGCCTATCTAGTTGGGCACCTCATAAATAGGTGCTTAACATTAGGCGCTGATTACAGAATTTTGGCCTTAGGGACAGTATATTTTTATGGATTACTTGTACAACATTTTGGTTGGTTATAATTAATTCAGTTGGGGTGTGGCATGATGTCTTGAATCACTTATGCTCTAATTATTCTTCTAGTACCTTCTAGTACCAGAGAGTGGTAGAAAACTAGTACCAGAGAGTGGTAGAGTGGTAGAAAACTGGAACGCTCTTCCGGAGTCTGTTATAGGGGAAAACATCCTCCAGGGTTTCAAGACAAAGTTGGACAAGTTCATGCTAAACTGGTGAGACTGGACTCATTTGGAGCACTGGTCTTGACCTTGGGGCCGCCGCGTGAGTTGACTGCTGGGCAGGATGGACCACTGGTCGGACCCAGCAGCGGCAATTCTTATGTTCTTATGTAGTCGATTTTCTAGCCCGTCCTCCCAGAAGAGCCCGTAACGGGTTACAAATTTACATACACAGTAGAAGGTTAGCAACAAGGCTACAACTTCACATGCAGCAGATATACAGAACAACAGACTAAAAAGATGATCAGCAAAAGTGAGAAATTCCTATGTACATGTTTTGGGGACTGAGCACGGCAGCATGGCAAACGATGGGCAACAAGGTTGCAAATTCACATATTTGATATATAGAACAACAGATTAAAAAGATGAACAGCAACAGAGAGATGGAAGTTCTAAAGAAATACTCAGTTACTCTTTACCCATTGAACCCCAATCTGTAACTTTCCCCTCTTCACAACTGTATTATATTTAGACTCATTGTACGACACTGTATTAGACTTATGTATGGTGCTGTCTTTAGACTTATTGTATTGTATTATATTTAGACTCGTTGTATTATACTGTACTGTGTTGTATACACTCATTGTATTGTATTGTATTGTATTGTTTTGTCTTGTATTGTATGTTGACTTATTGTATTGTATTGTGACCTTGTTATTCGCTGAATGTCCAGCCTTCTTACAGTGTGAACCGCCTAGAAGTCACCTGACTATGGCGGTATAGAAAAATAAAGTTATTATTATTATTATTATTATTAGATAATTCCTATGAACTGCATGGAGGACTGAATACATGTTTTGGGGGGGGGCTGAGGTTTGTGTTAACATAGCAAGAAATAAAGACTTAGTGGGGAGCATTACTTTCTCTCTAGTACGTGCCTGAAATCTTAAAGGTCACATAAAATCTTATATTTTGCTTATGTTAATGTTTTTCTTGCTCGTGACATACGTTTACTCTCTATTGCCCAATTACAACAGAGACGAGACACACTACCCAGCTCTTCTGTGTTCTCCACCATAGCCTTTATTTGCACGCCCATTGATTTTGCTTTCAAAATTCAAGGTGGACATCCCCGCCCTTATTGTACACATTGGCTTAGCTTGTCATGAAGAAAACATCTTTACATTTCCTCTTTTCACTCAGCACCCAAAACATGTTTTCCATTTCTTTTTTTATACTCAAGGAGTATATTCAGCCATTCTTGTACAATTGCACTCTTGCATCTCTCTTCTTAAATGCATGCTGATTTCCTAATCTTCCCTCTCCTTATCTCTCCCAAGCTGAAAGAAACCCCCACATACAGCTGACCAAGGAGGTCATCTGCTAGACAAAGAAATTCACCTGGGTCTGAAAATTGTCTTCAGTATGTATAAAAAGCTATTTGTAAGCCAAGGAAACAGTCTTAGGTGCCCAGATGTTCTTGACATTCTTATTTCCAGCAGGTAGAGCTATATTTAAATCATATGTAAAGTTAGCTTTCAGGAACACTTTTATGAGAGGTATTTCTCGAATATAATTAGAGACATCTAGGAAAGAGCTCCTTGATCATGAAAGTCCACAGCCAATTTCAAATACATGAAGCAGCCGCTTTCATTTTAAGATTATATGTTATTATGTGTCTCTGTGACCAAACATTCTCTCTGATAATTCATGTTGACATAGAAGTATCAGAAAATAGAACATCATTATTAAGAGCATCATTAGGAATGCATTTTGCCCCCAAGTGTTTTCTCTTGCTCTTGCAACACACTGCTACAGCTGTACTGTGGCAAAACTGCATCGTTGGAGGATAAGAGCACTAAACAGCCATCTCCAGATGGTCCAAGGCCTACAGCAATTCATAAACATGCATCTTATGCTATCAGCAATTTGCTGAACATCTGTGTGGGCTTTTATTGTATGATATTCTATTTAATGATGTACTTATTCCTCCTACCTCATGCTAGTTATCCGACTTTCACAAACAGACTTTTGCGTTTATGAAACCTTTGGTAATAGGGTCATACTGAAGGTTAATTTTCACAACAGCATTTACAATACAGTCATTGCAATGCCTACTATTATCTTATTGTGTGATCTGTAAACATATGTAATTCTATGATGGATTCTTCGAGAATGTGTGCAGTAGGGGAAAATGGGTTGAATATGGGAAGCAATGTATCTTCCCTCTAAAAACAGATATGGCGGAACTAGAAAAGGTTCAAAGAAGAGCAACCAAGATGATAAAGGGAATGGAACTCCTCTCGTATGAGGAAAAACTAAAAAGGTTAGGGCTCTTCAGCATGGAAAAGAGAAGGCTGAGGGGAGATATGACTGAAGTCTACACAATCCTGAGTGGAGTAGAACGGGTACAAGTGGATCAATTTTTCTCTCCATCAAAAATTACAAAGACTAGGGGACACTCAATGAAACTGCAGGGAAATACTTTTAAAACCAATAGGAGGAAATTTTTTTTTCACTCAGAGAACCGCGTTGCCAAAGGTTGTAGTAAGAGAAGAAAGTCCAAAGTCTGTTATTAAGACATGGGGGAAGCCTCTGCTTGCCCTGGATCAGTAGCATGGAATGTTGCTACTCTTTTGAGTTTTTGCCAGGTACTAGTGACCTGGATTGGCCACCATGAGAATGGGCTACTGGGCTTGATGGACCATTGGTCTGACCCAGTAAGGCTATTCTTATGTTCATATGTGAGGGGCTGGTCCCAGAATCTATTTCAGAAATAGCAGTAGTAGATAGACTCAGCCAGCATGAATGCTCTACTCCCATGAGTCACCATGATACTACTCATTTGTCTGTCTTGACTAGATTGTAAACTCTTTTGAGCATGGATTGTCTCTTCTATGCTTTGATGTACAGTACTGCGTATGTTTAGTAGCGCTATAGAAATGATAAGTAGAAGTAATATTTGTCTTAAATGCCTTCCCTCAACACCACTCTTTATAGTTCCTGAAATGACTTCACTATGATCAGCACAGTTACTGGTTACTGGCAAAAATGTGCATGAGTCGAGCCTCTTTCATTTGAATGAGAAGGCATAGGATGAAGTTAAGAGGTGATAAGCTCTAGAGTAATCTAAGGAAATACTTTTTTTTACAGAAAGGGTGGTAGTTGCATCAAACATTCTCCCGGAAGACTGTGTCTGAATTCAAGAGGGCCTGGGATAGGCACTTGGGCTCTCTTGGAGAGAGAAAGCGATAATGGTTACTGCGGATGGGCAAACTGGATGGGCCATTTGGCCTTTTTCTGCCATCATATTTCTATGTTGATTCAGGGCCCAGCATTCCACTGTAATAACTGTGCACCCTCTTTAGCGTCTGCAGAACAGCCTCTGCAGAACAGCTTATCAGGCTCGTCAGCTGGCACAGCTTATTGCTGCTTCTGTTTTTTTTTTTTTTTAAATATTGCCACTGAACTACCTCGTGGAAGAGTTTTGGGGGCCAGAAAAAGGAGGGGGAGGAGTGGTACTGTTGGCGATGTATCTATAGTGTTGATTCTGTCACACTGCCTATGAGATGGAATACTGGCACGGTTACTACCTTCTAAATCCTGAATCTGAATATGTTGCCGCTGATATCCTGGCTGGCTTCTGTCTGCACCTGCTCCACTAGACCCTTTCTTCCCCACACCAGACTAAACAGCCGATCCAGCCCCGCACAAGGTAGGAAGGTAAAAGTTCATCTCTTTAGTAGGCCTCTTAAAGAAGTAGCACTGCACGATGAAAATAAGGAATAAGTTAAGACTACCCTGACTTCTCAGATTCAATCACTAAATGGGGGAGCAGAGCTGGCAGAGTTTAAAGTTTATTAAAAATTGTTATCCCACCTTATCAAAATTCAAGGCGATTTTACATAAGGTTAAAATTAAGCGGGAAAACAACCGACGTCAAGATAGTACAAAGAAACATAGTCTAACAAACAAGACAGAATAACAGATGTACAAGACTAACTTGGACTGACTGGCACGAATGGATATAAGGAAGGAACTACAATAGTTTGGATAGGAAAGAACAAAAAAGGAGAAAACCGAAAGGGGGAGGGGACCAAGAGGTCAGCCAGAAAGGCTGGACTAGCATTAGATTAAAACATCTTTAAAAGGTCAGTCAAACCTCAAAGGCATCTTTAAAAAAAAGAAAAGTTTTTAGACTGGACTTAAACTTATCGAGTGTGGTGATCTCTCTTAAGTAGTTCGGGGCTGAGTTCCAGAGCGAGGGGGCAGTAACGGAAAGTTTCCTATGCTCTGTCAAAAAAAGAAAGGTGAGGGCTGTCAAAGCATAGAACAAGAAAGAGAAAAGTATGTGGGAAGGGACAAAGAAGAAAAGAGGAATAAGAGCAGAGGAATAAGAAGGAGGAGAGGAAAGAAAAATGGGGTGAGAGGGAAAGCAAGTAACATTTGGAGAGAACGCCAAGGGGGAATTGAGTGTGCCACATACAGTCTCTCTCATCTTTACTCCTCACATAATCGCTTATACCATATACCTAGACACCATGCACCATACAGTGCCATGCACACACATATAAGTGCCTAGGATAAGCAGCTTAGGGGAGAGTAAGCCCAAAATCTAGGATGGAAGACAGAAGCTGGAGAATGTAACATTGACTAGATTGAGATCAGGGCAGGCACTAGGAAGGAGATGTAAGGTTTGTTAGTGGCCCCCACAATATATGGTTGGTGGGGTCACTTGAGAGGCGCCCTTACAAACGCCAGGTCCCAGGTTCAGTTCCCTCACTGAAGGTTCACCAGGAAGTAGAATCAAAAAGGCACAGCCAGAGGTGATTTCATAAAGAATATATTATAGAAATAGGCTTACAGAAAAGCAATACTTATAAGCATTACAATTAAGCATTACAATTAATGAGAGAGCAATGCAGTTTCCCTGCCTTACAGAGTTCAGAGGAAAAGAGAGACATAGAAGCCTGAAGTTCCAGGGAAAGGCAGAGAGAGAGAAAAGGGGGATGGGGTGATGGTCCAAGCTTCGTGTTCCATAGATAAAGAGAAGGATAGACAGAGAAAGAGAGAGCTCAAGAGATAGATTTTTGTGTGTTGCAGAGAGGAGGCTTTTATAGCTTGGAATCTTATTCTGAATATAGAAAACTATTGAGCTTCAATAGAAGTTAAATCTCCCCCTCCTTAGTAAACTTGTGCTAGACAGCTGAAGAATAGGCTATGGTCAAATGTAATTTCCAGTATGCCTCTGACAATAGTTTCTGATTAACTTTAGTTATCTGTGCACCTGGACCCATTGTCCTAAGCACCCTCTTAATCAGACATTAACACATTAACACCTTTTAGCTAATCATGATTCAATCAGGGCTACTTAAAACCGTCGTTTTGGGTTATATGAAACAGTCTACCTACACTCAGGGTCCGTCTGCATTCACATGCCAAAGTCAGATTGATATAATTTGCCATAGGCCTTTGCTGACATAAGTTATGCCAACTGAAAATGCTGAATGCTAGCGATAGCTATGCTGACAGGAGACTCAAGGAAAAATCCAGAGGAAGTTTTCAACTTGCTACAGCTAATTCCTGCCTGTACGATCTACTTGCCATGAGCAATCAATGGTCAGAGGTGAGGAAACACCATCTCCAGTTCCTGCAGTGGCAAGGAGAAAGTAAAAACCTATGTGTACAAGAGAGTGCTGTGTGGAGGAAAGAGAGCAAAAGAGTGATGGTGATGGTGGGGCACAGAAAGAAAAATGGAAGAGAAGTGTGAGACAGAGAATGAGGGACTAATCTCCGGAAGGGGGGAAGTCATCCAGAGATTGTATGCAGGGGGGGCGGTCAGGAGTAGAGAATGAGCAAAAGTGCTAGTGTGTGACTGAGCAGAGAAAGAAGAGAGCAAGACCGTGAATGAATGAGGGGGAGAAGTGGGAGAAAGATATTGTGTGAGTATATGTGGGAGCAGAGATGTTAGGTAGGGAGATGGACAGTGAGAGGAGATGGCAAATGTTTATGACATAATTCCACAGGTGAGGGAGATTCTCATCTCCATTACTGTTCACATTTCCTTCTCCCAAAGGATGCAAATTCAAAAGATTCCTCAACAGGACACTCTCTTTTCAAGCAGGGATTTGGAACAACACCTTAAGCGACCTAATCCTGAACGCACCAACATACCATTCATTCAGAAAATCGCTAAAAACCCATTTATTCGACAAATGTATCTGATCCTTCAGTTCCGCTCATCTCTTACCTCTTCTTACATGCGCCTTCTTCCTACCCTACCACTCCGTTCACTCAAGTGTCTTCCATATCTTCCCAAATCTAATTGATGTGAACTTGCTGTCCTTACAGCGTCTCTTGTTGTATACCGTCTTGAACTGAAAAGGTATGACGGGATATAAAGCTATTATTATTATTATTATTATCTTGAAGTGGTTTTTGTGAAGTCACCTCCCCTTACATGTTGCTAGTAAAATAAGGGGACACATAAAGGACAATTCTGTAATCTAGGCAACCTGCATTTATGCGCATAACTATCTAGAATACTAGCACTTAAATGCATATGTGTGCATATATCTGTGGAAATGGTAGGCCCATAGGAAAAATTCTGTTTTTCACTACAACTACAGAATCTTTAGTCGCCATGCAACTTTAGACTTATTTAGGTAAGTTTGAGATATTAGATTCTGTGCAATCAGGTTTTTGTAAGAATTTCAGCATCAAAGTTTGCTTACTGGCATTCTAAGTTCTGAAAGAAGAGCTAGCAGACCAAGATATTCCAAACTTCCTGATGCAACTAGTTTTGTGATTGGCTTTCACATTAGTCAACTGTGACTTATTATTGTGGAAATTAGATCAGATTAGAATATCAGAACAAGTATGGCTTTCGTTTTGGGGGCTTTATGAAAAATCGTTGTTATTCGGTGAAGACGAAAACCAAGGATTCGTCTCCAGGCTGTGGAGTACTGCAGTGCTCCCCATGTTCCCCAGTTCTTTTCAATACTTTTTTCAGCACCTCGGGAAAGGTTCTGTAAGATGGCAATGATAAGAACATAAGTACTGCCATCTCCGGATCAGACCTTCGGTCCATCAAGTCTGGCGATCTGCACACGTAGAGGCCCAGCCAGGTATACACCTGGCATAATTTTAGTCACCCATATCTCTCTATGTTCACATTTTGTTGCCAATCTCTTCCTCTGTGGTTAAAGACATTAGATTTTATGAATATATGCTTTAGCCCTTTAATTACGTTAGGAAGGTACAGGGAGATATATTAATGTAGTCAGAAAATCGCTGAATAGAAAAAAGATCAGACTGACTATGATGGTAATAATAATGTATGTCAGTGAGAAGAGAGTAGAGCTACTGGTATTCAAAAAAATGCTCAGAGAAGTGAAACCCTGAAGAGGGGTTGAAAACCACCTCTTGAGAGGAAGAGTTTACCATCCAATCATTGCATTCACATGTAGAAAATCACTCTCTGGTCACTGAAAAAATATAATTTTGTAACACTTATGTGGTATGATTCAAAAAGCTATATCAGAGACTCTCTATATGGACAAAATATAATTGCACTTAGCTTGCAGAAAACTTAGAAAGGTTAACAGTCTCAGGGGACCCCTGAGACTGTTAACCTTTCTAAGTTTTCTGCAAGCTAAGTGCAATTATATTTTGTCCATATAGAGAGTCTCTGATATAGCTTTTTGAATCATACCACATAAGTGTTACAAAATTATATTTTTTCAGTGACCAGAGAGTGATTTTCTACATGTGAATGCAATGATTGGATGGTAAACTCTTCCTCTCAAGAGGTGGTTTTCAACCCCTCTTCAGGGTTTCACTTCTCTGAGCATTTTTTTGAATACCAGTAGCTCTACTCTCTTCTCACTGACATACATTATTATTACCATCATAGTCAGTCTGATCTTAGCCCTTTAATTGGCAGATGGTGAAACGGCTGCTTTACGTAACTTGATGTTGAACGAGAGCAACAGCGCCAAGTAAACAGGCATTTGGAGATGCAGATCTCCCATAAGAGCCATAGAAGACATATGTTGCTTCTGAGAAACAATGCCAAATAAAGGGTTCAGAGATTTGTGGCTTGAATGAATCAACATTTATTGAAGTTGAACCCTGCCTTTTGCACGTCTAGTACTGAATGACTACTATTTTTCTTTAATCTATTCTTAAAAATGAGAAAAAATATGCTGGGTCAGAAAATCTAGTCAAATACACCAAAGGTTGGAAGCTATGTTATTTTATAGAGATTATTTAAGTAGACAGTCATTCCCGGGCAGGGAGTAAGGTCAAAGTAAGAATAAATTTCTATAGCTTAGCCTGACACTTCTTGCTTCAGTCATCTAATAAGCGAGTCATCAGCTGCCTATGCACATATAGCAAAACCAACTTATCCGCACCCCTTGTATCTCAGCCCTAGGAACACTTGCAAGAGACACACACCCCAGAAGCCAATATAACATGCGTAGATATGAGCAAAAAAGTGCATTTGTGTGTGTGTGTGTGTGTGCATAAGTGATTTGGAGGAACATAAGTGTTCCCCCATCAATCCATGTGAATCTGAGAAAAGGGAAGCTTGAATTCCCTTCCCTGCATCAAACTGACCTTGCTCACCTCTTCCCTCCTCTTCTCCCCAAACCAAGCAGCCAAACTATATCTATGTGTCTTGCTCCTCAGTGGTTTTTCCACTGAAAACATTGGAATAATTTCACCAATAAATTGAGAGTACTAGAACACAATTTTGATAAATTCCGAGTAGTAAATGTGTATAAACTTTAGCAAGTATTTGAGAGAGAGAGAGAGAGAGAGAGAGAGAGAAGGCAGGAACAATTGAAGTGACTCATCATTTCAGCTTTGATAATGCTTCCACTTTTCTTTTGGTTTTCTGTCATCCTTGATAATTCATAAAAGAATAAAAAATAAAAGGAAATCCAAAACTTGTACAGCTGACAGCCTATAAAATGAGAATAAATATGTTTCTGCTACAAAGTGGCTTTATGTGTATGCTAACTGTACTGAGTTCTATACAGGAAGGCTTTGTTCAAAGCAAAGGAGAGTTCCCTGTTTATGTGAAAAATAATACTGTAATAATAATTTTATTATCCAGCAAATACTATAGGATAGAGCATATAAATACATATCACAAAACGACAGAAAAACATTTCAGTACAATAGTTTGTTAGTTTTCAATGCCCACTATTTAAAAGAAATGTGAGTTTTGTATCAAATTATTAAACAATTCTAGTCAGTTTCTTAATATTCATATCAGTAGAGAATAAGACTTGGGCATTTACAAAACATACTTCTAAGTCTGATGGCTCTTATGGTGTTAGACATTCAAAGTCGGCAATAAGAAAATGTCTATTTTCAAAAGGCAAGCCACCATATGTCCCCCCCCCCCCCCCAATTTTTTTTTTTAATTCCTCTGTCTGGATGCCCAGACTGCCAGGACATCTGGTTTTATATCACATTTTATACAAACACCCAGAACAAAACTATTTGGACATGGGATGGTCCAGTCCTGTAATCGACTGGCCACCCAGACATGGCAACAGAGCAGTAGGGCACCTTAGAGGGCATAAAGGGTGCTAGATAAACATCTCACCAGAACTCCCATATTGGTTATGGTGAGCACCCCAAAACACCCTAATACCTACTATGCCCACCTGACTACAACCTGAATAGCCCTTATGGCTGCAGGTGGCACCTATATTGTAGTAGAGTAGGGTTTTGGGGGCTTACATTTTAAACCATGAATGTAGTGGTTAGAGTGGCTTATGGGACTTGCTACTCCTCTCTATGGCTCACTAGCCCACTCCACAGGCTACTTAAGACACCTGTGTGCAGCTCTACTAGGTTTCCTATACCAGGTGCTGATGTTCTGGACACAGGTATTGTTTGTATTCTGATCTTTGTGGGTGTGAGAGGATCCGTGAGCACTGGGGGAATCTTACCTCGATGCATGCAGTGGTCATGTGGTGAGTTTGGGCACCTTTGTGGCACTTAGACCCTTCTAAAACAGTTCTAGTTCCAAACGTATAAGAATGTCTTGCAAAATGTTTGATTATCATTGCAAGACGTCCATGTTTAACCCGCCCTTGAGACTGCCCAAAGCCCCTCCATCTCATGCTCTGAATGTACAGAGTCTGGAATATCTTGCTAGACGCACAGATAGACTGTTTTGCTTATCTGCACTTGGACATCAGGTTTTTGGACGTCTGGATATTTTGATTATGCCCCTCATAGGTTTTCAAAACTTGCTATCATATCTCTAAATAATTCTTATCTTGGTCTGAGAAAAGACTTTAATGATCTACAAAGAATTTAGTTTCTCCCAGGACTAATAGAGATACTAAAATTTTGCACTTTTAATGATCATTACATATTTGTACCTACAACAGCAATAAATAATAATAATAACTTGGCCATTCACTATTTAGTAATTGCAACTCTGGTGTTTTCCAGAACTTGAGGCAAAGAGGCACAAACTGTCAAGGTTGACCCTCTGCAACATTCGTCGTTGCTTAAATAATGTTC
The DNA here is from genome assembly GCF_902459505.1 of Geotrypetes seraphini. Classification (NCBI taxonomy): domain Eukaryota; kingdom Metazoa; phylum Chordata; class Amphibia; order Gymnophiona; family Dermophiidae; genus Geotrypetes; species Geotrypetes seraphini. Next base: position 53,969,910 of record NC_047086.1, read on the forward strand.
TTGCTGTAAGGAATTTTCAGAGCCAATGCTTGATTTAAAACAGTTTGGGATGACTTTCTGGAGGAATGATCTTTTAATAATTATTAGCTACAATGGTTATGCAAGCAATAAATATGCACACTGTGGGGGCAGTGCATGCAAATTTATTAAAAAATATTCACTTTAGATATCCTGACAAACTAGAAATGACTCAAGTCTTCTAAATGATTTTTGGATCTTCAGTCAGCAGTCCTTTGAAATCTTAATATGATATTATCGTTTTATTTAGGAGCGAACGTTATCTTGTATGCTTGCTGTTTGTGTGGGTTAGGTCTATTCTATTTAACAATGGAGTTCTTTTTATTTTTTATTTGTATTTTGTAAACTGCTTGGACCAGTAAAATGAATGAGCGGTATAATTAATAAACCATAACTATAGAGGTCCTCAGTATTGGGCTACATTGTTCTAGAGCAGGGAACTCAAAGTCCCTCCTTGAGGGCCGCAATCCAGTCAGGTTTTCAGGATTTCCCCAATGAATATGCGTTGAAAGCAGTACATGCATCTCATGCATATTCATTGGGGAAATCCTGAAAACCCAACTGGATTGCGGCCCTCAAGGAGGGACTTTGAGACCCCTGTTCTAGAGAGAACAGGCCATCCTATTTCTCAGTTAGGAGACTGTGCCTGTACTGTCCTGCACTAGACAGCAGGTGTTTAGAGTGAAGGGAGGGGAGAGGGAGAAGTCTGGGAGCTGCCAATAAAGAATCCTGGCACTGTACCCCAGCGTAGGCTGGTTCTGATTGAACTTTGGAGGCTCTAAGGAGCAGGAAAGCTGCATGGTCAAGGGAATGAAGTATAATCAGTCAAACATTTCACTGGTTTTTCCACAAACATAAATTAGTTTAATCTTTAAGGAGCTGTAGCTATGGGCCTCTGGAGGTCCCCATTTGCTTTGTAAAGTGCTGACAATGCACAATCACCTTCTGCTAGTTTTCATTGTAATAATAGGGAGGGAGGGGGGCTAGCACTGAACTATTAAGGGAGTTTAATTCTGTACATTATATTGTACATTATGCAAATGCAGTATCTCATTTCTTATTCAGAACTAATTTCCTGGCATGCCAATAATTAAAACAAACATAATGCAGTTAAGTTAAAAAAAAAAACCCAACAAATTCTAAAAGAGTACTGGAGTCTCCAAGCACTGGTACAAAAGTGCAATAAACACAGTCAGCTCAAACAGTCTGAAAAATCCAAATCCAAAGGGAAAAGTACATGAAATATATTTATTTCGTAAGTTGGAATAAGCTGAATCTTGACATGGATGCAAGGACTAAGGGGCTTGCATTATGGCATACCCAATGTTCATGTATTGGGTATGCTAGAATGTAATTCACTCAGCCCCTGAACAGATGTTCAGATTCAACATATTCCATTTATCTGTGAAAGTGCCGTATTTGTGAATTCCATATCTATGGATTCGGTTATTCGCGATTTTTGACCCAAAAATAAATTTTCATTTTTCGGGCTTTTTTTTAGCCCTATAAGCTCCCCCTTAAGCCTTACCTGGTGGTCTAGCAGATTTTCAGGCAGGAGCGATCTTCCCACGCTCCTGCCCTGTGCAGACCGCTCACAGGAAATGGCTCGAGAGACTACGTGAGCTCAAGGTAGCCATTTCCTGTGAGCAATCTGCACAGGGCAGGAGCGTGGGAAGATCACTCCTGCCTGAAAACCCGCTAGACCACCAGGTAAGGCTTAAGGGGGGGCTTACAGGGATAAAAATGGCTGGGGGTAGCCGTGGATAAGGGCAGAACCGGCCCGAATATTATTCGTGGTTTTTCTATATTCGCAGGCCAGCTCTGCCCATAACCCTCACGAATACGGAGGGGGAAGTGTATTCTTTAATGGTATGCATAACTTACAGAACAATTCTTGAGGCCGCACCTTCAAAAAGAGATAAAAAGGATGGACTCCTTCTATGATCTATTCTTTTGATTTAGTGAAGAAGAGGTCTGAATCTCACTGAGCTAGTTGCTTTGAACTGTATGCCATAAGGTATACAAGCTCTCAGCACCCTCCCTCACATGGGAAAACTCCAAAACCACAGTTGCTGTCAAACTAGGCCCAGGTGTGATGAATTGCCCAACCAACACTGCTCGTTGCCACCAGCAGGGAGATCAGTACTGTAGTGTCAAGGACTCCATTGTGACCACAAGCCCCAAACTAAACCCAGCAAGAACAGCTCTATTCACCACAGTAAGCTGGAGCCCTTCCTGGCTCTACAGTGCAGCACACTAAAAGAGGCCTCTTCTGTCAGTCTGTAAAGAAGCACAGTGACTGTCTACTCTGACTGTTGCTAAAAGAAACTGCTCCCCAATGTTTTTGGTGTTTTTTTTTTTTTTGTTGTTGTTGGTTTTTTGTTTTTGTTTTTTTTTTTTGGGGGGGGGGTTTGAGGAGGGAGAGAAGTAGCCATAGGGAGGACAGAGGAGAAGATAGGGATCTGGTGCCACCAGGTGTACCCTACATAGGAACACAGAAGAAAACCTACACCCAAAAGCTCAACTGAGTTAGAAATCTAAAATGGGAGCTTAGCAGAAGATGAAATCAGGAGCTTGGGAGACCTTCCATCCATCTGTAGGTGATAGAGAATATTGGATCACCAGCGAGCTTACCATCCTATATATGACAGAACTCAGTTTGGTGTTCTCTATCTCTGCCTGCTGGTGGATGGTCATAACCCACTCATCTCTGGATTCATCTGCTGATGATAAGGACATCGTTTCCAGCAGTCCGCTTCCGCAATGGCCCCTAGGTCAAAGACCAGTGCCCTAACTGAGACCAGCCCTAACTGCTTACGTTCCGGTTCAGCAGGAACTTGTCTAACTTTGTCTTGAATCACTGGAGGGTGTTTTCCCCTATAACCAGTGACGTACCTAGCATATGTGACACCCAGGGCCCATCATTTTTTGACACCTCCCTCCAACTGTATGAAAACATGATTTTTAGTAACAATCCACACGTCACACATGAGTGAGTACTTAGGAAAAGGCAGCATCTTACATACTGCAATGAGCAGTACAACATCAATACACCCATTATAAAACTAAACAAGCCAGACTAGTACAGATCAATCCTGCAGTCAATCCTAACAAAAAACCATATCTTTTGAACACACAGAACACAGAAAACACCTTCGCCTAGTATGGAATATGTAATCACAAACCAACCCCTCCGTCTTTTACAAAACTGTAGTGTGGATTTTAGCTACGGAGGTAACAGCTCTGTCCTGCATCTTCCTCCTGTCTTTCCCCTTTCGTCCAGGCCTTTCTCTCTGTAGTCTTTCTAATCTGCTTACAACCCCCCCCCCCTTTTCTCTGCCTCTTTCTCTCCTTCTTTCCTTCCTCCCTCCCAGCATATTTTAGCATATCTCCTCCTTTTTTCCCCTCCGATCCATCCTCCTAGGTCTGGTATATGTCTCCTCCCCTTTCCCCCTGCTCTGGCATCTCTCTCTCCGTTCCGTTCCTCCCGTTCTTCCCTGGTCTTCCTTCTCAATTTATTTTCTGTCTCTGTCTAAATTTTTTTTAATTATTCAATCCTCAATTTCCCTCTTTAACTGTGTCTACCTATAGCTTGCCACCTCTTTCCCTCACCCCTTCCAGTATCTAACTCTATCCTCGTCTGTCAATCCAGCATGTGCCCTTTTTTATTTCTCCTCCCCACTTCTTTCCAGCGTCTGCTCCCCCTCTCCCCCACACTTTCATTCAGTGTCTGTCCCTCTCTCTACCCCTTCTACCTCTACTGTTCACCTTCTGTCTCGCCCCTTCCAGTCACTGCCCTCTCTGCCCTTTCCATCCAATCTCTGCCTTCTCTCTCTTCCATACAACATCTTCCTTCTTTCCATGCTCCTTTCATAACTATCTATCCTGTGCCCCTTCTCTTCTTTGTACATGATTGATTTCAGCTCTGCCACCTCTTCATTTTTTTCTCTCTGTCACCACCCCATCCCCTATGCTCTAGCACCTCTTTCTTCTCCTTTCTTTCCTTCGCACCCCACAGTCTGTTATCTTCCGTTCCCTTATTCTCTGGCATCTCTCTCCTTTCCTTTTCTTCCATCTTTCCCTCTCCCTCTATGCTCTGACATTTCCCCCTTCCTTTTCCCTTAGTCTGGCATACCTTCCTCTTTCCCTCCAAGCCCTTGCATCTCCTTTCATTCTCTCCTTCATCTTCCTTCTCCCTCCAGCTGGGTACAGCAACACTCTCCCCTGCAGCTCTGGACTTCCCCACACCTGCTCCCCCAAAATTGCCATGCTTCGGTTCCTCTTCTTCCTTCCTCCCTCCCCCCGCGGGACTCTGCAGCACCATCAGCTCTTACTTCCTCTAACGCCAGCCCTGCAGCTCCAGACTTCCCCACACCTGCTCTTCCTCCCCCCCCCCCCGGATTGCTACTATTTTAAATGTTATGGCAGCCACGACACTGTATCCGTCAGAGGAGACTTTTAACCTTGGCCTGCCCCGGAACTCTTCCTGCAGCAGCTGCCCGCCTAGGCGGGAACAGGAAGTCACTGTTGCAGGAAGAGTTCCAGGGCAGGCTGAGGTTAGAAGTCTCCTCTGACTGATACAGCGCCGCAGCTGCCATAACATTTAAAATAATAGCGATCCGGGGGTGGGGGGAGCAGGTGTGGGGAAGTCCAGAGCTGAAGGGCTGGCGTTAGAGGCAGTGAGAGCCGGACAGCTAAGTGTCCAACGTCGCTTTCAAAACCGGGCCGGCTGTGCACCCCCCAAAGGCGTGCACCCGGGGCGGACCACTCCCCCCCCCCCCCCCCCCCTTGGTACGCCACTGCCTATAACAACCTCCGGAAGAGGGTTCCAGTTTTCCATCACTCTCTGGGTGAAGAAGAACTTCCTTACGTTTGTACAGAATCTATCCCCTTTTAACTTTAGAGGGCCCTCTCATTTTCCCTACCTTGGAGAGGGTAAACAATCTGTCTTTATCTATTAAGTCTATTCCCTTCAGTATCTTGAATGTTTCGATCATATTCCCTCTCAGTCTCCTCTTTTCAAGGGAGAAGAGGCCTAGTTTCTCTAATCTCTTACTGTATGGCAACTGCTCCAGCCCCTTCTCTAGACTTTTTCGCTCTTCTCTAGACTTTTAGTCGCTCTTCTCTAGACTTTTTCGAGTAGTACCGTGCCCTACTTCATGTACGGTGACCGTTGCTGGAGGCAGTATTCCAGGTGAGGGTGTACCATGGCTCAGTACAGTGGCATGATAACCTTCTTCGATCCGTTCGTGATCCCTTTCTTAATCATTCTTAGCATCCTGTTTGCCCTTTTCACTGCCGTTGCGCTTTGCGTGGACGGCTTCATCAACTTGTCGACCAGCACTCCCAAGTCTTTTTCCTGGGGGATCTCTCCAAGTAACGCCCTGGACATCCTGTATTCGTGTATAAAATTTTTGTTACCAACATGCATCATCTTACACTTATCCATGTTGAAACTCATTTGCCATGTTGTGCCCATTTCTCGAGCGTGTTTATGTCACGTTGCAGATCTTTGCAATCCTCCTGCGTCATCACTACTCTGAATAACTTAGTATCGTCTGCAAATTTAATCACCTCACTCATCGTACCAATTTCCAGATTATTTATAAATATGTTGATGAGCACGGGTCCAAGCACCGAACCCTGCAGCACTCCACTGGTGATGCTTTTCCAGTCTGAGTATTGTCCATTTACCCCCACTCTCTGTTTCCTATCCACCAGCCAGTTTTTAATCCATGTGAGTATTTCACCCTCAATTCCATGGCTCGCAATTTTTCAAAATAGTCGTTCATGCGGAACCTTGTCGAATGCCTTGTGAAAATCCAGATATACAATGTCGACCAAGTCACCTTTGTCTATCTGCCTGTTTACTCCGTCGAAGAAGTGCAGCAAGTTCGTTAAGCAAGATTTTCCTTTGCTGAAGCCGTGCTGGCTGGTCCTCATCGGATCGTGTTCGTCAAGGTGCTAAATGATACGGTCCTTTATCAGCGCCTCTACCATCTTTTCCGAGGTCAGACTCACCGGTCTGTAATTTCCCGGATCACCCCTTGAAACTAAAAGTCACAGTACTTTTACAATGGCTGACTTTGTGCCATATTTGGAATGAGAGCTGACGTCATATCTCCAGAGGGAGGCTAATTTGTAAAGCAGCTTATCATCCCAAATTTACAGACTTAAATTCCTGTTAGGTTCAAACAATTTTTATTGATGCAAACAACATCAAATACAAGATAAGGGCACCCCAAGGTGCATAGTACAACAATAATGCATCAAATAAAATAATATAAGAAGCATGTATAACTAAAACGTAACAGCAAATTAACTCAGACTCTTATTAATTTAAAAAAAAAAAAAATGTCATTCAACCCTCCCTCCCCACCAAATCTCACTTATTCTAATTTTTGTATCAAAAGCATTTATTTGGAGCACTCTATTTACCATATAATCTACTATGCAAAATCATAACTGCATTACTTGCACACAGACAAAAGAAAGCAAACAGTAGCTCCTCCCACCATCCTGGACTATTTTACAATCCCTTGTTGTCTAGTGCAGTGTTTTTCAACCGCTGTTCCGCGGCACACTAGTGTGCCGCGAGATGTTGCCTGGTGTGCCGTACGGTCAGGGCCGCCATCAGGGCAGTACCACCAGTCTAGGGAGAGGGGCGGTCCGCCCCACGTGGACAGGAGAGAGCTGGACGGGGGGTCCCGCGGAGTTCAATACATCTCGAGCCGCGAGGCTCGTCTTCTGTTCCTGCCTGCCCTGCAGCTAACATATAGCCGATCGCAAGCGTTCCCCGATGTCAGCGCTGACGTCGGAGGGAGGGCTTAAGCAAAGCCTGCCCTCCGACGTCAGCGCTGACGTCGGAGAATACTTCCGTTCGGCTATTAGTGCGCGGCAGGGCAGGCAGGAAGCAGAAGACAAGCCTCGCGGCTTGAGCTTCGTTTTGCTGAGAAAGTTGCAAAGATGGGCTGGGAGGCAAACACGGAACACAAAAGGGGGGAGGGAGTGCGTTTTGGACACAAGGCATGAACTTGGGAGAGAGGAAGGGAGGGAAAGAGATGCTGAGGTGGGGGGAGGGAATGGGTTTTTGGACACAGAAGGCATGGACTTGGGAGAGAGGAAGGGAGGGAAAGAGATGCTGAGGTGGGGAAGGGAATGCGTTTTTGGACACAGAAGAAATGGACTTGGGAGAGGAAGGGAGGGAAAGAGATGCTGAGGTGGGGGAGGGAATGCGTTTTTGGACACAGAAGAAATGGACGGGAGAGAGGAAGGGAGGGAAAGAGATGCTGAGGTGGGGGAGGGAATGAGTGTTTGGACACAGAAGGCATGGACTTTGGAGAGAGGAAGGGAGGGAAAGAGATGGTTGTGTACACGGGGAATAGAAGAAAGGAGAATTTTTGGTCATAGGGAGGGAGTGAGGTACAGATAGTGGCATACCAGGGTGGGGGGGGCAGTCTGCCCCACCCCGGGTTTACGTCCCAAGGGGTGCACAGCTGGCCACCCTCCAGTGTTGTCCCTAGACCGGCAAACTGCGGCTCTTTAGCCACTTGAGTGCCACCGCCACCAACGGTGTTGATGGCGGTGGCAGCATTATAAAATACTTTCTTTGTGTTTATTTGATTCCTATTCAAGAGAATTACTTTATATATGGTCAATATAGGCACAGAGTTAAATTTTTTAACATTTTCTAATGGTGGTGTGCCTCATGATTTTTTTCATGAAACAAGTGTGCCTTTGCCAAAAAAAGGTTGAAAAACACTGGTCTAGTGGTGTAGTAAGGGCAGGAGTGCATATGTCAGCTCTACTTTCAAGATGGAGCCTGTGACCTCATGCAGTAGTCTCATGAGATTGCTACTAGAGGTAATAACTGCCACTTTGAGATCAGAACCAACATGGGCAGAAGTCCTCTAGACTGCCAGGGATTGTATGATAGTCCCAAGGAGAAAAGGCGACTCCTGTTTGGAGGGGAGGGGATGGGAAGGGAAAGAGACAAAGTAAAAAAAAAAAAAAAGAACAAAGCACAAATTTTCAGCTTCCACCAAAAAACAGTCAGTTTTGGCCAAAACCAAAAATATGGTTGTAGCCTTTTAGTTTAGAGAATGACAAAGCGAACTGAACCTGAGGGTTCCCACAGTAAATCCACAGTAAAGAAAAAAAATTGTGGTTTTTACTGTGGATGTGGAAATAAATGTTTTTTACCGCCCCAAAGGAGTGGTAAAAAGCTTTGCTACCGCAGTAACAGAAATCCCAAAATGTGGTCACTGCAGGTCCAGCATCTCTGTCTCCCTCCCTCTCTCCCCCCCATCACTATATTCATACCTTTTGGAACCTCAACTCCCGCTGCTGAGCCTCACAGGTCTGCTCTGGGGCCTTCCCTCTTCCAGAATCCCTCCTCCTGATGCACGTAAGTGTTAGGTGCTGTTCTATAAAATTCAGTCCAGTATTACCTGGGGAAAGCTCTTAAAAACTTTTGGGACATTGATTTTCCCAGATTAGACATCACAGAAGCAAAGGATCTCAGCCTGTCTACATCTGTTCAAACACATGAACCCTTTCCTGCTCCTGCCGAAGATAGCGAAACAGAGCTCTGTCGAGCAGTAACGATACTTCTTTGGGACTCAAATAAGCTTTTGATTGCTTTATCTATGTTTTTTGATTGCAAGATACTAATTTTTGATAGAGCAGTTTGTGGATTTGCAATAAGCAACTTTAATTTCTTTTCACTCAAAAGAGCACTGTGAGTAAAATACTATCTAACAGATTTTTTACAGACATAATTATACTTTCTTAAAGAAACAAGCAAAAAAAAAAAATGTAATAAGACTTGATGATGTACGGGGCGGACTCATTTAGGCAGTCATTTGGTTCTAGTTACCCATGAGTCGTCGGCCCGGGGCTAAAACTGTGAAACTTTCTCCCAGTACTGAGGTCTTAATTAATTAATACAGACACTAGAAACATAGAAATAGACGGCAGATAAGGGCCACGGTCCATCTAGTCTGCCCACCCCAATGACCCCCCCTACCTTTTTCTGTGAATAGATCCCACGTGTCTATCCCATTTGGCCTTAAAATCAGGCATGCTGCTGGCCTCAATAACCTGAAGTGGAAGACTATTCCAGCAATCAACCACCCTTTCAGTGAAAAATAATTTCCTAGTGCTTGTTCTTGAGGGTAGAAATTAAATAAGTTTTTTGCAAACTGTTTTGTTCTTTTGATAGTTTTGGGCAAACATTAGGTTTTTGTTTTTTGGCCTGTAACATGCACAGCAGATTGCTTAGCATGTAAGTATGAGGGAGTATAAGCATGTGCAGAGTATAGGCAGAATCAAAGTGCCTACATTTAGGCACTAACACAACGGGTCTATGGCTGGCACTTAAGCAAGGCAGTCTATTGATTTATTTTTGCAACTTGGTCACCTCAGCAAGTTTTATAGCAGACTCGATACACTGGGCTTGTTGTTAACTCTGTTTAGATTTTTATGAAGTTAAATGGTAATACTTTTAAAACAAATAGGAGGAAACATTTTTTTCCACTCAATGAATAGTTAAGCCCTGCCTCAGGCGTGGTTTTGGCTCTGGAGTCAGCAAAACCATGTTCATCAATAACCTAAAATCAAAGGGAGCAATTCTGTGATGGGGCACCACAAGTTAGGTGTCTAGATGCAGTGAACTGAATGAGAATTCTATCACAACGCCTGAGTGCCAGAGTGCCAAGATCTTGTTATAGAATTAGCCTTTGTGCATCTACATTTAGGCATTCCCACTTATGCCATGTCAATAGCAAGTGTGCATGTACACACCAAAATGACTCTTAGCATGGAACTTAGGAAAGCAATAAAAACATACCTTCTGGCAACACAAGCAGCAAAAATCAACCATTCCATCTCCAATCTTATGACAATATCAGACAACTTCAAAACATTCAGAAAAGAAATCAAAACCCTGCTTTTCAAAAAATTCATCCAAATATCTTAACCCCTCCCCTCTTTTACCTCCAGAAGATTCACCTACCTTCAGATAACCTTCCCCCAAATTACCCACCTTAACACCTTCCAATTAAACAAATACCATAAATAGATTGTAACCTACCCTCTCTAACTGCATTCCATATGTATTTTTCTTACAGTTCTTCACTGTCAGTTTAATTTCCATCCTATAAGTTCACATAGAATTTTTCTTTTTTCAACCATCTTTATTTTCTCTTCTTTATTAATTTCCAGGTACTTTAGTTAGATTGTGAGCCTTCGGGACAGTAAGGGAATTTTTTAAGTACCTTCTTACTTCTCATTTATAATCTTAATGTATATTTTCTTCAAACCGCTTAGAACCTAACGGATGTAGCGGTATATAAGAAATAAATTACATTACATTACATTACCTCTTTACCTAACTCCCCTGCCCTTGAATGATGGATTACAAAAAAATGCATACTAGTACCAGATCCCAGTATGTGTCATGTAAGGATAACTATGGCAAATTGTAACCTGTAAACTGCATATTAGTATTAGACCCCCTAGTATGTATCCACGCATTTGCACTTTTGGACCGTTTTGTCCACGTATCTACTACCTTAGGATTATCAGGGACCCCTGAAGAAGACTATCTTGTCGAAACACGGACTGTGTTGGGTCCCATTGCTTTCAGCGGATTAGGTCCTCAAGGTTTTTATGTGGATTATGTTATTTCTATGTGGATTGCTTAGTTTGACTTGTGGAACTTTTAAAACTTTTAATAAAGTCCATTTCAGGAACATTGTCAATCCACAGTGTTTTTCTTGGTTTCTTCAAGTTAGGATAAAAACTTGTATCGCAAACTTGTACTGAAATTCTGGCAAATTGTGAACTGTATATTATGTATGTTTAACCTGTAACCTGTTCTGAGCTCTTTGGGGACAATTGGATAGAAAGCGAATTAATTAAATAAATAAATTCTACTATATAAGTTACCTGCATAAATGTTGATCTCGCCCATGCCCTATCTATGCTTATCCCCTGTAAATGCCCACTTGCATTTATATGCTAACCAGTTGCATGCATAATAGAGAATGACATGGTGGTTGTTATCCGCGGCTAGCCGCAGGTAACCCACCAAAACGGTGACCAAAAAAAAAAGGTCACCGCGAGATCGGAGACAAGGCCATTCACCGCCCTGTGGAGGAGTGTGTGGCGCAGTGGTTGGATCTATAGCCTCAGCACCCTGGGATTGTGGGTTCAAACCCCGTGCTGCTCCTTGTGACCCTGGGCAAGTCACTCAGTCCTCCATAGCCCCAGGTACATTAGCTAGATTGTGAGCCCACCGGGACAGAGAGGGAAAATGCTTGAGTACCTGATTGTAAAACCGCTTAGATAACCTTGATAGGCGGTATATAAAATCCTAATAAACTTGAAACTTGAAACTTGAATGGTTAGCATGCGCAGTGAACGAGCGTTCAATCCGGCAGCTCCCTCTCTCCCGCCGGCCATGCATCTCCCTCCCTCCCTCCTTTTCCCTTACCTTTTCTTGTTGAAACTGACGATTTCTATAAGGCTATGAGCTGTATTACAGCCGGAGCCTTGAAGTTGCGTCGCGTTGCCTGCTGGAAAAATCTCCTCTGACGCAACTTCTTGTTTCCGGTTGCATCGGAGGAGACTTTTCTAGCAGGCAACCCAATGCGACTTCAAGGCTTCGGCTGTAATACAGCACATAGCCTTATACAAATTGCCAGTTTTTCCACAAGAGAAGGTAAGAGGGAGGGAGGGAGAGAAATGCACGGCTGGCCGGTGGGGGAGAGCTGCTGGACCGCATGAAGGGTGCTGGGGGTGGGGGGATGGAGAGGAGAAGACGCTGAAGACAGGGATGGGGCAGTGAAAGGGAGAGCGAGGATGGTGACGGGGCGGTGAACATAAGAACATAAGAAATGCCATCTCCGGATCAGACCTTCGGTCCATCAAGTCCGGCGATCCGCACACGCGGAGGCCCTGCCAGGTGTACACCTGTCGTAATTTATAGTCCACCATATCCTTACATGCCTCTCTTAAGGAGATATGCATCTAGTTTGCTCTTGAAGCCTAGGACGGTCGATTCCGCAATAATCTCATCTGGGAGGGTAGAGACGGGGATGGGGCGGTGAAGGGGACGGCGGGGACGGGGCGGTGAAGAGGATGGTGGTCCGGGGACAGGGCAGTGACGGGGACAGAATTTTTCCTCGTGTTATTCTCTAATGCATAAGAACATACGAATAACCAAACTGGATCAGACCAATGATCCATCTAGCCCAGTATCTTTCTTCCAACACTGTCGAAACCAGGGCACAGGTACCTGGCAGAAACCCAAATAGTATGCACATAGCTCGTTCGTGTACACTTACTTGAGTAAGTGCTAGTATTCTATAATTTTAGGCATAAATGGTGCTTATGTTTAGGCCCCCTTTTATCAAGTATTTTAACGCGGGCCGGTGCTCTAGATGCTCCGATGCTCATAGGAATTGAATGAGCATCAGAGAATTTCCCACTTCAGCAATGCTACCATGGCTTGATAAAAGGGGACCTTAGGTATTGAAGTTATAGAATGAGGGGAAAATGTTCAATTGGTGCACGGTATGCATTACTCTTTGACAGGTGTACAGCTGAAATGTTGTGTGATGTATGGTATATACAGGTGTTTGTCTATTTATTTTATCCTATACTATCATTGATTCTAGGCAGCATTCAAATAACATACATAATCCAAACCATAAGAAAAGTATAATAAAAGAACATAAGAATAGCCTTACTGCAGGGGTGCCCACACTTTTTGGACTTGCGAGCTACTTTTAAAATGACCAAGTCAAAATGATCTACCAACAATAAAATTAAAAAAAAAACCACAAAGCACACTGTACGCAGAGAAAATGTGAATTATCATTCCTATTCCGGGGGTTTTCAAAGAGGTCAAGGCAGATGACTCTATGCACTGTCACCTCAGTAACAACCATACCAAAATAGACAAATATACCCCCCTCCCTTTTTACTAAACCACAATAGCAGTTTTTAGCACAGGGAGCTGCGTGAATGCCAAGCGCTGCTCTCACTCCCCGCGCTAAAAACCGCTATTGCGATTTAGTAAAAGGGGGCCACAGTGCAAAATATAGACAGCATATATAAATTCTCAAAACGGACACATTTTGATCACTAAATTTAAAATAAAATAATTTTTCCTACCTTTGTTGTCTGGTGATTTCATGAGTCTCTGGTTGCACTTTCTTCTTCTGACTGTGCATCAAATCTTTCTTCCCTTCTTTCAGCCTGTATGCTTCCTCTCCTCCAGACCTCATTCCTCCCCCAACTTTTTCTTCCTCTCTCCCTACCCTTTCTTTCTCCCTGCCTCCCTTTCTTTTTTCTCTCTTCATGCCCCCTTTCTTTTATTCTGTTTCCCTTCTTTCCTTCTGTCTCCCTGCCTGCCCCTTCTTTCTTTCTCCCTGCCCTCCCCCAAGCCACTGCTGCCGCCATCGGAGAACAGGCCCCAAAGCCGCCTCCGCCTTAAGCTCTCCCTGCTTCCCTGCGTCGAGCCGACCAGCATCCCTCTCCCCGACGTCAATTCTGCCGTCGGAGAGGAAGTTCCGGCCCAGCCAGACAGCAATTGGCTGGCCCGAACTTCCTCTCCGACGGCAGAATTGATGTTGGGGAGAGGAAGGCTGATCGGCCCGGTAGATCGCCAAGGCAAAGTGAGTCTATCATGGAGTCCAGGATGGGCTCTGCGATTGACTCACTTTGCCTTGGCGATCGACTCACTTTGATCGCGATCGACCTATTGGGCACCCCTGCCTTACTGGGTCAGACCAAAGGTCCATCATGCCAAGTAGCCCGTTCTCATGGTGGCCATCCCAGGTCCCTAGTACCTGACCAAAACCTAGGGAGTAGCAACATTCCATGCTACTGATCCTGGGCAATAGAAAAATTCTTCCAACCTTAAGGAGTATAATGGGAGATCTTACCAAGTATTAACCACAAGGTCAAAAGATTCAATAATTAAATTTGTATAGGTCCTCAGTTTGCACAACTCACCTCCCAGGAAAATCTGTATGGTAGAGTTGAAAGCTATATCACCCAGAGGGGTTTGAGCGTGGAAACATCCCTGGATGTTAAGCTCTGGAACGTAATTAAGCTCTGGAATGCATTGCCAGAGGTTGTGGTAAGAGCGGATAGTGTAGCTGGTTTTAAGTAAGGTTTGGACAATTTCCTGGAGGAAAAGTCCATATGTTATTGAGAAAGACATGTGGGAAGCCACTGATTGCCCTGGATTGGTAGCATAGAATATTGCTACTCCTTAGGTTTTGGCAAGATACTATGGACCTGGATTGGCCACTGTGAGAACGGGCTAATGGGCTTCATGGACCTTTGGTCTGACCCAGTAAGGCTATGCTTATGTTCTTATGTTCTTAAAAGTACATTTTAGAGAAACATTCAGGGCTATATTCTATACAGGATGTCTGTTAGGAACCAGTAGGTGCCTAAATCAGTGCCTACATTAATTAACTAAATGAGTTTAACAAGCTCATAATTGGAAAAAAAATAATTGACTTGATAAGCGCCTACCCGATTCTATAAATGGTAGGCACCTATGCCTAAATGGGCATGTTTGGAAGTGGAGACAGAGATAGGCGCCGTTAGGCACTATTCTGAAAAGAACTTAGGTGCCTGCAATGTAGGTCAGTAAAATCCTGTAAACATCACCTAAGCATGATTAACAGGCAGCTGATAGCTTCACCGCTCCTTCGCCTTTCCGGGTCTACCTACCGTGCTCTTGCCCCTTTGTCTACTAAACCTATTTCCCACTCCTGCAAGGCTCCCTGGTATCTTCCATACCACAGGGAATTAAAGCAGAAATGTCGAGCCCTGGAACGTAAATGGAAAAAAATCAAAATCCCCTTCAGACAGACAATCCTGGAGAGACAACATCAAGTTCTATAACACAGTACTAAAAAAAGCAAGGAAGAATTTCTATGGAGATAAAATCACCAGATCAAAAAACCAAAATAGTACACTGTTCAACATCTGGCGCAACCTAACCTCAAAAAACGACTCCACTTTTCCCCCCCATCCGCAAACGACCTAGTTAAATTTTTCAATGAAAAGATTACTACCTTACGGAATTCTTTCCCCCCAGCAGTCTCTTACAATTCTCTGCCTCCCAACGACTCCAACCCTATCCCTGCTGATAGATCCTGAACTGCCTTTGAACTTGTATCCGAATCCCAGATCTCTAAACTCTGTCTCAAACTGAAATCCTGCAATTGCATCCTGAATCCTTTCCGTTCCTACCTTTACGAAAACATTCCCGTGCAGGCCATCCCCTCCCTTACCAGGCTTATAAATTCTGCTTTACTATCGGGCCTGTTCTCCACAGAAATGGGACACATTGCCTTGTCCCCTCTTCTGAAAAAAGCCGATCTCGACCCTTCCTTACCATCTAACTACCGCCCCATAGCAAATATCCCTCTCCTAACTAAACTGCTAGAGGCCATAGTCGACACCCAACTCTCTTCTTACCTAGAGAGATTCTCCATCCTCCATCCCTACCAATATGGCTTCAGACCCAGCTTCAGCACCGAATCCCTCCTAGTTTCCTTAATTTCTAAGGTGCAACAACTACATTCTCATAACAAATTTGCTGTCCTATTACAATTCGATCTCTCTGCAGCTTTCGTTGTTGTCCACCATGACATACTACTTTATCAACTTTCCGAGATAGGAATTAAATCCACCGTCCTAAAGTGGTTCTCAAACTTCCTATGCTCTCGCTCCTACACTGTCAACACAAATGGCACCATGTCCGTTCCTTGGACACCATCTTGCGGTGTCCCTCAGGGATCACCCCTATCCCCTATTCTCTTTAACATCTATATGTCCTCCCTGAAACTCCTCCAATTATCCCCCCTTGAAACAATCTACACATACGCTGATGACATCCTTGTCCTCCTTGAGACAGACCAGAACCTCACCAACCTCCACGAGAACATTACAGCTTGCATAATGAGACTTCATTCCTGGTCCTTCTCGGTACAGATGAAATTGAATGAATCAAAAACAAAATTACTCTGGCTTGGCCCAAAATTAGATCACATGCCCACCCTCTTCGCACTACCCTCAGGTGCTGCACTGCAGCTTGAGTTCTCAAGCAAGGTCCTTGGCATCATTATCGATTCTTCTCTCTCCCTCAATGACCACCTCAACTCCTTGGCTAAATCATGCTTTTTCAGCCTCCACATGCTGAGGAAAGTAAGATCCTATTTTCGCCAACAACATTTTGCCGTCCTTGTCCAATCCATCATCCTCTCCAAATTAGACTACTGCAATGCCATCTACTTAAGCCTATCAAAAAAAAGTCTTCAAAGACTCCAGCTAATCCAGAATACTGCAGCCAAGTTGATCTTTGCAAAACGCAAGTCTGACCATGTCTCCCCACTCCTAGCCAAACTTCACTGGCTCCAAGCGATTTCCAGAATCCATTTCAAATGCTCTTGCCTGGCTTTTAAGATCATTCACAGCATCCTTCCTCCCTTAATCCCACTATCTTATAACTCCTCGAGTCCTGACTACCAGACCCGCCCAAAGGTTAAAAAAAACCTCCCCCTCTCTACACGGTATTCGCTATGCAGGCAAACTGGGTAAATCCCTTCTCTTCAGAATCACAGGTTTTTGGAACGACCTTACTACCCCGCTGCGGAACCTGGGCTCCCTCCAATTATTCCGCAAGCAACTGAAAACCTGGCTTTTCACTAAAATGTAATTCTATCCCCCCTTACTCTTCTCTTCTATATATAAATTCATGTAAACCTTTTTTTTTTTCCTTCTCTTCCTATATTTTAAGTTCTTGTAAACCGTGCCGAGCTCCACAACATCCGTGGAGATGATGCGGTATATAAACTTAAGGTTTAGTTTAGTTTAGTTTATAGAATTTAACCCTCAGGCAATAACATTATTCAACAATCTCCAGATAATATTGTGCTAAACAATCCATAAAAAAGTGGGAAAACCAAAAACAATAAACCCTTGAAGCAACAGGGTAACAATAAGGAAAAAAAAAAAGTAATCCAAGAATAATATTATGGGATGAACAAGTCCAAAACTATTATAAGCTTCTCAGTAACTCCTTGATTAAACCTAATCTTAAATCAGACCACTGCCAATTGTTTAGCCTCTATCAAAAACTGTAATTGGTCTGGATAAAAAAAAAAAAAAAAGACATATCTAGTAGAGGAAATAACCACCACACATTTACAGGGATAACAAAGTTGAAAAGTGCTTCCTAATGCCTGAATTTCTTTCTTTCCTGAATAGTTTTTGTAAGATCAGGGAAAACCCATATCTTTTGACCCATATAATTCACATTTTTATACTTAAAGATGCCAGAAATACTAGGAAGCGAAAGATGTTGTTTATGCAAACCTGGGATTCATATTTGCAAGCTTTACATCCTAAAGGCTGTAGTGTGGTTTTAAGATGGGTGTCCTAATTGGGCTTTTATTTAGTTAAATGAAGATAATAATTTATTTATTTGATTTTTTTAGCCCTTCCTCCCAAAGGAGCCCAGAACGGGTTACAAAGTACATCCATAATAATCCAGACAGAGCAGAGATGACATAGTTTACATAAATTACAATATAGACATGACAATAATTTACAATATAGACATGACAATTAAACATATGCACTAAGTAGCATTCGGTGAGATTAAGTGGCATAGGTGCGTTGACTGGGTGGCATTTCAGGGTGAATGACTTTAAGGCGCTGGGTTAGTAAAGAGGAAGGTTTTCACAGCCTTCCTGAAGTTCCAGAGTCCATCTAGTGATCTGACAGATGGAGGGATTGTGTGCCAAAGTTTGGGTATGAAATGTGAGTAGGAGCGTTTGCGGGCGGTTTCAGTTTTGAGGAAGTGGTCAGAAGGTATGGTCAGTCATTTTTCTCCTTGGGACCTCAATGGTCACTTTGGGAAGTAGATTTGTAGTTTAGTTTTCATGTAGTACGGAATCGTTTCATGGAAGGTTTTGAAAGCGAGGAGCAGGGCCTTGAAGGTGCAGTGTTTTTGAATTGGCAGCCAGTGCATGGAAGCTAATGCAGGGGTAACATGGTCGCGGATGCCTAGGTTTTTCAGAAGGCGGATTGCAGCTTATTGCAGCGTTTTGCACCCTTTGGAAGCGGGAGAGAGTTTTGGTAGGCAGGCCCACTAGTAGAGTGTTACAATAGTCTATGCGGGATAGAACAAAAGTGTAGAGTAGTTGGGCAAATTCAGGTTCCGAGAAGTAGGCACCTATGGTTTTTAGCTGGCGGAGGTAGTAGAAGGAGGATGATACTAGTTTGGATACGTGATCTGTCATTGATAAATTAGAGTCAAGAGTTACTCCTAGGCTGTGGACGTTGTCTTTGGGTGTAAGGGTGTTTGTGGCCCAGGAAAAGGACGGACGGGGGTATACGCATAAATCTTTGTGGATCCAGAGTTCTGTCCTGGATTCATTTAACTGTAACTTGTTTACGGTCATCCAAGTCTTTTTTTCAGTTAAGCAAGACTGGAGATTTTTGATTTGTGTGTCTCGGTGACGGCCTAGGGGAAGATAGAGTTGTAGGTCGTCAGCGAAAGAGTGGATTCTGATTCGGTGTTTTCCCGCTATTTCCAGTACTGGTTTGACATAGAGGTTGAAGAGGAGAGTAAGGCTCCCTGAGGCACTCCATAGTGGAGTGGTTTGGGTTCAGATAAGGATTTTTCTAGTAGGACTCTCTGCGATCTGTCGTTCAGGAATGAAGAGAACCATTGAAGTGCGTTGTCACGGATTCCAATGGACTTTAGCCTGGACAAGAGGAGAGAGTGGTCTATGGTGTCAAAGGCGGCACTGAGGTTTAATAGTACCAGCAATGCATCATTTCCATCATCTAGGATTTTTCAGCAGTCATCTAGGATGTCCAAAAGCACAGTTTCTATGCTGTGATGTTTCTTGAAGTCTGATTGAAAGTTGGAGAGGGTGGCGTTTGTCTCCATGAAGTCTTGCAATTGTGTGAGTACAGTCTTTTCCAATATTTTTGAGATGAATGGGAGGTTTGAGACAGGTCTGAAGCTGCTTGGGTTATCTGGGTCCATGGTTGTTTTTTTCAGGAGTGGTTTTACTATGGCTGATTTCCAGCTCCATGGAACTACACCTGTTATAAGGGACTCATTTATTAGGGGTAGGATGGATTCCAGGAATACCTCGTTTGTGTTCAGCAGTGTAGTGGAGGGACATGGGCCCAGGATCGAGGTTGCGGGGCGTAAGGAGTTGATTATGGTTTTGAGGTCGTTGTGGGAGATCGGTATGAACCTGTTCAAGGTTTCCATCTTGGGTGGATTGCATCTTGGGCAGTCTCTTGGATATATGGGAGTGCTTTCGCCTCAGAGTCCAGATTTGCACTTATCTTTGATATTTTGTAGTGGAAGAAGGTGGAGAGGGATTCGCAGTCTAGGTTCATTTGCAGGGAAAGCATTGGACCTTGGGATAAGGAGAATAGGTTTTTCGTTAATGAGAAGGTCTTCGATCTGCTTGGGACCTTAGATAGTAGAGCAGTGAAATGAGCTTTCTTTTCTTCATGTGTGGCTAATTTGTAGTTTTGCTGCAAGATTTTCGAGGAGTATTTGTCCTGATCACTGAGAGTTTTGCGCCAAGTATTTTCTGCTTTTCTGACTCTCCTTTTTTGTACTCTCAGGTCTTCTGTAAACCAGGGTGAAGAGAATGGTCTTGAGTTAGGTTTAGACACCTTGACTTTTGCTAGGTTCTCATAGAGTGTTTTAATGCCTGAGTGCCAGGTTAGTGCCTTCTTTTCTAGGGAGTTAGTGCCTAGTTGTAGTTTGGAGATGCCGTGGGAAAATGTGGTTGGGTTTACTGATTTTGGGTCGAACGTAATTGTTTCCTGGGAATTTGTTCGGTCTGCTGCTTCTTTAACTCTGGTGTGCAGGCTGAACGTGATTATATGGTGATCAGTCCAGGGGACCACGATGTTTGTCGGCGAGGATGTTTTCTGGTCAATTTGTGGGCCGTCTGGGAGAAAGATTAGGTCCAGTGTATTTCCAGAGGAATGAGTTGGAGAGGTGACTTGTTGAGTGAGTCCCAGATCTGACAGTGTTTTGATGAAATCTCGTGGGGCGCCCGTGATTTCTGGGTAGTCCGTGAAGTTGAGGTCGCCTAGGACTACGATTTGTTTATGGATTACGGACAGGTTGCTTATAATGGTTAGCAGTTCGTCGAGCACAGACATAGGAGAAGAGGGTGCTCTGTAGACTAATATGATTGTAATTTTTTTGTCATGGCCTATTGAGAAAACAAAGCATTCTGGGTCTGGTAGTGTTATGGAGTGTATTTGGCGTGGGTTTAACTTGGATTTGGTGATCGCTGCCACCCCTCCCCCTCTCTTGTTGGGACGGGAGCATGCCAGTGCTTGGTAGCCTTGAGGGCATAACGCACCCAAGGTGGCTCCATCGTTGTCTTTGAGCCATGTTTCCGTCACTAGTAGGAGGTCCCAGTTGTATTCTGTGATGGCATCTGTGAGAACGAGGTTTTTGTCGTTTACGCATCTGGCATTCACTAGGGCTGCTGCGACGTTGTGTGCAATGGGGGCATATGTGTCAGTTTTGATCTTTATGAGGTTGTGGGTATTGATTGTCTTGGGCTTTGCATGGTAGCAGCTTCTTAGGCCTCCATATCGACCCTGGCCAGTGATGGTGGGTATGTGGTATGCCATCACGGGGAGTATGAGTGTGATGGCTAGAAGGGGGCACAGTGTATTGGCTTGGTTGTGTGTTGAAGAAGAAGTTGACTGCATGCTGCAACAGGAGCCCCTAAGGGCGGAAGAGGAATGAGCTGTGAGCTCTGGGGAGAAGGGGTGGGGCTTCCCACCAAGGAGGATCAGCAGAGAGATAGTGTGTCTTGATGAAATGGGATAGAGAGTACCATTGGGTGGGGAGGGGAAGGAGGGTGTGGGGAGGGGAGATAGAGGTTATTGAAAGGTTCAAACATATAGTCATATATAGATAAATCGGGGTTTACTGGAAGGGGCTTATTTTTATTTTATTATGTATATCATATTATTATATTTGATGCATCATTGTTGTAATAAGCGCCTTGATTTTGTATTTGTTGTATTTGATGTTGTTTGCATCAATAAAACTGTTTGAATCTAAAAAAAAAAAAAGAAAAGTCTCAGAATATGGTCATGATCTTGGGGAAAAATAAATATAGCCATAAGAGTAGCTTGACAGATTATTTCAGTTGCAGAACTCTCCAAGAGCCCAATTGAGTCCAAACTATCTTGAGTCAACCCCACCCTAAAAGCATTGCCTTTATCTTGAGACATTTTCTTTGCTGCAATATACCTTAATAAGCTTTAGAAAAGGGCAGTGACGCTTCTTTGGGAACATGCAGAGTCTCTTCCATGTATTTTTTCATAATATCTCCAGCCAAAAATCTCAAGCCTTCTAGCTGCCAGCATATTATCGTTAATAATAACAGACTGAATTTTCTGTAATTCAGTTACTGCTGCTCTAATTTAGCCAGTCTATCCTATGCACCTTTCACAAGTTGTTCTAAGTTCCTGATTTTCCAGCACAACTGCAGTTAATGCTGTTATAGACTTATGTCAAATGGAACCCAATGTCACAGTCTGCGGCTTAACCAAAAGGGAAACCACATCCAAAAGCTTCAATTCTTGCTCAAATACCCTAGTTGAAAATGAGAGTATTTCAGATGCAGAAGTTCCAGGCAACATTTCAGAAGCCTTCTCTCTAGTCACTGTAGCTCTTGATGGCATCTCTCCAACCAACTGGGTACACCCCTCTGCAGTTGGCACAATGCTTTGCGATACTACTGGGTGCTGCTTCTACACTGAAGATGCTATTATGGGTAAAGGTGGAGCTCCGCGAATGTGGACTTGGAGTAGTGTCAACTTCTCCCAGGAGTGCTGCTTTAAGCAATCCAGCAGAGCTAGTTCACGGTGAACTGGACTTCATGGTAAGAAGCTAATCTAATCTAATCCAATCTTTGGTTTATATACCGGGTCATCTCCCAGTGGAGCTCGACCCGGTTCATATATAATTAAGACTAGAGTAAACAGCAGAAAACATAGGAAGAACTAATTAAAAACTAAAGTACATAAGAAAAACATAAGAAAAATAACTAGAATATTATCATTTTGTTGAGGCTGTAGTTAAACCATTTAAAAATTGCGAGAACAAAGTTTTCAGGAGTTGGTATTGTTGACTGGCAGAGAGGGGCAACTAGCTAGGATTCAGAGGGGAAATCCTGAGTTTTCCTCTTATGCTTTTTCCCCATCCTGGGGACCTCCACAGAGCACTTCAAACTGCGTCCTCTTCATTAGTTGTTATCTTGGTTCTCCCTCCTCCTATTTGTTTTAAAGATATTTCCATCCATTCATCATTGAGTGTCCTCTAGTCTTTGTTATATTTAAAAGAGTATAAAATTGATTCACTTTTACCTGTTCTACACCACTCAGGATTTGATAGACCTCAACCAGCAGAAGAAAAGTGGAAGGGAAGTCCTGGACAGTCAACCAAAACAACTGCTGAAAACAGTGTGCTGGACAGAATAACCTGATTTTCAAATGATTCTTTTAAACAAATAACAAATAGACCCAACACAATCCATGTTTTGGCTCAAATGAGCCTACCTCAGAGGTCACAACAGAATATCTATAAAAAAAAATCATATGTAATATAAATCAATCATAAACAAAAATTATTGTCTGTTCTCTTGTTTGCTGTTATGTAGACCTCAATCATATTCTCCCTCATCCTTCTCTTTTCCAAGTTGAGGAGCTCTAAACTCTTTAGCCTTTCCTCATATGAGAGGAATTCTAGCCCCTTTATCACTTTGGTTGCTCGTCTTTGAATTTTTTCTAATTCCACTACCGTGTTTCCCCGAAAATAAGACCTAGCATCATTTTCGGGGTAGGTCTTAATATAAGCCCTACCCTAAAAATAAGCCCTAGTCCCGGGATTCGCCAGCAGCAACTCTTCAACCCAGCACAGATGCTCAAGGCCCAGCAGAGATCACCAGCAGGCTCTATCAGCACCGGCACGTCCTGTGGGTTTGTGCTGCGAGCCGGTGCCCGATCACTGTGAGGGTTTGAGCGGACGGGCAGGGGGGCGATGCTAGTTCTCAGGGGCAATGCTGGTTCTCAGAGGTGGGGACTCGCATATCGAGTCAATGCAAGATTTGCGAGAGTGTTTTGCTCGTCTTGCAAAACACTCGCAAAACGCATTACTCGCAAACCGAGGTTTGACTGTACATATCTGATAGTTGTTGGCTTGAGACGATTATTAATTTTAAAAAATTAAAACAACTTATCATAAAGGTTTAGGGTTCTGAAACAACAAATTTTAAAAGTTATGTTGATCAGAACTTGACACTTGCACAAAAAGACCCTTACTCAACGATAATATATGAGTAAAATACTTACGTTAGTATTATTATTTTACCAGTAAAGTTTGATTGAGTATAACAGCTGAGTTTGCTCCAACAATCCACTAGCCATGCGCAACGCCATTAGGCATGCACACTAGTTATACGCAGAGTGTCTCCCCCTTGGTGATTACATTCACACGATAACAGAAAACAAACTGTTTTACCGGCCATAATTATCCAAACAGTAACTAACAAATTACCTGATTCAGTTGTAGCATTTTTATTTCTATATACTTTTTAATTTGTTAAGGTTGTAAAAGATCTCTAATATATGAATAATCTGTGGCTCTCCTGTACATCAGTCACGGCTCCCCAGGGAGCCGCGACTCTCAGTTTGGGAACCGCTGCTGAGCTAGGGAAATTGCTTTCATTATTGTCTCCTATTCCCTTTAGTCTATATAATCTCATAGGTACCAAAGAAAAGCGAATACCATTTCAGTCTTTCTAGAGATATTGCTGGGATGCAGAGTCTAAAAATTCTCATTCTTTGGAATGGGCCATCCTTGGCATCTCTTGACTCTGTCACCAAATAATGTAAGAAATATACAATTAAGGTGTGCTATCACTGTAGAGCAGCAATACAAACCACTGACCTCTCGTACTGACTATTGGACACCAACCTTCAATAAGGCAATCAATTTTTCATGGCCTCCAAGCATTTACCAGAACTGTTAAACCTGACCTCTTTCTGTGACACCATCAAACCTCCTTGCAATAGAGCAAAACCTTCCATTTCATCAGTGCCTTTAGCTTTCTGTTCATTAGTGGGGAGAAGCTTGAGAGACATTGATGTGGTTGAGCTATCAATTTCCCCAACCTGATTAAGCAGCTGATTTGACAGCAATGTAAGATCAGAGACGCACGGTGCACTTGTGCAAACAAATACCTGTCAGGCTGGAAATGGGAAATTAAATAGCTCTGAACAGATTTAATGGAAATGGAAATTCTTAACTTTTTTTTTTGCAGGCCCAGAGGGAAGCATTTTGAGGACCATGCCGCTGCATTTGCAGGTCAATACTGCTCATTTACAAGTGACCCTGAAGTTGACCATGTTGTCCACAGGAAATTGGACAATTTCTCTGAGAAATGTGACCTTTGTTTTTGCACATAAAAATAAGATCCCTGTCAGCTCAGAGAGGATAAAATCTTGGCTGCCAGTATAGTCTTATGTAGTGGCATTCTGCACTTTCACACAACAGCCCATTGGAAATCAAAGTCCATGAGATAACTGCAAGCTCCAGGCATGCACAATTCAGATTTGTGATGGTGGCCATTTCTTTATTTTATTTATATACCATTTATATCCTAAGTGGTTTGACATTCAGGTACTTCATCATATTTCCCTATCTGTCCCGGCGGGATCAAACTCTATCTAGTGTACCTGGGGCAATGGGGGGATTAAGTGACTTGCCCAGGGTCACAAGGAGCGGCGAGGGATTTGAACCCACAACCTCAGGGTGCTGAGGCTATAACTTTAACCACTAATCCGGTTAATTATTTAAAGAAATGTATTGATACATTGAACATTTCTTTGGAACTGAGTATCTTTTTTTGGCGAAAGAGAAAATTCCCAAAAGCTGACTATATTTGCTATACAATTTGTGATTTTTACTAAAAAGGAGGCAATGGGATGCATTTTCGAAAGGATCTATCTGTCTAACAAAGGAGTAAAATTGCTTGATTGGGCCCATTAGAAACCCTACTGGCTCTGAATATCTAAATTTAACTACTTAAAGAATGGGCAGCCCCAGATGCAGGTTAGGCCTAGGGAAGAAAGTTAGGAAGCCATTGCTTGCTATCAGTGAGTTTGGAAAGTCAAACCTAGGCAGAGGGATAACTGGTAAAATTTAGTTAATTTTTCTTACTCTATGACTCAATGATCTCACCATCGCCTCTCATTGAATCATAAAGAAGGTTGCTTCCCTTGACCATGTCTAATCCTCTCCTCCCACTCACTTAAAAAAATAAGTACCTCCCCCAACATGAACCCAGTCTCCCTCCCACCTATCTAAAAAATAAAAAGTAACACCGTGACAGGTCCCAACCCCACCCCCTCCCCATTTACTGGCCCATTTCACAGTGCACCCAAAGAGCAGTGAATGTCAGGCCAGTGTTTGAGGATCTTAGGGAACATTTCTCTAATGATATTGGGTAGGAGGAGACAATACTCACTGGGGGAGGCATGGATATTTGGAAAGAAGATGAATAATTAGGTTGCCAACTCTGGTGACCATAGTTTGGCCCTAGTTTTAAGCTCATTTTTAATTGTAAACCTAGACATCTGGGTTGGGCTCAATTTTGCCAGCTAAGCTGGGCACCAAGTATCCTTTTGAACATTTACCTCATATGATTCTCAAACAAATTATAATCTAAAATATAGTCCTATCATCCAAAATATTAACCATAAAGGAGTACCTAATAACTTCTAAATACAATTTTGCATTCAGCTTTAAACTTTAGGCCATGGAATTCTCTGTCAATTATTACTCAATGGGTCAGTATTTGCCATTACAGACTTTTTCTGACAGCTCATATTTGCTACATACCACTGAAGATAATACTTTCCTCCATTATCAGCTGGAATTAATTTGACTAATTTCCATCTTATTACTAGATTCCTCTTTTGTTGTTTTCTTTCTGTCAGTTCTCCCTCCATCTGCTATTCTATAGTTGAGTCTTTTAAATGCCCTTAAGAGCACTGCTGCCTGCTTTGCAAATGAGCCATTCACACTCCAGGAAAGATGGAATAAAATGATCTAGGCTCTGCTATCAAAATGTGGAATGTTTAAAAGGCAACAATTAAAAGAAGCGGCTATGTGGTTAAAAGCTTATGAATGCAAGTGTGGAGTTCAGAGAGGAGAAGAGCATAAGGTTAAAAAGAGAAGATCAAAGGTGAGGGGCAGGAAGAAAAGAGAGGAAAACAAGGACGGAAATTAGGAGCGTACTCAGCATTTTAAATCAATGGGGAGAGAAGCGACAGAGAACAGGAACAAAGGGTTCAAGGGTGAGAATTAAATGGTGACAAATAGCTACCATAACATTCAATGTAATGCAAGTTTCCATCTACAGTATTTAAAAATTTATATACCGTATATTAACTATACAGTTTACAAAGATTAAAATCATAACAGGTTAAAACACCACATACAGGCACAATTGCAAACAGCTCTCGTAAAAAAAAAAAGAAGAAAAAAGAAAAGAACTAAAACAGGAATGCTCTAACAAACAATTGAGTTTTCAGCATTTTCTTTAAATTCATCCTCCCAGCACAGTATCGCAAAATTCCAGGCACCTGCCAAAAACGGCATCGCTGCACCAGTGCTAACATGCAAGATTGACATTTTGCCCTCTAAACTCAGTTTCATACTATTTTCTGATCTCAAACACCTTCTAGGCCGATAAATTTTTTTTTTAAAAACCCTGTAAGACAACTGGAGAAACATGATACAAAATCTGATGTACTCGTATAGTTGAAAGAATCTTAAAGTCCTCAGTTTTGACGTTCTTACTACTCTGTTGTCCTCCAGGGGGTTTGTATAGTGATTTCTCTGCCCTTATTGAGGCAATAATGGATTGTTCACTGATTGGACAAGATATGATTGTTTTAGTAAGTTGTGGGTGGATGATCAAGTGAATTATTTTAATTCTTTGATGTCTAGTTTGGGTTGGGAACAATTAGTGGTAGATGTGACCCATGAGAGAGGACATATTTTAGATATAATATTTGTACAGAATATCTTTTGATATTAATTTAGAGCCAATTCCTGTAGCAATTCTGTGGTCTTCATGTCTCTATTACTGTTTCAATTGAGGCCTCTCCTTATGTATATCAACCAGTGATGGTGAGGTGTAAACGTTCATACGTATTATACGATTGGAGAGCTGAAGCCTCTGTGGAGTCCTCAGCTGTTTCTGTGTGATGATATGCCATCGACAAATGCTGTGTCTGTATGGCATTCATCTTTAGAATCAACTTTAGAGCAGTTGGCTCCGCTGCAGGTTGTACAGTGTACAAAGAGGAAACACTGTCCTTGGGATTCTGCTGAGGTGAGGCAAGTCAAAAGAGATCTTCGGAAATTAGAGCAGCATTAGAGAAAATGTCCTGATGTGTTTACTCAGGAGACTTATATATTGGCATTGACAGGTTATAAACAGCTGGTTTGTCAGCAAGAAAATTATTTTGATGGTAAGATCATAACAGCACTTTCGGGAACAGTTTTCTGTTGTAAATTCTTTGGTAAATAGGACTGATTTTCTAACTTGTGAACAGTTTGCAGCTTATTTCCTGTCAAAGTCAACTATTATGAGTGTCAGATTCCCTCTGTGTTCACAGGAGGAGGAGTCCAATGCAACTGAGCTTTGGACTCCAGTTTGCGTTGAGGATATCATTCAGGCTATTGAGTTGGTAAGTAACTCTAATAGTCCTTTGAATATGTGTGCTCCGGTGGTCTTAAAATATTTAAAGACCGAGATTGCTCCATCGGTGGTAGCAATTGTTAATCGTCCTTTTGCCACAGGTTTTGTCCCTGATATGTTGAAGCAGGGCAACAGTCTGTTCGTTTCTGTAGATGTAACAAAGGTGGAACATTTTCACCCTATTTCAAATCTCATGTTTTTTTCAAAAGTAACGGAGAAAGTTGTGTTACAGCAACTGGAGGATTTTGTGGCCATCCAAAATGGATTCCGCTTAGGACATAGTACAGAGTTGCTTTTGCTGTCTTTTTGTGCGATGAAATTAAAAAAGGGTATGATGGGGGAAGCGGTATCTATTTCATTGCCCCAGGTACGTTAATCAGATTGTGAGCTCATTGGAACAGATAGGAAGAAATGCTTGAGTACCTGAAGGCTATAAGTGGTCTATAAATAAATAGTATCTCTTGATGCAGCAGCTGCATTTGACACAGTAAACCATAGAGCAGGGGTAGGCAATTCCGTTCCTCAGGAGCCGCAGCCAGATCAGGTTTTCAGGATATCCACAATAAATTTGCATGAGATAGATTTGCATCTCAAGGAGGCAGTGCATGCAAATCCATCTCATACATATTCATTGTGGATATCCTGAAAACCTGACCTGGCTCCGGCTCTCGAGGACCGGCATTGCCTACCCCTGCCATAGAGTAATATTGGATCGTTTGCATTTGTTTGGCGTTTCAGGAACCGTGTATAGGCGGTTTCAGGCATTCTTTACTAATTGGAGCTTTTGCAATTCAACATATTTTCTTTGACTTCCGGTGTGCCACAGGGTTCATACCTGTCAGTTATGTTGTTCAACTTGTTTTTGGCCCCCATTGGTAAGGTATTAACTGGTTTAGGGGTAAAGTAATGGTTATATGCAGATGATTTGCAGATTTTCTTTGAATTTTCTGAAGATTGTGAGTAGGGTTTTCGGTTGTTGTCAGCTTATTTAACTGCTATTGTGGATTAAATGACATTGAATTGTCTGTGTTTGGATGTGCCAAAAACAAAGATTTTGTAGCTTTCTTCATCTGGAATGTTGGGAGCGCCTTTGGTTTTTGTGTATGGTACGATACAATACAATTTTTATTTGTATACCGCAAACACCTCAAAAGAAGTTCAAAGCGGTTAAGAAAGACAATAATCAATACAATAAAACATTTAAAAAATTACAACTTTTTCAAAACATATTCCTGAAACAAATGAGTATGATGGGGTATAGATTCCTATTCAATTTGTAGTTAGGAGTTTAGGGGTGTTATTGGACTCCTCATTATCATTTCCAAAATCATATTAAGGCTATGGTGAAATTTGTCTGGTGTTGAAACTGTGAGATTTATTATCTACAATTAATTTTCCATAGGCTATGCAATGTTTTGTGTTGCCACCTTTGGACTACTGTAATGCCATGTTGTTTGAACTTCCTCAGAAGTTGATAGGGGCATTGCAGGTAGCCCAGAATGCAGCGGCATGTGTGATTAGAGATATATCTCAAAGAGAACATGTGTCTCCATTATTGGCTGACTTGCATTGGCTTCCAGT
This sequence comes from Geotrypetes seraphini, assembly GCF_902459505.1. Lineage (NCBI taxonomy): Eukaryota > Metazoa > Chordata > Amphibia > Gymnophiona > Dermophiidae > Geotrypetes > Geotrypetes seraphini. The sequence continues at coordinate 53,999,387 of NC_047086.1, forward strand.
TTTTGGGACGATGCAGTTCCAGATTGTGGTTTTGGGGGATAGGGCATTGCATCAAGCGTTGCCTTCGGCTATGGCTGATCTAATTATACCTTATGTGCCTCCTCATTCTCTGCGCTCGCAATCTAAGCAGCTGTTAGACATACTATCACCAGTGTGATAGAGTTGTTGCCAAGTATGTGCTGTTCTATATTACATTACATTACATAACAGATTTCTATTCCGCCATTACCTTTCAGTTCAAAGCGGATTACAAAAAGAGTTATGGAAGAAGGGTTACAACGTTAGATCAGAGAAGGTTTCCAAGAGAGGGAAAAGTAGGATCTGGGGTTAGGGAGGGGATGGTAAGAGGGGGGGTTAAGCTTTATCATGGTATTAAGCTTTATTAAGGGATTTCTTGAAGAGTATAGTTTTAATTTTCTTTCTGAACATCTTGTAGTCTGGGGTTGTTGTCAACAGATTGGAGACTTGGTTGTCTATCTTCGCTGCCTGAGTGACCAGTAGTCCGTTGTATAGTTTTTTTCCGTTTTAATTCTTTGATTGGGGGGTAAGTGAATGGGGTGTGTGTTTTTCTATGCCTGGTAGAGGTGGTTGCATTGTGTATGTTTTTATGTAACCTGCACAGAGTTTGTGATGTATAGGATAAAAATATTTTTAAATAAATTCATTTTTTGGAGGTTAGAGATGCTCAGCTTCAAGCCCTTTATAATGAGCTAAGAATGTCTGCATTTTAGAGAGTATAACTCATACAGAACACAGCTATGACATTGTTAAGGTGTATATGTTAACCCTGCCTCCTCCACCTAGGATTTGTTTGGAGACGACAGTATACTGTACATAACATTCCTATTGTTTATTCAGTACACTTCCTGTCCAACAATGTTACAAATTTAAAGCATCTTTTTTTGTCCAAACTTTTAACTTAGATTAACTGTTCAGCTCTTTTGAAATGAATATTTAAACAGAGCTGGCCATGGTGTATTCATGGCTTCTGTTTTATGTATTTATTTATTTATCTTCTGAATTTATAATCTGTTTAAAACTAAGTGGATTAAAATAACACATAAAAAAAAATGTTTGAGCAACTGTATCATAGAAACATAGAGTATGACGGCAGATAAGGGCCGGTGGCCCAACAAGTCTGCCCACTCAAGACTAGCCCTCCTTCCCTGGGGTATCCATTTTTTTTTATTTTTTTTTTTTAAGCATAACTCTGTGGTACCCCTACCTGTTTGTCCCATCGATTCTTGAAGTCGATCACGCTACTGGCCTCGACCACCTGGTGTGGAAGACCATTCCATTGATCAATCACCCGCTCGGTGAAGAAGTATTTCCTGGTGTCTCCATGAAATCTTCCCCCCATGAGTTTCAGCGGATGCCCTCTTTTAGTTCATTTTATCTCTTACTTTCCATATGTTTGTTAATTGTTGTCTTAATTTATTTTTATATTTGCCAATGGACACTGCCCTGATATGGTTGTCAAAAGATTTTTAATCAAATACAATAAGCATTCATGTGTACTTAACAGTAGTTTAAAGATGCCATGTAATCTGTTAAGAGCAGGACATGATAAAAGTGAACGAAATAAAGATTAAGTACACTGCAAAATAGTTCAGCGCTTACATTTTTAAGGCTTGATTCTTTAATAAAATGATCTTGTGTATTCCCTTGTATCCTGCAGATGCGCACAACTCGGAAAGTGTCGGTGTGGCCAGTGGGGCTAGTGGGTGGACGACGCTATGAACGCCCCTTAGTAGAAAATGGTAAAGTTGTGGGCTGGTACACTGGCTGGAGAGCTGATAGACCATTTGCCATTGACATGGCAGGTAAGTACTAGTGTAGGCTCATTTCAATAAGCTCCATCTTAGACCACTGAATTCCTCCAATTATGCCCCTAAGTATACAGTATGCTGGTAAAATTTAATTAACCCCCTCTTTTACTAAGGTGCAATTTTACCAAGGTGCTAATCACACACTAAACACTAATGCGTGCATATTATCCTATGGACGCATTAGCGGTTAGCGCACGCGAAGATTTAGCGTGCACTAAACGCACTAAAACGCTTAGTGCACCTTGGTAAAAGAGGGCCTAAGACTACATACCACACTAAGAGGGTAATTAACTGTCTACCTATATATAAGTAGATATTTATATATTTATTTATTTATTTGGATTAATATCTAGTTCTCCTAGAAGAGCTCAGAACAGTTTATAAGTTTACAAAGGAGGCCTTCGTGCTTGCTATTTTGACCGGGAAAGTGATTTCAAAAATCTTTTCACCAGAAAATTGGCTAGTGTGCAATTATCTAAGGAGGCATAGCCCCTGATGAAACCTAGAGTGAAATGTTGGGCAGCCGTCAGGCCTTTCCTTTATAGCACCATAAGCACATCATCACTTTTTGAGCCTATAAAAATAATTTAAAAATTAATATACGTATATTATCTTATCAAGACTGATGATGAACACATCACCCCTGAAAGGGCATGAAAAATCAAGAAGTAGTGCCTTGGGTGTTTGAAGTCTGGTAGTAAAATCAACTTGATATGAGTTTGTTTTTACTTAGAATAAACACTTCCACTGAAAAGACATAATGAGCTTCCAGTCTGCTGTCTCTTTCAGTTTTTGCCAGGTACTAATGACCTGGATTGGTCACTGTGAGAACGGGCTACTGGGCTTGATGGATCATTGGTCTGACCCAGTAAGGCTATTCTTATTTTCTTATGGCTCGGGTGTGATTGTATGCAATGATCTTAAGGTGGCCAAACAGGTTGAAAAGGTGATGACAAAACTAGAAGGATGCTAGGGTGCATAGGAAGAGGTATGGCCAGTAGGAAAAAGGAGGTATTGATGCCTCTATATAAGACTGGTGAGACCTCATTTAAAATATTGTGTACAATTCTGGAGACCACACCTTCAAAAAGATATAAAAACGATGGAGTTTTGCAATTGTGTTGGACATCCAGCCACTTGGTTTTGATCTAGTGAGCTATTTGATGTCTCCGTTCTCCAACACTGTTTCACTACATGTTCTGTTTTTATGCTTTCTTCACTGCTGGTTGTATGTTCAATTCGCAATTGCTAATAAAGACATATTATAAAAAAACAAAAAACGATGGAGTTGTTCCAGAGGAAGGCTACTAAAATGGTGCGTGATCTTCATCATAAGACATATGGGGACAGAACTCAACTCATAGGTAGGAAGAAGAGAGAAAATGACCCAGAAGGCTGTATAAAAAGGAAATAGGGTAAGGTAAAGGACTTTAAGCAGAAGGATTGAGGCCGTTATTAAAAATCTGAACTCCTGGTTGCCATCAGTCAGTTGGAACTGGCCCACCAGGTTTCCTCCCCAAGCCTCTTCTACCTGGCACCTATGGAAGGTGCTATGAGAAAATATTCCAAAATCAACAAAAGAAAGACTTTAAGCTACCAAAGGAGGTGTTAAGTAGAACTGGCTTAAAAATTTCCAAACTTTTGCACTCGCCATATTCTTTTTTTAAATCTGTAAAATAACAAGTAATCATGAATTAAAGTTTGCAGAAAGATTTAACTCTGCATCATATAAACATTGTGCCTCCCTCTGTTCATGTGGGGATTCAGTGAAGCAGAAAATCTCACCAAATGTAAGCCCTACTTTACTATTCAGTGATTGTTTTTTCGCACATGACCCCACTTTTCTGCCCTGATGGTCAGCCTCTACCGATTTATGCAAATAAGGCTCCACAAGGAGTCTCTTCAGATTGGTCTGAATCCCTCATTTTCCATATGCTTTGCCTAAACATTTGCACATATATCTACTGATAAACTTCACTGCTTTCTTCCTTGCAGTTGTTTCCTTTGTATTCTTACAGATCCTAGTTTAGCCTGTGTCAAAGGAAACAAAAATGACTGTAGGATGCTAAGATCTCTGCTTGGCTTCACAAATAGCTTTTCTTGTCGCTACGCTTGTACATTTGTGAAACCAAGCAGAGAAAATCTTTGCATCCCCATTGACACAAGGCAAGCTGAAATATCCCATTAGAAATAATTCATTCTGCTCATTCCTGAATATTTACTCCAACTAATTTACCCAATTATTTCATATATGCCATATTTGGAAAACAAATGCATTGCTCTAATCATTTGGGTGAGCCATTATGTAGTGGACAACTTGACACTTGGCAGTCATTTTCATGCCTTTTTCCTATTATATAATCACAGGCCACTCTTTCTTTTATCTTCATTTTTCTCTTTTAAGAACATAAGATGATACCCAAGGAGTTGGCATCAAAACCAAGGTCAAGACATGAGAACATTTTTACAGTTTTCTGTGAAGTCTTTTGCTTTTTATTCTGCTTTGACATTTTGTTATGGGGAACCACCAATAAAGGTGTCTCGTTATAGAGAATGTCCAATTCAGCTGAGAGAAATTATCCCGCAGCGTTACCAACCTTCATTCACACTTATAATTTATTTTTCAATTATTTTTATTCACTGTTCCTCAGCGGGCCACCATGCACTCAAACTTTCTCATAGGACATGGCTTTACGCTCCCACTCCTCATTGGAACCAGCATATATTTTCTATTATACTCCTTGCGTTTTAATTATAAATAAGTTATAAATACTAAAAGTACTTAGCTTTTAGCAAGACGCTGTGCAGGGGAGTTTGTATAAATACACCGACATGTTTCGCCCGTGCAAATTGATGGGCTTTATCAAGGTTCCCACTCCCTGTAAGATATAAAACCAGAAAGCTGAGTTTCCATAGTCCATCGTCCCGACTACTATCAACAATATCACTAAGTATAATTTCTACAAAACATAATTTCATTTTCCCCTTCCTTACCTCTCATAAACATTCAACCACCATAACGTCAAAACGAAATGGCGGGCCAACGCTAAATCACGTGTTTTATAGACTCCCTCCCCCAACGTCAACCGCCCAACCATATTGTGGGCCATGACGTCAGGGGTTGGAGTGCATATCATAGTGTGATACTTAAAACTACAATACACTGAATATGTGGACCATGTAGAAGACAAATCCAGGACCAGCAGATCTTATATTAGCGATCTTATATTAACGAGGCCCACTCTAACTCATTATTAAGTCCATAAGGACTTAATAATGAGTTAGTTGGGCGGTTGACGTTGGGGGAGGGAGTTCTATAAAACACGTGATTTAGCGTTGGACCGCCATTTTGTTTTGACGCTATGGTGGTTGAATGTTTATGAGAGGTAAGGAAGGGGAAAATGAAATTATGTTTTGTAGAAATTATACTTAGTGATATTGTTGATAGTAGTCGGGACGATGGACTATGGAAACTCAGCTTTCTGGTTTTATATCTTACAGGGAGTGGGAACCTTGATAAAGCCCATCAATTTGCATGGGCGAAACATGTCGGTGTATTTATACAAACTCCCCTGCACAGCGTCTTGCTAAAAGCTAAATACTTTTAGTATTTATAACTTATTTATAATTAAAACGCAAGGAGTATAATAGAAAATATATGCTGGTTCCAATGAGGAGTGGGAGCGTAAAGCCATGTCCTATGAGAAAGTTTGAGTGCATGGTGGCCCGCTGAGGAACAGTGAATAAAAATAATTGAAAAATAAATTCTAAGTGTGAATGAAGGTTGGTAACGCTGCGGGATAATTTCTCTCAGCTGAATTGGACATTGTTTAGTCTCTTCATTCTAAGATACTTTATTATAATAGTGCTGAAGTTTACATTTCATTATAGAGAATGACACGGCGACAAATTTTTCCCCATCCCCGTAGGAACTGAATTTCCCCATACCATCCCCACGAGTTTTGTCACTATCCTTGTTCCTGTCCCATTCCTGTAAGCTCTGCCTTCATCACATAAGCCTCGGACACTTATGATTTTAAAGTGCTTGAGGCTTGTGCAGATGAGGGCGGAGCTTGCAGGAATGGGGCGGGGACAGAACCGGAAAATGAGTTCCCATGGGAACGGGGAAAAATTTGTTCCTGTGTCATTTTCTATTTCATTATTAATCATACCCCTTTACTGCCCCTTGACTGCTTTATTCTTCTCCTCCTGCAAAGGCTTTGAAGATTTTCATCCCTAATCTGCTAGGACCCCTTTGACGCAGAAAAATGACATCATCTTATAAACTTTCAGAACGGTTGAATGCTTAAAGAAAGCATAGCCTATTCCATCAAGAATTGTGTTTAACTACGTATAATATAATTGGATCTAATCACTTCTTCTAATATAAATACATTGTGCATTCATTATGAATAATCAACCTTTATAATGTTCTATTAATGTGAATGAGATATTAATTAAAATAATGCTAACACCAAACGTGAATAAATGATCAGAGTAAATAATTGGAGACAAAAAAAATTTTATAAAGCTAAAATTTGAATTCATTTTATAAAATCTAAAAATATAATGAACGAGATGCCACTTTCTTATTGATCGGACTTTATTTTGCTTTTGTGTGGAGTTAATGAACTGAATCACATGGTACTACAAGCTCTTAATCAAAGGGCAGGCTCTCTCTGAACCTCCACCAGCTTCCTGACTGAACTAGCAGCAATTTTGTGTACCATCACATCATTTAAAGAGGCACTGACATGATAAATTATTTTAAAAGTTGCTTGAGTCGCAGTTTATTCACCATGTTATGATCGAGTGTTTACTTTAGAAAGTTTATTGACCATTTAGATCTTAGCCCGACAGCAGTAATTCCATTGAAGCTAGGCGCTTCTGTGATCCCTTTTTTTGGGAGGGGGGTATCATACCTATCATCCAATAAAAACAAAACAATATACTAACAAAGTATAATAATATCATTGAGACAATAGCAATAAAAAGCCAGAGACTGTTGCATAGTTTCCCCTAGCCCTGGTACAGTTTGGAGGCACTGTTAGTTTCATGGCCTTGGTAGAATTTGAAGGGATAAAGTTGCTGTTAGTTTCACTTAGCAATGGTACAATTTTAAGACATATAATAACCATTCTGAATTTACCTGTTCCACCCTGCTCATGATATTGTAAACTTCTGTCTCCTCTCAGTCATATTTTCATCAAGTAGCAGAGCCCTAATCTCTTTAATTTTTTTTTTTTCAGGAGAACCATTCCATCTGTGTTATCATTTGTTTCTCTTCTTTGTACTTTCCCAGTATTTTAGGGGATGAGAACATAAGAATAGCCTTACTGGGTCAGACCAATGGTCCATCAAGCCCAGTAGCCCATTCTCACAGTGGCCAATCCAGGTCACTAGTACCTGGCCAAAACCCACGGAGTAGCAACATTCCAGCATCTTAAGCAATAACAAGATTCCAGAACCCCAATGAGATCAGCATTCCAGAGCTGAGATTCTGATGTCATAATGGCTCATTTCACAGTGCCTCAGAGCCAACCTCATCAGTGATGTTACAATGACTTGATTGGCCTATACTTGGCTCATGTAAGAACATAAGAACAGCCTTACTGGGTCAGCCCAATGGTCCATCAAGCCCAGTTGCCCGTTTTCACGGTGGCCAATCCAGATCCCTAGTACCTGGCCAAAACCCAAGGAGTATCAACATTCCACGCTACCGATCCAGGGCAACCAAAATTACATATAATATTCAAAAAGCAGTCATGCCCTAGAACAGTGCCTCTCAAACTTTCTTGAGCTGGGGCACACTAAAGGTAATGGCCACTGCTTAAGTCACCCAGAGGTGCGTGGATGTCAGCATGATGACATCATCACATTGACGTCCACGCATGTGCAGAGGCCCTCCAGATGGGCCCTGAGATGCCAGTAGGGGGTGCCAGCAGGGAAGAGAGCCGGAGAGAAGGAGAGACACTGGCACCAGCTGATTGCCTACAGTAGTGTTTCTCAACTACTTCAAGCTAAGAACCTCCTAAGTCTAACAAATATCAACTGAGTACCCCAACCACAGACCTCCCTAGGCCCTCCCAAGCTCTGCCCCATATCCCACCTCTTTACTAACTGTAATGCAATTTTTTCCATTCATTTTTCATATACACACAATATACACAGCAGATATACTGTATTTTTCGGTCCATAAGATGCACTTTTTCCACCCACAAAAAGGGGGTGGAAAGGGGGGGGCGTCTTATGGAGCGAAGATGACACCACCCCCCGGTACCTTTTTAAAACACCGCCCTTCCTTCCTTGTAAAAGACCTGCCCCTCAGTACCTTTTTAAGCGCCCCTTAAGCCTGGTGGTCTAGCGGTGTATGGGCCAGCAGGAGCGTGCTGTCTGTGCTGCTGCCTGGGCCTGCCCCGCTTTCAGAATGGCTGCAGTCAGTTCTCATGAGTCCCGTGAGTCAGAGTTCACCCCTCCATTTCTCCCTATTTCTCATCCCCTCCCCTATCCCTACTTCTTCCCGTAGGACAGTCATTGGAATACTTTTATGTTTCAATTGTACATAAGAACATAAGCAATGCCTCTGCTGGGTTAGACCTGGGGTCCATCGTGCCCAGCAGTCCGCTCACGCGGCGGCCCAAACAAGTCCAGGACCTGCATAGTAATCCTCTATCTATACCCCTCTATCCCCTTTTCCAACAGGAAATTGTCCAATCCTTTCTTAAACCCCAATACCGTACTCTGCCCTATTACATCCTCTGGAAGCGCATTCCAGGTGTCCACCACCCGCTGAGTAAAGAAAAACTTCCTAGCATTTGTTTTGAAGCTATCCCCTTCCAATTTTTCCGAATGCCCTCTTGTTCTAATATGTTTTGAAAATTTGAAGAATCTATCTCTCTCTACTTTCTCTATGCCCTTCATGATCTTGTAGGTCTCTATCATGTCTCCTCTGAGTCTCCGCTTTTCCAGGGAGAAGAGCCCCAGCTTCTCCAATCTGTCAGTGTATGAAAGGTTTTCCATGCCCTTAATCATTCGTGTCGCTCTCCTCTGGACCCTCTCAAGTATTGCCATATCCTTCTTAAGGTACGGTGACCAATACTGAACACAGTACTCCAGGTGCGGGCGCACCATTGCCCGATACAACGGCAGGATGACTTCTTTTGTTCTGGTCGTAATACCATTTTTAATAATACCCAACATTCTGTTTGCCTTCTTCGCGGCTGCTGCGCATTGCGCCGTTGACTTCATTGTTGTATCCACCAGTACACCCAAATCTCTTTCAAGGTTACTTTCCTCTAATACTAATCCCCCCATTTGGTAGCTGAACATCGGGTTTTTTCTCCCTATATGCATGACTTTGCATTTCCCTACATTGAATTTCATCTGCCATTTATTCGCCCACTCCTCCAGTTTGCTTAGGTCCCTTTGTAGGTCCTCACACTCTTCCGTAGTTCTAACCCTTCTACAGAGTTTAGTGTCATCCGCAAATTTTATAACTTCACATTTCATCCCCATTTCCAGGTCATTAATAAATACATTGAACAGCAGCGGTCCAAGTACAGACCCCTGCGGAACTCCGCTCGTGACTTTCCTCCAGCCCGAGTAGTGACCCTTCACTCCAACCCTCTGTCTCCTGCCTGCCAACCAGTGTTTGACCCATCTGTGTACGTCCCCTTCCACCCCGTGGTTCCACAGCTTCCTAAGTAACCGCTAATGGGGTACCTTGTCAAAGGCCTTTTGGAAGTCAAGGTAAATGATGCTCACAGATGCTGTCCTTTATCAGTGCTTCTACCATCTTGTCAAACTTACCGGCCAATTCCAAGGCAAGCAGAGGCTTCCCCCATGTCTGTCGCAACAGCAGACTATGGACTGGAAAAGCTCCTGTGGAGAAATCATATCTGAGAAGATAAGTACAGATTTTTTTTCAGTCTTTTTTGTGAAGTTTTGGAGAGATTTTTTTACTTTTATGAAGAAGTATGTGCATGATTTATGTTTTTTATTATCCAGTCAAAGGTTTTTTGAGGACAGTTATTTTTTCTAATGGTAATTTGGAAGTTTTTTTAACCTGTCCTTTTTTTACTATCAACTGGAGGAAAGAGACAAAAATAAACGGGTTTCTGCTGAGATGGTTTGCAATTCATGCAAAACTCTTTGAGGTCTCTATTTATTTTTTTGTCCAACTGGCTGTTTACCCCCTCAAAGAAGTGCAGTAAGTTTGTTTGGCACGATCTTCCCTTGCAGAAGCCATGTTGGCTCGCTTTCATCAGCCCATTTTTTTCGATGTGCTCACAGATGCTGTCCTTTATCAGTGCTTCTACCATCTTGCCTGGAACCGATGTCAAACTTACCGGCCTATAGTTTCCCGGGTCTCCTCTTGACCCCTTTTTAAAGATAGGTATAACATTTGCTATCTTCCAGTCCTCCGGAATCTCTCCAGTTTTCAAGGATAGGTTGCAAACTCGTTGGAGTATTCCCACTATCTCATTTCTTAGTTCTTTTAGTACCCTAGGGTGGATTCCGTCCGGGCCTGGTGATTTGTCGCTTTTCAATCTATCTATCTGTTGGAGGACATCCTCATGGCTCACCTCTATTGCTGACAGTTTTTCTTCTTGATCACCGTGGAAGATCACGTCGGGTTCCGGTACACTGGATGTGTCCTCGCTTGTGAAGACTGACGAGAAGAATTTGTTTAACCTGTCAGCTACCTCTTTTTGCTCCTTTATCACTCCCTTTTTATCTCCATCATCCAACGGTCCTACTTCCTCCCTCGCCGGTTTCTTCCCCTTAACATATCTGAAGAATGATTTGAAGTTTTTTGCCTCCCTGGCCAGTCTCTCTTCGTATTCTCTTTTCGCTCTCTGATTATACACCACTGGATTTGCCTTTTAGGTGATTAGACAGTATATTAAGTTTAATAAATCTGTAAACTGAACCAGGGTAGTTGAGTTTATTCTTCAATGCTAGATCTAGCCAACCCAGTCCTTCAATTCATAACCCTACTCCCACCTGCTCACCACCCCACCCTGGCCTTCCAGTTTGTCTGTCTTGACTGTTTAGATTGTAAGCTCTTTCGATCAGGGACTGTCTCCTTCATGATTCTGTACATCTGGGTAGCACTCTATAAATAATTAATAGTAGTAGTACAATGGCATACAGAAGAGTATGTGAGAAAGTCCAGTGTCCTGTAAAGTCTGTCATATTAGGGTTGTCTTGCATGGCAGCACAGAGAATGTATGCCCCCAACGTGTCTTGGGCAAAACCTGTGGGAAACAAATGCTAAGAAAAATAAAAACGGCAAAAGTGAAGAGTGGCAAAAGCAAAGTCTTTCTCTCTGCTTGCAATTAGTAATTTATCATTTTCAGTGTTGTGTGCAGGCAGTGCCTAAACTCTGGAAGCAGTCTCTGTAATTATGTGAATCAGAACTCATCAAAGTTAACAGATACTATTCAAGGTTTCTTATCGTGTGGAAGTTAGATGTACTATGTCCTTGATGATGAGAGATGAATGTGGATGTGGAAAGTAGAAGTTCCAAGGCTGGCTGAAATTAGTTGTAATATTGTTGTAGCTTCAAGATCTTCATAGCTAAATTCAAGGCTGAGTAGGCCTCAGGCGTCAATTTCATAAAAAGGAAAACAATGAACATTGTCTCCTTCACACATAAGTAGCATGGCTATGCTGCAGAGTTGCAAATCCAGAATACTTTGCAGTACAATCCATGTTGATTTGGTTCTGGCATCATCTAATATAATAAAACGCTAGACGCGCATGCGCACTCAGACCTGCGTGATCTGAAATCCCTGAGATGTATGTCCGTGGCTTTGCAGGAGTGCGCATGCGCGAGTCCCCAGCCTTACTGCTTCCCAGTACTGCTTTGCATTGCTTTCCAGCCACCAGCCTTGGACTCCCTGCTTTCCAGATCGCGGTGTACAGACCGGTAGGGCACTGGGAGCTAGGGAGAAAGCAAGGGCTCAGATTGTCTTCGTCGTCGCCTTCGCCCCTCCCCCCCAATCCCCGTTGAGCCTCCCACCCGATTTTTTCTTCTCGCGGTCTGACTGGCTACCTTAGTCCCTTGCCGCCGCCGCCGCCACCCTCTTCCCTTCCCGCGGTCGACAAACCTCTTGGCTCCAGTAGCGGCTGCAGCACTGTAAACACGCTGCTTCGCGGCCTCTACTGCCTTGATTTGCTCTTCCGTGTCTCTGATGATGTCATCAGGGACACGGAAGAGCAAATCGGGGCAGTAGAGGCCGTGAAGCAGCGTGTTTACAGTGCTGCTGTGGCCGCTGCTGGAGCCAAGAGGTTTGTCGACCGCGGGAAGGGAAGGGGGTGGCGGCGGTAGCGGCAAGGGACTAGGGGAGATGGCCAGACCGCGAGAAGAGAAAATCGGGTGCTTGAAGGACAAGGCTAGAGAATGACATGGTGAAAAAATTTGTCTCTGTGTCTGCGAGCTCAGTCCCCATCGCTGCAAATTGTCTGATCCCATCTGAAGAGACAGGGAGGAACTGGAGCGGAAGAGGGAAAGGGGCCTGCTTTGGGGGAGGGGTGTGCTTGGAGGCAGACAGCTTTGCTTGGGGGGAGACAGAAGGGGGGCCACGGAGAGACAGGGAAGAACTGGAGCTGGAGAGGGAAAGGGGTCTGCTTTGGGGAAGGGGTGTGCTTGGAGGCAGACAGCTTTGCTTGGGGGGGAGACAAAAGGGGGGCCACGGAGACACAGTCAGGGAGGAACTGGAGGGGCAGAGGGAAAGGAGTCTGTTTTGGGGGAGGGGTGTGCTGGGAGGTAGATAGCTTTTCTTGGGGGGGACACAAAATGGGGGGCCACAGAGAGACAGTCAGGGAGGAATTGGAGGGGTAGAGGGAAAGGGGTCTGCTTTGGGGGGGAGGAGTGTGCTGGGAGGCAGACAGCTTTGCTTGGGAGGGGAGACAGAAGGGCGGCCATGGAGACAATGTCAGGGAGGAATTGGAGGGGTAGAGGGAAAGGAGGCTGCTTCGGGGGGAGGGATGTGCTGGGAGGCACAGCGTTTTGCTTATGGGGGGAAGACAGAAGGGGGGCCACGGAGAGACAGTTAGGGAGGAACTGGAGGGGGAGAGGGAAAGGGGGCTGCTTTCTAGCACCCGTTAATGTAACTGGCTTAAAGACTAGTAGATATATAAAAAGGTTGGTCAGGCTATAGCTCTGAGTCTATACCATCCAAACTAATTACTGCTTAACAACTCTGAATAATTGTGTGCCCTATGCAAATTTGCTCAATTCACCGATTGCGCCCTTTCCAAATCATTAATGAATACGTTAAACAATAGCAGTTCCAGAAGAATGGGCCAACATATGACCAAAAGATGAACTGGTTAGTGAGGCTTATCAGGAGTTGAAGGAATAGCTGCCTTGGGACGCAGCAGCAGGAAGTTTAGTGAAGCAAAGATGTCAATGTGGAATCTTACCTTGGAGGCACTAGCATCAGGTGAAGTAGTCCCCACCTATGTCTAGGCCAACTTCCAGTTATAAGATCAAGTCATTCTGTGGCTGCAGGTGTGTGCCTGAAGGGGTGTGCCCAAAGGATATTTCCTCCTTGGAACTAGGTGCAACCCATGGATTTACTTCTTTGTAACTTCAAGAGCTGTAGTTTCTTGATGGGGGAGCAGTAAGGCCACAAAGCAAGGTAGGACCCTCTGGTGCTTCTTTGAGGGATCCATGGATAAATATGTTTTGATTGTAAAAGGTTATTATAACTGAAATTCTTTCAGTTTGCTTCAGTGAGCATGGAAGATAGGCCTCTTCCACTGTTCCAGTACTTCCGTAGACTTTCTGAAAGAGGACTTTTTATCAAATTGGTTCCTCTCCTCTACAGATTTTTAGCACTTGAGTCTTTTGGACTCTTTTTCTTCGAAGAGCAGTTTTGTCCTATACTTGAAAAAAAGTGGAACAGAACTGCCAGGCACAAATTCTACAGAGTAGATATTCTGTTAAGTGCACTTACTACTTGTTATTCATAATACTTTATAAATAAAATGTGTAACGATCACATCACACATATGTTATCAAAGCATTGAATATTCTTTCATAGGCAGGTAGATGTTAAGATATTTCACCTATTATACCAAGGATCCTCAGACTGCCACATGAGTAATACAACTCAATACATGAGTAATACAACTCAATAATTTCCAGTGGCAGACCAATGGAGCCAATTCATTACAGGTGTGTACTCGGGACTTATGGTCATTTAATCTTACTTTTATAGGCCTGATGGTATGTCCTACATATAATTTCGGGCATGGACATTGAATCATATAGATCACATATGAAGAATTGCAGTCTGTTCTTGATTGATAAACTGTGCCCATACCAGGATGCACCCAACTTTCACCTGAAAGCGTAAATGGGCACCATTGACAGTGACCACATTCAGTGTGACATCCTTTGGCTCTTTGACAACCACCCTTTTTCTCAACACACTTAATAATTTCACTTATATTCTTGCCCCATCTATATGAAAATATAAGTCTGTCACAGATGGTATTAATCGCTAATTTAACTATATGCCAATGATTCAATATAATTACATTACATTACATTACATTAGGGATTTCTATTCCGCCATTACCTTGCGGATTAAGTTTTGGGGTGAGGGTGGAAAATTTTTGAACAAATGCAATAGACACTGTAGTGGTCTGACATTGCTGAGTACTAGTTGAAGGCTCTGATATAACTTGAGCTTGTTTATATTGCAACAGCAATTCTCTCTGTGCATATTTAGCTCTTAAATATGCCTGCTGCAACACAAATTTTGAAACAGGTTGAAGTAGGCCGCTGTCTAGGCCTACCTCGGAATGGAGACTCCACACACTATATACTGGTTTCAATAGGTATATATTTATTAGCAAATCAGTAACAGCTTACAAGAATAAATCATTCAGCATATAGCGTAACAGATGTGATCCTCAGGCCTGAGGGTCCTCTGATGTCTGTTCTGCTTACTTCCGTTTTACAGGCCTGTTTTTATACATTTTTTGGTGGTCAACACCACGTTGGCCTAAATCACATGGTACATCTTTATTGGTTATTTTCTTATACGTCATTACATAAGTAGATTCATTTATTGGCTTATCTATTTGTGTCATCTTATATGTCTGTTCAGTCTACCGTAAGGCCTAACCCTTTCCTGCAAATGCCCTTTTCCCTTTACCATATAAGCAATTCCGAGTCTCAAATTCCTTCTCTGCTATGGTAACACATGATATATCTTGCTAAATAATATTCTTGAGAATTCTATTTTTCTGACCATGAGCTGTGTTCCTCTTTGCATAATATCCGGCCAGGTGCCATGCATCGGAATTTAAGTCTTGTTTCTTACAAGTTTTTGCTTACCATAGCTAACTCAGAAACAGAATATTTCTCAATCACTATAGGCCAGCTGGCAAGTGGGTTATGAAATATCTTTTACAGTTAATATACTGATTTATTAGAGCAAGAGGGAGGGGAGGGGGCTTTCTCTTGTGAGGTCTGGTTACTTCACCTTTATCCAAAGGACTTATCCTGCTTCACCTGTATCACACAAGGACTTTGACAAGGATTTTATGATCTTCTTCTTCTTCTTCTCATCCTCTTTTCTTTCTCATCCCCTCTTCAAAGCCCCTCCAGGTGGCTTTGACATCCGGATATTCGGTCAGAAGGTAGATTGTGTCAGTGATCATACAGCACAGGCATAGGGCCACGTACTTGAAATTGTATATGGTAAAAATGAAAAGGACAAGTGCCCACCCATACTATACTAACCCGGAACAGAGCAGCATAACATGTCACAATAAAATTATTAATACAATGTGATAATATGCAATCAATAATTAGGATAATATGCAATGTAAAAGTCAGGTAGGCACCTGGGGTATGACTGCAGAGCTTATACTAGTGTGTTAGAAACATTAGAATAAAGTACTGACGTGGTGGTGGCTCTTGGGAGGGGAAATCAGCTATTGGTGTTTCATACGGAGGTGCATCAAAATCAGCCAAGTCAAGATTATCAAAAATGTTGTGTATGGGTCTGTATAGGGGTCTCTATTTCAACATTTGGGATAGTTCGAGCAACTATGCATCTGCAGGGGTTCATAATTTAATCTGATACGTTTTAATATATTCTCCTTTTATGGCTTCATCCTGTTATGAGCATACTACATCCAAAAGGGATGGAGGGATAAATTAACAAGTTAGATTATTTCCATGCTCTTCCAAAATAGCTGGGATCAGTGCAGACTCGGCTGGGTCCAGACGCCAGGGGTGAAAGTCCAGGTAACCACATCAAATCTTACGTCATCATCCTTCAGCTGGGCTCATTACTTCTTCTTCACTGCACTTCTCCTCAGCTTAGCAGCAAGAAAGGGGATGGAAAGAATCTAACTGGAAGGGAAAATAACTAGGGAGCTATTGTGGGAGTCAAAACAGGATGAAAATGCATAAAGTCACAATCAAGAAAAACACACAAATCTTGCAATAGGGCTGTTAGAAATAATTATCAACACATGAAAAAATATATATACTAATACTGCATGAGTCCATAAAAGAGTTAAAGTGCAAATTAATAAGTCCATAATTAAAGCTGTAGAAGTTCAAGGTCATAAAGATCATCCTGTCTTTGGTAGCAACAGTCAGGAAGTCTTTGCTGGTAAGTCTAGGCGCTTTCTCTGGTAGCACAATCCTTCCTTTGGGGCTCATCCGTCATCAGGGTTTCATACGGCTGAAAATTTTTCATCGATGATATTTCAAATAGCATTAGTCCATAATTATGTAAATAAGTCATTAATTAATTAAAAGGGTGTAAACACGGATTCTCATGTAGCATACAGCTTCCTCTGATATGGCAATTGTCTTTGTGAAGTGATCCACAATTAATAAGGCAGAAATATCTGTACTCTATATATCATCTAACTTGTTTCCAACAATACCTGAGCAATATTACTAACAGGATAGGTACAGCGTTAAAAGATGACATACAAAAGAAAACAAAAACTTATCTGCTTTAATTCAGATAGGCTAAGGTCTAATATATGTAATGGCTGAATTATATTTGTCAGCCTAAGGGAATTATAGTTACAATGGCATATGATGTTCAAAGGACAGGAGTAATATGCTAAACATAAATATGAATTAGCAAAGAGTCAAACCCAAGCAAAAGGATGGCTAAGCTATAGCCTTAGACATATTAACACATAGGTTATATTGAAACATACTAAAATAAAGATGATAAACCCTAAAAATTAAAATAAAATAGGATTTATGGGAGAAATGTCCTTCCCATGGGATTCTATCGAATCATGGGTTCAATTTTGTTTGACTCACTAATATTGACTTTCACTAATATTCAATCAGCAAAAAGACCTAAACTACAATATTTTTTAATTCCAATCAATAGGACTGGACATTTCCTTCAGCAACTTATTAGAAAAGTTCTTAAGCAACAGTTAGAACCATTTTTTTAAATAAAGCCAAACGCTGATTGTATTGTATTAAACCAGAAAGTATTCCTGCGTGTATCAGAGAATATATAAGAAAAAGAGGAAGTAACATTTCTTTTACAAGTTCCAAGAAAAGGCAGAGAGAGAAAGACTGCTAGAAGTTTTTCAAAACTGTTATGATAAGTAAAGGAACAATAGTTTTTTATTTTATATTGCTAATTATATTGAGTACTCATAAATAGAAATCTAGCAAAGTCATAGTTGTTTAGCTCATAATATATTTCATTAAGGGAAAAAAACCAAATAGAACAATACACATTGCTTAAAGCTAGACAAATAATTTTTCTAACAAGAAGTGAACAACTTTTAATGGGTTAACATTATAGAATATGTTTCTCTGTTGGAACACTCAAACACTTGGCTTGGGGTTTAAGAAATAAAAAGCAGAAGTTATTCTCACTTCGGTATGTTAGCACAACATTAATTAATATTACCATTTGGGATAGGAGTGGATCATAAGAACCCTATGCAATATGTTCCAGTTATTGTAGAGACATGAATAATGAAAAAAACAAAAAGAAAATAGCTGCTGATAATTTCAAATTAAAGAAATAGAGCACTACATTTCCCAGTGTCCCTAAACACAGACACATCAACCAGGAAGTAACTATGTATGTTTGTGTAACGGAAAAAGAAGAAGAGGAAGCATAACTCATTTCTTAAACTTTGATCACAGACAAAGAATAAGGTTTGAAATCGTTGTGGTGAGTAGTGAAAAAATAAATCTTCTTTCTTTATATTGATAATTATAGAGAGCGCTCATAAATGGAAATCCACTCGTATTTCCAAAAACACTGAAGTTGACATAATAATACAACAAATAATAACTCATGTACTGGAAAACGGACCGACATTAATTGCTAGCAAGTATTAAGGTAGCGCCCCTCTTGTATAAATTTGTATTTCTTTTTTTTATTTCTTTTTTTTTTATTTAGAGTACTCATAAAAATCATTAGGTGTTTTCTTAAAGTGCACTGTTTTTTCCCTAACTCTAGAAAACAAATAATTGTTAGTAATGGGAAAAAGCGAGGTGATGGGAAACGCCCATATTAAAAATCCCAGACCTAGAAAGACAAAGGGTGCGTTTATTTTTACATTGCCAGTTATCTAGCTATTTGGTTAGACATAATCACTTGTCACGAATCCCTCCTATCTACGTACACTATCTTTCTATGAACTTCAATAATTTGCTTATATATTCACTTCATTGCCAATCTAACATAACACTTTCTATTGACTTCCGGTATTTGTCTCTTATCCCTTCTTTCCAATACTCTTTGTCTCTATATATAAAAACAATAGTGATCCTAATCTTTTCTGTAATTTTGTTCTTCTCTTTCTCAAAAACAATCCTTTATAATCCAGCAAACTTATATGAAATAAATAATTGTTTTAATGAAAGCTTATGGTAACATTGAAACACAGTTAAAATATATACTTCCTCTTTCAGTCTCATTCAATCTCATCCCCCTCACCCCCCCAGTTTTTGTTTTTTTTCTGGTTCGTGACCACAAAAGAACAGGAAACAAGAACCACGAGAGCAATGCTTTCACTTTCCCATAAAGTGCCATATATTACACAGGCCAGTACACAAGCGACAGCTAAAATGTAAAGCATAAACGGAAGAACAAAGGAAGCCATCAGACAGCATGACAAGCTGAAAATATTACAGTAAAACGCAGACTCAGAGCTGTACTAAGGCTAGAAGACCCTCTCTTGTCAGTAGCAAAAAAAAGAACCCATAAAAACAGAACTAATAAGCCAAAACCCATACAAAATAGTGACCACACATGATAATACCACTTACACTAATAAAATCCAGGAAGACAACATATCAAGCGTAAATAAAGAAAGCTTGGCAAGGTAAGATGGTATGTCAGGGAAAGCAACGTCATAAGCAAGCAGTATGGTGACATCATAAGGGGCTAGGTAACACAAAGCACAATGCAGAGAAGAAGTGTATACTTTCGGCTCAACAATGGTAGGAAATATGGGGGCAGAAGGAGGAACAGGATTGTCTAAGCAACGGCTTAACAGAAGATCGGTGACAAACCAACGGCAGATGGAATCAAGAGGGAACAGGCAAGAGAAAGAAAAACGGGCTAGAGGCACAAGACAAATAATCATGGCTAGCACTGGCAGCCAGAGAAGAATAAAACAGGGGGATTCCTAATGTCAGCAAGAGTAGCGGGAGAAATCAGATATAATGGGCATGCCTGTTCAAGATGTGGTTTCCCGAGACAGGAACACTGCAGTTTTCCCTGACTCTAGGAAACAAAATAGTCAACGCCAGTCCGTCCCGGAAACTTTACATTCTTATTTTCGGGCTCTCCATCTGCCACGGTTCTCGGAGGACTCCACGCAGTTTTTGCATGAACCCATCACTGCCTTGGAGATTGGCCAGGTGATTAAGAGTTCGCCTTTGTCTAAGGCCCCGGGGCCTGATGGTCTCTCTTCCGAGTTTTATAAGATTTTGCAGGACCATGTGGTTCCGCATTTGGAGGCTTACTTTGCTCAGGTACTGTTGGATGGGCATTTTCCGGCCCATGCCAATCGTGCCCATGTGGTGTTGATCCCCAAACCGGCTATGAATCTTGCGTCGGTGGATTCTTATCGTCCTATTTCCTTAATTAACTATGAGCTTAAATTGTTTGCAAAAATCTTAGCTATGCGTTTGTCTTCCCTCTTGCCTGAGGTTGTGCATCCGGATCAGGTCGGTTTCGTTCAGGGGCGGCAGGCGGTGTGGAACGTGCGTAAAGTTATGGCTGCTTTGGGACATTGTGTGACTTCTTCTATCCCGGCCCTCTTGATTAGTTTAGATGCCCGGAAAGCTTTTGATTGTGTCGATTGGGACTACTTGTTTTTGGCCTTGGGTAACTTTGGGCTGGGGGGTCTATTTCTGGACATGGTGCGGATTCTCTATGTTAATCCTAGTGCAGCGGTGCTGGTCAATGGTGCTGTCTCTGCTGGGTTCCAGGTGGAGCGGGGCACCCGTCAGGGGTGTCCGCTCTCTCCTCTCCTTTTTATTTTATCCCTGGAGCCCTTGTTGTATCGCATTCGGACGGACGGCTCTATTTTGGGCCTTCCGGTGGGACAGGATGAAGTGTGGTGCCTGGCTTTTGCAGATGACATTTTGTTGCTCTTGACTCAGCCCCGCCGTTCTTTTCAAAGGGTTTTACAATTAGTACAGTGCCATGGGGTGGTTTCTGGTTTTGAATTGAACTTGGACAAATCAGAGGCCTTGCCCTTTAGTGGGTATGCTTATGCGGATTGGACGTCCCCTTTTCCATTACAAAAGGTGGCGCACAGACTTAAATATTTGGGGATCTATATTACTGGTGATCTCAAAAGGGCTTATGGGGAAAATTTCAAGGTATTATTGCACAAAACCCGGGATTTATTGGCTCTCTGGACCAATTTTCCTTTAACTTTGCGGGGGAGGATAGCATTGTTTAAAATGGTTCTGTTTCCGAAATGGATTTATGTGATGCAAACTTTTCCTATGTATATTACCAATAAGGACATTGGTCTGTATCATAAAGTGTTACGTAAATTTCTTTGGAATAATAAGAAGCCCAGATTGACTTTAGCACAACTTTCCTTGCCACTGGGGAGAGGCGGTTTGGCATTGCCGGACCTACGGAAATACAATGTTGCCTGTCTCCTTCGTCACCTGGTCGACTGGATCAATAATACTGCCTATTATACTCCTGTGTCCCTGGAACAGCAACTGATGGCGCCTACACATTTGTTGTATTATCTTCATGCGAAACGACCCCATCGGATTTTTCCAACTCGTTCTCATCCTTTGTTGAAATCTATGCGCCAATGTTGGCAATGGTTATGCAAACGGATGCAGGTGCCTTTTACTTCTACAGTGCTTTTACCCTTGTGGGGAAATCGGGACTTGGATCCGGATGACTCTAAAACTTATTTGAAGACTTAGTCGACCAATGGCCTTTGTTATGTGCGGGATGTGGTGACGACACAGGGCCTTCCGGTTTCCTTCCCTGCTCTTCAGGCTCGGGGTGTAGTCCAGGCTCGGGATTGGCTTTCTTATGGTCAAGTCAGTCACTATCTGCACTCCCTGGACCGTTCTACTTTGCAGGAAGATAAGGCGGACCTGGTTTGGGAGACTTTGACCCTGTCCCGTTCGACCAGTATGAGTCTCTCCTTTCATCAGATCAGCTTGGGCAGTTTTTCGGCACCTTGGAATTATGATACGGTGGCTGATGTTTGGAATCTGGACCTTGCCTCTACTGAGCAGATCACTGGTGAGGATTTGCGTCTCCTCATGCGACATCTTCCGAGACTGACTCGCTCGGTGGTACTGCAAGAACAGCACTACAAATTCTTGTTGAGACTTTACATTTCCCCGTATAAGGCCTTGGTGACTGGTATTGCAACTCATGCTGAATGACCTAAATGCCGTGCTGCCCCTGCTGGTTTGTTGCATATGTTTTGGTCCTGTGACAGAATACAAACCTTCTGGTCTTTTGTTGGCCTTCATCTACAAACGATCTTAAAGAAACGACTTCCCCTTGGAGCGAAGGTTTTCCTTTTTTATCACTTTACCTCTTTGGGACTTTCTAGGGGTAATTCCCTGTTGCTGAAGAAGGCTTTTTTGTTATCTCGTAAATGTATCCTCTTGTTATGGAGGCAGGCCGAGGTGCCTACCCTCACAATGTGGAAAAATGAACTGTTTACTTTGCTGAAGTATGAATATTTGGATACTAAAAAGAGTGGCCCTGGTCAATGGAGGAAATTCCGAGCGGTTTGGGCTCCGGTCTGGGACAATTTGTCTCCGGGTGCCCGAAGTGCCCTTCTGAATTTCTGACACTGGAGTGCTTGGGGGATGTGGGGTGGGGTTGGGGGGGGGGTTTGGGGGGTGGGTTCTTCTTGGCTTTTGCTGAGTATCTTTTGTCTCCGTGCAGAAACCACGCGGTAGACCCTCTAGTCTGGTGTTTTACTTTGTTCCTGGTTCTTTGTATTCGGATTGTGGTTTACTTCTTTGTATACTTCTTTTCTTAATAAAAAGAAAATTTGGGAAAAAAAAAAAATGTTGATAAAATTTTACAAATTGAAAAAAAAAAAGAAAAGAAAGAAACATAGGTGGCAATATTAAAATCCTGGACCTATAAAGACAAAAAGGGTTTTTTTGTTTGTTTTTATTTTTTTTTCTTGCATTGTCACCTTGTCTATTAATTTGACATATATTTATTTCTTGTGCAAATACAGTTTCTGCTTTCTTCGTGCATTATCTTTCGCTGATCTCCAGTAATCTGTTTATAGTGTATGCGAAATCCGTCTGTGATCAAAAAACAAAAATAATGTCACCTTTATTCACCCCCCTCTTCACAGCTGTTGAAATGGAGCTCAACAGTTGTGAAATAACCTAAGAGATAGCAAATGGTGTGGTTAGTTTGGCAAGCCCCCACAGTCCACTTCTCTGGGCAGCCCACCCCTCTGGGTGGTCAATAATATACAAATCTACAGGGAGAGATTGTGATGGTAACAGGAACGGAGGAGCTTGTTTGTAGGTCAGATTAATAATGTATGTGTAAGAGGGGTTTATAGCCATGGGGCGCTTCCCCTCTGGATTCCCTTTAGAGGCTTATTAGACTACAGGAATAGATAAGAAATTAGGATGTGGAGCAGATCACCAGTGAGACGCTGACACAGAAAGTTAGTGTATGAGTCAGTGTCTGGTTGTGATCACAGACGAACAACGATGTGTGTCCCTGAACCCCTGTAGGTCATGTGCAATGACCCGGGGAAAAGATACCAGGACTCTCATGGAGAAGAGAGGCTGAGAAAGATAGATTTGAAGACATATATTTCATGGGCATTCAGTAGAGATTACTGGCATAAAGACCGTCCTCAAAAATATGCCTGAACACCAAGTATGCACCAGCTGGTACCAGGAGGAAAATTTAGGAAGAACGAGATAAAAGAAGTCAGGCATCAGTTCCCCAAAACTTATGATAATGAAGGTTCACAAAGATGCATGCTGACAGAAAATGGATATATATAGATAACAGTAATAGGTCAGAGTTAGAGATTATTTACCAAAGAGATATATATAGGTGACTGATTTCACATGGCACCAACGATGCGGATGCAGAGAAACATCAAAATGTAAGACAGTGGATTCATAGAAACATCAAAATACAATATCACTATACAATGTAATATTACAAAATGGTTAACCTGTGGACAGAAAAATGGAAGGCCAGGCGTTATCCGAGCAGAGGAAAGAATTCAACCAGCAATTGAATCAGTGTCTGTACCAAGGAAAGAGTTTGGAGAAGAAGTAAACATAAGATTTACACAGAGATAAAGTAATAACGGCCGTAAATATTGCTCCACTATATATGCTATCCTGGCTTCTTTTCTCACCAGTCTTTATGCTGGCTACTAGCACCAGTCCTTATGCTATGCTGGCTACTCTAGCACCAGTCCTTATGCTATGCTGGCTACTCTAGCACCAGTCCTTATGCTATGCTGGCTACTCTAGCACCAGTCCTTATGCTATGCTGGCTACTCTAGCACCAGTCCTTATGCTATGCTGGCTACTCTAGCACCAGTCCCTTATGCTATGCTGGCTACTCTAACACCAGTCCTTTATGCTATGCTGCCTTACCCCCTAGTTCATGTTTTCACTAACTGCAGTGTGAAGGACCAATAGGACAATTGAGGATGGGAACCCGGTCCTGGGCAAGGCAATGCAGAGAAACCGCTCCAGGGTCCAGGACCCCTCTGGGTGGTCAATAATATACAAATCTACAGGGAGAGATTGTGATGGTAACAGGAACGGAGGAGCTTGTTTGTAGGTCAGACTAATAATGTATGTGTAAAAGGGGTTTATAGCCATGGGGCGCTTCCCCTCTGGATTCCCTTTAGAGGCTTATTAGACTACAGGAATAGATAAGAAATTAGGATGTGGAGCAGATCACCAGTGAGACGCTGACACAGGAAGTTAGTGTATGAGTCAGTGTCTGGTTGTGATCACAGACGAACAATGATGTGTGTCCCTGAACCCCTGTAGGTCATGTGCAATGACCCGGGGAAAAGATACCAGGACTCTCATGGAGAAGAGAGGCTGAGAAAGATAGATTTGAAGACATATATTTCATGGGCGTTCAGTAGAGATTACTGGCATAAAGACCGCCCTCAAAAATATGCCTGAACACCATGTATGCACCAGCCGGTACCAGGAGGAAAATTTAGGAAGAACGAGATAAAAGAAGTCAGGCATCAGTTCCCCAACACTTATGATAATGAAGGTTCACAAAGATGCATGCTGACAGAAAATGGATATATATAGATAACAGTAATAGGTCAGATTTAGAGATTATTTACCAAAGAGATATATATAGGTGACTGATTTCACATGGCACCAACGATGCGGATGCAGAGAAACATCAAAATGTAAGACAGTGGATTCATAGAAGCATCAAAATATAATATCACTATACAATGTAATATTACAAAATGGTTAACCTGTGGAAAGAAAAATGGAAGGCCAGGCGTTATCCGAGCAGAGGAAAGAATTCAACCAGCAATTGAATCAGTGTCTGTACCAAGGAAAGAGTTTGGAGAAGAAGTAAACATAAGATTTACACAGAGATAAAGTAATAACGGCCGTAAATATTGCTCCACTATATATGCTATCCTGGCTTCTTTTCTCACCAGTCTTTATGCTATGCTGGCTACTCTAGCACCAGTCCTTATGCTATGCTGGCTACTCTAGCACCAGTCCTTATGCTTTGCTGGCTACTCTAGCACCAGTCCTTTATGCTATGCTGCCTTACCCCCTAGTTCATGTTTTCACTAACTGCAGTGTGAAGGACCAATAGGACAATTGAGGATGGGAACCCGGTCCCGGGCAAGGCAATGCAGAGAAACCGCTCCAGGGTCCAGGACCATCCAAATTTGACACCAGTGAGTCCTACGTAAAAACAAAAAGAAAAAGATTAGTGCTGAAGAAGAAATTAGTGTATAAGGCAGACCATATTCTATTGCTGGTGTAAAAAGGAAATGAAGGAGAAGTGCGGCATAAAAAAAGGGGAACAAGATAAAGAAGGCAACACAGCAAATCTGTAAAATAAGGAAGTTTAGTTGAAAATAATGCAAAGTACTGAAATAAAACCCAGAATCAAACTTTTGGCCAAAAGTAATGGAGAGGCAATCTGACAAGCAGATTTTAGGCCTGCAATCCAGTGAGGTCGCTTAAGGCTCGTGTCCTACACAGTCGTGGGTCACCATTGAAGTAGGCCGCTGTCTAGGCCTACCTCGGAATGGAGACTCCACACACTATATACTGGTTTCAATAGGTATATATTTATTAGCAAATCAGTAACAGCTTACAAGAATAAATCATTCAGCATATAGCGTAACAGATGTGATCCTCAGGCCTGAGGGTCCTCTGATGTCTGTTCTGCTTACTTCTGTTTTACAGGCCTGTTTTTATACATTTTTTGGTGGTCAACACCACGTTGGCCTAAATCACATGGTACATCTTTATTGGTTACTAGCTGATGACCCGGCGTTGCACGGGTATTTAATTATAGCAATAACACTGTAAATGGATTCAAATAAAGATACTTTATAGTGGTGAATGAAATTATTGTTTTACAGCTTAATAAAAAGTACAATATTCAAATAATAATGTGAAATATTTGACAAAATGAATACAATACAAGTAACGCAAAACGTGATTATAAACAACATTTTTAGTTTCACCTCCAGGAGCAAAAACATATAAATTGTTAGGTGAACCCACCCTTGAGCAAGCAACATAGAGTTGTGGGCCGAGAGACCCCCCAGAACATATCACCCCAGGTAGTGAGGGATCTGCATACCAAGTTTTGTTCAAATTGGACAAGCCGTTTTTGAATTACTGTGAGAATGGCAGCTGTTTACATTTTTTCAATTGACATGAATGGGTGATATCTGATTTTCTGTTTGTAGCTCCGCCCACGTGTGCAGGTGGGCCGCAAGACCCCCAGAACATATCAGCCCAGGTAGTGAGGGACCTGCATACAAAGTTTCGTTCAAATTGGTCAAGCCGTTTTTGAATGACAGTGAGAATGGCAGCTTTTTACATTTTTTCCATTGACATGAATGGGTGAAATCTGATTTTCTGTTTGTAGCTCCGCCCACGTGTGCAGGTGGGCCGCGAGACCCCCAGAACATATCACCCCAGGTAGTTGGAATTACTGTGAGAATGGCAGCTTTTTACATTTTTTCCATTGACATGAATGGGTGAAATCTGATGTTTTGTTTGTAGCTCCGCCCACGTGTGCAGGTGGGCCGCGAGACCCCCAGGACATATCACCCCAGGTAGTTGGAATTACTGTGAGAATGGCAGCTTTTTACATTTTTTCCATTGACATGAATGGGTGAAATTTGATTTTCTGTTTGTAGCTCCGCCCACATGTGCAGGTGGGCCGCGAGACCCCCAGAACATATCACCACAGGTAGTGAGGGATGTGCATACCAAGTTTCGGTCAAATCGGTCAAGCCGTTTTTGAGTTACTGTAAGAATGGCAGCTCTTTACATTTTTTCCATTGACATGAATGGGTGAAATCAGATTTTCTGTTTGTAGCTCCACCCACGTGTGCAGGTGGGCAGCGAGACCCCCAGAACATATCACCCCAGGTAGTGATGGATCTGCATATCAAGTTTCGTTCAAATCGGTCCCACAGCTTTTTACATTTTTCCCATTGACTTGAATGGGTGAAATCAGATTTTCTGTTTGTAGCTCCGCTTACTTGTGCAGGTGGGCCACGAGACCCCCAGAACATATCACCCCAGGTAGTGAAGATCTGCATACCAAGTTTCGTTCAAATCGGTCCCACAGCTTTTTACATTTTTCCCATTGACTTGAATGGGTGAAATCTGATTTTCTGTTTGTAGCTCCGCCCACGTGTGCAGGTGGGCCGCGAGATCCCCAGAACATATCACCCCAGGTAGTGAGGGATCTGCATACCAAGTTTCGTCCAAATTGGTCACAGTGAGAATGGCAGCTTTTTACATTTTTTCCATTGACATGAATGGGTGAAATCTGATTTTCTGTTTGTAGCTCCGCCCACGTGTGCAGGAGGGCCGCGAGACCCCCAGAACATATCACCCCAGGTAGTGAGGGATCTGCATACCAAGTTTCGTTCAAATTGGTCAAGACGTTTTTGAATTACTGTGAGAATGGTAGCTTTTTACATTTTTTCCATTGACATGAATGGGTGAAATGTGATTTTCTGTTTGTAGCTCCGCCCACGTGTGCAGGAGGGCCGCAAGACCCCCAGAACATATCACCCCAGGTAGTGAGAGATCTGTATACCAAGTTTCGTTCAAATCGGTCAAGCCGTTTGTGAATTACTGTGAGAATGGCAGCTTTTTACATTTTTTCCATTGACATGAATGGGTGAAATCTGATTTTCTGTTTGTAGCTCTGCCCACGTGTGCAGGGGGGGTCGTGAGACCCCAAGAACATATCACCCCAGGTAGTGAGGGATCTGCATACCAAGTTTCGTTCAAATTGGTCAAGACGTTTTTGAATTACTGTGAGAATGGTAGCTTTTTACATTTTTTCCATTGACATGAATGGGTGAAATGTGATTTTCTGTTTGTAGCTCCGCCCACGTGTGCAGGAGGGCCGCGAGACCCCCAGAACATATCACCCCAGGTAGTGAGGGATCTGTATACCAAGTTTCGTTCAAATCGGTCAAGCCGTTTGTGAATTACTGTGAGAATGGCAGCTTTTTACATTTTTTCCATTGACATGAATGGGTGAAATGTGATTTTCTGTTTGTAGCTCCGCCCACGTGTGCAGGAGGGCCGCGAGACCCCCAGAACATATCACCCCAGGTAGTGAGGGATCTGTATACCAAGTTTCGTTCAAATCGGTCAAGCCGTTTGTGAATTACTGTGAGAATGGCAGCTTTTTACATTTTTTCCATTGACATGAATGGGTGAAATCTGATGTTCTGTTTGTAGCTCCGCCCACGTGTGCAGGTGGGCCGCGAGACCCCCGGAATATATCACCCCAGGTAGTGAGGGATCAGCATACCAAGTTTAGTTCAAATCGGTCCCACAGCTTTTTACATTTTTCCCATTGACTTGATTGGGTGAAATCTGAAGTTCTGTTTGTAGCTCCGCCCACGTGTGCAGTTGGGCCGCGATACCCCCAGAACATATCACCCCAGGTAGTGAGGGATCTGCATACCAAGTTTCGTTCAAATCGGGCAAGCCATTTTTGCGTTGGCAGCTGTTTTACATTTTTTCCATTGACATGAATGGGTGAAATCTGATTTTATGTTTGTAGCTCCGCCCACATGTGCAGGTGGGCCGTGAGACCCCCAGAACTTATCACCCCAGGTAGTGAGGGATCGGCATACCAAGTTTCGTTCAAATCGGGCAAGCCGTTTTTGCGTTGGCAGCTCTTTACATTTTTTCCATTGACATGAATGGGTGAAATCTGTTTGTAGCTCCGCCCACATGTGCAGGTCGGCCGCGAGACCCCCAGAACATATCATCCCGGGTAGTGAGGGATCTGCATACCAAGTTTTGTTCAAATCGGTCAAGCCGTTTTTGCGTGATCGCGGCACATACATACATACATCCGATTTTATCTAATATAATAAAGAGCTAGCCGCGCATGCGCACTCCTATTTTCGTGTTCTGTGCGCTGTAGGTCTGTGGCCGAAGGAGTGCACATGCGCGCTAATACGTCACCAGCCTATTGCCTCCACAAGCCGGACCGCAGGCAGACAACGTTCTCCGTTCCTTCTGCCGCCGCCGATCTCCGTTTCTCCTTTGCCGCTCACCCCCTTCTCTTCCCGCGGGCCCGAATGGCGATTCCAGCAGCGTGTACATCAGTCTTCACATCAGTCTTCACACGCTGCTTCGGCCCCTTCTACTGCCCTGATTTGCTCTGCCGCGTTTCTGATGATGTCATCAGGGACGTGCCAGAGTAAATCAGGGCAGTAGAAGGACCCGAAGCAGCGTGTGAAGACTGATGCAAGCGCTGCTGTAATCACCACGTTTGTAGTCCGGACCGCGGGAAGGGAAAGGGGGGGGGGTAGAGGAAACGCTAATGCTGCTGCACAGGAAACTGGTGGGGGGGAGGGAAATGGAGGGGAAGGGAATGCTACTTTGGACAGACAGACAGAGAGAGGAAGGGAAACACAATGAAAATAAGAAAGACACAGGGGCAAGTGCACAGGGAACTGGTGTGGCGGGAGGGAAATGGAGGGGGATGGAATGCTGCTTTGGACAGACAGACAGAGAGAGGAAGGGAAACACAAAGAAAATAAGAAAGACACAGGGGCAGGTGCACAAGGAACTGGTGTGGGGGGAGGGAAATGGAGGGGGATGGGATGCTGCTTTGGACAGACAGACAGAGGGAGGAAGGGAGACTGAAAGGAAAGAAGAAAGACACAGGGTCAGGGAGATACACAGAAAGACAGACAGGCAAAGGGGGCCAGGGACAGAGACAGACAGAAAGGACAGCGGGAGCTGCGTCAGGAGGGGTGCGGGATGCGGCAGTGGGAACTTTTCCAATGAGCGTAACTGGGCAGCTGTCGGGAACCTCTGATCAGGGGCAGAGCAAGGTAAGAGTATCATAGGGATAAGAAGGAGGAGGGAGGATAAAAAAGGAAGGGATGCCTACTGCTGGACAGGGGGAGAAGGAAAGAGATGCTGATGGACAGGGGAGGTGAAGAAAAAGGAACGGAGGACTAATGTTGGACAGGGGGAGAAGGAAAGAGGTGCTGCTGGACTGGGGGGAGGTAAAACAAAGGGAGAAAGGCTGCTGCTGCATAAGGAGAGCAGTGAAAGGGTGGTGGTGGACACAGTGGAGGTAAAAGGAAGGGAAAATGGACAGGGGGAGCAGGCAAGGGGTGGTGATGGACAGCCAAGGAAAAAGAAAGGCAGAAAGAAAGAAAGCGGCTAAGGAGAGAGAGAAAAAAAAAGACAGACACACACACATATGTTCTAGCACCCGTTAATGTAACGGGCTTAAAGACTAGTATATATAGATTTTCTTATACGTCATTACATAAGTAGATTCATTTATTGGCTTATCTATTTGTGTCATCTTATACGTCTGTTCAGTCTACCGTAAGGCCTAACCCTTTCCTGCCTTTACCATATAAGCAATTCCGAGTCTCAAATTCCTTCTCTGCTATGGTAACACATGATATATCTTGCTAAATAATATTCTTGAGAATTCTATTTTTCTGACCATGAGCTGTGTTCCTCTTTGCATAATATCCGGCCAGGTGCCATGCATCGGAATTTAAGTCTTGTTTCTTACAAGTTTTTGCTTACCATAGCTAACTCAGAAACAGAATATTTCTCAATCACTATAGGCCAGCTGGCAAGTGGGTTATGAAATATCTTTTACAGTTAATATACTGATTTATTAGAGCAAGAGGGAGGGGAGGGGGTTTTCTCCTGTGAGGTCTGGTTACTTCACCTTTATCCAAAGGACTTATCCTGCTTCACCTGTATCACACAAGGACTTTGACAAGGATTTTATGATCTTCTTCTTCTTCTTCTCATCCTCTTTTCCTTCTCAAGGTCTGACCTCAGTACTAAACACCCCACACAGGAACTAAGTCCCAACGCCAAGGCTGTAGTAATGCAATCATAAATCAGTTAAACCTGAAATGAATGGAGAAAAAAAGCCTTCAGCATTAAAAAAAATCCATTCTCAAATCAGTGGTAAGAACATACTCCTCACTGCTCTATAACAATGAAATGCACACTTCATTAGATAATAGTCTTTTGAGCATCCCTTGCACACACGTTTGACATGGTTGATCATGATCTCTTCATGACCTACACCATCTTTCTTCAATGGGTATCTCCAGAAAAGTTTTGTCCTGGTTTTCTTCATATTTCAACTTTATTCAGATAATCTCCACTCTGCCAAATATCCTTACACGTTAGGCATTATTTTTACTCCAACCTTATTTAATCTATTTATTTCTCTTCATATTCTGCTTTTTCAGTCTTCTGTATGTACTCCATACTAGTGCTGCCCGATTCAGGAAAAAAAAATCGATTTGATTCAGCCTATTGAATTTGTTTTTCGATTCGATTCGATTTTCTGCTCAATTGGGTGTTTTTTTTCAAATATCCTGGTGGGTTTATTTTATAGCTTCTTCACCCCCTTTGGCTTCTCCTAACTACACTGCGCTGTAGTGTAAACAAAATAAAGAAACAAAAAAGGACTTTTCCTCTCTCTGTTAAATCTTAGCTCACGTTTGTGGTCTAACACCAGCTCTGGCAGGATACACTTTTCAAATCTGACATATTGTAATCACAAAACAGAAAATAAAATTAGTTTTTCTACCTTTTGTTGTCTGGTCAATATTAAAATCTTGTTGGTCCCAAGTTCTGGTTGTCTTCTGATAACGTGCTTGCCAGGGTCTCCTTCTTTCTTCTTTCTCCGTGCTAACCATCCATCTGCCATCTCTGTCCTCCTCTTCCGTTTCCCTTCCCTCCCCCAGAGGTCTGGCACCTTTCCTTTTTTTCGTCTCCATCCACAGATTCACTTTTTTTCAACTGCCCTTTCATCCAGCATCTCTCCCTCCTTCCCCACCACCCCAGAGTCCACCATCTCTCCCTTTCTCTTCCCAACTACCCTCCTATCCAGTATCTCTATCCCCCCTCCACACCATCCCTTGTGTCCAACTTCTCTCCCATTCTGTTCCTTCCCTCCCTAAATCCCATTGTCCATCATCTCTATCCCTCTCCTCTATTTTTAGACCCATTATTTCTTCCCCCCCAAAGTCCGGCATATGCATGTCTCTTTGAACCCCCCCTTCCCTCCCTCTCTCCATCCGTCCGTCTACTTCTGCACCAGGGCCCTCCTCCCCTGAAGGTCTGTCCCCCCTGAAGGCCTGTGCCACCATCCCTGAAGGCCTGCTTCCCCTTGAAGGCCTGTTTCCCCCCCTTGAAAGCTTGTCCCCCCTTGAAGGCCTGTCTCCCCACCTTGAAGGCTTGTCCACCCCTTAAAGGCCTGCAGGATGTGTGAAGGCAGGAGTGTTGCTCTATCTATGAGGCTAGCGGCTTGCTGACATGGGATTCAAGGATTTTAGTGAGGATCGGAATGCCCGCAATCTGTCTGTAGTTAGATGCTGTGGAGATGTATGTTTGGGCTGTTTTCAATATAGGGGTTAAGGCTATTTTGCACATTTCTTTGGGTAGATGCCCTTGGTTCAGGGAACTATTTAGTAGGTTGGTGAGCCAGTTAATGATATGATGTGGAGCTGCTGAAAGAAGGAATGGAGGACAGTTGTCTAGGGGGCTACTTCGTAAGGCTAGCTTTGATATTAGTTTATTGGTATTAGGGATGAAAAGGTTAGTGAATGAAGACCAGATGTGGTCTGCTTTTATGGGTTTGGTGTATTCCATATAGTTATGTTGGGGATTGGACCAACTTGACAGTTGTCCAGACCGCAGGAAGGGAAAGGGGGGTGGGTAGAGGAAACGCTAATGCTGCTGCACAGGAAACTGGTGGGGGGGAGGGAAATGGAGGGGAAGGGAATGCTGCTTTGGACAGACAGACAGAGAGAGGAAGGGAAACACAATGAAAATAAGAAAGACACAGGGGCAAATGCACAGGGAACTGGTGTGGGGGGAGGGAAATGGAGGGGGATGGAATGCTGCTTTGGACAGACAGACAGAGAGAGGAAGGGAAACACAAAGAAAATAAGAAAGACACAGGGGCAGGTGCACAAGGAACTGGTGTGGGGGGAGGGAAATGGAGGGGGATGGGATGCTGCTTTGGACAGACAGACAGAGGGAGGAAGGGAGACAGAAAGGAAAGAAGAAAGACACAGGGTCAGGGAGATACACAGAAAGACAGACAGGCAAAGGGGGCCAGCGACAGAGACAGACAGAAAGGACAGCGGGAGCCGCGTCAGGAGGGGTGCGGGATGCGGCAGTGGGAACTTTTCCAATGAGCGTAACTGGGCAGCTGTCGGGAACCTCTGATCAGGGGCAGAGCAAGGTAAGAGTATCATAGGGATAAGAAGGAGGAGGGAGGATAAAAAAGGAAGGGATGCCTACTGCTGGACAGGGGGAGAAGGAAAGAGATGCTGATGGACAGGTGAGGTGAAGAAAAAGGAACGGAGGACTAATGTTGGACAGGGGGAGAAGGAAAGAGGTGCTGCTGGACTGCGGGGAGGTAAAACAAAGGGAGAAGGGCTGCTGCTGCATAAGGAGAGCAGTGAAAGGGTGGTGGTGGACACAGTGGAGGTAAAAGGAAGGGAAAATGGACAGGGGGAGCAGGCAAGGGGTGGTGATGGACAGCCAAGGAAAAAGAAAGGCAGAAAGAAAGAAAGCGGCTAAGGAGAGAGAGAAAAAAAAAGACAGACACACACACATATGTTCTAGCACCCGTTAATGTAACAGGCTTAAAGACTAGTATATATAGATTTTCTTATACGTCATTACATAAGTAGATTCATTTATTGGCTTATCTATTTGTGTCATCTTATACGTCTGTTCAGTCTACCGTAAGGCTTAACCCTTTCCTGCAAATGCCCTTTTCCCTTTACCATATAAGCAATTCTGATTCTCAAATTCCTTCTCTGCTATGGTAACACATGACATATCTTGCTAAATAATATTCTTGAGAATTCTATTTTTCTGACCATGAGCTGTGTTCCTCTTTGCATAATATCCGGCCAGGTGCCATGCATCGGAATTTAAGTATTGTTTCTTACAAGTTTTTGCTTACCATAGCTAACTCAGAAACAGAATATTTCTCAATCACTATAGGCCAGCTGGCAAGTGGGTTATGAAATATCTTTTACAGTTAATATACTGATTTATTAGAGCAAGAGGGAGGGGAGGGGGTTTTCTCCTGTGAGGTCTGGTTACTTCACCTTTATCCAAAGGACTTATCCTGCTTCACCTGTATCACACAAGGACTTTGACAAGGATTTTATGATCTTCTTCTTCTTCTTCTCATCCTCTTTTCCTTCTCAAGGTCTGACCTCAGTACTAAACACCCCACACAGGAACTAAGTCCCAACGCCAAGGCTGTAGTAATGCAATCATAAATCAGTTAAACCTGAAATGAATGGAGAAAAAAAGCCTTCAGCATTAAAAAAAATCCATTCTCAAATCAGTGGTAAGAACATACTCCTCACTGCTCTATAACAATGAAATGCACACTTCATTAGATAATAGTCTTTTGAGCATCCCTTGCACACACGTTTGACATGGTTGATCATGATCTCTTCATGACCTACACCATCTTTCTTCAATGGGTATCTCCAGAACAGTTTTGTCCTGGTTTTTTTCATATTTCAACTTTATTCAGATAATCTCCACTCTGCCAAATATCCTTACACGTTAGGCATTATTTTTACTCCAACCTTATTTAATCTATTTATTTCTCTTCATATTCTGCTTTTTCAGTCTTCTGTATGTACTCCATACTAGTGCTGCCCGATTCAGGAAAAAAAAATCGATTTGATTCAGCCTATTGAATTTGTTTTTCGATTCGATTCGATTTTCTGCTCAATTGGGTATTTTTTTTCAAATATCCTGGTGGGTTTATTTTATAGCTTCTTCACCCCCTTTGGCTTCTCCTAACTACACTGCGCTGTAGTGTAAACAAAATAAAGAAACAAAAAAGGACTTTTCCTCTCTCTGTTAAATCCTAGCTCACGTTTGTGGTCTAACACCAGCTCTGGCAGGATACACTTTTCAAATCTGACATATTGTAATCACAAAATAGAAAATAAAATTAGTTTTTCTACCTTTTGTTGTCTGGTCAATATTAAAATCTTGTTGGTCCCAGGTTCTGGTTGTCTTCTGATAACGTGCTTGCCAGGGTCTCCTTCTTTCTTCTTTCTCCGTGCTAACCATCCATCTGCCATCTCTGTCCTCCTCTTCCGTTTCCCCTCCCTCCCCCAGAGGTCTGGCACCTTTCCTTTTTTTCGTCTCCATCCACAGATTCACTTTTTCTCAACTGCCCTTTCATCCAGCATCTCTCCCTCCTTCCCCACCACCCCAGAGTCCACCATCTCTCCCTTTCTCTTCCCAACTACCCTCCTATCCAGTATCTCTATCCCCCCTCCACACCATCCCTTGTGTCCAACTTCTCTCCCATTCTGTTCCTTCCCTCCCTAAATCCCATTGTCCATCATCTCTATCCCTCTCCTCTATTTTTAGACCCATTATTTCTTCCCCCCCAAAGTCCGGCATATGCATGTCTCTTTGAACCCCCCCTTCCCTCCCTCTCTCCATCCGTCCGTCTACTTCTGCACCAGGGCCCTCCTCCCCTGAAGGTCTGTCCCCCCTGAAGGCCTGTGCCACCATCCCTGAAGGCCCGCTTCCCCTTGAAGGCCTGTTTCCCCCCCTTGAAAGCTTGTCCCCCTTTGAAGGTCTGTCTCCCCACCTTGAAGGCTTGTCCACCCCTTAAAGGCCTGCAGGATGTGTGAAGGCAGGAGTGTTGCTCTATCTATGAGGCTAGCGGCTTGCTGACATGGGATTCAAGGATTTTAGTGAGGATCGGAATGCCCGCAATCTGTCTGTAGTTAGATGCTGTGGAGATGTATGTTTGGGCTGTTTTCAATATAGGGGTTAAGGCTATTTTGCACATTTCTTTGGGTAGATGCCCTTGGTTCAGGGAACTATTTAGTAGGTTGGTGAGCCAGTTAATGATATGATGTGGAGCTGCTGAAAGAAGGAATGGAGGACAGTTGTCTAGGGGGCTACTTCGTAAGGCTAGCTTTGATATTAGTTTATTGGTATTAGGGATGAAAAGGTTAGTGAATGAAGACCAGATGTGGTCTGCTTTTATGGGTTTGGTGTATTCCATATAGTTATGTTGGGGATTGGACCAACTTGACATTATTGAGGAAAAAATCTACTAGTTCTTGGGCTGAGATTCTAAGGATGTTTTTGTTTTGTTTTTTTTTTAGCTCTAATAGCCTTTTTCACTTCACCTTTTAACCACGCCAGTTCTCGTTTTCTCTTCTTTCCATCTTTGTTGATGCATGGAATACATCTGGTCTGGGCTTCCACGATAGTATTTTTAAATAACATCCACACCTGGTTTACAGTCTTAACCTTTGCAACTGATCCTTTTAACTTCTTTTTAACCATTTTCCTCATTTTAGCATAGTTGCCCTTTCGAAAATTAAACGCCCCTACGGTAGATTTCTTTTGCGACGTTACTCCCAGTATCAGCTCAAATTTGATCACGTTATGATCACTGTTTCCCAGTGGACCCAACACAGTTAACTCCTGTACTAGGTCTTGCATTCCACTAAGGACCAAATCTGAAATAGCACCCCCTCTTGTTGGTTCCCGGGCCAGTTGTTCCAAGAAGCAGTCATTTATGACATCTCGGAATTTTACTTCCCTAGCACTCCCCAATGTAACATTTAACCAGTCAATATTGGGGTAACTGAAATCACTCATTATTATCGTGTTGCCCATTTCTCCAGCTTTCCTAATCTCTGAAAACATTTTTTTATCTGTCTGCTCATTTTGTCCCGAGGGACATAATATAACCCAACCTTTACATTCCTTCCCTTCACACATGGAATTTCTATCCATAAGGATTCCACATTGCTATCTATGTCATGCAGAATGTTTATTTTATTTTATTCAATTCTCTCTTTAACATATAGCGAAACCCCCCTCCAAGCTTAAAGCTTGCTTTTTTTTTTTTTTTTTTTACTGTACACCAACTATTGTCTCCAGAGATCTTATTAAGGAAGAACTTTAAGGAAGTAATGTTATTTACCTGAAAAAAAAATGGTGTTCCAGGGAACAGCAAGAAGTAAGCTTGTGATGTTTTGACTGCTTCCGATTCTATTAATTTAACAGAATTTTTAGAAACAGCACAGGATGACATTTCATCTAAAGCTATCCTCCTCATTACTTCCTCTACTGAATGAGATAATGTGGCTGTGTTGAGCATTTATATCTTTAATTGTACCTGAAGGCACATGCAATGGGAAAAGTTAAAATTGCATGATATTAATTATACCTTTTAAAAAAATCCAGGACAGATGGAATATTTTCTTATCAATATAGAAATGTTGTGAGTTTAGGATTCTTTCACACTAAGACACCAATGTTGAGATTACAGATGAAATATCTAGTCTTGAGTTTATTGGTCCAGGGAGATGTGAATATGAGATTGTATTTTCGTTTTCTTTTATTATTGCTGTATGTATTTCCCTTTTGCTCCTCTTGATGTACGCTTGTTGTTTGATTACTTTGTCGTGTCAAACTGTGGCTTAAAAAATAGATCTGCACTAGTTCTTCCGAATGAACCCATCTTTATTAATATGCCCCCCCTCTTTTACGAATAGGAATTCTATGAGCGTCGGAGCAGTTACCGCCACTGCCGGCTCTAAAACCCGTGCTCTGTGTTTGTGAAAGAGGGCGATGGTTAGTAATTTGCCCCCTTTTATAATGCCGTCTGGCAAAAGCCCCCAAGACCTTTAAATACCTATGGGTTTTGGGGCAGTGACCGCAGCGGCAGCTACTAGCGTGGCTTTGTAAAATGAGGGGGAGGGGGGTTGTTCTTAATTCCTGCCACTATTTTTCTTGACATTGATGTCACACTGACCCATCTTGTAGTTAGTTGGGTTCACCCTTGAAGCCCTTTCTTAAAATTGTCATTGTGTTGGCTTTCTTTCAGTCATCGGCTACAGGGGTAGTTGCTGCAGCAGGTCTAGAATTTCATACTATTAAGGTTATCAATTTGTTCTAACACCTTTTCCGGAGTTACACTGATTTATTTCAGTTCTTCTAATCCAGGTGTGTCCAACCTGTGGCCCGAGGGACGGATGTGGCCCCATGAAGTATTTTGTGCGGTCCCTGTCGAGGGCGATGCAGTGTTTTTCCTCTGCTGTCCCCGGGTGTTTACCGTCTTGCCGTCTCCCTCCTCTGTCTTGCTCTAGCTTTTGCATGTTTGTGCGTCCCCAGAAACATTTTTTCGGCCAATGCGGCCCAGGGAAGCCAAAAGGTTGGACACCCCTGTTCTAATCCATCACATACAAAGAATGGCTCTGGCATGGGTATATGCTCCTTCTAACTCAGCTAAATAACTTACAAAAATCCTAATAAGATAACCCGACCAACAGCAAGTATATATCACTCAAATATTACTACAGAGAAATGCTCTAAAGCAGGGGTGTCCAACCTGCGGCCTGAGGGCCGCATGCGGCCCCGTGAAGTATTTTGTGCGGCCCCGGTCGAGGACGATGCAGTGTTTTCCTCTGCTGCCCCCGGGTGTTTACCGTCTTGCCAGCTCCCTCCTCTGTCTTGCTGCAGCATTTGTGAGGCCCCAGAAAATTTTGGGGGGGCCAATGCAGCCCAGGGAAGCCAAAAGGTTGGACACCCCTGCTCTAAAGGAAGGAAAAGATCTCAGATATGCTTTTAGCATGGATTACTTATTAAACCTCCATGCCAATCTAGCACATAGTCACTG
This sequence comes from Geotrypetes seraphini, assembly GCF_902459505.1. Classification (NCBI taxonomy): domain Eukaryota; kingdom Metazoa; phylum Chordata; class Amphibia; order Gymnophiona; family Dermophiidae; genus Geotrypetes; species Geotrypetes seraphini. The sequence goes on from NC_047086.1 coordinate 54,038,199, forward strand.
ATCAGAAAAACCTTCCTTACAAAATTGTTGTAATTATTTATGACAGAACATAACGGAACAGTACTGCAAACAAGCAGTAACTGAACGTCATTGCAGTCTGGCAGATAAAAGACAGAAAGCACACACAATACAGAAGGAACTATACATTAGAGAATGAAAGAGTTTTCACAGCTGGCAAGTTCAGGCTCCAGATGAAGCATTCAGCGAAATGGAGCGGCTGTAGAGCGAGATAAGTAGCCGCCAGTATTGTGTTAAAAAAAGCAAGCTGATCTCTCTGCTAAGACTCTCTCTTTATTGTGATGGAAATACTATGATTTGAACTGTTCCAGTTCTGCTAGTAAACTACTGAGTAAACATAAGATTGTCTTTTAAAGAAAATATATATTAAAAAAATAGCATTACAGCTACCTAATTTGAATGAAAGGCTATAAAAATAGCATTACAGTCACATAAGATGCATGAAAGGACACAATTTTGTAAGGAAGATTTTTTTGATCAATGACTATGTGCTGAATTGGCATGAAGGTTTAATAAGAAACCCTTGCTAAAAGCATTTCTGAGATATTTCCCTTCCTTTAAGAGCATTTTTCTGTAGTAATATTTGAGTAATATATACTTACTATTGATTGGGTTATCTTATATGGGTATATCTTAAACATTTTCCACATTAAATTTAACCTAAAGAACTGTCCTGCTCCCCAAGCCCCAAAATCCATGGTCCAGTGGACTCCTGCCCAACCCAACTCCAATCCCCTTCCCCCTCATCCAAAAAATAAAATCCCTGGTAGTCTAGTGGACCGAACCCCAACCCTGATCCCCCCTCCTCAGACAAAAATTTAAAATCTCTGGTGGTCCAGTGGACCCAACTAAACCCCAATCACCATCATGTCAGGTCGGCCCCAATTCAATAGCTGTCCCTCCCCTCCCCCCCGACCATGTGACCTAGGGCCTCTGAACTGAACCATACCCTCCTAGGCTACATGGTCCTGGGGGCAGAGCAGGATTAATTCTTCGAGAGCCCTTAGGCCAGGGGTGTCCAATGTTGGTCCTCGAGGGCCGCAATCCAGTCGGGTTTTCAGGATTTCCCCAATGAATATGCATTGAAAGCAGTGCATGCACATAGATCTCATGCATATTCATTGGGGAAATCCTGAAAACCCGACTGGATTGCGGCCCTCGAGGACCGACATTGGACACCCCTGCCTTAGGTACACAAGTACACTGGGCCCCCCTGGCCTTGCCCCGCCCCCATTTATCTGTTTTCTTATTTTCTTCCTTATTTCCGCTTGTATTTCTTTCTTTTTTTTAATTCAAAACAAACAAAGATTAGCATACCAATGCACAGTTTTTCTTCTATGCCATCCCCAAACATCTCTGAACAAATTCCCCTTCCTTCCCTTCCCCCCTACTTACCGAGGACTTTAACAAAATATAAATATAGCAGATGTAAATTTGAAGAAACTGATTCATTTTGATTACTATTGAAAATAAAATCATTTTTCCTACCTTTGTTGTCTGGTGATTTCATGAGTCTCTGGTTGCACTTCCTTCTGACTGTGCATACTTTTTTTTCTTCTTCCTCCATGCTTCCTCTCCTCCAGACCTCATTCCCAATCAACATCTCTCTCTGTCTCTCCACGAGTCCAACTTTTTCTTCCTCTATCCCTGCCTGCCCCCTGCCACCCAACACATTCCATTCCATTCCCTCCTCCAAATTTAAACTTTTTCTTCCTCTCCCCCTGCCCCTTTCTTTTTTTTTTCTCGCTCTCTCTCCCTGCCCCCTCCCTTTCTTTCTTTATCTCCCTGCCCCTTTCTGTCTTTCAGGCTTTCTTTCTTTCTTCCTGCCCCCTCTCCTTTCTTTCTTTCTCTCTCTCCGCCCCGCCCCCCACGGCCACCGCTGCTGATGATTTTGCCAAGCCACGGCCGTCGATTTCTTCCTGCTTCCCTGACGCGACGGGCCCACAAGCCTTCCCGCCTGACGTAAATTCTGACGTCAGAGAGGAAGTTCCAGGCCAGTCAATCGCTGCCCGGTTGGCCCGGAACTTCCTCTGCGACATAAGAATTGATGGTGGGGGGTGGAGGGGAAGGTTTGTGGGCCACAGCCCAAAACAGAAGGCAAGGACCTAAGGCAACTGCTCTCCTTGCTCCCCCCTAACGCCAGCCCTGCCTGCCAATACAGCCGAGAAGGGGGAAAGATGAAGAGTTCCGGCCAGCAGGGAAGGGAAAGCTGAACAGTATGATGGAGGAGGCAGGGCAAGAGATTGCTTCTCCCCCGCAGCCAAAATTGTCCTTTTCAGAGGGGCCCCGACACGGCAGCTGTTCTCACAAGCTGCCGGTGACTGCCCTGAAGTTTTCCCTCTGCCGCAACTTCCCGTTTCCAACAGGGTAGATCACGGCAGAGGGAAAGCTTCGGGGCAGCCGCTGGCAGCTTGTGAGAACAGCTGCCGTGTCGGGGCCCCTCTGAAAAGAACAATTTAGGAGTTTAACAAAGAAGTTCAGACCAGGGGCCACCTGGTTGGGCCCAGGGCAGTTGCCCTGTTTGCTCCCCCCTAACGCCAGTCCTGGGGCCTCCCTGACAATTCCGGGCCTTAGGCACGTGCCTCCTGGGCCTACCCTTTAATCTGGCCCTGCCTGGGGGGGGGGGAGGAGGCTATTGATTTAGGGCCGGCCTGACCCAACGGGGATTAGGGTTTAGTGCTATGGCACTGCAGGATTGATATGAAGGACAAAGATGTACAAAATTACAATTACAGTAAAAGCAGGTCCGTGTTTAAGACGATGATAGAATTACTGGACTCCCTAACCAGTACTCAGGAATATAAAAGCAAATGAAGACATGAAGCGAAATAATCATACTGATCTCTTTGTTTCATGGATATAAAACAGCTAAAAATGCAGGTAGAGGGGCATTTTCGATATGATGTCTACATCCAATTTTATATGTTTTGTAGAACACACAAAAATCCAGTACCAAATATGCCCATTTTCAAAATTTCAAAGCGCCTATTTTTTTTTTTTTTTTAATGGATATGTTTGTGATCAGTGCACCTATCTTTCTGAACCATTTTCAAATAAAACAAATCCAAAACAAAAATGCACCGAACAATCCATTGGGATGTAGGAGGGGGCCAGCATTCTTAGTAGACTGGCCACACAGACATCCCATCAGAGCAGTGAACTTTACATTAAAAGTCCCAGATGCAAATCCCACCATAACCCCCTTATATTGTATGAAGAGCCCTACAAAATGCACCCAACTGTACACCACACCAATAGCCCTTACGCCTGCAGGTGTCACCTATGTTACTACAGTAGGTTTTGGGTGGGTTTTGGTAGGCTCACACTTTCCACCACAAGTGTAGTAGTTAGTGTATGATGTGGGCCTGGGTACCTTTCTCTGGTGTCCATGGCATTGACTACCAGGCTATTCCAGGAACCTGTTTGTTGCTCTAAGGACTGCCCGTACCATCTGAGGCTATCATACAGGCAGATATGTACTGTTTCATTAATATTAGAGAATGACATGGGGACAAATTTATCCCTGTTCCCGCAGGAACTCAATTTCCTCGTTCCGTCTCCGCGAGTTTTGCTGCTGGCCTTGTCCTTGCCCCTGCCCCATTCCTGTAAGCTGTGCCTTAACTGCACAAGCCTCGAATACTTATGATATCGAAGTGTTTGAGACTTGTGCAGATGAGGACTGAGCTTGCAGGAATGGGGCAGGGACAAGAAAAGAACTCGCTGGGACGGTATGGGGAAATGAGTTCCCATGGGGATGGGGAAAAATTTGTCCCCATGTCATTCTCTAATTTACATCTCTGCAGGGTAAGAGGGATCAATAACCACTAGGGGGGGGGGTCATTATTTCATCCCTCCGGTAATCTGTTCAATTTGGGCACTTGATTGGGACTTATTTGTTGTTAAAACACGTCTGGCCCCAGTTGCCAAACTGTGCCCTGGAAATATTATTAAATTTCTGATTATGGCAGAAAAATGTCCAGGTCATGAGCCTACTCTAGTCACGCCCACACCACGCCTCTAACAAGTCCCCTTGAGATTTAGACAAACTGTAGATAAACAGCATAGAAATCCATCTAGAAAATAGGTTTCAAAAATAGCCGATTGGAAGGATTTAGCAAGAAGAATGACCATATGCCCCCTTTATGGCACTTTTTGGACCTTTTTCTTTTTTGAAAATAAGTTCCATTGTATACTATACAAACAGAAGTGTGACTTAGGTAGGGCTACCAGGCATCCGGATTTCCCTAGACATGTCCTCCTTTTGAGAACATGTCCGGGGGTTCAGACAGCTTTTCAAAACCCGGCTCTTTGTCCTGGTTTTGAAAAGCTTCCTGACAAAATTGCTTCGGGAAGGGGCATGCGTGGACACAACGCAGTGATGTCATGCACATGTGCACATGATGTCATTACATCACATCCGTGCATGCATGGGTGCCATCTGGGGGTGGAAATGGTGGTCCTGGGGGCGTGGCCATAGGTCCGGATTTTCCTTCAGGGAAAATCTGGTAACCCTAGACTTAGGGAGCACAATTCTAGAACTGAGTGATCAAATGAAGATGTAAAATCATTTTAAAACTAAATTTTATTACAAAACAATTCCAGTTTTACCTGTCTTCAGATAACTATATTGCTTAAAATAACTAGACTGGTATTTGTGCAGGCAGCCATATTAAAATTGGCAGACATTTCAGATATCCATGCCAAAATGAAGTGACTGCATATTAAGATTTCATCAGTACTATATTATCTATGTGAATGAGAAATCATACACTTGTTTCAAAAAGTGAAGGTTTCCTTCAGATCGGCACTAAGGAATGGAAGATCGGATCTAGGAATCAAACCTAGGTCCTGCATGACATTGCCATTAAGATGATGCACATTGCTTAGATTTAAATATACATTTGGATGTAATGTAGCTCATTTCTGCTAACACTTTCATTCTGAAATCAACACATACTGCATAAATACAGACACCTGGCAGACTTTGATATGTATAAGCTTGATTACTTGATGATAAAATTAATCATTTTCTGCAAGTAATATGAAATAATGACAGTGATAGCAGCAGATGGATATAGTCAGAAGTGCTGGGTTTAGAAGAAAGCACAGACATTGGAACACTTTAATAGATAAAAGCAGAAATACCTTCCTGCTTGATCATCTCAATCTGGGAGTGTAAAGTTAGTGCAGTTGCTATATAGCTCTGTCTAGTTGTCGGCAGTCAATGCTCGGTCTTTCTTTTAAAAATACAGCTGAATCCAAGGACTGATTCTCTGACTCAAACAGCTATTCCCCGCTGTTCCTCTGTTGACAGAGGACACATCTTTTAAAAAAAACAAAAAAAAAACCAGCCCCGAAGTTGGTAAATTGCCATGTACCTCTGAGGATGAGAACAAATTGCTTTGAAGTCTTGTTGAGAACTTCACATGTTGACCTTAAGCTCTCCAGTAAACAGTGATCCATGTTGCCTCGGGCTCTGTAATGTACTAGATTCCAGAAATGTCACTATTCTCTGTTTTAAAAGTGCTTCTATTAATTTACTTACCACAGAAGTTAGACTTACTAGCCTGTAGTTCCCTACTTCTTCCTTACTTCCTCTTTTGTGGAGAGGAACCATTATCCGCCCTTTTCCAGTCCTCTGGTTCCATTCCCGACTAGAAAACCATTGAAAAGATCAGCCAGTGGAGCCGTCAGAACTTCGCTAATATCCTTCAGTTCCCTCAGTTGTACACCATCCAGCCTCATTACTTTGTCCACCTTTAGTTTAGCTAGCTCCTCACAAACACACTCCTCTGAAAATCGAGCAATGTCTACCACACCTCCATCCTTACTTGTGTTTGTCTTCTGCAGTCAGCTGTTAACACAGAATAGAAATATTAGTTAAGCAATTCAGTCTTATCTTTATCAGCTTCTACATATTTCTCCCCTTTATGTCTCACAATGCCGCTTTTGCACTTCTTCGTATCACTAATATCCCTAAAAAAAGGTCGTCCCCCCATGTTTTACCATATTGGCTATTTTTTCTTCCATTTCCATCTTGACTACTTGACTAGCCTCTCTTAACTTTTCCAGATACTTTAGTCTGCCTTCCTCTTTCTGCGATCTTCTGCAATCTAAGAAAGCTAGCCTCTTTATCCTTACCTTTTCAGCTACTACTTTTGAGAATCAAAGCGGCCTTCTTTTCCTCTTACTTTTATTTACTTTCCTTACAAAATTATTTGTTGCCCATGGGGACAAATTTGTCCCCTTGTCATTCTCTTTCTGAGAGTTTGAACAAGGACCTGTGCTATTTAACTTATTTATAAATAATCTAGACAAAGGATTGACAAGTTATGTGAACAAATTTGTGGATGACAAAAACATATTCTAAGGGGCTAATATTCAAAACGATTTAAGCGAGCTGGACAGACCTACCCACTTAAATTGGCTATTCACCAATATTCAGTGGACTTACCTGCGTAGTGCCACTTATTATTGGCACTAACTAGCCATTTTGGAATGGCTGCGGAACGGCATCACAGGAGCAGAGTTAGAGAGGAGCCAGCAATACTCAGGTCCTACGCCCACATACATGGGAATAAAGGACCAGACAAAAAGCAGCCCTATCTATTTCTGCTTAGTTATCCAAGTACTAGCACTGAGTATTAGCCAGAACCCACATAACTTCCAGGTAGCTGATCCAATGGCTTTCCAGACCCACCCCCCCATTCCGATCATCCCCATGCTCATTCCCAATCATCCCCCTCTTTCTGATTCCCCTCACTCAGGTCCCCCACCCCACCAATATTCCAATACTTCTGATTCCCATCACAGCCACCCTACTACTTCCAATCTACAAATCCCACCATGGATCTGAACTCATTGGCCCTTCACCACACTGGAAGGCCCACTCTTCCTATCACCCCTTTCAAACCTCCCCATCACCCCCTTCAAACCAGGAAGATCCCCAGTAGCTAATGGGACAGAGCTGGAGTGGTCCTCTTTATGCTCCTGTCCTTTCAGCTTTGGCTATCAAAATGGCTGTGCCCCTAACAATAGTCTCATGGTACGACTGCTAGAGGTGCTGACTCCAAGAGGTAGTATTGCATGACCACCACTAGAGGTGCCTCCATTTTTATAGTAAGAGCCAATGGGGCAGGAGTGGAAAGAGAACCACTCCAACATCATCCCACCAGGGATAAAAGCATAGCATAAAATAGCACAAATAGCATAAAAGCTATTATTCACAATTAGCTAAATAATGATCGGAATGGATTTGCATGAAGAGTTAAAGAACTTTAATTAAAAGCTCAGATCTATAGTTATATGAGCATAGCAAATAAATTGTAATGAAATGCATGCATGGGTAAAACTATGGAGGAAGGAGGAGTAGGAAGTACTTGTACCCATTCCAAAATGGGGCACAGCTGGCCAACAATTGACTTAGATAAGGAGTGGGGAGGTGTGGTGCAATGGTTGGAGCTACAGCTTTAGCACCCTGAGGTTGTGGGTTCAAATCCCTCACTGCCCCTTGTGACCCTGGGCAAGCCACCTAATTGCCCCAGGTACACTAGATAGAGTTTGAGCCTGCCGGGACAGATAGGGAAATATGATAAAGTACCTGAATATTATACTTTTTAAAAAATCACTAAAATCTTATCTTTTTAAAGATGCTTTTAACATTTAATCTTATTATGAAATATGCTGTAGTTTCAACCCCCTCAATTTCCTTTTGTTTTTGCCTTGATTGTTTATTTCTTCTAAGACAAAATTGTAACTTTTCCGCCTTTCCTTCCGTCTCACGTCCGTATTTTATTGAAGAATTTTTGTTAGTTTGTTTGTTGTTATATGACTTATGCTTTTATTAAATGTTGTTCATCGCTTAGTAATTCAAATAGGCGATTCATCAAATGTTAAGAAAAACTTTGAATGTAAACCACTTATATAAATAATAATAATAATAAAAAAATTATAACTGGTCAAGATTCTATGACTGGCAGCTAGGATCTATCCTTAGCAATGTGCCCAGAAGTGGGCAGATAGAATGGACCACTTGAATGTTATTTATGGTCATCTGTGTTTCAAGTCTTTCTTTCTTGCTGCTCAGCTAATGACAAATTGCTTGATGTAATTACATTTTCTATATGTATATTGTGATAAAATGTTATTAAGAATTTGTATTCATTGGTACTTTAACACACTTTTTTACTGCCAAAGTTATGTTATACAAATTCTTCTATTCCGCCTTTATCTATTCAGGTCAAGGGCAGATTACAAAATCTATAGCTAGGTTAGTTGACCCAGGAATTACAACAAGATAATAGAATAAGTTGTTTCAGTACAGTACAAATGAATCCATAACTGATTTAATATCTTGAAACAAAAAGGATTTTAACAATTTCTTGAATCTGAGATAGTGGTCACACAAGCAGTGGTGTGCCTCAAGGTTCTGTTCTTGGGCCTGTTCTTTTTAACATTTTTATAAATGATATTGCTGAAGGGTTGTCGGGTAAGATTTGCCTCTTTGCAGATGATATCGAAATCTGCAATAGAGTAGACACGCCGGATGGTGTGAATAATATGAAGAAAGACCTGCCGAAGCTTGAAGAATGGTCTCAAATTTGGCAGCTAAAATTTAATGCTAAGAAATGCAAGGTCATGCATTTGGGCTGCAAAAACCAGAGGGAACAGTACAGTTTAGGGGGTGAAGAACTTATGTGCATGATGGAAGAGTGGGACTTGGCTGTGATTGTATGCGATGATCTTAAGGTGGCCAAACAGGTTGAAAAGGTGACGGTGAAAGTTACAAGGATGCCAGGTTGCATAGGGAGAAGTATGGCCAATAGGAAAAAGGACGTATTGATGCCTCTGTATTAGATTCTGGTGAGACCTCATTTAGAATATTGCGTACAATTCTGGAGGCCGCACCTTTAAAAAGATATAAAAAGGATGGAGTCAGTCCAGAGGAAGGCTACCAGAATGGTGTGTGGTCTTCGTGATAAGGTGTATGGGGACAGACTTAAAGATCTTATCTGTATACTTTGGAGGAAAGGCAGGAGAGGGGAGATATGATAGAATTGTTTAAATACCTACATAATATAAATGTGCATGAATCGAGTCTCTGATTTGAAAGGAAACTCTGCAATAAGAAGGCATAGGATGAAGTTAAGAGGTGATAGGCTCCGGAGTAATCTGAGAAAATACTTTTTTTACGGAAAGGGTGGTAGATGCGTGGAACAATCTCATGGAAGAGGTGATGGAAACAGAGACTGTGTCTAAATTCAAGAGGACCTGGGATAGGCACGTGGGATCTGTCAAAAAGAGAAAGAGATAATGGTTACTGTGGATGGGCAGACTAGATGGGCCATTTGGCCTTTATCTGCTGTCATGTGTCTATGTTTCAGTGGAAAGTATCAGTATTAGCAAATAATTAGCTCAAATGTGTCAGTGGTCAGCTAAAAAATCTCAAGATTCCTCTTCCTGTTCAGATTGGAATTCTTTGCTAAGGAAGAAAAATATTTGGAAGTGTCCCTCCTCATTTAAGTAAAACATAGCCCCGCTGGGATGATCTACTTCGGAACACCATGTAGGTAGTACTACTCTGGTCAAGATTTCAAAAATGAATTATATCAACAACTCCTGAAGAGTGGATTCTGGGAAGATGTTTATTAATATTCAGAATCAAACAACAGGCAAGCGAATATTTTGTGTAATCCAGCCAGTATTGCTGTCTTGATATCTCAGTGTAGCTGAAAGTGCTTTAGCAGAGGTGTGCAAACTGCTGAGATCACTGCTGTTCAATAAGCAAGCAGTTCATAAAATTTCATGGGAAATGACACTTACTGCAGAGCTAGCAGGAGATAGTTTTATAAATGAATTAAGTTCTGGAAGTGAATTATGACGTCAATAATCAATACACTACTAAGGAACTCAAGGTTTCTGTATGGATATAATCATCTATGGGTACTTTCTGTTACCTGACAGAGATGGCTGAGATGTCTTCTGAAAGAGTAAATGCAATACTTGACTCAAAAACCATGGGTTATTTCCAGCACATATAGGGGGCATTTGCTCTAAGAAACAACAAAGAAAATGGGTCTGGACAAAGGTTAGGTGCATTCAGTATTAGTGTAGCTAATAATGCTAGAAGCAGGAGCCTGGGGAGAGGAGATTAATTGACCCAGAATTCCCTCTTCCAGACATAGGAGTAGGAAAAGGCAGTGACCAGTGCGGGGGTTAGCGCGTGATTAAAAGTCGCGCGCGCTAACCCCGCTAGTGCAGCTTGATAAAAGGAGCCCATAGGCTGGGTCTTCACTGAAGAATCTGAAAATAGCATGTTCCACTGAAATAAAAAAAAATAGGCAAATGCATCAGGATCTGATTACAGGTTACAATGTATGATGGAAAAATCATGCTTTTTTTTTTTTTTGTTGCCAAAATCAGGCTTTGGGATCTAGCCAACTTTGCTGAAAACACTGGGGATAATATTCAGTTATTGATGGCCATCATTTTGCTCATCACCGACAGCATTATTCATGGATATTCAAATCTGGGCCTGTGCAGGCTCTGGCTCTGAAAAAAAGTCTGCTAACACATAGCTGCTTAAGACAATATTCAGCTCTTAAGTGGCCATGAGTTATTGAATAAGAACAGGCCCATTCCTATCCTCGGTCACAAAAGATTCTTCCTGCAGTATTCCACAGACTGCCACTGCCAAATTGATCATGAAGGTAAACTACGTAGGAGTCAATATACAGTGGTACCTTGGTTTACAAGTGTTTTGCAAGACGAGTAAAACATTCACAAAATCGGCACCTCTGAAACCGAGCGTGCCTCGATTTACGAGCACCCCCCCCCCCCACCATGACCCGGCATCCGGCACTCCCCGCTCGCGTCACCCCCCCCCCCCCCACCGTGATCAGGCATGCTCCAGGCACCCACCCACCCGATCACATTCCTTACCCCCATTTGGTACCGGCACCAACGCACAGGATATGTTGGTGCCGGTGCCCGAAGATCTGCCTTCTTCTTCGCGCTGGGCCTTGAGCATCTGCGCATGCTCAAGGCCTTCGGGTTCCCGTTCTCTCCGAGATCGGGTGGGTTGGTGGGTGCCTGGGGTATGCCGGATCGCGGCGAGGGGGAGGGGTGCGACGCAAGCGGGGGGTGGGGTGCCGGACCATGGGGCGGGGGTGCCATGAGCAGGGGGATGGTGGATCATGCGGGGGGGGGGCGAAACAAGCGGGGGGATGGCGGATCACGGGGGGCCTTCATGAGCGGCGGGGAGCAATGCTGTTTCTTGGGGGAGGGGGGGTAGAGCAGCACTGCTGGCCTCGGGGGTGGGGGTGGGTGGGAACGAATCAAGCGAGTTTCCCTTAGTTTCTATGGGGAAACTTGCTTTGATATACGAGTATTTTGGTTTACAAGCATGCTTCTGGAACGAATTATGCTCGTAAACCAAGGTTCCACTGTACAAAGCTATTCAGGTGGGCACAAAAGGCTCCTGCCTGCTTAAAAGTATAGGAGGCTGGTAGTCTGCTTAACCAGGCAGTCTGACTGCTGAATATTGGCACTAAGCAGTCCTCTTCAAATCCAGTCAGGAGAGGGGCTTTACAGGGGCAGAGTCAGGAAGGAGTTGGCCGTTATACTGGCACTCAATATTGCCAGCACCTGTATCTAAGTGGGCAGATACGAATGCACCAAAGGCAGTCCTTTGCTGATTTACATAACTTAACATAATAGCAAATTTCTAGACCGCATAACCCTTAGTTCAATGCGGTTAACAAAAGATTATGCTATGAGAAAATACAGGAATATACAGAAATTGAGTTAACCAAGAATTTGGAAAAATGAAAAGTCTTTAAATGTTTTCTATAAAGTTCATAAGATGTTGATCTAATCAATAATGGATGGAAATCTTTGTCGTAATAAGCTGCTTGATAGGAAAGACAATGCCCATGATGTTTCTTACTTTTATAACCCTTCGTTGAAGGGAACGTAAATAGGGCATGAGATTTTCTACTCTTCTCATGTGCCATGATAATGAATCTATCAACAAGTTATAATGAGGCAACACCAAAAGCGTCTTTATAATATAGGCATCCCAACTTAAAGATCACCCGGACTTCCACTGGGAGGCAATGCAGCTCACAATAATAAGGGGTCACGTGGTCGTACTTCCTGAGATCATAGATCATTCTTACTGCTAGTCTAGCTAGGTATGTGGGTGTCAGCACTGAATATCGTCTGGCACCCATAACCCACAACATTTTGACTCCCTCCCAACTCCCCCAAACCAATTCCAAGCCCTGCCAATCACAGGACCATCTGTGCAAACTGATCTACTACTACTACTATTATTTCTGTAGTGCTACCAGATGTCGCAGCACTGTACAGAGTCACATAGAAGACGGTCCCTGCTCGAAGAAGCTTACAATCTAGACAAACAGGATGCCAGGGTGGGGAGTTAAATCTGCTTGCTAAGGAGGTACGCAGTGGGCAGTGGAGAGTACGGCTGTGGATTGAAAGCTATGTCAGAAAAGTGGGGTTTCAGTCTGCTTTTAAACAAGGGAAGGGGCGTTGTGGACAAACTCAGGTAGTTTATTCCAGGCATAGGGGGCAGCCAGATGAAAGGAACCAAGTCTGGAATTGGCAATGGTGGAGAGGGGTAAAGCTAAGAGCAGCTTATCTGAGGAACGGAGCTCTTTGGGAGGTGTTATATGGAGAAAAGAGATATTGAGGGGCAGCGGAATTTGAACTTTATGTGAAGGCGGATAGGGAGCCAGTGAAGTGATTTTAGAAGGGTGAGATGAGAATAGCGAGGTTGGTAGAAAATGAGTCGTTCAGCAGAGTTTTGCAAAAATTGCAGGGGGAGAGGTGGCACTGTGGGAGACCAGTTAGAAGTAGATTGCAGTAATCTAAGTGTGAGGTTACAAGAGTGTGGATAAGGTAGGTGAGGTAGTGTGCTCAGAGAGGAAAAGGCATATTTTGGAGACGTTGTAGATATAGAAGCAACAGACCTTAGCAGTTTGTTGGATACGCATAAAAAATGAGAGGTCAGAATCGAAAACAACTCCAAGGTTGCGAGCAGAAGAGACTGGAACGATGACGGTATTATCTATAGAGATGGAGAACGGAAGGGGAGGAGCCGAAGGTTTAGGAGGAAAGAGGAGCAGCTCTGTCTTGGACATGTTTAGTTTTCAGATGATGGCAGGACATCCAGGCAGCAATGTCAGCCAAACAAGCAGAGATCTGACCCATGGACCCACCTTCCCCTTCCAGAGATCCTCCTCCTCACATTCTAGTAGGTCTCAGCTATCATTTTCCTGCTAGGGATTGTGCCTGCACACTTTACCCATTGGATCACTAGGGATGGTCAGATAAGCCTTGGGAAGGGGGAGCTGATTAGTTTTGGGAGATGTTTTCTGGTGTGGGATGGGGGTTAGTTGAATTGCATTGGATTGGAGCAGGGTAGAGGGACCCGATATCCTCATATATAGATACTAAATTATATTCAACTAGGACCTGCATAAGTGCCAGTAGCCAGTACATGCCTACAGGGCTTTGGATATTAAATGCTGATGCCTGGACATGGCCCAGTTTTGAATAGTCAAGGCTAATCTAGCCAGCCATGGTCAGTACTTGAAAATATCTCGACTGGCTGAATATTGGGAGGGCTTCACAGATTAAATCAACCATTTCAACCCAGCCCTTGGGACTCATCTAGCCAGTCAGGTTTTCAGGATATCAACAATGAATATGCGCGAGATCCATTGTATGCAAATATGTTCATGCATATTCATTGTGATTATTCTTGAAAACCTGACTGACTAGATGTGTCCTGAGGACTGGTTGAGAATCCCTGGATAAAAGTGAAAACTAAGGAAACAAAAACAATGATCACCGATATGGTCATAAGGCAGTAGGTATATGCTATTTGAGCTGACACTTGCTTGAGTGTCAAAAAACTGCCATATTTGTTTAAAAACAAAATAAAAAGGTATAGTCCATGTAATGTATTGGAGAAAAAAATATATTCTTACAATTTTGGTACACAGCTTCCTCTTTCTCTCTCTACAATATTGCTAAAATCAGACCCTTCCTTTCTGAGCGTACTGCCACGATCCTCATCCATACCCTCATCACCTCTCGCATAGATTACTGCAACCTGCTTCTCACTGGCCTTCAGCTAAACCATCTCTCTCCCTTTCATTCTGTTCAGAACACTGCTGCACGCCTCATAATCTGCCAAAAATTACAAAGACTAGGGGACACTCAATGAAGTTACAGGGAAATACTCTTAAACCAATAGGAGGAAATTTTTTTTCACACAGAGAATAGTTAAGCTCTGGAACGCGTTGCCAGAGGATGTGGTAAGAGTGGATAGCACAGCTGGTTTTAAGAAAGGTTTGGACAAGTTCATGGAGGAAAAGTCCATAGTCTGTTATTGAGAAAGACATGGGGGAAGCCACTTCTTGCCTTGTATTGGTAGCATGGAATATTACTACACCTTGGATTTTGGCCAGGTACTAGTGACCTTGATTGGCCACCTTGAGAATGGGCTACTGGGCTTGATGGACCATTGGTCTGACCCAGTAAGGCTATTCTTATGTTTTTATGCCCACATTACTCCTCTCAAGTCACTTCATTGGCTCCCTATCCTTTTCTGCATATAGTTCAAACTCCTCTTACTGACCTAGAAGTGTATTCACTCTGCAGCTCCTCAGTATCTCTCCTCTCTCCCCACACTCCAACCCCCCCCAGGCACTCTGCTCATAAGATAAGTTTCTCTTATATGTACCCTTCTCCTTTAAGGCCAACTCCAGACTCCGTCCCTTCTACCTTGCTGCACTGTATGCCTAGAACAAACTGCCTGACTCGATAAGTCAGGCTCCATCTTTGGCAGTCTTCAAATCCAGACTCAAAGCCCACTTCTTTGAAGCTGCTGCCAATTCCAAACTCCAACCCACCTGCCAAGCACTAATAGCTGTCTTATCATTTCCTCTGTAATTCCTCCACCTGAGAACTGTGTATTGATACACCTTCTTGTCCAATTTGTTTATCTTGAGTAGCAGGGACTGTCTCTTCTATGTTCTGATATATAAGGCTGTATATGTCTAGTAGTGGTATAGAAGTGATTAGTAGTAGAAAGCCACAACTTATCCTTAACATGCAGGCCGATATTCTGCTGGTTGCAAATGCTGACCATGACTGGCTAAATTAGCCTTGGATATTCAGTGTCAGGCCAAATCCAGGGCTAATTTGACAGATGCTGGCCACTTGGGCTTATGTGGGCCCCAGTTAAATATTGGTCAGAAGTTGCATAACCCTTATCTTTTGAAAGCCTCCCAGATTCCCTCCAAGCCTCTGAAAAATCCCTCTCCTCCATCCCCCCTCCCTGTAGCTTGTCGCCATGAAAAACCCCTGCCCCTCCTTGAACATTTCTTCAAATCTCACATGGCCTAGGTAAGCACCCCCCAGCCTACCTGATGTCCCTGGAGGTCCATGGGGGTCATTGGGTACAAAAGTGAAGCCCCATAATCCCCTTGCAGTTTCCCTACAAAAATGGTTGCTGTGCATCTTGCAGCAGCTCGACTATGGCAAGAGGTGTCACAGGCATTTTCTTAGGGAAGCCACAAGGGGCAAGAGCAAGGGGGCTTAACTCCTGTTCAATAACTCCTTTGACCACCAGGGAGCCCTACCTAGACTACGGGGGAGGCAGGGGGTGGGGGAGTTCTGCATGGCTGAGAGCTGGAAAGAGGGGGAGGGGAAAGAGAGATTTCTCAAGGGCTGGGAGAGGGACCAGGGGGTTTTAAATAGAAAAGGGGTTATTTTGGTGCTGGCCAATACTCAGTGCTGGTACTCTACATATTTTGTCTAGATCGGAGGAGAAAAATGCTCATATTTTGCCCGATTTGATAATGTAGGGAGGTATAGTATTTATGAAAAAGATCTATGAACATGATGTGGGAGGTTACAGGTGATTTGGGGTTTTGGGAGTGTTTTTGTGTGTTTGTTTAAATGATCATGAATGTCCTTTTTTGTAAACCACCTAGGTTTTTAGGTGGGTAATGTTTTTAAATAAAAATAAGTGGACAGAATTAGGACAATTTTTGCGTTGTCCTAAATTTTCCTGCGAGTGCCGACACTGAATAATGGGCAGACTAGATGGGCCATTTGGCCTTTATCTGCCATCATGTTTCTATGAATACTGCCCGCAAACAAAAAGGAAGAACCAACAGGGTCTGCAGTGAAAGGTGCGAAGACAAAACAAGGAAAACTGCAGACACACGTACAATGATACAGGTAAAGTTTATTAAATTGATTGCGGTTAAAAACAACACCTTGAAACTAAACCAAGGGACCCAACACGGTCCGTGTTTCGGTACACGCCTTCATCAGGGGTCCCAGGATGAAAAGGGATCAAATAAAACCGCAAAACAAACTAAAACCTGTGTGACGACTAACGCCAAAAGGACAATCTGTGCGTGGGCTGCTAGATGTCGAGACCCCTGATGTCGAGACTCCTGATGAAGGCGTGTACTGAAACACGGACCGTGTTACATAGAAACATAGAAAGATGACGGCAGAAAAGGGCCAAGGCCCATCAAGTCTGCCCACTCTATAGACCCTCCCCTTAATATTAGCCAATGTTCTACCCTGATCCACTTAGGGATCCCACATGGGCGTCCCATTTATTCTTAAAATCTGGCACGCTGCTGGCCTCGATTGCCTGTACTGGGAGCTTGTTCCATTGATCAATCACTCGCTCCGTGAAGAAATACTTCCTGGTGTCGCCGTGAAATTTTCTGCCCTTGAGTTTGAGCGGGTGCCCCCTTGTGGTTGAGGGGCCTCTGAGAAGGAAAATGTTATCTTCCACTTCTATACGTCCGGTGATGTATTTAAACGTCTCAATCATGTCTCCCCTCTCCCTGCGTTCCTCGAGAGTGTAGAGCTGCAAACTGTTTAGTCTTGCTTCGTACGAGAGACCTTTAAGCCCTGAGACCATTCTGGTGGCCATCCTTTGGACCGACTCGATCCTCTGCATGTCCTTGCGATAATGTGGATTCCAGAATTGCACGCAGTATTCCAGATGAGGTCTCACCATGGTCCTGTATAATGGCATTATGACTGCAGGCTTTCTGCTGACGAAACTTCTACGGATGCAACCCAGCATCTGTCTTGCCCTTGATGAAGCCTTCTCCACCTGATTGGCAGATTTCATGTCTGCGCTGATGATTACTCCTAAATCTCGTTCTGCTGAAGTCCTGGTCAAGGTCTCCCCGTTCAAGGTATAAGTTCTGCACGGGTTTCTGCTACCCAGGTGCATGACCTTACACTTTCCAGCATTGAAGCCCAGCTGCCAGGTTGAGGACCAGCTTTCCAATGTACGTAGGTCCTGCGCCATACTATCTTGTAGCTTGCCCTCGCTTACCATATTACATAGTTTGGCGTCGTCGGCGAATAATGTTACTTTACCATGAAGCCCTTGAGTCAGATCTCCTATGAATATGTTGAAGAGGAGTGGACCCAAGACCGAGCCCTGCGGCACCCCGCTGGTCACTTCCGATGTCTCAGAGAAAGTACCGTTAACCATCACCCTCTGAAGTCTGCCACTCAGCCAATCATTGACCCATGCCGTCAGAGTCTCTCCTAACCCCATCGATTTCATCTTGTTTAGCAGTCTGCGGTGTGGGACGCTGTCAAAAGCTTTACTGAAGTCCAGGTACACTATGTCCAGTGATTCTCCTTCGTCCAGTCTTTTTGTTACCCAGTCAAAGAAGCTGATGAGGTTTGATTGGCAGGACCTACCCTTGGTGAATCCATGTTGATTGGGGTCCCGTAGATTCCCTTCGTCCAAGACCGTGTCCAATTGGCGTTTGATCAGTGTTTCCATGAGTTTGCATACTATCGATGTCAGACTCACCGGTCTGTAATTTGCAGCCTCTGTCCTGCATCCCTTTTTATGTAGAGGAACGACGTTAGCTGTTTTCCAGTCCAAGGGGACTGTCCTTGTACTCAGTGAGAGATTGAAGAGCACGGCTAACGGTTCTGCCAGGACATTACCTAACTCCCTGAGCACTCTGGGGTGCAGATTGTCCGGTCCCATGGCTTTGTCCACCTTGAGTTTTGTTAGCTCAAAGTAAACCTCGCTTGGTGTGAATTTAAAATTCCGAAACGGGTCTTTTGTGTTTGACTGTGGCTTCAATTGAGGGCCGGACCCTGGCGCCTCGCAGGTGAAGACCGAGCAGAAGTATTCATTTAGTAGTTCGGCCTTTTCGGGATCCGATTCTGCGTAATTCCCGTCCGTTTTTTTCAGGCGTACTATCCCGTCTGTGTTTTTTTTTTTTTCTGTCACTGATATACCGGAAAAAGGATTTGTCCCCTTTCTTAATGTTGTTTGCTAGAGTTTCTTCCACTCGAAGTTTGGCCTCCCTGACTGCCGTTTTGACCTCTGTGGACTTGATCCTGTGTAGCAGTTGATCTTCGCTTTTCCCCGTGCGTTTGAAGGAAGCAAATGCGTTTTTCTTCTCCTTAACGAGACGCGAGATCTCTGCGGTGAACCACTGGGGTTTTTCTTTTCTTCGCCATTTGTGTGATGATTTTATGTAACGGCCGGTTGCCTCGTGTATGACAGATTTCAGGGATGACCACATATCCTCCACATTCCCTGTCTCAGTTTGGACCTGGAGCGCCTGATGGACGAAGACTCCCATGCGTGCAAAGTCTGTTCCTCGGAAGTTGAGTACCTTTGTTTTAGTGTTTGATCTATAGAAACCTTTCCTCAGGTGGAACCATACCATGTTATGATCGCTGGAGGCTAGCTTATCTCCCACGAAGACTTCTGAGACGCTTTCCCCATTGGTGAGTACTAGGTCAAGGATCGTTTGGGCCCTAGTGGGCTCCATTACCATTTGATTGAGGCGTGCTCCTCTTATGGAGGCTAATAGCCTCTTGCTGCCGCTGGTTGTTGCTGAAGGTGTGCTCCAGTCTACGTCCGGCATATTGAAGTCTCCCATTAGTACAACGTCCCCCCGTAGAGCGATATTTTCTATGTCTTCGATTAGTTCCGTGTCCTTGTCTTCCGGTTGTCTTGGAGGTCTATATACCAAGATACAGGCATTTTTCTCTCCCTCTGGCCAGGTTCACCCAGAGGGATTCCCCGGTGTACTTAACGTCCGTGATTCTGGTGGTTTTGATGCCTTCTTTAATGTATAGTGCTACCCCTCCGCCTACCCTGCCCTCTCTGTCTCGACGAAGTAAATTGTAACCCGGTATTGCCATATCCCACCCATGAGAGTCCGTGAACCAGGTCTCGGATATCGCCACCACATCTAGGTCGGCATTCACTATCTCGGTCTCCAATTGCAGAATTTTATTGCCTAAACTGTGTGCATTGACATACATGGCCCTCCATCCCTTGTGTTTGCTAGGGCTGTCATGCGTATTATGGGTGCTTACCTTGGACTCAGAAGGGCGGTTGTGTCTCGCCTCCATAGGATGAGTCCTTACTGCTCTGGAATGTGAGTGGATACCCTCCCCCAACTTACCTAGTTTAAAGCCCTGCGAAGTAGGCGGGCTAGACGGTGTCCAAGTATGTTTTTACCTCTTCTGGTCAGGTGAAGTCCATCCGGTCCCTGCAGTCCCTGGAGTGCCTTTCCATGGTCCAGGAATCCAAAGTTCATCTCTATGCACCAGTTGCGGAGCCACTCGTTGGTACGTTGGATGCGTTCTTCCCTGGCTCTTCCTCTGTCTCTAACTGGGAGGATGGATGAGAAGACCACCTGTGCACCTGTTTGCTTCAGCTTCCTACCCAGGGCTCTGAAGTCATCGGGTATGTTCTCTGAGGTGTTCCTTGCAGTGTCGTTTGTACCTACATGGATAAGAAGCATAGGGAAATGGTCATTAGGTTTTAGTAGTTTATCGAGACAGGTGGTGACGTCACGAATCCTGGCTCCAGGGAGACAGCAGACCTCCCTTGACTGCAAATCTGGTCTGCAAATTGGACCCTCGGTTCCTCGCTGCATGGAGTCCCCAATGACTACCACTCTGCGTTCCTTCCGGGGGGGCTGATCAGCGTGCTTTGGAGTCCAAGTTGTGCGCAGGGTGTCTTCCCGAGCCTCTTCCGCTACCTCCTCGGTAGTAATGTCCTGCAAGACGTGGTATCTGTTTTTCAGGCTGGGTTGTGGTGAGCTACCCTGTTTGGGACAAAAAGAAGAAAAGGGAAGTGAGAAAAGGGGGGGGGGGGTTTCTCCGTTTTCCCGTGGAGGAGGTTACCAGTTGCCAGGGACCGGCATCCCCAATCATTTCTTGCACCCCTATCGTGGAATTTATAACTGGAGACTTGGGTGTCTCGAGGATGGATCTATCGTGGGTCAGCTCTGCCAGATGGGAAACCTCCTTGATGGCTCCGTCGATGAAGGCCTCGTCCTCCCTGATGCTCCTTAAGCGCTGCACCTCCTCCCTGAGGCTCCATAGTTCCTGTAGGATGTCTTTGTTCAGCTGTTCCATCTCCTCTGTCTGAGTAGAAACTGTAGCATGGTTTGGGGGGGCGGTCACGGTCTGCACAGCAACCTCTGCCCACCGTCCAGTGCCACCCTCCTCCTTCTGCACCATCCCCTGGATCCCGCCGGACGTTGGTGTGATGAACTGGATGGTAGTCTTGGTACTCCGCGTCCTCCCTGCCATATTCAAAGGTAGAGAGATTAGGTGTAAAATAGAAAAGTAATGAGAATAGGGAGTTGGAGAGAGAATAGAGAGTGTCAGGAGAAGACTATCTGCCTGGATGAGAGTGTGTAAGAAAAGCGTATGTGGAGAGAGTGAGTGTTTATAAGAGTTTAGAGTGTGAAAGAAGTGTTATAATTTTTTTTTTTTTTTTTATTAAGAGTTTAGAGTATGGATTCGGCCTATTAGAGGCCCTTCTCAAGGCCCTTCGCGCTAAGGCGAGCGCCTTTGCCGCTCGCCTTCGCCGCGCGCCGAACGGCTGCGCGCCGTTGGCTCGCCTCCTTTTAAGGAGGGGGGCCCGGGCGCCTACTGCTGACGCGGTGGGGGTGGGCGGAGCTGCTCTCGCCTACCCCGACTCGATGAAAGGTTTGCCGCTCGCCTTCGCTGGTTCCCCGAGTCTCAGCACGCTGCTGCTGAGACTCCCAGCGCCTCCGTTCTATCTCCTGCTCTGCCCTCGATGCCTGTAAGCAGTGGCTGGACCGTCGGCTCGCCTCCTTTTAAGGAGGGGGGCCCGGGCGCCTACTGCTGACGCGGTGGGGGTGGGCGGAGCTGCTCTCGCCTACCCCGACTCGATGAAAGGTTTGCCGCTCGCCTTCGCTGGTTCCCCGAGTCTCAGCACGCTGCTGCTGAGACTCCCAGCGCCTCCTTTCTATCTCCTGCTCTGCCCTCGATGCCTGTAAGCAGTGGCTGGACCGTCGGCTCGCCTCCTTTTAAGGAGGGGGGCCCGGGCGCCTACTGCTGACGCGGTGGGGGTGGGCGGAGCTGCTCTCGCCTACCCCGACTCGATGAAAGGTTTGCTGCTCGCCTTCGCTGGTTCCCCGAGTCTCAGCACGCTGCTGCTGAGACTCCCAGCGCCTCCTTTCTATCTCCTGCTCTGCCCTCGATGCCTGTAAGCAGTGGCTGGACCGTCGGCTCGCCTCCTTTTAAGGAGGGGGGCCCGGGCGCCTACTGCTGACGCGGTGGGGGTGGGCGGAGCTGCTCTCGCCTACCCCGACTCGATGAAAGGTTTGCCGCTCGCCTTCGCTGGTTCCCCGAGTCTCAGCACGCTGCTGCTGAGACTCCCAGCGCCTCCTTTCTATCTCCTGCTCTGCCCTCGATGCCTGTTTAGTTTCAAGGTGTTTCAAGGTGTTGTTTTTAACCGCAATCAATTTAATAAACTTTGCCTGTATCATTGTACGTGTGTCTGCAGTTTTCCTTGTTTTGTCTATGAATACTGCCAGCACATACATAACTGCTAACGCCTCCTCAACGCCCCCGGATCTGCCCATTTTTTTATTGGCGATATTCATTAGCACTGCTGGTTTAGTGGAGCCTCTTCTGCCTGCTTAAATCACTTTGAATATCAGGCCCGTGAAATTTACCTATTTACTGAGATCCTGCCAGGTTCTTCTGCTTAACTACTGCTAGAAATTGGATACTGAGCTTGACAGTCCTTTGGTCTGAGCTTCTATGGCAGATTTATATTCATGTTTTAAGAATCTTTACCCTTTTCTTGCTCAAACTCTATTGTGATGGAAGAGGTGACAATTTAAAATACAGAAATATCCTTTAAAAACTCCAAACTTACATATTTGAAGGGCTAAAATTTCTTACTTATAGAATTTTTTTTCAAAAGACAACTTCTTGTGGCTACAGAAGGCAATAAAAAATAGGGGTGAACATATATGATCAGGAATAGTTATAAAATGATTACTTGTTAAAATCCAGGATGATCATCTCCCTATCTCATGAAAGATTATGTATTTTATGTTTTTGTGCTTAATCCAACATAATTGGGATTACATTTTTTTAATTGACTCAATTTGGGGGATTTTGGTTTTGACATCACTAGTTACCATTCTATAAATTTTTTTATCCACTGCACTCAACTGGATTTCATCTTTGGTTTTCTTCTTAAGTCTCCCTTACTTTTGGTGTACTACTTGGATATGGAGTTTCTTTTTCTTTTCAAAAAAATGTTTTCAAATTGTACACTGCTGCGTACTTTGTTAAAGCCAAGCAAGATAGCAAATAAACCCCCTCTTTTACTAAGGCGCACAAGCCATTTTAGTGCACGCTAACGCTATGGACGTATTAGTTTAGTGCATGCTAAATCGGTTAGTGTGCCTTAGTAAAAGGACCCCAAAGTGAACTGTAACTGTACCCCTGAATTCTATATATGTTGCCCAAAGTTGGGTGTGGATCAATTATTACTGTTAATTGGAGTTAATCAGCACTTATTTGGCACCAATTTAGAGATGCATGTGCATCTGCCTTGTCACTATTCTGTAACATCCACGCCTAAATTTCATAGCATGAAATCATAAGGGGGCCTGGGTGGGTCGGGGCATTCCCAGAAATTACGCATGGATGTTATATACTCATTTACTGTATTTTATGTTTATATTTGTTCATTTTATTATGATGCTAACAAAATTGTAAGTTTTACGTTAAATTGCTGTACACTAGCTTAGGTGAATCTCTTCATAAAGACAGTAAGTGACCTTTAACTAATTGGTACTTAGCACAAATTTTTAACAGCGCTTAACTTTGGGCGCCACTTACTGAATCCAACCCTTAGACGGACTTTAAAAATGGTAAGTGGTAGTAAGACATCCAGAGATCAGCTGTGATCTAATGGCATGCCTTTTAGGCCCAAATTCTGTAACCGGCGCCTAATATTAGGCACCTATTTTGGAGGCACCCAACTAGACGCCTATCTAAATTAAGCTTTTTAATCAGCAATAATTGAAACTTAGGCGCCAATCAAGAAAGAGCGATTCTGCAATAAGACTCCTCTAAAAATTTAGGCGGTCTTCAAAAAAAATAGGCGCTATGCACATTAGGCGTGGCCGTGGCTATGTGTTAGGCGCCCTGTTGCAGAATCGCTGCTCTTAAGCATGCTTAAGTATAACTAATGGCTGCCCATTAGTTATACCCATTAGAAATACATGATTAAATTAACTTGTCTCTTTGATATTTCAGGGTCATAGACGATACACCTGGTATTGTCTTAGGTTCCAAATGCTGAAATTGCTGTCCAAGCTCACGCCAGCCTATGCAACTATCCTGTTTGCAGGATATCTGCCATAAAGTCAGGCCAGTAACATCCTCGCGTTCCAAGTTACTGGAGTTCCAATTGATGCTCTTCCCAGCTTATCATACACCAAATCACCACATATGGGACACAGACCGTGCAAGTCTGTCCAGTTCTGGCCTAAGTTCTTTAATTTACATCCTTCGTTTTCTAATTAGAGATCCTCTATGTTTATCCCAAGCTTTTTTTAAATTCCATCACTGTTTTCCTCTCCACTACTTCCCTTGGGAGGGCATTACAGGCATCTACCACCCTCTCCATGAAAAAGAATTTCCTAACATTGCTCCTGAGTCTTCCTCCCTGCAACCTCAAATCATGCCCTATAGCTTTACCATTTTCTCTTCTCTGGAATAGATTTGATTCTATATTAATACCAAGTATCTAAACGTTTCTATCATATCTCCCCTGTCTCTCCTCTCCTCCAAAGTAGTGTTCCCCCGGTCATTCGCGGTCGGCGGTTCACAGTCCAGGTCATTCGCAGTATTTTCTGACCGTGAACCGCCAACCAGGAGAGGACAGCTGGAGAGAGCAGCTTCTGATTGGTAAGGCCTGACTTTAGTGCAGGAAGAGGCGGTCGGAGCATACAGCGAGTGATTTATTTCACTCGCCGGCGCTCCGGTTGCTCTCTCCTGCCTCTCCTGCTGCCCTCTCCAGTCTTCCCCACGAAAAACCTGGAATGGAACCCCCGCAAATATTGGAGGAGTACTGTATACATATTTAGGTCTTCCAATCTCTTTTCATACTTCTTTCTCTGGACTGCTTCAAAAATGTTTGTCTCTGAATAGTAATCACAAATAGAAACTTCTCTTTATAAGTGAAAAGAAATTATTTGGGGGTTTTTAGGCTGCTTTTAACTCTTAACTCCTTCTCACTTGTAAAGCATCCAATCCACATCTGTTTTAATCATTCTCATCTTAAGCAATTCCCTAATCTCTTATTTGTCCTGTTTTTGTCTGTTTTGATTAGATTGTAAGCTCTGTCGAGCACTTTGGAAATAAGTAGCAGCAGTAATTTTAACATGACTTTTTTTCCCATTGTAAGAGGCGTGCTAAGGGAAGTAAAAATCTCAGAAAATTTTAATTTTGTCCTTAGATGATGATAAAATATCTTCACTGGGCCTTGGTTTTAAAATTACATAACTGTTACATCATGTCCGACCTCCACCCCCAGCCCCCGACATATGTATATGCACACACACATGAACACAATTCAGTGTTCTAATATAATGGTCTCCAACCTTTTTTCATGTAAAGAGCTGCAGTGTGAATGCAGTGCTGCCTCTCCCCCCTGCAATTGGTGCAACTCTGCTGCATGACTAATCTTCTACCAACCTCATGTCATCCTTCTCCTTAAATCACTTCATTGGCACCCTATCCACCTTTGCATACAGTTCAAACTCCTATTGCTGACCTACAAGAGTGTTCATTCTGCTGCCCCTCAATATCTTTCCTCTCTCCTTATACAGCTCTCAGAGAACTCCGTTCCTTAAATAAGCTGCTTTTAGCCGTACCCTTCTCCTCCACTGCCAATTCCAGACTTCGTTCCTTTCATCTAGTTGCCTCATCTAATTGCCTTCTATGCTTGTAATAAATTATCCGAGTTTGTCCCCAAGCACCTTCCTTGTTTAAAAGCAGACTGAAAACCCACCATTTTGATATAGCCTTCAATCCATAACCCTACTCCCCTCTGCCAATCAACCTAGCCAGCAGATTAACCGTTCCCCTTAACTGTATCTATGACATCCTGTTTGTCTGTCTTGTCTGTTTAGATTGTAAGCTCTTTTGAGCAGTGACTGTCTTCTTTGTGACTCTGTACAGTGCTGCAAGTTTGGTAAAGAAATAATTAATAATAGTAGTACGAGAAAGTTCTGAAGGCCACCAAAAGTTTTCAAGTTTACACATTCTACTAATTTTGTAAACTGCCTTGAGCTGCTTGCTTGGATTGGGTATTAAAAATTAATACAAATATTGATTGTACAACACATCAAGGATATATTTTAAAAACTCGCTTTATTTTGGTTTGTCAACAGTAGCAAAGTCCATAAATGAGACACCTGAGTAACACACTAAAAAGATTGTTTGCAGTTACCATATCAAGTGGATAAGATTGAAATTAATATATTCACAGGATCTGAAGAGCATTTCAGCTACCTGTTGAGGGCTGCTCTAATTGTTTGGATCTTAATTAACCTCACTAGCATAAAAACACAGATGACATTGTAATCCCTGTCATAATATATTTTAATGAGGTCTTGGCTGGCTCCAAAAGAGAAAGCAGAATGTAAGTAGAACCACTCACCATTTTCTACCACTTATTGCAAGACAAGATATTGGGGGGGGGGGGGGGGAAGGGGGCAGCCAGCCAGTAGCTGTCACCCTGCCCTCAAACAAATTTTTCTTTCTGCCAGCAAATAAATTCTTTTGGCGTCAATTTAATGTGCACATTTGAGAGGGCCCTTCCTAAACATTTGGGCCCTAGGCATGCACCTGGTTTGTCTAGCTTGTACTTCGCTGTAATTATTCAGTCTTTTTGAATTGTGAACCGCATAAAACTGGAAGGTGTTGTGGTATTCAAATAAATGTTATGGTATGCCTTGTACAGTATTTACCCAGGACCAATTTTTTTTTTATTAATATAAGGGGGGATCACCGCAAGCTGTTTTTTTTAAAAAAAAATTCTTGCTTCCCTTGGATACAGCAACATGATTGGGAGTTTTTAAATTGCACAGAACTCTTAGGACCACATTCAGTAAATGGCACCCAAAGCACTAAGCTATTTGCTGATGCTTATTTCTAATATGGTATGATAATTATTCCTCTGAAACTGCCTTGCTTTCCCTTAACTACAGCTGATGAGTATTTGTTGAAAGTATTGCTAAGGGCATTTTTTTGTGTCAATAGCTATGTGTGATGATTTTGGATTGTTATGTTTTAGTGTATGTGTATTTTTATGCTTTTATGTAAGTTAATTTGGAAACTGCTGAGACTTTTGGCAGTATAAATTTTTTGTAAATAAATAAATAAAATTAGGCATCATTATGATCTGTGCTAAGATAGTATTCTGTAACTTGTGCCCTTTATAGAATAGTAATTTGGTATGCCTCCCAGAACTAACTATGGACCATGAGCACTTACACCTGCCAAAAGCTGGTATAAATGCTGATGATCAACTGATTCCATCAAATACACACTAGTAGGGGCAGATAAATTCAAAGAATTTGCACTTGAGTGATTAGAAGGGAATGTCCTCAAACACAATGGAATAATCACTCATAAATGGATTTCAACATCAGCAATTTCAATTTTGTTTGCAAATCTTGGTAGCTTTTTGTGCTCAGAATCATGAAGACAATAGAGGCGAAGCCCCAAGGCTACTGTCTCACCACCCAGTCATCACATCTTAAAGCACCATTTGTAGATAGCATGAGTATTTAATTAATTAACTTGAAGTGCCAATACGGCAAAGCTACTTTTTCTTCTGTATACGTTTAAACAAAACCAAAACTTATCTTGTAGCTTACGGGTGTCAGGTTCCGACGTGACATGTTTCTTATCTGCTTCAGGGAACCCACAATATAACGAGAAGTTTTTTCTTATGAGTGGTGTAGACTCACTAGTGAAACACTCTTTACTTTACTAGTTGAAAAGTTTAGACTTCCTCCTCTGATATCTGATTCTGAGCACAAAACGCTACCAAGATTTGCAAACAAAACTGAAATTGCTGATGTTGAAATCCATTTATGAGTGATTATTCCATTGTGTTAGGATGCTCAACTGATGGCAGTTGGGCACTCAACTCTATTCTATAGCACTGTGAGGGGACACTCGAAGTTACAGGGAAATGCTTTTAAAACCAATAGGAGGAAATTTTTTTTCACTCTGAAAATAGTTAAGCTCTGAAACGCGTTGCCAGAGGATGTGGTAAGAGCGGAAAGCGTAGCTGGTTTTAAGAAAGGTTTGGACAAGTTCCTGGAGGAAAAGTCCATAGTCTATTATTGAGAAAGACATGGGGGAAGCCACTGCTTGCCCTGGATCGGTAGCATGGAATATTGCTACTCCCTGGGTTTTGGCCAGGTACTAGTGACCTGGATTGGGCACTGTGAGAACGGGCTACTGGGCTTGATGGACCATTGGTCTGACCCAGTAAGGCTATTCTTATGTTCTTATTCCTGGGAGTACTAGATTACACACAAATCTAGGCAATCGATACCTAGCCATCCTTAGGGTTTTTTTTTTATCACCGATTGCGGCAGTAAAAGCTCTAATGCTCACAGAATTCCTATGAGCATTGGAGCTAATATCAGCCAGTGATAAAAAAGCCTTACTCGGCTTCATAAAAGGGATGGGTGGGTTAGGGGTGTAAATTTGGACAACCTATACAGAATCTGGATTTTAATGGCTTTCATGGAAAATAATGGGACCTCATTTACAACCTTTTTTTGCTTTCTATAGTACCATTTGTGTAATAGCACTGTGTCATTCTGTAATTTGATATACTGTTACACAGGAGAAAACATTTGCTCACTAAAAATGAAAATAATAAAAATTCAAACTCACAAATCAAATTCTAAAAATTAAATGTAACCTTTATTTTAAATATTTATTTTACAAAGGATTTGCAGTGAGCCTTCAAGTGATTCTAGCAAACCCTAAAGCTGTATTCAAGCGTCGAGGGTCACAGCCAGGAATGCAGGAGTCTGATTTTCTGAAACAGATAACTACAGTGGAAGAACTTGAGCCAAAAGCAGATAACTGTACAAAGGTACTAAGCCTACAATAATCACATCAATTCCTTTTAAATGCATTTTCTGGGTGCTTAAACACATCATTTTGATTTCCCTTTTAGGTTCTAGTGTGGCATACTCGAACAGAAAAAGTAAATCTAGCCAATGAACCAAAATACCATCTGGACACAGTTAAAATTGAGGTATGACCCGGATGTGCTGTTACATTGAATGTACAAGAATGAATGAGAGTAACAGAGGAATCCTCCCTGGTTACCAAGAGCAGGACATTCAAGCACTGGATCATTTGCTGCTCCACTAGTCTCTGCAAACTACAACTTCTTGCCAGAAGCAAATAACTGTAAGAACAGATAGTCTTCAACTTAAATGTCTTTTGTCTTCATTTGTTTTGCATGCACTTCTCAACTGAATCAGTCCAACCAAATATAATTTTGGCTCTATTAATGGAATATTTTCAAAACAAATTATTTGTATATTTTATACCCGGTCTCTTAATTGATAACTTAGGGACATCTTTCAGAACACAAAATGATTGGTCATCCAATTATCTAAATATTAAAGGTTTCTCGTTTGCAGAATGTTCTTTAAGTAAATATGAAACACACACACACACACACAGAAAAAGTGGTCTCTGGATTTATCTTTTTAATATAGGGAAATAACATTTTATCAATACTAGGCACCATAATATGTAAACACAATTACTGTCATAAACCTGGATATACATTCAAGGATACCAATTATTGTTAAATTACCCTGTATGCGTTTAGTGCATTAAAAATTCACTATAATAGCACTATGTACACACGTATCTCACCAACTTGCATATTTAGTACACAGGAATACTTGACCCATTTTAAAGACTAAACCCAAATTTATTGTAACATCCAGGTTTATATTTCTTTCACTAATTGTGCTTTCAATAAAGCACAGCATAACATCACAGTGACATGAATAAACCAAAAGCTATTTAATATACTAGAAAAGTATTCAGTCATACATTTACATTATATTTATATGATTAAACATTTGTTCATATAGTACCTTCTAAAGGACTATTGGATAATTTGAGAGGTAGGAGGGGCAGATTGATAATATTAGAGATATTAACTAACATGATTCTTACTTCCCTTATATGAAAACATTATATCTACCATCTTATTGAGAATAGAATTGACTGTGCCTGTTGGCTAAGCAGCTTCTTTATAGATATGGTTCATGAAATTTATATACTATGGAAAAGCTGCCAGTAATACACAAATGTTCTCAAACTGCTTTTCACTACATCAAATTTAACTGACAAGGTCAATTGGATAACTTCTTCATATGAACATTTGAGGGAAAAGAGGGAGAATATATACATGGTTAAAATGGGGGAACTATATGCCTGTAAGCACAAGGAATGTCAGGTAGATGCTCCAGAGGAATAGCAGCGTTCATTTCCACAGTTGTGTGCTGAGGGTCTGACCCGTGGCATTTCCAGCCCATCCTCCCACTGTGTTTGTGGGTTGGCCAAAGCCCATCATGGTGCCAGAACTATTGAGATTCATCCCTGCCATTTGCTGATTCATCTGTAAAGCAAATGCACAAGGTAAATTAATCTTCAGTAAAGCGCAAAAATCTCAAGAGCCTGGCTCTCAGTGGAAGGTTGACAACAGCTATACCTACAAGCATCAAGATCAAAGCATCCTGTCAGCACTTAGCTGTCAACATTTGCAAATTTTTATTCTAACCTATGTGAAAATATGTGAAACAATTCTACACAATAAACCAAAAATATACTAAAGGCACTCATTTTCATTAGTTCTCTACTAAATGTTTTATTTTCTCAGAAAACCTTTTAAACTTTATTAATAAATAATAAAAAATTAAAATATTTCATTTCTGTCACTATGTTACTGTTAATAACATTTCCATTGGAAAAAAATATGAACGTCCCTAAATAGTAAGTTGGCTCGATGATAGATTAAGAACATAAGAACAGCCTTACTGGGTCAGACTAATGGTCCATCAAGCCCAGTAGCCTATTCTCACGATGGCCAATCCAGGTCACTAGTACCTGGCCAAAATCCAAGGTGTAGCAATATTCCATGCTACCAATCCAGGGTAAGCAGCGGCTTCCCCCATGTCTTTCTCTCAATAACAGACTATGGACTTTTCCTCCAGGAACTTGTCCAACCCTTTCTTAACACCAAACATTCTGGACATAGAACATGAAAATCTCTCTAACTGTAAAGGAACAATAACTTTCTTAAAGCTAGCTTTGATGTAATCAACTGGATCAAAAGGAATAGGATGTTAGGAATGTAGCTCATAGGGAAAAGCAGATCATAAGAATTTTAAGATTCTCTGTAAGCTGGATCCTATAAGGATGTAGTGGGAACATAGCTGTACTCTTTCTGAAATGCATGGATGCCACTTCAGTAGTAGACTAACCATTGAAGAAACAAAGTTGCTCTTTATGAGACCTATTTACTATTATATATCATGCATTGTTAATAAATATGTCCCATTAACAATAATGGTGTTTATGTCCTCAACAGTGTGTGTTAGCATACAGCAGTTATTTACCGTAACAGGTATTAGCCAGGGACAGCAGACAGTAATTCTCACATATGGGTGATGTCATCCACGGAGCCCAGTACCGACAGTATGAAAGGTGTACTGTCACTTTAAGTTTTAAGAAACTTCACGACTTCTTGCACCATGCCTGTGTGAGTGCCTTCCTGCTCGATGCCTGGTTGTGGTACCTCAGTTCTGAAAGCAAGCTAAGAAGCCAACCAGGGGAGGTGGGTGGAATGTGAGGATATCTGACTGCTGTCCCTGGATAACACCTGTTACAGTAAATAACGGTGTTTTATTCCAGGACAAGCAGGCAGCATATTCTCAGATATGGGACTTCCTAGCTTACTACAATGGGATGGAGGACAGTTGGCCAGTAAGAGATTAAATTTTGCAATACTGTTTGGCCAAATTGATAATCTTGTCTGGAAAAGGATTCCACAGACAGTAGTGAGAGGTGACGTTGTGAGCTGAGGGCCAATAGCTGCTCTGCAGATTTCATCAATGGAAGTGGAACTCAAAAATGCAACTGACGCCGCTCTAGCTCAGACCGTATGTGCTGTTACACAACCCCCGAGTTGCAGCCCAGACTAGGTATAGTAAAAAGAAATATAGGCTGTAAACCATATGTAAATAGTACTCTTAGTTTTTTACAGGGTGATCCAATCTATTATAAGCCAAGGAAATGTACAGTTGAGAAGATGTTCCATAAGACTGAGTCCTTTGCAAGTAATAAGCCAAGGTTCGTGTGCAGTCTAAGGGATGAATGGGGCATTGGAAAAACACTGGAAGCACAATGGAGTGATTAAAATGAAAAGCCATGAACACTTTGGGGAAGAATTCAGGATGGGTGCAAACAAACTACCCTGGCGTGGTGGAAAACAGTAAGGGGTGGGTCCCATACTAATGCTTGAAGCTCACTCTCGTGACGTGTAGACATGATGGAGATTAAAAGTACCACTCAAGTGAGAAAGGGAAAAGAACAGACACATTGGATACAATGGAGGTTCTATGAGTCTGGTGAGAACCAAAGGAAGATCCCAAACCTCTGAAGGTGGTGTGAGAAATGGTTCGAAGGTAAGATCTTTCATCCATCAAGAACAAAAGGATGAGCAGTCAGAGATTTACTGTTGACCTGAACATGGAAAACACTGAGAACAGCAAGGAGAACTCTGGCCGAATCGGTTGGAAGACATGAGTTAGATAAGTGGAGAATATCTTCCAACAGTGAAGATATATGAGAGGATGAATCATCGTGATAATGAAGAACAGACCACGTTGAAACCCATGTCTACGGCTGGTGGTAGCAGTGCTATGTAGGTTTCCTAGATGCATTAAAATGACTCTGATGGGATCAGAAAAAGAGAGATTGGTGAGAATATTTCAAGAGATACCATCTGTCAAGTTTAACGACTGTAGATTGAGATGTAAACGAGATCCTTGTCTGAATAAGAAGTGATGGAAAAGTCTATAAGAATATTGGATCTTTGACCTTGAGGTGAAGTAGAAGGGAGAATCACAGTTTTACATGTTCCTGATGGGCTATGAGAAGCAGAGAGACCCAATTCTGGTTCAGCTGAAGAAGCATTTTGATAAGAAGAGGAACTGAAGAAAACTGAGAGAGGAGGTTGCTGGTCCAATCCAGGAAAAAAGCTTCCAGTGCTATATGATGAGGAGAGTATTGTCTAAAAACAGAATGACCATTGGATTGGAAGGGGAAACACAAAGAGGAATATGTGCCAAGTAAGTTCCCAGGTTTAAATCTGTTGGGTCCCTTGAAAAGGAGTCCAAGAACCAGTACCCCCTGTATAGAATATAGCACAAGTGGAGTGACCTAGAATACTAGGAGGAGATAAGATGAAGTGCGCCCAATTACATGCATTATCTATTGCAGGAAGTAAAAATGAAAAACCATACTATATGAAAAAGACCTGTGTGGAATGCCGAGCAGGAACAGGCCAGAAAGGAACGTACTGATGTTAGAAAGCAGAAACGCCTAAGTTTAGACTGTGTACAAGAAACTTTCAGTCCAGAGACTTGTGCAAAAGAGAAAAAAACATCCTAAAAAGGACGTAGTGGCCTCCTCCTCTCCTACAGCCACTCCCAAACCTCTGGGTCTTTTAGATTGAAACAGATACGGAGTAAATGGATTTTGTAAGAATGTTCCATGATAACTGTAGGGAAAGAGACTTTAAGTAAATGGCAGCCTTCTTGATGTTGTGCAGAGGCCTTGATGGTACAGTGGAAGGCATGTCTCAATGAAAGAAGCCAGGTTGACTTTGCTGGCAAGGTGACGCGGAGCCTGGAAATGGATATTAGAGGGTCGGGAATATAGCTCACAGGCTCTATCATTGTGAAAACCATCCCTTGTGCTCCATGATGTAATAGAAGCGCAGGAAAGCCAAACACCCTGCAGAGTCTACACCTTATAGTGGAATACTGAAGCAGGTGGAATGTATTGATGTAGAAGAATTTTCAATGACTGTGCCCAAAACAAGGGAAGGAGTCCAAATTGACAGAGCTATATTGTCAGATGCACATCAGACTATGGAGATTCTCCCATATATATGAAAATGAAGTAGAAACAGTGCTTGAATATAGTAGTCACTGATAAGTCCTGTGAGATCCCCCCCCCCCCTGCCGAGTGATATGTGAGTCTCATAATGAAGTAAAAACACAGGGAAAAAACGTTTGACTAAGGCAGGTTGTAAGTGAAAAAGAACAATAGTACAACTGCCCATCAACATTCTATCATCGAGTGTCAGTGATACAGGGAGAGGTCGTCCTACTCCTGCTGCAATTGTGGCAGTTGTCCAGAAGCAGAAGGTATAGAAGAAGATAGTATCCGATATTAAGAAGTTTGTTTAGAAGACTTTGTGTTATTCAGAGTAGTCCAAGTCTGATTATGCTGAGCTAGTTTTTGTGCAGCTACTTCAATAGCATCACCAAAAAGCTCCCACCCCACGGAATGTTGGCCAGTCTATTCTGGACATTCATATCCATATCAGAAAGCCTGAGCCAAGCCAGGCATCTCATAGCTACCGACAGAGCAGATGCTTGAGATGATAGTTGAAAAGCATCCACGACTGATCTTGGAAGATATCTCGCAGTCTGTGTAAAGGATTGAATAATGTGCTGATATTCCGGGAGGTGTTCCAAGGGAACATATTGTGCAAATTCAAACAACCACCGTACATGATGGAGATACTGAGACATATAGAAAGAGTAATTGAGAACTCTGTTTAATAGCATAGAATTTTTATAAAGGCAACGACCAAAAGAATCCATGATATGGCTCTCATGACCCAGAGGTACTGAAGCATACACCCTGGTAATGAAGTATTTTTTAAACATCAATTCCATTAACAGTAAATGATGTGGAAGCTGAGAACTGTTAAATCCTGGAGAAGGAAAGAGTTTGTAAAGGGAATCTAGGTGACTTGGAGCAGTCTTGATCGATAAAGGCATTTCCCAATTCTTGAATAGGATCGGTTTGAACAGGTTGTGGAATGGCTACTGGCAGAATTCCTGAGGAGGTTCTTGAAAATGAAAATATCCAGAAATGCAGGAAATGATACATCAGCCTCCATTGTAACTGGTAAATCTTTGCAGAGCTGATTAATGTAGGCAGCAAAGGCAAGCCCTTGGACAACGAACTGTTGGTGAAAAATGTGGGGTCAAAAGACTCAGGTTCAGAAAATGAAACCCCATACTGTAAGTGGAATCAGAAAAAACATCTGGAAAAGAATGTTTACAAGAAAGCCTGCGATGCTTCCGATACTGGTCCGATGAGGAGTCTGAAGTGTCCCAATGAAGATCCTTCTTTTGCTTCAAAACAGATAATTGTTTTGATTTGGAATGATCCAGGGTCAAGGAAGTTATATGATGTGCAGTTAGCCAGTCAATGCCTTGAAGGAGAACACTGAGACGATGTAGAAGTTGTAGAAATATCATGCCTGGAGATATATCGGCATCAAGAGATAACAGAACTACGCCTTGGAAGAGAACCTTGAGCAGTATTTTGGTGCAGCGATGGATCAATGCTATCAGTACCTTGAGGCCTCAAGGTGTTATGTTCTGAAGGGCCTGGTACCGAGGGAGTTGATTGCAGAAGACAGATACAATGCAATTAAAAAGCAGTGGCAATTTCCCTGTGGAAGAATTCATCGAGCTTCTGCCGGAAGGACTGCATCAGTACCGATGGTTCAGCAGGCGGTACCATTGG
Source organism: Geotrypetes seraphini (assembly GCF_902459505.1). NCBI lineage: Eukaryota > Metazoa > Chordata > Amphibia > Gymnophiona > Dermophiidae > Geotrypetes > Geotrypetes seraphini. Next base: position 54,073,524 of record NC_047086.1, read on the forward strand.
TGCTGAAGATGGTCTCGGTATGGGTGACTTCAAAGGGGATGCACACCGTATAGGAGAGACAACTGGAGTATCCGCAGAATGATGGCGTTGTCTTATGGCTCGCATCAAGGAACTCGATGCTGTTGAGGCTTGCGACAGCTGTGGAGCACCATGCACTGGTACTGAAGGCTCATCAGCCGATACCTTGGGTGCAAACAGGTTTGTTTCAGAGAGGGTGACCTCGATGAGGCTGCACACCTAGAAAGGGAGATAACCTATGATGTAGAGCGGTGGTGTTGATGAGCAGCCTGTATCAAGAGACTCAATGCTGTAGAGACCTTCAACACTTGTTGGGAAGTAAAATCCTTAGTCTTTGGTGAAGAGAGACTCCCCGATGCCGATGTAGAGGTATCAATATTGATGGCTCCCGTACCCTGGTGTTCATGCTTGAGCCAAACAGCTTCTCCTGCTGAATCTAACAGGTTTAATAGAGCGCTTTTTCAGTGTGGTACTCTGAATATAGGATTCTAATTGGTGGTCAGGGCCTAAACATTGGATACACCAATTATGAGGATCAGTGATTGAAATAGGCCAATGACACCTGCAGCACTTTTTAAAACTTGTCACAGGTTTGAACATGGGGAAAATCTCGTCAGCGAGACTGAATTCAATGATTGAAACAAAAAACAAAACCTCGCAGAGGAAAAACAACTGAAGAGCTGAAGCCCAAAGACTAGACAAAATAAAAGTTGTTCGTTCCTGTTTTCTTTTTTTTAGAAAAAATAATCAAAGAAAGAAAAGAAAATAAGAAGAGAAACACGCGTGAAAGTGGGAAGGCAGTGCTGACTGACAGTCAGTCCAAAAGAGACCGCTCTGTGGAAAATGAAGTACTGAGGTATTACGAGTTGGCATTAGGTAGGAAGGCACTCGCATAGGTGCGGTGCGAGTATTCGTGAAGTTTCTTAAAACTTAAAGTAACACTTTTCATACTGTCCTTAATGGGCTCCATGGATGATGTCATCCATATGTGAGAATATGCTGACTGCTTGTCCTGGGATAATATACAATACTTATAGTCCACCATTAAACCTCTCAGCTCTAGGTGGATTACAAATTTAATATACTGGAAAACAAGAAACATCCAGGAATTACATTAAAAAAAATTAATAAAAACATTCATATATGTCAACCTTATACTTCTCAAAGTCAAATCTGTTTAGATATTCTTCAAAAAATATTGCCTTGCCTATCTGTCTACATTTGAGATAATTCGTAATCCGTCTTACTTCCAATAGAATGTTATTCTATTTAGCAACTGATTGATATTGGAAAGTAGAAGTAAAGATTTTCTTATATTTCACTCCTTTAACTGAGGGATAATTTAACTTTAGATAATTCCTGCAATTAAAAGATATTTCTACTAATTGAATCAAATAGGAAGGTGCCCAACCATGATGTATCTTAAAACACTAAAATACTCCCTTTAAATCTAATTCTGGCTTCTGTTGGTAGCCAATGTAAAGATCTTAACAATGGAGTAACATATTTACTTGCAGAAAAATTAAGCTTTGCTGCAGTATTTTGAATAATTTGCATTTTTCTAATCAGGACCATATTACAGCCAACATATACTGTGTTACAATAAAATAACTTGAATAAAATCAGTGCTTGTCCTACCAATGTTAATTTTGCAGGTTCAATATACTTTCTTATTTGCCTCAATTTTCTCAATACTATTATTAATCCTTAGGAATTTACATTAACATTCTTACTTCATTTTTAAGGATGCTTATATTATTTGTTTTCAACAATTTTGTTTAAAATAACTTCAAGGTGTATTATTATTTGGGTGTGTATTTTTTGTCTCATCAAGTGTTCTGAAGGCAAATAAGGACAAGCTGATGTTAAGTCACTCTACCACTTTTGCCTTTGTATTCAACAGATTTTAGCAATGTTTAAAAATTAACAATGATCTGTGTCTGTTATAGGGTTGTTAGCTACTAATGAACAGCTGCTAATAAAGTATGCTGATCACATATGTTTCAGGTGAATAGCTATACATCTTACTGTCGGTGTTTACATCTGAATAAATGACCTGACTCAGTATTCTTACCATATAGGTTTGCTTGTTTTGGATCTAGATGTTTTCTTTTGCTTCTTCACACTTTCAAGTCAATCAGACCCAGCTTCTATTCTGATTAAGATGCTACAAAACCTTCACTTAAATACTTGGTGCTTTTCCCCAATTTTTTTTATCTACCAATTTCATCATCATTGAGCTTCCAGTTCAATTGTAACTATGATCTGGCATTATAAGCCTTCATTTACAACTCAGGGATTTTCTATCCTCTTCAAAATCACCAGAATCTTCTACAGATGGCCATGCAATCACTTACTTGAGCAACAACAACAAACAAAAAACATACAATGTTTCTACTATGTAGTGATCATGACTCAGTCACCATAAAGACTGTGAACACTGCCTGCACAACATACCCAATTCTAACCAACTCAAGAAGCAAACATCTCAGCCAGGAACTGAACCCCAATATGTCTGCACAGAGCTTCTAGACTGGACCCTTTTTCCTGATTTTTTTAATACTCCTGCTTCCTTTTCACCTAACCCAGCCACTACAGCAGCAATCCTAAATATATGTACACACTTTGATTGTGGTCGGAGCCATCTCATCTTGGAGAAGTGACAGCTCAGGGGTGATATGATAGAGGTCTATAAAATAGAGTGTGTGGCACAGTGGATAGAACTACAGCTTTAGCACCCTGAAGTTGTGGGTTCAAATCCCTCGCTGCTCCTTGTGACCCTGGGCAAGTCACTTAATCCCCTCATTACCCCAGGTACACTAGATAGAGTTTGAGCCCCCTGGGACAGATGATAAAGTACCTGAATGTAAACCACTTAGGATATAAGTGGTATATAAATAATTAAATAAAATAATGAATAATAATAATGAGTGGCGTGGAAAGGGTAGATGTGAATCGCTTGTTCACTCTTTCCCAAAAATACTAGAACTAGAGGGCATGTGATGAGGCTACTAAATACTAGATTTAAAACAAACCAGAGAAAATATTTCTTCACACGCTGTGTAATTAAACTAGAATTCGTTGCCAGCGAATTTGCTGAAATCAATTAGCTTAGCAGGGTTTAAAAAAGGTTTGGGTAATTTCCTAAAAGAGAAGTCCATAAGCCATTATTGAGATGGCTTGGGGAATATCCACTGCTTATTCCTAAAATAAGCAGCATAAAATCTATTTTACTACTTGGGATCTTGCTAGGTACTTGGGACCTGGTATGGCCACTGTTGGAAATAGGATACTGGGCTTGATGGACCTTTGGTCTGTCCCAGTATGGCAATTCTTATGTTCTTATGCTGGCACTGTGTGTTGGCAAAATTTCTCTCTCCCAGAAACTGTGAATTCTAGCTTTTGAAAATTCCCAATCTCAGAAAGTCAAGGGAAGACAAAATTTAGGGAATCACACCCAGGTCTTCCATATGGCAGTCAGTGTAGAAACCTTTGAGAAAACAGGACACAGCTAATATTTATGGTGGGCCAAACAATATATAATTCAAGAACAGTAGAAAAAGAGAAGCAACTCACATCAGGATTCAGCACTAAAATGCCTATTCTTGAAAAACCTTTGGAACATACATTTCATCTATTTCTGGTTGCTTTTCTTGTTAATCTAGACACTGTAAGTCAATTCTAAGAGTGTGGTAGGAGCTGTTTCTTGCAATCATTATTTGTAATTTTTATCCTCTTTCCTCGGAGGAGGAGGGTTCAAACCCCGTGCTGCTCCTTGTGACCTTTGACAAGTAACTTAATCCTCCACTGTCCCAGGTATATTAGATAAGACTGTGAGCCCGCTGGGACAGATAGGGACAGGGAAAATGCTTGAGTACCTGATTGTAAATTGCTTAATATACCTTGATCAAGCAGTATATCAAATCTCAATAAAGGGTAATGGATTTAATATACCACTTTTCTGTGTACAACCAAGGTAGTTTTACATATTATATGCAGGTACTTTCTCTGTCCCTAGGTTTTTTTTTAACCTGGAGCAGTGGAGGGATAAGTAACTTGCAGTGGGAATTGAACCCAGTTCCTCAGGTTTTCAGCCCACTGCATTAACCATTTGGCTACTCCTCCACTGTAAATACCAACAACTAAGGAAACAGAGAAGCTGGAAAATGACTGAACCACATATGGACTTTTCTTAAAATTAATTGAAAATATATGTGAAAAAGAGATTAGTTTCTTACCTTGATAATATCTTTTCCAGTAGATAGGGTTGATATGCTGGACCTTAGGGTATTTGATCCATTCTCACGAGCATACTGCGGAAAGATGTCAATCATAGCTTTTGAACACCTCCTCCTTCTCTCTGGACTCTGCTGCCCTTTTCAGTTTGTACCAAAGCATGCGAAAGTTCTATAGCAGTGGTCTCAAACTCAAACCCTTTGAAGGGCCACATTTTGGATTTGTAGGCACTTGGAGGGCCTTAGAAAAAAAAACAGTTAATGTCTTATTAAAGAAATTACAATTTTGCATGAGATAAAAAAACTCTTTATAGTTTATAAATCTTTCCTTTTGGCTAAGTTTTAATAATAATATTGTAATTTATAGCTAAAGAGACATATGATCAAGAAACTGTTTTATTTTACTTTTGTGATTATGATAAACATACTGAGGGCCTCAAAATAGTACCTGGCTCCCGGGCCGCGAGTTTGAGACCACTGCTCTACAGTAAAAGACAGAAGGAAGGACATGGGGGGTTCCCCAAAATCAAGGTTCTGATCTGCTCATATAACTATCAATAATGAAACAGTAATTTATAAATGATTGAGCATTGCCATTGAACAGTAAAATACATTAAATAAAGACAACAGCTTGAATATTAGTGGAGCTCAATTATCTCTTAGAATTCTATTTACAAAACGACACTGAACCCACGGTCTCACTGGCAGAGAAGTCTTAGTTATGGAAAGGACCATGAAGCTTACAGGCACATCAGAAATTATTGTGTGTGTATGTATGGGGTGGGGTGGGAGGTCAGTATACCATCCCTATCTACTGGAAAACATATTATCAAGGTAAGAACCAAATCTCTTTTTCCAGTGCAATAGGGATGGTATGCTGAACTTTAGGGACATACCTAAGCAGTCCCCAAAGTCCTGGATGGGAAAGATAAGCCTGCTTTCAGTACTGAGGATTCAAAAGCAGAACTCTTCTGTGCAGCCACATCTACCCTATAGAATTTAGTGAACTTGTGAAAGGAAGACCATACAGCAGATCTACAAATCTTCTCCAGAAGTATCGCCTATGATTCTGCCTAAGAGGAGGCTACTCCTCTTTCAGCAACATTGGTGATTGTTTGCTGCAGACAATGTAGGTAGAGGAGATTGTGACTCTGATTACATCATAGAGTACGTTTGCCATGTAGTCTACCCCTGCCAGGTAATGGCTCAGCTGGTGATACATCCAGGGCTCACAGCCATGAATGGCAGGAACATGCTACAAAGGAGGCTGCTGATGTCACTTTAACACCTAGGGCCAGGGCCTCAAATTGCCTCCTGAGGACCATATCCACCATGCAGTCCTGCGTATCCTTCAGCATGACTCCTCCCTCACTAAGTAGGGAAGTGCATTTAGTTACCTTGGCTACCAGGGAGTCTACTTTTGGCATAGCAAACATTTGCTGAAACTCTTGATCCATAGGATAGAGCCTAGTCATGGCTTTCACCCCTTTGAAGGTGTATTTAGAGACCTCCCAGGGCTCTGTAACCAGGAGTTTCATATCTGGGTGCCATGGAAAAGACATATGCTGAGATCGGACTCCACTCAGAAGAGAATACTGAGATGACTGGGGCTGAAGGAGATCAATCTTGAGCTGGCATAGAGACTCAGTAATAATGTCCAGTAGTGGTGAAGACTTGATTAGCAACCTTATCGAGGGATCCTATCCCTGGTCCGTGGCTGGGACCTCATCCTGATCCTCCACATAGGAGGCCAAATCTCCCTTCAGGGAAGCCTCACTTTGTGACAATAAAGGGATCAAAACTGAACTTTCATTCCCTGAATCTCTTGTCTGACTTCGCAAATAAAAAAGAAATAAACCAAGCAGATCAGAAGACATCTTCATGCTCGCCTGCAGAAACAGAAACTGAAGAGGGCTGAGGTGTCCAGGGAGGAGGAAGTGTTCAAAATCTGTGACTGACATCTTTCTGCAGGATCCTCATAAGAATGGATCGAGTATCCTAAGGTTCAGCATATCATCCCTATTGTACTGGAATTACTTTTATTAGATGCTCAAAGCCAATTAATCGTCAGTCTTCACATCTTAAATATACAAACTAAATTAGAAAGTCACATGAAAGAATTATAGAAATACATTTGAAAAGGCAGAAATCTGTCTTATTAATGCTTATTTCTTAGCCAATAAGATTAAGCAGGGTGATCACTAACATTCCAGTGACAATTGATTATTTTAGATATATATAAAAAAGTTATATCAGAGTTCTAAAGAGACTACATTGTAATACCACAAACATGAAAAGGTCAACTTGTAATTTTTCCCTAAAGTAATCCATATGAAACTGACTGCACATATATCTAATTACACAGATGTGAACAGCATTTCCTCTATGGCTGTGCATGAGTAAGAACACTATAAAAGAGTTCTTCACAGTTTGCCTCTTTTGTGGCCATGACTCTTATCATAGCAGCCCCAAAATATTGTATAATCTCCTCTCTCCCGAGATACAGAGTAATGATCCACCAATACATAGCCCAGGTTGTGACTTCAAATAGATTTTGTGACCCTCATTTAGGAACACAATTTAGGAAGACAATAGTGTTAGAGTGGAATATATTCTTTTTTTTGTACTTACAGTGATCACTTAAAGTCATCACAATTCAATGAACACTCATCAAAGCAAGCCTACACAAACATTACCTCAGTTTATTGTGTTAACTCAGACCTCCTATTCCAGATAATCTGATTTTGCTTTTTTCTCATTTGCATTACTACATTTTCCACAGATTAGAGGAGTACGGTATAAATGACAGCTCAACTCTTCTTTTGCTTACACTGCCATTACAGTTTGGAATAATCTACCTGTTTACATTAGGACTGATATCAATTACTTAAGGTTTTGTAAATATTTGAAAACTTTTTTATATGACTTGTTGTAATATTCATGTTATGATGATATTTTAATTACTGATTGCTTTTGTATTTTCCCGTGGATTTTACAACCTCTTTGAATGTAAATCGCCTTGAAACTTTTTGGTATAGTGTGATTAATAAGTTGTGTATTAGATTAGATTAGTTATAGTGAAACATAGAAACACACCAGGAGACTATTCCATGCATCTACTACCCTTTCTGTAAAAAAGTATTTCCTTACTCCTGAGCCTATCGCCTCACAACTTCATCCTTTCTCTTCTCATTCCAGAGCTTCCTTTCAAATGAAAAACTCGATTCATACACAGTTAAAAAGAACAGGCCTTATAACCAAACCTTGAAGCACACCACTGGTAACATCCTTTTCCTCAGCGCAATCTCAACTGACTACCATCCTTTGTCTCCTTCCACTTAACCAGTTCCTGACTCAGTCAGTCACTTTGGGACCCATACTGAGAGCACTCAGTTTATTTATTAGACACCTATGTGGAACACTGTCAAAGGCTTTGCTAAAATCCAAATACACTACATCTAGCGCTCTCCCTCTACCCAAATTCTCTGGTCAACCAAGGAGTACGAAAGGTTTTGCTTACTAGCCTAGCCCATCATATTTATTTAAATAATTTTCAATATAATTCACATAGAACAGTAAGGAATGGATTCCTCATATTTTATATATTCCACATTAATTACAATCAAAATTTGCATCCAGCCCACATTATGAGAGAATTTAATCATAATTTTATACAAACAAGTTAGGATATTTAAGATCAATTTATCAAAAATAAGCTTAGAGACAGCTTCTCCCCCCAAAAAACAGAAATTTTTTAAATTTAACTTAAATCTTGATTAGCCATATATGGTAAGACTTTAATCACACCTACAAATCACACCAGATCAGAAATTGTTTCAACCAAATAGGATCCCAAAAAACAAATTCCTTCACTTAAAACTTTAACATACATTTGCAAAGGAATTTTTAAAAAAGTAGCTTTCGAAGCCAATACTCTAGATTTCAATGAAAGAAATGCCTTTCTTCTAAGTCGAGTGGCTTTAAAATTTTTCCATACCGCTTAGGAACTAAATAGTTCACATAAGTTAAAACAAACAAAATCTTAAAATCAACAGGGTGAACTATCTTTTCTTTTCCAAAGAACCGTTAAGTCATAAGCATGCAGTAACAAACAATTGGATTTTTAGCTGTTTCTTGAATTGAAACCAATCAATATATTTTCGCAACTGACCCACCAAAGCATTCCACATCTTAATACCAGCTATGCAGAATGTCATTACTCTGGTATCAATATGTAGCCAACACTTATTAAATATGCTGTCAATATCTCATATAAATAAAACAAAAAAACAGCATTTAATATATATTTAAGAAGTTTTTTTTGTATATACGTTTTTTAAATATATATTTAAAAGTCTTCAGAACGTGCCAACCACCAGCCAAACGATTCTTAGGCTTGTTTTTTCAATTGGCTTATATATCTTCATCAGACTTAGGTTACATTTTTCTTATAAAGTGCTCTGTGCAATTCATGTGTACATGTGAAACCACTTCCAAACTTATAAATAATTCATAAATCTTTAAAAGCTTTGTACTTTAAAAGCTTCGGCAGTAGTTTTTCTGCTTTCAGCATAAATCTTTAAATGTCGGGTAGGACTTGTCATCTCGACATGTTTCGCCCAAAGGCTTTTTCAAGAGTGAGTCCCCCCTTTTGTTTTGCTCCGCTACATCCCGACAGAAATCTTTAGTCAAAAGTTCTAAAGATATTCTGTCGGGGTGCAGCAGAGCAAAACAAAAAGGGGGGACTAGTTCTTGAAAAACCCTTCGGGCGAAACATGTCGAGATGACAAGTCCTACCCGACATTTAAAGATTTATGCTGAAAGCAGAAAAACTACTGCCGAAGCTAAGTACAAAGCTTTTAAAGATTTATGAATTATTTATAAGTTTGGAAGTGGTTTCACATGTACACATGAATTGCCCAGAGCACTTTATAAGAAAAATATAACCTAAGTATGATGAAGATATACAAGCCAATTGAAAAAACAAGCCTAAGAATCGTTTGGCTAGTGGTTGGCATGTTCTGAAGAATTTTAAACATATATAACAAAAACATATATATATAAAAAACTTCTTAAATATATATTAAATGCTGTTTTTGTTTTATTACTCTGGTATGTGCATAGTAACTTTGATTCCTTAAGGTTAATATATTTTTATTTTCAGATCATAAAGCTCTGCCTGGTTTATAGTTTGCAATGACTTGTTGAAAATACCACGGTGTTTGATGATAGTTTGATGGATCACAGAAATAACCTTGTGTTGTACTTGAAATAAAACTAGTGTAATTTCTTCAAAATTGGTGTCTTGTGTGTCATCCTATGTATATCCAAAATTAACCTGGCCGCATACTGTCCTGCTTTGCAAATGCAGAACTGTCATTTGGTTAGAGATTTTTCAGGTGTGTGAACATTATGTGCTTGCTCACATCATGGCACAGCACATAGATTTTTTTAATGATTGTTTTTGGCAATTATGGATCTATATCCTGCCTGCACTAGACTGTCATACAAAAGCCAGAAAATCCTCCAAATTGTCTTTGCTACATAAGAAAGAATAAGAATTATGCATACCTGAGAGAGATTCCAAGGGGCCTGCTGGCTTTGCTGCATGCCAAACTTATTTGGTGTTGTACTCATACTTCCAACCATTCCTGCTTGTGATCCAATCATATTTGGAGGGAGTCCCATAACACCAGCTTGGACATTTCCTACAAAGCCATTGGGAACTCCCATGTTCACCATCATGCCTGTGTTCTGTCCCATCACATTCCCCATCATTCCTGGGGCTGATGGCATAGGTACTCCCATGGGTGGAAAACTTGGAAAATTAGCTGAAGGTTGTGAAGGAAATGGCAAAGAGGATGCCATGAACATACCTACATTTGAAAGAGAAAATAAATTCATTTGTAATATACGTATGTTTAACTTTGAATGAATTATTTAAAAAAACTCCAATACCAAGCATGTCCAAAACTAAGTTAGCTCAATACAGATTTTTATTGATGGTTTGTCTGAAAGTAGTAGCAGATAAAACATGAGTGTTTTCATCCTAAGCAATTCATTATACATTCTACAGTTTACATAGAAAGTGTCTCTGCATAAATGTCTGAAACAATTCTACTACAAAATACTTTTTCGGTATCATGTTTAAAAGTGTTTTAAAACATCTGTAATACAAAGAATAAACTTTCTCTGAACCAGTCACTACATTAATTTTAGCCAGATACTGTATATACGGGAAGATTAGGTTCTTACCTTGATAATCTTCTTTCTAGTAGAAAGGCATACGAGTCTTGAACTAGTCTTGAATCAGTGGGTTATTCACTTCTAATCGTGAGTTGTGTAGAAGATGTCATCTGCTTTTATCGGCTCTACCTTCCCTATTGCTCTGTGTCCTGTACTCTTCAGTTCATATCAAAGAAGCTGACAACCACTATGAAAGGAGAAAGAAGGAAGAGGGGCTCGGGAAACTCCCCAACCAAGCCAAGCGTGCTCTAACATTAAACAAAACATACAATTGAAGAAATGTCAATAGGAACATGAAACAAGGTGGAACTCGACAAGCCTGAGTACAACCAGCATGTACACATGTGATTCTCGCACTCTTCCATTTACTAAAACCCTTGGGTTTCTCTTTTTTTTTCTAGAACAGGATAGAGCTATTTACCAACCTCTCCTCTCAAGAAATTGGAAACTGCTATTAACACTTTGGTATTTAGCAGTATATCAAGAATTAAAATCATAAGAACATAAAAATAGCCTTACTGGGTCAAACCAATAGTCCATCAACCCCAGTAGCCCATTCTCACAGTGGCCAATCCAGGTCACTAGTACCTGGCCAAAACCCAAAGAGTAGCAACATTCCATGCTACCGATCCAGGGTAAGTAGTGACTTTCCCCATGTCTATCTCAATAACAGACTATGGACTTTCCACAAGGAAATTGTACAAACCCTTCTTAAAACCAGCTACACTATCCACTCTTACCCCAACCTCTAGCAATGCGTTCCAGAGCTTAACTATTCTCTGAGTGAAAAATATTTCCTCTTATTGGTTTTAAAAGTATATCCCTGTAACTTCATCAAGTGTCTCCTAGTCTTTGTAATTTTTGACAGAGTGAAAAATCGATCCACTTGTACCCGTTCTCCACTCAGGATTTTGTAGACTTCAATCATATCTCCCCTCAGCTGTCTCTTTTCCAAGTTGAAGAGCCCTAACCTTTTTAGTCTTTCTTCATACGAGAGGAGTTCCATCCTCTTTATCATCTTGGTCTATCTTCTTTGAACCTTTTCTAGTGCCGCTATATCTTTCTTGAGATAAGGAGACCAGAATTGAATGTAATACTACAGGTGAGGTGGCACCATAGAACGACAGAGAGGCATTATTACATTCTTAGTCTTGTTAACCATTCCTTTTAAAATAATTCCTAAAATCATATTTGCTTTTTTGGCCACCACCGCACATTGGGCGGAAGGTTTCATCATATTGTCTACAATGACATTCAGATTCTTTTCTTGGGCACAAACCCCCAAGGGGGTCCCTAGCATCTGGTAATTGTGATTTGGGTTATTCTTCCCAATGTGCATCACTTTGCATTTGTCCACATTAAATTTCATCTGCCATTGGACACCCAGTCTTCCTATTTCCTAAGGTCTGCTTGCAATTTTTCACAATCTGCATGCGTTTTAACAACTTTGAAAAGTTTAGTGTCATCTGCAAATTTAATCACCTCACTCATTATTCCAATTTCCAAATCATTTATAAATAAGTTAAATAGCACCGGTCCCAGTACAGATCCCTGCGGCACTCCATTGTTTACTCTCCTGCAAAAAAAAAAAAGATCATTTAACCCAATTCTTAATCCACAATTGAACCTCTGGACACTTTGCATGCCTTCTGGGTATTCATCACTCTTCAGGCCTGTTTGACAGAAGAAGGTCATGCATCTAGAAAACACACACATCACAGACAGTAAGCAGGCTAAATCAAACTTTGACAGGGCAGGCCTTCAAGACTCATATGCCTTTCTACTAGAAAGAAGATTATTGAAATAAGAACCTAATGTTCCCTTCTAGTGCTAAACGCATATGAGCCTTTAATCATTGAGACGTACTAAAGCAGGCCCTTGAGTCTGGGGTGGGGCAGATGAGCCTGTTGCTAGCATTGAGTACCCAAAAGCAACGTCCATTCATGCCGTCACATCCACCCTGTAAAATTTAATGAAAGTATGGTGCATGAACCTTATAGCCGCTCTATAAATATCCTTGGGTGGAACTGCCCAGGACTCCACCCATGAAGCTACTCTCCTCGTAGTGTGTGCCCTCAAAATAATCGGTGGTTGCTTATCAAATCTAATATACACTGAAGAAATAGCTTTATAAATCCCTCTTGAAATGGAAGCTTTAGAAATTGACTTCCCCAAACGTCTAGGATTTGTTAGTACAAAAAGATGATCTAAAAGATGAAACTCATTTATCACCTCAAGGTAACAAAGAACTCTCCTAACATCCAGCAACTCCATCCTTTTCCTTTGAACCTGTGGAATGGAATACGCTAATGGGTTAGCAGGTCTTCCTGATTTGTGGAAAGCAGAGACCACTTTTGGCAAATAAGGAAGGTACTCTGCGCAGCAAGACCCCAGCCTCTGAAAACGTGAGGAAAGGTTCTCTGAACAACGGAGCCTGCAGCTCTGAGACCCTTCTCCCTGAAGTTATAGCTACCAGAAAATTTTTTTTAATGGTAAGATCTATCAGCAACAGCTCTTGCAAGCACTCATATGAAGTATTGTTGAGAGAATGCAGAAGAGTCTTAGTCATCCAAGTAAGGATGTATCTGAATCCCTGCTTTGCGCAAGTACACTGCCGTAATGACCATTGCCTTGGGACAGGTGTGAGGCATCATTACCAGATTGGATAGAAGCACTGAGAATTGAAAATGTTGTTCCAGCACATAAAATCTCAGAAGCCTCCTGTGTGCTGGAAAAATGGAAATATGCAAGTAAGCCTGTCAAATCCAAAGAGGCCAGAAATTCCCCCATTGCCAGTGAGGCAATGATTGAACCAATGGTCTATCTGGAACTGGGACACTTTCAGTGCTGTGCTGACAAACTTTAGATGCAGGATTGGTTTCCAGCTGTCTAAATCTTTCTTGGGCATGATGAAGTATACAGACTATCTGGACAAGTCCAATTCTTCTGCTGGAACTTGCTCTACGTTTTGAATAGTCAAGAGCCGCTTCACTGTTCCTTGTACCCCTGATTGCTTTTTCTGGATGTCCAGCCAGAAAGTCCGGCAGAGGGTTCTTGGATGCTGCTGCAGTGCATGAACCTGAGGGTTGAGCTCACCTGAAGCCTCTATACCTCTGAAAGATCCCTGAAATGACCTTTGAGCAGAGGTCCCTGCTGAGTTCTGACAAAACTGTCAAGAACCATGACCCGTCTCCTCAGGGGCGCAAGGTCTACTTGTTTGTCAAAGACTTAGGGCGAAGATCTGCCACACTGGCTATAAGATCATTCAAACCCTTTGCCAAAGAGCACGTGGTCCTTGCAAGGTAGCCTACTTAAAGTAGCCTTGGAAGCAGAATCTCTTGCCCATTGGCCTGATCTAGACAAAATAAGCAGAGACTTTGCTCATGACCCTGACCACGTCATAAAGAACATCCGCTACATAATATACCCCCAAATTAGCAACTAAGTGTAGGCATCCTCCTCTATTTTCAGAGCCTGACGTAGGATAGTATGGCAGGCTTGTGTGACAAAGGAAGCTGCTGCTGTCACCTTTAACCCCAGAGCCAATTGTCTTTTTTTAAAATTTAGGACCAAATTCACCCTCTGATCTTGTGCATCCTTTGCGATTATAACTCCAACACTAGGCAGAGAGTCCATTTGGTAACCTGCTCTAACAGTGAATCCACTTTAGGTGAGACAAACAGCTCCTGAAGTCCTGGCAATCTTCAAGGGAGTATCCAAATGTTCCGTTAGCCATATAATAATGTCTGGATGTAAAAAAAAAGAAAAAGAAAGCAGGTGGCCTGGGGTTTAGAACTGCTTATACTAGGATGCTGAGCAGCAGAGATCTTCAGGGCCTCCAGTTTCAAGACCCACAAGGATTCTGTAATGACTTCCAATAAAACTGCTGGCTTAAAATGGCAGCACACCACTAGATCCTCTTCCTGGTCCAAGGCCATCCCAGACTCCTGACCAGTGGTTCCTGCCTGAGACCATGACCCTCCTAAAATCAAAGATTCATCCTGAAGGAGTAAAGACATTGCTTCTGACTCCCAGTTATTCCAGTCCTTCTCTGATAGGCTCTCCAGTTCCTGAAGAGTAACTTTTAGGGAGGTAAGCCACATGATACTACAGAAAACTCCTATGTGACAACCAGCACAGATGAACCCCACTAGTCCAAACAGGCAGAAGGCATAAGTCTCACAAAGTCAGGGATATAGCCCTTAACAGGATGCCCTGGGAACACATGCAGGGACTCCCAATGTCTCCTCTTGGGCCCTAAGGTGTCTGCAGTTCACTGAAGACGCTGAGTTGTTGACTGAGGGCTCCAGGAGGGAGATTTTGTCCAAAAATTGAACCACCTATGATTCCATTGCCCTAGAGAGGGGGCTAAGCTCACGGTTTCTGCCCCCCTAACATACTCCATGACAAGTGGATAGGGATGCTCCTCAGCCAACCATCCAAAGCAAATCTGGCATGAATCAGGAGTAACTAACAAAAAACGGATCAGTTTCTAAGTTGTCCAACCCACAAATATCGTCAATCGAAGAAAAAAGGGGGGTATAAAGGATATTTATACAAAGTCTGCTTCAATAAATTTTCTACACATCAGTGTCTGACTTCATTGTTGTAATCAATATATTGTTTCTATTAACCCACTATTTTTATCACTATAATAAAACCCCTTTATAACAACAAACTTACCCCAACACATAAACTAGGAGGTTGAAGTATCATAAAGGATGCATTGTTCTCAGTAAAGAGACCTCTTATAACTTAGATGTTATTTCAAGTCTTCATCCTGAATGCATGTAGTATAATCATATACTTCAAAACCTCCTTCCTATCCATATTATTGCTTATTAATTTAATTTGTTTATTTACTTAAAAAAACCATTAACTAAGAGTTCAAACCTATCATTTATTTAATTAATTAAAAAATATTATTGATTTATTAATTTAATTGTAATATCCAAACCTAAGATCAATTCATTCAGTTCATCAGTATATCTGTATATATTGAAGAAGAACAGCAACACTTATCTTAATGGCTTCCCTGCCAGAACCAACGTTGGTTCTGGCTGGGAAGCCATTAAGATAAGTGTTGCTGCTCTTCTTCAATATATGCATCCTTCTTCAATACAATGCATCCTTTATGATACTTCAACCTCCTAGTTTATGTGTTGGGGTAAGTTTGTTGTTATAAAGGGGTTTTATTTGAGTGATAAAAATAGTGGGTTTATAGAAACAATATATTGATTACAACAAAGAAGTCAGACACTGCTGTGTAGAAAATTTATTGAAGCAGACTTTGTATAAAATTATCCTTTATACTCCCCTTTTTTCTTCGATGAATCAGGAGTAAAACAGCCTGAGGAGTCTTTAATCAAAATTAAGGTGTTTTTGAGGCAAATAGAGACTTTTAAAAATGAATTGAAAAATCCAAGATGGCTGCTGTGGCACCGTTTTGGTGCCACAAACTGGCCCTGGAGAGCTAAATAAAAGTCCAAAATTATGAGAATAGGTTTTTGGAGGTGGGGAACCAGAATACAAGCCCCAGAAACCCCCAAAACAGCAATTTAAGGACACCTCCCACCAGATTTGTCCCATAGACCTAAAACTGCTGGGAATAATGATAGACAAAGCTGCACCATGCAACTTCAAATCAGTAAAATGGTTCAGAAGGCTTTCGCAAACATGCGCAACTTAAGACAAGTCCGAAAATACTTCAACAACGAACAATTCAAACTCATAGTACAAGCGCTAATCCTAGGACTCTTGGACTACTGTAAAGCACAGTTACTTACTGTAACAGGTGTTATCCAGGGACAGCAGGGAGATTTTCTCACATGTGGGGGTGACATCATCCACGAAGCCCCCGGGCTCCGTGGATGAAATCACCCACATGTGAGAATATGCTGCCTGCTTGTCTTGGGATAAAGCACAGTTACTTACCGTAATAGGTGTTATCCAGGGACAGCAGGCAGATATTTTCACATGTGAATGATGTCACCCCCACATGTGAGAATATGCTGCCTGCTTGTCCTGGGATAACATACTTTACCTGTCATGCCCCATCAACATGCTAAAACAATTACAAACAGTCCACAATACAGCCCTAAGACTAATATACTCGCTGAAAAAAATACGACCACATTACCTCAGCTTTCCAAGACTCACACTGGCTCCCAGTACAAGCACGCATACAACACAAATTCTACTGCACTCTATTCAAAGCCCTAAATGGAAATGGACCAAGCAATCTAAACAACCACCTAATCAGGAAAAACACATCCACACCAAGGAGAACTCAAGCACACTTTACCCATCCCCCAATCAAAGGTATGCAAAGCAAAAAAATATATGACGGTCTACTAGCCACCAGAGCAGGAAAATAGACCACCACCTCTCAAATCTGCTGACTACGACGCCCAACTACAAAACATTCAGGAAAGAACTGAAAACCATACTATTCAAGAAATTTGTCAAATGATCTAACCCAGTGTTTTTCAACCGCTGTTCCGCGGCACACTAGTGTGCTGCGAGATGTTGCCTGGTGTGCCGTACGGTGCAGACACTGATTAGGCCTCAGGCCGGGTCCCGCACGCGCTCCCATGAGACTCCCCCGGTCCCCGCTGCTGTTCAGTTTCGATCTTCTTGTCTGACGCAACCGGAAACAGGAAGTTGCAGCAGAGCAGAAGATTGAACACTGAGCAGCCGCGCGTGCGCGGTTCTTTGGGAAAGCGTGCATGTCACCGAAAAACAAAACCTACAAACTAAGGTGAGGCAAAGGGAGAGAGCTGGCTAAACAGTTGGATCGATTGGGCAGGCGAGTGGTGGCTGCGGGGACCGTGCGATCGCTCGTGTTCCCGGCTCAAATTGGAAGGAGGGAGTGAAAGGGAAAAGGATTCTGGGCCAAGGGGATGAAGACGGAAAGAAAAACCCACAGCAGGAAAGAAAGGGAAGGACAGGCAGGTGAGCCAGATGCTAGAAGCAGGGGGGGGGGGAAGAAAGAGGGAAAAAAGCTAGAAGGGGTTGAAAAGAAGAGACACACTGGTATGGAAGAGGAAGATAGGGGAAATCTGGACACAGGAAGGTAACAGAAAGAGGGGAAATTATGTGCATGGGGCATAGGGACAGAGACATAAAGGGGACATGCCATGGGGATGGTATATGGACACAGGGGGGGGGGGGGGCAATGACGGATACATAGGGGAGATATTAGAAATGGAGAAAATAGGAGCACAGAAGCGAGATGGTTTGTGGGGATGGGACAAGGACCGAGCTCGCAGGCTCCAGTGGCGTGCACAAATTACATTGTAACGTGCCATGAAAATAAGAGGGAGGAAGGTAGATAGATAAGCCACGTGAGAGGAGCTGAAGGGTGGTAGAAAGGAACAGATGGTAAAGGAGGGAGGGAAGGGTGGTGGTGGAAAGGAATGGGACAGACATTGAAGGAGGGTGGAGAGGAACAGACCCCGAAGGGAAATGTGGAAGACAGAGTGGGAAGAAGACAGATGCCAGACTATGGGGGAGCGGAGGGAAGAAGATGGGTGCTAGACCAATTGGGGGGGGGTGAAGGGAGAGGCACAGTAACAGCAAATGGAAGACGTAGAGAGAAGACACACAGTGGATGGGAGGAATTGAATGAGAAGATGTGGAAAGCAGAAACCAGACAACAAAGGTAGAAAAAAATATTATATTTATTTATTTATTTTTTGCTTTAGGATAAAATAGTATATTAGTTGTGTTGATAAAAATTTATAAACAAAGCCCTGCCAGCTGAACATCTCTTTCTCTAGTTCAGCAGCAGGAACTTTGATTTATAAGAAAGGAATAAGCTAAATATTACAGTACTAAGGCTTATATGGATGCAGCGGGGACGGTGACGGGGCGGTGAATGGGATGGCGGTGACGGTGACGGGGCGGTGAAGGGAACGGCTGTTGACAAAGAGCTACGTGTGTGTCTTTCTTTGATTCCAGCCAGAATATCAGCTTTGTGTTCAGCCAAACAGGCCCAGGTTTCGCACTGAATAAAGTATTTTATAATTTTTCACTATTCTGTTTACTTAATATTTCATAATAAAGTAATTATAAAATACTTTCTTTGTGTTTATTTGATTCCTATTCAAGAGAATTACTTTATATATAGTCAATATAGGCACAGAGTTAAATTTTTTAACATTTTCTAATGGTGGTGTGCCTCGTGATTTTTTTCATGAAACAAGTGTGCCTTTGCCCAAAAAAGGTTGAAAAACACTGATCTAACCAAACTGTATCGACCATTCCCAGATCCTGACGCATACTATAGCTATCAACCTTGTAATCTCCATGGGAATGCCCAGGCTAATTTCTTGCTGTAAACCGCCTAGAACTGATAGGTATTTTTCGGGATAGAATGTAATAATGGTGCTAGTGCTGCCTGTTTTAGCTCACAGAAAGGCTGGAAAGTGGTGGACACTTACTGCCTCGGACAAGCATTCAAAATTCTCCAGATGCTTGTTTCATTCGGTTGATAGTCAGGCTGTGTTGGAGCCTGAAGACCCAGATCACTTCACGCATCTTTTGGAGAGGGGACTGCAGCTAGCAAAGATAAAGTCCCAAGGATCGACACAGATGCCAAACAGCCTGTACTCGGCTTTTGGCAACAACCAGAGTTGAGCTTTTCTACAAGGGAAATGGTCTCCGAACAACAAACGATTTAGTGCAGGCATGTCCAACCTGCGGCCCAAGGGCCACATGTGACCCCATGAAGTATTTTGTGCAGTCCCGGTTGAGGGAGATGCAGTGTTTTCCTCTGCTGCCCCCGGTGTTTACCATCTTGCCGGCTCCTTCCTCTGTCTTGCTGCAGTGTTTGCACGGCCCCAGAAATTTTTTTTTCGGCCTATGTGGCCCAGGGAAGCCAAAAGGTTGGACACCCCTGATTCAGTGCATGCTGACTAGGTAGGTGCCATGAACTAGGGTTGCCTTCCCAGCTACAGACCTCTTACAATGAGGGTCTGAGTCCCTACCCAGGCAGAGCTACTCCAGGGAACCTGGGGACCTCTGTAGCACTGAAAAGCCTCTGCAAGTGGAACAAAAAGCCTGAAAATAAACTGAAAACAGAGCAGGTCAGAAAGACACCTTCTACTCACGTGCAGGAGAAATTGAGGGGCACAGAGCAGTGTCAGAGGTGGCGGAGCTGAAAAGTATAGATGACACCTTCTATACAAACTCATAAAGGGAATTATGATGCCATGAGGAAAATGGTGGGAAAGAAACACAACAACAGCGCAAGGAAGATGGAGTCCGTAGAAAATGCCTGGACCATACTCAAGGGCACAGTGCACGAAGCACAGAACCTGTGCATCCTCAAGTACAGGAAAGGGTGCAAAAAAAATAGAACAAAAAACCCAGTGTGGATAACAAATGCAGTGAAAAAGGCGATAAGTGACAAGAAAGCATCATTCAAAAAATGGAAAAAGGACAAAACAGAGGAGAACCAAAAGGAACACAAAAAACATCAAAAGGAGTGTCATCGAGTGGTTAGGAAAGCAAAAAAAGAATATGAAGAGAGACTGGCAGGGGAAGCAACAAACTTCAAATCATTCTTCAGGTACGTTAAGGGGAAGCAACCAGCAAGGGAGGAAGTGGGACCCTTGGATGATGGGGACAGAAAGGGAGTGGTAAAAGAGGAAAAGGAGATAGCTGACAGGCTAAATAAGTTCTTCACGTCAGTTTTCACGAGGGAGGACACAACCAACATTCCGGAGCCCGAGGAGATCGTAAAAGGAGAGCAGGATGAAAATCTGGTCCAGCTAGAGGTGAGCAAGGTGGATGTCCTCAGGCAGATAGACAGGCTAAAGAGCGACAAATCGCCAGGTCCAGATGGCATTCACCCAAGGGTACTCAAGGAACTAAGGAACGAAATAGCTGAGCCACTTCGACAAATATGCAACCTATCCCTAAAAACTGGAGAGATTCCGGAAGACTGGAAAATAGCAAATGTCACGCCCATCTTCAAGAAAGGCTCAAGGGGAGACCCAGGAAACTACAGGCCGGTGAGCTTAACCTCGGTCCCGGGAAAGATAATGGAAGCACTGATTAAAGACAGCATCTGGGAACACATCGATAACTATGGGCAGCTAAAGTCGAGCCAGCATGGCTTCTGCAAGGGCAGGTCATGCCTCACGAACTTATTATACTTCTTTGAGGGGGTAACCAGCCAGGTGGATAAAGGGGAATCCATAGATATCATTTACCTTGACTTCCAAAAAGCCTTCGACAAGGTGCCACACGAAAGACTACTAAGGAAGCTATGGAACCATGGGATGCAAGGGGAGGTCCACCGATGGATCAAAAACTGGCTGGCGGACAGGAAACAGAGGGTTGGAGTAAAGGGACATTACTCAGACTGGCAATGGGTCACGAGCGGAGTTCCACAGGGGTTGGTGCTGGGACCGCTCCTATTCAATATATTCATTAACAACCTGGAGGCAGGAACAAAATGTGAGGTTATTAAATTTGCGGATGACACCAAACTATATCGCAAGGTCAATAACATGGAGGACTACAAAGATCTCCAAAAAGTGGCAAATGAGTTTCAACATAGGGAAATGCAAGGTCATGCATATAGGGAAAAAAACCCCGATGTTCACTTACAAAATGGGGAGATCAGCGCTAGGGGTGAGCGACCTTGAAAGAGACCTGGGAGTGATGGTAGACACAACATTGAAGGCGTCGGCGCAGTGTGCCACGCCCTCAAGGAAAGCAAACAGAATGTTGGGTATCATTAAGAAGGGTATCACGACCAGGACAAAGGAAGTCATCCTGCCACTGTATCGTGCTATGGTGCGCCCGCACCTGGAGTACTGTGTTCAGTTCTGGTCGCCGTACCTCAAGAAGGACATGGAGGTACTTGAGAGGGTCCAGAGAAGAGCAACTAAGCTAATAAAGGGCATGGAGGACCTCTCATATACTGACAGACTGAAAAAGCTAGGGCTTTTCTCCCTGGAAAAGCGGAGACTTAGAGGAGACATGATAGAAACCTTCAAGATCATGAAGGGCATAGAAAAAATAGACAGGGACAGATTTTCAAATTAAGGGGATCAATAAGTACAAGGGGGCACTCAGAGAAATTGAAAGGGGAGAGGTTTAGAACAAACGCCAGGAAGTTCTTTTTCACACAGAGGGTGGTGGATACATGGAACGTGCTACCAGAGGATGTGATAAACAGGAGCAAGCTACAGGGGTTCAAAGAAGCTTTGGATAGGTACTTGGAAGACAAAGGGATTGAGGGGTACAGATAAGAGTAGAGGTAGATTATAGGGATGGGATTAGAGGTAAGTTACAAAATTAATCAGGGACCACTGTTCAGGCACTAGGCCTGATGGGCCGCCGCGGGAGCGAACCGCTGAGCAAGATGGACCTCTGGTATGACTCAGCGGGGGCAACTTCTTATGTTCTTCTTATGTTCTTATAGGTAGAGGTGAATAACACATTGGTTCAAGACTCACTGATTAAAGACTCATATGCCTTTTGCACTCAAAGTTTTTGCACTAAAAGAGATTTAACCTATTGCCTATGATATTAAATTTAAATAAACGTGTTAACCTGATGCACATGAAGGGCAACCCCATAAACTGGGCACTAACATATGTGCTTGTGTGTACTGTATAAATGTTTAGAATACTAGCACTTATGTATGCATGCTCACATGGAGGAAAAGGAGTGGTTTAGTGATTAGAGCTCAATCCCAGCCTGCTCTCTGTGACTCTAGATAAGTCAATTAATCCCTTCATTGCCCCAGGTACCACAGTTAGATTGTGAGCCTGCCAGGACAAATAGGGAAAATATTTAAGAGTACCTGATTACCGTATTTTCACGTAGATAACGCGCACCCCTGTATAACGCGCACACGGGTATAGCGCGCGGGAAACCGACATATATGTAAAAAAATTTTTGTATACCGCACACACCCGTATACCGCGCATGCTGCCCGACTCTCCCGTCGCTGCCCGACTCTCCTTTCGCCCGCCCCGACTCTCCTCTGGCCACCACGACTCTCCTTTCGCCCGCCCCGACTCTCCTCTCCCCCTTGAAGTCCTGTCCCCACCCTGAAAGCCTGATGCCACCCCCCGACGTCCGATTCACCCCCGCAGGACTGCTCGCACCCCCACCCCGAAGGACCGCTCGCATGCACCCGCACCCCCACCCCGAAGGACCGCTCACACGCACTCCCACCCGCACCCCCACCCTGAAGGACCGCTCGCACCCCCACAGCCTCCCGACCCCTCCCCCATCATGTAGAAGCTCCTACCGGTGTCCTGCTGCTTCCTCTTGGCGGTCCCGGCCCTTCTGTGAGCCCTGCGCTGCTTTCCCTTTCTCTGACGTCAAGCCCTCTTGCCCCGCCGACTCCCCAACACGATCGGGGCAAGAGGGAGCTCAAGCCCTCTTGCCCCAGCCAACCGCGGCACCCCCGACACGATCGGGGCAAGAGGGAGCTCAAGCCCTCTTGTCCCCCCGACACGATCGGGGCAAAAGGGAGCCCAAGCCCTCTTGCCCCGCCGACTCCCCAACTCCCCGACAATATCGGGCCAGGAGGGAGCCCAAGCCCTCCTGGCTCTGGCGACCCCCCCCCCCCCGCTAGTTGTTCGGGCCAGGAGGGAGCCCAAGTCCTCCTGGCCATGGCGACCCCCTCCCCCGCTAATTGTTCGGGCCAGGAGGGAGCCCAAATCCTCCTGGCCACGGCGACCCCCTACCCCCACCCCGCACTACATTACGGGCAGGAGGGATCCCAGGCCCTCCTGCCCTCGACGCAAACCCCCCTCCCCCCAATGACCGCCCCCCCAAGAACCTCCGACCGCCCCCCCCAGCCGACCCATGACCCCCCTGGCCGACCCCCACGACACCCCCACCCCCCTTCCCCGTACCTTTGTGTAGTTGGCCGGACAGACAGGAACCAAACCCACCTGTCCGGCAGGCAGCCAACGACGGAATGAGGCCGGATTGGCCCATCCGTCCCAAAGCTCCGCCTACTGGTGGGACCTAAGGCGCCTGGGCCAATTAGAATAGGCCCTGGAGCCTTAGGTCCCTCCTGGGGGCGGGGCCTTGGGCACATGGTCGGGTTGAGCCCATGTGCCTCAGGTCCTGCCCCCAGGAGGGACCTAAGGCTCCCGGGCCTATTCTGATTGGCCCAGGCGCCTTAGGCCCCACCAGTAGGCGGAGCTTTGGGACGGATGCATGCGAGGGGTCCTTTGGGGTGGGGGTGCGTGCGGTCCTGCGTGGGGGGGTGAATCAGACGTCGGGGAGGGGAACTATGTAAAAAAAATTTTGTACAATGCGCTCACGTGTATAACGCGCAAGGTTATGCACGGTTTGTAAAAATCGTGTATATCACGCGCGTTATATGCGTGAAAATACGGTACTATTCAACATATTGTGAACCACTTTAAGTGAATCTCTTCATGAAAAGGCAGTTAATAAATTTATATTTAAATATTTGCATAAATGCTAGTAGGGTGTATGAACACTATTCTGCAAATACTCACAGAGCAGGGTATTTGCAAGCGGGCATACACAAGGGCAAAGCATGAGTGGGACATAGGTGAGGCTCCCATGTATGCACATAACTTATAGAATACTATATCTTATATGTGTGTCTCCCATATTTAGGTGCCCACAATTATACTAGTACTATGGCTGACTTATGTGTACGTCCTTAAAAGTTAGGCAAACAACAAGGAAATCCAACAGTGTCTACAATTCAAGAACAGCAAGCAAAAAACAAAAGAGAAAACTGCAGACAGTATGTACAAGATGCAGGCTGTGTTTATTATACCAAATATAAAATGCGGTAACCAAATATAAAATGCATCTTGTATATACTGTCTGCAATTTTCTCTTTTTTTTTTTTTGCATCCTTAAAGGTTAGACACAATTTATTTACTTAAAAGATTTATAAACTGCTTATAATCAAAGCGATGTACAAAATCACATACACATTATTGAAACGCACTAAGATACATAGCATGAACCAAAAATTTGCATTAACATTTAATAATTTACAGGTTGGAGTTTTTATTTTATCTACTACTTCTGCAATGTCATTCCTTAAGGAAAGTGCTAGCCAGAAAATATCAATATTTCATCTATATGTATTACATAAAGGCTTCAACAAACAATTGGGTTTTCAGTTGTTTCCTAAAATTCATACAATCTTTACATTGTCTCATAACGCCAGATTAAGTTCTTATGTTGATAATATGTTTTCCATAGATAGATGTGTCATTCTGGACTGTAGGGTAGAGAATGACACAGGGAAAAAATTTATCCACGTCACCACCCTGTCCCCGTGACCACTGTCCTCGCCCCCACTCTGTCCCCATCCTCGCGACCACTGTCCCCGCGACTACTATCTCTGCAGCATCCATACAAGCTTTAGTACTGCAATATTTAGCTTATTCCTTCCTTATAAATCAAAGTTCTGGCTGCTGAACTAGAGAAAGAGATGTTCAGTTGGCAGTGCTTTGTTTATAAATTTTTATCAACACAACTAATTTTATTTTATTTCTTATATACCGCTATACCGTGAGGTTCAAAGCGGTTTACAATGAAGATAGATTAAAGATACATTAAAATAAAATAAATAAAAATGGTACTTTGGATTTCCCTAGCTGTCCCGAAGACTCACAATCTAGCTAAAGTACCTGAGAAAACAATAAATAAAAATAAAATGAAATAAAGTAAATTCCAGTCAGACAATAGGATCTGATGTTAGAAGTTCATAAAGACGATATGCCAAGGAGCGAAAGCTGGTATGCTTCTTGAGCCCTGACGTATGCAGCCAAGCCAACACACAATATTTCAGCCATGAGGTTTCCCAGGAAGTAGTAATGAGTGCCAAAATACAGGCAAGTCATTTAGATCAGAGTCAATGCAATGCTAAAATACTAATATACTACTTTATCCTAAAACTAAAACAAAAAAGAAAATAAATAGAATTTTTTTTTCTACCTAACTTTGTTGTCTGGTTTTTGCTTTCCCCATCTTCTCATTCAATTCCTTCCATCTACTGTCTGACTTCTCTATGCGTTTTCCATTTGCTCTGTTACTGTACCTCTCCTTTCACCCCCCCCCCAATTGGTTACCCATCTTCTTCCCTACGCTCCCCCCATAGTCTGGCATCTCTGTCTTCTTCCCTCCCCACTCTCTATTCCCCATTTCCCTTCAGCGTCTTCTCCCCACTCTCTCTTCCCCATTTCCCTTCAGTGTCTTCTTCTCACTCTCTTCCCCATTTCCCTTCAGCGTCTTCTCCCCACTCTCTCTTCCCCATTTCACTTCAGTGTCTTCTCCCCACTCTGTCTTCCCCATTTCACTTCAGCGTCTTCTCCCCCATTTACCTTCAGTGTCTTCTCCCCACTATCTGTTCCCCATTTCCTTTCAGCATCTGTTCCTCTCCACCCCTCTTCAGCGTCTGTTCCTTTTCTTACCACCACCACCCTTCCCTCTTGCCACCTTACCGTCCTTCGGTACCCCTTGCGTGGTCCAAGCATCTCCCTCCCTCCCCCTTACCTTTGTGGCACGTTTAAGTTTAGAGTAACTTGTTCAAGCTGCCAGAGCCTGTGTGCATTCGTGTGCATCTGTGGGCAGAAGATTCTCCTCTGATGCGTGTTCCCTCCCTTAACTGCGGTGACAAGGCCATTCACCGCTCCATGGGGTGGTGGATGGCCTTGTCCTGTGCCCGCAGTGAGCACTTCCCCCCCCCATTTCGGCGGGTTACCCGCGGCTACCCACGGGTAACAGTCACTGTGTCATCCTCTACTGTAGGGTATTCCCCCCATGCTTGCAAGCCATGCAGAAAGAATCTACTCCAGCTTTACAACTCCTCCTTCTCCTTCACTAGAGAGCTCTGCTGCACCCTTCAGTTTCTACCAAAGCAAACGATAAGGGAAAGGGAAAGGAAACGGATTAGGAATTGTATACTACCATTTTGTAGCTTTACAACCACATTCAAAGCGGTTTCCATACAGGTACTTCAAGCATTTTCCCTATCTGTCCAGGTGGACTCACAATCTATCCAGTGTATCTGGGGCAGTGGAGCCCCCAAAATATAGTGCTGCTCTGCTCTGAAAGTATAACAAACATGTTAAACATTGCACAGGAACAATCCAAACTTTGGAATAACCATACAAATTAGAAACATTTATGAAGTTCAAACATTCCCTAAAGTGCTATAGCAATACGTTATTCTTCGTATCCTTGAGGGCTGACAGATCAAATCCTCAGCTTTGACTTGAACCATCTAATTGAGAGAGTAGGCAGGTGGAGAAATAACTGACAGGTTCCAGAATGACACACCTATCTACTAGAAAATATATTAACAAGGTAAGAACCTAATTTCTTTTTCTAGTGCACTAGGTGTGTCATTTTGGACTGTAGGGGTATACAAAAGCAGTCCCAGAAATCTAGGGTGGAACCTCTGTGCCTGCTTATAACACTGAGGACCCAAAACTGTGTCCTCCCTTGCCACCACATCTACTCTGTAAAACTTGGAGAACTTATGTAGAGTGGACAAGGTTGCTGCCCTACAAATCTCCTCAGGTGAAATTGCCCACAAAGAAGCCACACTTCCAGTTGAATGTGCCTTCATGGAGACTGAGGATTGCTTTCCACAGGCAATATATGCTGAAAAAATGTCTTTGCGGATCCATCTAGAAATGGTGGCCTTGGACGCCGGTCTGCCATATCAAGCTCGACTGGAGAGCACAAAAATACCTCTAGGCATTGTAGGACGACTCAACTCGCATCCGTTTACAGAGTCCAGTCCTCCTCCTTTGACCCTGTGGGCTGGAATACTGGCAATCTTACTTCTTGATTGACATGGAAGGCCAAAACAACCTTCAGCAAAAAAGGACAGAACTGTGCACATAGAAACTCCCATCTCCGTGATTTTGAGGAAGGGCTCTCTGCACGACAGTGCCTGTAGTTCTGAGACTCTTCTTGCTTATGTAATGGCCACGAGGAAAGCCATCTTGATTGTAAGATCCATCAAGCTCGCTTCCTTAAGGGGCTCGCATGGATCCTGAGGTCAAGCAATACCACGTTAAGGTTCCATTATGGAAACTGTTGTTTTACTAGTGGTCTGAGCCTTCACACCCCTTTCTGAAATCTGGCTATGTCTGGAAGAGACACCAAGGAAGCTTTACATTCTTGGGTCATGAAACAAGAGAGGCCTACCACTTGAACTCTGAGTGATGACACTGCAAGACTCTTGTCAAGGTTAGTTGAAGGAAAGCTAACATTACTGAGATCAGAGCAGAGAACAGCTGAAATGTCTCCCATGCCTTAATATAAACAGAGACCATCGTAAGCTTTTTGGCTCTAAGGAGAGTTGCAATTACCTCAGAGCATCCTGTGCGCACTAACATCACACACTTAAGAGCCATGCCGTAAGAGCAACGCAATTCAAATCTTCTATGACCATTGTCCCCTGAAAAAGAAGGTCTAGTTGTATCCACAATCTGAGACCTGTGACCCTCTGCAGATGTACTAGAACACTGGGTGACCCCAGTGAAGAACAATAGATTGGAAGGCTGTGGCAGACAACACCCATTCTCTCAGGTTTAGTGTCTGCCTGCTGAGGTAATCTACCTGGACATTGTCCACTCCCACTACATGCGCTGCTGAAAGAGCCTGAAGATGCAATTTTGTCCACTGAAACGGTAAGTGGACCTCAAAACTCAGCTGTGCACTCTTGGTGCCTCCTTGGCGATTGACATATACCACTGCTGTAGCATAGTCCGAGAAGACTCAGACCGCTTATCCCTCCAGACTCCTTCTCCCACATCTGTAATGCCAAATGAATGGCTCAAAACTCTAATCTGTTGGGAGGCCGGCCAATGCCCTTGGATTGGGTGTCCATTGCAGTGAGCTTCCCAGCCAAACAGGCTGGCATCCATTGTTACAATCACCCACAAAGTTATTCTGAGAGGCATGCTCCTTTGAAACGCCTGTGGGAGGAACCACCAGCTCATACTGACACGGGATTCCAGAATCCACGGCATATTCATCTGCAGGGAGTCCGATTGTGGTGACTACCATGTTAACAGTACATTCTGGAGAGAACGCATGCGAGCCTTCACCCATAGGACCACACCTATCATGGCTGCCATGGAGCCTAGTACTTGGAGGTAGTGCCACACGGACAGAGCTGGCTTAGCCAACATATTCATTATCTAGGTGCAAAGTTTATGTTTGTGTCTCTGGAAAACAGACCCAGCCAGGTATTCCTGGGATTTGGACAGGACTGGATGGCTCTTTCAGAAATTCACTATCCAACCCAGGCTCTGCAGGACTTGGACCATATGAGCCACTGCTTGTTTTTCTTCTGAGAAGGACAAAGTCCTGATCAACCAGTCATATAGGTATGGATGCCTTGCAATCCTGTCCTACGGAGATGCACAACCACAAACGCAATTACCTTGGTGAATGTGCGGGGTGCTGTCATAAGACCGAAAGGAAGCACAGAGAACTAGCAATGATTCTCCAAGAATGAAATCTCAGGAACTTCCTGTGCTCTGGAAAGATGGAAATATGCAGGTAGGCTTCCATCAAACCCAGGGAACCAGAAATTCCCCAGTGCCACCGCTGTGATGACTGACCACACTGTTTTCATGCGAAAGTGTGAAACCTTCAGGTCCACAATGATATGCCTGAGATCCAGAATGGGTCTCCAATCTTCTGAGCCTTTATTGGGCACTATGAAGTATATGGATTATCTGCCTGAGCCTGAATCCTCAGACAGCATGAGTTCTATGGCCTGAATATCCAAAACAAAAAAGGAACTGTGGAACTGATGTTCTTGATGGCAAAGTTGATTATAAAAAAATATAAATCAATAATAAAAATAATCAATATAGCTAAAAATGCAGGTAGCTGCTGTATATAAACATGTATATATAATCCAAAATGTACAGATGTAGGAAACAAACACTCTGATGTGTAATGATACCAATCCAATGAAGCTGCTAGGAAAAATTTGTATAAATGATGTGGACCCTGAATATCCACAAGTCTCTAAACTGTAGCTGAAACCTTGCTTGCCTTCTCCGGATGCCCCACTGGAAAGTCCACAAACCAGTCTGCTAAAGGCTGGGTGAATTCGAGTTTGTAACTGCACTGAATCATCTCCAATACCCACCAGTCTGATGAGATCTGCGCCCAGGCCTCTGCATACTCTGAGAAACGTCCCCTTATCTTCAGAGGAATGGCTACAGTCCTGGTATTATTGTGCTTTCTTGGAGGCTGAAGCAGGATGAGAACTGGAGGCTTGGGTCCGCCTAGATCCTGAAAATCTGTCTTGATCTCTGGTAGGATCTCTAAGATGAAGCTCCTCCCGAGTACTGCCGAAAGCATCTAGAGTTATGAAAATTAGATCACCTGAAGTCTCTAGAGCAGTGGTCTCAAACTCAAACCCTTTGCAGCTCCACATCTTGAATTTGTAAGTACTTGGAGGGCCGCAGAAAAAGCACAGTTACTTACCATAACAGTTGTTATCCAGGGACAGCAGGCAGCTATTCTCAACATATGGGTGACGTCATCCACGGAGCCCAGATGCGGACGGAGAAAACTGAAGAGGAGTTATGTTGAGAGGTACCAAGCTGTCAGATGTAGAGACTGCAGGTTGGGATGAAGTAGAGATCCTTGACTGTATGTAAGCAGAGATGGAAAAACTGGTAGAAGGTATGGCTCCCTGCTGCTGAGTTGAAGTAGAAGGGAGTACCAAGGTTGTCTCGGCCACTGAGGAGTTATCAGAATCATGGTGGCATGATCGTTCTTCAACTTGACAAGAGTCTTGAGAATGAGAGGGAAAGCACAGTTACTTATCGTAACAGGTGTTATTCAGGGACAGCAGGCAGCTATTCTCACATATGGGGTGACATCATCGACGGAGCCCAGATGCGGAAGCCTCGCATGCAGACTTGCTTGTAGAAACTCAGAAGTTTCGAGACAACCGCACCGCGCATGCGCGAGTGCCTTCCCACCCAGCGCAGGGCAAGTCTCCTCAGTTCAGATAGCTAGCAGAGAAGCCAACCAGGAGAGGTGGGTGGGTTGTAAGAATAGCTGCCTGCTGTCCCTGGATAACACCTGTTACGGTAAGTAACTGTGCTTTATCCCAGGACAAGTAGGCAGCCTATTCTCACATATGGGTGACCTCCAAGCTAACCAGAATGGGATGGTGGGAGCATTGGCAACTTAGGAGAATAAATTTTGTAATACTCTCTGGCCAAAATGGCCATCTTGTCTGGAGAAAACATCCAGACAATAGTGAAAAGTGAAAGTATGAACCGAGGACCAAGTGGCAGCTTTGCAAATTTCCTCAATAGGTGTAGATCTGAGGAAAGCTACTGAAGCTGCCATTGCTCTGACTTTATGGGCTGTGACTCGACTCTGAAGTTGTAATCCAGCCTGGGCATAGCAGAAAGAGATACAAGCAACCATCCAGTTGGAGATGGTATGCTTAGAGATTGGATGTCCCAACTTGTTTGGATCGAAGGAGACAAAAAGTTGAGGAGCAGTTCTGTGTGGTTTACAGTCCAGAGTATGAAAAGCTGATTCTCCAGGGTGAGAATGAGGCTTTGGGAAAAACATTGGAAGAACAATGGATTGGTTGAGATGAAATTCAGAAACCATTTTAGGTAGGAATTTAGGATGAGTACGAAGGACCACCTTGTCATGAGGGAACACAGTGAAAGGTGGATCAGCAACTAAAGCTTGAAGCTCATTGACTCTTCGAGCAGAAGTGAGGGTAATGAGAAACACCACTTTCCAAGTGAGATACTTCAGAATGAGAAACACCACTTTCCAAGTGAGATACTTCAGATGAGCCATAGACATTGGTTCAAATGGAGGCTTCATCAATTGAGCAAGAACAACATTGAGATCCCAAACCACTGGAGGCGGTTTGAGAGGAGGTTTGACATTGAAAATTCCTTTCATAAATCTGGAAACCACCAGATGAGCAGAGAGGGGTTTCCCTTCATAGGCTGATGGAAAGCAATAGCAAGCAAGCAAGTGGTCAGTAGAGTGGGTAGACCTGATGGGCTATGGCCCTTCTCTGCCATCATCTTCTATGTTTCTATGTATCATAACACCTCTGCTAACCAAGTTCATTGACTTTGTAATTCCTTATCCAAATTATAAACTGTAAACATTTCAATACCATTGTATCTACCCATATTTCTGTAATATCTTCTTACTTGTAAATCACCACGACCTATAATTGAATTCTCCTTATGTAATCTTGTAACTATTTATTTATTTAACAAATTTATATCCTTCTTAAAACCTAAGCGGGTTAGAAGAATACATACATAAAATTCAAATAAAATCAACAACATAAAAGACAATATCATATAAATTACTCATACTATAATTATAGTTATTATGTTTATGTAACTAATTCCCTATTTCTGTATGGGCCTCTTCGCTTTTAAATTGCCTTGAACCTGTACTAGATAAATGCAATACAGAAATTCAAATTAGATTAAATTATAGAATTGCCCCTAGGTGTTATATGTCTGATAACACATTAACAGTCTTAAGAACAGAAATTCTGCTGTAGGAATACTCCTTCAATGTGATGTGCACACATGACTTCAGAAAAATGTTAAAAAATTACTTACTGGGAGCATTTTGCTGTGCCATAGTTCCAGTGCCATAAAGTGATAAGATGGAGTCCTTTGAAAGCTGTTTCTTTGCAGACTCCTCTGATTTTGTTGCTTGCTCTATAAACAGATCAAGATCTCCAGATGCTGTAGATGAAGGGGCCGCTGTGGATTTAGTGGACGTGCTCTGTGAAAAAAACGGTCAATCATCACATACACTTGCATTAAAACTGCCAGATGAGCGAAAAAAACCAGGCTTCTTGTCACCATCATCTATCAGGACTATATCACAATATTTCACCTTGGCAAGTCTTGTGTTCTGACACAAACCTAGGGAGGAGAAAATGGTGTTTTGAGTGTAAAAAAGTTATTTGATTGAGGGAACAGTCAGAAGATTCTGATCAGCGGATCTCAGGGATGCATATGGAATGAGATGTTTGTCTAAGAATGCAGGGGAATGGGTGAGTTTAATTTTGAAGATGAGTAGTCAATGAGCTTCACAGAGTAGCGGAGTGACTTGGTCATATTTTCTTGCATTGTAGATAAGTTTGATGGCGGTATTTTGGATCAGTTGTAATCGGCGGATTTCCTTTTGAGTTATGCCATGATATAAGGAGTTGCAATAATCAATATGAGAAATAATCAGGGAATGAATTAGGGTTTGAATAGATGCTTTGAAGGATCTTAATAATTAGGGAATGAATTAGGGTTTGAATAGATGCTTTGAAGGATCTTAATAATTGTTTTCAGTTGATTAAGGGTTGGTTGCTCCTGAATCAGATGAAACTGAATATGACAAAGACTGAAGTTTTATGCGTGGTCTTTGATAGGCAGTTGCCATTGTTTCCGACAGAGATAGTGTTAAATGATGCATCAGGGTAAATACTTAGGGGTAATTCTAGATTCAGCAATATCGTTTAAGCCCCAGGTTAAGTCGTTGGTGTCACAGGCATTCTTTAAACTTTGTCTACTACGTAGACTAAGAGATTATCTGTCTGTTGATAACTTCAAGACCTTTTTATTAGTGTGCTGTTGACCACAGTATTTGATTATTGTAATGCTTTGTAACTTGGTTTACCAAAATGTGTGGTCCCTGCTTTGCAGGTTGCTCAGAATACTGCCGCACAAATTATCATGCGAGCGTCAAAATTTGATCATGTCAATTTTACGAGATTTGCACAGGATGCCAATTAGTGCACGTATTGAATTTAAGGTTTTATGCTTAGTTTTTAAGCTTGTGAATGATGGCCCACTGGTTTTGCAGTCTTTGCTGCACTGTTATCGTCCAACATGAGGGTTAAGGTCTATGGATAGGATGTGTTTAGATGTGCCACCTTAAAGTGTGGTGAAACTTTCTAACCATTGTAAAACTATGCTGGTGGTACAAGGGCCAATGTGGTGGAATGCATTGCCCCTTGAGATAAGGCAGGCGTCAGGTATTCTGTAGTTTAGGAAAATGGTTAAAACTAGGTTATTTGAGCAAGTGTTTTCTTCATAATTTGGTTCTTGTTAGTTTCTGCTTTTGTAATTTTATTGTGAGTTTAGAAACATAGAAACATGACGGCAGATAAAGGCCAAACGGCCCATCTAGTCTGCCCATCTGCAGTAATCATTATCTCTTTCTCTCTCTGAGAAATCCCACATGCCTATCCCAGGCCCTTTTGAAATCAGACACAGTCTCTCTTTCCACCACCTCTTCCGGGAGACTGTTCCACGCATCTACCACCCTTTCCGTAAAAAAGTATTTCCTCAGATTACTCCAGAGCCTATCACCTCTTAACTTCATCCTATGCCCTCTCATTGCAGAGTTTCCTTTCAAATGAAAGAGACTCGACTCATGCACATTTATATTACTTAGGTATTTAAACATCTTTATCATATCTCCCCTCTCCCGCCTTTCCTCCAAAGTATACAGATTGAGATCTTTAAGTCTGTCCCCATATGCCTTATCACAAAGACTACACACCATTTTAATAGCCTTCCTCTGGACTGACTCTGTCCTTTTTATATCTTTTTAAAGATGCAGCCTCCAGAATTGTACACCATATTCTAAATGAGGTCTCCCCAGAATCTTATACAGAGGCATCAATACCTCATTTTTCCTACTGGTCATACCTCACCTATGCAACCTAGTGTACTTCTGGCTTTCGCCGTCACCTTTTCAACCTGTTTAGCCACCTTAAGATCATCACATACAATCACACCCAAGTCCCGCTCTTCCATCGTGCACATAAGTTCTTCACCCCCTAAACTATACCGTTCCCTTTGGTTTTTGCAGCCCAAATGCATGACCTTACATTTCTTAGCATTAAATTTTAGCTGCCAAATTTCAGACCATTCTTCATGTTAGTCACACCATCCGGCATGTCTACTCTATTGCAGATTTTGATATCATCTGCAAAGAGGCAAATCTTACCCGACAACCCTTCAGCAATATCATTTATAAAAATGTTAAAAAGAACAGGCCCAAGAACAGAACCTTGAGGCACTGGTAACATTCCTTTCCTCAGAGAAATCTCCATTGATTACTACCCTGCGTCGCCTTCCACTCAACCAGTTCCTGACCCAGCCTGTCACTTTGGGACCCATCCCAAGGGCACTCAGTTTATTTATCAGACGTCTGTGTGGAACACTGTCAAAGGCTTTGCTAAAATCTAAATACACCACATCTAAAGCATATCCTCTAGCCAATTCTCTGGTCACCCAGTCAAAGAAATTGATCAGATTTGTCTGACAAGGCGTACCTCTAATGAATCCATGTTGCCTCCAGTCCTGTAATCAATAGAAACTTGACCATTCTCTGTTTTAAAAGTGTTTCCATTAATTTGCTTACCACAGAAGTCAGACTTACCGGCCTATAATTCCCTATTTCTTCCTTACTTCCATTTTTGTGGAGAGGGATCACATCCGCCCTTTTCCAGTCCTCCGGTACCACTCCTGACTCTAGAGACTCATTGAAAAGGTCAATCAGCGGAGCTACCAGAACTTTCCTAAGTTCCTTCTGCACCCTTGGACGTTCACCATCCAACCCCATCACTTTGTCTACCTTTATTTTAGCTAGATCCTCACGAACACAACCCTCTAAAAATCGATCAGGGTTTATTAGCCCCTATTCACGTTTGTCTTCTGCGGTCCTGTTCCTGGCGTTTCAGCCGTGAACACAGAACAGAAATATTTGTTAAGCAATTTGGCCTTTTCTTTATCAACTTCTACATATTCCTTTCATTCACTTTTGAGTCTCACAATTCCACTTTTGCACTTCTTCCTATCACTAATATATCTAAAAAATGTCTTGTCTCCCCGTTTTACCTTGTCAGCTATTTTTTCTTCTATTTACATCTTTGCTTTCCTGACTACACGACCAGCCTCTCTTAACTTTTCCTGCTATTTTTGCCAGTCTTCCTCTTTCTGCGATCTTTTGTAGTTTATGAAAGCTAACCTCTTATTCCTTACCTTCTCAGCTACTACTTTTGAGAACCAAAGCAGCCTTCTTTTCCTTTTACTTACTTGCCTCACAAGTTTGGCAGTTTTAGGTTTTGTAGTGAATGGCTATTACTGCTTCGATGCTTATGATGGTATCACTCTTTATTTTAAATTTTACATGTTGTTAATGATTTTAAGTTGTATATTTTTGTGTAAGTTATTTTATTATGTATGTTGTGCTGTTATCCGCTTAGAATTGTAGGATATGCAGAATATAAGTTTTTAAATAAATAAATAAAATGATGCTTACGTACAGAAATTTACATATAGATATGACAATTGACAATGGTCAAAAACATTCAAATGTTCAACCAAAGACATGCAGCTATCAAATCCTCAATGAGATTAAAATGTGCTCTGATGTCCCTGAGATTTCAGTTTTGTTTTATCTTTTTTTGAGAAAGAGAACTGACTTGTGTATCATATTACTATATTTCAAACTATATAATTAGGAACAAAGACCACCTTGCCCTAATTTCCAGGAATATGAAGAGAAATGATTAAAGATTCATAATGAGGTTTATCTATGACCTTTGATGTTCTAGCTCAGAACAAGATGAACCCACTTATTAAGCTAAACAGTGACAAACTTATAGGTTAGAAATAAGCCTGAAAGGCAGAAAAGGTTTAAAATTTGATATTTATTGATGATACAATCAGAACAGAAATGGCCCATCTTGACTAACTACTTAGGTGGTTAGGGTTTTAATTGACACTCTGTGCAATGGGGCCAGATGGTGGAAAATGCATGGAATAGGCTCCCAGTAGAGATGGTGGAGACTAAAACTGTCTGAATTCAAGAAAGCCTGGGACAGGCATCTAATTCCTACCAAATTTGTAGGAAAAATGTTAAAACTTATCTTTTTGACAAATTCGTCTGATGTTATTATGAATTTTAATGCTACTGCTATATTATCAATCAATGTTTTTGTTCAGCTTAGAGAAAAAAATGTTGAAACCTATCTTTTGACAAATTTGCCAGCTGTTATTATGAAATTTTAATGCTATTGCTGTAGTGTCACTGTTTTTGTTAAGATTTTCATTGTTGTTAACCGCATAGAACTGAGAGGTACTGCGGTATAAATATAAAATTTATTATTTTTATTAGGGAGAGGAGAAGATAGTGAGTGCTGTGCATGGACAGACTGGATGGGCCATTTGGCCTTTATCTGCCATCACATTTCTATGTTTCTTGCAATTAAAAGATACAGAAGTGGATAGGGCAAAAGGGATCCAATGAATCCTGAAGTAACCTCAGTGGTAAAGGGTTTGGAGGACCTGTTCTGACTAGTTGAACAGATCCAGGCATTAAGTTATTTCCCTGAATAAGCTCCGCTTGCTCCAAACATCTTATCTGGGACACTGTCAAATAAGTTCTGGAATGTTTAAAAAGTGTACAAATAATGACCAATCTTCCTTCTTAAGATAATAGATACTTGGAAAAAAAATCAGTATTTGATCACTATGCTAATGTAGGTTCAAACCCTATGGGTGCAACATGCCCTATGAAAAAAGATAAAAATATTGCTAAACTGATTTTATCTAATATAATAAAACGGTAAGCCGCGCATGCGTACTTCCTATGCGTGCGTCCGTTTTCCGTGAGCTGTAGCACACATAGGAAGTGCGCATGCGCGGCTTACGGTCTGGCCTCACGCGAGGCAAGACAAGTGGCATGCGCGCCTTTCCCTGCTCTCCACTGCTGCCGGCCGCTAGCACCCCCTGCCCTCTCCGTCGCCTCCCGGATCCAGCGGCGTAGGCAGCACTATAAACACACTGCTTCGCGCCCTTCTCTGCCGATTTCCTCTGCCGCGTCTCTGATGACATCATCGGAGACAGATGCGCAGAGGAAATCGCCAGTACAAGGCCGCGAAGCAGCGTGTTTAAAGTTCTGCCTACGCAGCTGGAGTCCCGAGGTTTGTCGGTGGTGGGAGGGTCAGGAGCAGGCCGGATTGACAACGGCAGTAAAAGAAGGGGGAGGGGCCGAATGGAGCAGGGAAGATAAGGTAGGGAAAGGGGGAGTGGGGGAAAATGCTGCTAATGCTTCTACACAGGAAAGGGGGGATAGGAGGGAAATGCTGTTGCTGCTGCATAGGGAAGTGGGATGGAAATGCTGCTGCACAGGGAAATGGGGAAAAATGACAGACACACAGCGGGAGGGAGACAGAAAGAAAGAAAGACACAGGGCCAGGGAGAGGGACAGAAAGACAGACAGAGAAAGGGGGCCAGAGAGAGAGTCAGCGAGAGAAGGAAAGGGGGCTGCTTTAGGGGGAGGGGTGTGCTTGGGGCAAACAGCTTTGCTCTGGGGGGGAACACAGAAGGGGCCATGGAGAGACATTTGGGGGGGAGGTGGGTGCTGGGGGCAGACAACTTTGCTCGGAGGGGAGGAGGAGACAGAAGGATACAGACAGCGGCCAAGGAGAGAGAGATAAAGAAACACAAACAGACAGACACATCTATTCTAGCACCCGTTAATGTAACGGACTTAAAGACTAGTTTATATATATTTTATTTACTCTGATAAACTGCTTTTCATTCATGCACATCAAAATGGTTTACAATCTCCAGAAAATGGAACAGAACAGAAAGCAATCTTAAACAGACATTGGGGTACAGGGTGGGGGGAGGGGAAGAGATAGCAAATAGCATAATAATAAGAATCAGAGGCATAACTAAGGAGTATAAAAGGAAAGAAGAGAACATGATAGTTTTATTGTATTACAGATCTTACCTGGCTTACTGATGCAGTAGATGCTGGCAAAGGGTTTGAAATCATGGGGCCAAATATGTCTAAATCATCATTTAAGGCTCCTATACTTGTAGCTCCATTAGTAACTGGTGCATCTGTTGGGCCATCTTAAAAGACAACAGGATACAAATTCAAGATAAAGGTTTATAATGTCCAGAATTCTTTTTCAAAAAGCATGCAGCAAGCAGCAAACTAATGCTGAGAATTAGATTTCAAATCAAGACATACAAAGCAATTCTTGAATACAGTCACAATATAACCTTCGCATTGCATTATGCCTCTCTCTATAAAGTAATCCAAATGAAATGTAAAATACCTGCCCTATATAGCTTGTTTAGATGTAGCAAGAGTGACGAACAACAAAAGCTCTTAATTCAGCACATTTCCCAAACATTAATTACATAATATCTTATCATTGTCCTCCAAATACTGTATCAATTTGACTCTGAAGTTATTTACTGTAGTACTGTAACAATTATAGTCTGAACTAGCAAAACATTCCCTAATCTGACCAGTTTTGTATAAGAAAACCTTGCTGATTTTTAATATATAAAAATCTTTTACATCTTAGCTTGACCGTGCATCTCGAGCCGTATAAACAAAAACAAAGATGGAATTCAAAAAAAGAGTATGATATACATAGAGGATCACTAATGACAAGAAGATGGAAACTAAGCATTGAATACTTCAACTCAAAACAGCAGTGAAACAACTTCTTGCACTTCTAAGAAGGCAAGTGGAATAATCTGCAGTGTTAAGGTTATAATCCTAACCACCTTACTGGGCAAGCTGGATGACTTATTTTGGTCTGCCATATTGGGCAAAACCAAAAGACCATAAAGACGGTATCCTGTTTTTAATAACAGCCAATCTACTGTATGTCAGAGATACCTGGCAGAATATCAGAGAGAGGACAGATTCCATGTTGCTTATCCCCTGGGATAAGAAATGACTTCCCCAAGCTTACCTTGTTAATAACAGTTTATATACTTTGCCTCCAGGAACAAGCCCAACTTTTATTAAAAATTTAGTTATACTTCCTGCTTTTTTCACATTTCCTGCAACAAAGTCCAAAGCTTAATTGTCCATATTTTCTCTGGATTTGTTTTACATGTTCCCTAGCCATTGTACTTTTTAACAAAATAAACTACCAATTTGTTTTCACACATTCCACTCCACTGACGATTACATAGACTTCTATTATATATCTTCTCAACCGTCTCTTCTCCAAAGTGAAGAGCTCTGATCTATTTAGCTTTTCCTCATAATGGAGTCATTCCATCCTCTTCATCATTTTGGTTGTCCTTTTCTATACCTTTTCTAATTCCACTACATCTTTTTAAGATGCAATGATTATAACCATACACAATACTCAAACCATGGAACACTACAGAAACATTATGACATTCTCTATAGCAAAGATACTTTATGGGTAGCTGGTGTCCTCTGAGGACAGCAGGTATATGTTTTCACATGTGGGTGACATCATCCACAGAACCCGATATGGACACATACCAAGTTCACTGAAAATTTAAATTTTTAGGCAGTGCCCGTACCGCTGGTGTGTAGGTGCCTTCCTTCATAACACTAGCTCGCAAGACTTGGAGTTCAGTAATAAAGCTAAGAAGCCAACTAGGGGAGATGGACAAGTTGTGATAATATATACCTGCTGTCCTCAGAGAACACCTGCTATAGATAAATATCGTTGCTTTCTCCGAAGACAAACAGGTATAATAGTCTGACAAATGGCATCATGACTCTAAACTAAAACTTAGTTTTATAGACCGGGTCTTCAACCAAAAGGAGCTTGATGCGGTTAACAATAAAGTGAACATAATACATAAACATAAAAAGAATGTAACTAAAACGGCTTAATTTCCAAAATGTTTGGAAAACAAAAAAGTTTTCAGAGCTTTCCGGAATACAACGAAGGGGCTTAAACTTCTCAGCATAAGGGGTAACTCATTCCAGAGCTCAGTTAGTTTGAAGACGAAAGAATGACTGAATCTCTTGAAAGTTCTGTTTTTACTCCTAAGGGAAGGAAATAAAAGTTTTAATTTTTGAGAGCTTCTAGCAAGATGATATCTGTGCACATTCCAGTCTAAAGGGAACAGAGTGATAAAGATGCCGAATAGGATCTTAAATGCAATACAAATGCACTTGAATTTGATTCTAAGGTGCACTGGAAGCCAATTTAATTCCTTAAGCAATGGGGTTATGTGGTAAAATTTACTCTTATCAAAAATAAGCTTAGCAGCGGTATTCTGTATCAACTGAAGCCTCTGCAAACTGACCTTTGAAAGACCCCGGTACATGAGTTACAGTAATCCAACCTTGACAAGATAATTGACTGAACCAATACCGAGAAGTGTTGCTGATAAAAGAGCGCTCTCACTCTTCTCAGGATACAGAGGCTGAAGAAACACTTTTTAACAAGAGAATTTAGTTGATCCTTAAATGTAAGAGATGAATCAATGACAATACCCAATATAAGCGAGGAAAACTCAACTTTCAAAGATTCTCCTGAGTCTAAAATCACAACAGAAGGAAGAGAGTCTAGCTTTGGGCCAAGCCATAAGAGCTTTGTCTTAGCAGCATTTAATTTCATCTGGATCATCGTCGCCCAGGACCAAACCTTGACAACGCAATGGTTAATATTGGGAGTCAGATTAACACGATCTGGATCAACCTCGAGTAATATGAAAATATTATTGGCATACAAATCATAGTATTTCAATGTACTCATATAGATGACTCTGAGGGAATATAAAGGAGATATATATATATATATATATGTAAAAAGAGCCTGGCAAAACCTAAAAAGGGTTGGCAGGAAAGTTGGCGCTCAGGAAGTAATAAATTTTGCAGACCTGCTTGTATAGGGCTGGCTTAATGGATTCATTGGAATTAATTTTACTCAACTTGGCCTAGTTAATATCTAACAAAAAAATCAAATCACCAAAAAGTACACACAGTAGGATTTTCAGGTTTTACACTTGCCCAAACCAACTGTCTCTTCTGGAGTTTTGCTCTAAACAGTTGTGGAAAATGAAGGTACATATCGAGGACCAAGTGACCACTTTGCAGATGTCCTTAATAGATGCATAGTGGAAATGGCTACTGCAGATGCCATAGATCTTACACTGTGGGCTGTAACATGACCCTGTAGCGTCAGCCCAGTCTGAGTATATGCATAAGAGATACAGTCCATTACACACGTGGAGATGGTTCTCTTGGTAACTGGAATTCCAGGTCAATTAGAATTGAAAGCCATAAAGAGTTGGGAAGAATTTCTATGAGGCTTAGTCCAATCCAAGTAGTATGCCAGAGCATGTTTACAGTCAAAAGTGTGGATGAGAACGTGGTTTTGGAGACATAAAACGTACTAGAAAAGTCAGTCCAAGATCTCAGATGCCTAGATTGAAGGCTAAAAATGGAACATGTTAAAAATACACATCCTTATCAGGCACATACAAACTACAAACTCTGTGAAGCATTAATGAAAAAGATTGTTCTCTTTTCCACTGTTCCATGAGAGGGTGCAGAGGCGAGCAACAAAGCTAGTAATGGGTATGGAGAAACTGGAATACGAGGATCGACTTATGAGACTGGGATTGTTCTCCCTTGAGAAGAGGAGACTGCGAGGGGATATGATCGAGACCTTCAAAATACTGAAAGGAATCGACAAAATAGAGCAGGAAAAACTATTTACATTGTCCAATTTGACACGGACGAGAGGACATGGAATGAAGCTAAGGGGGGACAAGTTCAGGACTAATATCAGGAAGTTCTGTTTCAAGCAGAGAGTGGTGGACACCTGGAATGCTCTCCCCGATGAGATTATTGCGGAATCGACCGTCCTAGGATTGAAAAGCAAACTAGATGCACATCTCCTTATGAGGGGCATAAAAGGATATGGGTGACTACAAATTATGCCAGGTGTACACCTGGGAGGGCCTCCGCGTGTGCGGATCGCCGGACTTGATGGACCGTAGGTCTGATCCGGAGATGGCACTTCTTATGTTCTTCTTATGAAAAAGTTATTTTCTATTAAACTTGTACTTTCCAAATGATTTGCCCTAGGGAAAAACTTCTCTTTGGGGTTAAAGGTGCTATTATCTGAACATCAGCACTAAAGATTCACCGAAAACATGTTAAACATATGCCTGGTGACCATAGAAAAAACATTGGAGGCAGAAAAAGAAATCAGAATTAGATTTCTGCCCAGCTTCAATATTTTTTATTAATATTTTTTAAACTGTGTAAACTTTAAGGCTTAAAAATGTTCCACTTCA
Organism: Geotrypetes seraphini; assembly: GCF_902459505.1. Lineage (NCBI taxonomy): Eukaryota > Metazoa > Chordata > Amphibia > Gymnophiona > Dermophiidae > Geotrypetes > Geotrypetes seraphini. The sequence continues at coordinate 54,116,176 of NC_047086.1, forward strand.
GACAAACTATGCAAGCAGAGTACATGTTCAATTGGAATTCTGCTTTACTATTTGACCACATACATAAGCTATCATTTAAATAATTTCTTGGTGAAATATTCAATGCCACATTTGCCAAATGTCTCTTTTTTGCTTCCCAGGCAGTATATGACTTTTCAGTTTATAAATCCCAAATCATACCAGAAATCCATTATGGCATAAAGGAAGACTACATATGATTATGCCAATGTAATCAATCACAGTGTTAATAGAAGGAATATTAAAAATACATATTTTCAAAGCTTCTAGAAAAATTCCCAAGCAAAACATTTATGTTATTGTGTTTTAAGGCCCAACCCACTCATTTACAACCATAACATCAGTAAAGTTGGATCCATAAAGCCTCATTTGCAATTATCTGGGATTTTTGGGGTCCTTTTACTAAACTGCAGTTGACATCCCATAGTAAATTTCCCTATCTGCATGCATATACCACACGCTAACAGAGTTTTTTTGTGATTTTCTCTTAGGGGGCATATTTGAGGGTGGAGAGTTGGTGTGCCACTGCATTACTGTGCGTTAATTGATTAGCACTTAGGCCCTTACAATTTTGTTACAACTTCAGTGATATCGAGCATAGCTGGAGACTTCAGCCCCGACACTCAACCTTGATCTACTTCAGGACTGACACTAGCACCAGCTACATTGATAATTCATTTCACTTCATAGTCTTCAGTTCTACTGGCATTGGGGAACCTTGTAAGTGAACATAGAAGCATAAACATATTTCGCCTACCAAACATACCTTGGCATCATCTCAGATATCCACTGAATTGATGCATTCCAAGCCTCAACATACTGATGATAGATTACCATCCTTACAGTTGGTGTCTCCTCAGAAGTGTATCTCGGCATTGAGGTCCCCAACGCCCAACGTACCCTTGCCCTTGTAAAATCAGCTTTGAGCACTGCTGCAGCAAGAACTAGCTGGGTTACTGCAGTTGCACCTTGTGCAGGTACCTGCAACTTCACCTCCAGCCTCAGTCAAATCCGAGCAAAAGCAACGGTGTTGTTTCAAGCATCGATCTCAAATACCTTGACATTGGGCCTCAACATTTAAAAGGCACTTGACATATACATCGTCTTCCAGGGAGCAGAGCACTCTACTCTCTCCTCAGTGTTCCTTGTCACATTCTTGATGCTCCTCTTGACGTTCTCGTTCCAGAAGAACCGATATTGAGGACTCTAACTCCAATTTGTCCCATGTTATACAGTGGTAAGTATGGTTGAACGTCATCCATTAGTCAAGAGACAACAACTAGGTGGCAAGAATGGTGATGTCTAACTGAATGACAGAGAAGGAGCCCTATCTCACTGGGTCAAGAACCAGTAAGCACAGAAGCGGGTCCTAGCTTGGAGCACGGCAGGTGATCTGGGTTTCTACAGTAATAGCAGAATATCATTAACTTTGTTTTCTAATAGCATAATTAGCACGTTTGGCAAAAAAATGATTTTCTATCTGAGATTAAATAACCAAACTGTCCTACGTTTAATAGCACATATTGTGCATATTGTCTTCTCTAAATCTGATTCTTGACTCTCTGTTGTTGATTGTTTTTCTTCTCTGGTTGAGTTTATAATAGCTGCTGAACTCATAACTTGGTATGCTAACCTTACATTCTGATGTATAAATCCATATTCATAAAATGGTATACATGTACTATGTAATAAGCAAGTTAGCAGTAGCTGAAATGGGAAAAGGTCTGTGACAGAGCCTTGGACCTCTTTCTGAGAAGCAATTTTGTGTATTTCTCATTAGCAGTTATGGAAACTGTTCATTGTGTCTAATTTAGAATTGCTTATTTTCACTTAAAGCACTGCTGTTCTTGCTGATGATTTTACAGCAAAAATTGCTTGCAGCAAATAAAGTACATTTTAAATAAAATAGAGATGGGAACAGAGAGCAAAAATTAATTTACTAGTTCATTACTAAGTGCACCTTGTTTAGCAAGATATTTATGAAGATTATTTTCCTGTGCATTGTTAGTACCAGTCAATGGGCTAGGTATTTATACCTTGAGGCTCAGAGGCTTGATATTTCTGTTGTATGCAATAAATTCAGTGTTGCTGGTTAGGTAAAATGGTAAGATATTTTTGTGGTTTCATAGAGAAAAGTATACTACAGGAAATCCTGATTTTATATTTTTTCCCATTTTAATTTGCTTTATATTTATATTCACTATAATAAAACCCTTAGCACGCATGCGCACTTCAATCTGCATGTCTGTGTGTCTCCGTGCCTCCATGATCTATGCTGTCGCATGTGCAGTAGAAGCCTGCGGCAGTTTTATACTCGTGCGTATAAATGGCAATGGCTTCCCCTCTCCCACACTCCAGCCAGCCTGCGCCTTGACGAACGGCAAATGTTCAGGCCTCTAGAGATCAAGGCACCGCTGCCAGTGCACAGACAGCATATGGGAACATGACCGCAGCTCTTTGGTGTTGTGAAGGAGCCGGAGGTAAAAAGGAGGAGAGCTTGCCTGAGAGAGACAGGGAGGAGGTAAAAAGAAGGGAGAAGGGCTACTGCTGGACAGGGGGAGTAGGGAAGGGGTGCTGCTGGACAGGGGGAGATAAAAGGAAGAGAGAAGGGCTACTGCTGGATAGGGGGAGCAGGGAAGGGGTGCTGCTGGACAGGGGGGAAGTAAAAGGATGGGAGAAGGGCTACTGCTGGACAGGGGGAGCATGGAAGGGGAGCTGCTGGACAGGGGGGAGGTAAAAGGAAGGGAGAAGGGCTAGTGCTAGACAGGGGGAAGGTAAAAGGAAAGGAGAAGGACTAGTGCTGGACAGGGGGAGCTGGGAAGGGGCGCTGCTGGACAGGGGGGGAGGTAAAAGGAAGGGCTATTGCTGGACATGGGGAGCAGGGAAGGGTTCCTTCTGGACAGGGTGTAGGTAAAAGGAAGGGAGAAGGGATACTGCTGGACAGGGGGAGCAGGGGAGGGGTGCTGGACAGGGGGGATGTACAAGGAAGGGAGAAGGGCTAGTGCTGAACAGGGGGAGCAGGTCAGGGGTGCTTCTGGACAGGGGGTAGGTAAAAGGAAGGGAGAAGGACTACTGCTGGACAGGGGGTAAGTAAGAAGAAGGGAGAAGGGCTACTGCTGGACAGGGGGAGCAGGAAATGGGTGCTGCTGGAGATTGGGTATTTAAAAGGAAGGGAGAAGGGCTAGTGCTGGACAGGGGGAGCAGTGAAGGGGTGCTACTGGAGATTGGGTAGGTAAAAGGAAGGGAGAAGGGCTACTGCTGGACAGGGGGAGCTCCGGTCCAGTGGAGCAACATATACATATACTGCTTTTGATAGATCCAACAGAACACAGAGCAAACTAAAAATAAAGAGAGAAAATAACAACCAAAAAATCAGAAAAGTCAAAGAGATGTAGCCAGCATGATGAAATTCCAATGCAGGCCAACCGCGACCCTCCCAATCGATGCTGAGAAAGTATGGCAGGCAGAGGAGGGGAGATGGAGGGATGGCATCCTCAGTACTTTATAATGCAAGTGAAATGAGGATTTGGTCAGACTTTTGAAGGATCTGCAGAAGAAAAATATTGTATAGGCTGGGGACATGAGACAGCAGGAAGTGGGAACTTTTCTTCCTTCTATTTTTGCGAATGGAAAGACTGAGGATGTCAGAGAGTTCAGTTAAAATATGTGCTTTATAAAAAAATATAATAATGTGTTTTATAAACTTTATAAGCATGGCTGGCCTACCCGGTGAGGTGTTCCTAGTGGTGGTGGTGGTGGCAGTGTGTCAATGTGTTGAGAGGAAGAGGTGGTGTGGTAAATTCTCCTGAGCAAACTCCGGGCCCATTTCCACCCCCCAATTAGTCCACTCCACTCAACTGGTTCACACACTGAGTGGGTCTTTGGGTATTGTGCCTAGGTAGTTGTTTTGGGATCTCTTCCAGTGGTTTGTCAGTATCTCCTTGTGGTCCAAGGAAGGAAACTTTGTTAACCTTAGCATTGACCTTTTGTACAGTGCTGCTTATGTGGCATTAGGCTATGTAGTGATCGAAAGAAAAAACCAGACCTTTGCACATTTTTGCACTATAGGTGCTCAATACGAATGGAGACCGTAGAGAAAGCTTGGTCCCTATTCAAAGACACGGTGCAAGAAGCACAAAACCTGTACATCCCCAGGTTTAGGAAAGGATGCAAAAAAAATCGAACAAAGGACCCGGTATGGATAACAAATGAAGTGAAGAAGGCGATAGGTGACAAGAAGAAATCTCTCCGAAAATGGAAAAAGGACCAAACCGAGGAAAACAGGAAGGAACATAAAACATACCAGAAAAACTGTCACCGAGTGATTAGGAAAGCAAAAAGAGAATACGAAGAGAGGCTGGCTGGGGAAGCAAAAAACTTCAAAACGTTCTTCAGATACGTTAAAGGGAGGCAACCGGCGAGGGAGGAAGTAGGACCGTTGGATGATGGAGACAGAAAGGGAGTGGTAAAGGAGGAAAAAGAGGTAGCTGACAGGTTGAACAAATTCTTCTCGTCGGTCTTCACAAGCGAGGACACATCCTATATACCAGAACCCGAAGAGACCATAAGTGGAGATCGAGAAGAAGAAAAACTGGCGCAAATAGAGATAAGCCATGAGGATGTCCTCCAGCAGATAGATAGACTGAAAAGCGACAAATCGCCGGGCCCGGATGGAATCCACCCAAGGGTTCTAAAAGAGCTAAGAAACGAAATAGCGGAAACACTCCGACAAATTTTTGACCTATCCTTGAAAACGGGGCAGATCCCAGAGGACTGGAAAATAGCTAACGTCACACCTATTTTTAAAAAGGGATCAAGGGGTGACCCCGGAAACTACAGGCCGGTGAGCTTGACTTCAGTTCCAGGCAAGATGATGGAAGCACTGATAAAGGACAGCATCTGTGAGCACATGGAAACAAACGGACAACTGAAAGAGAGCCAACATGGCTTTTGCAGGGGAAGGTCGTGCCAAACAAACTTACTGCACTTCTTTGAAGGTATAAACAGAGAGTTGGACAAAGGGGAACCCATAGACATCATTTACCTCGACTTCCAGAAAGCCTTTGACAAGGTGCCCCATGAGCGACTACTTAGGAAACTGCAAAACCACGGGGTGGAAGGGGATATATACAGATGGATTAAACACTGGTTGGCAGGCAGAAAACAAAGGGTTGGGGTGAAGGGACAATACTCAGGCTGGCGGAGTGTCACGAGCGGTGTTCCACAGGGGTCTGTGCTCGGACCGCTGCTGTTCAATGTGTTTATAAACGACCTGGAAACGGGGACGAAGTGTGAGGTCATAAAATTTGCAGATGACACCAAACTCTGCAGCAGGGTTAGGACCGCGGAGGAATGCGAAGACCTACAAAGGGACCTAAACAAACTGGAAGAGTGGGCAAACAAATGGCAAATGAGATTTAATACAGAGAAATGCAAGGTCATGCATATAGGAAAAAAGAACCCGATGTTCAGTTACAAAATGGGGGGATCAGTGCTAGGGGAAAGCAACCTTGAGAAGGACTTGGGTGTGCTAGTGGATACAACAATGAAATCAACGGCACAATGTGCAGCGGCCTCAAAGAAAGCAAATAGAATGTTGGGTATTATTAAGAAGGGTATCACAACCAGGACAAAGGAAGTCATCATGCCACTGTATCGAGCGATGGTGCGCCCGCACCTGGAGTACTGTGTCCAGTATTGGTCGCCGTACCTCAAGAAGGACATGGCGATGCTTGAGAGGGTCCAGAGAAGAGCGACGAAAATGATAAAAGGCATGGAAAACCTTTCATATGCAGACAGGTTAGAAAGGCTGGGGCTCTTCTCCCTGGAAAAGCGGAGACTCAGAGGAGACATGATAGTGACTTTCAAGATCATGAGAGGTATCGAGAAGGTAGACAGAAATAGATTCTTCAGACTAATGGGGCCCACAAGTACAAGGGGGCACTCGGAGAAGCTAAAAGGGGACAGGTTTAGAACCAATGCTAGGAAGTTCTTTTTCACTCAGAGGGTGGTGGACACATGGAACACACTGCCAGAGGCTGTGATAGGACAGAGTACACTCCAGGGTTTTAAAGAAGGATTAGATAAATTCCTGAAAGATAGGGGTATTGAGGGATACAGATAGAGGTAGAGATGGGATATAGAGAGAGTTTAGATAGAGACCAAGGGGATTTAAGGGTTCAGATGATCACCGTACAGGTCATGGGCCTGATGGGCCGCCGCGGGTGCGGACTGCTGGGCGCGATGGACCTCTGGTCTGACTCAGCAGAGGCAACTTCTTATGTTCTTATGTATGAGGAGATTCACATTTCCTGCACAGCTAAGTCCGTGTGAAGTTCCCTTGTGCTGTATTTGACATCTAGCAAGGTCTCTGTTTGGAAGGAAAGATCTAAGCTTAAAAATGAAGTAGCCAGAAGTTATGGTAAAAGCAGATAGCTTAGCTGGTTTTAAGAAAGATTTGGACAAATTCCTGGAGGAAAAGTCCATAGTCTGTTATTAAGACATGGGGAAAGTGTCTGCTTGCCCTGGATCGGTAGCATGGAATGTTGCTACTCTTTGGGTTTTGACCAGGTACTAGTGACCTAGATTGGCTACCATGAGAAAGGGCTACTGGGTATGATGGACCATTGATCTGACCCAGTTAGGCTATTCTTATGTTATGTTCTCATCTGTAGGGGCCTTTGTTTTCACTTCTTATTTTAATGTATTTTTTTTTCTGGGAACTTATCAGTGTTTTTTATAATGGGAACAAAAATGGAAGAGAATTAATGTGTGTGGAATGGGAGGGGGGGGGTGTAACTAATTTCTTCAGCTAAATAATTAAATCCACCTCAACCAGACATAGGAGAAGTCGCACACCATTCACACACCCTCCAACCAAAAACGTCAAAAGAAAAAAAACTGTTTGACAACCTCCTAGCCATTCGAGCTGCAACACTGGACCCCCAACTCTACAACATATTGACCTCGACCACAGACTACAAAACCTTCAAAAAAGAAATAAAATCCTTTCTATTCAAAAAACACATAAAACCGAACTAACACAATCAGAACTGTCCCAAGCATCACCTGCAACTACTCCATATGTACTTCTCATGTCATGACAATTCAGACATAATTTATGTTATGCTATGTTTGGAATAATGGTTACATATATTAGGTTCAATAAAAGAATATTTTCACTCCTTGTTTCTATTCTGACCATTTATACCGTTTCATGGTTATTACAAAAAAATATTTTTTAGATGGGGGGTGGGTGGGGAGGGTGTTAAAAAATGATGGGCCCCGGGTGCCACATACCCTAGGTATGCCACTGCACACAGGCAAAAGCAGTTACAACAACGCACTCCATTTGATGTTGTCATTCAATCCTATAGGGGTAACAGTGTCCATTTCTATAATCCAATATTGTTCATTTAAGTGGAGATAAGATCTTCTGTCGCCAATATAGGTTTCAGGGATTTGTTTAAATGGTAAGCCAGGAACACTGGTAACGGTGTACTATAGCTTTCTCTATAGCACTGAGGCTTCACCTTTATAAATTTATATATTTATATATATATAAATATATATAGTTAGATTTTTCCTATTTGGGTCGGGGCTTATTCGAGTGCAGTGCTGCCCACTTTTCTCAGTTTATTTGGGGATTTTAGTCTTCTTAATGAATTATTCATTAGCACCATAAATGCTTGATGACCACTGCTAGGCAATAGAGTTGGGGAATGGTTATCTAGAGGAAGCAGCATTGGTGACAGTCTAGCTTGAGAGGAGAGCATTAATTTATGAGTATTTTGAAATATAGCTCCTGGGAAAATTCTGTGCAAAAAAATAAATTATCCAAACCCTTTTAAACACTGTTAAGCTAAGTGCTTTTACCATATTCTTTGGCAACAAATTCCAGAGTTTAATTACACACTGAGTGAAGAAATATTTTCTCCAGTTTGTTTTAAATTTACTAGTTAGTAGTTTCATTGTGTGCTTCCTAGTCCTAGTATTTTTGAAAAGAGTAAACATATGATTCACATCTACCCATTCCACTCCTCTCAGTATTTTTTAGACCTTTTTTAGATCTTCCCTGAGCCATCTCTTCTCCAAGCTGAAAAGCCCTAGCCACTTTAGCCTTTCCTCATAGGGTTGACCCCATCCCCCAAAACCCTTACTTTCTGAGATTACCTTTTTATAATAGAGCTTTTCAAAGTAAATATGAAACTGCCTTGTGTATATACAGTATATATTTCTGGTTGCTGTAATATTTTCTTCAGAAGATGCAACATAGCAGTTGACCTCGTTCTACTTCAAGGATTCAAGAATTGTTGAGACATAATTATTGTGATCTCTGTAATACTCTGTGTGCCAATATTTTCTTGCATTGTTTTTAGAATACATTTCAAGCTCATTTCTATTCCCTGAATCAGAATATTGTAGTTACTTTCTATTATTGATCTCTTTTTGAATAGCAGGCAAGTATAAAATACAATTTATTTCCAATTTTCCAAAATGATAATTCAAAGCACCACAGTGTAAAACACATAGCTAGCACTTGGGAGATAGTACAAGCCCTGGCTCTACAAAAATACATTGCCATTCCTTTTTGCTAGGATATATTCACTGTGGAACCTAGAAGAGAGTAAGAAGAGGGAATAAAAATGGAAAACAACTTTGGGTAGCTAGTTTCAGTATAGGGCAGGTTCAGGCTGAGCTGGAAACTCTCAGGACAAGAGAGTGACTGCCAGGGACAAACAATTATACGAAAATGAAGACTTACTTCAAGGGGCATAAAAGTCCACATTAGCAAGAAACCAAATACATTTGGATAGAAATAGTAGTAGCTGGTAAAATTGTGAAAAGTTTAGAATTTGTTTCCCCTGCCTTTCCCAAATCGGAGAAGGTTATCATACCACTGTACTGGGCCATGGTAAGCCCCCACCTGGAATACTGCGTCCAGCACTGGTCGCCGTACATGAAGAAGGACACAGTACTACTCGAAAGGGTCCAGAGAAGAGCAACTAAAATGGTTAAGGGGCTGGAGGAGTTGCCGTACAGTGAGAGATTAGAGAAACTGGCCCTCTTCTCCCTTGAAAAGAGAAGACTGAGAAGGGACATGATCGAAACATTCAAGATAATGAAGGGAATAGACTTAGTAGATAAAGACAGGTTGTTCACCCTTTCCAAGGTAGGGAGAACGAAAAGACACTCTCTAAAGTTAAAAGGGGATATATTCCATACAAACGTAAGGAAGTTCTTCTTCACCCAGAGAGTAGTAGAAAACTGGAACGCTCTTCCGGAGGTTGTTATAGGGGAAAACACCCTCCAGGGATTGAAGACAAAGTTGGACAAGTTCCTGCTAAACCAGAACGTACACAGGTGAGGCTGGACCCATTTAGAGCACTGGTCTTTGACCAAAGGGCCGCCGTGTGAGCGGACTGCTGGGCACGATGGACCACTGGTCTGACCCAGGAGCGGCAATTCTTATGTTCTTATGTGGCATAAATGCACATGAATCAAGTCTTTCATGTGAAAAGAAACCCTGGAATGAGAGGGCATAGGATGAAGTTAAGAGGTGATAGGCTCAGGAGTAGTCTAAGGAAATACTTTTTTTTACAGAAAGGGTGGTAGATGTGTGGAACAGTCTCCCAGAAGAAGTGGTAGAGATAGAGACTGTGTCTGAATTCAAGAAGGTGTAGGATCTCTTAGAGAGAGGAAGAAATAATGGTTACTGCAGATGGGCAGACTAGATTGGTCATTTGGCCTTTATCTGCCATCTTGTTTCTATGCACTGAACCAAATTCCCAAATACTCTAGGGATTGGGACAGTACTAAGTGGCTCTTCCAGAAATTGACTATCCATCCCAGGTTCTGTAGCAGTTGGGCCACTTTTGCCACCAACTATTCTCCCTCCAGCTTGGTCAGGGCTTTGATCAACCAATTGTCCAAGTACGGATGTACCTGTATTCCCCCCTTGCAGAGATGCACAGCCACTACTACCACCACCTTGGTGAACGTGCACGGTGCTGTAGTCAGACTGAAGGAGAGCATGGAGAAATGAAAATGTTTCCCGAAAACATGGAACCAGACATGGAACCAGGAATATGGGAATGTGCAGATAGGCCTCCATTAAATCTAAGGAGGCTAAGAATTCCCTTAGACCAGGGGTCTGCAACCTTTAAGACATAAAGAGCCACTTGGACCCGTTTTCGAAAAGAAAAAAAAACTTGGAGCCGCAAAACCATTATAAAACAAATCTAACACTGCATATATTGTTTCTTATCTTAATGCTATATACAGGATCACTAAATTGAAAATAAAATCATTTTTCCTACCTTTGCTATTTGGTGATTTCATGAGTCTCTGGTTGCACTTTCTTCTTCTGACTGTGCATCCAATCTTTCTTCCTTTCTTTCAGCCTCCTGTATGTTTCCTCTCCTCCAGACCTCATTCTCTCCCCCAACTTTTTCTTTCTGTCTCCCTGTTCCCCCTTCTTTCTGTCTCCGTGCCGTCCCCCAAGCCACTCGGTTTGCTGCCACCGCAATCGGGGAACAGCCCCCAAGCCACCGCCGTCCCAAGCTTTCCCTGCAGAAGTGTTGCGCTGACCAGCATTCCGCTCCCTGACGTCAATTCTGACGTAGGAGAGGAAGTTCCGGGCCAACAAGGCATTTCTCCTCATTCCATCCAGCCTGAGCCCCATCTCTCCTTGATCCAGCATTTCCCTTCTGTGTCTGTCAGAATTACCATTCCACCTATTTTCCAGCATCACCCTTCTTTGTGTCCATCTCACCTATATCCCTATCTCACCACTTTTTCAGAATCTTCATTTGTCTCTGTCCTTATCTTTACGCCATGTTCACCATTTGCCCTTTCAATGTCTTTATCTCCCCCCCCCCACTTTTTCAGCATTACTTCTATGTCTCTATTTCACCTCCTCTTCATGTTCCCTCTGTATCTCTATCCTTATTCAGTAGGTCCTGCTTACCCTTTCTCTTCTTTGTGTCACTATCTCCATTTTCTGCTTTCCCCCCTTTTCCTTTGTTACTGCACCCTGTAGCTAGAATCTTTCCACCCTCCCTCCACTCCGGCCCAGCCCAGTATGAAATATTTCCTTTTGTTTCCCTCCCCTCTCTCTTTCTCTCTCTCTTCCCCTCCCTCACCCACGAGTACTACATCTGGCCCTCTCCCTTCTACCTGCACCCGGCAACACCCCATGCTCCGCGGCTCTCTTAAGCAACTCGTCAGCAGCGGTGATCAAGACAAGCTGCCGACATCGAGGCCTTCCCTCTACGAGTCCCGCCTTTGTGGAAAAAGGAAGTTGAAACAAGCGGGACTCGCAGAGGGTAGGCCCCAACGTCAGAAGCTTGTGTCGATCGCTGCTGCTGAGTTGCCGAAGAGAGCCGCGGAGCAGGGGATGTGGCCGGAAGCAGGTAGAAGGGAGAGGGAGATAGGAAGGCTGTAGATCTCCGGAGCATGACACCGACCCCGGCCAGGATGATTTCTTTTTCAGGCACCTTACAAGTCCAGCGTCGCGGGGGAAATAGCCATGCTGAGCAGTGAGCTCAGCACTACACAGATGAAAGCCTTGCTTGCTGATTGGTCCGGCGGGGCGGGGCCGCCGGACCAATCAGCAAGCAAGGCTTTCATCTGTGTATGTGCTGAGCTCACTGCTCAGCATGGCTATTTCCCGCCGCGACGCCGGACTTAAGCTGCATGCCTGCGTGACACACTACCGGAGCCGCAGCAAAGGTGGAAAAGAGCCGCATGCGGCTCTGGAGCCGCAGGTTGCCGACCCCCGCCTTAGACCAATCTCCATGTGGAACAATGAAACTTTTAGTGCTGCACTGATGGACTTCAGATCCAGGACTGGTCTTCAATCATCTTGAGTCTTTCTTGGGTAGTATGAAGTATACAGAGTATCTGCCTAGGCCCGATTCTTCAGGAAGCATTGGCTCTATGGTTTAAATGTCAAGAGGCTTACCACTGCCATCCAGAATTTGACTGCTTTCTCTGGTCTCCTGGTTGTAGAGTTCACAAATAGATCCAGGAACGAGTGACAGAATTCGAGCTTGTTAACCTTCTTGAATGATGTCCAGCATCCCGTGGTCTGAGCAAATCAGCTCCCAAGCCCCCAATAAGCTGACAACCTCCCACTAATCTGCAGAGGCAGGGCAACTGACCTGATGTCATTCTGATTTCTTGGAGACTGCTGTGATGTGAGAACCAGAGAACTGAGTTTGCTAGTGCTTTCGTAGCTCTGTCTAGATCCTTGATATGATCTCTGGGTAGAGGCTCTTCTTGAATACTGACGAAATTCTAGACAGCCTGAAAAATTAGCTCAACCTTACCCTCTAGGGGCGGACGGTCTGCTGTAAGGCAAAGCTTTAGGGCAACGATATGCCACACTGGCCATACGATTGTCTAGCCCATTAAAAGGATGTCTTCTTAGCATTGTCTTGGAAGCTGAATCTCCCGCCCATTACTTGATCCAGAGCATTGTATAAGTGGAGACAGCATAAGCAGAAACCTTGCTCATGACTTTGATCATATCATACAGAGCGTCTGCTACATAGTCAACCCATGTTATTAGTAGCTGGGGGTAAATGTTGTTGTCTGATGAGGGTGTCCGACACATTCTGATAAGGCAAGAGAGTGCCATGAACAAGGTCGCTGCAGCTGCTCTGATTGCCAAGACTAAGGCCTCAAACTGTCTTTTCAGGACAACATCTACCCTGCGATCCTGTTCACCCTTTAAAATGACATCTCCTTCATCAGGCATGGAAGTTTACCTGTGCTACAAAGGAATCTACTTTAGGCTGAATAAACAGCTGTTGAAATTCAGAAGCCATGGGATACAACTTGGACATAGTTCTAGCAACCTGCAAGGAGGGGGTCTCACAATGTTCTGTGACTAACAAGGTAATGTCAGAATGCACTGGAAAAAATGCAGACTGAGTCTTGGAGCCTCTCATAACAAAGCACTGTGTGGCCAAGGTCTGTACAACTTCCATATTTAACTTCTGTAGGAAATCAATGATCACTTCCAGTAATGCTGTTGGCTCGGAAAGGCAGCATACTGATGCGTCCTCCCTTTGATCAAGGGCCACCACTATTTCCTGGTCAGCGACCTCAGCTTCAGACCCAAATCTCTTAAAAGTGAAGATTAACTCTGAGACAGCAAAGGCACAGATTATGATTCCCCATCTCCCCAGTCCTTCTCCAACTGGTTTTCTGGTTCCAAATCGGAAACCTTCTCTGGTAGAAGTGTGTTATGAGAGGCCAGACTCTCTTGCGCAATTACAATAAGTTGTCCACATAAGACTCGCAAAACCAAATCAAGTTTCAAGTTTCAAGTTTCAAGTTTAATTTTATTTGATGTATCGCTTATTACAAACTAAGCGATTAACAAAGTAAAACAATCATCGTTAAATTATATAATATTGAACACTAAAGGGGTAAAATGACAGTATTATGATATTTCTTTAACTAAAGGGAATTTGACACACAAAACAATATTGACAGACTATGACCCATATGGAATGAACATAAGGATTTAAAGTTACAAAAATATTTTCCCTAAAAAGGGAGAAAGAGAGGTCTGAAATGGGAGGGAAAAAAACAATGGGGAGGGATTGAAAGTTCTCTGATAGAAATTGGCAATGAAGGGAGTTTAGAGGTCAAAAGAAATTTTAAAAAGAAATGTTTTTAAATTAGTTTTGAATTGGTTTAAATTCTTATTTTTCCTGATATATAAAGGAAGAGAATTCCAAGTAAGAGGAGCCACTACAGAGAAAATATCGTGGCGTTTTGTCCCTACTATTTTTAGAGAGGGAACCATTAGTAATTCTTGGGATTCGGAACGTAAAGAGCGATTTGAAGAATGGGGTATTAATAAACGATCTATGAATTGTGGTTCATTAGTATTTAGTGTTTTGAAAATCAGTAAAGCTATTTTATAAGTTATTCGGTTATTTATGGGCAGCCAATGTGATTTGATTAGCAGAGGTGTTACGTGGTCATATTTTTTACCATTGTGAATTATTTTGATTGCTATGTTCTGTATGATTTGTAAACGTTTTTTTTCTTTTTGAGTAATATTTTGTAGCAGAGAGTTTCAGTAATCTAGTTTTGTTATAACAAGAGAGTGCATTAAAATATTTAAGGATTGTGGTTCTAAATATTTTGTCATTGAACGGATTAAACGAAGGCGATAAAAACAGCATTTAACGATGTTGCTGACGTGTTCTTGATAAGTAAACTTGTCATCTATGATTACACCTAAAATTTTGAGTGAAGTGACTGTTTCAATTATTAAATCATCTATCATGAAAGGAGAAGATAATTGTATTCCCTGTTTTGAAGGAAAAAGGAGGACCTTTGTTTTTGGTATGTTAAGCACGAGTTTGTTGTGGGTGAGCCATTCTTTAATTTTGACTAATTTTTTGTTGACTTGAGCTATTTCAATAGGGTTTTCTAAGTTGCATGGATGTAATAATTGTATGTCGTCCTCATAAGCATAAGCAAGTCCCTAGTGATTCCCTAGCCCTATGGTACTAGAGGGGGCTAAGCACAGGACCCCTACCCACCTCATGTGCACTGCTGCACATGACATGTGGACACTCATCAGCCAAACATTCAGTACCAACCTTGCATGATAACAGGAGTAGAAAGATCGGAGTCCATACTCATCAATTTTAAGTAAAATTGAGGTGTTTTGAGGCAAATTGAGGTGTTTTGAGGCAAATTGAGGTGTTTTGAGGCAGATAGAGGCTTTTTAATTAAAACAGAGAAATCCAAGATTACTGCAGCTGCAGTGTTTTGGCGCCAAATAACAGCCCAGGAAAGCCACAGTCAATAATAAAAAACTCAGGGAAAAGAATTTTGGAGGTGGGGACCCTATATCTAGCCCCCAAATCTTCCAAAAATAATTCTGACAGCCCTCTTCCTGATTTTCCGCATAGGCTGTAATGGCCTTACTCATTGTGTTGTGCTGGTGCTAATATGCTTCAGCTCTCACTACAGTGGGATAGTGAAGAAGAAATTGGAGCTGGAATTACTGCAGCTGAAGGCACCAGACTTGCCCTCCAATGGATCCTCGTTAAAGGATTTAAAGTGTACTCATTCCAATTACAGGGCCTCAAAAGAGTTCTGTATTGATATTTTTCATCACTACCTCCCCAATGATCCAACTACGAGCTTTTTAACTGCAGCAACTTTAATATACGAAGTAAATCCTCAGTCTAGGACCCTTCAATCTTTGGGATATCAGTCGGGCTGATGCTGGACCAAGACCTCAGACCCCCACAAACTTGTATGCCATGAAGGGGGGAGATAAACGCAGCCAGCACCTATCAAAGCTCTCCCGGACCACCGAGGGCCAAACAGCTTACGTTCAAGCTCCTGATAAATCAAGGGCAAGCCTTGCTCCCTGGGGAACAGTCCCCAAGCTCATTAAATGTTAGTGCAGGTTGGCCAGAAAGGTTCCTTTACAGCTGCTCTGCCAGCAAGCAGACAGCTCGTCAAAGAGTCTGCATTAGAGAATGACACAGAGAAAAAATCTGTCCCCGTCACTGGACCACCATCCCCTTCACCGCCCCGTCCCTGCCATTACCTTCACCGCCCTGTCCCCTTAGCATCCATCCTTCCCTCTCACCACCTCACCGCCCTTCAGCGGCCCAAGAATCTCCCTCCCTCCTCCTTACCTTTGCGGCGTAAAGAAACTTAAGGGAGGGAAGGTGCGTGGTCACCAATCGCGCGCGCTGCCCCTTCCCTCCCTCTAGCAAAATCTATCTCCCTCCCTCCCCCTCCCCTTCGCGGCACTTTAGAAAATAAACTGAAGCCGATGAAGCCTGCCTGGACTGCCTTGCATTCGCGTGTGTGTGGGCAGAAGCTTCTCTTCCGGAAGATTCTCAACCGGAAGTTGTGTCAGAGGAGAAGCTTCCGCCCACACACATGTGACAGCAGGGCAGCACAGGCAGGCTTCACCGGTTTCAGTTTATTTTCTAAAGCGTGAAGGTAAGGGGGAGGGGGGAGGGAGATAGATTTCACCGGAGGTAGGGAGGGGGCCACGCGCGATCGGTGACTGTGCGCCTTCCCTCCCTTAACTGCGGGTACAAAGCCATTCACTGCTCCACGGGGCGGTGGATGGTTTTGTCCCATGCCCGCAGTGAGCACTTTTTCCCCACCATTTCGGCGGGTTACCCACGGGTAACTACCACGGTGTCATTCTCTAGTCTGCATCCTCTCCCAGGCAGAGCTGCCACCCCCCCCAAGTTTCAAAATCAGATTAAAAAAACAAAAATAATTAAACTTAAATTATCTTTCCCCTCATTAAAAGGCGTTATCTATGCTGGAAAATTAGGGAAATCTCTTTTCTTCAAAATCACTGAGCTTTTGAATAACTTTCCTGCCCTGCTGCGGAATCTGGGCTCCTTCCAATTATTCCGAAAGCATCTGAAAACTTGGCTATTATCAAAAATGTAAATCTCGCTACTCTCTTTAAAATCACTAATTCTTATTATGTTTTTCCTTCCTTATATTAAAGTTCCTGTAAACCGTGCCGAGCTCTATCTTTATGGAGAGGATGCGGAATATAAACTTAAGGCTTAGTTTAATTTAAAACTCACTTGCAAACGGACAAACTGAAGAGGACAGTACAGCACACTGAGGAAGGAGACAGAGCCAAAGAAAAAGTATGAATTCCTTTTGCAATAGCTCGCACTTTGGGGGATTCAACCCATTTGTCAGGACTCCTATGCTTTGTGTAACAAACTGCCTTGGACTAGGATATCTTGGAAGTAATACAGAGGTTGGTGTTTAGTAATGGTGCAGTGAGAGTATAAAGTTCTCCGAAATTAGACTGTCTCCTTTTACAGCAAAAATATCTACTTGAAAATTGAGGAGATATATTTAGAAACGTAACAGAAAAAGCTTACACTAATGAGGGTTAGTCTTAAAGATAGAAATTCTAACTTTCATGCCTAGCAGGTAAAAATATACCTTTAGTAACATTGACTGGAATAATTGAACACCAATTGACCTATCTGCTGGTAACTAATATGGGGCCAACATTCAACAGTGCAATATCCACTTAAAGAAAATTGGATAGCGTATCTGAGCATTATTAACAGTAAAAAATAAAAATAAAAATAAAAAGTTTGATTAGAGTTCTACTCTAGTTGTGGAATATATTATCTAAAGCTGGAGGACAATCATTCTAAATTCAGAAAGATTGTTAAAACTTGATTGATAAGTAGCCCCAGGTGAATTTAAAATAATGAATAGTTACTGAAGACTGTGGAATTTGTTGTGATAGGGATAACAATTTAATATTACTGCACTAGTAAACAAGTTTTGCTCTTGCATTGGATTTGAATGATTTGTCTTTGGAACAATAAGAGATTACTGTATATACTTGAATAAGCCGAGACACCCCCAAGGAGGAAAAAATATATATATATATATATAAATGATTGACTCGAATATAAGTCGGGCGGCTTAATATTCAAGTGCCCTCCCCTGTCAGGCTCTGCACCCAGCACCTTTCCCTCCCTCCCCTATCAGGCAATGCACCCAGCACCCTTCCTTCCCTCCCTCTCCTGTCAGGCTCTGCACCCAGCACCCTTCCCTCCCTCCCCCTTTCAGGCACTGCACCCACCACCCTTTCCTTCTTTCCCTCTCTCCCCTGTAAGGCACTGTACTCAGCACCCTTCCTTCCCTCCCTCCTTCCCATCAGGCACTGCACCCAGCACCCTTCCTTCCCCTGTCAGACTGCACCCTCCCTCCCAGGATTTTACCCTGTGCCCCCCTCTCTGCCCTATCCTCATACCTATGCTGATCCCTGGTGGAGGTGTAGCGGCAGAAGCAAGCTTTCTAAACTCCTGCCCCGCTGCTAACTGGCTGCCGCAGATCGAGTTTCTTCAGCCGCTGAGCGGCACCAGCAGGAATGTGATTTGGCGCTGCTGCTGGGTGCTGAGTGGCTTCCTTACTGGCTCCTGTGAGGAGTTGTTAGAGGGCAGACTTAGGACCTGGACATTTTTCTGCCCTAACTGAACATTTTGGAATATGTCCAGGGCACAATTTGAACTTTGGGGCTAGACCTGTTTAACAATGAATAAGTGCCCAAACTGACCAGATGACCCCATTTATTCCTCCAGTGGTCACTGATCTCCTCTCATCCCCCAAAGATGTAAATTAAACTGTACATACCTACCTGTATGACAGTTTCAGATGTTCTGGGTAATCCTAGTAGAGCCAGCAAGCAGATCTCTGGAGTGGTTCATAGACAATCCCGCTAAAGACAAAGGCGCGCGCCGACAACTGAGCGCAAGACGGAGGCGCGCGCCGAAGAAAATTACAATTTTTAGGGGCTCCGACGGGGGGTTTTGTTGGGGAGCCCCCCCCAGTTTACTTAATAGAGATCGCGCCGATGTTGTAGGGGGTTTGGGGGGTTGTAACCCTCCACATTTTACTGTAAACTTAACTATTTCCCTAAAAACAGGGAAGGGGTGGGACCGTGGCAGAGGAAGCAGCGCAGGGCTCAGAGAAGGGGCAGGACCGCCGGCAGAGGAAGCAGCAGGGCTCACTGGCATCGGGAACCAACAGTAGGCAGCTTCTCCGTGCAGGGGGGGGCGCTGGGGGATGAATCGGACGTCGGGGGGGGGGGGTGCGAGCGGTCCTTCGGTGTGGGGGTGTGAGCGATCCTTCGGGGTGGGGCAGGGGGATGAATTGGACGTTGGGGGGGGAACTATGTAAAAAAAATTTTGTACAACGTGCTCACGCATATAACGCGCATGGTTATGCACGGTTTGTAAAATCGTGTATAACGCGCGCGTTATATGCGTGAAAATACGGTACTCATTTTACTTGCCAATTTTAAATATAAGATGTCCCATCCCCCCCCCGAGGTAGGTAAAACCTGTACTCAGACAATTTTAATGTGGTATAAAATACTTATAATTGCTCTTGATTCTTTTTGCCACATATGGAAAGGAGTCCATACAAGTCTTTTTGACATTGGCTACACCGCCCTACACTGGAGAGGCTGGAGTCAAAATGAGGTGGGCCCGCCCCTCTCCGGCCCATCCCACAGCATCATAAGGACTGATTGGCTCAGGCGTCAAAGGCCCTTCCTATGAAATAGCTCATGTACCTAAGGCCTGCCCATATGAGGGGCCTTAAGCGCCTGGGCCATTCAGGCTTTAGGATGCTGTGGGATGGGCCGGAGAGGGGCGGAACCGCCTCATTTTGATGGAGGCAGGCCGGACGGTGGGAAGACCTGTCCGGCTAGCCAACTTTTTAAAGTTAGTTGGGGGTGGGGGGGTCCAGAGGGAGAATGTTAGTGGAGGGGGGTTTGTCTTCCAGCAGGAGGAGTTGAGCACCCTGCCGGTGATCATCAGGTGGAGGGTTGGGGGCCTATCGGCAGGAGGGGTTGGGCACCCTCCTGCCGGTGATTGTGGGGGGTGGGGGTCGCCTTCTGGCAGGAGGGGTTGGGCACCCTCCTGCCGGCGATTGTCAGGGAGTGGAGGTCAACTTTCAGTAGGAAGGGTTGGGCTCCTTCCTGCCACGATCATTTGGGAGGGGGAATTGGTGGCTGCTATACTGCTAATCCCAGTTATTAGTAACTAGTCTCTGCATAAAATGAGCTGGCTTTTACAAAACTGTAGTACAGGTTTTTACCGTGGGCCAGAGAGGGAAATGCTCTGACACTTATAGAATTCCTACAAGCGTCAGAGCATTTATCTCGCCGGTCCGTGGTTAGAAACCTGTTATCGCAGCTTTCTAAAATGAGCCCTAAGATAGCACAATTTAGTAGTAAAACATCACATCTTAATGGTAGCCCAAACCGATAACTATGACCCTAAATTTATTTAACATGTGTTATCTACATATTAATGCGCATTAAGGTGATTAGCATGTATTAAAAATTCTAATTTGCTTGGTTATTGAGACTATTTCTAAAGAATAAACAAAAGGAATTTCTTGGTTGTAAAATTCAAATGTTCCCTGATGTTACAAGAGAAATGCAAAAACGTAGACGTGATTTTCTTCTGTTGAAACCGGGGGTCATCTCATTAGGGGCTACATTTTATTTGAGACATCCCTGTAAGTGCATTGTCCGTTACCATTCAATTAAATATGTATTCTTTGAACCTCAACATTTGACTAATTTTCTTGCGATGTCCTGTCTGGACAAAGAAAAAACTCAAGGTTAAGCTCTAAAAGAAAATACTAACTTCCTTCCCGATTTATAGGAATTGCATTACTTCTTTGATAGTTTTCTTAATGTTTTCTCACAATTAATTCTTGGATCCAATGAGGACTTGAGCTAATTTTACCATAATAGTTTCTTTTGTAAGCTGCTTAACACTGTTAAGTATGGATTTATATGATTGTAATATGCTGTGGTTAAATTTGCTTTCTGTACAAGTTTACTTGATATAATATTGAAATCAATAAAAATACTTAAATAAAAATTCTAATTTGGACATAAAAAAACTTTATATAAAGATTAATATATGAAATAAATTGAAAAACGAATGGAAAAAAGCCAAACAAATCAAATTTCTACCCTGCACACATTCCTATGAAATGCAGAATGTAATGCAAAAATGAGTTCTTCCTATTCCTCTACAGATTTCTCTGACATTCTATCTATCTATATAGTTATAACAAATAAAAAAAGCATTTTAACATCACAGGGTTAAGGCTTAGCTGTAAACAAATGGTATATTTGTTCAGTCCTTTGAGAAAGGGATAAAGTCTGACAATATTTGTAGATAAATATAGGAGGACAGAGCTTCTTGAGCCAAAGCATGTTTGCTTACAAGGCAAACAGCATATTGTCATCTGCCAGCTAGAAGAACAAAGGGGAGATTCTGATTAAAATGAATAGTTCCTTTTATTATTACCAGGGAGTGAGAAGCAAATGAGATACTGGGATTACATGTAAAATACTGAAAGGGAGGTAGGATGAGCTGGTTTTAAAATCAAAATAATCTTAACAGCTCTTTAATACGACATACACTGAAGACATAATCAAATATGGCAGCACTGACATTTTGCTCCTAAAAATACCATATCCAAACAACTTTTGTATTTGAATGTTGAAATGTCTTTGTCCAAAACAATCTTTAAGATCACCTTGAAAACTCCTCTTTCCTGAAGGAGCTCATTACTAGCATTTGGTAAAGGTATTGTTGCCAACGGACAGAGGCTCTTTTATTAAGATTTCACTGACAGTAGATTCTCAGCAGGCTTAGTCATGACATTTCAAACTCAACTAATATCTATTCACATATGGAAGTTTCAGTAAAAGCCTTGTTGGCATTTTATCACCAACACATAGAATATAGGTCATTGTTGCTTACCTAATCCTAAAAGATCAATTGTGGGTTCTGGTGTTTTCTTTGGGCTTGGTTTAATTTCTAATTGTTGTTCATCTCTCTTCATTGGCTTTATATTGAAAAAATAAAGAAAGAAAACATTAGTTCTAGTAATTGAGTGGTGCAAATATATAGTCCTAAGCCAACAAAAACTGTAGGTATAAAATAGACAGTTTAAAAGTATGATTCAGCTTACTAAATCAAATAAACAAATTATGTGCACTAATGGATTTGGTTGTATATAAATGATTCAAGGCGATTTAGGAATCATTGAACTACAAATATCAAAGCTTTGTGTAATCTGTATTCCAGATATACCCAGTTTTACCCATTATCAAATGTGTTTACTTCATATATTAAAAAAAACCATATGAGGTTATAATGAATGGAAAATCTCTCTAGAGGAAATCAGCAAATATCATATGTATTTC
The DNA here is from genome assembly GCF_902459505.1 of Geotrypetes seraphini. NCBI lineage: Eukaryota > Metazoa > Chordata > Amphibia > Gymnophiona > Dermophiidae > Geotrypetes > Geotrypetes seraphini. The sequence continues at coordinate 54,137,993 of NC_047086.1, forward strand.
AAGTTTTATTTACAACCTGGCAGCTTTAAATGGAATGAAAATCTCATTAGTGAATAAAAGAGAAATTAGCTTCATAAACCTTTGTTGTGATAACTGAGGTCTTGACTATATCTGCATACTAAGTAATTTGGGGCACCTTTGACAGGAGGAGGAATTATTCTGGTTTTGAAGAAAAATTCCAGAATATATTACTAAAATTCTTCATGTGGCAAAAATCTAATTAGACTAAAGAAAAATGTTTTAATTAATATACATGTTCCTGTTTTAAAAATGATATCTCCATGCTTAATTTATTAATAAGAGGCACATAAGAACAAAGAAATCATGATATGAGACTCCAAGCTAGACTTGGAAGTAACACCAGAAATAGTGGAGAATAGAGTGGTTTTCCAAGAGAGAGAATGGAAGCAAACAACAGAATTCAAGAAAGAATGAGAAAGTATCAATTGGGGTCTATGGCATACACCAGAAAGTACAATGAACAGAAAATAAAGGCCATATATACTCTGATCTGATATTTAAAGCACTACACAAATGCACTTAAACCAGCAACTTCCTCAAAACATCTACATTAAGATGACTATGAAGGCAAGTTACTTTGCATCCTAATATATCTTGCCATTACATCAGTACTTCAATCATGGAAGGACCTGTCTAAGACAAATTCTATAAACGGCGTCCCGATTGAAGGCAGCAGTAGGCATCCTACTGCTGTCTAATCAGCCAATTGGGAAGCAAGTTTAAACCCCCCCCCAAAACACCCAGAGGAGGCACATAGAGTCGCCTAAGACCGCCCAAGGCTAGGCGGCAGAGTCCCGAATAAATCCAGCCTCACACATTGCAGTACCTTAGTCACAGAGGCAAACGATTCTTCAGCTGTTGCCTTAGGAAACACAGCTCTTACTCTTCCCAGGTCATCCTCCCAGCCAGTGGAAAACAAAAAAACACTGGCCGGGAGTACAACCTGGGAAGAGCGAGAGCTGTGTGTTTGGCTTCCTAAGGCAATGGCTGAAGAATCGTCTCCTGGTAGGAGGGATGCCCAGTCCTTCCTGCAGGACCCCCCCCCCAAGACATCCCCTGGTATCCCGACTCCTCTCCCCCTCAAAGCCCACCTGGAACCCATAAATACCTCTTTTAGTTGGCCAGCTGGAGGAATGCTTATTCCCTCCGGCCGGCAGGCCCGCCTCCACTGAACGGTGGGCCTTCTCCTTCCCAGTGCATCATGGAATGCACCGGGGAGGGGCCTCTGATTGGCCCAGGTGCTTAAGTCCTCTCCCATTCTGGGAAGTACTGGGAGTGGCCTAAGATTCCAGTTGGTCATATCCCTTAGATTACATTACATTACATTAGTGATTTCTATTCCGCTTGTGCCTTGCGGTTCTAAGCGGATTACATTAGAAGATGGCTGGTCATTTCCAGGCGATGACAATACAATTATTTGTATAACTTTACAAACTTTGCATACCTAACTTTACATAACTTTTCGTACATAACTTTACATAACTTTACGTGGTGTTACTTTGTGTTACTTTACATTATCCTTACCGTGCTTGCATAACTTGCATTAAGTTTACATAATTTATCTTACATAATTTATCTTACATAACTTTACAAGACTTTACGTATAGTTATTTTATGTTATTTTACCTTATAATTCCAGTACATTGCATAACTTACATTACATGATATTACCAGGCATAACCTTATGTTATATTACAACGCATAACCTTATGTTACATTACATAACATTACAAAGCATAATCTTATGTTACCAGAAGATCGTCTGTTCCTAGGTTTTTATATCTGATTTTTCGGTATTTGGGGAAACTGTGTTTCTAGATATGAATTGGCTTTTCGCCCGTTGCTACTAGATTAGAAGATGCCTATGGGGACGAGATTGCAGTTGGTTGTGAGTTGCAGGAGGTTATGAAGGGAGAGAAGAAGATGGTAGATTATAATATTGGAATATGTTTTTTGAATAGTATGGTTTTTATATCTTTTCGAAACGCTTTGTAGTCCGTAGTTGTGGTCAGCAGCTTGGATATGATGGGGTCAATTTTCGCGGCCTGTGTAGCAAGTAGATTGTCATATAGCTTTTTGCGTTTTGTGCCTTTGAGTGAGGGGTAGGTGAATGGGGTCTGGATTCTCCTTACTCTAGTTGAGAGGTTTCGGGTTAGGCGGCTGTTTAGGTAGAGAGGTGCTGTTCCGTTTAGTGCTTTGAATAATAGACAGTATAGTTTGAATTGAGTTCTTGCTTGTATCGGTAGCCAGTGTGAGTCGAGATAGGCATTAGTGATGTGATCGTATTTTCCTAGCGAGTAGATAAGTCTGAGTGCTGTGTTCTGTACTGTCTGTAATTGTTTGGTCATGTAAGCGGGGCAGGGTAGGTAAAGGCTGTTGCAGTAGTCTACAAGTCCTAGTACAAGTGATTGGACTAAGATCCTGTATTGTATTTTGTCAAAGAATTTTCTTATTTTTCGCAGGTTGCGCATGGTGTAGAAGGCTTTTTGGATGGTTTTGTTAGTATGAGTCTGCATTGTGCATCTCCTGTCTATCGTTACTCCCAGGATTTTGAGTGCTGGCTGTATTGGGTATGTGATTGCATTTGTCATCAGATCAGTTAAGGTAGGTTCTTTGTCTTTTTCTAACAGCAGGAATTTGGTTTTATCCGTGTTCAGTTTCAGTTTGTGGTTGGTCATCCATGTTTCTACCGTTTCCAGAGTTTTTTTCAGTCGTCCTGATGAGTTAGGGTCTTGGGTATTGAAGGGGAGAAGGATTGTTATGTCGTCTGCGTAGCTGAATGAGACTATATTTAGGGAGTCTAGGGTGGTGCCCAGTGAGGATACGTAGAGGTTGAAAAGTATGGGTGATAATGGAGATCCTTGTGGTACTCCACAGGGGTTTGACCAAGGGTCAGATATGTGGTCTTTTGTCTTTACTTTATAAGTTCTAGTTTTAAGGAAGCCTTGGAACCAGTTGAGTACCACACCTGTGATCCCTATGGCGTCTAGTATCTGGAGTAGTATGTTGTGATCCACTAGGTCGAAAGCTGCTGAAAGATCTAGTTGGATAAGTAGTATCCTGCTCCTTTTGCTGAGGTGTTGGTGGACTATATCCATTAGAGATACAAGTAGTGTCTCTGTGCTGTGGTTTTTTCTGAATCCTGATAGGCCGGGGGTCGGCAACCTGCGGCTCCAGAGCCGCATGCGGCTCTTTTCCACCTTTGCTGCGGCTCCGGTAGTGTGTCACGCAGGCATGCAGCTTAAGTCCAGCGTCGCGGCGGGAAATAGCCATGCTGAGCAGTGAGCTCAGCACATACACAGATGAAAGCCTTGCTTGCTGATTGGTCCGGCGGCCCCGCCCCGCCGTGCCGCCGGACCAATCAGCAAGCAAGGCTTTCATCTGTGTAGTGCTGAGCTCACTGCTCAGCATGGCTATTTCCCCCGCGACGCTGGACTTGTAAGGTGCCTGAAAAAGAAATCATCCTGGCCGGGGTCGGTGTCATGCTCCGGAGATCTACAGCCTTCCTATCTCCCTCTCCCTTCTACCTGCTTCCGGCCACATCCCCTGCTCCGCGGCTCTCTTCGGCAACTCAGCAGCAGCTTCTGACGTCGGGGCCTACCCTCTGCGAGTCCCGCTTGTTTCAACTTCCTTTTTCCACAAAGGCGGGACTCGTAGAGGGAAGGCCTCGATGTCGGCAGCTTGTCTTGATCACTGCTGCTGACGAGTTGCTGAAGAGAGCCGCGGAGCAGGGGGGTGTTGCCAGGTGCAGGTAGAAGGGAGAGGGCCAGATGCAGGACTCGTGGGTGAGGGAGGAGAAGAGAGAGAGGGGAGGGAAACAAAAGGAAATCTTTCATACTGGGCTGGGCCGGAGTGGAGGGAGGGTGGAAAGATTCTAGCTACAGGGTGCAGTAACAAAGGAAAAGGGGGGAAAGCTGAAAATGGAGATAGTGACACAAAGAAGAGAAAGGGTAAGCAGGACCTACTGAATAAGGATAGAGATACAGAGGGGACATGAAGAGGAGGTGAAATAGAGACATAGAAGTAATGCTGAAAAAGTGTGTGGGGGGAGATAAAGACATTGAAAGGGCAAATGGTGAACATGGCGTAAAGATAAGGACAGAGACAAATGAAGATTCTGAAAAAGTGGTGAGATAGGGATATAGGTGAGATGGACACAAAGAAGGGTGATGCTGGAAAATAGGTGGAATGGTAATTCTGACAGACACAGAAGGGAAATGCTGGATCAAGGAGAGATGGGGCTCAGGCTGGATGGAATGAGGAGAAATGCTTTGTTGGCCCGGAACTTCCTTTCCTACGTCAGAATTGACGTCAGGGAGCGGAATGCTGGTCAGCGCAACACTTCTGCAGGGAAAGCTTGGGACGGCGGTGGCTTGGGGGCTGTTCCCCGATTGCGGTGGCAGCAAACCGAGTGGCTTGGGGGACGGCACGGAGACAGAAAGAAGGGGGAACAGGGAGACAGAAAGAAAAAGTTGGGGGAGAGAATGAGGTCTGGAGGAGAGGAAACATACAGGAGGCTGAAAGAAAGGAAGAAAGATTGGATGCACAGTCAGAAGAAAGTGCAACCAGAGACTCATGAAATCACCAAATAGCAAAGGTAGGAAAAATGATTTTATTTTCAATTTAGTGATCCTGTATATAGCATTAATATAAGAAACAATATATGCAGCGTTAGATTTGTTTTATAATGGTTTTGCGGCTCCAAGTTTTTTTTTCTTTTCGAAAACGGGTCCAAGTGGCTCTTTATGTCTTAAAGGTTGCAGACCCCTGCCTTAGGCCATCCCACCATGGGTGATCAACTCAGCAGCAACCCGATTCTCTAACAGGTACCTGTGACATGGATGTCGGTTAGAGAACCATGACGTTAGGCAGGCTTAGGCATCTGTCCATGAGGTCAGATGCGATTCTATATAGGACGCCCATGTGCCCATGGGCGTCCTATACCGAATCCAGTCCTTTAAAATATGAAAGAGTGGCAACAGAAAAATCAATATTTTAAAAAACACTTCAAAAAGTCTGCGCACTGCTATACAATTACTCTCAGATGTTCTAATTGCTAATATTGAGGGCAATTTTCAATATGATGTCGAAATCCAAGTTTAAGAGCAACAGAAGATACAAGTGAGATGTCTAGTAAATATAACTGTTGGTTGGAAATCATACATGCATAATTCCACAAAAGTCCATGGAAATATCATAACACAGTTATGATTACACTTGGATTCTTTACGCACAGGAACTTTGGAACTGTTTTATGATATTTCCATGGACTTTTGTGGGATTATGCTTGTATAATAAATATAACTGTTGGTTGGAAATTATACATCTCATTTGCCTCTTCTGTTGCTCTTGTATATCTTTGAGGCAAGACCCCTTCTTTCTTTCATTTGGTTTGTTTGTAAATCCAAGTTTAGACATTTTGCAGAAAATGCATAAAAATCCAGTATTAAACATGCCCATTTTTAAAACTGCAAAATGTCTTATTTTGGTTTTTGAAAATGACCATTTTTCAGATGTGTGGCTATCTTTTTGAACCATTTTCAGGAAAAAAAAAACCCCAACCAAATAAAAAACACCCACATCCAAAAGAAAAAAGAACAAAGCAAGCCATTGGGATATAGGAGGGGCCAGCAGGTTGCACCTATATGATGGTTCAGTGGGTTTTGGTGGGCTCTATACTCCACAATAAGTGTAGTAGTTAGAGCTAGATATGGGCCTGGGTTCCCTTCTCTACAGTCCATTGCACTGACCACTTGGCTACTCCAGAGATCTGCTTGCTGGCTCTACTAGGATTACCCAGAACATCTGAAGCTGTCATACAGGTAGGTATGTACAGTTTAATTTACATCTTTGGGGGATGAGAGGAGAACAATGACCACTGGAGGAATAAATGGGGTCATCTGGTCAGTTTGGGCACTTATTCATTGTAAACAGGTCTAGCCCCAAAGTCCAAATTGTGCCCTGGACATATTCCAAAATGTTCAGTTAGGGCAGAAAAATGTCCAGGTCCTAAGTCTGCCCTCTAACAACACCTCTAACACGATCCCTTGAGATTTAGATGAACTCTGAATTTATAGCAACAAATGAGCCACCTCAATGTTTCACTATGGCAGGACAAACCGAAACAAGGCAAAAACTGGAACCGATGTTCTGGTTATTTGTAAAATATAAAGTAGCAGAAAAGTCTTCAAAATAGACAAATGAGAAACAGTGAGACTGGAAGCTTGAGAGTATAGTTCACATCAATGGGTAGACCAAATGAGGATCAATAAGTTTATTGAAATGCTCCCAGGAGTAGCACCCAATGCATTTCGTCTGTGTTGCTTCTTCAGGGGCATATAACTAACTGAAGTTAAAAACTGCTTTTGCTACCAAAAATAACTAAAGCTGGTGTCCAGTGTATGCTTCTGAAACAAGAAGATGTCCAGCAAGAAGCTCACAAACAAACCCAGGACTCTATAAGATTCTCGCTGGACATCTTGTTTCTGAAGCATACACTGGACACCAGCTTTAGTTACTTTTGGTGTCAAGAGTAGTTCCTATGGTTGTTCAATAAAAAGATTTTAAAAAAGTAAAGTTTCTTACTTGCGCGGAACCACAGATACATACAAAGGATTTTCCCAGTTTTTAAATAAAGTTTCCTTCATAAGATCATGTAAAGCAAGGGTGCCCACACTTTTTTGGCTTGCGAGCTACTTTTAAAATGACCAAGTCAAAATGATCTACCAACAATAAAATTTTAAAAAACATAAAGCATACTGTACGCAGAGAAAATGTTAATTATCATTTATATTCGGGGGTGGGGTGGGGGGGGAATGTTTCCAAAGAGGTTAAGAAAAATGACTTTAAAATAGGTAATGTCACCTTAGTAACAACTATACAAAAATGGACAAATATACCCCTCTCCCTTTTTACTAAACTGCGATAGCATTTTTTAGCGCAGGGAGCTGCGCTGAATTCCCCGCACTGCTCTTGACACTCATATGCTCCTTGCGTTAAAATCCGCTACTGTGGTTTAGTAAAAGGGGGGCCATAGTACAAAATATAGACAGCAGATATAAATTCTCAAAACGGACATTTTGATCACTAATCTGAAAATAAAATCATTTTTCCTACCTTTGTTGTCTGGTGATTTCATGAGTCTCTGGTTGCACTTTTACCTTCTGACTGTGCATTCAATATTTCTTCCCTTCTTTCTGCCTCCTGCATGCTTCCTCTCCTCCTCATTCCATTCCCTAACCAAAATCTCTGTTCTTCCATGAATCCAACTTTTTCTTCCTCTCTCCCTACCCCCCTTTCTTTCTCTCTGCCCCCTTTTCTTTCTTTGTCTTTATGGATCCCTGCCCCTCTTTCTTTCTTTTTCTCTTTCTCTCTCTGCCCCCCTTTCTTTCTTTCTGTCTCCCTGTTCTGCCTCACTGTCTTTCTGTCTGTCCTTTCTTTCTCCCAAAGCCACTACCGGGGCCGTTGTCTAGGAACAGGCCCCCAAGCCACCACCTGGGAACAGGCCCCCAAGCTGCCGCTGAGTTCTCCCTGTTCCCCGATGCCGCAACAGGCCAGCAGCGACTGCAGAAGCGCCGGACCCACCAGCCTTCGTCCCGACGTCAATTCTGATATCGGCGAGGAAGTTCCAGGCCAGCCAGGCAGCGATTGGCTGGCCCGGAACTTCCTCTCCGACATCAGAATTGATGTGTGTGTGTGTGGGGGGGGGGGGGGGAGACGGAGACTGGTGTGCCTGGCGCTTCTGCAGTTGCTGCTGGCCTGTTACAGCATGAGGGAAGCAGGGAGAATGCAAAGGCAATGCGAGTCTATCGCGGAGCGACCCGCATTGCCTTTGCAATCTACTGGTCGATCGCAATCAACCTTTTGGGCATCCCTAATGTAGAGGAACATTTAGTCTTTAGACAACTGTTTATAGTCCAATACGTCCATGAGCTCTGAGATTAAGTGTCAGACTCCATTTTAATTGGCGGAGCCTGCCACATTTGCCTGATGAACTTAGTGAAAGAAAGACTCTCCAGGGAAGATTCAGTATGAGGAGGAGGAGGAGATGGGTCTGAAGATACACTAAGAGTCTCCTCCACTAACAACTCTGGATAATCACAGAATGAAATCAGAATTATAGTCCTCGACTTCGGGCTATATCACCTGAGACAAATATTGAGGAGATGGATATTGACATCCAGAGGAGCACTGAGATCAATTAGATTGTAAGCTCTTCTGAGCAGGGACAGTCTATTAAATGTTAAATGTACAGTGCTGCATATGACTTTCAGCACTATAGAAATAATAAATAGTAGTAGTCCAGAGGATCCAGAAGATCAGTGTTGTGGAGAGCATCAAGGTGATTAACATCATGGAGCTCGCCAATGTGAGTGCCTTGATAAATGTCAAGAACAGCGTCAAGAATATGAACTGCGTTCTCTCGACATAGATGTATGAGTCGATGCAGACTTTCGATGTCCAGGTGTTTGAGCTCAAGATCCTGATGAAGATGAAAGATGGTGCTTGGGCTGAGCTGGGTTCCTGGTTGGGATGTTGTTCCAACAAGATGTTGGTAACACTGGAGTTGCTGGTTGAGCTTATTTATTGGCGATTCCCATCATTTTCGATAAGGATGACCCCTCAAATTTTTCATATTGTTATTTTCTGGCTTTTAACGATGGAGAAACTTTAACCAGGACTACGGCAGAACGAGACTTAGGAGTAATCATCAGTGCAGACATGAAAACTGCCACTCAAGTGGAGAAGGCTTCATCTAAGGCACGGCAGATGATAGGTTGTATCAAGAGAGCTTCATCAACAGGAAGCCTGAAGTCATGATGCCATTGTACAGAGCCATGGTGAGACCTCATCTGGAATACTGTGTGCAATTCTGGAGGCCACATTACCGTAAAGATGTGCTCAGAATTGAATCGGTTCAGCGGATGGCCACCAGGATGGTCTCGGGGCTAAATGGTCTCTCGTACGAAGAAAGACTGAACAAATTGCAGCTCTACACTCTCGAAGAGCGTAGGGAGAGGGGAGACATGATTGAGACATTTAAGTACATCACGGGACGGGTCGAGGTGGAAGATGATATCTTTCTTCTCAAAGGACCTTCGACCACAAGAGGACATCTGCTCAAACTCAGGGGAGGGAAGTTTCGTGGAGACGCCAGGAAGTACTTCTTCACGGAAAGAGTGATTGAGCATTGGAACAAGCTTCCAGTGCAGGTGATCGAGGCCCGCAGCATCCCAGACTTCAAGAATAAATGGGATCCCTACGAAGGGTCATGCCAAGGAATAGGGTCACTAGGGTATAGACTTGAAAGAGCGGGCCAGTAGAGTAGCAGTATAATTATAATTATACTTAAGGGGGTCAGTAGACTTAAGGGTGGGTCAATAGTGTGGGCAGACTTGATGGGCTGTAGCCCTTATCTGCCGTCATCTTTCTATGTTTCTATGTTTTCTGTAGCTTAAAACAGAACGGGCAAGCAAAATAAAAATGTTCAGGACCGAGGCACTGAATGCACAAACTATGCAGATCAGTACTGGAAATGGCCTTGTGACATCAGGCACACCGCTTAAAACCACTGAAAGCTTTGGGCATTGAAAAGAAAAGCGCCGACACGAGATAAAGGACCAAAATATTTTGAAACCAGGCTGAGGCCCAAACCAAGAATTCAGTAAAAAGTGATAAAAATATTTTTGGGAAGGCACAAATAGACATTTAAAATACATGTACAAAATAGATGTATAAAATAGATGTCTAAGACATTTTTTACATTTAGTTTGACACGCTGAGAGGAAGAAAAATGTTCTTTCAGTTCTGTGGAAAACTAAGAACTGGTGGTCCCACGAAGTGCTGGTGGGCAGGAAGGTACTTGCGCATATGCGCTGCGGGCAGTCTTCAAGACGCTGAACTGACAGTACATTTGTTGACTGTCTGTGCTGGGCTCTGTGGATGATGTCACCCACTTATGAGAATATACTACCTGTTCTTGGATTAAATGTTTTACCAGTAGAAATGGCTTTAAAACTGCACTCAATATGATTCATTATGTTGAAAACTAGCATCGATACATTTTGAAATGAATGGATAAAACACAGATAATTCAACAAAAATAGAAAATACCATGCTGCTGGCAGCCTGTCAAGATTACATTTCATTAAGAAATCGTGTTAAAATGCAATAAAACATCCATCCATAATGCTCTACAGAATTTCTTTGGCTGGGGAAAAGTGTGTCTATTTCTAAAGATATTAGCAAGGTTGATGGTGCTTCATAGGCTTCAAGTTTTATAATTATACTATTCAGATAAGACTGGTCTAAGCACACATCTCATTACATACCAATTACCACAGAGAGTCGATTTGCCCATTTCATGTGCAATATGTGCAACAAAGCTTCTAAGTTATATTGTATCTCATTGATCATGTACCTATTATGTCAAACATGGAAATGACTATGTTGACACTTAAAATTAGCTTGGAAAAATAATGTGGTTGCATATAACAAGAATGAGAATTTTACACCAGACTTACAGGATACAGGAAAGCGTGTGGGCAAGTCACTTAATCTTCCCCCCCCCCCCATTGTCCCAGGTGCATTAGATTGTGAGCCCACTGGAACAGACAGGGAAAAATGCTTGAGTACCTGAATACATTCATATAAACCATTCTAAGCTCCTTGGAGAGAGCTGTATAGAAAATTAAATAAATAAATAAAAATGTGTGAGTAGAAGAGGCTAATGGATGTGTTGGATAATGTGTTTGAAACTTTCAGGATCTCAGGGTACAGTTCTAAGGGGAATAGGGAATGGGACTATTTGGGTTTCTGCCAGGTACTAGTTACCTGGACTGGTCACTGTGAAGACAGATGGACCACTGGTCAGACCCAGTAAGGCTATTGTTATGTTCTTATGTGCCTCCCCAAAACCAATATGCTGGCCCCTTTACATGAGATAGCCTTTGCTGTATATATGTATAATGATTTTCATGTCTGTTTATTGTGTTGAATGAACCAGGTCTCTGTATTTATAAGATTCCAGTGACTAGCCTTTGTAAATTTCAAGTTTTATTAAAATTTTGATGTATCGCAATATCATTAATTCTAAGCGATTTACAATTAAAACAGGGTCTTAATTAGTAACTAAAACCAACACAGACGGACATGACGTACCAATACATAAGGGAAGTAGGGAGAACTACAATAAGTATAGTAAAGGATACATAAAAAGAAAATACAAATGGAGGGTAAGAAATTTTAAAAGTATTGATAAAAATATAATAGAAAATTAAGAACTTTTTTTTTTTAAATTTAGAAGCATTTGTGCTGCCTGCCTCTAGGCATGCTGGGAAGAGCAGAATTCCTCCCACCCTCTGAATGTTTTCTGTGGAGAAAAAGCAGAAGGACATGAAAACTGACCATGAAGGGATGACTTCAAACACTTCAAAATGTGGCTATAAAATGTGTTACTGGAAAAAGAAAACAAGATTATGTTACTCCTAATTTGATTGAAGAGCATTGGTTACCTGTTTATTATCGGGTATAGTTTAAGTTGATTTTAATAGTTTTTAAAATTTTGTTTATGGGGGTTCCAATAACGCTTTTTAAGTTCCTGAAGCCTTATAGTCTGTCCAGATTATTGCATTCACATCAAAAACATTTTTTGGAAATTCTAAAATTACATGAGGCAAAATTAAATTGTACAAGAAAAGCAGGGAACTTGGGGAGACGAAGAAGCGATATGGATCGCTCTGAAAAGAGAAGATGAAACTTCTATCTACATGGGTGTAGTCAACAGACCTCTGACTCAAATGCAACAAATTGACAAAGATCTAATTGCAGATATCCAAAAGTTCAGAACAAAAGAGGAGTTGCTGCTGTTGGGTGATTTCAATCTGCCGGATGCTGATTGGAAAGTTCCATCTGCAGAATTGGAAAGAAGTAGGAAGATTGTGGATGCCTTTCAAGAGGCTCTGCTCAGACTAATGATAATGGAACCCACAAGAAAAAAAGTGATAGTGGATCTAGTACTCACAAATGGGGAGAGTATCTCTAATATTTGAGTGGGTGCCCACCTGGGAAGTAGCGATCATAAAACGGTTTAGTTCGATATAATAGCTAAAGAGTGGAGGGCTGCCACAAAAAACTCAAAGTCCTAGATTTCAAACGTACAGACTTTAGTAAAATGGGAGAGTACCTGAAGGATGAGCTATTAGGATCGGAGGCTATAAGAGATGTGGAAAATCAGTGGTCTAGGCTGAAAGAAGCAGTAAAAATGGCTATTGACCTTTAATTGAAGAAAATAAATAAAAACAAGAGAAAAAGGAAACCGATATGATTCTCTAAATTAGAGGTGGAGAAAATAAATGCAAGAGTTGGCATTTGTGAAATATAAAAAAACTCAAAAAGAGGTGTACAGAGAGGACTACTAGGTGAAACTGAAAGAAGCCAAGAGAGAGATACGTCTGGCAAAAGCACAAGCAGAAAAGCAACCTTCTAAAAATGTAAAAAAGGGAGACAAAAATTATTTTCAGATATATTAGTGAAAGGAGGAAGATGAAAAATGTAATTGCAAGACTAAAAGATACTGTGAACCGTGTTAGGAAAAAGCAAACGTGCTAAACAAATACTTCTATTTTGTGTTCACGGAAGAAAATCCTGGAGAAGAACCAAGATTGTCTGGCAAAGTTACACACGAGAATGGAGTTGATACTGCACTGCTCATGGAAAAAAAAGTGTTTATTAACAATTTGAAAAATTGAAAGTGGACAAAGCGATGGAACCAGATGGTATCCATCCCAGGATATTGAGGGAGCTCAGAGAGGTTCTGGCGGGTCCTATTAAAGATTTGTTTAATAAATCTTTGGAGACAGGAGTAGTTCCTGGGGATTGGAGAAGAGTGGATGTGGTGCCAATTCACAAAAGTGGTCGCAGAGATGAAGCGGGAAATTACAGACCGGTAAGCCTCACTTCAGTTATTGGAAAAATAATGCAAGCGTTACTGAAAGAAAGTAGAGTGAAATTCCTATAATCTAATGGGTTACAGCAGTGTTCTTCAACCACCGGTCCATGGACTGGTGCCGGTCCTCAGAAATTTCCTGCCAGTCCACAGGCCTGGCACGTGCATTGGCTCCAAGACGGTGTTCTTCAGCCACCGGTCCATGGTGCGATTGATGCGGCGTTATCAGGCAGCCTTCTCTCTGACGAACATCAGAGGGAAGGCTTCCAGATGAGGTGCAGGACGTACGAGGAGCCACTGCCCACGGCTTTGTGCACTGCGTCAGTGAGGAAGAGGGAGCCGTCCTGAAGATAACACCAGGGGCAGCATAAAACAGCCAGGCAGGAGCAGGTCAGAAGTTAATGCACAGCATGGAGGGAGGGAGACAACAAAGGTAGGGGGAATGATTTTAGTTTTAGATTTAGTGATTGAATTGTGTCAATTTTGAGAATTTACACCTGCTGTCTATATTTTGCTCTGTTCAGGAAGAAATGCATTTGTTTCTATTTCTCTAGGGTTGTACTGCATACAGAGTCTTGAATCTTAGGGTTTTGCTTGAATATATTAATACTTTTAGACTGTGGTCCCATATTTGCATAGGGGTTATCTGTGTTCTGGTAGGAATGACTGTTGAGAAGCATACGTACAGTGTACTTTGTGTAGTTTAATTTTGTGGCTAACCATTATGTGTTAATAAGATTATATTGTGTGTGCGTGTGTTTGTGTATGAAAAATGAATGGAAAAAATGGTGTTGCAATTAGTACTATTATGGGGTGGAGATGTGCAGGTTCTGGACAACGACTTAGCCCAATGTTCTTCAACTGCTGGTCCGCAAAATAATTATTTTATTTCCGCTGGTCCATAGGTGTCAGAAGGTTGAAGAACACTGGGTTACAGGATCCGAGGCAACATGGTTTTACTAAAGGTAAATTGTGCCAAATGAATCTGATTAACTTTTTTGATTGGGCGACCAGAGAACTGGACCAAAGACATATATTAGATGTAATTTACTTAGATTTCAGCAAAGCCTTTGACATGGTTCCTCACAGGAGGCTCTTGAACAAACCTGATGGGCTGAAATTAAGACCCAAAGTGGTGAACTGGATTAGAAACTGGTTGACGGACAGACGCCAGAGGGTAGTCAGTGGTTAATGGAATTCGTTCAGAGGAAGGACAGGCGAGTAATGGAGTCCCTCAAAGATCGGTGCTGGGGCTGATCCTGTTCAATATGTTTGTGAGCGACATTGCTGAAGGGTTAGAAGGAAAGGTTTACATCTTTGAGGATGATACCAGATTTGTAACAGAGTAGACACTAAGGAGGGAGTAGAAAATATGAAAAAGGATCTGCAAAAGTTAGAGGAATGGTCTAATACCTGGCAAGCAAAATTCAATGCAAAGAAGTGCAGAGTAATGCATTTGGGGGATTAGAAATCAGAAGGAGCCGTATGTGCTGGGAGGTGAGAGGCTGATATACACATGGGGAGAGGGACCTTGGGGGTGATAGTGTCCAAAGATCTAAAAGCAAAGAAACAGTGTGACAAGAAGAATGAATGTGTTGATTCCCATGTACAGGTAGTTGATGAGGCCCCACTTGGAGTATTGTGTTCAGTTTTGGAGACCATATCTGGCAAAAGCCATAAGAAGACTTGAAGTGGTCCAGAGAAATACTATCTGTCACATTCATGTCTCTTGCATATCTCCCAGGCCAACTTGTGCCACAAGTTCTCGATCAGGTTCAGATCTGTAGATTGGGCAGGCCAGTCGATTGACTCGATGCTGTTCTGATGCTTCCAGTTGATCAAAACAAAACAAAGAGTGGAGTCCGATGTTACTGATGTCGGTTTTATTAATATCAGAAGAAAGGTGCTCACAATCTTAAAATCAGTGAAGTACATCCACAACTTGAATCAATGAAAAGGACCCCACACGGTCTGTGTTTCAACCAAAAAGGTCTTACTTAGGGTCATAAAAATGTAAATGCATGTATGATTGTAATAGGATATGATTTGTCTTTATAGATGTATGCCATGGTGCTCTAAATCAGTGGTTCCCAACCCTGTCCTGGAGGACCATCAGGCCAATTGGGTTTTCAGGATAGCCCTAATGAATATGCATGAAAGAGATTTGCATATAATGGAAGTGAAAGGAATGCAAATCTGCTTCATGCATATTCATTAGAGCTATCCTGAAAACCCGATTGGCCTGGTGGTCCTCCAGGACAGGGCTGGGAACCACTGCTCTAAATGATCTAAATCATAGCCTAATGCGTATATGAGTATACATGTAGGCGGGAAAGTTGGTGAAACTAGGATGTGAACTGTGCAGGTATGAGTGAAGTGAGCAGAGTGACAGAATTACCAAATTTATTGTCTGTACATGTGTGAAGTAGAGAGTTGCGCGGGGACAGAAATCCCACCCGTCCCCATCCGTCCCTGTGAGGAATCCCACCCGTCACCGCGAGGAATCCCTCCGTCCCCACCCGTCCCTGTAAACTACAGAAATAGTTATTTCATTTAAGTATGCTACTGAATTAAAGGCTCTGGTAGAAACCCATTTACAAGTAAGCAAAAAGACTTTATTAATTTGGAAATATTAATTGGGAAGAATACATACTTTGTAAACGGGTTTCTACCAGAGCCTCTAATGTTTATAAATTTTTATCAACACAACTAATATACTACTTTATCCTAAAGCAAAAAAATAAATAAATAAATAGAATTTTTTTCCTACCTTTGTTGCCTGGTTTCTGCTTTCCTCATGTTCTCATTCAATTCCTTCCATCCACTATCTCTCTTCTCTCTGCATCTTCCATTTGCTCTGTTACTGTGCCTCTCTCTTTCTCCCCCCCCCCCTTCCAAATTGGTCTGGCACCCATCTTCTTCCCTCAGCTCCCCCCATAGTCTGGCATCTCTGTCTTCTACCCTGCCAGCGTCTTCTCCCCACTCTCTCTTCCCCATTTCCTTTCAGCGTCCTTCTCCCCCCCATCTTCCCCATGTCCTGTCAGCGTCCTTCTCCCCCATGTCCTTTCAGCGTCCTTCTCCACCCCTTTGTCTTCCCCAGTGCTTTCAACGTCCTTCTCCCCACGTCTTTTCCTCTCCACGCCACCTTTCCTCCCTTTCTCCCTCCCTGCCCCTTACCTTTGTGGCGCTTCCCCTCCCGACTGACAACAGAACAGGCCTGGAGTATTGAAGCTGCTGTAAGAAAGTAATTTAGATTCACGGCTACAGGGCAGTGAGGTTTGTCGGACCAGGCCTGTTCTGTGGTCGGTTGGTCGGAGGAAGCACAACAAAGGTAAGGGGACCTGGCCGGCTGTGCACCCCCTCATGGCTGCACCCGGGGCGGACCGCCCTCCCTGTCCCCCCTTGGTACGCCCTGCCGCAGCACACAGCCGATCGGAACGGAAGTCTTCCCGATGTCAGCGCTGACGTCGGAGGGAGGGAGGGCTTTGCTTAAGCCCTCCCTCCGACGTCAGCGCTGATATCGTGGAAGACTTCCGTTCCGATCGGCTGTGTGCTGCGGCAGGGCAGGTAGGGAGAAGACGAGCCTTGCATCCAACCCCGCAGGAACCCCGCGACCCTTGGAGGCGTCCCCACGGGATCCCCGCGACCCTAGGGGGCGTCCTCACGGGATACCCGCAACCCGAAGGGGTAACCCGCGGGATTCCCATTGTCTCCGTTCCCGTGCAGCTCTCTAGTGTGACGTAATAGAACATGGTGGGCAGATAGTGAAAATATAGCGCAATTGTGAAGTGTTAAGTCAATGATGGAAAAATCTCCAAAATGAAGTGAGACGTGTCTAAAGCCAAAAGGCTAAATGAGCCAAATAGTGGCACAAGCAGAACAAAAAGGAAATTACATACCTGACTGGTCTCTTCTGAGATTTACGACCTCTTTTACAAAGCCGCGCTAGTGGCTGCTGCGCCCCAACAGCCCCGAAGCCCTTTAAATCTCTGAACCGTGTGATCTACACTGCCTCTTGGTAGGTTTCATTATTATACTAAGCACCTTGGTGTTATATGTAATATTGACCACATCAATATGTTCATCATATTATTATATTTGATGCATCATCATTGTTATACAAGTGTTGTATTTGTTGTTGTTTGTATCAATAAAAATTGTTTGAACTTAAAAAATATAATAAAATTTACAGATAAAATGCTAAAAGAACAGAAATTATGAGAACAGGAAAGCTGCACATTGAAAAACTACATATTAAAAGACAAATTCCAGGTGATACTGTAGCTGAGTTGAAGAGATATTAAAACAGATATGACTATTGGCTCCTGAGCAGAGGACAAGTCAAAAAAGAAAACAAACTGATCCCGTGATGTATAATTGAAAGCTTCTTATACAACATTGTACTATTTACAGAAATAAGAAAGAAAAGAATAATGAAGTAAAGCTTTAAAGACATGCCATGTCTTTTTTAATTTATCATTTATATCTATACATCAAACAAAATGAATATATAGAAAACAGTCTTGCTACACGAAAGCGTAACAAAATCAAATCAAATCAAATCTACAGATCCAAAGATCCTTAAGAATTAAATAATACTCAAACTCTTAAACAGTCCTCATTTGGGGGAGACAATTAAAAATATCAGAGAGAGTGATATATCTAAATGAAAAAAAACCCAAAACATATAGTAGTGGTTCATCTTCCTATATTACAAGAACCTAGAACAGGAATCAATTGATTTTAAACATTATTAGGGGCTCATAGAAAACAGGAATTCTCATTAAAAAAGGCCATACATTTACAGGGATATCTTAATTGAAATTTAGCCCCTAAAGAAATAACATTGTTTCAACTGTAGAGATCTTTTTCTCCTGGTCTGTATCCATTTTGAAACATCTGGAAACATAGAGATCTTAATGTCCAAAAAAATCACCTCTTTTGACCTTAAAAAAGCTGTAGAAGTGCTTCTTTGTCCTGTTGGAAGACAAATATCACCAGAAGAGTCTAACACAATATAACTTCTTCCTCTGAAGTTTCCAAAAATTTTGTAAGATTCAAAGGTCTTGAAGAATCTACATCAGGTGGAACAATTGAGGTTGAAGACTTTTTTGTAGATATCAGTAGGAAATATATTTTATGAAGAGGTGGAAGTCCATTCTCCGAATACTTAAATACCTCTTTCAGAAATTTATAAAATAAGTCTTTAGGTAACATTGTAGCTATCTTAGGAAAGTTCAGGAGTCTGATGTTTAATTGCTTGATATAATTTTCAAAATTCTCCACTTTCCTGGAAAATATCAATCTATCTTGAACTATGGAGTTCTGAGAAGATTGTAAACCTTGGATTCACTGATCCAAGTGCTTAACGTTTTTGTCATGAGCTTTTAAATCTTCCTCAAGTTTTGTTAATCTTTTTACCTGCATGTAGACCAGGGGAAAAGTTCCCATACATATCTTGTCCATGGAGGAAGTCTAATGCAGACCAAATTGATTCCAGAGGCAGCAGGCTTAACCAGAGGAAGAACTGATGGACTTTCTCTTTCTGCTGAGCTGTCTGCAGCCTTTTCCGATGACGAAATCCCGGCAGCAAGGTCTTAGGGGTTGGCGAGCCCGATAGCTCTGCCAGCGGCATAACTTTCTGTACCTGCATCGCTCCCAACGTTCCCCAGTCTTGCGGCTGCAAAAGTGGTGCTGGTCCCGTGGGACTAAGCGAAATCTCGCTTCCAAAGGACGAAGTCACCCTCACATTCGGCTCAGCCGGAGCACCCCGAGGCGAAGATGAAATGAAATTCGTGATCACATCCTGCTGCATCAAGGTAGATTCGGGCTGTTGGGCTAAAACAGCCATTTTACCTCTCCTCTTAGGCATCTTCAAAATTTAATTCTGATCAGTCGAATAGGAAATTGTAAACCGGCAGAACTTGACTTCACGGCGTCCTCACTACTCCGCCATCTTGTCTCCCGGAAGACATGCCATGTCTGATGTTAAAAAAAACTGTGTAATTATCTACTTTTAGTAGTGTCATTATAAATGGCTTAGAAAAGATACACAGTGTACAGACATTATAAAGTGACCATGAACATGAACTTGAATTATATTTATGAAATAATAAAACTGTGTCCA
Organism: Geotrypetes seraphini; assembly: GCF_902459505.1. NCBI lineage: Eukaryota > Metazoa > Chordata > Amphibia > Gymnophiona > Dermophiidae > Geotrypetes > Geotrypetes seraphini. Next base: position 54,157,087 of record NC_047086.1, read on the forward strand.
TTTCCTAGTGCAAATATGTAATTCCACACACACAAAAAAGGAAGCATCCTCTATAATAAAACCTTTAGCACGCATGTACATTTAGGAGGTCGTGTTCCCTGATAGCGTGATGTTTGCCTCCGTACTGAATTCGATTTCAGGCGCGTGGGGCGGCTTGCAGCATGTGCAGTGATTTGGGCTGCGGTGGCAGTTTGACTCCTGCGCTGCCACTGCTGCGACGCCTCTTCTCACCCCTGGACCATCAAACGCAGCAGTCGCGGGGCATTTGCTAGGCTTACCCACTTTGATAATGCGAGGTGGGCCAGCCTAGCAAAAGCCCCGAGGCTGCCCAGGCTAGCGGATTCTGGACAGGGGGAGCAGGGAAAGGAGAAGGCCTACTGCTGGTCAAGGAAGAGGTAAAAGGAAGGGAGAAGGCCTACTGCTGGACAGGGGGGAGGTGAAAGGAAGGGAGAAGGCCTACTGCTGGACAGGGGGAGCAGGGAAGAGGTGCTGCTGGACAGGGTGGAGGTAAAAGGAAGGGAAAAGGCCTACTGTTGGACAAGGGGGAGTAGGGAAGAGGCGCTGCTGCACAAGGGGGAGGTAAAAGGAAGGGAGAAGGCCTACTGCTGGACAGGGGGAGCAGGGAAGAGGTGCTGCTGGACAGGGGGGAGGTAAAAGGAAGGGAGAAGGCCTACTGTTGGACAGGGGGAGCAGGGAAGAGGTGCTGCTGAACAGGGGGGGGAAGTAAAACGAAGGGAGAAGGGCTGCTGCTGGAGAGGGGGAGCAGTGAAGGAGTGCTGCTGGATAGGGGGGAGGTAAAACGAAGGGAGAAGGGATGCTGCTGGACAGGGGGACCAGGGAAGGGGTGCTGCTGGACACGGGGAAGGTACTGCTGGACAGGGGGACCAGACAAGGGGTGGTGGTGGTGGTGGACAGCCGAGGAAAGAGAGCGACTGAAAGAAAGACAGACAGACAGCGGGCAAGGAGAGAGAGAGACAGAAAGAAAGAAAGATAGACAGTCTGAAAGTGGCCAAGGAGAGAGAGAGAGAAAGAAAGACAGACACACACATCTATTCTAGCACCCGTTATTGTAACGGGCGTAAAGACTAATAAATAAATAAATGCTGGAAGGACATTATTTCAGTTGTGGCCAGAAAAAACACTGAAAAGAAGCAAAGTTACATAACTGGCATGTGATACAGTGAAAATTGAAAAGTAATACCGTAAAAGCAAACTGATATATTCTATTAGGAGCTGTGAACAGGTTGAAAAACGACTTACTAGCGTGAATTGAATGAGTTCCTCAAGCGTGCGGCTTGTAAAGAAAATGCTGCGCGTGATCTGAACATGAATTTAAATAGCGCACCATGATGATGTCATTAGTTATCATATCAAGTAAGCAGAGAATGTAATGAAATAACTTGCTGGTCATGCATAGATGGCTATTATGATAGTGGTGGACTAATATGGTGAATTAAAGGAAGAGAAGCCTGTAACTACTTTTAGTAATGTCATTATAAATCCCCTAGAAGAAACACAAAATCCCAGAGGCTTAAAGTGCACAGACATTATAAAATGACTGCAAACATAAACATAATTATGAAAAATGGGTGTCCATGTCTTAGTGCGAATGTGTAATACCCCATATGTATGAAGAAGGCACAAGTAAACAAATACTTGAAGGACGTAATTTTTAGTCGTGACTAGAAAAATGCTATGACACTGTAAAAAAAACTAGAGGATCAAAGTCTTAAAACCGACATGTGGTATAGCGATGATTAAAGAGTAATACCTTAAGAGCAAGCTAACATATTCAATTAAGAGCTATGGGCTGATCAAAAAAAGACTTACAAGTGTAGATTGAATAAATCCCTCAAGCGTGCGGCTTGCAGAAAAACTGCAGCATGTAATATGAACATGAATTAAACAGCACGCCTTAATGACGTCAAAAAATGCCATTTCAGGTGAGGTGGGAACGTAATGAAATGACCTGCCAGTCATGCATAAAATAAGGATTATGATAGTAAAGGGCTAATATAGTGAATTAAAACAGAACTGAGGAAGAACCCCCCCCCCCCCCCCACACACACACACACACGAATGTGTAAAGGTAGTAAAGTTGTAAGAGAACCTTGGTTTTAAAAGAATGACCAAAAAGTGAAAATAGAATTATCCTATACACTGATGTATAAATATGTATATATGATGTGTTCAGGAAAGGGAAATCATGTTTAACGAATTTACTTCAATTTTTTGAGACCGTGAACAAGCAAATTGATAGTAGAATGCCGGTGGACATAATATATTTGGACTTCCAGAAGGTGTTCGACAAAGTTCCACATGAAAGACTTCTCAGGAAACTACAAAGCCATGGAATAGAGGGAAATATACACAGGTGGATAGGCAAATGGCTGGAAAACAGAAAGCAGAGAGTGGGCATAAATGGGAAGTTCTCAGACTGGGAGAAAGTGACTAGTGGTGTGCCCCAGGGCTCGGTTCTTGGGCCGATCCTATTTAATATTTACATCAATGACCTGGAAGAAGGAGTATCCAGTGAGATCATTAAGTTTGCAGATGACACAAAGCTATGCCGGGCAATCAGATCGCAGGAGGATAGCGAGGAACTCCAGAGCGACTTGTATCAGTTAGAGAAATGGGCAGAGCAATGGCAGATGAAGTTCAACGTGGAGAAATGCAAAGTAATGCATTTAGGTAGTAAGAATAAGGAACACGAGTATAGAATGTCAGGCGCAACTCTGGGTAAGAGCGAACAAGAAAAGGACCTGGGTGTACTGATAGATAGGACCCTGAAGCCGTCGGCACAATGCGCGGCAGCGGCAAAGAAAGCGAACAGAATGTTAGGAATGATAAAGAAAGGAATCATGAGCAGATCGGAGAAAGTCATAATGCCGCTTTATAGAGCAATGGTCAGACCACACTTGGAATACTGTGTCCAACATTGGTCTCCCAAACTAAAGAAGGATATAAAACTGCTGGAGAGGGTGCAGAGACGAGCAACGAAGCTAATAAGAGGTATGGAGAGCTTGGAATATGAGGAACGACTCAAGAAACTGGGACTGTTCTCCCTTGAGAAGAGGAGGCTGCGAGGGGACATGATCGAGACATTCAAAATGCTGAAAGGCATCGATAAAATAGAGCAGGAAAATAAATTATTTACATTGTCCAACGCGACACGGACAAGAGGACATGGTTTGAAGCTAAGGGGGGACAAGTCCAGGACAAATGCCAGGAAGTTCTGCTTTACACAGCGAGTGGTAGACGCCTGGAATGCTCTCCCAAAGGAGGTTATTAAGGAATCCACTGTGCTAGGATTCAAAGGCAAATTAGATGCACATCTCCTTACGAGAGGCATAGAGGGATATGGGTGACTAAAACTACATCAGGTGTATACCTGACTGGGCCTCCGCGTGTGCGGATCGCCGGACTCGATGGACCATGGGTCTGATCCGGAGATGGCAGTTCTTATGTTCTTATGAATGTGGTGAAGCAGCCTAACAAATGATTGTGTGATATGAAGGTAAGATGGAACATAAGAACATAAGCAGTGCCTCCGCCAGGTCAGACCATAGGTCCATCCTGTCCAGCAGTCCGCTCCCGCGGCGGCCCAAACAGGTCACGACCTGTCTGAATCACCAGAAGGGGCTCCCTTGCCACCTTGGTTTCTCATTGAAGTCCTATCTTCCCATCGAAGTCCTAACCCTCCGGTCTTGCACATGCACGACCTGGTTGGGTTTCTATACTTATTACTTGGTTAGCTTTCTATACTTGTGTTACATCCCAGCTCCTCCCTCAGTATCCCACGATCCCTTTATCCCTCAGGAATCCGTCCAATCCCTGTTTGAATCCCTGTACCGTACTCTGCCTGATCACTTCCTCCAGTAGCGCATTCCAAGTGTCCACGACCCTTTGGGTGAAAAAAAAACTTCCTTGCATTTGTTTTGAACCTATCTCCCTTTGCAGAAACGTAATAAATGGAAAGTAGAACTTTTGAAAAGTATGCGTGATATGAATTAAAAATAAAAATTGAATGATGGGAATAAAAATTTGCATCAAATTATGGGGTCTTTTACTAAAGAACACTAGCCGATTTAGTGCGTGCTAAATGCTAACACACCCATTATATTCTATGGACACGTCAGCATTTAGCGTGCCTTAGTAAAAGACCCCCTATGCGATGTGTGTATATGATTGGTAAGACTGTGGTATTAAAAGGACATGTTACATAAAAATATAGATTAGACCTACCGTGTGTGTTTGATAAATTAATGAATGAGAATTGTGGAAAGTATGCTCTACTTAGCTGATGGACCTATCATATTTATTTGAAATGAAAATGACAGAATAGCTATAGGGGGAATGAGCATACATGTAACCATGATATAAGAAAAATATTATGTGTATGAACAATGTCAAGAAACTACGTATAATAAATATACGTATAATAAATATACGTATAATAAAAATCAATACATTGTCTGGTGGAAAAGGATTTTGGGTCCACAGCTTATGAAATAAACAAGTTGGTTTTACATCAGTGTTCTTCAGTGGAGTGCTCATTGGCCGTTCCCACATCCTTTTGTACTGTTTTATACCCGTGGGTTCTCTATCCTGTTGGACCTTTTGGTGTTTAGTTTAACTGGTAGCAAAGGATAACATGTATATATCTTACTTAAAATATGCAATATAACTAATGAATGGATATGCATAAAAATTTACAATACAAACATGAAATGATAAATAAGAGCAATGCAGGTTAAAAATGACATATAGAAAGCTAACATATAATAATTACTACAAAAACAATATGTGATTAAGATAACAATGGCACATATCTAAAAAACATAACATTTGGATAAACCACATCAATAAGTAAACAATAAGATTGAACAAAACAAACATCCTAGGATCTTAAAAACTCATCATTAAATGAATAGTAAAAAGAGATATAAAAATGAACATAAGCCAAGGGAAATAATATAGAATGAAATGAAACAAACATGGCCTAAAACGTGAATAAAAAGTAACCATGATCACCTGTTTGGAGCAATGGCAAGGTGTGTTGTCATCTTGGAAAATGAATTGGCCTGGAAACAGCTGCTAAGCTGATGGAACCATGCACTTTTGCAGTATTGTGATGGTGCTTGGTTCCACTGACTATTCCATTGATGATGTACAGACATCCAATGCTACTGGCAGCCATGCATCCCCAGATCATGACCTTCAAAGGATGCTTCACAGTGAGGTTGAGGCACTCAGGCTTAAACTCCGCTCTAGGAAACCTCCTCATGTATATGTGGGCCTGATTACCAAACAGGCAGAAGGTGCTTTCATCGCTGAAAAGCACCTTTTCCACATTTCACATGTCCAGCTTGAGTGTTTCCAAGCCCATTCAATCTGGTTGCATCTTTGGATCAGTGGCTTGTTGCGCACTTGACAGCCTTGCAGACTAAGCTGCAGGTACTGGCAATGGACTACTGATGAGCTGAAATCAACGTGACACTCATCTAGCCACTCACGCAGCAGCCGAGGTGATGTCAACTTGCAATTGATCAAGGAAATGCTGGACTGTGATTGGCTGATGAAAGCAGCCTCCTGATTGGTCAGAAATAATGCACGGTGATTGGACAGGCTCAATCCATTACAAAGACTTTGGAATTTCTGCTGGGACAGTATCTGGCCGTAATCTCTTCCGATTGCTAAAATCTGAGCCCTATTGTGCCAAATATTTGCATGTACATTCCACGACAAGCTTTTCATCAACTTTGAGGTCACCAATGATACACCAAAGCATGCATCAATGATCTCACTGGTATATTTGGATTCAATACAAACAATTGTAGTACAAATATGACTCTCTGCTTTGTTGAGCAAATATCTTTCCAGAACCTGAACACAAAGTTTATGTTCTGGCACTATCTTTCCATGGAATGAAAAAAGTGGCCCCAATAACGAGACCCCCTAACTTTTGAAGAAGCACAGTTACTTACTGTAACAGGTGTTATCCAGGGACAGCAGGCAGATATTCTCACATGTGGGTGACGTCATCCACGGGCCCCGATGCGGACAGCTTTTCAAGCAAACTTGATTGAAGATTTCAAGTTTGCTAGTGCTGCACCACGCATGTGTGTGCCTTCCTGATCCACTAGAGGGCGCATCCCCTCCTCATGGTCTTCAGTTTAGATAGCTAGCAAAGAAGCCAACCTTGGGGAGGCGGGCGGGTTGTGAGAATATCTGCCTGCTGTCCCTGGATAACACCTGTTACGGTAAGTAACTGTGCTTTATCCCAGGACAAGCAGGCAGCATATTCTCACATGTGGGTGACCTCCAAGCTAACCAAAAAGGGACGGAGGGAAGTTGGCAATTCAAGAAAACAGATTACGCAAAAACGACTGGCCAAACCGGCCGTCGCTCCTGGACAGAGTATCCAGACAGTAGTGGGAGGTGAAAGAATGAACCGAAGACCAAGTGGCAGCCTTGCAAATCTCCTCGATAGGCGTTGACCTGAGGAAAGCTACAAAAGCTGCCATCGCTCGGACTCTATGTCCCGGGACTCGACCATGCAGTGCGAGACCAGCCTGAGCGTAGCAAACCAGCAGCCAACCAGTTGGACGAGGTGCGCTGGGAAACAGGGCGTCCCACCCGAGTAGGGTCGAAGGACAAAAACAATTGAGTAACCGTCCGATGAGACTGAGTGCGTTGAAGATAAAAAGCAAACGCCCTCTTACAGTCAATCGTATGAAGCGCCACCACGCCAGGATGAGAGTAGGGCTTCGGAAAAAAGACCGGAAGAACAATGGAACGATTGAGATGAAAGTCCGAAACCTTCTTGGGCAAGAACTTGTAATGAGTACGCAGGACCACTGCGTCCTGATAAAATACAGCAGAAGACGGGTCTGCAACCAGAGGTTGAAGTTCACGGACTCTACGAACAGACGTGAGACCAACCAGGAATACCACCCGCCAGGTGAAACAGATCAAAAGAGCGTTATCAATGGGTTCAAACGGAGGTTTCACCAATTGAGCCAGGACCACCCTAAGATCCCAAACCACCGGAGGGGGCTTGAGCGGAGGATGAACATTGAAGAGACCCTTCAGAAAGCGGGAAACCGTTGGATGGACGGATTCCCATCCAGCGGCCAAGGAAAGGCAGCAATCGCACAGAGGTGGACTCGGATAGATGTCGATTTGAGACCAGACCGAGACAAGTGGAACAGAAAATCCAGCACTGAAGGGAAGGAGGCAGAGAGTGGATCCATGCAGTGCTCAGCACACCACGCAGCAAATCAGGAGCATTTCTGGGAAAAGCATTGCCGAGTGGAGCCCATACGAGAAGCCTCGAGAATATCCCCACCGACTGAGAGAAACAGAAGGAGGGAGGCACGTTGCGAGGAACCAAGCTGATAAGTGTAGAGACTGCAGATTGGGAGGCAACAGAAACCTCAACACTGAGACAGCAGAGAAGGGAACATAGGTAGAAGCAGAGGCTCCCTGACACGCTGAAGGAGCAGGGAGAACCACAGCTGTCAGGGCCACAGAGGAGCCAGCAAGATCATGGTGGCGCAGCCCGACAGTAGGTGCATCAAAGATCTGAGAATCAGAGTAAAGGGAGGGAACGCATAGAGGAACCTGCCCATCCAATCGAGAAGGAAAGCATCCACCTCGATGTGAACCCGGGAGAACATCCTCGAGCAATATCGAGGCAGCCAGTGAGCGAGGGGCGAAGCAAACAGAACTACCTGTGGGGTTCCCCACCGAACAACCACATGCCGCAGAGTCTGAGAATGGAGTGACCATTCATGCGGCCGAGAAGGGCGACTCAACATGTCCACCAGACAATGCTGCTCGCCCCGGAAATACACCGCCCGAAGAAATAAGTAGTGGTGTAACGCCCCCTGCCAATGACGAAGGGCTCCCCTGCAAAGTAACAGGGAACCTGTACACCCTGGCTTGGTCACAGAATACATCGCCACCGGGATGTCGGGACGCAACAGGACCCCGCAATCTTGCAACCAATAACGAAAATCCACCCCGGCATTATAAATGGCCCGGAGCTCCAGCAGATTGATGCGGCTGCGACGGCCCGCACCCGACCAAAGACCCTGAGTCCGAAGGCCGTCGAGGTGCACCCCTAAGCCTATGCCGAGGAGTCCATCGGCAGAACCTTCTGATGCGGGGATACGAAGAGGTGGCCCACCAACGAAACAAGCGTGTCAAGGAGGGAGGCACCACAATGTGCTTGGAAACGGGATCCCGATCCTGCCACCACTGAGATGCTCGGGTCCAGCGGGGAACACGAAGATGAAACCAGGCGAACATCAGGACATGAACCGTGGAGACCCATGATCCCAAAAGGATCAGCATCAACTCGGCCGAGGCCTGCGGAGACACCAGCTGACTCAAGCGCAGACAGGCGGCCTGCAGAGGCAGAAAAGACCGGAGGCGGACCGAGGACAGAGGGGCCACCTTCCGGCATAAACAAACAAGGGCCACCCCCTGAGGCCGAGACAAGAAGGAGCGCAGACAAACTGGGTCCAAGTCCGCCCCGACGGACTCCCGAGACTGGGGCGGGCAGAGTCTGAACCACTCCCGGACTAGAACTAGTGCAGGTCACGAAGGGCCTGGACCAGACGCAGATGGGAGGTTGGGAATGCCCAACCGACAGAAGCGAGGCTATACTCCCGGTGCATAGACATGGAGACACCCCTCCCGAAGGGAGGGGAGGAATCCCAGAAGGAGAGCAGCCCGGAGGCTATGCGAGAATAGTCAAAAAGACGGCCAGGAGTCGCCGAAGCCGGCGACTGGACCATAACCCGGCACTGCTGCAGCTATTGCGGCTGCTGCGAAGGAGGCCGAGAACACAAGAAAGGTATCCGGAGGGCCCCTCCGGAGAAGGAGTCCAAACCACCAAGGCAGACGGGATTCAGCTGAAGGCGTCCCGATAGGCGAAGGACCGGTCACGTTCTGAGAGGCGGTTAGTGGCCACCGCAAGAGAGGCCTCAAGAAGCACAGAACTCACGCAAGTAAAAGTGGCGAGACGATCCTGGAGGTTCGGATCCTCAGCCACACTCTGCGCCAAGCGAGATAACGCATGGCAGGAGCAATAGAGCTGGAGCAGGGAGAGAGTCTCCTCCAGGCAACCAAACTCCATATTACAAGATTCCGTCACGGCTGCCCGGAATAAACCGAAGAGAAAGCGGGGAACCCTTTCGAACAGGAGCCGGAGATGCCGAGGCACAGAGCCCCAGACGACGTCGAGACACTAAGCCCCCGTCAATAACGGGGCACAAACCCGCAGTCGACGCCGAGGCCCAAAGCCTCAGCCGCTGCCGAGATATAAAGCCCCCAGCGACGTTGCGGCACCAAGCCACAGTCGACATCGAGACACAAGGCCACCGCCAACCAAAGGGCAAAGCCCCAAGCGACGTCAAGTCACAAAGCTCCAGCCGACAATGAGGCCCCCAGCCTCAGTCGAGGCACAAGCCTCAGGCGCCATCGAAGCACAAGCGTCAAGTGACGCGGAGCACACGGCCGCAGCCGACGTCGAAGGTACAAAGCATCCGTCGACGTCGAGACACCCAGCCTCAGTCGACATTGAGACACCAAACCCCAGTCGACATCGAGGCAGAAAGTCGAAGCACAAAGCCTTAGACGACGTCAAGGCACCAAGCCGCCTCCTACGTCGATGCACAGGGCCTCAGGCGGCGGTGAGGCACCAAGCCACAGTCGACGTCGAGGCACCAAGCCGCAGTCGACGTCGAGGCACCAAGCCGCAGTCGACGTCGAGGCACCAAGCCGCAGTCGACGTCGAGGCACCAAGCCGCAGTCGACGTCGAGGCACCAAGCCGCAGTCGACGTCGAAGCACCAAGCCTCAGTCGACGTCGAAGCACCAAGCCTCAGTCGACGTCGAGGCACCAAGCCTCAGTCGAGGTCGAGGCACCAAGCCTCAGTCGAGGTCGAGGCACGAAGCCCCAGTCGAGGTCGAGGCACGAAGCCCCAGTCGAGGTCGAGGCACGAAGCCCCAGTCGAGGTCGAGGCACGAAGCCCCAGTCGACGTCGAGGCACGAAGCCCCAGTCGACGTCGAGGCACGAAGCCCCAGTCGACGTCGAGGCACGAAGCTCCAGTCGACGTCGAGGCACATCGAGGTTCAGAAGTCGGCACCATACCAATGAAACTGGTAATAAAGGTGCAGCAGTGCGCTCCATAAAGGGCAACCTCGAGATGAGTATGCCCATGAAAGGAGGCACGCTACGAAGGTCTCGTAGAGGCGGGCACGACTGCACTCGATGCCTGGAATGCCTGAGACTCAGCCGGTGGCATTACCGAGGTAACGCAGCTAGAAGAACAAAAAGAAAGAAAGAAAACTTACCGGGGATCGAAGCTACTCAGTCCGATTCCAACGAAGGAAAAATGGTCCTGGCCATCCTGCTCACACGAGGTGAGCCCAGAGAGAGGCCAGGGAAGAAGAAAATACAGCTGCAGCCAAATGAGGCCTAGCCGCATGGCTGAGGCCCAAGAAGGGCCTGCCGGTGGAACCAGCAGAAACACAATAAAAAGTCCTTTTTTTTTTTTTGAAACAAAGAAATACACGATCAATCAACAAACGCACAGCGACTCCCTAACAAAATAAAGAAGCCGCGGTGCTAGAAAGGCGCTTATAAGAACGCAGAGAAGAGAGACAGGGCTTTCTGGATCTGCGGAAAACTAAGAACTGAAGACCATGAGGAGGGGATGCGCCCTCTAGTGGATCAGGAAGGCACACACATGCGTGGTGCAGCACTAGCAAACTTGAAATCTTCAATCAAGTTTGCTTGAAAAGCTGTCCGCATCGGGGCTCCGTGGATGACGTCACCCACATGTGAGAATATGCTGCCTGCTTGTCCTGAGATAAAGTTGAGATCCAACTCTAAGACTGCATATATTCATTGCATGTCCTATTGTACTTTCACTAACAATTTCATCAACGTCTGAGATGGTCAGGTGGGGAGGTCTAGACCAGTGTTTTTCAACCGCTGTTCCGCGGCACACTAGTGTGCCGCGAGATGTTGCCTGGTGTGCCGCAGGGCCGCCGGGCCCGGAGCTGACAGGGGGCCCGAGGCAGGGGCGCCAGTAGCTCGCCAAGGCAAAGTGAGTCGATCACCCAGGACTCACTTTGTCTTGGCGATCTAATCTATCGAGCCGATAAGTCTTCTTCTCCCCGACGTCAATTCTGCAGTCGGAGAGGAAGTTCGGGCCAGCCAATCGCTGCCTGGCTGGGCGGAACTTCCTCTCCGATTGTAGAATTGACGTCAGGGAGAGCATGCGTCGGCGTCGGCTTTGGGGCCTGTTATCCATTGGTGGGTCCTGTTCCCCGATGGCAGCGGCAGTGGCAGTGGCTTGGGGAACGGCAGGGAGAAAGAAAGAAAGGGGGCAGGCAGGGAAACAGAAGGAAAGAAGAGAAACAGAAAAAAAGAAAGAAAGGTCAGGGAGAGAGGAAGAAAAAGTTGGGGGAGGGAATGAGGTGTGGAGGAGAGAAAGCATACAGGCTGATAGAAGGGAAGAAAGATTGGATGCACAGTCAGAAGAAGAAAGTGCAACCAGAGACTCATGAAATCACTAAAGGTAGGAAAAATGATTTTATTTTAAATTTAGCAAAGTGGAGGCAGTATTACCACAGTTTTCAAAGGAATTTGCCCAAATAACTTAATAGTTAACTGGGTAAATTCCCAGAGATGAAAACTTCCCTTCACTTACTATGCACAGATCTGAATTTATATCTGCTGTCTATATTTTACAATATGGTCACCTTTTACTAAACCGCAATAGTGGTTTTTAGCGCAGGGAGCCTATGAGCGTCAAGAGCAGCGCTGGATATTGTGGTCACCACTTTAGCCTAACACAGGCAAGGCCAAGATACAGGTGACTACAAACACAGTACTTTTTGCGTGTGACCCGGACCGGAGTCACCCTGCAGGCTGGATTGGAGTTCAAATACAAAACACAAAAAAAAAACTTAATCAAATGGGTGAAAATATCTTTCAGCTTTACTCTGGATCGATATACAGGTAAGTCATTCATCAGCAGTGATATCAATGGCAATGGCCAAACTAACAGTCCCAAAACAGGTCCAAAACAAGGAAAAATAAAGTTCAACACAAACTCAGGCTGAAAACTCAGCTTCTCTTTGTCAGTCCAAAACTTTCAAGTCATTTGGGTAGCAGCACAACACACAGTCCAGTGCACTGCTTTGCAAAACAACAGTGCTTCAAACAAAGAAAAAAACAAGCCTCTGGCAGGTTTGAGATAACTGCCAGGAAGAAGGAGATAGCTCTAGGTTTGCAATTTAAAGCAAAAAAAAACAGCTTTACAAAATTCCCACCCAGCTGGAAGCAAACCTCTCCCCGCTTCTCCAAGCTTTTCCACAATAATTCCAAATTAGTGGATTAGAGAAAAACCAAAACACTACCCAAACATTTCACTGTAAATTCCACTCACAGTTTGTGGCAACAAGCTAAGTCCACCTGCATTCTTTCAGGGTAATCAACTTCCACAGCAGCACAGGTTTCTTCAAAATCCATAGGCTCTTCCCTGAGCCTGGACAAGTCCTCTGCTGGCTCAACTTCACTCCATTCCATAGGGACAGGACCATTGACCCTGTTTGGCTTGGGAAGTACCCTAGGGAGGCAAGGCACAAACTTCCTCCCTAACCTGTTGCCTTGTTTGAAAGCCACTGTTGGCTTTTCTACTCTTGGGGAGTGTCCTGACCTAGCAGTGTCAGCTGACGACCAGGGACCTCTAGAGCTCCCCTGGTGGTGATACATATTATGTTCCTCACCTTCATCTTCCCAGATCCTGGACTTTCTCTGCCGGGTTTCTAGTTTAACCCTGGGGGTTTTTATTTCAGTTAAAGCTTGGGTCGGGCTTACATCTGCTTGGTCACAATATTCAGCGCAGCTCCCTGCGCTAAAAACTGCTATTGTGGTTTAATAAAAAGGATGGAGGGTATATTTGTCTATTTTTGTATGCTATAAAAACCAAATACAGAGAGAGACTGAGAGCTGTTGACGAAGAGCTACATGTGTGTCTTTCTTCGATTCCAGCCAGAATATCAGCTTTGTGTTCAGCCAAACAGGCCCAGGTTTCGCACTGAATAAAGTATTTTATAATTTTTATAATTTTTATTTCGTAATAAAGTAATTATAAAATACTTTCTTTGTGTTTATTTGATTCCTATTCAAGAGAATTACTTTATATATAGTCAATATAGGCAGAGAGTTAAATTTTTTAACATTTTCTAATGGTGGTGTGCCTCGTGATTTTTTTCATGAAACAAGTGTGCCTTTGCCCAAAAAAGGTTGAAAAACACTGGTCTAGACTACTTGACAATAGAATAACCCAAAGGTAATGTTGGATGCAAGGTAGAACATAGCAGCTATTAGAAAAAAACATGACTGTCCCAGGTCAACAGGAGGAAGCAAGAATAGCACACAAACTGAAAACAGCTACAGTTATATACCAAATACTGAATCACCAAGTTAAGAGGAATTGTCAAGCTGACAAAGAACATGATTGAACAAAAAGGGAGAAAAAAATGCAAGAAGCAGCTAACCAAATTGTTAAAAGAATTGACAAGCGCAGGAAGTAATTCCAGTATTCCAAAGATAAAAATGAAAAGATAATATAATAGGAATATGATGCATGCTGGGTAAAACACTTCAGGGAAATGCTGAATTAGCCAAATCCAGCTGAAACTTTTGATTTTGATGCTATCACCACGCAGAGGATCTTCCACTGAGGCATAATTTTCTAATTAATTTTAACCCTTTAATTGGCAGATGGTGAAATGGCTGTTTTATGTAACTTGATGTTGAACTAGAGTAACAGTGCCAAGTAACAGACATTTGGAGATGCAGATCTCCCATAAGAGCCATAGAAGACATGTTGCTTCTGAGCAACAATGCCAAATAAAGGGTTAGTATTTATAAATATATTTCATAAAAATATGTGCTTAGTGCAAACCCCATCCAAACTTCCCTCTTAACACCAGTGCTTATTCTGGATAAAAAGTACATAAAATAAGCTATTCTGAGTCAGACTAAACTTGATTGAGCCCAACATTCTAATCTAATCTACAATTTGTGAGTCGCACTATGCCTATATAGGTTCAAGGTGACATACAATTCAAGTGATGGTAAAAGGAAAGAAGAATTAAGGAGTGAGGAGATGGTGAAGAGACTTCTACAGGGAAGAGATGAGTAGACACTGGAAGTACAGATAACATTGGATGAGGGGGAGATCCTTGAGTTGGAGCAAGCTACTGATTGTCAATGGAAAACATTGTCTTGAAGAGAAGAGTCTAATTTCTTTTGCAACCTGAGATAACAGGGTTCTGTTTTGATGGTTATCGGGAGGCTGTTCCAGGTCTTTGTGCTGATATAGGTGATAATTGTGTTAAATATTTGTTTGTACTTAATTCCTTTAGGAGACGGGAGGGTCAGAAGAAGTTTCTTGATATTTCTGGTTGATTTGGACCAGAAATTGATGAAAAGGTTTATGAGATGTTCAGCTGAGCTTGCATTTAATATGTAATACATTATGCATGATATTTTGAATTTAATGCATGCGGAGATTGGCAGTCAGTGAAGTCTGTTGAAATAGGGTGATAGGGGGGATAAAATGTTTTCAGTTTGAAGATTAGCCATATTGCTGTGGTTTTGAATCAGCTGAAGTTTGCAGATGAGGGTAGTGTTTATACCTGCATAAATGGAGTTGCAGTAGTCCAATTGAGACAATATTAGCATTTATGTCAGTATTGCGAAGTGATGACTGTGGAAGAATAGTCTGATCAGTTTGAAGGTTTTTCTTTGTAAATTGGAGATCTGGAGTTTGTAGGAGAGGGTTGAGTCCAATATGACCCCGAGTATTTGGGAGGTTTTGTTGATATCTAGTTTGGTTCTTGAGGGCACGTTGATAGTTATAGGGACTGTTTGTAGGGAACTGTGAAACCACAATACTTTGGTTTCTGCAGTATTCAGCTTGAGCTTTTTGAGCATGGCCCACGATTGTATCTTGTCTATGCTGTTGGCAATTCTATGAGATGTGTCTTTGGAGTCGTTTTCTATTGGAATGAGGAGTATGTTGTCTGCGTATGAGAATAGGCTTTCATTGTTATGGAAGGTAGTACTGCCTTGGAAACACATAAATAGACTGTAGAGGATAGGGGGAAAAGGGAACTCTTGGGGAACACCGCAGAATGCCTGCTAGTTATGTGAAAATTCCTCATCTTTCCAGACAAGGTAATTCCTGTTCTGTAGGAAGTCTTTGAACCAGTTATATACTGTGCCCACTATGCCTATTTCATTGAGTTGATGGTTGACAGAGTCAAATGCTGCTGAAATGTCGAATTGAAGAAGGATGGCTTGATGTCCTTTGCTTAGTGTTTGTTTGATTTTGATAGATAAGGTTATTAAAAGCTGTTCTCTCTCTCCCCTCTTAAGTCCGCCTAAAACTTCATGGCTCTATGATATATATAAATTGTTACTGTTATCATATCGTAATTTTCGCTGTATTTTTTGAATTGCACAGCCTTCCCCTAACAGGCCCACTTGGAAATTTCTTCCAATCTGTATACCGTATACTCTCGCTCAACAAATTTATATATCTATAATTTTGCTTCCTTAATGTTTATGCACTCTGTATTTCCTCTGACTATCTGCACATTGTAACTCGCTGAATGTCCAGCTCTCTTGATTGTAAACTGCCTAGAAGTCGCAAGATTGTGGTGGTATAGAAGAATAAAGTTATTATTATTATTCCGTGCTGTGTTGTGAGTGAAATCCAACTGTGTGTGGTGAAGACAGGAGTGCTTTTCAATATAGGTTGAGAGCTGTTTGTTTACATGTATTTCTAATAGTTTGATGAGTATTGGAATGCCAGTTAAAGGCCTGTAGTTTGTAGGATTTGTTAGATCAATATTTGAGGCCTTGGGAATAGGGGTATGTGCAATTTGACCCATTTGGGGTGGAAGTTGGCCATGGTGTTCAAAAGGTGAGTGATCCAAGCAATGATATGATTCGGGGCGTTGGTTAATAGCCAACCTGGGGCATTTGTCGAGGATGCTGTTGCAGGAGGAGAGTTTCTTTAGGAGTTTTTGTGTGTCGGAATTTCCTAGTGGTATAAATATGCTCCAGAAGTAACTTGTGACGATGAGCAAACTGGAGCTGTTGTGATTGTAGCATTCTCAACTTCTTGTTGTAAGGTCTTTATCTTATTGAGGAAGTGGTCAGCGAGGGTTTGGGCACTAGGTTGAGACATCTTTTCAAATGGACCTAAATTTGAGGGTATAGTCATGGTGCATAGCAAGCAAAATAGTTTTGTTATAATATTGAAGTTTGTTGTTTTCAATTTCATAAGCATAGAGGGATTTTTTTGGCCTCAGCAATATTGTATTTTATATTTGTTGATCACAGCCCTCCATGTAGTTTTGTGTTCAGGTAAATTACTATTTTGCCATCTCCTCTCAAGTTTGTGGCAAGTTTGTTTTTCTGCTTTCAAGGTATGTGTGAACGTCGGGAGCAGCACAGAGCATCAGCCTGCGCTATAAACCACTTTCACAGTTTTGTAAAAGGGGGTGTGAATTTGTTACTTAATTCTGAGGTAATATATTTCAAACTGATGTTCTGAAGGTTACAATAAACAACAGTTCCTTACTCTACAAACTTTCTTCAAATAGGCAAAATTTAAATTTTAAAACAAAAATAAACCCTATTTCCTAAACTATAAACATTAATAAATAGGTCCAATGATTAATGCATTTCATTTTAAGCAGCAGAAATTACAAAACTAATTAGAACTTTACAGAAAATCCTTGTTTCCAGTTGTAGCTTATTTATTAACAATGTGTATCTGCAATTCCTTTCTACAGTATGGCCTTATTCTGTAAGAATAAACACATTATTGCAATTGTTCAAGGTCAACACATTAAGAATTAAGCTTTTATACTTAGAAGAGAGGAAACTTATTCTAAGCAAATACAATAATCATAATTTATCTTTTTATTGTTACCAATGCCTTGAGCAATTTCAATTTAAAAAGACATTGAAACAATATAAATCACAAGATAAATATATTATCACACCTAAACAGACGACTACAGAATATAAACTAATTAAGCCCAGAGCAGATAAAGGAAAACAGATCTTGAACAAAACATTGCAGGTAGAGTGCTTTGGAGCTGTACCTTATACAGTATAATGTACAGTAGATATAAATGATAAACAAAATGAGCAGGAAGACAGTGAAGACCACCAGACATGAAAATGTTTTACATGAACGTCCGAGAAACAAGAAAGATAAAATAAGAAGGTAAGAATGCATGACAAATATAGGGGCCTTTTTCTAAGCTGTGTTAAACAGCTAGCACCTCTTTTACTATGCAGTAGCTATTAACTTGGATTGTGGTAATGGCTCCCATATGTTAAAACAGCCAGCATGGTTCTGAAAAAAGTCACGCAAGCTGCTTAATGCTGGTTGTGAGTGGTAAAAAGGGGTTGTGATAGGACATGACTGGCTGTGCCACGTAGCTTGTGGATACAGGTTATTTATCAGGGTCATGGATTTGATAACGCCTTTCTGCAGGTATTTTCTCTGTCACTAGTGGACTTACAATCTAACCCCCTCCTTTACAAAACCGCGCTAGTGTTTTTAGAGCCGGCTGCCGCAGTAACAGTTCCGATGCTCATAGAATTCCTATGAGCATCCGAGCTGTTGCCACCACAGCCAGCACTAAAAACGCTAGCGCAGCTTTGTAAAGGAGGGGGTAAGTTATGTACTTGGGCCACTGGACGGTTAAGTGACTTGCCCAGGGTCACAAGGAGCTGCAGCGGGAATCAAACCCAGTTCCCCAGGTTCTCAGCCCATTGCACTAACCATTGGCTTAACATAACCTTATGAGGTGGCATTAAGTGCAGCTGTGGTACTGACAGTTGAGTAATGCAGTCATTGTCCAAAATTTTAAAAAATTAAGAGCAGAGGCAACAACTGTACCCCCTCCAAATCCCACTCCATGCTGACTCTCCCCAGCATAACACCTCCTCCATGGCATAGCCCAACTCTTCTCTACCCCCTCTGGAACTTAACCAGGGTTCCCTGAGAGTCTCACAGCACAGGGCCAAACAGGTCCCTTCTATCCTGCCTTATCTGGTTCTAGACTGTATATTGATTCACCTTCTTGTCCAGTTTGTCTGTCTTAACTAGATTGTAAGCTCCTTTGAGCAGGGACTGTCTTTTCTATGTTTTGATGTACAGCACTGCATATGTCTAGTAGTGGTATAGAAATGATTATTAGTAGAATGATTAGCGATTAGTACAGATTAGTATGATTAGTAGATTAGAATGATTAGTATAGAAACGATTAGTGGCTGAAAGAAGCCAAGAGGGAGATATGTCTGGCGAAAGCACAGGCGGAAGAGCAAATGGCTAAAAATGTAAAAAAAGGGAGACAAAATTTTTTTTCAGATATATCAGTGAAAGGAGGAAGATGAAAAATGGAATTGCTAAACTAAAAGATGCTAGGAACCGATATGTGGAGAGGATGAGGAAAAAGCAAACATACTAAACAAATACTTCTGCTCTGTGTTCACGGAAGAAAATCCTGGAAAAGGACTGAGATTGTCTGACAAAGTTACATGGGAAAATGGAATAGATTCTGCGCCGTTCACGGAGGAAAGTGTTTATGAACAACTTGAAAAGCTGAAGGAGGAAAAAACGATGGGACAGGACGGGATCCATCCCAGGATACTGAGGGAGCTCATAGAGGTTCTGGCGGGTCCTATTAAAGACTTGTTCAACAAATCTCGAGTGGTGGTTAATGGAAGTCGCTCGGAGGAAGGAAAGGTGAGTAGTGGAGTCCCTCAGGGTTCAGTACTGGGGCCGATCTTGTTCGATATGTTTGTGAGTGACAATGCTAAAGGGTTAGAAGGAAAAGTTTCCCTTTTTGCAGATGATACCAAGATTTGTAACACAGTAGACACCGAGGAGGGAGTGGAAAACATGAAAAAGGATCTGCAAAAGTTAGAGGAATGGTCTATTATCTGGCACCTAAAATTCAATGCAAAGAAATGCAGAGTAATGCATTTGGGGATTAATATTTGGAAGGAACTCTATATGCTGGCAGGTGAGAGGCTGATATGGACGGATGGGGAGAGGGACTTTGGGGTGATAGTATTCGAAGATCTTAAGGCAAAAAACAGTGTGACAAGGCGGTGGCTGCTGCCAGAAGGATGCTGGGCTGTATAAAGAGAGGCTTAACCAGTAGAAGAACGAAGATGTACAGGTCATTGGTGAGACCCACTTGGAGTATTGTGTTCAGTTTTGGAGACCGTATCTGGCGAAGGACACAAAAAGACTTGAAGCGGTCCAGTAGAGAGCGACAAAAATGATAGGAGGCTTGCACCAAAAGACGTATGAGGAGAAACTGGAAGCCCTGAATATGTATACCTTAGAGGAAAGGAGGGACAGGAAAGATATGATTCAGACGTTCAAATACTTGAAAGGTATTAACGTAGAACAAAATATTTTCCAGAGAAAAGAAAATGGTAAAACCAGAGAACATAATTTGAGGTTGAGGGATGGTAGACTCAAGAGCAATGTAAGAAAATTCTTCTTTACGGAGCGGATGGTGGATGCTTGGAATGCGCTCTCGAGAGAGGTGGTGGAGATGAAAATGGTGACAGAGTTCAAAAAAGTGTGGGATGAACACAGAGAATCCAGAACAGAGGGCCGGAAGCCAATCAGGTTTTCAGGATTTCCCTAATGAATATGCATTGAAAGCAGAGCATGCAAATAGATCTCATGCATGTTCACTGGGGAAATCTTGAAAACCCAATTGGATTCTGGCCTTCGAGGTCCGGAGTTGCCCATGTCTGATCTAGAATCAGAAAATAATAGTAAATATTGAAGAACTAAGGCCAGTACTGGGCAGACTTGCACAGTCTGTGATTGTATATGGCCATTTGGGGAAGGGAGAGCTTCAATGCCTGGGAGGGTGTAGATGGACTGAAGTGAGCTTTGACGGAGACTTCAGTAGTTGAAACCTAAGAACGGTTCCGGGCAGAGCTTTGGGTCGTTGCCCAGAAATAGCTAAGAAGGAAAAAAAAACAACAACAAATTTTTAGATTGAATCAGGTTGGACAGACTAGATGGACCATTTGGGTCTTTGTCTGCCGTCATCTACTATGTTACTATGTTAGGAGTAGTATTTCAAAATGGCTGTCTTGACACCTGGCGATAGTTGTGCAGTACTATTGTTAAGGGGTCATTCTTACAGATAAGGAACAAATTAGGGAGTACTGATGTGTTAGGTGAGAATTGGGAGGCGAGAGAGAGAAGTGATGGGGAGGGATTGACTATAACACTTTCATTTTAACTTCAAACACCAGGGTCCATGTCACACACCTGGGCAGGTAGCACATGTGCTTCATGCTATCTGGGCCTATGTGTTAAATGCCTGCCATGTGCATTAAATGCTGGACAGGCCCTCTGCATTTACTGCACAAGCTTTGCATTTATCACAGTTTTGTAGTTAAGGCGATTACATAGACAAAATACAAAATTATTGGCCATCTGACCAGGATTCACAATTGCTAACTCATGAAGGGAGTGCTATTCAAATACATTTTTTTCTAGCTTTACCATTTGTGAATTATAGCAATCTCTCCCATTACTTATGGTCATGAAGAATAAAATATTTGTACTATAATCTACTATTATATCTTTTCTGTGTCATGTCTATGTTTGCAATAAGTTTAATAGTTTTTGTGTAAACATAAATACAAACACACATTATACTGAATATACACAAGCCCTTATTTATGCAGAGTAAATGATTTTAGAAAGATTCAATGCTAAAAGAAGAAACATACTTTGACATGGCAGCTTCTATAAATTGACCTCATTAAAACAGGCACATTTAATATTTGCCAGATGTACAGTCCCACTGCTTTCTATTATTTCCTATGTACAGAGTACTGAAGCTTTGAAGAGTCATTCAGTTTTTCAAGATTCCATACAAATAACCAGTGCGTACAAAATTCATCTCCTAACAAATGGAGAAAGCAGTCAACTAGGGTAGGCATCTATAATTTATTAAACAAATTTCATAACTAGCAAGAACATAGGCCCCCTTGGATAAAGCTATTTTATAAAATGTAATTTCCATAGATTCATAATGAGCAGATGTCTCATGCAGATTAAAATCTTTATTAGTGGAAACTTTATCAGCTATTATATAGCTGACACTTTATAAAGCTAGCCATTGAGTATAATTTAATCAAAAATCATTTACTCCTGCTCATTCCTGTGTTAGCTTCTTCCACTGTCATTTTACCTATACTATTATGTAGCAGCTAAAAAGTACCTTTTTAAAAGTTTTGTATCACATTTTTTCAATTTTAGTTTTCTATCACATTTTTCAATTTCATATCACTCAATATACTGTCACACATAGGTAAAGAACATATTGGAAAATTTAGATACAATACATATAATGTTCGATCTAAAAAGAAATATGTATACAAAGGCACCGATTCTCTATAAGGGGCTGATATTGATGGCTGCCAATCCCATGTCAATCATGTCAATCGAGCCTCTGTGCAGGATAGGCACTGCAAATGTAGGCCAGGGTTTTCCAGGCCTATATTTTCGGTGCCTATCTTTGTTGTGAATCACGCCTATATAGGTGCTTTAGGCCACCTAACATCTAACCCAACACCTAACCTAACGTTAGCCATGCCCAAGTGACATTAGCTGGCTTAAAGCGCCTATGGAGGCGGGATTCAGGCGCCTTGAAACTCAGTTAAAAACACTGTTTCAATGGCACTTTTTTTAATCAGCACTGGTTAGAGAATCCAGGCCAAAGATCATAATGTCCTCTATCTGTATTATATTGTACATTTCTAACATTCTAAAGAGGATACAAAAGTGCATATTACCACTAATCACTTTAAATTAGGGCTTGCAAGTTTATCACAGCTAAATTTGCAATTAATGCATTATTATTTAGTTAAAAAAATTAACTGCATTGCAGTGTCCCCTGTCTCCTCCAAGCATCTGTTCTGCTCGCATGATTTTTTTCAGCTAGGTTGTTTTGTGCTAGAACATATTTCAAGCAATATAGGGAGAGGCAATAGATGTTTAAATCTGCAACAAAGAGAACAGTATTGGATTTCATATCATTGAAATGAAAAGTTTCTAGAAAAGTGTGGAATAACATTTAAGTTTCATGGTTCCATATTATTCTCTTCTTGGTTGGGCTGAGAACTTTCCATGAAATGTTGGCCAATATAGGACGACTAATTTTAATGTTTCTTAAGACATTTTCTAGTGGCAAAAATGTTTCTAGATACATTGATGAAGGTTTTATTTATGCCTGTGATACCTTAATTGGTAAAGGTTGACTCATGTTCACTCACCTATGATCTGAGGCTTTTTCCTTCATCTCTGTTATAGGCTTAGTGGTTGTTTAATGGAGAGCAAATTTAGTTAGGAGATTATATATTTTGTCCCTCCATTCCTTTGGTGTTTTGCATTTTTGTTTATTACAAAGACTATTGAAGGATGTCTGGACAATCATTGCGATTAGGATTGAGCTTCTTGTTAGATTTTGTGGCTGATTTGTTAAAAGGGGTATCCCTAAAGCAGGGGGTCAAACTCAATCACATAAGGGACCATAATCTAAAACACAGGCTAAGTTGCGGGCCAAAATTTTTATAACATAACAGATTTCTATACCGCA
Source organism: Geotrypetes seraphini (assembly GCF_902459505.1). Taxonomy (NCBI): domain Eukaryota; kingdom Metazoa; phylum Chordata; class Amphibia; order Gymnophiona; family Dermophiidae; genus Geotrypetes; species Geotrypetes seraphini. The sequence continues at coordinate 54,179,857 of NC_047086.1, forward strand.
TAACCATAAATTCTCTGCAGTTTAACAAAAGTTTACAATAGGGAAAATACAATGGAATCATTTAGTCAGAAATTTTGAAACCAGGAAAGTTTTCTGCTGTTTTTTAAAATGTTGGAGGCAAGCAGGAGAAGGTAGCGGAGGAGGAAGCCAGGCAGAGGAGCACTCAGGAAGGATTCCAGTGGGGCTAAAAGGGGAAGCAGAGGCAGGAGACTAGGGGAATCGGCGAGAGATAGCTCCACCCACCCCCTGACGTCGACCACCGAAGCTCCCCCTTAAAGGGGAGGGGCGAACAAGTGGAGTGATCCAAGGCTTGGAGGCAAGCAGGAAAGGATAGTGGAGGAGGAAGCCAGGCGGGAAGGATTCCATCGGGGCTGAGAGGGGAAGCAGGGGCAGGAGACTAGGGGAATCGGCGAGAGTTAGCTCCACCCACCCCCTGACGTCGATCACCGAAGCTCCCCCTTAAAAGGGGAGGGGCCAACGGCGCTTAGCCGTTCGGCGCGTCAAAAGCGCTCGCCTTAGCGAGAGCGCCTTTGCGAAGGGCCTCAAGAAGGGCCGAGGCATTACACCTAAGGACACCAAGGAAGGACAGCAATGGAAGCAGAGGGAATCCAGAAGATGAGCTTTCCAGTGTTCTGCACAGTCTGCCATATGTATGACTACCTCCCCTCGGGGAGGCAGTCATATGTATGCGGTCAGTGTCAGGAGCTGGAAATCTTGAAGGAGGAAGATAGGCAACTGAAGGACAGGATACAAAGGACTTTACATTGCAGAAGACCCAATCAAGACAGCTGAAGACTTCAGGAGAGAGAGACACATTGAGGAGGAAGTCAGGGAGCTTGAGGAGTTCATTGAGGAGGCGTACAGGAGGAGGGTGGAAGAACACGAGCAACAGAGGAAAGATGAAGATACACCCACATGGAATGGAGAACATGAGGAAGATGACTTCCAGGAAGAAACCCACAGAGGAATCCCGCAGGAAGGGGAGGCAAGGTCTTGCCAATGCCTAGAAGAAGAAGCAGCGAAGAACACCGAGGACATAGACCTGCGACCGGAGCGAAAACTGAAGAAAGGAAAGTCTGCGATCTTAGTGGGAGACTCAATCCTAAGGCAAGTAGATAGCCACATAGCAGGAGGAAGAGAGGACTGACTAGTGACCTGCCTCCCAGGAGCGAGAGCAAAAGACATTGTCGACAAAATTGAAAGGATCCTAGAAGGAGCAGAGATGGAAGAGACTACAGTGATGATCCACATCGGGACAAATGATGTCGGCAGGAGAGACTACAGTAGAAATGTACTGATCGAACAGTTCAAGATTCTGGGGAGGAAGTTGAGGACTCAGAAGATAGTGTTTTCAGAGATCTTACCAATACCGAGGGCAGATGTGAAGAGGCAGACGGAACTACAGTCAATAAATGCATGGATGAGGAGATGGAGTGAGGAAGAGGGGTTCCACTTCGTGAGGAACTGGATAACGTTTTGGGGCAAGAGAAAGCTCTTCAGGAGAGATGGACTGCACCTGAGTGCGGCGGGAACTAGAATTCTAGCAAACAACGTCAGGAGAGGAATAGAGCAGGCTTTAAACTAAGAAGAAGGAGAAAGCCGACAGTTGACCAAGTGTCGACGATTCGGAAAAAGGTATCCCGTGAGGAAACTGAGTGGGAAAAATGCTGGGAAGACACAACAGGCAAAAAACAAGAGCTGACAGATCAAGAAGAGGATGACAAGAAAGTTGTAGCACAGGAAAAGAAAATAAAGATCGTAGCACAGGAAAAGAAAATGAAGAAAAAAAAATACCAGAACTTGCATGTATACTAATGCAAGGAGCCTAAGAAATAAAATGGGAGAATTAGAAGTCATGGTCAAAAAAAGAGAACCTAGACATCATTGGGGTCTCTGAAACATGGTGGAATGAAGAAAACAAATGGGACATAGCACTGCTGGGGTACAAACTCTATCGCGAAGACAGGTCAGGTAAAAAAGGAGGTGGAATAGCCCTATACATAAAAGAAAACATACACTCAACCAGAGTGAACACAGCAGCGACGACCAACAAATTGGAATCACTATGGGTTAAAATACCGGGAAGGAAAGGGCCCAAGATAAAGATGGCTCTGTACTATCGTCCACCTGGGCAAACCGAAGCAAACGATGAAGAAATGAAAGCCGAGATGAAGCGAGAATGCATAAGCGGTAACACGATTGTTATGGGAGACTTCAACTATCCCGGGATAGACTGGAGTCTTGGAATCTCACAATGCGCTAAGGAGACCAGATTCCTGGAGGCTATACAGGACTGCTTCATGGAGCAGCTTGTCAGAGAACCAACGAGAGGGAAGGCCACTCTGGACCTAATCCTTAATGGGCTAAAAGGTCCTGCAAAGGAAGTGGAAGTAGTGGGGCCGTTGGGAAACAGCGATCATAATATGATCAACTTCAAAGCTGAAGCAGGAATATCAAAGAGAAAGAGAACCACAGCGACAACTTTTAACTTCAAGAAAGGAAACTACACAGTGATGAGAGTAATGGTAAGGAAGAAACTTAGGAACAGCTCAAAGAAATCGCAGACTGTAGAACAAGCCTGGTGTTTACTCATGGACACGGTGAGTGAGGCACAAAATCTGTATATCCCCAGATTTAGAAAAGGATGCAAAAAGAGCCGAACAAAAGACCTGGCGTGGATAACTAAAGAAGTAAAGATAGCGATAGGAGATAAGAAGAATTCATTCTGGAAATGGAAAAAGGACAAAACTGAGGAGAACTGGAAAGAGCACAGGAAGCATCAAAAAGAATGTCACCTCGTAGTTAGAAGAGCAAAAAAAGAATATGAAGAGAGGCTAGCCAGGGAAGTATAAAATTTCAAACCGTTCTTCAGATATGTTAAAGGGAAGCAGCTGGCTGGGGAGGAGGTGGGACCGCTGGATGACGGAGACAGGAAAGGAGTGGTGAAGTGGCAGTTAGACTAAACATGTTCTTTTCGTCAGTATTTACAAAAGAGGACACATCCAACGTGCCGGAACCTGAAAAATTCTTCAAAGGAGATCAAGTAGAAAAATTAAAATCCATGGAGGTAAGCCTTGAAGACATACACAAGCAGATAGATAGATTAAAAACTGACAAATCTCCGGGCCCGGATGGAATCCACCCTAGGGTATTGAAAGAACTAAAGGAGGAAATAGTGGAACTACTACAGCAGGTTTGTAATCTATCCCTGAAAACAGGCGTGATCCCGGAGGATTGGAAGATAGCTAATGTTACGCCCATCTTTAAAAAAGGATCGAGAGGTGACCCGGGGAACTAAAGACCGGTAAACTTGACTTCGGTTCCAGGGAAGATGGCGGAAGCACTGATAAAAGACAGCATCGATTAACATCTAGAAAGGAATAAACTGATGAAAACAAGCCAACATGGCTTCTGCAAGGGAAGATCGTGCCTAACAAACTTATTGCACTTCTTCAAAGGAATAAACAAACGGATGGACAAAGGGGACCCCATAGACATCGTATACTTAGATTTCCAAAAAGCCTTTGACAAGGTACCCCATGAACCCCTACTTTGGAAATTGAAGAACCATGGGGTGGAAGGAGACGTACATAGATGGATCAAAAATTGGTTAGCGGGTTGAAAGCAAAGAGTTGGAGTGAAGGGCCACTACTCTGACTGGAGGAGGGTCACGAGTGGTGTGTCGCAGGGGTCGGTACTCAGATCGCTGCTGTTCAATGTATTTATAAATGATCTAGAAATAGAGACGAAGTGCGAAGTAATAAAATTCGCAGATGACACCAAACTATTTAGTGGAGTTAGGACCAAAGAGGACTGCGAAGATTTACAAAGGGACCTGGACAAACTAGGAGAGTGGGTGACGAGATGGCAGATGAAGTTTAATGTAGAGAAATGTAAAGTCTTGCATGTAGGAAACAGTAACCCGAAGTACAGCTATATGATGGGAGGGCTGGTAATGGGCGAAAGTACCCTAGAAAAGGACTTGGGGGTAATAGTGGACAAGACAATGAAGCCATCGACACAGTGCGCAGCGGCCTCTAAGAAGGCGAATAGAATGCTAGGTATTATCAAGAAAGGTATTACAGCCAGAATGAAAGAAGTTATCCTGCCATTGTATCGGGCGATGGTGCGCCTGCATCTGGAGTACTGCGTTCAGTATTGGTCGCCGTACCTTAAGAAGGATATGGCGATACTCGAGAGGGTTCAGAAAAGAGCGACACGATTGATAAAAGGTATGGAAAACCTTTCATATGCTGAAAGATTAGAGAAACTAGGACTCTTTTCCCTGGAAAAGCGGAGACTTACAAGATCATGAAGGGTATAGAGAAAGTGGAGAGGGACAGATTCTTAGAACTTTCGAAAACTACAAGAATGAGAAGGCATTCAGAAAAATTAAGAGGTGACAGATTCAGAACCAATGCTAGGAAGTTCTTCTTCACCCAAAGGGTGATGGACACCTGGAATGCGCTCCCAGAGGGTGTGATAGGTGTGATAGGGGTTCAAGAAGGGATTAGATAATTTCCAAAAGGAAAAGGGGATAGAAGGGTATAAGAGGATTACTATACAGGTCCTGGACCTGATGGGGCGCCGCGTGAGCGGACTGCTGGGCATGATGGGTCTCTGGTCTGACCCAGCAGAGGCACTGCTTATGTTCTTATGTTCATAAAAACAAGATGTAAGCAATAAAAGTCAAAAATCTTTATCGTAGAAGGTTGCTTGGTATGAAAGAGTGTGATCAAGATATTTCTTATTTTTACATCCCTTAACTGATGAAAAAATGAAAAGGGAATTAAGATACTTAGGGCTCCTTTTACTAAGGTACGCTAGTGGAAAAATTACTGCCTGCTTAAAAGGAGGTGGTAGCGGCTAGCATGCGCGGCATTTTAGCGTGCGTTAAGGCCCTAACGTACCTTTTTAAAAGGAGCCCTTAGTCTTAGTAGAAGTATAGATCCTTCCTCACCCTGAGACACCATTCCAGTGATCCACTTAGTTATTTTCACTTCGTAGATATTACCATACTTAATCTTAACTTTATTCAAATAGTCATTCTAGTCATTCTAGGCATAGGCAGTGGAACACTTTTTTATTTGGGGGGGGGCAAAATCTCCACCCCCAGACCCCGCCCCATAATAGTACTAAATGTAATACCATTTTTTACTTTCATTTTTCATATATACACACAATATAATTTATTAACAACACAATGGTTAACCACAAAATTAAACTACATAAAGCACACTGTATGCTTCTCAACATTCATTCCTACCAGAACACCTGGCCTTGGTCACACATGCAGAACACAGATAACCCATATGCAAATATGGGACCACAAACTGAAAAGTGGTATGGCCATGAACGGGCATGAATAGGCCATAGGCATTCTTGGAATTTAGATGCAATGTTATAGAATAGTGACATTTACATGCCCAAATGCCATTAGTTGCACAGCAACATTTACGTCAAGTTTCAGCAGGTTTTAGTACTTGTGACCAAAGTTAGGTGTGAGATCCATGCTAAGAGTGCCCTTAATAGAAGAGTAGTTTTGTGCATATCTTCCCAGACCCTAACTTTGAGTGCCATTTACTAACTTCTATCCTGCTTCTGATACCATAATATGATCGAAAGTCAAAGGACATGGACAGATCCAAAGATGATAACGTAGTTCTGTCCTCTATCTGTTCTTATATATTGTAGAGCAATTTTGGTATTGTACCCCATTCTGAAACCCAATGTTCAAAGTAAGCAGCTAGGTGGCAAAATTATTTTCTCAGTTTATCTAAGAATAATAAATGGGAAATCCAGTTTACAGAGATCCTAATAATAACAGTCATTTATAATCTTCTAAACTAAAAGCTCATGGTAGGATACAGAAAACAAAATAATATAATTACAATGAATAGAGTCCAAATATATTATCTTTCCAAGCAATTATATGGAGTCAACTAAAATATTTATTTTCAATAATTTTGTAAACTTCATTATAATCATACTGTATTCTAAATTTAAACAGTAAGACATTCTACAGTCTCAGAGAAACACTTTCTAAAACAGTTGGAATTTTAACTAATTACAATGAATGTTCCAGGAATAATAAGTCATAGCACTGAGTTGCAGGTAAGAAATCAAATAAAAAGCACATAAATCGCATAAAATCGGAAAAGAAAAAGTAATTTAAATTCAATCCTGGCTGATATAGGAAGCCATTGGAGTTACTTCAAAAGTGGAGTAATGCTTTCAAATTTAGTAAAATAATGGTGTTATATTTTGTAGTAGTTGAATAATTAAGACTTTCTTAGGAAGCCTCAGATGAAGAGTATTAAAATAATCAAAGCACGATAAAATAACTGCCTGGATTATCATGCTTGATGTAGCATACATAAATAACAAAAGAATGGTCTAGTGTAATATATCGCAAACTGTGTGCTACGGCACACTAGTGTGCGTTTTGAGATTTTAAGTGTGCCACAGCTCAAAGGGCAGGAAGAAAGGCTCCGATGCCTGTGTCAGCTGACTTCTACCGTCGTGTTGCGCCTATCTGCCAGGACTCCTGCCTTCCTCGTCTCCACGCCCCCGGACCAGCAGCGGCAGCTCTGTGTGCTTTTAACTTCAACACACAGCTGCATTAGCAGTAGTTTAGCCCGGATCATCAGGCAGCCTCGGGGCCTTTGCTAGGCTGGCCCGCATCACATCATCGAAGTGGGCCAGCCTAGCAAAGGCCCCAAAGCTGCTTGATGAAACCGGGCTAAACTACTGCTAGCGGCAGCTGTGTGCTGAAGTTAAAAAGCACACAGTGAGCTGCCGCTAGCAGTGACAGGAGAGGTATTGCTGGACAGGGAAGGGAGAAGGGGTATTGCTGGATAGGGAAGGGAGAAGCGGTACTACTGGACAGGAGAAGCGGTACTGCTGGACAGGGGGAGCAGGGAAGGGAGAAGGGGTACTGCTGGACAGTGGGACAGGGGGAGGAGGAAAGGGGTACTGCTGGACAGGGGGGGAGGTAAAAGGAAGGGAAGAGAGAGAGAGATATTGGGGGAAGGAACGAGGACCATAGGAGAAGCATGCAGGAGGAAGAGAGAAAAAATGTTGGACTGGTGGAAAGGAGGGAGAAATGTTGGACTGGGAGGGGGGCCAGAAAGGAGGAAGGGAAAGAGAAATGTTACACTGGGAGGGAAGGGGGGAGGAGAGATGACTACAAGAAGGGAGAGATTATCAGATCAGGGAATAGAAGGGAAGGAGGGTAGTCTGATAGCGTTATAGAAATAACAATAGTAGTACTGTAGTTAAGAGAGATGCCAGACTGGGAAGGAAGGAGAGAGATGTCAGACCATGGAAATAGGGAGGGAAGGAGAGAGAAATAGTAGATTTTGAGAAGAAAGGAGAAAAATGGAAATATTGAATGTTAAGTTAATGCCAAAGATGGATGCAAGTTTGAGACAAACAGACCGGGGATTTTAAATTACAGTCCACTTGAGGGGGCAATACTTCAAAATAGAACAAAACACACAAAAAAACCTCTCTCCTCAATACTGGGCAAGTTTCTCAAGTAATATCTTCATATAACATTTAAAGGTTTTTAAATATTTAAATGTGCTCATAAGCTCTTCAGCAAGGCACCACAGCAGCGGTACAATGTCGCTGGAAAGGTGCTTGAATTTCAATCATAACACATTGTATGGAGCAAGGATTCTTGCTTCTACTGGAGTGGCAAATGTTATGGCTCTACAAAAGTTGTTTAACAGTAGACCACTTATCTGACCGTGAACTGACCTTTTCAGATAACTGGTCTACTGTTAAACAACTTTTGTAGAGCCATAACATTTGCCACTCCAGTAGAAGCAAGAATCCTTGCTCCATACAATGTGTTATGAATAAAATTCAAGCACCTTTCCAGCGACATTGTACTGCTGCTGTGGCACCTTGCTGAAGAGCTTATGAGCACATTTAAATATTTAAAAACCTTTAAATGTTATATGAAGATATTACTTGAGAAACTTGCCCAGTATTGATGAGAGGGTTTTTTTTGTGTTTTGTTCTAAAGATGGATGCAAGGCAGAAAGTGAAGACGGAGAGAAAAACAGTTAATGGATAAGAACGTTCTTGAAACATAGTTAAAAGCACAGAAAAATAAAGTCACCAGACAACAAAGGTAGGGAAAATGATTTTATTTTCAAAATAGTGATTGAAATGCGTCAGTTTTGAGAATTTATATCTGCTGTGTATTATGTGTATATGAAAAATGAATGGAAAAAAATTACATTACAATTAGTAAAGGTGGTGGGATCTGGGGAAGAGCTTAGGTGGGTCTAGGGTAAAGTTTGGGAGGTTTATGGTTGGGGTACTCAGTTGATATTTGTTAGACTTCCCTGCTGGAACACCCTACTGGCATTTCAAGGCCTGTCTGGAGGACCTCTGCGCATGAATGGATGTTGTGATGATGTCACACATGGGCATGATGTCATCACAGCGATATCCACGCACTTCTGAGTGCCTTGAGACGTGGCCACTACCTTTAGTGTGCTCCAGCTCAATAAAGTTTGAGAGTGGTCTAGTGGTTAGGGCTGCAGCCTCAGCACTCTGAGGTTACAGGTTCAAGCCCAGCACTGCTCCCCTTGACCCTGGGCAAGTTATTTAAGACTCCATTGCTTCAGGTACATTAGGCACATTGTGAGTCCATGAGGACAGAAAAAGAGAAATACTTGAGTACCTGAATGTAAACTGCTTGGGCTATAAGTGTATAAATACTAAACTAAGGGATCCTTTTATTAAGGTGCGCTAGCGGTTTTAGCACGCACTTAGCACACAGTGCAATACCACACGCGCTAAATGCTAACACCTCCATAGAGCTTACGTTAGTATTTTTAGTTTAGCGCATGGTTAGCGCGCGCTAAAAATGGTAGCGCACCTTAATAAAAGGAGCCCTAAATTAAAAAAAACAAAAAAAATCCAAAACACCTGTCAAACTTCATATCCAAATTGGAATCAATAATTACTCCAAGAGACTATGAACAGACCTTCGGAGAAAGCACTACTACTTTGGTGCAGAGCATCCCTTTCCACCCACTCATAACAACATTCTTGTCCACAATAAAATCACATATTAGTATGCCAAATGTTGATTGGGGCACTTTTTGTTGGATAGTCTAGAAGTACGGAGATCCTGGATTCTCTTCAGAGAACACAGTTCTAGCATTTAGTAAAAGAACTCACTAGGATGGGACTTAGTGGATTTAGTGTTTACAAATGGGGATGATGATTCAGATGTTATAGTAGGTGATCATTTGTCACCATTGATCAACCAGATAGCACAGTTACTTATTGTAACAGGTATTATCCAGGGACAGTAGGCAGATATTCTCACATATGGGTGACGTCATCAATGGAGCCCCGATGTGGACAGCCTCACAAGCAGACTTGCTTGAAGAACTTTTAGAAAGCTTGTGACTGTTTCACCACGCATGCACGATTGCCTTCCTGCCCGATGTAGGGCACGCATCTCCTGCCTACTTGTCCTGGGATAAGATATAATTCTCTGTTGACATGAACTGCTATGCAGAAGAACTGTTTCAATCAGGTTTCCGTTCAGGATTTAGTACAGAAACTGTATTGGACTCATTAATTGATCACCTTCATGGACTATTTAGTTTGGGAACCAGTGCATTGATTCTTAAGCTGGATTTAATAATAATAATAATAAATTTATTCTTCTATACTGCCACAATCTTGCGACTTCTAGGCGGTTTACAATCAAGATTGCTGGACATTCAGCGAAATACAATAAGTAGATGTTCAGAGGAAATACAGAGATCAGAGACCTCAGGAGGCAATAGTATAGAAATACAATTTGCTGAGCGAAAATGTAATATGTACATTTTAGTAGGTAATGTCCGACAGGACCTGTTGGGGATAAATAGCAACGTAAAGTTACGATAAGATGAAGATAACAGATTATATTTATAACAGTGCTGTAAGTTCAGGTGGAATAGGGAGGGGGGAGGGAGAGGGAGAGGGAGAGCGGGTCAATTGTTTAGGTAGTGCTTTTGAATTAGTAGACCATAAGATTTTATTAAATTGCCTGGATTCAATTGGAATCTCAGGAAATGTGTGGAAATGGTTCCAAGGTTTTTGAAAAATAGATCTTATCAAGTATTTAGTGCTGGTAAATATTCATCTTCGTGGTGTAACCTGTGTGGTGTTCCACAAGGTTCGCCACTTTCACCACCACTATTTAACATCTAGCTAATGTCATTGGAAAATCTGTTACATAGTTTGCAAGTAAAATTTTACATCTATGCCGACGATATAGCTATATTCCTTTAACATCATTCACGACTGAAATAAAAAATCAGATCTTATTTATTTTGGCACAAATAGAACAATGGACCATTAAATTTAAACTGAAGCTTAATTCGGAAAAATCAAAGTTTTTTCTTGCTAGTCCTAATGATAAAAATCAATGAAAATGTACTTCATTTAAATGGTCAAAACTATTCAAAAGGCACTATGATCAACATTTTAGGCATTAAGTTAGATCGCTCGTTATCTTTTAATGACCATACTGATCTGCTGATTAAAAAATGCTTTTCAGTACTATGTAAACTTCGTACTATTAAAAAATATTTTGATTCAATGTCTTTTAGGTTACTGGTTCCGTCATCAATTTTGTCCATATTACACTACTGTAATATTGTTTATCTGGGATCTCATAAAAAAATTCTTAATAGACTCAGAACAATACAGAATACAGCAGTTCACCTGATTATTGGTCTTAAAAAACATGATCATGGCTAATGTCACACCCTATATTCATGTTCTTTGTTTTTCTTTCCCAGATGCATCACCTTGCATTTGTCTATGTTAAAATTCATCTGCCACTTTATCGCCCACTTTTCCAGCTGGTTCAGATCCTTCTGAAGATCCTTGCAGTCCCTTTGAGAGCCAACCGCCCGACATAGTTTTGTATCATCTGCAAACTTTATTATATTGCATGTTGTTTCCTCTTCCAGGTCATTTATAAAAATATTGAACAAGATGGGCCCAAGAACCGAGCCCTGGGGGACTCCGCTAGTCACCTTCTCCCAGTCCGAGAATTTCCCATTTATGCTTACCCTCTGCATTCTGTTCGCTAGCCATTTGCCGATCCATCTGTGCACTTCTCCTCCTATTCCATGACTTAGAAGTTTACTCATAAGCCTTGCGTGCGGGACCTTGTCAAACGCTTTCTGGAAGTCCAAGTAAATTCTGTCCACTGGATCTCCACTATCCATTTGTTTGTTCACCTTCTCAAAGAATTGAAGTATTTAAAGCTCCATTGGTTTCCATTTGAGGCTAGAGTTTTGTTTAAATTTGGCTGTATCTATTTAAAGTTTTATTTGGATTGACTCTGGATTATTTGGATTAGAAACTGGCTGTCGGACAGACGCCAGAGGGTGCTGGTTAATGGAAGTTGCTCGGAGGAAGGAAAGGTGAGTAGTGGAGTCTCTCAGGGTTCGGTGCTGGGGCTGATCCTGTTCAATTTGTTTGACTGACATTGCTGAAGGGTTAGAAGGAAAAGTTTGTCTTTTTGCGGATGATACCAAGACACCGAGGAATGATACCAGTAGACACCGAGGAAGGAGTGGAAAACATGAAAAAGGATCTGCAAAAGTTAGAGGAATGGTCTAATATCTGGCAACTAAAATTCAATGCAAAGAAATGAAGATTAATGCATTTTGGGATTAATATTTGGAAGGAACTCTAAAAGCTGGGAGGTGAGAGGCTGACATGCACGGATGGGGGGAGGGTCCGTGAAGCTGTCCAGAGGAGGGCGACGAAAATGATAGGAGATTTGCACCAGATGACGTATGAGGAGAGACTGGAAGCCCTGAATATGTATACCTTTAGAGGAAAGGAGGGACAGGGGAGATATGATTCAGATGTTCAAATACTTGAAAGGTATTAACGTAGAACAAAATCTTTTCCAGAGAAAGGAAAATGGTAAAACCAAAGGACATAATTTGAAGTTGAGGGGTGGTAGACTCAAGAACAATATAAGGAAATTTTACTTTATAGAAAAGGTGGTGGATGCCTGGAATGCGCTCCCAAAATGGTGACAGAGTTAAAAAAAAGCATAGGATGAACACAGAGGATCTAGAATCAGAAAGGATAGTAAATATTGAAAAACTAAGGCCAGTACTGGGCAGACTTGCATGGTCTGTGTCTGTATATGGCTTTTTGGATAAGGATGGGTAAGCAGGGCTTCAATGGCTGGGAGGGTGTAGATGGGCTGGAGTGAGCTTTGACAGAGAGTAGTTGGAACCCAAGCACAGTACCAGGTAGTGCTTTGGATTCTTGCCCAGAAATAGCTAAGGAGGAAAAATAAAAAAAATTTAAACTAAATCAGGTTGGGCAGACTGTATGGACCGTTCAGGTCATTATCTGCCATCATCTACTATGTTACTATGACTCCAACCTACCTGTGTTCCCACTTTGAATTTTTCAATTCAAATAAGAATACACAAAAAACTTACTGGTTAATGTTTCCATCGGTAAAAGCATGTCCTTATAAGAGATTCTTAGGAAAAACTAGCATTTCAGGCTAGTGCAATGAATTCATGTTGGAGTATGCTTTTTCCCAAGCTCAATCTTATTATTTATTTAGAAAAATTCTTAAAACTTATCTGTTTGATAAATATGTGACTTAATTGCCATTTTGTATTTTCTGAGACATTTTGATATGCTTATGTAAGTAATTCCCTATTTGTGCAGTTCCTTCTTGCTGTAAACCGCCTTGAACTAATGGTTTGGCGGTATATAAGCATAAAAATTATTGTTATTATTATTATTAATTCTTAAGTACAGAAGGCCTGGGAGAGTTGTGGTCATTGTTTATGCAGCTGTTACTGCATTGCCATCCGATAGTCAGAGAGTACAGTTCTTACCAAATTTTTAATTATATACATTGGTAATTATTTATTTTTTTCATATGCTGACTGCAGTATTTAAATCTATACCCAGATATTCAGCACCGGGCTATATCCAGATACCAGTGCTGAATATCTGGGTATAAGGCAACAGCCAGAAGTTATCCACAGATATTCAATGCTGGTACCCAGGTAAGTCAGGTCAGCTATTTTGCAACTTATCTAGGTAAGGTGTTGAAAATCTATAATATCCAGACAACTACTGACACTGCCTCTCAGGGGGTTCAGACAACATCCGGATAAAACCACGGCAATCAGTAAAGACTTTTTAATGGCATTATCTGGATAATCTCAACAAATATCTTGGAGATAATGCTGTAAAATAGGCACTCCACTAAAGATATATACAAAAACAAATGCCTCTACATAAATTTATAATATCAATCATATTAATTCAAATAAATATAATAATGGAGTAGAACGTGTTGAATGTGCTCAGTACCCCCCATACACCCGGTCATTTGTACAGTCCTGACAGTACTCCAAAACGGTGATGCAAACTCAACAATCCTCAATCTTCAGCACAGTTCACCCTTCAAATCCGGCTGAGTTTTATACATCTTCACCAGGAGGAATGACGGAAATTGCTTAGAATACCGAGTTTAGCTTAAAAAACTTTACCGCCGAACGCGGCAGCATTTTACGTTAGCAGCGTTCCATCCCACTTTCAACCAGGAACCTGGCTAAATGCTGTTTGTTGCATTCGTTTAGCCAGATTCCTGGTTGAAAGCGGGATGGAGCGCTGCTAACGTAAAATGCTGCCGCATTCGGTGGTAAAAGTTTTTTAAGCTGAACACAGTGCTCTAAGCAATTTCCGTCATTCCTCCTGATGAAGATGTATGAAACTTGGCCAGATTTGAAGAGTGAACTGTGGAGATTGAGGATTGTTGAGTTTGTATCACCATTTTGGAATACTGTCAGAATTGTATAAATTTTTACATCACAGAATTTTCTTCACGGACCTTTTGGTTGGATTTGGGATTTCTGATGAAAATTCAAATTTCTTTTATTTTTTTGGACTGCTGGTGGTTGGAACTTCACGTGTTTTGAGACATTTGACCAATTGGACATTTGACCAATGGTTTATTCTATATGTGCCATATTGATAACAGAGGAGATAGGCAACCGTACACGTCTCATCAGTATTCAGATAAGTGGCTTCTTTTTGCTTTATTTTGCATTTTTCTATCTTCTTTGCATTTTACTTATATGCATTTCAGAAGCATAAGAAAGTTATTTCAGTCTGTTTGATGACTACAGTAATTCCATAACAAGCATTTTGTAACATCTTGGTAACATTACTTTCATGGTATAAGGAGAACAGAATGTTGTCGTGATGGTTCTCCGTACCATTGGTCGCTTTACATATGATCGGGTGTGTGGGGGTACTGAGCACATTCAACACATTCTACTCCATTATTATATTTATTTGAATTAATATGATTGAGATTATATATTTTATGTAGAGGTGTTTGTTTTTTTGTATAATGGTTGCTGGCTTTGGTGAACAACACTTATCCAAACACTCTGACCCGGATAAGTGTTGTTGAATATCGACTCAACATTTTTGTAAAATCCACAAAAATAAAATTTACTTAATTTACTAGATAAACCAAATTAAACAAAAAAAGAATTATCAGAATTATCTTACTATATCAACCACATTCACGCATAGAAAACCTAAACCTAGTAGCATAACAAGGGTGAGAGGTGCCCAAGGAGGTGGCGCCCCTGCTCCTTCCCCACCCCCTCCCTGCCACACGCGCTCCCCTTCTTTTCCCTCATACCTGTTTAGCTTCCCAGACGCAAGCAGCATCTCTAACTTCCAAGCCCACACCAGCGTCGGCTCTCACTCTGACGTTACTCTAGTTGTGGGATGCGGAAGTAACGTCAGTCGGGAGCGCCAAGGCAGGCGCGAGCAGTAGGTTGGCGATGTTGCTTGCACTGGCAAAGAGCTAGAGGTACAGTGGCAGGGAACTGAAGGCACGCATGCGGCGGGGAAGGAGCAGGGTCAGAGAGGTGCTGGTGCCCCACCAAACAGTGCCCGGGGCGGCCCAACTTCCCACACCACTTTCAAAAGCCCATATTTCGACCATGTCGCCCTGTTACTAATAAAAGCTCACTAGCTATCGCTCACTCACTGAAATACTTATAAAATTATACTACTAACATTTAAGACATAATTATTCCATTCTCCAGGGTTTCTAGACAAACTGATTATACCCTATAGCAGAGCAAGAGTATTAAGATCAAACTCTCAAAATCTTTGTCATTCCTTCCCTACATTGTCTTTTCTACAATATTACTCGGTCATAGCTCCCACTTTATAGAACTCACTACCAACTTCTCTCCACGAGGAATCATCTTTAGAGAAATTTAAATCCAGCCTAAAAAGTTCCCTGTTCAGAGATACCTTTAATCTATAAACATTTTAGACACTTGCCCATACGGAATGAAGATTACTTCCCCTCCCCATTGTATTTTCCCTTTATTGTTTTATCTTTTCTAGCAAACATTGTATTTCTCCCTTACATACCTTTTGTCTAACCTTGTTTCATTTTGTCTGTCAATCAGTCTGTAATTTCCCCCAATAATTTTTGATTTTTTAATATTTCCATGTAAGCCGCTTTGACTTTGATAAAGCGGGATATCAAACTTTTAATAAACTTGGAATTATAATGATTTGTATAGTTTATCTACTAATTATCATTTACATAAGAATATCATATTATTAAATCTGGAAATGTATATTCCCCTCCATTTTTAAAGCTGACATAAGGGACACCTTTAAAGTCCTTTTTTAATAGAGTTCTATGAGTACTTTACAAAACGTTATGTCAATCATGAGGCCTTCTGTAAAACAAATATAAAACAGCAGGAATAAAATCACATGTGGGGGAAGAACAGCATCATTTTGCAGCTTTCGCATATAACTGCCAGCAATTATACATGGGATTGATGACTTTATAACTTTCAAGTATAAGCGCTGGTAATTATTTATATATAGTGGCCTCACGTATTAATTTGAATTAATTAGGGTGCAAAGCTGCAAAAAAAATTTTAAATTTTCTTGGCAAAATTTAAAAATTAGGTAGATTCCTTCTTAATCCTTGCTTGAAATGAGCACTTTTATGAAAGTTACATGTGACTTGGTGGAGTTTCAAAACCTGCCAGAGAAATGTTTTGAATTTATGTGTATTCTGACTCTCCAATGGGACATGCATATAATTCTTAATCTAACCAAATCACTTCCTTTGGCTTCACTCCTTCAAATTTTGTTCAGGGCCTCTACATAAATAAATGGCAGCTTTCTACATATGTAAATGTTGCTATTCACAAATGTAGAAGCCCTACAAGGCTTATAAAATGGCCTTCTTTAGTCATTTTAAAATATATGCAGTATTACAAGTATGCTACTTTTTTCAAAAATGAAACTTTGATAATAAAATTCTAATATAAATTTACTTTGCTTGCCTTTTGTGTTTATCAGAATGTCTTTATAAACAGCTATGAACTGGGTATCCACATCACTTGGTGATGGCTTTTTCAACTCACGCTTGTTAAAGAAACTGTTTCACTAAGAGTATATGAGCTGTCAGGAAAAATTCATATCTGCAGGTCTTCTGCAAGCTACTAGCAAATTGCTAACATTACTATTTCTCCTTATGGGAATTCTCAAATGTTTATGCAATCATTTAAAGCTTTATTGCAAGCAAAGCAATAAAAAGGCAAAGAATCCAATTACTTTATGCATAAAGTTTACAATTCCTGCCTAATGAGAGCAAACTAAGAATTTTGTTCAGCAAGCATACAGACATTAAAAGCACTAGTGAGTAAATTAGATGCAACTTTGGGCAGGAAGAAAATGAGAAAAGTACTTTCTTGATATAATTCTATTATAAAGTTAACCTCATAAAGCCCAAACATGACAATATGTGAATGTGAAGAGCCTTATGTAAATTAAATGAAGCTCGGCATTAGGATAAAAACCTTATTTAAAATATTTGGTTTGCTTTAAAAATAGACTTATTTTAACCATTTTTGCTGACTCTATATAAAGACTGAAGAAATTTCACTAATGTGGCTCTCTTTGATAATCTAACGGTTAAGATACAAGAATGCAGAATGGCATCTACAAATAAAATTGAAATAAGTACTTCTAAAATATTATTTGTGCACCACTGGAAAAGTGAATTTACCAACTAATATCAGGGATTCTCATAGACAACAGGCTAAATCAAATACACAAGTGGGATAAAATCATTTGACAGCAATAACAAGGAATTGCATTCTCAAAGCTCAGAAATACCTAGGAGAATTAGATCCGTGGCATACCTAGGGTATGTGACACTCAGGGCCGATCATTCTTTTATTACCCCCCCCCCCCCGAAAAAAATAAAAAGGAATAGAAGCACCACATAGGAGCTATACCTCTTTGCTCCCACCCCACCCCCAAATTTGGTACACCACTACCTGAGGAAGGGGATTTTGTTCTCCAAATGTTAGTTAAAAATGTATTAAAATTAGTCCAATAAAAAGGATTACCTTATTTCCATTTATAAATGTTTATCAATACAGCTACAATACTACTTTATTCTAGAGCAACAACAACAAAAAAGATTTTTCTAACTTTTGTCATTTCTGGTTTCCGCTTTTCTCATCTTTTCTTTACTCTTCATTCCATCCAGCCTCCACCCTCTTTCTTTGTCCCTTCCATTTTTCTCTTTGACTCCACTCCCTCTCCCATGCTCTGGCATCTCTTCTTCTTTCCTTCCCACCCCAACTCACCCCATGGTCTGGCATCTGCTTCTCTTCCCCAATGCCCTGAGAACTCTTTCCTCTCTTCTCCTTTCATCTCTCTCTCCATGTTCTGGAATCTCCTTTCCTTCCTGATGGTCCAGCATCTCAGTCTTTCTTCCTTCCTCTCATGCCCTGACATATCTCTCCTCCCTTCTCCTTCCATCTCTCTCTCCCCCTCCATGCTCTGGTATCTCCTCTCTTTCCTTTCCCTCCCTCTCTTTCCCTGTACTGATACCTGTCTCCTTCCCTTCTCCCATGCTCATTTCTTCCTCCCCCTCCATGGTCTGGAATCACCTTGCCTTCCTTCCTCTCCTTCTCCATGATCTGGCATCTCTCTTTCCACTCCTCGGTCTTCCTTCTTCCTTCCTCTCCTCAATTGGGCACAGCATTTCTCTCTCCCTCCCTCTTTCTCTCTGTCATCCCCAAGTCGGCAACATTCAGAACTTGCTGCTCTTGCTGGCGTCAAGCCTTCCTCTCTGCCAGGTTCTGCCTATTTCCTGTTTCCTTGAAGGCAGGACCTGGCAGAGGAAGGCCTGATGTCGGCAAGAGTAGCGAGTTCTGAATGCTGCTGCTGCCATAAGAAGTTCTCTGAGTCAGACCATGATGCCGGCTCTCGCTCGGAGCACCCTCTTCAGTGCTGCAGCAGGGGCAGACCCCTCCCCTCCCCAAATTGGTATGCCACTATTTTAGATACAAAATCAATTTGTTAAATCAGAGATATAACTGTTGAATAATAGTGTGTATAGATTTTATTTGTTTATGCTTTTAAGTAGACCTCAGTAGACATTAAGATTTGATTTTACAAAAAGCTGATGTCCTAACTTTATGCTTTAAGGCTGCAATTAAATCTGTGCCCTATTTGCAGATAAATTTTCAGCTGAAAGTTCTCTTAATTTAGGAGCTTAAAAGTTATGGTTATAAGTTTAGGCTTATTTATAGAACAATTGGGTAAAAGGATGATCAAAAAACAATTTTAAGGGCTTTAAATTTTAAAAAAGTAAAGCTTCCTGCTTTATGGAATTTCACTCTCATTTAAAGTTCTTTTAAGACAATATTTATACAAATTGCTCTGATCAAACATATCTAAACAGAAGGATAGTTGAAAGATATTGAATTGAAACATTGTTACTTCAATTGTCACATTGTTTAATAGTGAAGGTACACACACTTTTTTGTAGCTTTAAAAGTATAATATAAGGGAGGGTAAGGAGGGACAGGCTTGCATGATTAAAACAAGGTTACAGGATGTGGACCTGTAATAATATATAAATTATAAGAGGTTCTATGATCTGACCCTGTGTTATGATACACCTGCCCTCTGTTTAGATATATGTTTGATGAGAGCAATTTGTATAAATATTGTCTTGAAAGAACTTTAACTCCCTCCTTTACTAACGCGTAGAGTAAGTTTTAGCCCAGCAGCGGCGGTAACTGCTCTAACACTCATAGAATTCCTATGAGTGTTGGAGCAGTTACCGCCACTGCCGGTGCTAAAATCCGCACTAGGCGTTAGTAAAGAAGGGGTTAATTGAGAGTGAAATTACATGAAGCAGGAAGCTTTACTAGCTCATTTCTAAAATTTAAAGCCATTAAAATTGTTTTTTGATCATCCTTTTACCCAATTGTTCCATAAATAAGTTTTCACATGGGTAGGATGTGGTTTTGAGGCCCGAAATGCTTTCATATAAGTTTAGGCCCATCATTCATTTGCCTAGATGTAAAGGCCTAATTTATGAGCCTAGTGCTGAATCCACCTCTGTTCAGTTTTTATGTTCCTAAATTTAGGAGTTTGGTGAAATTTTGAGTATAAAATTGTGTATTCAGCCCTAGTAAAGAGTCCAGCTTATGGAACTAACTCTCAAAGTTAGGACCAAAAATCATTTGAATATCGTGCCCCAAATATTTAGGGGTTTCAGTTAGAGGATCATTAGAAAAGACTCTTGAGACTAATATAGATGGAATTCAAAAACTGGTGCAAGACTTAACATCTAAATGGTTGTCTTTACAAACAGACTGTGACAGTGTTCAACTAGGTGAGTTTTTATAGGGTGAGATGTCTGTCCAATACAGATTACCTAACAGACATGGGATAATATAATTTAGTTACTAGCGGTGACATAGCGAGGATACGAGGCACCCGGGGTGGTGGTGACCCATGCCCTCTTCTCCACCCTCAGCTTCTTCTCCACCTTGCGTACACCTTCCTTTCCCCTTACTTCTTTAATTTTGCCAGTGCAAGCAGCATCTCCAACCTGCTTTCCGCACCGGCCTCACTCTCCCTCTTATGTCACTTCCTGGACCCCTCTTCTACCTGCTTGGGTAGAAAAGTGTCCTGATGAACTCCAAGTTTTAAGATAGATTGTAAGCTCTTTCGAGCAGGGACCATATCTTGCATGTTTATGTATAGCGCTGCGTGCATCTAGTAGCACTATAGAAACAATAAATAGTAGTAGTAAATAGTAAGATGGCTGCAGATGTGACTTTTGGTAGTTGATGGAAACATCCTAGAAGCTTGAGGAGACGGACTGTTGAGTTTATGGCAATTTTGAGCTTTCTGAAATGATTAGGCCTTGGTCAACCAGTCATTTAAATATGGAAATACGTGAAAACTCCATGTGCCAAGGGCTGCCGCCACTACTACTAGGCACTTTGTGAAGACACAAGGAGCAGAAGCTCGATCGAATGGCCAAGATTTTGTATTGGAAATGCTGAGATCCTAGGTGGAAGCAGAAATACTTCCTGAATGCATGTAGGATGGAAATGTGAATGTACAAATCTTTTAGATCTAGAGAGAAAAGCCAGTTGCCATTTTGTAGGATGGGTAAAAGGGTTCTCAGAAAGATCATCCAAAATTCAGACCTTGGAGGTCTAGAATGGGTTGAAGGCCTCTGGTCTTTTTTGGTATCAGGAAATATTTTGAATAGAACCCATGGTGTCTCTTGCAGAGAAAACCTTGGCCGGCCTCTATTGCATTGTGTTGGAGAAGGGCTGAAAGCACTTGATGGTGGCAGATCTTCTGGAGGGAGATGAAAAGAAACTCTTTTGGTGAGCGGTTTGGAGGCTTATAATCCATCGTAGGGCATAGCCGTGAGATATGACTCGTAAGCACTCACTTGTCCATTATGATAAGAGCCAAGCACTGGGGGGGGGGGGGGTGAAATCTGCCTCCTATGATGGAATTGGGAAGTAGAGTCAGGGGAATGTTGGCAATGCTCTCTAGAAAAGAGTCAAAAGGACAATTGCTGCTTCATCTGTGAATAAGGTTGTAACTTTTGTTGTTTTGCACAGAAGCACTGATTAGTAGGCCAAGAGGATGATAAAGATGGCTGATTGCAATGATGTTCTGCGTTATAATAGTAATCCAATTTAAAAAAAAGTATTAGATCTTTTTTCTTTATGCTTTTGTTTCTACATATTTCCTTGAGTGACTCCAAAAATAACTGGATATTCGGTTATACAGTGAAACATCTTAGCTTTACTTGGGAATGTGTTATACACATCGGCATTCTCAGGTTGGTCATGATGAACAAACAAAAAAAAAGAGCTGAGAACCACTGATCTTATACCATTAGTATTTACTGCTTTTTATACCATATATATTTAGATGTTTCCAAAACATTTATCATTAATGATAACAACCAACATATAAAACTGGTTTTATATGTTAATAATGGCAAATCTTAACTTCTGCAATTATATCTTCAACATGTTCAAAACCCTTTAGAGTGTAAAAAGGTATACAGCATATTTTGGGTTCTGTATCTTTGGTCTTTTGTAATCAAAACTTTTTCTAACAAATAAATATGAAATTAAAAAATATATTTTCAATAAAATAAATGTTCTCATTTCATTAGCCCTTTGTAGGGCCTCTTGGTTTACTCCTTCCTTTCTAGCAAAGAACTCAGCGATCTTAGCAAATTATCATGTATGGTTTCCAGTGTCTTTCCTATTCAACTTTCCCACATAAAAATGCAGAAATACCAAAAAGCTACCATGACTATTTGAAAGTAAGGGGGGGGAAAACAAAAAGGCCTTTATGCGCAACAGTAAAAGTTATACTTTTCTTTCTTACCAGAAGCAGTAAGTACTATTTTAGACATATGAGCAGCGACATTCTCCATAGGATTCTCGTAAGCTAAACTTTTCAAAATACTTACTGTATTTATTTAAAAATGTCTTATATACTGCAAATCTACAAATTTAAGTGTTTACAATATACATAGAATAGATAACATTAAAATATACTACTCTTCAAGAATGTGTCATTAAATGCCTAAAAACTACTGTTTTTATAAAATACTGCTAAACAAACTAAATATGGGGGTCACGTGATGCAACCTGCCTGAGTGGTCGCACGAACGGAGAGCTCCTGCCTCCCACCCACTAAACCGGCGATATTACCGACTCTTTTGCGTCCCCACTGCGGATACAGGCAGGCGAGATAGGGAATAAAACTCTCCTCTATTACTGACCACCCGGAGCGATCGCGGCGGCACGGGGGATGCCCGTTAAGCAAGCAAAAGGCACCCGGGATAAGCCCTCTCTCACCCCCTCCAAGATGGCGGCGGAGCAGGCCATATTTACCATCCCCGCTGGTGACTGGATTACCGACATCACGCGGTCGGTCACGGCGGCGCTGGAGGACAAACTGAATAAAATTCAGTCGGCGGTGGATGAAATGCATGAAAAGTTTGACTCCCATAGCCGGCGCCTGACGGAGGTTGAGCAGCGCGTGTCCGACCAGGAGGACACGTGCGCGACGCTGACTACCCAGGTGGAAGACCTGAAAAAAACATCCCGGGAGTTACTGGAGGCCTTGGAGGAGCAGGAGAACAGAAGCCGGCGGAATAATCTGCGGCTGGTCGGGCTCCCGGAGACAGTGAGTGAGCAGGAACTCTACAAGGTATTTAGCAACTGGCTCCCTGAGACTCTGAACCTGACCGGGGGCACGGAGACCTTCGCGTGCGAACGGGCGCACCGTATTGGAACTCGACCCACGGAGGGGGGAAGGGCGAGAACTGCCATTGCCCGCTTCTCTAACTGGAGGGAAAAAGAACTCATTCTCCGGGCTTTCCGAAAGGCGGGGGCCCTGGATTACAAGGGAGCCCGAGTGCTCATATTCAATGATTACTCCGTGAGGGTGGCAGCCCAACGTAAGCTCATGGCGCCCTCATGCACTGATTTACACAACAGAGGTATCAAATTCGCGCTGGTTTACCCAGCGAAGCTTCGAGTCTGGCATGAGGGTCGGACTCTCACTTTCAGCAGCGGGGAGGAGGCCAAGGCGTTCCTGGCGAATCTACCCGTCTAATGCTATCCTGTCTGGCTGCTGCTGCCTTGCGATTCACCTGCATCTAAAGCTGGCTCCCTTCATGGCGTTGTGCTGGAGACCTTCTGAGCCTAGCAGGTGGAATGGACGCCTGATTGAACAGCCTATATATGCTTCATGGGACCGCGAGACCCTAGCAGCTGCTACAGTAGGAGAGCTAACGCTTTCTGCGGGGAACCGGCTCCTGGGACCGGGTGGATGGAGCAATCTCGGTGACCCGCGCACGGAGGTGTGGGGCCTCGCTGCCTGAGTTTTCCTGCGGCCTTTTGCACTCCCAACGGCTATACCCCATCCGGGAGGACTCTACTTGACTTTTCAGTGCTGGTTCCTGCAGCCGGATGGGGGTCTCCTTTGAAACAGCACGCGGTTGCTCTGAAGGGTCCATATGGACGTGTTGGTATTATCTTGCCATTGTTCAATGTTTGTATTTAGACTTATGTTTTATTCTTAACAGCAGAGAATGTATAACTGGGGACTTTTCGGTGGGGGGGGAGGGATCCGGGCAGGTTGGGGGATAAAGTTATGGGTATGTATGCTGGTGGGGAGGGATCAGCATGGGGGGCTAGGGTGGGGGGTGGAGGGCTGCTGGAGGAATGTGAGGTGGGGTGTGAATGGGAGTGTGTGGTTGAGTCCGGGATGTGTGTACGGGGGGGATGTATGGGGGTAGGGGGGATGGGACTAGGGGGCACAACGATACCGAGGGCAGCGAAGCTTAGCTGGGAGGCTTCGTCTGGGCCCATCTGCTCCTTCTGCACAGGACCAGTTCCTGTCTGGCTGGTGGAGAATGGATGAACTCTCTCACTCTTGGAGGGATGTTTCTCTCAGGGTTACTGTGCAGCATAAAGCTATTCTTTCACTGTTATGGCTGATCTAAGGATTGTTACCTTTAATGTTGATGGCATCAGGTCCCCAGTAAAGAGATCTCGTATTCTTACTAGCCTGCGTAAACTGAACGCGGATGTGGCTTTCCTGCAAGAGACCCACCTCACTCAGATTGAACACTCTAAATTGCGGAGAAATTGGGTCGGGGATGTTTACTCCTCCACCTCTGGGGGACGACGCCGAGGGGTAGCAATTTTGTTCCACAAGAGGTTGCCCTTTGTCTTGCATAAACAACTGACCGACCGGGAGGGGAGATATGTACTTGTGTTGGGGGAACTATGGGGTTTAAAACTGTTACTCTGTAATTTGTATGCCCCCAACTCTTACTGTCATAAATTCTTCTCCACAGTTCTCTCTCTAATATCGGCTTACCCGGAATACCAGGTGGTCCTGGGGGGGGATATGAATATCACTGCAGACCCGGGGGTGGACTGTAAACCTCCCAGGGGAAGTTTGAGGGATCATGACAACAAGGGGGTGGGCTTCCTAACACAGCATTTAGGCCTGGTGGACGTCTGGCGGGCATTGCACCCATTTGATTCGGATTTCACCTTTTATTCCCATGTCCATAAAGTGTACGCTCGCCTGGATTATATCTTACTAGATCAACGGTTATTCCCTAGGGCTGCTAAGTCGGAGATAGTGGATTCCACGATTTCGGACCATGCTACTGTGGATCTTACTTTGACCCTCGCGGCTGGCAGTAAGGTCTCCTCTTGGAAAATGGCATTGCACCTGTACCACGACCAGGAATTCCGGACGTTTCTTAGGGCACGGTGGGCAGACTACCAGGCCACTAATGACACCCCTGACGTTGGACCGATATCCTACTGGTATGCATCCAAGGCAGTTCTGAGGGGGCACGTGATCGCATATACTGCGGCTAAACGCAAGGCCCGGGGAGCAGAGCTCTTGTCCCTCACAAGGCAATTGCACGGCTTTCGCAGGGCCCATATTTCTTCCCTCTCGGACAAGGAGAGACAGGAATACAAGACAATACGAGATCGCATTGAGACCTTACTTCGCCAACGAGCGGAGCAGACCCTTGCGTTTCAACGGTATAACATGCATAGATGGGGGGGCAAGACAGGGAAACTTTTGGCAAACCTAGTGAGACCGTATAAGAAACGTCAACTTATTACAGCAATTCGCGATGCTGGGGGCACTCGGCACGAAGGGGAGAGTCAACTTGCTGAACAATTTGTTAGGTATTATGAGACCCTATACGGTAAACGTCCACTGGATGAGACTGCTCTTAGGGACTTTTTCAGGGGTCTATCACTGCCGAGCCTGGAGGAGGATCAGGCCGCATCCTTGAGTCTGCCTATAACCGAGGCTGAACTCCGTGTCACCATTCGGTCTCTTAAACTGGCCAAGGCGCCGGGCCCGGATGGGTTCGGTCCCGAATACTACCGCATCCTTGAGGATTTGGTGGCGCAGCCCCTGAGCGCGATGTACAACGAGGTGGCGAGGACGGGGGGATCCTTTCCGGATAACATGGCGCACATAGTCCTGCTCCCTAAACCGGGTAAGGACCCAGATCTGGTGGGGTCGTTCCGCCCGATTTCCCTCCTGGATCAGGATATCAAGCTCCTGGCGGCGACCCTGGCGAGGCGTTTGAATGGTATTCTCCCCGATCTTATACACTCAGACCAGGTTGGGTTTGTGCCGGGCCGTTATGCCTCTATGAATCTGCTGAAGGTCTTGGGGGCGATCCATGATAGGGTAGGAAGTGGCGGCCAAGAGGCGGTGGCGGGCCTGGACATGGAGAAAGCTTTCGATAGCATTTCTTGGGATTATCTTTTCTGGGTCCTGCGCCGGGGTGGATTTCAGGGCGACTTCCTGGCCTGGGCATCAGCTTTATACCAGAACCCCAGGGCGCGCTTACTGATAAATGGGGGTTTAACTGAGGACTTCGGATTACAGAGAGGTACGAGACAGGGGTGCCCTCTTTCCCCGCTCCTCTTTCTTTTGGCTATCGAACCCCTCGCGGCGAAAATTCGGCAGGATGAGACCATTCAGGGAATTACGGTACGGGGCCAGGAATGTAAAATCAGCTTGTTTGCTGATGACATCTTACTTTATGTGGATCAGGTCTCCTCGCATTTGCCCAGAGCTCTGGAGGTGATCCGTGCTTTTGGTACACTGTCGGGATTACAAGTTAATTGTAGTAAATCGGAATTATTGTTGCTGGCCGGGGGTCGGG
Organism: Geotrypetes seraphini; assembly: GCF_902459505.1. NCBI lineage: Eukaryota > Metazoa > Chordata > Amphibia > Gymnophiona > Dermophiidae > Geotrypetes > Geotrypetes seraphini. Next base: position 54,206,030 of record NC_047086.1, read on the forward strand.
CGGAGCCCTGGCATGCGGTGTTACCCATTGCACCCACGACTAAACCGATGAGATACCTTGGAATATACCTTAGCACTGATCTACCTACACTGTACAACGCTAATATTCGCCGACCACTCGAGGCTATTGCAAAACTGTGCCAGGCGTGGCAGGAACTACCGCTGGGGGTTCTGGGCCGGGTGGCCCTGGTAAAAATGGTTCTGGTACCAAAACTCTTGTATCCTTTACAGACCATGCCGCTTTGGCTCACCAGAAGGGACGAACTTGTTTTTAAATCCACTATCTCCCGTTTCATATGGAGGTCCCGCACTCCTCGAATAGCAATGTCCAAACTCATCTTGGATAAATCTTTGGGGATGTCCCGGACATCCGGCTTTATAACGTTGCTTCTCTTCTCCGATGGATCCACGAGGGCTACACAGAGTGCCCACGCTATTCTCCCCAGGGATGGATGGCGAGCTGGAGTGCCCCTTTCCAATTTCTGAATCTAATACATCGACAAGAAGATCCTGGGAGGCGATACATCGCTTGTTTCCGTTTTCTGCGTCCGCTAAGGCTGGCGTGGCGTTGGTGGAGGCGTAGACAGCAACTGCCCCCGGACATATCCCCTTTCATGCGTTTAGGGGGTAACCCCAGGTTTCCACCGGGCATGGGTAGATCTGTATTTCAGCACTGGGCGGCCCAGGGATGTCTGCTGATGGAACACCTACTTGATTTGTCTCCTACCGGGTTCCCATCCTTTCAGCAGATACGGGACGTGTGGGGTCTCCCTTCATGCTATTTGTACTCTTACTTTCAAGTACGTCACTACTGGGAGACGGAACGTAGAGGAGATGCTGGAGCCTGGGACAAGGGGCCTCTGGATATCCTTTTTTCGGCCACCCAGCCTACAACAAACTCCCTTGCGCACTGGTACCGCATTCTTAAGTCCTCTCTTGCTATATCGGTACTTACCCCAGTGCGCTCTTCCTGGGCGCGGGATTTGGGGCAGGATATTTCTGAATCGCAATTCGCGGCATGTTTTGCTACACTATACTCCTACACTAAATCTGCAGATTTCCAAGAACTCCAGTATAAGATCCTTCATCGGGCTTATTTCACGGCGCAGAGGGGGGCACGCATGGGACTCTGGGAGAGCGGTTTCTGTAAGAAGTGCAAGAGCAGCGCCGGTACCTATATTCATTCCTTTTTGGAATGCCCTCGGCTGAGTGTGTGGCGGGAAGCCCTCCCTTTGTTGGAACAGGCAGTGCAACGTACTGTAGAATGGGACTATGGGTTCATACTCCTTGGTCTGCAGAATTCCCTCCAGGATCAGGGTTTCACCACACCCCAATGCAGATTCTTTTATAACGCTATTCTAGTAGTGAAGAAATTGATATTGACTTATTGGATGTCTGAGGAGGCACCTCCGATACCACACTGGAGGAGTCGACTCCGGGAGGTGGCTCAGTTTGAAATTCGATCCTATGCTAGAACACCGAGCGTGCTTAAGCAGCACTACGTTGGCTTATGGGAGAGACTGCGGGACCTGGTGCCGTCGTGCGCACGGGAGGGGGAGCGGGGGTCTTCATAGATCAGATTCTCTTCTATGCATTCTTGACTAGTCCCCTGCTGCACATTCTAACTGTTTTTTACATTTTTTACATTTTCTTTCCTATTACACTTTGGTGCCTCAGGGACGGGGGGGGGGGGGGAGGGAGGGAGATGCTTGGGGATCTGAGTGAACAGTTTGTATGGGACGGATGTTGTAGTGTGTGATTGGTATTCTGAGTTCTGGGTAGTGTCTGGGGGTTGTCAATCTGGTACAAAAGAAAAATGAGGTGGAAGATCACTGTTCCTGATGGGCGGCTTCACCGTGCAGTCGTACTTCAATGAGTCTGCCCCCGTTGCTCTCCTTGTTTTTATTATATTTCTGTATATTATACACGTGTGGGGGACAATGTGGGGTAGTAATACTATTGTTCCTGCTTTTCCTATGTAATGGCATGACCTTTGCCTTTTTGTTGATTGCTGTTGTGCCCAGTCGGGCGGTGTATTTTTCACTGTTAATAAATATACGTTTAAAAAAAAAAAAAAAACTAAATATGGACTGAAATGGCAAATAAGCAACCAAAAGGCATTTCTGTTGCCCGCTTTTAAACTAAAAGTACTTAATTATCACAGCTAGACTTTCCTTAATAAAGCATTACTCGGAGAAGCACTCTAGGAATAAATGTAATGAACCATATCATGATTCATTCACTTAAAATTCAACTCTTTCCAACTAGCTCTCAAATTCTTACTCGTTAAGTGACATTAGCACAGAAAATAAATAAATACAATTACCAGTAAGGATGTTTTAAACAAAATGCAATGTTACCTTTTCAGATACTAAGGATTTAGATGTTTTTTCTGGTTCTCTCTCTCTCCTTTTATCTTCCTTCCTTTTATCCTTTTCCTTCTACAAAAACAATATTACAAAAATTATTAATGATATCTTATACAAAGTTGAACTAAACATAATTAAAGAAATCAATATAAAAGTGTGCAAGTAAGGACATACAGTCATGTGAAAAAATTGTATGCGAGGCACAGCATAACACACATTAATGGCTTATCCAGTCATTGCATTATTCTTCTACAGTTGTGTGAAAAAATTAGGACACCCCATGAAATGTTCAGTTCTTTCTTAAGAAATGTTCACATTCAAGATAAAGAAGGAAATAGACTTAGAAGATAAAGACAAGTTGTTTACCCTCTCCAAGGTAGAGAACGAGAGGGCACTCTCTAAAGTTAAAAGGGGATAGATTCCATACAAACGTAAGGAAGTTCTTCTTCACCCCGAGAGTGGTAGAAATCTGGAACGCCCTTCTGGAGGCTGTTATAGGGGAAAACGCCCTCCAGGGATTCAAGACAAAGTTAGACAAGTACCTGCTGAACCAGAAAGTACGCAAGTAAGGCTAGACTCAATTAGGGCACTGGTCCTTGACTTGGGGCCGCGGCGGCAGCGGACCACTGGGCACAATGAACCACTGGTCTGACCCAGCAGGGGCAATTCTTATGTTATATTCTTTATTTACCTGGAAAAGAAAGTGATGTAGTTGCAGGTAAACAACAAAACAAAAAGTTTCCTTGATTTCCTTGATTGAACCTAACGGATGTAGCGGTATATAAGAAATAAATTACATTACATTACATTACATTTACTCAAAAGATATCTATAAAAATGTGTATTCTAACTGAGGAATAAATTAGGACACCCTACATCCTAATAGCTAGTGTTACCCCCTTTGGCTGAAATAACTAGTGAGATGCTTCTTGCAGCCATCTACCAGTCTCTGACATCGATCTGAGGAAAGTTTGGCCCACTCCTCAATGCAGAATTCTTTCAGCTGTGAGATGTTTGAGGGGTTTCTTGCATGTACAGCCCGTTTCAAATCACCCCACAACATCTCAATGGGATTAAGATCAGGGCTTTGATTTGGCCACTCCAGGACTCTCCATTTCTTAGTTTTCACCCAATCCTTGGTGGATTTACTGATATGTTTTGGGTCATTGTCATGTTGCAGGGTCCAATTCCGTTTCAGCCTTAATTTTCTTACAGGTGGTTTCACATGTTTCTTAAGCAATCTCTGATACATGGCAGAATTCATGGTGGATTCCATGATGGTGAGCTGGCAAGGTCCTGCTGCAGCAAAGCATCTCCAAACCATGACACTTCCACATTTGGTATGAGGTTCTTTCCCTGGAATGCTGTATTTGGTGTATGCCAAACATGTCCTCTTTTCTGGTGTCCAAATAATTCAATTTTAGACTTATCTGTCCATAGAACACTATTCCAGAAGTCCTGGTGTTTGTCTATGTTCTCTCTGGAAAACTTCAGTCTGGCCTTGATGTTTCTCTTAGAGAGCAAAGGTTTCCTCCTTGCACACCTCCCATGCAAGTTAAATTTGTGCAGTCTCTTTCTGATTGTAGAAGAATGTACCATATTTTTCGCACCATAAATTTAGAGGAGGACTCTGAATCAAATTCTCCCTGCTAGGCTCTGCACCCTGTCCCCCTCTGGTGGTCTAGTGGTAGGCAGGGAAAGGGCACAGATCTCAAGGCAGATGACTTTTAAAAATATGCAATGTCACCTCAGTAACAACTATAGAAAAATAGACAAATATAGGGCAAAATATAGACAGCAGATATAAATTATCCAAACTGACACTGTGGCAGCGGCGAAGAGGGCAAACAGAATGCTAGGAATGATTAAAAAGGGGATCATGAACAGATCGGAGAGGGTTATCATGCTGCTGTACTGGGCCATAGTATGTCCTCACCTGGAGTACTGCATCCAGCATTGGTCACCGTACATGAAGAAGGACACGGTACTACTCGAAAGGGTCCAGAGAAGAGCAACTAAGATGGTTAAGGGGCTGGAGGAGTTGCTGTACAGTGAAGAGGAGAGGAGATTGAGAGGGGACATGATCGAAATATTCAAGGTACTGAAAGGGATAGACTTAGTACAGGGATCTCAAAGTCCCTCCTCGAGGGCCGCAATCCAGTTTGGTTTTCAGGATTTCCCCATTGAAAGCAGTGCATGCACATAGATCTCATGCATATTCATTGGGGAAATCCTGAAAACCCAACTGGATTGCGTCCCTCAAGGAGGGACTTTGAGACCCCTGATTTAGTAGATAAAGACAGGTTGTTCACCCTCTCCAAGGTAGGGAGAACAAGAGGGCACTTTCTAAAGTTGAAAGGGGATAGATTCCACCCAGTGAGTGGTGGAAAACTCTTCCGGAGTCTGTTATAGGGGGATACACCCTCCAGGGTTTCAAGACAAAGTTGGACAAGTTCCTACAAAACTGGAATGTACGCAGGTGAGGCTGGACTCATTTAGAGCACCGGTCTTTGACTTGAGGGCTGCTGCATGAGTGGACTGCTGGGCAGGATGAACCACCGGTCTGACCCAGTAGTGGCAATTCTTATGTTCTTATAACACATTTTGATTACTAAATTGCAAATAAAATAATTTTTCCTACCTTTGTTGTCTGGTGATTTCTTTCTTTCTTTCCTTCCTTCCTACCTCAGGCCCAACAATTGTCCTTTCTTTCCTCCCTCCTGTGTTCCCCTCACTGTCTTTGTCATCTTCCACCCCCCCCCCTCACCTCAGGCCCAACAATTGTCCCTTCCTCCCTCCTATGTTCCCCTTACTGCCTTTGTCATCTTCCCCCCCCACCTCAGGCCCAACAATTGCCCCTTCCTCCTTCCTATGTTCCCCTTACTGCCTTCCAGCTTGCCTGGTCGTGCGCGAGAACTGCCTGCAGCCATTCAGGCAGACACACGGGACCATGCAGGCGCACCTGCCTTGTTCGCCGCTCTGCCTCTCCCTGCCGCAGCTGTCCGGCAAAGGAAACGCCGGGATTAAAAACAGGTACAGGAGGGAGAAGCTCACTGCCGGGGAGGAGGGGGAAGCTCACTGCCACAGCCATCCAGCGAGGGAAGCGCCAGGATTAAAAGCAGGCACGGGGGGGGGGGGGAAGCGGCTCACTACAGCCGTCCAGCGAGAGAAGCGCAGACATTAAAAGCGGGCACAGGGAGGGCGGCTCACTGCCGCAGCCATCTACTGAGGGAAGCGCCGCAATTAAAAACAGGTGTGGGGGGGGTGGTATTCGCTCCATAAGATGCACCCTTATTTCCACCCACTTTTTGGGGGGCAAAAGTGCGTCTTATGGAGCAAAAAATACGATAAGCCTGCTGTAGGTCCCGTGATGATATTTTAGGGTTTTTGGAACTTCTTTTAGCATTTTGCAGTCTGCTCTGGGGGTCAACTTGCTTGGACAGCCAGTACTGGGCATGTTGGCAGTTGTTTGGATAGTCCTCCACTTGTACACTATTTTCCAGACCGTGGAATGGCTAATGTCAAATTCTTTTGAAATCTTTTTAAATCCCTTATTAGACTTATAAGCTGCTACAAATCTTCTTTCTGTAGGCCTCAGACAACTCTTTTGATCTCACCATGGTGTTCACTCTCATTGCAGCAGTCATGAGCACACCAAACTAAATGTCTGAGGTTTAAGTAGGGCAAACCTCCTTCAAAATGCTGAGTAGCGATGTTCTAATCATGTGCACCTGTGAAACATCTGTGTGTGATTTGAGCCACTTTAAGTGGGAGTATATGTAGGGGTGTCCTAATTTATTCCTCAGTTAGAATACACATTTTTGTGGATATTTTTTGTTTCGTGAGTAAATCGAGGCAAATTTTTGTTGTTTACCTGTAATTACATTACTTTCTTTTCCAGAGATAAATAAAAAAAAGATTTGACATCGATATGTGAACATTTCTTAAGAAAGAACTGAATATTTAATAGAGTGTCCTAATTTTTTCACATGACTGTAGAAGAATAATGCTATGACTGGATAAGCCATTAATGTGTGTTATGCTGTGCCTCAAATACAACAGCAGGACATGCAGAATAGTTTAGTAAATTTGTATGGTGGGGAGGAATAAAAGCACAATATTTTAATCCCAAAAAAGGGTGGGAACAATGCAGCTGGCTAGAAAATATAGGCCTCATATTTAAAAAGACTTATGCAGATGGCAGCAGACCACAAAAGTCTTTGTTTTAAAAATCAAGTGTGGAACGCATGCAGAGCATAGCTCATGAAATTCCTTTACATGTCTGAGTTAGAAAGTATATAATTAAATCCATGAGTATTTCAAAAACTCTCCACTGTAAATAACAGCATGCACACTGAGGGAGAATCAGGAGTAAGACCTTTATGAAAATGTAGGTGAAGACCTCTATGAGACCCCAAAAGTTATATTTTGAAGAAAGACATTGTGCTATTGAATTCTAGTCTCTGGACAATTATATCTTTCCCTGTCAGCAAGAAATAATATGCTCTGTATTTATCTTTGCCCCAGAAGGCTGGCAAGCATTTGCTGACTATTACGACATTGGTTATCTGCTGACTAACAGCCTTGGATGTTTTAGGACTTTCCAGAAGACGACTAACCCAAAACAAGAACAAGAAGATAAGCCCAGGCACCATTACTGCAAGATAAGATGTTCTACCAAAAGTTATTTAAACTACTAATGACAGACAATGAAGCTCAGAAATTATTGTCAGGGAAATAGAAAGGTCAGTTTTGACACTAGATGACATCATGATTCAATATGGCTCAGAGATAAAAATGCAGACTATACAATTAGTAGATATGATTAAATGTGTCAACCCAATAGAAAGTGAGTATGTAATCTGTAACCAGGCTAGGCTACTGAACTAAAAGTATATAAGTAACATACTGGTTGCCTTAGACTTTAGGATGGATCAACAGACAGAAGGTGGCCACTCTATGTATCCATTGGCTCAATGTGCTGTACTTTGTTATTCCATGAAAAGCTGACTTTTGATTATTGCTAATAAACCTATATATTATATTCAGCAATTGGGTTGTTGTGCGAGGTCAGTTTATGATAGGGTCCACAGCCTACCTTATCAACATGTACAAGTATAGATCACATAGAAACATGAAGGCAGATAAAGACCTTATGGCCATCTACTATCCTTTCCTCTCCTTTAGAGATTCAATGTACTTATCCCAAGCTTCATTGGATCCATATTTATGGATCTCTAAGGGAGAGGAAGAGATGGCATGGATAGGCAAACTACAGTAGATAGAAAAATAAAGGCAGATAAAGACCATATGGCCTATGTTTCTATGCATATAACTGTTAATGGTGATTTCAGGAAAACACTATTTACTGGTAGAAATCAAAGAAACGCAAAAATTTCAAGAGAGCATGCTATAGGCAGACTACTTTACATGTATATTCCCCATCTGACTGTTCAGTTTTGAACCAGCTCAGCTATAGTTTTTTTTTACAAGAGATTGAGAGAGCAATTCTCTTATTTCCTTATTTTTACTCTGAACTCCAAATTCAATAAGAACAAAAACTGTGGCTTTGCTAGTTATATGGTAGCAGTTATATATATAGATTTGCAATATGGCACCACTGTAAGTGCCATATGAACAACACGGATCACTTCATAGAGAACTGGTGGTGGCCATTCAGAGAGCAGCGCGGGGCCGAGCAGGAAGCATGAAGAGCTCGGCCCTGTCGGGTGTGCCACTGGCTGCGAAAAGAGAATGGGGACAGAGAGGCTCAGCACGGGGCAGGGTGCGGAAAGATCGCTCCTACCCCATATACCGCTGGACCACCAGGGATTAAAAATGGCAGGTATGCATGCACTGGGGGGGGGGGGTGTATTTTAAAAAAAAAAAGTTAGTTGGCCGGGACGGGAGACAGGAGGCATCCCTCCTGTCCTGACATACAGTAGACCACCAGAGGTAGGAAGGTGAGGCAGGGTGCAAAGACTGGCATGGAGTGAGGGGGACTGGGTATAGAGCCTGGCAAGTGGTGAAGGGGGCTATGTACAGAGCCTGGTAGGGCTGGGTGCAGAACCTGGCAGGGAGGAAGGCTGGTTGCAGAGCCTGGCAGAGGAGGGCATGAGGGAGGAGACACTGGATGCAGATCCTGGCAAGGCATGGCACTTGAATATTAAGCCCCCATCTTATATTTGAGTCACCCATTTTTCCTCCTTTTGGGGGGGGGAAATGGGGGTCTCGAGTTATATTCAGATCGACTTATATTCGAATATATAAGGTACTTATATGTATTTTGCAAAATATCCAATGCTTAGCAGAACCTTTTTGTAAAACACAAGGGGAGAAAAGCACTTCCAGCTCAGGAATTGATCAGTTCCCCTGCTGAACAAGGAGACTTTTGTAAAATACATATAAAGATGTCAGATACTTCCCCCAAGAAACTGAGGCCCTGGTGAGCCTCCATTACAGGAGATACTTATTTATGTTCCACTACCTCCTGCTCCCCTTAGTGTCTCCATGAGGGCCTAGAGAGCCATCTGCAGTGGCCTACATAGGTGAGTGTGAAACTGTGACCACCCCCCCAGGAGCACGGCAATGCTAACATGCAAGCACCATACACAGGCAGGGTGTGGCTCCAATACATACAACTGTCATGTCCTCATAAAGCAAAAAACACACCACTGTGCAAAGCACAATCCACACAATAAGACATGAACAGCTCACAGGGACGACACACCACTGCTCTGCCAACATGAGGGGCCCCACAGATGGAAGCCCCCTTCCTTCCCCTACTCTTATCCAACACCTACATAGTCAGAGCAATCTTGGGCCAGCTCACTGAAGTATATTGAGTCAACTGGCCTATCCCCAATGACCATCCCCACCTACCCCTAACAGTGCAAGTTCTTCACACAGAGGCCACAGTCACTCTCGTGCCCCCATGCGGACCCCAGCTTACAACCCACCTGGCCCATGTTGGCCAGTTCCCCTCAGTGTTCCCTGCAAGTATCCTCTTGCCATCCATCCCAGGTCATGTGAGGAGCATTGTACAGAATATACATTATTACTACTTATTTATATAGTGCTACTGAATATACACAGGGTTGTATACATTATGGCCCTCTTTTCCTAAGCTATGGTAGAGGTTTTTACTGCAGCCAGGAGCACTAAATACTCCGACGCTGCTCCAATGCTCATAGAAATTCTATGAGCGTTGGAGCATTGAGCGTTGGAGCATTTAGCATTTTGAGAAGTGGTAGAAACCTCTACCGCAGCTTAGTAAAAAGAGGGAATATTTATGCAATTTTTAAAATTAATTACAAATCTGGTGCAAACACAAAATATTTGGGTTTCTGCCATGGACTGTGACCTGGAATGGCCACTGTTGGAAACAGGAGACTGGGCTAGATGGCCCATTGGTCTGACCCAGCATGGTTGTTTTTAAATATTACATTTGAAATAAAGATCTTTGACCCATCAACCATTTTTTAAATTTTTCTCCTCTCTGTTTGCCTGAGGGAGGACTTTTTGCCGTTTTACTAGATATTCTTTTTTTCCTAGTAGAAAGATATTAAAATTCCCAGGATATAATAATAATAACTATTTTGCATATTATTTTATGGCCATAACAATGCATTTCAACTATTCAGATAACAATATCCTGTTATATTAAGCTCTTCTGAAGTTTGTTGATCTTTGAATTTGTACTTAAAAATGCATCTGAAGAGTCATTCCTTATAACTGTTTCAAAATCACAAATACTAAATTAATCTGGATATTTGCTTCATATACATAAATTATATTTAGTGTTATGATAAACAAATGCGTATACAAAATAGGAATATATTGCACTAAGTATGAATTACTTTCAGTTTGACATGAGCTACTATCAACAAATTAAGGGTACAGCTATGGGGGCCAAAATGGCCCCATCTGTGGCATGTTTGTACGTATCTAAATTTGAAAATACTTTTCTATATACATCAATGTATTGGAAAAATTTTTTATTTTGGAAAAGGTACATTGATGATATCTTGGCAGTATGGATAGGATCATCTACTGTTCTTCCTGAGTTTTTGGAGTGGCTAAATTCCTGTGACAGCAATTTACAATTCACCATGTGTACAGATTTGAGACAGGTGTCATTCTTAGATATTCAAATTTGCTTACACCAAGGCAGGTTTTTCACCACCATTTTTCGAAAACCTACAGACAGAAATAACCTATTGGAATACAGTAGTTTTCATCCCAGGCATCTCAGAAATAATATTCCGGTGGGGCAGTTTCTACGTCTTCGGAGACTTTGCACCACAGTTCAAGATTACATTCTCAAAGCTGAAGATATGAAAACACGTTTTATACAAAGAGGTTATCCTCCATCAGTGGTCAAGAAAGCATATAAGAGAGCGTTATATGCCAACAGATCTCTGCTATTGAATCCATCTTCAAAGCAAGAGGAGGACACTCTAGTGCGTGTTCTCCCGTATTCGGTTCGGGCTTTTGACATTAAGCGTATTATTAAAAAACATTGGGGTATTATGCAATACCATCCAGCATTTCAACTTACACCAAGATTTGCATTTTTTAAACAGCGCAACCTCAAACAGCAGCTGGTACATTCTCAGTTTGTCAAACATTCACCAGCAAGAATGTCAGGGCAGCACACACCATGTGGGCACTGCAGGATGTGTGAATATAGTGTCACGTTGCAGCAAATGTCCATACACTGCAAGGGTTTAAGCAAGATTAAATGCCCAGCCACAAATTGTGAATCTAAACAAGTAGTATATGTAATTCAATGCCCGTGTCATCTATTATATGTGGGGTGCGCTACCCGAAGCATTAAAACCTGCATAGGAGAACACATCAGCAGGATACGTACCCAAGTAAAAGAGGCTCCTCTTGTTCAGCATTGGATAGAACACCAGCATGCAACCACAGATCTCACTTTTTCAATATTGAATGTTATTAATCTGACCAGAGGAGGAGACGTGGCCCATGTGCTTTGGAAACAGGAACAAAAATGGATCTTTGCTCTAAATACATTACACCCCAACGGACTTAATGGGGAAATGGAATGGATTGCCTTTTTATAAATACATTGTTCCTAGACTTCATTACGCACATTCAGGTTGTTTGCAGTATACCAATTTTATTGTCTTCTATTGTTTTCTTCAACATGGAGTCATTCAACAGATTACCATTGGCTAGGTGTCACCATGATGTCAACTACATTTCTGACGGTTGAGTAGTTCTTCCCATTCATAAAAGCTTTAATGGTGTACATTTAAGATGTTATCATTATTATTATTATCTTTTCAATTTGCTCATGGTGCTCAGTTTTTCTTTAGCATGAATTCCACTGGATACGTGTCATCCTCGATTATGGGCTACGTGTCAACCCGAAGTTAGCGATACTTTTACAAAGGATCAATGGCATCATCATTATTTTTCAATTTAACAGTGGATATTATTTCTCAAATTTAAACAGTGGACATTATTTCATCTTGTGCTAATTCAGTTTTCTCTTTAAACATGAAATCACCATGAAGCAACCCTGTCACTGTGACGTCAGCCATATCTCTGACGCTTAACAAACTCCTCCCACATTTTACACTTAAAAAGGATAGGTGCTGCAGTGCCTCTTTCTGGTAGTTGAAAATTTGTATACACTGACAGCGTCCTTCGGCGGTACGTATTATGCAGAGCCTCCCTCAAAGTAGTAGTCTTTTTAAGTTTATTTAACTTTGTCCCGGGGGTGGGCAGTGAAATCTCTCCTCACCACCAGTTTTTGCTGTATACTTTGTCTTTTAGATGTTGTCACATCACGAAGTTCAAAACGTATAAGTGTTGAATTAAGGATTTCTATAGCGATTTTGATTCGGTTCTCCTGAAGAAGCAATCGAAACGGGGCCACGTAGAGACCCCCTACCCGATACGAAGTTAAGTCATCACATTATTTACAACCCATAGAGTGATGTTTATTTTATGAAAAAGAAAAAATAAGAAAGAACTCACACAAGAAGTTGCAAGACTGTAACCTTTATTTAATTATTTATTTTTTGTAACCTAATATGGAGCGTGACCAGCATTGACACAGTTGCAATGACTGGAAGGCAAACTCTGATTCATCTCTAGGGGGGAGCGTTCCTCCCTTGAAGAGTTTCACGTTTCTGAGTGACTCATATCTTGCTGACCACGGTTCACGCTAAGGTTACTGGCTTTGAAAGAGAGGTCAGTCTATATAGTTTTGGATGGCTACAGACTAGGCTTATGGGGTAATCTTGAGAAAATGATCTGGGTTTTTCTTTATTTCTTGTACAGCCAGTTACAGAACCAACTATTGCAGAAAATGGAAAAAATATATCTTCAACTAGCTGATGCCCCGGCGTTGCACGGGTATTTAATTATAGCAATAACACTGTAAATGGATTTAAATAAAGATACTTTATAGTGGTGAATGAAATTATTTTTTTACAGCTTTATAAAAAGTACAATATTCAAATTATAAAGTGAAATATTTGACAAAATGAATACAATACAACTAACACAAAACTTGATTATAAACAACAGTTTTAGTTTCACCTCCAGGAGCAAGAACATATACATTCTTGGGTGAACCCACCCTTGAGCAAGCAACATAGAGTTGTCCATGGGAAAAACAGGGGGATCTTAAATCCACTCCACAGTATGTAATAGTCTGTCCTTGTGATTTGTTGATTGTGATAGAGAATGCAAGTCTCACTGGAATTTGCAATCTCTTAAACTGAAAAGGAAGATCTGTTGGAATAAGTGGTATCCGCGGGATAAATACGGTTTCACCTTGTCCCTTTCCGGTTAAAATAGTCGCTTCAATTACATTGGCCAGTAACCTCTTTACACAAAGTCTTGTGCCATTGCAAAGTTTTGGTGGGTCAAAGTTGCTAAGTAAAATAACTGGAGATCCCACAGCTTTTTACATTTTTTCCATTGACTTGAATGGGTGAAATCAGATTTTCTGTTTGTAGCTCCGCCCACATGTGCAGGTGGGCCGCGAGACCCCCAGAACATATCACCCCAGGTAGTGAGGGATCTGCATACCAAGTTTCGTTCAAATCGGTCCCACAGCTTTTTACATATTTTCCATTGACTTGAATGGGTGAAATCTGATTTTCTGTTTGTAGCTCCGCCCACGTGTGCAGGTGGGCCGCGAGACCCCCAGAACATATCACCCCAGGTAGTGAGGGATCTGCATACCAAGTTTCGTTCAAATCGGACCCACAGCTTTTTACATTTTTTCCATTGACTTGAATGGGTGAAATCTGATTTTCTGTTTGTAGCTCCGCCCACATGTGCAGGTGGGCCGCGAGACCCCCAGAACATATCACCCCAGATAGTGAGGGATCTGCATACCAAGTTTCGTTCAAATCGGTCCCACAGCTTTTTACATATTTTCCATTGACTTGAATGGGTGAAATCAGATTTTCTGTTTGTAGCTCCGCCCACATGTGCAGGTGTGCCGCGAGACCCCCAGAACATATCACCCCAGGTGGTGAGGGATCTGCATACCAAGTTTCGTTCAAATCGGTCCCACAGCTTTTTACATTTTTTCCATTGACTTGAATGGGTGAAATCTGATTTTCTGTTTGTAGCTCCGCCCACATGTGCAGGTGGGCCACGAGACCCCCAGAACATATCACCCCAGGTAGTGAGGGATCTGCATACCAAGTTTCGTTCAAATCGGTCCCACAGCTTTTTACATTTTTTCCATTGACTTGAATGGGTGAAATCTGATTTTCTGTTTGTAGCTCCGCCCATGTGTGCAGGTGGGCCGCGAGACCCCCAGAACATATCACCCCAGGTAGTGAGGGATCTGCATACCAAGTTTCGTTCAAATCGGTCCCACAGCTTTTCACATTTTCCATTGATTTGAATGGGTGAAATCTGATTTTCTGTTTGTAGCTCCGCCCACGTGTGCAGGTGGGCCACGAGACCCCCAGAACATATCACCCCAGGTAGTGAGGGATTTGCATACCAAGTTTCGTTCAAATCGGTCCCACAGCTTTTTACATATTTTCCATTGACTTGAATGGGTGAAATCTGATTTTCTGTTTGTAACTCCGCCCACGTGTGCAGGTGGGCTGCGAGACCCCCAGAACATATCACCCCATGTAGTGAGGGATCTGCATACCAAGTTTCGTTCAAATCAGTCCCACAGCTTTTTACATTTTTTACATTGACTTGAATGGGTGAAATCTGATTTTCTGTTTGTAGCTCCGCCCACGTGTGCAGGAGGGCCGCGAGACCCCCAGAACATATCACCCCAGGTAGTGAGGGATCTGCATACCAATTTTCGTTCAAATCGGTCCCACAGCTTTTTACATTTTTTCCATTGACTTGAATGGGTGAAATCTGATTTTCTGTTTGTAGCTCCGCCCACGTGTGCAGGTGGGCCGCGAGACCCCCAGAACATATCACCCCATGTAGTGAGGGATCTGCATACCAAGTTTCGTTCAAATCAGTCCCACAGTTTTTTATATTTTTTCCATTGACTTGAATGGGTGAAATCTGATTTTGTTTGTAGCTCCGCCCACGTGTGCAGGTGGGCCGCGAGACCCCCAGAACATATCACCCCAGGTAGTGAGGGATCTGCATACCAATTTTCGTTCAAATCGGTCCCACAGCTTTTTACATTTTTTCCATTGACTTGAATGTGTGAAATCTGATTTTCTGTTTGTAGCTCCGCCCACGTGTGCAGGTGGGTCGCGAGACCCCCAGAACATATCACCCCAGGTAGTGAGGGATCTGCATACCAATTTTCGTTCAAATCGGTCCCACAGCTTTTCACATTTTTTCCATTGACTTGAATGGGTGAAATCTGATTTTGTTTGTAGCTCCGCCCACGTGTGCAGGTGGGCCACGAGACCCCCAGAACATATCACCCCAGGTAGTGAGGGATCTGCATACCAAGTTTCGTTCAAATCGGTCAAGCCGTTTTTGCGTGATCGCGGCACATACACACACACATACATACACACATACCTCCAATTTTATATATATATAGATTATTAAAGCTGACATGCAAAACCAGGGCACAAAGTCTGTATTCAGGGCACAAAGTCTGTATTCAGGGCACAAAGTCTGTATGATAAAATAGGTGCAAGTAATGTGGTTATTTATTCAAAACTGTAAGACCAGACAGTGGCACTCAAACTGGTCTTCTGGTCCTCCCTAACCAGTCTGGTTTTAAGGATATTCCTAATAAATATGCATGAGATAAAATGTGCAATATATGCAAAGACATCTCATTTATATTCATTATAAATATCCTGAAATTCAAATAGGTTGGAGGGAGATGGACCCAATTAACACTATGTAGAAGCATAATGAGCTTGCAACTTTATACAGCTGCAGCAGAACAGTGAATTTAAGGATATATTTAACAATTATCAATAGGGGTTATCGACTGTAGGACCCCTGCAGTAAAGATATGCTTATTGTGTTATCACACATTAACTGTTAGTAAGTGGACCTTTTTATTTTAAGGTATAAGCAGCTATATGTTAAGGCAATTACTTTCTTTGAAGATTTAATTTTTGGCAAAAGCGTCAGTTAAGATAGCCAGTGCTTCTACTGTATCATCAAGTCTGGGAAATACTTTGGGATGCTTATTCTAGGACAACTATCTTTTATTAAAAAAAAAAAAAAAAAAGAAAGAAAAATCAGATATCATCAGCTCCTAGTTAATTATGAGGTATAGCAAGCATTTGTACAATTGTTATGTAAGAGGAATGAGCAGATGAAAGATCCCAGAAAGATAAATTTGCTGGAAACTCTCCTGAGCCAAACCTCTATGTTATGATTTCATGCTTATTGTACTTGTATAAATTTGGGAAATGACAAAGAAAGAGGGATAGAGAACTCTTGCTGGAATGTCAGAGACTTCCCAGACAAACAAAGAAAAGAAGTGAGATTGCTAAAGGGTAGAGAAATGGAGTTCCATTATGGGTAAAATCAGATTTGAAAGTCATGTGTCAACTTGCTGTCTGCCCCCCAAAAAGTAAAAAAACCCAAAACAGTCTAGACAATGAGATACCTCTAATTTGTTCTTCTCAGCAGCAGCTTGCAGAGAAGGAGAAGATGGCAAAGCCTGAACAGCTTCAGAGGAAGATATCTGTACAAAGCAGATGAATGATGAGAAAAGAACTGAGTCAGTAGATCAGAAATGGCAGACTACAAAGAACACAAAAATACTTAAATTTTTTTTTTTTTCTTTAGAAGAAACAGCAGCTCTTAAAGTCAGACAAAAGAAAAAGCAGAGTAAAAGCAATCACATTTTCTGTTTCTATAGAAAAAGAGAAAGTTGATGTTCTCTAAAGTACTGCTTCTGAACCCTCTCCTAAAGGCACAACTAGTTAGTCAGGTTTTCAGGATTCCTACAATGAATAGGCAAGATACATTTGCATATAGCAGAGATCAAATATATGCAATTCTCTTTCGTACATTTTTATTGTGATGATCCTAAAAACCGGACTGGCAAGGAAGGTGTGCCTTCGGGATAGGGTTGGAAAGCACTGCTCTAAAGAAAGCTGTTCACCAATCAAATGCACATGTCACAGGATGAAGCTTGGCATCAAACATAAATTTTTCCAAATCTTTTATTAAAAGGCATAAAAGCCTTTCACTGCTCAAAAGTAATAACAGTTTCTACCGTGCTTCAGCCCCAAAGGCATATGGGTTCTCTCAGATCAATGTTATAACTTTGAGGTAGAATTCCTCCAGAAAGGAGAGAAGGTTTGGGTGACTGATGTACTGTTGTCTTCATAGAACACCTGTAACAAGGTAAGCAACTTTACATTTCTCTGAAGAAAAATGGTTCATCAAATTCACACATCTGGGCTTATCCAGACAAGGGGCAGGAAATATTTTTTGTTAGGAAAAATTCTGTATTTTGCCATTTTTTTTTCTTTAAATTAAAGAGAAGAAACCCCCAAATTATAAAAAGGTCTTATGCTTGATAAGGTACAGAGAACAGACAAGTTGAAATTAATGTTGCTTTGGGGGGATGTATCAAAGCAATAATGGGATCAGCTCCACACTGCACCCTTGCAAACCCAATTAGAGGCTGGTCATCAATGTCAAAATGACCCTAATATTATGGGCTTTGATATACCCGCAAAGATCAGATCTGTCTAGACACAGCAGAAGAAAATATAGTCTACCATTCAATTTGAAAAATTACATACATCTAGTTTCTTAGAATACAAAGAAGCAAACAGCTAGGTGGATTTTCTAAGGCATGGGTATGTACTGGTAGAAATCAACTATTTTTATGATCAGGGAATGAGCCACTGTACTTTTATGACATGAAGCCAAGGAGAAAATGCTGAAACAATGATTGGGTAATTAAGCGGAAGTCCAAAAATACTTTAATAGCACCTTGTCATGAGAATAGATCACCAAACTATGAGGAGGACATCTAGTGTAAGAAGAACAGATTGAAGTGACCTCCATCAATAATATGACTTTTATGGTCAGTTACTTGAGTCTAGAAACTAGACACTGGAACAGGGATTAAGCATCTGTGCCCCGATTCTATAAAGGGCGCCTAAGTCATGCCTAAAGTTAGGCATGCTTTAGGCGTCCAATCTAAGTAGTTAATGAGCCAATTAAGGGTCTTAACAAGTGATAATTGGTACTTAGGCATCCAAAGGACATACACGCCACTTTGTAGATGCAGCCACAATTTCATGGACGCTCATGTTTAAATTCACGCCTAACTCAATAGGCGTGGGCATAGAATGGGCGTGGTTTGGGCAATGACTCAATTTGGGCGTCCTTTGATTCATTTACATTACACTGAGCGACCTAGGGCGTCCATATGATGCCTATATTGTAGGCAAATGAAAAACAGATCTACTTTTGAGCTTCAAATAGATCTGAATTCTATGGACAGAACTTAGGCACTCTTTGGACGTTCTTAATGTGATCTGCTAAATAGCTCTCTGTAATTTATTTTTGCTTTATTAAGCTCAAAATACATTTAATAAGGCACCATATAAACAGGGCACATCAAAACAGATATATTGCATGCAAAACCTTTTATTTTTGTGGACAAACAGAAATGCTATTTGCTAATTAGAGGAAAAGATCCATTACCTGAAGCACAGTACATGAAAAACATAGCTTTAGTTTTCTTGCTAAAAAGCTACCCTTTTTTTCTGTCTAAACAGTGCTCCAATCAGCTCATTCTTGAAAGCCAAGAAAGCACATGACAAAAATATATAGATTGCATTCATAACTTCATTTGCAAAAGGTTAAAAACAGAAAAAACCCCAGATACAGACCTTAGCATGGTTTCTACTTCATTGCAAATGGAGGCTTGCAGCTGCACAATGCTGACCTCATTGTGAGATCATCAAGGTGCACCTGCAAGGTAGAATGCCATAATTAAAATATAAGCTGGGGGAGCTGGTTGGGATTTGAAATTATGACCTCTGGAAAAGGAGCACAGGGCTTTTACTTATTGAGCTATAGCAGCTTCTAGGCAAGTGTCTCTTACTGTCCTGTGATACGATAGCTTAGGGATCTGCTAAGCTATCATATCACAGGGCAGTCAGAGACACCTCCCTGGAAGCTGCTATAGATCAATAAGTAACAACGATTCACACGGTCTTAATGACAACAACGATTCACATGGTCTTAACAACCATATTTTGTGCATCTAGCCCAGAGTCAGGTTGTTAAAGTTACGTTGGTCTGCAGATCTACCTAATAGTTCAGTACATCAGGGGAAGCTATTAGGGTCATCACCGTATAGCTTTTTAAATGTTACACAGCACAGTTTCAATTCTATTCTGTTTTCTATCATAACCAGTGTAGTTCTATACAACCAGTGGTGTGACATGGTCAAATCTTGATCTGTAGTATATGAATTTTGCTGCACT
Organism: Geotrypetes seraphini; assembly: GCF_902459505.1. Lineage (NCBI taxonomy): Eukaryota > Metazoa > Chordata > Amphibia > Gymnophiona > Dermophiidae > Geotrypetes > Geotrypetes seraphini. Next base: position 54,225,317 of record NC_047086.1, read on the forward strand.
GTTTTGTATCAGTTGGAGTTTTTTCATTAGTTTCACAGAGATACCTGATAGTAGAGCATTGCAGTAGTCCGGGTTCTCGCCACATCTGGGAGAACTGCAACAATCACGATGCCAGCATGAAAGCCAAAAAAACCATAGTAGTGACAAAAATCGATGACTGCACTACTATCCTGTAGTGCTGTTGGAAGAAAAAGGATCTTATCCTTTTTAGTTTTTGTAGTGCAAGAAAAGATTTTTGGATTACGTTGTTACTGTGATCTTCAAAACTTAATGAACTATCTAAAGTGACTCCCAGTACTTTGGAGGTTATCTCAATGTTAAAGCTAGTTCCAATGTTAGAGTAACATTAGATTAGGTGTATGTGTCACCCAAACAATAATTGTTTGTTTCAGTGTTTAGTTTGAGATGTTATTTTACCACCCATTCTTACACTTTAATTAGCGTTTTGAACAATATTGTAGTCATGTTTGCATGGTTCAGACTTGCAAGGATTAGTAGAATTACATCATTGGGGTATGAGAAAAGCCATTCCTCTGGTCTGAGGCTTATCAAGTTCAATGTGGTCATGAAGATGTTATATAACAATGGTGGGGTGAGAGATCCTTGTGGTAATCCTCATGGTGGAGACCAGTAGTCAGAGAAGGCTCCATGGAATGTTACTACTTTTTGGGGTTTTGCCAGGTACTAGTGACCTGGATTGGCCACTATGAGGCTGGGCTAACAGAGCTATCTGACCAAGTATGGCTATTCTTATGTTTCATCTTTTAACACTCTGTAGTGTCTATTTGTCAGGAAGCCTTGGAACCATTGTAATACCATTCTAGAGATTCTTATTTCTGCTAATCTATTTAGCAGCAGAGTGTGGTTGACTGTGTCAAATGCTGCTGAGACTACAAACTGTAGTAGTAACATTTGTTAACCTGTGTTTAATGCTGATCTAACTCTCGATGTCAGATCAATCAAGCATGTTTCTGTACTGTATTCATTTTTTAACCCGTGTTGGGAGGGTAATAGTAAATTCCATTTTGAAATATAATTTTTTAGTTGGGTGGTGACTACAAACTATCAACTTCATCATGAATGGCATGCTTGCTACATAGATCCAGTTGGCATTTCGTTTCAAACAGCCTATTCACCAGAAACTCCTGCTGCCAGAACTACAACAGCGCGTCAAGCCCTCTGCTTCCGGGCTCGGATCTTCAACGGAAGAAGTCAAGCACCTTCCTGTATCATGAAATGCCCATGAGATCAACATGGGGACTCCCCCAGCACTCCACAATCATCTGAAATGCCTGTGGATACAGTAGCCACTCATCCAGATCCAGAGACCTTCCGCTGAAGAGTTCTGCTTGCACATCATCCACTCTTGCCACATGCACTGCTGTCAGCAACAGGAGAAGATGTTCCACCCAAGAAAAAGTAGGCAGGTTTTCTGAGCCAGAGGAATGCTCTTGGTCCCTCTCTGGTGATTTACATAGGCTACTGCTGCCGCATCGTCGGAGAAGACCTTGATTGCTCGGTCCTCTGGAGTCTTCTGTAACCTCATCTGAGCCAAGCAAATGGCCCTGAGCTCCACTGGGCAGATGGACCACTTTCTCTGCAAGGGTTTCCAACTCCTGAACAGGATGATTGCAATGATCTCCCCAAACCCATCTTTATCAGGTAAGCTGCCACCATCACCATCACCTTGGTGAATGTCCAAGGCGCTGTCACCAGCCCAAAGGGCAGGGCCGAAAACTGGCAATGCTGCTCCAGAACATGAAACCACAGAAACTTTCAGTGGGCTGGAAATATGGGAATGGGTAAGCACACCTCCGTAAGATCCAGGGAGGCCAGAATTTCCACAGAGCCACGCTGCAATGACCGACTGCACAGTCTCCATTTGGAAGCCCCCCGAGGAATGTTTAGAGAAGCAATTCACGTGCTGAAAATCCAGAAGAGGCTTTCAATCTTTAAACCATTCTTCAGCACGAGAAAGTATACAGACTATCTGCCTGAGCCCGAGAGGTCGCATAACCCTGGCTCTATAGCTTGAATATCCAGCAAGTACTGAATAGTAGCCTGGACTCTGAGCGCCTTGTCTGGTCGTCTGGACAGAGAATCCATGAACCAATCTGACAGAGGCTGGGCATATTCCAGCTTGTATCTGATCGAATAATGTCCAAGACCCACTGGTCTGCTAAAATGTGCATTTAGGCAGACAAACTCCGAGAGCCAACTCCCTATCCGCAGAAGGGCATTCGGCGCCTTGGCATCACTGCGTCTTTCTGTCAGGGTGTGCAGGACGGGCGGTGGAAGGTTGGGAATGCCTGTAGCTTACAACCTTGGGAGCTCTGGGAAATCTCTGCAACATGGAATGTGCATACTGTTTGGAGCGTCTGGAGCCACAAAAATTAGAATGCCCAGAACCCCTGGAGAGTATGGGTCTACTATCAGGCAGGGTCTATGGGCGACAGTCCATTACTGAATCCAGGCCTTTGCCAGACAATAACGGACCCTTAAATGTCAGCCACACTAAAGTCACCTTGTAAGTGGAAATACCAGCCCACTGCCTGACCCAGAGTATTTGGCAGGTCAAAATGGAGTACACTTACATTTTTGCCAGCACTGTCAAAAGGTCATATAAGCCATCTGCTATATAATGCGACCTAGCTATCAGCAGTTGAGGAGGAGGCTCCACCGCATCAGTCTCTAGCATGCACAGACAAGAGAGACAGGCTGAGTGACAAAAGACGTTGCCACCGCAGCACTGATGCCCAAATTGGCTGTTACAAAAAGTTTTCCGAGGACTTCATCCACACAGTGGTCCTATATAGCTGTCAACATAACACCTCCTGCACTGGGAAGAGACATTAGCTGAGTCACTTGTGCCACCAAGGAATCCACTTTGGGCTATCCCAAAAGCTGCTGACACTCCAGTGCCAGGGGATATAAGCGGGACATAGTGTACCACCCTTCAAGGTGAGAGAGAATCAGGAATAAGACCTCCAGGAAAATGTAGGTGAAGACCCCTATGAGACCCCCAGAGAATATTTTTAAGAGAGACATTGTGCTACTGAATGTAGGTTTCTGAATAATGAAAGAATCATATCTCTCCCTGTCAGCAGAAACAATATGCTTATGTGAGAGGTTCATCTTTGCTCCAGTAGCTGGCAAATATTTGCTGACTGTACAGCATTGGATATTTCGGGACTTTCCAAGAAAACAAACCCAAACAAGATGTCCTACAGCACAGTTACATACCGTAACAGGTGTTATCCAGGGATAGCAGGCAGATATTCTCAACATGTGGGTGACGTCACCGACAGAGCCCCCTAGCGGACGTTTTCGCAAGCAGACTTGCTTGAAGACCTTCAAGCTTGGGATTGGCCCACGCATGCGAGCGTGCCCCTCCCACCCTACCTAGGGCATGCATCTCCTCAGCGTGGCCTCAGTTCAGATAGCTAGCAAAGAAGCCAACCACAGGGAGGTGGGTGGGTTGCGAGAATATCTGTCTGCTGTCCCTGGATAACACCTGTTACGGTAAGTAACTGTGCTTTATCCCAGGACAAGCAGGTAGCATATTCTCAACATGTGGTAGACCTCCAAGCTAACCAGAATGGGATGGAGGAAGAGTTGGCAATTTAGGAGAACAGATTTTGCAAAACTGACTGGCCAAAATGGCCATCATGCCTGGAGAAAGTATCCAGACAGTAGTGTGAGATAAATGTATGAACCAAGGACCAAGTGGTAGCCTTACAGATTTCTTCAAGCGGAGTTGAGCGGAGGAAAGCAACAGACGCCGCCATCGCTCTGACCTTGTGACCTGTGTCTCTACCCGGCAGGGAGAGACCAGCCTGAGCGTAACAGAAAGAGATACAAGCGGCCAACCAGTTAGAAATGGTCCGCTTAGAAACAGAGCGACCCAAGCGATTAGGATCGAAAGAGAGGAACAGCTGGGGAGCAGAACGATGAGGAGCGGTGCGCTTCAAGTAGAAGGCCAGCGCACGCTTACAATCAAGAGAATTCACAGCCACTTCTCCAGGGTGAGAATGGGGCTTCGGAAAAAAACACAGGAAGAACAATGGATTGGTTGATGTGAACCTCAGAAACAACCTTAGGCAAGAACTTAGGATGGGTACGTAGAACCATCTTATCATGATGGAAGACAGTGAAAGGTGGGTCCGCCACCAAGGCTTGAAGCTCACTGACCCGACGGGCAGAAGTGAGAGCAATAAGAAACACAACCTTCCAAGTAAGATACTTCAAGTGAGCCCGCGCTAGCGGCTTGAACGGAGGTTTCATCAAGTGAGCAAGGACCATGTTAAGATCCCAAACCACAGGAGGAGGTTTAAGGGGCGGATGAACGTGGAAAGGCCTTTCATGAAGCGGGAAACCACAGGATGAACAGAGATAGGCTTCCCGTCAATCGGCTGATGAAAAGCAGCAATGGCACTAAGGTGAACTCGAACCGAAGAGGACTTGAGTCCAGCACCAGAAAAGTGTAACAGATAATCCAGGACAGCAGATAAGGAGGCAGATATTGGCTCCTGCTGCCGAGTAGCACACCAGGAAGAAAAGCGGGTCCACTTCTGATGGTAACATTGGCGAGTGGACTCCTTCCGAGACGTCTCCAGGACATCCAGCACAGGATGGGAGAACTGGAACAAGGGCATTATATCTCGAGGAACCAAGCTGTTAAGTGCAGAGACTGGAGGTTGGGTTGAAGTAGAGAACCCCGACTCTGCGTAAGCAGAGAAGGAAAAACAGGCAGAAGAAAAGGCTCCCTGGAACTGAGTTGTAACAGAAGGGAGAACCACGGCTGTCGGGGCCACCAAGGAGCTATCAGGATCATGGTAGCACGCGTGGACTTGAGCCTGATGAGAGTCTTCAGAATCAGAGGGAATAGAGGGAACGCATACAGAAACAGGTTTGTCCAATCCAGTAGAAAAGCATCCGTCTCGAGCCTGAGAGGGGTGTAAACCCTGGAGCAGAAGCGGGGCAACTTGTGATTGAGGGGGGACGTGAACAGATCGACGTCCGAAGTCCCCCAACGAGCAAACACCTGACGCAGGGTCAAGGAATGGATGGACCACTCATGAGGCTGCAGAAGACGACTCAACTTTTCAGCCAGACAATTGTGCTGGCCCTGAATGTAGACCGCTCGAAGGAATATGTTGCAGCGGATGGCACAATCCCATAGCCACATCGCCTCCTGGCACAGGGACAGGGACCCCATGCCCCCTTGTTTGTTGATATAATACATGGCGACCTGGTTGTCCGTGCGGACCAGCACCACACGGTCGCAAAGCAGGTGACAAAAAGCTTTCAGGGCGAGGAAAATTGCTCGAAGCTCCAACAGATTGATGTGACAAAGGCGGAAGGCACTGGACCAAAGACCTTGAGTGCGAAGACCGTCCAGATGAGCCCCCCAAGCATAGACCGACGAGTCCGTCGTGAGGACCTTCTGCAGAGGGGGAGCATGAAACAGAAAACCTCTAGAAAGATTGGAAGAGAGCATCCACCAACGGAGAGATTGCTTCAACAAAGGAGTCACGACAATGAGTCGAGAGACAGGACCCTGGTTCCATTGAGACGCTAGAGCCCATTGAGGAATACGGAGGTGAAGTCTGGCAAGAGGAGTCACGTGAACCGTGGAGGCCATGTGACCTAGGAGGACCATCAAGAGCTGGGCCGGGGCCGAGGACAGATGGGCCACCCTCTGGCATAAGCGAACAAGGGCCTCCTGACGAGGCCGAGGCAAGAAGGAGCAGAGACAAACCGTGCCCAGGACCGCTCTGATGAATTCCAGAGACTGGGACGGACACAGCTGAGACTTGGGGAAGTTCACCTCGAAGCCGAGGCTCTGAAGGAGCAAAATGGTTTGATTCGTCGCTCGTAGAACTTCCTGGCTTTGATCAACCAGTTGGCGAGGTAGGGAAACACCTGCAGGCCACGGAGACGCAGGGCCACAGCTACTACAACTAGACATTTCGTGAAAACCCTCGGAGAGGCCGCTAGGCTGGAAATGGAGATCCCCCACCCGGAATCTCAGATACCGGCGAGAGGCCGGGTGTATCGGAATGTGCGTATACGCCTCTTTCAGATCCAGTGAGCACAGCCAGTCCCCCTTGTCCAAGAGGGGGTACAATGTAGGAAGGGTGAGCATTCTGAACCATCCCCTTCATAATTCCCTTTTCGGAATTTTTGCGCCGTGGCCGTCGATCTGGATCGATGTTTTGCCCCTGTTTCCAGGTTGAAGTGGATCGTATTGTGATCACTGTTTCCCAGCGTCCCTTCTACTTCTACATCCTGTGCCGGTCCTCGCAGCCTATTTAGAATTAAGTCCAGAATTGCATTTCCCCTCATGTTATCCTTGACAAGTTGCTCCAGGAAGCAATCACCTACAGTTTCCAGAAACTTGGTCTCTCTAGCACAGCCGGAGGTGCCGAGGTTCCATTCTATCCCTGGATAGTTGAAGTCTCCCATGATAACCGTGTTGCCTCCCTTACAGTTAATCCGTCATTTCTCCATCAATTTCTTCGGACTGCCCTGGGGGGGTCGGTAGTAGATGCCTATTCTTGTTTCCGGTCCATTTGTTCCCAGAAGTTTGACCCATAGAGACTAACTTATCTGTCTGTTGTGGCATGTTTTCTCCAGTAGATTCAATTCCCTCTTTGATGTATATGGCAATGCCTTCTCCTTTTTGAGTCCCTCAGTCTCTGTGTTAGTTTATATCCCGGTAGCACCGTGTCCCAGACATTTTCATCAGTCCACCGTTTTCATCAGTCCATCAGTTTCCGTGATGCCGATGAGGTCCACATTATCCTTTTGTGCCACAGCTTCTAATTCACCTATCTTATTTCTGAGGCATTTGTGTACATACACTTGAATTGCAGCCTGTTTCCTTCTTGTGCGTCTTTTCCTCTTGTGTCCCTTTCGGTCTGTCTTGTCTGGTGAGTCTTCCCCTCCATCTTCCTGCACGGTATCCTCTGGGTATACCGGTTCCCAAATCATTGACTCTTTCTCTCTGTCGACTTTCCCCTTCTTCTAAACTTCTCTCTTGATGTTGGTTGCAAGTAGCCTCATTCCGTCTCTGCTGAGCTGGAGTCCATCCTTCCTGTATAGCTTGCTCTTCTTCCAGAACGCCGTCTAGTTGCACACGAAGTGGAATCCTTCTTCCTCACACCAGCGCCGTATCCACGCATTAACTGCTTGCAGCTCCATCTGTCTCTTCTCATCTGCCCTGGGTACCGGCAGGATCTCCGAGAATGCTATCCTCTGCGTTCTGGTCTTCAGCTTCTTTCCTAGCATCCGGAACTGTTCCTTCAGTACTTCTCTGTTGTAGTTCCTGTTGCTCACATTGTTTGTCCCCACACGGATCACCGCTGTCGTATCTTCTTCTTCCACATTGTCAACGATCCTGTCGATGCGGCTCACAATGTCTTCTATCTTGGCTCCTGGTAAACAGGTCGATCCAGTCTTCCTCCCGCTATGTGGCTGTCAACTTGCCTGATGATAGAGTCCCCCACAATGATTGCTGTCCTCTCTATCTTCTCTTGATTCTCCAGCCACAGGTCCGTGTCTTTGGTGTATGCCCATCTCTCCAAGCATAGGTCCGTGTCCTTCGTTCCTATCCATTTCCTCTCATCCTGACGTTCGTCTTCATGTGGGTTTCCTCCGCTGTTTCTAAATCTTGCTGCTGTGTCCCCATTTCTTCCTAGTGGCTGTCCGTCTGGTGGTCCACACTCTCTGTAGGTGTATCCTGCCAGTTCCTCTGTAGCTGGTGTCTTTCCACGGCCTCCTGTAGGCTTCTTCTATGAAGTTCTCCAGATCCCGGACTTCTTCCTCGATGGTGTCCTCCGTCTTGATCTCTGCATTTCTGTCTTCTTCCTCCACTGCTTGAAGTGCCTCCAGTTCCAGTATTCTGCCCCCCAGAAGTCTGACTTGCTTCTTCAGGCTTTCCATTTCTCCGCATCGAGCGCGTACGTAAGACCGCCTCCCAGAAGGGAGGTAGTCATTTAAAATGGAAGGAAAAAAAAAAAAGATTGCTAAAAATCTAAGATGCCCACTGGTATCAAATTTGCACCAAAAAAGCGATATTTCTCTCATTTCCCAAAGTCCAAAAACTGCAATTTTAGGATTTTTTTCAGGAGGGGAAACAGGGGAACATGCAGAAACTCAGAAAACCCCACTTTTTAAAATTTTCCCTGACGTCTCTCACAAGCTGTCAGCTTCTTGTACTCATTGTGACCTGAGACACTGGACTCCACCTGCTCACAGCTCTTTCTAAGTAGCTGTTCGAAAATTCACTGCCACAATGCTGGGAATGCTTTCACAAAGCTGATCTTCAGGCTGCCGGTCAGACTCCTCTGCCTGACTATGCCTCTACCCCAGTGGACCACCAGATTTGCACCAGGATGAGCGAAGGCACGAAAATACAGCTGGCATACTGTAGAACAACGTGCCTAACAGTCTGCGCTCGACCCCTGCTTAACAGAAAGTGAGACTACGTTAGGAACGGCCCTGAGTTCCAAGGAAAACTATGCAGACTGGCTAACTGGTACCCATCTGTCAGCTACAGACTGAAGTCTGTGAATTCTCAAGCTCAAATTTGCTTCAAACGTGAAAATACCCGCAAAGGTGTCAAAACTACATTGAATTTAAAACAATAAAATGGGGAGAGCAGAACACATACAGCTGCAGACATGCTTGCAGACGGAAAGACTGTAGAGGACCCTAAACCGATCAGTGAAGTACTACACAGGTAGAGTGAAAAATCTGGAGTGGATTCCTTCTACAGAGCATGCGAGTATGGGGAAATAACCCTATTGTCTAGAATGTCTCACCTATTGCACTGGAAGAGCCATTTTTGTTATCTGTGGGAATTCCCTTTTCTGCATTTGCAAGCACAATATTTCCCAGGTACTTATTTTGCAATGTTTCAGTATGGCCCAGAGTTACCAGGCAGCACCTGAATAAAAGCGGATTGAAGAAAAGGGCTCCAAGATGATGCTTACACATCACACCTACCCAGAGCCACTCTATCCTCATCATACACATACACACAACCCACCTGCCCTCAGACACTCTGTCCTTTCACACTCAGGCAGCCTGTCCTCTCTCTCTTACATCCCATCTGCTATCAGCCCTGCCATCTGCAGTCAGCCCTTTCTCTCACGCACTCACACATATAGTTTATTATTTCTATCCCGCTTTTGTACAAGGCAGATCACAAAATCACATAAAATTCAAAAGTACAAGATACGTGCATAACCACGTCACAAAACAATCGTTAACAAACACATCAACAAAAGATTCATGACAAAAAATGGAAGATAAGCTGATTACAGTTCAAAGCCACTAAAATCCGCAGCATTAAGAAGCATATTTCATCTGGCAAAAAAGGTGTCGCTTCAATAGTTTCTTAAATTGGCATAAATCTTTTTGCTGTTGAAGATACACTGGAAGCTTATTCCACTCCACCGGTCCAGCACAGGAAAAAAACACTTTTTCCTATTGCTTCATGTTGTAATATTTTATGAGATGGAATAACTAAATCAAAATGGCTTGCAGAACACAATTGCCTAGAAGGGACACATGGCACAATACAATCTTGCAAGTATACCTACAGGAGAAAATTGATTTAAACTTAGATATACTATCAATAACAATATTCCACTGTCAGCCAATACATTGAAATAAAATATGCAGTTACATGCATAAATCTATGAACCCCACACAGTAATCGAATTATTGAATTCTGGGCCATCTGCAGGGCTCGAAGACAGGAAGATGAAATACCCCAAAATACGATGTTACAATAATCTAAGCCCGCTTGGACAATAGATTGAAAAAATACATTAGTAACTTATTAAGCATTCAAAACCTGAAATAAACCTTTCTGATTACACTTTGCACATGAGAGAGAAAAGGACAACTGAAAATCCAGTATCACCCCAAGATATTTGACTTTAGTGGAAAAACCTTTCGTGATGTTTAATACAGTACACTATCAAAAACTTCTAACTGTGCATCCTTTGATATTTTATTTATTTAAAACATTTATATACCACATATCATAAGAACATAAGCAGTGCCTCTGCCGGGTCAGACCACAGGTCCATCCTGCCCAGCAGTCCGCTCCCGCGGTGGCCCAAAAACAGGTCAAGACATCCAAACATCTATGTGGGTTACAAGAGAGAACATATAAACATAACTAAACAAACACACCCTAACATCCCAATACTAACACATCACACTTAGGGGTCCTTTTACTAAGGCGCGCTAGCCGTTTTAATGCATGCTAACGTGTCCATAGACCATAATGGACATGTTAGCGTGCGCTAATATTTAGTGCGTGCTAAAACAGCTAACGCGCTTTAGTAAAAAGACCCCTTAAACTTTCTAAAAAATAATCAATCTTACATAATACCTAAAAGAAAAACCCTAATTCATAAATAAATTCTTAACATAACATTCTTTATGTAAAAGTAAATTAAAATATGCAACCATGATGGCAGTGCTCCCTCACAGATTTTGAAAGGTCTTCTGGAAAAAAAAACTAAGCCTTCAAACACAAAAAAATAAAAAAGAAGAAATTTGACAAACAGAGTCTTGAAGGACACTCCTTAACTGAGGGCCTACCACACCAAAAACACGAGAGAGAATAGCTGCCTTAACTATAGATCGTATAGAACAGTGGTTCCCAACCCTGTGCAGGAGGACCACCAGGCCAGTTGGGTTTTTGGGATAGCCCTAATGAATATGCATGGAATAGATTTGCATGCCTGTCACCTCCATTATATGCAAATCTCTCTCATGCATATTCATTAGGGCTATCCCAAAATCCCAACTGGCCTGGTGGTCCTCCTGCACAGGGTTGGGAACCACTGGTATAGAAGGCACAGCCAACAATTTCTTAGACTGAGACCACAAAGAACGGAAAGGTACATATGAAACCAGTAAAGTAGCCATTAATTTCGGCAGAGCTTGATGCAAGGTACCAATACCAAGATCTTAAATTGAATTCTCCAAACCACTGGAAGCCAATGCAGCTCAGTCAACAATGGGGAAACATGTTCATTACAAGAGATACCACCAATCACACTTGCCACCACATTCTGAGCCACCTGCAGTGCCTTCAATTACTTTTTTGGAAGGCCACATAAAAGGGCATTACAGTAATCTAGATGTGATAGAACAAAACACTGCATAACTTGACAAAAATTGGCTGGAGAAAGCAAACCTTGCAATTTCAGTACCAAACGGATCTTAAAAACATTGTCCTTACCACTGAAACAATGTGACCACAAAATTGTAAAGAGGAATCTAATAAAACTCCCAAACTTTTGATCTCCTGCTGTACTGGAATCAATACCCCATCATACACACAGGTAGATGGGGCATCTACAATTCCAGATGATGATAACCACACAATTTTTGTTTTAGAAACATTTAAAAAGAGACAATTCGTTGACATCCATATAAGATCCTGAGCACACGTGCTCGAGCTGTGTATCTTACCTATGGTGAAGCGCAAGTCTAAGACCTGGGTTTACCCCTCTGAACCCGCAACAACTATTTGGCCCTATGGACGCGTTCGTCGAACATGGGCCTGGAGGAGATCCGGACGGAAAGTCCTTGGCGCGAGGTGGGGGCATGTTGGAGAGCCCCAGCACCTTTTTCGAGGAAACCAGTCTCTCGCCGGAGGAGCGCAACACGCCAGCGCAGCCACTCCCCCGACGAGTGCAGCAGGAAGTGGAGAGTGATGGGAGCATAGCGGCAACCTCTGAGAGCTGCGAAGAAGATCAAGAAGAAGAACTGACGATTAGAAGTTTGTCATCTGCTTCCTTTTTACATCCGACGCCGCGAGGTACACTGAATTTGGCAGGGGAACAGCAAGTACCGGCACCCTTGGAAAAGCCTACAGTTACTGACTTAAACTCTATATGTGAAGCAATTGCCACATTACAGCTTTCCCTGGGGACTCAATTTCAAACATTTTCAACTCATTGTTCTGCTTTATTAACTGAGACATCAACTTTACAACAAAAGGTGGATAAACTAGAGAAAAAATCAACTGAGCAAGATAAAAAATTGGAAATTCTTGGAGCACAAAATCAGCTCCTAATGAATGAAAATGGTAACATTAACTTCAAGATGGTAATTTTGAAAATATTACACAGAGACAAAATTTAAGGTTGATTAATTTTCCTAAATTAATGACAATTTCACCAATAGATATGTTTAAACGATATCTTTCAGAGATTCTGAAAATCCCACAGAATTCATTTCCACCTATTTCAAAAATCTATTATACTAGGTCTTTAAGCCCGTTACATTAACGGGTGCTAGAATAGATATGTGTGTCTATCTTTCTTTCTCTCTCTCCTTGGCCACTGTCTGTCTGTCTTTTTTTTTTTTTTTTGCACACCCCTACTCCTAAAGCAGCCCCTTTTCCCTCTCTCCCTGGTCCCCTGTTGTGCCATGCCTGCCTGCTCTGTGGCCCCCTTCTGTTCCCCCCTCCCAGAGCAAAGCATGATTGCTGCCTACCCCACAGCACACCCATCCCCCCAAAGCAGGCCCCTTTCCCTTTCCCCCTGGCCCCCTGTTGTGCCATGCCTGACTGCTCCAAGGCCCCCTTCTGTCCCCCCCCTCTCCCAGAGCAAAGCATGTTTGCTGTCTGGCCCCCAACATACCCCTCCCCCAAAGCAGCCCCCTTTCCCTCTCCCCCTGGCCCGAGTGAGTGGCTAGAGCTATAGCCTCAGCAGCCCCCTTTCCCTCTCCCCCTGGCCCGAGTGAGTGGTTAGAGCTATAGCCTCAACACCCTGAGGTTATGGGTTCAAATCCCACGCTGCCCCTTGTGACCCTAGGTAAGTCACTTAATCCCCCCATTGCCTCAGGCACATTAGTTTTTTTACATGTATTTATTCAATTTTCTATGCCTTTCTCCCAAGGGAGCTCAGAATGGTTTACATGAATATATTCATAGACTGTAAGCCCACCAGGACAGATAGGGAAAATACCCTCCCCTGCCCCTCAGCATCATTCAAGTTTTTCAAGTTTTATTAGGATTTTATATACCGCCTATCAAGGTTATCTAAGCGGTTTTTACAATCAGGTACTCAAGCATTAAATGGAATATAAGACATCGACACTCCCCCCCCCAAAAAAAAAAAAAAAAAATCTGCTATGGCTCAGTAACCCAACTAAGGATTACATTTCTTATACTGAAGCTGTTTGCCCTGGGGTGTTGAGCTGGTAACATCCTAGGAGCGCTGGTCCTAAACACAGCTATCTGGTCTCAAGGATCCTTGCAAATTAAGCTCTGTACTGATGTCCCCTTGTGGCACTGAGATGTAACTCACGATCACTATCCTCCTTGCACTCTAACTTGTCCAAAGTTTCCCAGGTCCCTTAGTCCCTTGCCGCCTCCCCCTTCCCGCGGTCCCGACAAACCTCTAGCAGCGGCCACAGCACTCTACACATGTACACGGCCTTCTACTGCCCTGATTTGTTCTGCCGCGTCTCTGATGATGTCATCAGAGGGGGGAAGGGGGCAACGACGACGATCTGCCTTACACGGAAAGAATCCTAAGTGCACGCGCCTGAAACCGACTCCTCCTGGCAGCCGCATGGGCCTGAAACCGACAGCCGAGGGCGTCCTGGAGTCCTTTGTAGCGCATGCGCACTCTTGCCGCCACAGCCCAACAGATCAGGGATCAGGAGAGTGCGCATGCGCGCTTAGCATTTTATTATATAGATTTCCTTGGGAAAGAAGAAAAGTCTGGAAGATCAACAAGAACCCGAATTAGATCTATTGGACTTGGCGAACTTAACAGAAAAATCAGATTCAGAACAGATTACATTTGCTACATTATTTGTTCAATTAGCTTTAGATTCAGACAGAGATTGGTTATTGAAGTTGTTCTTTAAATATAAAGATGTATTGTTTCTGAATCAAAAAAATAAGAATATATCCAGATGTATCTAAATTAACGCAAAAAAGGAGGAAACAGTTTTTGCTTTTGAGACCCCAGGTTTTGAAGTTGGGAGCTACTTTTGTATTAAGGTTCCCTTGCAAATGTTTGATTAACTTCAAGGGGGCTAGATATACTTTCTTTGATTCTACACAGTTGACGAGATTTATTTTAGAAAATGAGGTGAGGTCTTCAAGTATCCCTGTTAATATTCAGGAATAAAAGCTCAAGAAGTTTAGTTCAGGTCCATTTCAGGCAACCATCATTTTCCTTAATAAGTGAGGGAATAAAATAGTCTTCAATTTTTATGGAACTCCTTCTTTATATTATTGTGGACTAACAAACAGTTGAAACTTACCTAATTTGCTTTGTTATTATGTTTCCTTTATATTGATATTAGTTGGATGCTGTTGATTTCATATGATTATTATTGTCATAAAAAAATTGAAATTTAATAAAGATTAAAGATTAAAAAAAAGATCCTGAGCACAATCAACAGGAAACTCAAATAAAAACTGCAAATCATCTGCATATAATCAATACTATACTCCGAGGTTGGAAAGTAATTTACCAATCAGGGCCATAAACAAGTTAAATAAGGTAGCTGGATAGGGAGGAACCCTGAGACACCTCACAATCCAAGGGGAAAAAACTCTGATCGTATGCTCCTTCCAGTTGTACAAAAACGCCTACTGCTACAATCAGGCACTGATCAGAAAGTAAGGCAACAGCAGCTCAGACCTGTCAGCAAATTTTGGCTGCAAATGTGGCACAACGAGGCGATTATAGAGAATCGCTTGGAGTGCTCATTTTAATATTAATGACTTCGTTGTACTACATTTGCATGGCAGTATTGGAGACTGGTAGAAAACTTGGAAAAGACCACAGTAAGCCGTTTTAATAATCCACCACTAAAATACATGCACGCTAAACTGGCTGGAACCGGTTTAGCGAGCATTTTAAAGGCACATTTTAGTTTTGAGAATCTGCCCCCTAGTGAGAACTTAGGGTCCTGTGGTATATAAACTTTTATTATTATTATTATTATTACTACTTAGAAACTATTGTACATGTTACATATTCAGAATACCACATCCTAGTTACACATACAAAACAAATATGAAACAAGGGACCACAGATCAGTAATAGAGAGATGAAGGCATAGAAACCTCAAGAAGTCAGACTCAGCATATTCAGCAATACTAGAGAAATAGAAACTAGAGATATCAGAGATGTGCATTTCCAATGACTAACATATTAAGTTTAGAATTAAATACAATTTTCTATATTTATCTGAGCATTTTATTTTCCCATTTGCTTTGGACCCAGTGTCTCTCTTTGGCTTTTCTCTGGAGGGGTTTTCCTAACTTTGCAGGATGTCCTGTTCATTTGACCTTATCTTCTCTCTCCATGTCCCTCTTTCATCTTCCCTCTGCATCCCTACCTGTCCTGTCCAGCATCTATCCTCTGAGTCCTTGTCCCTTTCCTCCCTATAATCAGTATTCCTCTTCAGTGCTGCCATACCCTCTCTGTCCAACATCTACTCCTCCCCAAGTGTTCATCATTTCTTCTCTGTACATCTTTCCATTACCTTTCTATTCTTTTCCATCTGTACCCCCATCTTGTGGCTTCTTTGTTTCCCCCCCTCTCTTCCTAGCTCTCCACTTGCAGCCTGTATATTTCTCCCCCCCCCGATCCAGTTTCTCTCTCTCTCCCTCTCCATTGCCCTCCCTCCAATCTAGCAGCATCTTTCCCTCTTCCATTCTAAGACCAGCAGCACCTCTTATCCTCCCACCCAGGTCCAGCAGTAGCTCTCCTTCTCCCTTCTCCACTTCCAGTCCAGCAACACCACTCACTCTCCCTCTTCCTCTAGGTCCTCCGCTTCCAACACAAAACTGCTTCCTGACAATATACAAAGGCATTTAGTTAGTTGCCACATGAAGCTTGGATTCTCTAGAATAAGGGTGCAATATTTTTGTTTTCTTAATGAAATAGGAAATATAGTACTTACATTGATGGCATTAACCGCACTTTTGTCATAGTATTTCTTCCTTTCATATTTATCCCTGATGAAAAATTCCACAGATCTAAGAAAAGTTAGTTAAGGGAAAATACCAGTAACAATAACTTGCTTACAAGTTGCACTATACAAAAACCACATACATAGTTGAGCAGTAAATTGTTTGCAAATAAAAATACACCAAATACAGGAAATTTAACATTATAGCAGTTAGAAACTAAGCAAAATAAGAAAAAGTGACATTTAGCTCACATCAATGGAGGTTAATGACATTTTTAACTAAGAAAACAAAGAAATCAAGATTTTAAACAAATCCATAAAACTGATCTTCAAATGATAAACCAGTTACTCTATCCAATAAATAATACAGTAATAAACTATTTAGGAAATTTTATTCTTCAAAAAGTAGCAGATTTGTCACTTCAAATAGAATAGATTTAAATAAAATTATTTTCTTCAAGGTGGCCATTTTTCCATCCTCATTAGGAGGAATATTGACTCCACTTATTAAAAATGCATCTTTAGACAAGTCTCCCAGTAAGTTAAAGACCAGTAGCGAGTATACCACTAACTCTCCCCCCACCTTTATTAACCCACGGTAGAGGTTTCTATTGCAGCACAGAGTGCTAAATGATCCAATGATGCTCTCATGTTCATGGTTTTGTATAATATTAAAATCTTTTACAGTGAGTTCTTTTATTTGCTTGTATTGCTTGCTTTGTTACAATTATAATCCTCATTTTTTGTGGTTGGGCATCCTCTTGGTGACATGCTCCCACTCTGAACTCTATTTTCGGAATATAGAGGGTTATAAAAGCATAACATTACACATACAGAACTGTGATGCAGAGTAGAATAGCCACCTAATGGTTAGATTTGTTGTCTGAGAAGCAAGGAAACCATGATTCAAATTGCACTAATGCTCTTTGTGATTGTGGGCAAGACTATCACTAGGGGTCACTGGTGTCTTTTGAATTGGTGCTGGCAGGGTCAGGAGTACCGTAACTTTGGATCACTCTTGCCTAGGAATCTGTAGGCTACTAGGGATTGCAGTCTGGGGAGGGGGAGGGGAAATGGAGCTATTTTCAGCTTTGGTAAGCTCCAGCCGTTTTAAGATGCTGCCCGGGGATATCAATTCATGTTTTAGTAGTCTGATTCTCCCAGGCAGAAAAAATTAGGCCAACTTTTATGTGGTATTTATTATTCAATTTGCATTGTATCAAGATATCCTACATGAATTTGCTATTGAGACAGTCATGGAGAAAGCCACTGCTTGCCCTGGAATCAGTACCATGTAAAATTGCCGTATTTGGGTTTCTGACAGGAAATTGTGACCTGGATTGGCCACTATTGGAAACAAGATACTAGGCTAGATGGACCATTGGTCTGAGCCAGTAGGGCTATTATGCATCCTGCAATGACTTACATTAACATGCTAAAGTGCTCATTTTCAAAAAAACAGATGGCCCAAAAAGAAATGTCCATCTGCCTAGAATGACTAAATCATGATTTTCTAATGGCAGAATCTGGATGTCCTATATTGCAGTTTGCCAAAGGCCCTCAAGGGGACATATTGTGGACGTGTTTAGGGCAGGACTAGGGAGGGCCCATAATAAGGAAATCCAACAGCAATAATTAAACAAGAAGAAAACAACCAAGTCAAAACATCCAGGGTATAAAAAGGTGTCCTGACTGAATAGCTGACCACTGGAAGGACTGAAGTATGAACTCTCATGAATCTCCAGTGGTTACTGTGCCCCTCACTCACCCCTGAAAGTGACACCAGAAAGGGAAACTAGGCTCCCTGACAACATCAGATGTTGTGGGCATTCTGAACATAGCAGCAGGCAGGTTTGAAGGGTAGCTTAGTGGTCTATGCAGTGGCCTGTAAACTAGGGGACTCAAGTTCAAATTCCACTTCAATTCTATTTTTTTACCTTTAAAATGTGAATCTTCCATAAGCAGAGATATGCCTACTGTACCTAAATATTAAAGGCATCTGTATGACTGAGGGCTACTGAGGTGGTGCATTCAGGTACAGTAGGTATTTTCCGGTCTCTGGAGGGCTCAGCTCAGCATTTAAAAATAACAGAGTTGCAGTGGAATATGAACCTCAATGTCCTATAATAAAGTCCATTGCCCTAAACACTAGGGCTGTTCTGCAGGGGTTTCTATGTGGCCATTTTTGTATAAATGCTGCCAGACAGATGTGCATTTAAAATTTGGACATTTTATTTTGGAAAATGGCTATTTATTTTGGACATTCCCACATATTCTCAAACAGGAAACCACAAATTTTTTGCTGCTTGAAAATGGCTGCAAGATGGACTTTTTTGGGAGACAATATGAGCAGGACATCCCAATTCTGTCTTGGACATCCTTTCAAAAATGTACCGTATTTTCACGCAAATAACACGCACCCGTATAAAACGCGCACACGGATATAGCGCGCAGAAATCACGATGATTTGCACAAAAACTTTGATATACCGCGCTCACGGGTATACCGCGCATGCTGCCCGACGCTCCTTTCGCCCGCCCTGACTTTCCGTGCGCTGTCCCGACTCTCCGTTCACCCCCCCTGACTTCCGTGCACTGTCCCCCCTTGAAGGTCTGTCCCCATCCTGAAAGCCTGATGCCCCCCCCCGACGTCCGATACATCCCTCCCCCCCCCCCCCGAAGGACCGCCGACTCACCAACAATATCGGGCCAGGAGGGAGCCCAAATCCTCCTGGCCACGGCGACCCCCTAACCCCACCCCGCACTACATTACGGGCAGGAGGGATCCCAGGCCCTCCTGCCCTCGACGCAAACCCCCCTCCCCCCCAAGAACCTCCGACCGCCCCCCAGCCGACCCGCGATCCCCCTGGCGACCCCCACGACCCCCCCACCCCCCTTCCCCGTACCTTTGGTAGTTGGGCCAGAAGGGAGCCCAAACCCTCCTGGCCACGGCGACCCCCTAACCCCACCCCGCACTACATTACGGGCAGGAGGGATCCCAGGCCCTCCTGCCCTCGACGCAAACCCCCCTCCCCCCCAAGAACCTCCGACCGCCCCCCAGCCGACCCGCGATCCCCCTGGCGACCCCCACGACCCCCCCACCCCCCTTCCCCGTACCTTTAGTAGTTGGCCGGACAGACGGGAGCCAAACCCGCCTGTCCGGCAGGCAGCCAACGAAGGAATGAGGCCGGATTGGCCCATCCATCCTAAAGCTCCGCCTACTGGTGGGACCTAAGGCGCGTGGGCCAATCAGAATAGGCCCTGGAGCCTTAGGTCCCACCTGGGGGCGCGGCCTGAGACACATGGTCGGGTTGGGCCCATGTGCCTCAGGCCGCGCCCCCAGGTGGGACCTAAGGCTCCAGGGCCTATTCTGATTGGCCCACGCGCCTTAGGTCCCACCAGTAGGCGGAGCTTTAGGACGGATGGGCCAATCCGGCCTCATTCCTTCGTTGGCTGCCTGCCGGACAGGCGGGTTTGGCTCCCGTCTGTCCGGCCAACTACTAAAGGTACGGGGAAGGGGGGTGGGGGGGTCGTGGGGGTCGCCAGGGGGATCGCGGGTCGGCTGGGGGGCGGTCGGAGGTTCTTGGGGGGGGAGGGGGGTTTGCGTCGAGGGCAGGAGGGCCTGGGATCCCTCCTGCCCGTAATGTAGTGCGGGGTGGGGTTAGGGGGTCGCCGTGGCCAGGAGGGTTTGGGCTCCCTTCTGGCCCAACTACCAAAGGTACGGGGAAGGGGGGTGGGGGGGTCGTGGGGGTCGCCAGGGGGATCGCGGGTCGGCTGGGAGGCGGTCGGAGGTTCTTGGGGGGGAGGGGGGGTTGCGTCGAGGGCAGGAGGGCCTGGGATCCCTCCTGCCCGTAATGTAGTGTGGGGTGGGGTTAGGGGGTCGCCGTGCTAGGGGGTCGCCGTGGCCAGGAGGGTTTGGGCTCCCTTCTGGCCCAACTACCAAAGGTACGGGGAAGGGGGGTGGGGGGGTCGTGGGGGTCGCCAGGGGGATCGCGGGGCGGCTGGGAGGCGGTCGGAGGTTCTTGGGGGGGAGGGGGGTTTGCGTCGAGGGCAGGAGGGCCTGGGATCCCTCCTGCCCGTAATGTAGTGCGGGGGGGGGTTAGGGGGTCGCCGTGGCCAGGAGGGTTTGGGCTCCCTTCTGGCCCAACTACCAAAGGTACGGGGAAGGGGGGTGGGGGGGTCGTGGGGGTCGCCAGGGGGATCGCGGGTCGGCTGGGAGGCGGTCGGAGGTTCTTGGGGGGGAGGGGGGTTTGCATCGAGGGCAGGAGGGCCTGGGATCCCTCCTGCCCGTAATGTAGTGCGGGGTGGGGTTAGGGGGGTCGCCGTGGCCAGGAGGGTTTGGGCTCCCTTCTGGCCCGATATTGTCGTGAAGTCGGCGGTCGTTCGGGGTGGGGGTGCGAGTGGTCCTGCCGGGGGGGGGGGGATGTATCGGACGTCGGGGAGTCAGCCGGGCAAGAGGGCTTGGGCTCCCTCTTGCTCCGATCGTGGATGCGGGTGTGGGTGGGAGCGCGTGCGAGCGGTCGTTCGGGGTGGGGGTGCGAGTGGTCCTGCCGGGGGGGGGGGATGTATCGGACGTCGGGGAGTCGGCCGGGCAAGAGGGCTTGGGCTCCCTCTTGCTCCGATCGTGGATGCGGGTGCGGATGGGAGCGCGTGCGAGCGGTCGTTCGGGGTGGGGGTGCGAGCGGTCCTGCTGGGGGGGTGAATCGGGCGTCGGGCGGGGTGGGAACTATGTTTTAAAACTTTGGTATACCGCGCTCACGCATATAACGCGCGAGGGGTATGCGCGGTAGGTAAAAACGCGTATAACGCGCGCGTTATATGCGTGAAAATACGGTACATCTGCAGTAGTAACTCACAATTTTGCCATTTAACATGTATTAAGGAGCAAAAATTGTGCACACTGTCTTCTCAGATGAACTGCACATGTAAAGTCTTGTGTTTTACTGCTTATATTAAAATAGAATTACATATTGCTTAAGTCAGTTCTTCAAAGCTTTCTATTAACTTAAACTGGTAATGTGTGTTTACCACTGGAGCTCTCTCTGAAATCAGTTACCACTTGGTAGACAATTAAATTACTAACCAGTCCCACAGAACTAAATCTTCAATTTCCAGACATATCCCACTGACAGAAGAACAACTTTCAAAAGCTCAAACAACCTCAAAGGAGCAGAACTGTTGATTAGCTCAGCTGCACAATAGATCTCATGGAACTGAAGTAATTAAAAAATCTCAGATAAGACCAAAACCCCCAATAATGAAAAGCTTAATATAAAACTTTATCATCTGTCATGCCATGGTACATGCAGCCAATAATTAACCATATTCCACAAGAGAAATTGCACTTCCACATATTCACAATAGCATTTGCTTGACTTCTGTAAACTTAAAAACTATTTTTTTTTTCATGGCAAATCTTATTGTAGTAGCACTGTGAATGTATACAATGTTAGAAGAAAACAGAATCTTAAGTATATTTTCTGCTACTTCTGTCAGTTCTGCCAAAATTCAATAGGGATTCATAAATTTACTGCATCAAGATTTACAAAGACTAGGAGACACTCAAAGTTAAAGGACTTTTAAAACCAATATAGGAAATATTTTTTCACTCGGAGAATAGTTTAGCTCTGGAATGCATTGCCAAAGGATATGTTAAGAGAGGTTAATGTAGCTAGTTTTAAAAAGGTTTGGACAAGTTCCTAGGGGAAAAGTCCAGTTTGCTGTTGAGATAGACATGGGAGAAGCCACTGCTTGCCCTGGATTGGTAGCCTGGAATGTTGCTACTATTTGGGATTTTGCCTTGTACTTGTGACTTGGATTGACCTCTGTGAATACAGGATACTGGGCTAGATGGACCACTGGTCTAACCCGATCAAAAGCCTTTGCATCATCTAAGGAAATGGAGATAATTGGATAATTTTTTGATTGGGCAGAGTGGATCACATGACAAAATAATAGAGTATTGTCAGCACCATACCATTTTTTTCAAAAAAATCAACTTGATCCTTATGTATAAGAAGTTGAATTACTTTTTCTAACCTGAGACTAAGGGCTCCTTTTACAAAGGTGCATTAGGGCCTTAACACATGAATAGCGCGCACTAAAATGCCGCGCACTAGCCGCTACCGCCTCCCTCTTGAGCAGGCTGTATTTTTTGGGTAGCACGCGCTAATCTGGTGTGTGCGCTAAAAATGCTAGCACACCTTTGTAAAAGGAGCCCTAAGTAACTTGGTATAAATTTTATAGTCCAGATTCAATAATGAAATATGTTGATAGTTTTGAACAATTTGAGAATTACTACCAGGTTTGGGTATGACTACAACAGTGTCTTCTGAAAATCTTCCTAATGTAGCAGTTGATAATAAAGCCTGATAGTAATTTGGGAGTTTAGGTGCCAAAAAAGATAATGATTTATAAAATTCAGCAGATATTCCATCTGGTCCTTGAGACTGCTTGGGGTAAAGTTTTAATAGCTATAGAAATTTACTGGATTTGAATTGGTAGGCTAAGATCCTGGAGAAATCTCGATTCTATTTAAAGTAGTTGTACATTCCTCAGAAAGGTGTGAATGTCATTCATGGAAATATTGCATTCATATATATATAGAGGGAGTGGTACAACTCTTTGAAAGCTGATAAAATCTGAGATGTAGAGACAAGTACGTCTCCATTATTTTTTACTAGCAATTCGTAGTTTAATATGATGACCTTTTAAATATGAAGCAAGTAGTTTTCCAGATTTATTAGCCTCAGAATATATTGTATTCTGTTTGAATGAAAATGCTGTGGAGATGTCCGATAGCAGGGTGTAGCATTGAAATATTAATTTGTTAAGATTTTGATATGTATTTACATCAAATTTTGAAATATAAAGTGGACACTATATCATGAATATCTTTTGCCAGCTGCGAGATGGAGGAGTATCCCCATCAAGCAGCTCATATACCCCTAAGGGTATGTGCACCTTGTGTTGAGAACCTCTGTTCTAGAGTACATGTAATAGCAACATGATCTGAGATTGTGATTCCATGAATTTTAGCAGATTTCAACATGAATATAATATCTTTTGATCCAAAAAATAATCCAATCTAGAGTAGGTATGATGAGTAGCAGAATAGAATGTATAATTTCTCACAATGGGGTTAAGTATTCTTCAGAAACCAGACCAGCCTTTAGCTTGAATTAAAGATGTTAATGCCTGTGATAGTGGCTAGCGGTACCCCAGTGATGGATCCAGCGGTTTAATTCTACTTGACATCAACCGTGCAGTTTCCTTTGAGGTCTCTGCTTGCTCAAATCAATTCCAGACTTGGTACTCCAGATTGTGCCAAGAAGCTCTTATCTCACCATGCTATGTAATTAAATACATATATTGCATAGTCTGCTAAGTTAAGCACATTAATCTCATGTTTTCTATTATTTATTAGGTGTGGATTTTGCTAGTTGTTCCATATGTGTTACTCTTCCGTGCTCCCAGGAGCACCCTTAAAATGTTTTAAAATATGCATGATAATGTGGTCTATTTCTTTTCTGACCATACATTATGCTAATATTACTGACTTCTTTTCTCTTATTTTCATGCTCTTTCTATTTTTCTTCTTAGACAGGAGTGTCTGCCTGACCTTACAAATATATCAGTTATCTTTTCTAGACAGAGGAGATATACTCTATGTTTCACCACTGCATATCATATACTATGGCTGATTTACATGTTTTCTCCTTTAATGTGAATGGTCTGAACTATCCCATTAAAAGAAAAAAGATAGCTAATTATGTGTCCAACAAACACCCTGATGTAGTTTTCTTGCAAGAAACCCACCTCCCACCCGCTGCTGCCGCCACGAAATTCCAACTAAAGGGATTTTCCACTCACTTATATTCCCCTGCAACTCATCAAAAGAAAAATGGTGTTTCAATATTTCTCAATGATAAACTTTCTCCCGTTATTCATTCTTTTAAAACAGACACGGAGGGAAGATGGTGTCTGGTACATGCTGCGGTGTACTCAGTGAATTTTGTTTTTCTCAATATATATGGCCCGGTTAAAGATCACCCGGATTTTTTCAAAGAGATTCGGCTGGTGCTGGTTGAATTTGGTTCTTGTTCTCTGATATTGGGAGGAGATTTTAATCAAATCCAAGACTTATATAAGAACATAAGCAATGCCTCTGCTGGGTCAGACCTGAGGTCCATCTTGCCCAGCAGTCCGCTCACGCGGCGGCCCAACAGGTCCAGGACCTGAGCAGTAATCCTCTATTTATACCCTTCTATTCCCTTTTCCAGCAGGAAAATGTCCAATCCTCTCTTAAATCCCAGTACTGTATTCTGCCCTATAACGTCCTCTGGAAGCACATTCCAAGTGTCCACCACACGTTGGGTAAAGAAGAACTTCCTAGCATTTGTATTGAATCTGTCCCCTTTCAACTTTTCCGAATGGCCTCTTGTTCTTTTATTTTTTGAAAGTTTGAAGAATCTGTCCCTTTCTACTCTCTCTATGCCCCTCATGATCTTATAAGTCTCTATCATATCACCTCTAAGTCTCCTCTTCTCCAGGGAAAAGAGACCCAGTTTCTCCAATCTCTCAGCGTATGAAAGGTTTTCCATTCCTTTTATCAGACGTGTCGCTCTTCTCTGAACTCTCTCGAGTAACGCCATATCCTTCTTAAGGTATGGCGACCAAAACTGGACACAGTAATCCAGGTGTGGGCGCACCATCGCCCGATACAGTGGCAGGATAACTTCTTTCGTCCTGGCTGTAATACCCTTCATGATTATACCTAGCATTCTATTCGCTCTCTTAGCGGCCGCTGCGCACTGTGCATTCGGCTTTATTGACTTGTCCACCATTACCCCCAAGTCCCTCTCTTGGGTACTCTCATTCAATAACATCCCTCCCATCGTATAGTTGTATCTCGGGTTTCTGCTTCCTACATGCAATACTTTACATTTCTTAACGTTGAACTTCATTTGCCATTTTGTCGCCCATTCTCCTAGTTTGTTCAAGTCCCTTTGCAATTCCTCACAGTCCTCTTTAGTCCGAGCTCCCCTAAATAGTTTGGTGTCATCTGCAAATTTTATTATCTCACACTTCGTCCCTATTTCTAGATCATTTATGAATATATTAAATAACAGCGGCCCGAGCACCGAGCCCTGCGGAACACCACTCGTGACCCTCCTCCAGTCAGAGTAGTGTCCCTTCAACCCTACCCTTTGTTTCCTACCTGCCAACCAGTTTCTGATCCATCTATATACGTCTCTGTCCACCCCATGGTTCTTCAGTTTCCGGAGTAATCGTTCATGAGGCACCTTGTCAAAGGCTTTTTGGAAATCAAGGTATATGATGTCTATGGGGTCACCTCTGTCCATCTGTTTGTTAATTCCTTCGAAGAAGTGTAGTAAGTTGGTTAGGCACGATCTCCCCCTGCAGAAACCATGTTGGCTGGTTGTCAGAAGTTTGTTTCTTTCCAAGTGATCATTGATGTTTTCTTTTATCAGTGCTTCCGCCATTTTTCCGTGAACCGAGGTCAGACTCACCGGTCTGAAGTTTCCCGGGTCACCTCTTGATCCCTTTTTAAAGATGGGCGTGATGTTGGCTGTCTTCCAATCCTCCGGGATCATGCCTGTTTTCAGGGATAGATTGCATATTTGCTGCAGTAGTTCTGCTATCTCCTCCTTTAGTTCCTTCAGAACCCTTGGATGGATTCCGTCCGGACCTGGAGATTTGTCAATTTTTAGTTTATCTATCTGCCTGCGCACATCTTCAAGGCTCACTTCCATGAGTGTTAATTTTTCTGCTTGATTTCCATTGAAGAATTGCTCAGGTTCCGGTATGTTGGTTGTGTCTTCGTTCGTAAATACAGATGAAAAGAACATGTTCAGTCTTTCCGCAACTTCTTTCTCCTCCTTCACTACTCCCTTCCTGACTCCATCACCCAGCGGTCCCACCTCCTCCCTAGCCGGCTGTTTCCCTTTAACATATCTGAAGAACTGTTTGAAATTTCGAGTCTCCCTGGCTAACTTCTCTTCATACTCTCTTTTGGCTTTTCGAACCACACGGTGACATTCTTTTTGATACTTCCTGTGCTCTATCCAGTTTCCTTCAGTTTTGTCCTTTTTCCATCTCCTGAATGAATTTTTCTTATTACTTATCGCTTCCTTCACTATTTTTGTCATCCATATCGGGTCCTTTATTTGACTCTTTTTGCTCCCCTTTCTGAATCTGGGGATGTACAGATTTTGCGCCTCGCTCACCATGTCCTTGAAAAAAGACCAGGCATGTTCTACCATCCTCCATTTCTTGGAAGTGTTCCTAAGTTTCTTCCTTACCATTTTCCTCATATATTGATAGATCTTCTTCTTGCAAACCCTCCAAATCCAAGTCTTTCACAGCTCTTCATGCTCTAAATGATGCCTTCTCCCTTGTGGATCCTTGGCGCTTACTTCACCCGAAAGGCAGAGAATACACACACTTTTCACCACCACATAATACCTACTCGAGAATTGATTTCTTTCTCCTATCCTCTTCTCTTATTCAAGATCTTACCAATACTATCATACATCCAATCTCTCTCACGGATCATGCTGCCGTCTCTTTATATATTTCCATCTCGGCTCCACGCAAAGAATCCCCCTCTTGGCGCCTGAACAACGCTTTACTCCTAGATGAGGAAACTGTTGAAAAAATCAATTCTTTCACAGCGGAATTTTTTGAAAATAACTCTAAAGATCCTGAAGTCTGTCCTTCCATTGTCTGGGAAGCATACAAAGCAACCCTTAGAGGTGAATTGATAAAAATTGCCTCTTGGAAAAAGAAACAGTCCATGATAAAGGAAAAAGACTTAGAAAATTCTATTAAAACATTAGAATTACAACATATGTCTAATCACCTACATGACCCAGCTACTCTCCAACGTATCCAAAAACTTAAATATGAATATAATACTTTAGTTTCATGTACAGCCAGGCGTGATATCTTCATTTCCAATTCTGGTCATTATATGGGAGATAATCTTATGGGTCGCCCTTTGGCCAGATACCTTAAAATTAAATCCAAAAGACTACATATCACGGCTATTCAAGATCCATCAGGTCAATTAGTCAAAACCAGATCTTTAATCTCCTCTCAATTCGAAAATTTTTATGCTTCATTATACCAATCCGAATTTGCTGCTCCTGAATCAGATATAGACTCCTTTCTTTCCTCCTTAACTCATCCGACCATATCGGATTCTGTTAAATTGGAACTAGATTCCCCAATAACTATATCAGAAATAGAAGCTGCCATATCTTCCCTACCTGCTGGGAAAGCCCCCGGCCCGGATGGCTTTACTAACGCATTCTTTAAACAATTTCGCACCATCTTAGCCCCTCATCTCCTTACATATTATGATTTCCTCCATTCCACTCCGGACAAACAATTCAATTTCACTGAAGCCACCATTGTAATAATTCCTAAACCTGACAGAGACGCCACCTTGGTTAAAAACTTCCGCCCTATCTCTCTCCTTAACTTAGATTACAAGATAATGGCAAAATTACTTGCATTAAGACTTACCAAAGTGATTCCATCTCTTATACATAAAGATCAAACAGGGTTCATTAAACAAAGATATATAGGAGATAACCTGCGCCTCTTTCACCATATTAACGCTCACGCTAAAACAATGTCAGACCCTATAATAGGCCTAGCTATTGATGCTGAAAAAGCCTTTGACCGGGTGGAGTGGCCTTTTCTTTTCCGTGTCCTGAAATGGTATAATTTTGGCTCATTCTTCACGAATTGGATAGAAGCGTTATATCACCAACCCACAGCTCGTATTCTGATTAACAACTCTTTATCCTGGGCAAGTCACTTAATCCCCCATTGCCCCAGGTACGTTAGACAGATTGTGAGCCCACCGGGACAGATAGAGAAAATGCTTGAGTACCTGGTTGTAAAACCGCTTAGATAACCTTGATAGGCGGTATATAAAAACCTAATAAACTTGAAACTTGAAACTTAAATTTTCCCTTCAAAGAGGCACTCGACAGGGCTGTCCTCTCTCACCATTGCTATTTAATTTAGTGTTGGAGCCTCTTCTTTCTGCTATTAGACAAAGCCCCTTAATTAACGGTATTCCCTCCTCTGATCGAGACTTCAAATTAGCAGCCTATGCTGATGATGTTTTAATTTTTCTTAGGAACCCTCTATCCTCTCTTCCTCATCTTATACATATTGTCAAACAATATTCCCTCCTATCCGGATACTCTGTCAATTGGGAGAAATCAGAGATCTTCCCTCTGAATGATAACATTCTTCAATCAGATCTGGCTCATTTTCCCTTCTCATGGTCACATGAAGCTGTGAAATACTTGGGGATTTTAATACATAAGGATCCGGTTCTTGCTCAAGATCTTAATATATCTAAAGTCAAAAATCTAGTTCTAAATACTACATCTCGATGGTCTCCACTTTTTTTGTCTTGGTGGGGTAGAATAGCATCCATCAAAATGACCCTAGCACCTCAAATTAATTACACTCTCTCTATGCTTCCTCTTCTATGCCGGAAGTCGTTTTTTCATTGGCTAAATAGGAAGCTATCTGAATTCATTTGGAACAAGAAAAAACCTCGAATTGCTCTCGCCAAGCTGAAAGCCTCTAAGATTAACGGTGGTCTTAACTTCCCGGATTTCTATCATTATTATATTGCTTCACTAGCTAAATATGGAGCTTACTGGGTTACTGACTCCTATCCCCAAGATCCTCCTGCTTGGTTTGAAATGGAGTGCTTTTTATGCACACCTTTACACATCTCCTGCTTACTAACGGTGTCAGTACCCAGACATTTGAGAAGGTACTCTTTGTTGGGTTTAGCTGAGATCTCAGTTAATGTTAGCCCACTCATGTCTCTTTGGAATAATCCCAAAATCCAAAACCATGGCAAATCCCTCTCATGGAAATGGTGGCAGCGGGCAGGTATATGGTTTGCCCATCAATTGTCTACTCTTACTGCGTCAGTTCCTTTTGATATACTTTGCTCCACATACCTGCTGCCTTCTTCTGTTTATTCACAGTGGCTCTCACTCATTGGAGTGCTGTCTTCTGTGCATATACGTTTTGACTTCATGACTTCCAAAAATACTATCCGCCATTGGTCTTTATTGACTCTATTAAAAGGCAAGGCTATATCTTTTTTCTATAATATTTTGAGAGATCATTCCTTCACTTTTTCACCTCAATCTATGAAACACTGGGATATTATACTCACCACTCCGCTTTCTGACATTGATTGGGAACTCTTTTGGTCTTCAACAAACCGCCCGCTTTTATCTTCTAGAGTTTCACAATCAATGTTCTTTATTATGTGGAATGCAGTATGGACCCCATTTCGCATGTGGAAAGCCAACTTAAAGCAAGACTCTGTTTGCTGGAACTGTTTGAAAGAGGAGGGAACTCTTGATCATATGTTTTTTCATTGTACTTTGGTCCGCTCCTTTTGGACTCAAATTTGGAACACCATACAATCTATCACTAACTGCTCGGAAGAGATCTCTATGGACATTATAATCCTTCGCTCTCAACATCCCTGTTTCGCACAATCAAACTGTCCTCCTAAGCTCATCAATACCATGTTTGTGACTGCTCTCATGCACATTCTGAAAAATTGGAAATCATCTTCGCTACTAGACTATACTTTTTGGTGGAACTCTCTGTGTATGTATCATAGATTTGAATCCTATGCATATGAGAATAAAATTACACTCCGAACCTCCATGAATTTGAAGAGCAAAAAATCACCCTGGTCATTCCTGGATTCCTATGTACGCTCTGCTTCGTAGACACTCCTGTCTTCCCTTCCTTTTCTTCTCTTTTCTTCTTTCTTTCCTTTCTTTTTTAATTTCTATTTCTGTTCTCCCTCATCTTTTTCTCATATAGTCTTCACAAGCAGTTCAAATACTTGGAGCTTTTCTTACTGCTATGGTCCTCTACAGTTAAATATATATTTGCAGATTCTTTATACACAAAGCTTTATTTTGTTTTTATGTATTTGAAATGCTCCCTGTATTTTTCAAAATACTCAATAAAAATTATTGAACTAAAAAAAAAAAAAAATGTTAATGAAGATCAGGAGTTTAGCTGGTCAAACAGCAGATAATCTGTTTGATATTGGATCTAGAGCAGGGGAGGGAACTCCGGTCTTCGAGAGCCGTATTCCAGTCGGGTTTTCAGGATTTCCCCAATGAATATGCATTGAAAGCAGTGCATGCAAATAGATCTCAAGCATATTAATTGGGGAAATCCTGAAAACCCGACTGGAATACGGCTTTCAAGGACCGAAGTTCCCTAACCCTGATCTAGAGGAAAACTGAAATCATCTCTTAAAATAGTGTGAAGATATGAGTGCTGTGGAGGAAGCACAATTTAAATTTTGGGAAAAAAATTGGTCATCAGAATTTGAAGCATAAATATTGATAAGTATAAATAAATTATTATTATTATTAATGGGAGAACCATTTATTTTTCCCTCCAATCGTGGCCATCTGTCGTCAGATTCGCAAAGATGGGAGATAAATTTGAATGGAAATGATTTGCAAATATGAGTAATTACTCCATAAATTTTCAATGAATTTTTTTAGCTTCAAGCTCACTCAGATGTTTCTGGCAGAAAGAAAATGTCTGAGTTCAATTTTTTCAGATATAAAATAATTTTTTTTCCTCTTCATGGGGGTTAAGGAAACCTTTAACATTTAAAGATGTAATAATATTCAGCATTGTATTACAGTATTGTGGGTGAGAGACCAATCTGTGAACTGCGAGCAATTATCCATTTCTAAATTGAATTCTATTGTGTGTCACTTTCTTATGCAGGCAAAAAAGCAAAATGAAAAAGTCGACGATGAGATGCAGACAACGAGCAGCATAACTCACAAATAAAACAAAATAAACATTTAGTTATAGTCAGGAAACATGCGTCCAGCAGGAAAAAACACATTTCTCCATGTCAGCATACGAGAGTAATTGCTGAATACATATCAGCTACAGACAGTTATCGCAATAAACATTCCATATGGTAATTTCAGGTAGAATGTTCATTTAAAAATTTCTGTAAAACAGCAGGATCATCATAATTCTTCCCTGAAGAAGCCCTTTCTGGAAACGTCAATTGCTCCTCCTAAACTTACTTGCTCCACTTCATCACTGATGCTGAAACCGTGGATTGAAGACAAAGTTTTATTTTATTTTTCTTTCCAGCTTATGATTTATCTTTAATCTTATCTATTGTTTTGCCTTTTGTCTTTGTTTTGTTCTATTTCTATCATTTAAATTTCTCCAGAATTCTACTGTTCAACGGCTCCCCCTTCTGCTTCTATTCCTTTCTCTCCTCTCTTCTACCTTCCAAAGTATTTAGATCAATGCTGTCTTGTTAAAATGTTTATTTTATTTTTATTTTTCCTCTAACTCTACTTTTCACTTCTCTATTACCCTCCAGGTACTTTAGTTAGATTGTGAGCCTTCGGGACAGTAAGGGAATTTTTCAAGTACCTTTCTTATTTCTAATCTTAATGTATATTTTCTGTAAACCGCTTAGAACCTAACGGATGTAGCGGTATATAAGAAATAAATTACATTACATTATATTACATAACGCTGTTATATGTGACCCTCATTCTGACTGGATAAAATAGGCCATATTGGACTTTCAGCCCTTTTAATTTTGGACATAGGTCCAAAAATAGTTTACACTATTTAGCAGTAGTATTGGAGAGATCAGGCAAAAACAAGTTTTGTTGCATTCATACAAGTTAGTTAGCTCTGGCTACTAGTAATATCTGCAGCGTTTGGAAATATCTCAACAATTTTAAGATCAGAAGTCAAAGAGAAGTTCTACGCGATATTCTATGAGTCCGCTCAATTTCTAACAGCAGAGTAAATGGTATATTCAGAAGTCTGGGTATAACAGATGGTAAGAAGACGATAGTGTCATTAACTTCCAATGCTTCAGGAAGACCAAGAATTCTTATATTTTTCCTCCTTATTCTATTGTTCATATCCTCGAGCTCAGTCTGTAGAAATTCAATTTTATTAAATCACTAGTTTTTTAGCCCATTACATTAACGGGTGCTAGAATAGATGTGTAGACTTAGGCATTTCTTTCTTTCTCTCTGCCCCCTGTCTGTTTTCCCTTTTCCCTTACTTTTACCTCCCCCATGTCCAGCAGCACTCCTTCCCTGCTCCCCCTGTCCAGCAGTAGACCTTCTCCTTTCCTTTTACCTCCCCCCTGTCCAGTAGTACCCCTTCTCCCTTACCTTCTCACTTTCCAGCATCCGCTAGGCCGGGCAGCCTCGGGGCTTTTGCTAGGCCGGCTCGCTTCGCATTATCGAAGAGGGCTGGCCTAGCAAATGCCCTGTGGCTGCTGCCACTGCTGGTCCGGGGGTGAGAAGGAGAGGCGTCATCAGTCGGAGATCGGGGCAGAAACGTTGCTGGGGAAACCGCCGCACGCGTCGTAAACCGCCAAAGTCTCCGACTGCAGATGCGGCAACATGAAGCCACAAATCAGAGATCACGGCCGCACGAAGTTTCAACTGCGCATGCGCGCTAAGTATTTCATTATAGCGGATTGTTGAATGACCATGTGTTGCTCATCAACTGCTGTTTGTTCCTCTTAAAGTTCAATTCTGCAAGTTGGGAGATTATTGTAGAGATATCTTGTATTATTTCATAAGCTGTTTTGAAGTTTTGTTGCATGAGTTCCTCAAGGAATTTAATATCATCAGCAATGGAACCAATGGTGATCTCATGTTGTTCAGGAGGCAGTTGCATATGTAAGGCCTTTCCCAATGTGGGAAGATCTTGTTTGGAGCATTTCGTTGCAGAATGAATGCTAAAGAGCCTTCATTTTTACTCAATTTCATTTACACTTTGAGAATGTAAGCATCCAAAGTTAGAATTACAGATTATTGTTAAATATAGCTGATATATCTCTTCAAATATACTTAGCCAACAGGAGAGAGTGCTTTATGTATCCAAGCTGGTTGCAGTCACATGACTCCTACCCCCTTTCATTCCTTTTTGAACCCCTTTTAATGGATGGTTTATAACTAGAAAAAAACCCTACAAAGTTGAAGGGCTTTTCTTTATGGGCTAACTCACCAGTTATTCTAGCTTCCTAAACAGGAGTAGTCTAATGGTTAGTGCAGTGGTCTGAGAACCAAGGGAACTGGGTTCAATTCCCACTGCAGCTCCTTGAGACTCTGGGCAAGTCACTTAACCCTCCACTGCCCCAGGTACAAATATCAAGTCCCATCTTCTTTCCCTTACTAATATGTGAATGTTGTTCTACCAGGATCTTCAGCGTAAGACATGCTACTGAATTATACTTGTTATATTTGAACACTGTATTATGTTTTAATTTTGTATTGTTGGTAGTATAATAAAATACCTCATTTAAATTAGGAAAGATTCAGAGAAGGACGAACAAAATGATGGAGATAGAAAAGCTCTCCTATGAGGAAAGGCTAAAAAGATTAGAGCTCTTTAGCTTGGTGCAGAGCCAGTTGAGGGGAGATGCAATAGAGGTCTATAAAATCATCAGGTGAGTGAAACAAACATAAATCAATTGCTTATTCTCTGAAAATAAATACAAAAATTAGGGGATATGCTATGAAGTTAAAAGTAGTCCAATGAAAACAACAGAAAAGAAATGTTTGTTTTTTCACTCATCACTTGTTGCCAGAGATGTTGTAAAAGGAGTTAATGTAGCCAAGTATAAAAAAGGGTTTGGACAAGCTCCTGGAGTTAAGTCAATAAACTTATTCAGAAAGTCACTACTTATCCTGGGATGCAGGAGAGGTTAATGGCATGGCATCTGGCTACTTTTGGGAATCCTGCCACATACTAACATGGAAGGAAAACAATGGACTTGATGGACCTTTGATCTAACCCAGTATGGCAATTCTTACGTTATTAAGTAGGCAGCACTGTAGGTTAACTGGAAAGAAAGAATGTAACCACGCTTCTGTACAGGGAGAACTGCTTATGAAGCCAGTACAGAGTCCACATAGGAAAGGGTGTTATAGGACACGGGAGTACTGAGTGAAGTCCAAGCTTCTCTGCAGGATATGAATATTTATTTGTGGGAAATATGGCACTTAAAGCTTGGGAAAGAAAAGAAATTGTACATTTGTTGTTAAATTAGTATTCATACACAGTTCATATTTTACTATATTTGCTGTTAATGAGAAGTACTGGTAAATAGTTCAAATTTATGTTTACCATGCATTAATAATATTTTGCTTTTATCACTGAATTAAGTACATTTCATGATCTTTATACAATCAATGCAATCAAAAAGATTAAGCATAAACACAGAAAAGGATACTGATCTGTTTGTGGTCTTCGAAAGTTCTCTGGAAGATTTGCTTCATAAAATAGCCTTGCCCTTGTATTGCCCATTTCCTGCATGCACTAAAAAAAAAAAAAGGGATGGAAAAAGAAATGAGAAACTGAACTTTTTCACCACCTTTAAGTTACATGCAGCTCTTCAAATTATTATGCACTGCCTTTACAAAGTTCATTCTAGTAATGCATGAAGAAGAACTACTGCTCAACTATACAGAAAGCCTCTGTGCAGTCAAATTCAAAAGATTTTTCTGGAAACCTTTGGGTTATTTTAACTGTCCAAGGAACTATGGCTCAGAAGCCCCCAAAGACCCTCTCTAATCCAGATACTCCCAAATCTCCTCCAAACCTATTTGTTAAATCCCTGATATCTGGTGGGTTTGGGCCAAGAGCAATCCCTATACACTCTTGCACTTTGTTGGCTTTTGAGTTCAAAATGGTGTCAGCACCTCTAGCGGTGGTCTTATGACAGTTCCACTAAAGATCAAGCTGCTGTATATAGGCAGAAAAAGATCTAGGCGTCATTGTGAATAATATGCTGAAATTTTCTATCCAGTGTGCAGTGATAGCCAAAAAAAGCAAACAGAATGATACGAATTATTAGGAAAGGGATAGAAAATAAGACGGAGTACTATAAAGCCTCTGTATTGCTCCATGGTATGACCTCCATGGTGCCTGGAATAGATAGACTGTCTGAGTCACTACATCAAGCTCCATCTCTAGCAGTATTCAAATCTAGGCTAAAATCCCACTTTTTTTGAGGCTGCTTTTAACTCCTAACTCCCACTCACTTGTAAAGTACCCATGTCTATTTTATCATTCCTGCTGTGAGAAATTCCTTAACCCCCATTTGTCCTGTTTTAGTTAGATTGTAAATTCTATTGAGCAGGGATTTTCTCTTACATGTTTAATGTACAGCACTGTGTACATCTAGAAACACTATAGAAAAGACAGGTACCGTATTTTCTCGCATATAACGCGTGCGTTATACGTGGTTTTTTCATACCGCGCATACCCTTGCACGTTATACGCGTGAGCGCGTTGTACAAAAATGTTTTTACATAGTTTCCCCCCCCTACGGCCGATTCACCCCCCCCCCCGCAGGACCGCTCACACGCACCCCCACCCTGAAGGACCGCTCGCACCACCCACAGCCTCCCGATCCCCCCCCATCATGTAGAAGCTCCTACCGGTGTCCTGCTGCTTCCTCTTGGCGGTCCCGACACCCGACACGATCGGGGCAAGAGGGAGCTCAAGCCCTCTTGCCCCCCCCCGACTCCTCGACACGATCGGGGCAAAAGGGAGCCCAAGCCCTCTTGCCCCGCCGACTCCCCAACTCCCCGACAATATCGGGCCAGGAGGGAGCCCAAGTTCTCCTGGCCCTGGCGACCCCCCCCGCTAGTTGTTCGGGCAAGGAGGGAGCCCAAACCCTCCTGGCCACGGCGACCCCCTACCCTCACCCCGCACTACATTACGGGCAGGAGGGATCCCAGGCCCTCCTGCCCTCGACGCAAACCCCCCTCCCCCCAATGACCGCCCCCCAAGAACCTCCGACCGCCCCCCCAGCCGACCCGCGACCCCCCCACCCCCGGATTGGCCCATCCGTCCCAAAGCTCCGCCTACTGGTGGGGCCTAAGGCGCCTGGGCCAATCAGAATAGGCCCGGGAGCCTTAGGTCCCACCTGGGGGCGGGGCCTAAGGCACATGGGCCCAACCCGACCATGTGCCCAAGGCCCCGCCCCCAGAAGGGACCTAAGGCTCCCGGGCCTATTCTGATTAGCCCAGGCGCCTTAGGCCCCACCAGTAGGCGGAGCTTTGGGACGGATGGCCCAATCCGGCCTCATTCCGTCGTTGGCTGCCTGCCGGACAGGCAGGTTTGGCTCCCATCTGTCCGACCAACTACACAAAGGTACGGGGAAGGGGGGTGGGGGTCGGCCAGGGGGGTCGCGGGTCGGCTGGGGGGCGGTCGGAGGTTCTTGGGGGGGGGCGGTCATTGGGGGGAGGGGGGTTTGCGTCGAGGGCAGGAGGGCCTGGGATCCCTCCTGCCCGTAATGTAGTGCGGGGTGGGGGTAGGGGGTCGCCGTGGCCAGGAGGGTTTGGGCTCCTTCCTGGCCTGAACAACTAGCGGGGGGGGGGTCACCAGGGCCAGGAGGACTTGGGCTCCCTCCTGGCCCGATATTGTTGGGGAGTTGGGGAGTCGGCGGGGCAAGAGGGCTTGGGCTCCCTTTTGCCCCGATCGTGTCGGGGGTGCCGCGGTTGGCTGGGGCAAGAGGACTTGAGCTCCCTCTTGCCCCGATTGTGTCGGGGAGTCGGGACCGCCAAGAGGAAGCAGCAGGACACCGGTAGGAGCTTCTACATGATGGGGGGGGGGGGTCGGGAGGCTGTGGGGATGCGAGCGGTCCTTCAGGGTGGGGGTGTGGGTGCGGGTGGGAGTGCGTGCGAGCGGTCCTTCGGGGTGGGGGTGCGGGTGCGTGCGAGCAGTCCTTCGGGGTGGGGGTTTGAGCGATCCTGCGGGTGGGGGGTGAATCAGACGTCGGGGGGGCATCAGGCTTTCAGGGTGGGGACAGGACTTCAAGGGGGAGAGGAGAGTTGGGGCGGGTGAAAGGAGAGTCGGGGCAGGCGAAAGGAGAGTCGGGCACCATGCGCGGTATACGGGTGTGCGCAGTATATAAAAATTTCTGTACATAAATTTGTGGTTTTCGCGCGCTATACCCGTGTGCGTGTTTTACACGGGTGCGCGTTATCTACGTGAAAATACGGTAATACTGTTGTAGTAGTACCATGAGTATTGTATGCAACTCTGATCGCCGTATCTCAAAAAAGATAAAGTGGAATTAGAAAAGTTTCAAAGAACGGCAATTAAAACGATAAAGGGGATGGAACTACACTCCCCCCTCCAAATCTGCGATTTCAGCATCTGCTGATTCAGTTATTCGCGATTTTTAAACAAAAAAAAACATTTTAATTTTTCATGCTATTTTAAGCCTTGTAAGCCCCCCTTAAGCCTCACCTAGTGGGTTTTCGGGGCAGGAGCAATCTTACCATGCTCCTGCCCCGTGCAAATCGCTCATAGGAAATGGCTGCCTTGAGCTCCCGTAGTCTCTCGAGATTGTCTAATGATTGTCGCTAAACCAGTTTGAACTGGCTTAGCGTTGACCTAATTTGCCGACTGATGTGCACAATGGCTTGCCGCATGCTTCTCCATGCGTTCATACATTCTCCGACTCTCCCATGCAAATGACCTCATTAGTATTAAAATGAGGTCATTAATATTAAAATGAGCACTTCGATTGATGTTCTAACATCGCTAAGGCATGCACTAAATCTAGCGACAGCTACTAAGGACCCAAAAAAATAGACAGGTCTGCCATTAAAAAAGAGAGGCAGGAGGGACGCCCATTCCCTCCTGCCTCAGAATCCTGTACCCCTTTCCCCGCAAAGATCGTAGTCAACTTAACCCCCTCACCTTCCTCCCCCCAACAAAGATTACAGCCACTTGAATCACACCTCCCCCCCCTCCCCCCCGTGAAGGAGGAATGCTCACTCCTTTGGCCACTCGGACCATCCCGACACCCCTGAGTGACCAAAGCCTGGAACCACTCACACACAAACACTCCCTATTGAGGGGGGCCTTAGGTATCTGGGCCAATCAGAGTCTTAGGCCCCTCCTCAATACATCCCAGGATGCACTGGGAAGTGCAAGGCCCACCACTTTGAATTACCCCAGCCCTTGAGGAAAGGGAGAGTCACAGAAACCACAGACTTAAGCAAACAAATTAAAAGACAGAAAAAAAACAACCTCCACCTCCTCCACAGTGACAGCCTCGAACCCATAATGGGCGGGAGGATTCACTCATCCCCAGATAAGTAAATACTTTTAAAACCAATAGGAGAAAATATTTTTTCATTCGGAGAATAGTTAAGCTCTGGAATACGTTGCCAGAGGTAGTGGTAAAAGCATATAGCGTAGCTGGTTTTAAGAAAGGTTTGGACAAATTCCTGGAGGAAAAGTCCATAGTCTGTTATTAAGATATGGGGAAGCCTCTGCTTGCCCTGGATCGGAAGCAAGGAATGTTGCTACTCTTTGGGTTTTTGCCAGGTATTAGTGACCTGGATTGGCCACCGTGAGACCGGGCTACTAGGCTTGATGACCATTGGTCTGACCCAGTAAGGCTATTCTTATGTTCTTATGCTGGCAAAAGGAAGTATCATTCAAAAAATGTAGAAACAAAGTTTTAACTCAGACTGTTTTTCAAATGGTAAATGCAATAGAACTCTGCTCAGAGACATGAAGGCTGATCTCTCCGCCTCACCCACCAATCATTGCAGTGTTCAATAAAGATTCACCTCAAAACTCGTGTTCATAATGTATGCTATTATTATAGTTGAGTTAATTACCCCTGTAGTGCTTTTTGACTAAGTCGGCAAAAGGAAGTGAGCATCCCTCTTGCCGGCTTTCTACAACAAGGTACGAGGGAAGGTCTGGCTATTCTGACCTGACTCCCCTCAGACCACAAGGGCCTTCTCTTGGGGATTTGTTGGTAGGGTGTTGGGAGGGGTCCAGATTTTGGTCAGTCAGGGGTGTGGGAGTGATCCAGGGGAGCTGAAGTAGGAGGGAGTGGGCATCCTCCTGACTTTCTTTTTCTCCAGGGGCCTTCATTATGTTTATTTAAGATTTGATATACCGCTCCTGCATTTTACTGACCTAAGCGGTTTACAATGTATCAAACTAAAATGAAATTAGGTACTTGAGAAAAACTACCCTATCTGTCCCAAAGGCTCACAATCAAGCTAAAGTACCCGATTAAAATAAAAATATGTAATACATTTCTAAGATCAAAAATCAAAGAAATAGAAAATAGAAATAATGAAAGAAGATAAAAAATTAAAAATAGAATCAAATAACTTTAAGGGCTCCTTTTACTAAGGTGCATTAGGGCCTTAACGTGCGGAATAGCGCACGCTAAATTGCCGTGCGCGTTAGACCTTAACGCCAGCATTGAGCTGCTGTTATTCTAGAAGCGTACCGCGAGGTTTAGCGCGCAGTAATTTTGTGTGTGTGCTAAAAACATTAACGCACCTTAGTAAAAGGAGCCCTTAGAGATAGAAAAGTCTCCGAGGTGGCTTGATAGTAAGTTCAGTCTGCAGAACCAGGTCAACCGGCTGTCACCAATCACTATCAGAAACCATGCCAATGAAAACCACCATGACACCAGTCATCGGACAGGCAAAGCTAGGTGCCGCCGACAGCAGACCCCTGAAGTGAAGTTCAGTTTCCCTTCGATGTGTCCAACAACGCAGCTGCAGGAGTGCAAGTCTGCCAAGGAGAGGGGGAAAGAGGGCAGGCCACAGGAGATCCTCCGACGCTGGCATCAATCCACTGCTGGTGACCACATCGGGGCTGTGCTGCATTACGCCAATGGCTTCTCCCTTCTGCTGCTGGACAAGAGCCCGGACAGGGAAAGCTGTGTTGAACCAGCTGATATCATTAGGGGGTGGCTGTCATCAAGGGGGGGGGGGGGCGGCAGCACTTTTTTAAAAATTAATGGGGACAGGTATTGTGCGTGTGTAACACACACACACAATATATGTGCCACTAAAAAAAAAAAAAAAGTCTTGCTGCCCTGAACAGCTGAGTGGCAGAAGGCTGCTTCGGGGCTTCCCCTGCTGCTCAGCTGTTCAAGCTTCTCTTGCTGGCTTTGTGCATGTGTGAAAAATCACTTTTCCAACAACTGGTGGGGTGGGATTATGGCTGACCTCCGCAAAAAAAATTTGCATGCCCATTCGGTTGAACACCGATCACCATTTTAAAATTAGTCAATGAATCAGCCCCCAGTGACTCACACAGTCTTAATGATGATTTTTAGTGCATCCAGGCCCTGGTTCTTAACAAAACTTGATTCACATTACAACTGAAAGCCACTGTATGTTATACTAAACAGGTATGATCACCTAAATTCTATAAATGGTGCTAAAATTTAGGTGTACGATTGGGCATGCAATTATAGAATAGGGCCGGTTATGTGCCTAATACAGTTGGCACTATACTGGCACTAAATTGGCAAATAATTGGTGATAACTGGTATTAACAAGCACTAATTGGTACCATTTTTTATTTATTTTAAAAATTTCTTACACTACAGTTCTGAGCGAGTTACAGGAAAACAATTTAAAACATCTAATTAATGCTAAACAGCAAAGATATATAAACAGACATGCTCTTATTCTATGACCATTGCGCACAAATTCTCTTGTAAAGAGGCATTAAAGGGCATGGGCGTATCAGGAGTATTCCAACTATTCTTATATACACTTTATAGAATAGCTGTATCTATGTGTGCACTGCCATATTAAGGTATCATCATTTACCACTAGATAACAGAGTTATAATAGATTGGAAACTATTACCATTAGAAGACAGAATAATATTAGATTAGAAACTCAATATATTAGAATTGATTAACTCCTCAAACCCATACCAAACTAGATATGTTAGGTACAATGATCACCACACTTAGTACCACCATGAGAACCACATCTCCAAATTATACACACGCAATCCTTCTGATACTCCTGCTCCTAACTGACTGGAAAGCAACTGCAAACAATATATATCTAATACCAATCATAGCAAACTCCAAAGGAATTACCCAACTAAACTGGCATCTCACAATAGACAAAAACTCAAACCATCAGTCTTACACATACCAACCTTCCCCTAAATCAACAAGTAGAAAACTAACAAACACATACAAAACCAAAAAACAACCCCAACAAGATCACTCATATACCTGAAAACAACTCACAACATACCAATAGAATACACCACTCAAGTGTACATATTTGAACCCTTACTAGCATATCTCGAAGCCTTAACATATAAAATCTTAGATCCTCAAACCACACACGAAAAAGGACACCAACTAGACATTGCAGCCTACATGTCCCAACAGTCCACACAACCAGAGATCCAAACGCTCCCTTTGGTCTGATCACTACACATACTCCTTCGAAATCAATTGGACCAGTAACAAAAACATTCCAACTACTTAACAAACAACTTACAACTCACACAAACATATAGATCCCACCACATTCTGGTCAAAAACAGACATCATAATCCAATACTACACACCCAAAGACTTCATCTCAAATTGGAACCATCTAAGTACTGCAACCCTGGACGAACTAGCCCCAGAAAAACCCAAAACCAAAATCCACAGAAAATCAGACAAGTGGTTCGACAACGAACTACTCCAACTCAAAAGACAATGCAGACAACTAGAAAGAAAATGGAGAAAAAGCAGCCAAGAATCCACAAAAACAGTATGGATAGTAACAAACCGAAAATACAAACAAAAACTGAACGAAAAAAGAAAGAAATACTATTCAAAACAAATAGGAGAAGGACCCCAAGACACAAAAAAACTATTCCAGCTACTAAAAGATCTCACAGACACCACTCCCTACATAGTCAATAGCAACTCCCCCCTCCTTCAGCCACCCTCTTAGCCACATATTTCAAAAACAAGATTACAAACATCAGAGCCTCATTCAACTGAACCCCCACACACATAGACACATCATTTCCCCCCACAGAAAAAGAACCAGTCGCAGCAGATAGAACCTGATCCCATTTCTCACCCATACAATGGTCAGACTTCAACAATCTATATAATAAATACAGCCATGCAGCCTGCGACCTCAACCATTGCCCCTCATACCTACTGAAAACCTCAAGTACATTATTCTGTTCCCTGCTTCTACAATGGATACATTCTTTACTACTAGAGGGAAATTTCCCACAAGAACCCAGCAAAATCATCATAACTCCGATATTAAAAGACCCCAAAGAAGCAACGGACCAACCATCCAACTACAGACCCATATCCTCAATCCCACTGTCAAGTTGATAGAAGTCCTAATAGCCAAAACTTTAACCTCATACCTAGATAATCACAACTTACTCCACCCCACACAGTCTGGCTTCAGAGCCAACTAAAACACGGAGACCCTACTAGGAACACTAATGGACACTGCCAGACAATACCTCTGTACAGGCAATAAAATCCTGCTCATACAACTAGACCTCTCTGCAGCCTTCGACTTGGTAGATCACGACATTCTTCTATAAACTCTAGACTCCATAGAAATCTCAGGCAAGGTACTTGCATGGTTCAAAGGCTTCCTACAATCCAGAACCTACAGGGTTAAAATAAAGCAAGAAAATCAGAATCATGGTCCAACCCCTGCGGAGTTCCCGAAGGATCACCCCTATCACCCACACTATTCAATATATACATAGCCTCCCACAGCTCCTACCTAGCAAACATGGCATAACTTCATACAGCTATGCAGATGACATCACTATTCTCCTCCCCTTTGACCACCCAGAACCCACCATTACAAGCACAATACACAGAACACTCGAAACAGTAGGAACATGGATGACAGAGCACAAATTAAAACTTAACCCTGACAAAACAAACTTCATCCTCCTAGAAAACAACAAAACTCCAACCTTAACAAATCTAGTAATAAACTTAATCTCATACCCCATTCAACCCACACTAAAACTTCTGGGAGTAATAATTGACAGAGACTGTATCATGCAACCACAAATCAACAAAGTAATAAAAGCATCGTTTGTGACCATGAGAAATCTAAGACAAATCTGAAAATTCTTCGACAGGAAACAATTCCTACTTTTGGTACAATCTCTTATCCTTGGACTAATAGACTACTGCAACATACTATACCTCCCATGCCCAGCGACCATGATAAAACAATTACAAACAATACAAAATACTCACTGAAAATAATATGACCATATCACAGAAGCATACCATGACTCACACTGGCTTCCAATACAAACAAGAGTACACTTCAAATTCTACTGCCTACTTTTCAAGGCTATTAATGGAGAAAGCCCAATCTACTGGAATAACCGACTAACTCAATCCTCCTCAACCAGGCACAGGAGAACCCACTCACTATTCACACACCCATCATCTAAAAATGTCAAATAAAAAAAACTGTATGACAACCTAATAGCCTCCAAAGCAGCTAAACTGGACAGACAAATCACCATTCTGTTGGCATCGACCACAGGCTACAAAACCTTCAAGAAAGATACTAAAACCATACTCTTCAAAAAATACATAAAACCCATCTAGCACGGCCAGTCCCTACCCAAACCCCACCTACCCTCTCTATATCCTTAATATACTCTAATATGCTTCTAACTACCCAACAAATTCTAAAATGCTTCTAATTACCCAACATTTATCACCTTAAGATCTCTACAACTCTTTGGTAATTCTTATTACCCAACATTTATCACCTTAAGATTTCGACAACTCTTTGGTACTTCTTAAGTAACTATTATGACATCTCTTATGCTATTCCTGTAAACTTTTATGTAATTCTTGATAACTTTGATGTAATCCGCCTTGAACCGCAAGGCATTGGTGGAATAGAAATCACTAATGTAATGTAATCATTTATTCCAACCATAAACATGGCATAAGTGATCACTGTGAAAGTTTGGGGGGAAAAAGGAAAGACCAACCTCCATACCTCAAAGCGCAGCAACAGGACAATGGAGATGACCAAAGAGCCAGTGTGCAGTCAAAGGTATCGTTGGAAAGGGTCCTTTATTAACAACCTCTCATAACGTATATGGGAAAGCAGATTACTGCTTAAAGGACTCAACACAGGCCATGTTTCAGCTGTACTGCCTGATTCAGGAGTCCAAATATAAGTGCAAAAGTGAAAATAGAAGACGTAAAATGTTATACACGAATCACAATATGCAGTATGGAACCTCTGTTGTTTTGGCGGGTTACATGT
This sequence comes from Geotrypetes seraphini, assembly GCF_902459505.1. Lineage (NCBI taxonomy): Eukaryota > Metazoa > Chordata > Amphibia > Gymnophiona > Dermophiidae > Geotrypetes > Geotrypetes seraphini. The sequence continues at coordinate 54,269,526 of NC_047086.1, forward strand.
CTCCAAGATTCTCATACCCTGCAGCACTAATTGATCATGTCAATTCAGGGTAGAGACACAAGATAACTCCTGGATGTGTTAAAGAACAAGTAAAACTACAGCTCCCAGCATGTTACCCTTAAGCAATAATGCTAATAAGGGGCCTTTTTAAAGATACTTTTGGCTGTACAAATCTTCGGGGAATACCCAGTCAAAAATTCAAGATATCTACAATGAATAATCATGAGAGAGGTTTGCATAAGCTATCTCATGAATATTCATTGTGGATAGCCTGAAAACCTGGGTTTGCCCCATAGACTCTAACATAGTAACATAGTAACATAGTAGATGACGGCAGTTAAAGACCCGAATGGTCCATCCAGTCTGCCCAACCTGATTCAATTTAAATTTTTTTTTTTTTTTTTCTTCTTAGCTATTTCTGGGCGAGAATCCAAAGCTTTACCCGGTACTGTGCTTGGGTTCCAACTGCCGAAATCTCTGTTAAGACTTACTCCAGCCCATCTATACCCTCCCAGCCATTGAAGCCCTCCCCTGCCCATCCTCCTCCAAACGGCCATGCACAGACACAGACCGTACAAGTCTGCCCAGTAACTGGCCTAGTTCAATCTTTAATATTATTTTATGATTCTAAATCCTCTGTGTTCATCCCACGCTTCTTTGAACTCAGTCACAGTTTTACTCTCCACCACCTCTCTCGGGAGCGCATTCCAGGCATCCACCACCCTCTCCGTAAAGTAGAATTTCCTAACATTGCCCCTGAATCTACCACCCCTCAACCTCAAATTATGTCCTCTGGTTTTACCATTTTCCTTTCTCTGGAAAAGATTTTGTTCTACGTTAATACCCTTTAAGTATTTGAACGTCTGAATCATATCTCCCCTGTCTCTCCTTTCCTCTAGGATATACATATTCAGGGCTTCCAGTCTCTCCTCATACGTCTTCTGGCGCAAGCCTCCTATCATTTTCGTCGCCCTTCTCTGGACCGCCTCAAGTCTTCTTACGTCTTTCGCCAGATACGGTCTCCAAAACTGAACACAATACTCCAAGTGGGGACTCTATCAAAGCATGGTCTGGAATTATTAATAGGATTTGTCTGCAATATTAAAATCTGCATATCCTTATAATTTAGATTTGTACCACTTAAATTGAGCCAATTAGAAAAAATGATGATACAGGAAGAAAAGCATTATGCTGTCTGCGCATATTTAAAAAATTAGCTCTAAATTTAAAATGCAAACAGTGGGAACATATACAAATTTAAAAGAACTGCAGAAGAAGCACAGTTATTTACCATAAAAGATGTTATCCGGGGACAGCAGGCAGATATTCTCACATGCGGGTGACATCATCCATGGAGCCCGGTAAAGACAGTGTCAAAAGTACATTGCCACTAAGGACTCCTTTTACTAAGATGCGCTAGCAGTTTTAGCACACGCTTACCGTGCGCTACAATGCCGTGAGCGCTAAACACCAACGCCTCCGTAGAGCTTGCGGTAGTATTTTTCATTTAGCGCGGGGTTTGCGCACGCTAATCTTCAGCGCACGCTAAAAACACTAGCTCAACTTAGTAAAAGGAGCCCTAAGTTTTTAGAAATTTTGCGACTGCCCGCATTTGCACTTGCCTGAGTGCCTTCCCGTCAGACGTTAGTTCACGGTACCTCAGTTCCATAAGCAAGCTATGAAACCAACCAGGGGAGGTGGGGGGGGGGGATGTGAAATTATCTGCCTGCTGTCCCCGGATAACACCTATTATGGTAACTGACTGTGCTTTATCCTAGAACAAGCAGGCAGCATATTTGCACACGTGTGACTCCTTGGCTTACTGAAATGGGATGGAGGGAGAGCTGGCCATTAAGAAGAAAATAAATTCTGTAATATTGCTTTGCCGAAATGACCATCTCTGTCAACTGAGGACCAAATAGCTGCTTTGCAAATTTCTTCAATGGGAACATAAGAAAACCACTGCTGCTGCCACAGTTCGTACCTTTTCAACACCCCTTCTAGTAAATTTAAAATAAGTGATCGAAAATATATTTCTTCCCTCAATGTAAAATTAAGCTCCGAAATTCATTGCCAGAGAATGTAGTAAACAGTTAGCTTAGCTGGGTTAAAAATAATTTGAACAAGTGCCTAAAAGAAAAGTCAAGAAACCATTACTAAGATTTTAGCTCTCCGTGCCCTCCACATAAAGGTGTCCACTATTGTTTGGAACATTTTTTCATACCATCTCTGAACCCAGATCAGGAACATTTGATATGGATATAGTAGTTTAGGGAGCAGCACCATTTTTACTTGGGCTACTCGCTCCATTTTGATATCAGCAATATTTCTTTGATAAATCTTCACCCAGTCCGCACTAAAAAAAAAAAAATAAAAAAAATATTCCCATATATTTTAATTCTTTGTCTGCCCATTATAGAGGAAAATGTGACAGGATAAATGGTGCACATAACTTTCTGGCAGGACTTTTGATTTGGCAAAAAGTTAATACAGAGGCCTGAAAAGAAGCCAAATTGTTAGATCAGATCTGTGAGGCTAGGAACGTTCTCCTTAGCATTATGTATGAAAAGTAGCATATCATCTGGAAACATACTGATTCTGCACCCTTATCCCCCTAGTCCGAATCCCTTGAAACACCAGCAAGCTTCTAATCATTATAGCTAGGGGTTCTAGGGAGAGTTTGAAGAAAAGGGGGAGAGAGGCATTTGTAGTGAGAATTTTGTTCTTTTCGTGTTTATCAATGACTGAGAAGTAGGGGCTTCCTAAACAAAGTGACAATCCCATATTGTTGCACCACCCAAAAGAGGTAGTCCTTTGTTGATCTAGGCTCTTAAAGCATAGTGTCCTGGCTTTGATCCTAGTCTCTTAAGGCAGATCTGAGCTATAATTTCCAGAGAGTAATAACCGTAGCATATGAGCATACACAAGAAGTCTCCACCCCCTCTCTTTTATCACGTTGCACTGCCGAGCAGCATAAGCTAAATGCTGAGCCACCCATAGGAATAGAATGGGTGGCTTGGCATTTAGCTTGTGCTGCTTGGCAGCACAGCTTAATAAAAAAAGGGGGAGGGTCTGTTCTTTTCTGAAATTTACTTTATAGAATAAAATGTAGTTCATTTACTCACAATTCATAGATTCTCAGAAAGTTGTTGCTCTAAGGCAGTGGTCTTCATTGCAAGGCCCATGAGCCAATGGAGGCCCACAGAGATCTTCTGGGTGGCCCATACTGCAGTCTGGGGTTCTATACCCACCCTCACAGGGTCCAACGCCTCTTCTTCCCAGCAGTCACTCTTTGGGCCACTAACAGTGTGAATGAAGTAAACAGACTACCTTCGGTGTCCCACACGCAGTCCGGGGTTCAATCCCCCTTTCCACCGCCCACCTCCCAAGAAGGGGAAAAAAGAAGAGATATGGACAACTGAAGGAAGGAGGGTAGGTGAGAGATACCAGACTAGGGAAGGTAAAGCGAGAAGAGAGATACCAGACCACAGGAAGGGGGAAAAAGGAAGATGTTGGACTACTGAAAGAGTAAGGAAAGTAGGAGAGATAGATTCTAGACTAAGTGGGGGGAAGGACAGAGATATGACAGACCATGGTAGGAAGGAGGGAAGTGAGGGAGAGGAGAGAGATATCAGACCACAAGAAGGGAGAAAGGGGAGGGATATCAGACAACTGAAGGGGAGAAGGAAGGAGAAAAAGATGCCAGACCATAGAAGGGAGGAAGAAGGAAGGGAGAGGACAGGAGAGAGATACCAGACTACAGGAAGGGAGAAAGGTAAGGAGAGAGATGTCAGACTACTGGAGGTGAAAGGGAAGGATAGAGAGAAGCCAGACCAGGTAAGGGGGAGGAGGGAAGGAAAGAGATGCCAGACTGTGGGATGGCGAGGAGAAAGATGTCAGACCACCAGAATGGGAGAGAGAGGGAGGAGATAACACACAGGGATGAAGAGGGAGGGAGGAGATAATGCCCAGAGATGGGAGGGGTGGGGAAGGAAAGAGAGATGGAAAAAATGCTGTTTAAGAAAAGATGGGAATACAGGAAAAGAAAGAGGGAGGAGATGGTACATATGGATGGAGGGGAATGGTAGAGAGAAAAAGATGGTGCATGTGGCTAGATGGGAAGGGAAGACATGGAAAAGTAGATAGATTTGAGAAAGAAGCAGAAAAATTGAAGAAAGTTGAATATTAAAAGTTAATGCCAAAGATGGATGTAGAACAAAACACAAAAGATCCCCTCATCAATACTGGGCAAGTTTTTCAAAAAAATATCATCATATAACATTTAAAGGCTTTTAAATATTTAAATGTGCTCATAAGCTCTTCAGCAAGGCGCTTGAATTTTAATCATAACACATTGAATGGAGCAAGGATTCTTGCTTCTATTGGAGTGGCAAATGTTATGGCTCTACAAAAGCTGTTTAACGGTAGACCACTTATCTGAAAAAGTCAGTTCACGGCTCCAACACAGTCTGTGTTTCGCTACGCTACATCAGGAAGCCTGAAGGATAAGCTGATTTTATTTGCAGTGTGCAGTGCCTAAGAAGAACAAAAACGTGCTATGAAAATTGTGCTCATAGTTATTATTTGAGCAACTTGCCCAGTATTGATGAGAGGGGGGGTCTTTTGTGTTTTGTTCTATTTTGAAAGTATTGCCCCCTCAAGTGGACTGTAATTTAAAATCCCTGGTCTGTTTGGATCAAAGATGGATGTAGGGCCGAAAGTGAAGAAGAGAAAAACAGTAAATGGATATGAAGACTCTTGAAACAGAGTTAAGAGTACAGACAGAAGGAAGTGCAACCAGAGGCTGGGAAAAGATGATTAGAAAAATAAAATCACCAAACAACAAAGGTAGGAAAAACTATTTTATTTTTAATTTAGTGACTGAAATAGTTTTGAGAATTTACATCTGCTGTCTATATTTTGCACTAAATCCATTTATTTCTATTTCTCTGGTGTTGTACTGCATGCAGAGACTGGCATCTTAGGATTTTGTTAGTGTACAGTAAATTAGGAGTTTTAGCTTGTGGTCCTGTATTTGCATAGCGTTTATCTGTGTTCTGCATGTGTGATCAAGGCCAGGAGTTCTGGTAGGAATGAATGTCAATAAGTGTTATTGATGTCATGGTCCAAAGTAGGATCATATTTGTCATCTCTCTTTCACCACTTTTGGACCCAAAATGACCCTCATTTAAAAAATTAGCCAAGACCACTGCCCTAAGGCAAGAGACTTTGTAGTAGCAGGTGAAGATGGAAATTTTGAAGAGAAAGAGGTTTTATAGCAGAGGTTGGAGAGTCATCAGGTAGATTAAAGTAGTTCCAGAGTGAAATCTGAGTAGTGCATATATGTGCTATGTGTGTGGTAAAAAGACAAGTTTGGTTCCAAGGGAGGCAGAGAAGCACATGTGCTTCTGAGAGAAGATGGAGAGAGAGGACACCAGCAGCAGGCAGAGCGAGAGAGAGAAAGAGAAGACACCAGCAGCAGCCAGAGAGAGAGAGAGAGGACACAAAGCAGACACAGAGGGCACTTACATACGTAACATCAACAGCTAGCTGCACGCCGGGCACACTCCAACACATTGAGGAACTTTAGGTACGAGAAAAGAAAAATGGAGGCAGCAGGAACCCAACGAAGCTTCCCAGTATACTGCATCAAGTGTCATATGTATGACTACCTCCCCTCCGGGAGGCAGGCGTACATATGCAGTCGATGTCAGGAACTGGATAGCCTGAAGGAGGTCGGGAGACTGCAGGTCAAGGTCCAGGAGCTGGAGGGACTCCGCACCATAGAGGAACCGTGGGCAATTGAGGCAACTGAGGATACCACCAGAGTGAGCTACATCAATGAGCAGGTTAGAGAGCTTTAGAGATTCATCGAGGAGGCCTGCAAGATGGTGGAGGCACAGGATCACCAGCAATTCAGAAGGGAACCAACAGATGGAGGACAGAATCCACCAGACCCCAGGGGGGGAAGGACCTTGCGGAGAAACTGAGCGGGCAGAGGAGGCAGAGACCCATCAGAACCCGGAGAAAGAATTGAAGGATCGAGTCACTGATACGGACCCGAGACCCAAGAGGAAGCTGAGAAAAGAGAAATCTGCAATCGTAGTGGGAGACTCAATCCTGAGAGAGGTGGACAGTCACATAGCAGGAGGCAGAGAAGATCGAGTTAGTGACATGTCTCCCGGGGGCGAAGACAAAGGACATCTCCGACAGAATCGAGAGAATCCTGGAGGGAGCTGAGACGGAGGAGACAGCAGTGATAATCCACGTTGGAACCAACGACGTCAGCAGAAGGAACTACAACAGGACTACACTGACAGAGCATTTTAAGATCCTAGGGAGGAAACTGAAGCTGAGGACAAGGAAGATAGCCTTCTCAGAGATTCTGCCAGTACCGAGGGCGGATGTAAGGAGGCAGACCGAGCTGCAAGCAATAAACGGTTGGCTGAGGAGATGGTGCGAAGAGGAGAGTTTCCACTTTGTACGGAACTGGACAACCTTCCTGGGGAAGAACAAGCTCTACAGGAGGGACGGACTGCACCTGAGCACGGCTGGGATGAGGATGCTGGCATGCAACATCCAAAACGGCATAGACATGGCTTTAAACTGAGGACAAGGGGAAAGCCGATAGTCGATCTGACATCGACACATCGGACTAGAGTATCAAACAAGGATACTGAACCGGGAAAAGGCGATAGAGAGCTCGAGACTGAGTGGACATTTTTTGAAAAAAAACCCCAAAGACGCAATGCAGGGGCCCAAGGAACTAATGAAACTAAAGAGCGGGAAAAGGAGGAAACAGCTGGTGCCAGAGGGACACCCAAAAATGGGGACGGGATAGACACACCACAGGAGGGGGATGAGGTCAAAACAGACACACCACAGGAGGAGGATGAACGGAACGAGGCTCGGGGGCTGGCAACCCATGAAGGGATCGGCAGGAGCACCAAACCACGAGGAAAACCAACAGAGAAGGTAAACAACAGGGACTTAAATTGGCTATACACTAATGCTAGGAGCCTAAGAACCAAAATGGGAGAACTAGAAGTTATAGCCAGTAAGGAGGACCTAGATATAATTGGAGTCACAGAAACATGGTGGTCCGAAGACAACAAATGGGATGTGGTCCTACCAGGGTACAAACTCTTTAGGAGGGACAGGAAACACAAGAAGGGTGGAGGAATAGCGCTATATATAAAGGACTCCATTCCTTCAACCAGGATGGAAACAACAGTAGGGGCGGACGGCTTGGAATCACTATGGGTTAAGCTGACAGGAGGAAATGGAGCAGACATAAAATTGGGACTGTACTATCGCCCACCAGGACAACCGGAAGCAAACGACCAGGACCTGGAAGTTGAATTGAGGCAGGTATGCAAAAGCGGAAGTGTGGTGGTGATGGGGGATTTCAACTACCCTGGAATAGACTGAGCATTGGACACTCAAATTGCACGAGAGAAACAAAATTCCTGGAGGCGGTGAGGGACTGTTTCATGGAACAGCTGGTCATGGAACCAACACGAGGAGATGCCACTCTTGACCTAATCCTCAACGGGCTAGAGGGACCCGCAAAGGAGGTGGTAGTACTAACACCACTAGGAAACAGCGATCACAACATGATCCAGTGCAAGCTAGAAATAGGAACATCAAAGGTGAAAAGAACCACAACGACAGCACTCAATTTCAGAAAAGGAAATTACAAGGCCATGAGGAAAAAGGTGGGAAAGAAGCTCAGCAACATCTCAGGGAAGATGGAGACCGTTGAGGAAGCCTGGGCCCTACTCAAGGGCATGGTGCACGAAGCACAAAACCTGTACGTCCCCAGGTTTAGGAAAGGGTGCAAAAAGAATCGAACCAAAAACCCGGCAGGGATAACAAATGCAGTGAAAAAGGCGATAAGTGACAAGAAAACATAATTCAGAAAATGGAAAAAGGACCAAACAAAGGGCAACCAGAAGGAGCACAAAAGGCACTAAAAGGACTGTCACCGAGTGGTTAGGAAAGCAAAATGAGAATATGAGGAGAGACTGGCGGGGGAAGCAAGAAACTTCAAACCATTTTTCAGGTATGTGAAAGGGAAACAACCAGCCAGGGAGGAAGTGGGACCATTAGACGATGGAGACAGGAAGGAAGTGGTAAAGGAGGAAAAAGAGATAGCTGACAGGTTAAACAAGTTCTTCTCGTCAGTCTTCACGAGAGAGGACACATCCAATATCCCAGAACCCGAGGAGATCATAAACAGAGACCATGATGAAAAGCTGGTCCAACTAGAGGTAAGCAAAGAGGATGTCCTCAGACAGATAGACAGACTGAAGAGCGACAAATCACCAGGTCCGGATGGCATCCACCCAATGGTACTAAAAGAACTGAGAAATGAAATAGCGGAAACACTTCGCCAAATATGTAACCTATCCTTAAAAACTGTGGAGATCCCAGAGGACTGGAAAATAGCAAATGTCACGCCCATCTTTAAGAAGGGATCAAGGGGTGACCCGGGAAACTACAGGCCGGTGAGCTTGACCTCGGTTCCGGGAAAGATGATGGAAGCACTGGTTAAGGACACAATCTGCGAACACACAGAAAACAATGGTCAACTGAAGGCGAGCCGGCACGGCTTCTGCAAGGGAAGGTCGTGCCTCATGAACTTGCTGTACTTCTTTGAGGGAATAAACAGCCAGATGGATAAAGGGGAATCCATAAACATCATTTACCTTGACTTCCAAAAAGCCTTCGACAAGGTACCTCACGAACGACTGCTTAAGAAGCTGTGGAGCCACGGGGTGCAGGGGGATGTCCACCGATGGATCAAACACTGGCTGGCAGGCAGGAAACAGAGAGTTGGAGTAAAGGGCAATTACTCAGACTGGCAATGGGTCACGAGCGGAGTTCCACAGAGGTCAGTGCTGGGACCGCTCCTGTTCAATATATTTATTAATGACCTGGAGACGGGGACGAAATGTGAGGTTATTAAATTTGCTGATGACACCAAACTGTTTTTAGGGAAAAAGTGAAGTTTTCAGTAAAATGTGGGGGGTTACAACCCCCCAAACCCCCCACAATGTGACGCGATCTGTATAAAGTAAAGTGGGGGGGGGTTCCCCCACACACACCCCCGTCGGAGCCCCTAAAAACAGTTATTTTCTTCGGCACGCGCCTCCGCACTGCGCTGTTGTCGGCGCGCGCCTTTGTCTTCCGCGGTTTTGACCTGACACCCGCTGTATCGTGCAATGGTGCGCCCGCATCTGGAGTACTGCGTCCAGTACTTGTCGCCGTACCTCAAGAAGGACATGGCAGTACTTGAGGGGGTCCAGAGAAGAGCAACTAAACTGATAAAAGGTATGGAAAACTTGTCATACACTGACAGGTTGAAAATGCTGGGGCTGTTCTCCCTGGAAAAGCGGAGACTTAGAGGAGACATGATAGAAACCTTCAAAATCCTGAAGGGCATAGAGAAGGTAGACAGGGACAGATTCTTCAGACTGTGGGGAACCACAAGTACAAGGGGTCACTCGGAGAAACTGAGAGGGGACAAGTTTAGAACAAATGCTAGGAAGTTCTCTTTTACCCAGAGGGTGGTTGACACATGGAACGCATTTCCGGAGGTTGTGATAGGCCAGAGCACATTACAGGGGTTCAAGGAAGGTTTAGATAGGTTCCTAAAGGACAAGGGGATTGAGGGGTACAGATAGAAGTAGAGGTAGGTTATAGAAATGGTCAGGAACCACTTCACAGGTCATAGACCTGATGGGCCGCCGCAGGAGCGGACCACTGTGCGCAATGGACCTCTGGTCTGACCCAGTGGAGGCAACTTCTTATGTTCTTATGTTCTAACCTCACTCAGGCACAAAGGTCCAAAAGGAATGCCTACAAGCAGGAGGGGGGGGGGAGGGAAGTGACCAATAAGGGGCAGAACCTGACACCAGGTTACAGAGGAAGTCATAGAAGGTAGTCATTCAAGTTTCATAGTTTCTTGATAAACCGTCAATCAGACGGTTTACAATAAAATTAATAGAAAAAAACAAACATAAAAGCTGCTATATAAAATTGAGGTCTTCACAGATTGTAATTAACTAATATGAAACAAAGAGGAAAAGAGATCATAGTTACATCAATATATAAGTTTGAAAAGAAGAGGGAGAGGGGAAAACACAATAGGTAGGGACAATTTTGTCATCCTCAGGTGAAATAATTATTATCAAGTACTGAAAGCATCTTTGAATAAGAATATTTTAAGTTTGGATTTGAACTCCACCAGGAACAATTCTTGTCTAAGGTCCAGGGTCATTGCATTCCAAAGTGAAGGGGTCATGACTGAAAAGATCGATTTGCGAGTTGTATCAAACTATTTTGTGGATGGAGGAGATTTCTAATAAATTCTGGCTGTTTGATCTAAGCATTCTTGATGAAGTATATGGAGTAAGGAATTTGTCTTTGATTGGAAAGATGACCCTTGTTGACTCATCAGGGCAAAGGGTTTCTAAGGCTGAACCAGAGGAGTTCTTGGCAGACTGCTCCCTTAATCTTCCTTCAGACCCTTCACCAACTCAAGAAAAGATAAAATCTCCTGCGGAGGAGCTCTACTTCGTCAGAGAGTAAGCTAAAAGTCCATCCCATTTGATTTGGAGGTATAAGATGAGCCCAGTCTCAAGATGCTGGACATCCTTGACAATGAGGACTCCTCCCCCCCACCCAAAAAAAAATAGGCTTCAGAAATTTCTAGAATGCTTGATATGTCATCCAAAAGAGCTCCAGCACAGACTCTGATTTATATGTGGTAAGTGATGTCCTGCTTGTCCTCGGCAAAACTGTGTTATGGGTTTACTCAGGTTCCCTTTTCTCAAATAATAATAATATTACATCTTGTTTAAAGATCTCAAACCATTCAGTGTAACATATATGCAATAATAGGGGAAATCGGAGGTGGTGAGGTACTTTTTCACGTCACTGCAGTGGCGTACCTAGGGGGGGGGCGGGCCGCCCCGGGTACCAGCCCTAAGGGGGTGTTCCCGGCCTTGCCGTTCAGTCCCCCGCCACCCCCGAAGGACCGCTCGCCCCACTGACCTTCCTGCACCACCTGTGAAGCAGCCCGCAGCAGGATCGCGAAGTCAGCGTCAGCATCCCTGCGCTGCTTCCTGCGCCGCGATCCCGCCCCTCCTCTGACGTCAGAGGAGGGGCGGGACCGTGGCGCAGGAAGCAGCGCAGGGATCGCTGACGCTGACTTCGCGATCCTGCTGCGGCTGTTCATAGGTGGTGCGGGGAGGCCAGGGGGGCGAGCGGTCCTTCGGGGTGGGTCGGGGCATCAGGCCTTCAGGGTGGGGCGGGCGGGCAGGCAAGCAGGCTTTCAAGGGGGAGGGGGTGACAGGCAGGCAGGCAGGCCTTCAAGGGGGGACAGGCCTTCGGGGGGGGTGCAGACCTTCAAGGGGTGCAGGCCTTCAAGGGGGGCAGGCAGGCCTTCAGGGGGGTGCAGGCCTTCGGGGGGGGGTGTAGGCCTTTGGGGGGGTGCAGACCTTCAAGGGGGTGCAGGCCTTCAAGGGGGTGCAGGCCTTCAAGGGGGGGAACAGGCCTTCAAGGGGGGAAAGGCAGGCAGGCCTTCAAGGGGGGGACAGGCCTACAAGGGGGGGGGGACAGGCCTACAAGGGGGGGGACAGGCCTACAAGGGGGGGGACAGGCCTTCAAGGGGGGGTGCAGGCCTTCAAGGGGGGTGCAGGCCTTCAAGGGGGAGACAGGCCTTCAAGGGGGGGGAAAGGCAGGCAGGCAGGCCTTAAAGGGGGGGCAGGCCTACAAGGGGGGGGCAGGCCTACAAGGGGGTGGGACAGGCCTTCAAGGGGGGGACAGGCCTTCGGGGGGGTGCAGACCTTCAAGGGAGTGCAGGCCTTCGGGGGGGGGGGGTGCAGTCCTTCAAGGGAGTGCAGGCCTTCGAGGGGGGTGGTGCAGGCCTTCAAGGGGGTGCAGGCCTTCAAGGGGGGACAGGCCTTCAAGGGGGGAAAGGCAGGCAGGCCTTCAAGGGGGGACAGGCCTACAAGGGGGGGGGGGAGAAGCTACAAGGGGGTGGGACAGGCCTTCAAGTGGGGGACAGGCCTTCGGGGGGGTGCAGGCCTTCGGGGGGTGCAGACCTTCAAGGGGGGGACAGGCAGGCAGGCCTTCAAGGGGGGGACAGGCCTACAAGGGGAAGGGACAGGCCTTCAAGGGGGGTGCAGGCCTTCAAGGTGGGACAGGCAGACCTTTAAGGGGGGACAGGCCTTTGGGGGGGGGACCATGATTTAGAAGTACACGGAGGGAAGGGGGTGTTCAAAGAGACATGCATATGCCAAACTTTGGGGGGGGGGAAGAAATAATGGGTCTGAAAATAGAGGAGAGGGAGAGAGATGATGGACCATGGGATTTAGGGAGGGAAGGAACAGAAAGGGAGAGAAATTGGACACAAGGGATGGTGTGGAGGAGGGATAGAGATACTGGATAGGAGGGTAATTAGGAAAAGAAACGGAGAGATGGTGGACTCTGGGATGGTGGGGAAGGAGGGAGAGATGCCGGATGAAAGGGTATTTAAGAAAAGGTGGATCTGTGGAGGGAGATGAAAAAAAGGAAAGATACCAGACTTCCTGGGAAGGGAAGGGAAATGGAAAGGGAGGACAGAGTTGGCAGATGGATGGTTAGCATGCAGAAAGAAGGAGACCCTGGCAAGCAAGTTATCAGAAGAAAACCAGAGCCTTGGACCAACAAGATTTGAAATATAACCAGACAACAAAAGGTAGAAAAATTAATTTTATTTTCTGTTTTGTGATTATAACATGTCAGATTTGAAATGTGTATCCTGCCAGAGCTGGTGTTGGACTGCAAACGTGAGCTAGGATTTAACAGAAAGAGGAAAAGTCCTTTTTGTTTCTTTATTTTATTTACACCACAGCGCCAGTGTGGTTAGGAGAAGCCAAAGGGGGTGAAAAAGCTATAAAACCCACCAGGAGTTTTGAAAAAAATCACCCAACTGGGCAGGAAAATCGAATTGAAAAACCAATTCAATAGGGCTGAATCGAATCAAAATTTTTTTTTCCTGTATCTGGCAGCATTAGTTTGCGCTACTGTCTTAGACTTTAGGACCTGGGATTGGGGAGAGATGGCATCCTCAGTACTTTATAATGCAAGTGAAACGAGGATTTGGTCAGACTTTTGAAGGGTCTGCAGAAAAAAAATATTGTATAGGCCGGGGACATGAGACAGCAGGAAATGGGAACTTTTCTTCCTTCTATTTTTGTGAATGGAAAGGCTGAGGATGTCGGAGAGGTCAGTTAAAATATGTGCTTTATAAGAAAATATAATAATGTGTTTTATAAAGTTTATAGCATAGCTGGCCTACCCAGTGAGGTGTTCCTAGTGGTGATGGTGGCAGCGTGTCAATGTGTTGAGAGGAAGAGGTGGTCTGGGAAATTCTGCTGAGCAAACTCCGGGCCCATTTCCACCCCCCAGTTAGTCCACTCCACTCAACTGATTCACACACTGAGTGGGTCTTTGGGTGTTGTTTTGGGATCTCTTCCAGTGGTTTATCTCCTTCTGGTCCAAGGAAGGAAACTTTGTTATCCTTAGCATTGACCTACAGAATATGTTTGTAACAGCGCTGCTTGTGTGGCATTAGGCTATGTAGTGATTGAAAGAAAAAAACAGACCTTTGCACATTTTTGCACTATATGGTGGGTGTATGAGGAGATTCACATTTCCTGCACAGCTAAGTCCATGTGAAGTTACCTTGTGCTGTATTTGACATCTAGCAAGGTCTCTGTTTGAAAGGAAAGATCTAAACTTAAAAATGAAGTGGCCAGAAGTTATGGTAAAAGCAGATAGTGTAGCTGGTTTTAAGAAAGATTTGGACAAATTCCTGGAGGAAAAGTCCATAATCTGTTATTAAGACATGGGGGAAGTGTCTGCTTGCCCTGGATCGGTAGCATGGAATGTTGCTACTCTTTGGGTTTTGACCAGGTATTAGTGTCCTGGATTGGCTACCATGAGAATGGGCTACTGGGCATGATGGACCATTGGTCTGACCCAGTTAGGCTATTCTTATGTTATGTTCTCATCTGTAGGGGCCTTTGTTTTCACTTCTTATTTTAATGTATTTTTTTTCTGGGAACTTATCAGTGTTTTTTATAATGGGAACAAAAATGGAAGAGAATTAATGTGTGTGGAATGGGGGGTAACTAATTTCTTCAGCTAAATAGTTCAATCCACTTCAAACAGACATAGGAGAACTTGTGCACCATTCACACACCCTCCAACCAAAAACGTCAAAAGAAAAAAACTGTTCGACAACCTCCTAGCCATTCGAGCTGCAACACTCGACCCCCAACTCTACAACCAATTGATATCAACCACAGACTGCAAAACCTTCAAAAAGAAATAAAAACCCTTCTATTCAAAAAACACATAAAACCGAACTAACACAATCAGAACTGTCCCAAGCATCACCTGCAACTACTCCATATGTACTTCTGATGTCATGACAATTCAGACATAATTTATGTTATGTTATGTTTGGAATAATGGTTACATATATGAGGTTCAATAAAAGAAAATTTTCACTGCCTGTTTCTATTCTGACCATTTATTCCATTTCATGGTTATTGCAAAAAAAAAAAAAAAAAAAAAAAAAATTTTTTACATGGGGGGGGGGGTGTCAAAAAATGATGGGCCCCGGGTGCCACATACCCTAGGTACGCCACTGCGTCACTGTTACCATTAGTTCAAACATTTAGGATAAAAATTAACAGTTGGCAGCTGTGGCCAAAGCAGCTTGGCTAAGTTAGTCATTTTGACATCATTAACTGGAAAATTAATGGAAACACTAATTAGAGAGAAAGCACTGTTGAACACCTGAGGAGAAACAAAATAATTAAGATAAACCAGCAAGTATTTATTATGGGTAAACACACCTGAGATTAAGCATGACAAAAATCAGCAACATATATATCATGTTTGTATCAAAAGCTTTTTTACAAAGCAACAGAATAAACAATAATTAAATAGGACAGTGTTCTTCAACCTTTTTACACCTATGGACCGGCGGAAATAAAAGAATTATTTTGTGGACTGGCAAACTACTAAGACTGAAATAAAAAGATCCAATCTCCGTCACGTCCCTGCAAACTTGGTCCCCGCAAACCATCTGATTCCATCAGAACAAGCCTCAAATAGTTATGATTTTATATTGAATGTATTTTATTAAAGTATAAAAACAAGCAATATTCTGTACAATTGTCATTTTATAAATACAAATAATACAGGGCAAGGATCAACAAAACTCCTGTCTCCCCTCCCCTTCACATATATCCCCTCTACTATCAAGAAAACTGAATAAGCCAAATTATTGCAGAATGGTACACAGAAATATCATGCTAATAGAATATCGCAGTCACACGACAGGAACAGTGTTAGGGGAGTGCAACTAGGGCAACTGCCCCCTGGTCAGAGAGAGCCCTAAGCTAGCTGGAAGCTAAAGAAGCACTGCCTGGGCTTTCCAGTTCCCAGTTATGTTTAACACCAGCTCTAGCAGAATATATATTTCAAATCTGATATATTCTCCACAAAAAATTTTATTGATTTTAGGAACAAAATAAAACAACAGTCAAATTACAGAAGTAAAAAGTACAAAGGTCCATGAAAAAGAGTATGGCAACCTAACAAAATAGGTACAACCAATAAATATTCTACTTCTGAAAAAAAACCATGATTAATCAACCAAAACTATAAAGAGGAACAGGGGAAGAGCAGTACTCAGTACTTGCCTGCAGTAGCATCAGTGCAGCGATTCACTTTGGCAGCCTTGGGGCTTTTGATGGGTCGCGCCCGCCTCTGAGGAAAGAGGAAGTTGCATCATAAGAGGCGGCTCACGACTCATCAAAAGCCCCAAGGCTTCCGAAGTGAATCACTGCACTGACGCTACAGGCAAGTACTGGGAGCAGAGGGGAGGAAGCTTTGATCTCACGGCTTTGCATGGACCAGCAGGAAATTTTTGCACATTGATCTTGCCGGTCCTGCACAGACTGGCAGGAAATTTCTGGTGACCGGACCAGCGGTTGAAGAACACTGAAATAGGACATCAAAGTGCTGCGGCAATATAAAAACAGTAAGTAGCAGTAGGTCACAATCACAAACAGCTGAAAAAGTATTCTATTCTGAGACCTGGGTTCAATTCCTATTGCAGCTCTTTAAGACCCAGGGCAAGTCACGTAATCCTCCATTATTCCAGGTACGAAACTTAGGGCTCCTTTTACGAAGGCATGGTAGCGGTTTAATGCTCGTAATAGCGCGTGCTAAACCACTGGCCGCGCTAGCCACTACCGCCTCCTCTTGAGCAGGCGGTAGTTTTTTGGTTAGCACGGGGGTTAGTGCGTGATGAAACATCACGCGCGCTGAAGTCGCTACCGCGGCTTCGTAAAAGGAGTCCTTAGATTGTGCATTCACTAAGGACTAAGAAAGTATCGGTATATAATATATGTAAACCACTTTGGTTGTACCCACAGAAAGGGGGTATATTCAATCTATGACCATTCTAGTGGTAGAAAACAACTCCCAGGGTCAATCCTAGGGGCATCACTAGTCAACCAGTTGTCACCAGATAAAGATAACCGCTCCTTTTATCCTATGCAGCCACTGAAGCCCAATGGGTATGCGTACCGGTGCACACACATTACTAGTCTCAACAGGTCAATTGCTGGGCCATAAGCAAGATAATTGTTTTAAATGACCAGCTGGAGATATGACAGCTGTATAAATATTAAATCCAAGTAAACTTATATCATGTAGTTACATACCCTGGGCATTGCACATGACTGAACATTTGGATTCTAGATATTATAAGCTTTTTAAAACTGTGCTCAAGATAGGTTAATAACTACTATACCTGAACTGTAATTTATCTCAGACAGCCTTATAATATAAATTCATATATGAGGCAGTAGAGAATGAAGCAATTTGCCCCAAATCATTTGGGAGGTCAGCAGGATAAATGGCAACCTAGCTGCCCTTTTTAGCTCACGTCAACACACCAGAATACAGAAAGATTTCAGGACTTAAAAAGACACTAAGAGGAGACAGAATTAAGGTAAAAAAAACAAAACAAAAACTTAAAGCATCTAACTCGGTTGTGTAGTGAAAAGATTTGATAAAGAGAAAGGAAAGAGCAAACTCTGGAGCACAATAATGCCCTTAATACTATATTTAACAGTAGTAACGTTGATTTAAATTTCTCTCATTATCTGATATTTTAACAACACAAGCAGCAAAAAATGTACCTTCAGCTGGGGAGAGGGGAGAAGGATAAGGCCAAGCTAAAAGGTGCTGTGGTGAACATAATATAACATCGTGCTTCTTAACCGCGTAACCATAAGTTCTACGCAGTTTACAAAAGATTATAAACTAAAGACAATTTAAGAATGACAGAAAGAAATTATTTAACCAAGTGGTGTGTGGCAATAAATGTCACCAACTTCTCACCGTCCATAATTCATTCATTATTTATTTATTTTTTAAAAAATATGTATTTCACACTATCAACATTTCTAGGCAAATTACACCTCTTTTAGGCATGATGGAGTATATTGGTTACCTTCCCAACCCCCATTTCTATGGAGCTTAGATCTGTAAGCCTTTATACCATCGCCAGTACTCTGATCACTGTTTCTGGCCTTCCTGCTGGAAAGTTTACAAACAGATCCAGGAGGGTCCAGAATAATTCCAGCTTGTACCCCTCCCAAATAATCACACCTTTTTTTGAAGGTTGCAATAGAGTGCTCCCGAATCTCAGCCTCGGGCCTTGACATGACGCTCCCGAATACTGGAAAAGTGTCCTGAAAAGCAGCCCTGATCTCAATGCTTTTCAAAACCCGGACAAAGTGCCAGATTTTGAAAAAAGCCGTCCGAACGCCTGGACAGTTCTCTAAAAAGACGGAAGGCTTTGGAAGCAGGATTCATCCATATAATATAATGGACACGTCAGCCTTAGTAAAAGAGGGGGTTTATAAGTTAATTACCTGAACAGAAAACAAAAAAAGGGTTCCACCAAAGAGATTCCACAAGGAGAACAGCAGCGCAAACACAAAAGAAACTGTGGAATTGATGATCCTGTCAGAAGTAATTGCTGCTTTTTATGAGGACTCCACTCTTTTGTTATTCCACTCTTTTGGAACTCCTCAAACCCTAATTTCGCCAGATCCTCCCAAAAATTGAAACTATCTTTCCCTTCTACAAAAGGTATATCCTGTGCAGGAAAACTAGGAACATCCCTCCCCTTTAGAACCACAGAACTCTGGAATAACCTCATATCCCCACTCAGAAATTCTAGCTCCCTCCAACTTTTCCGCAAACACCTGAAAACTTGGCTCTTCTCAAAAATCTAATACCTCCCGCTCCCTGGTACCCTGGCCCCTTTCTATCCTCTTAGTTCTTTTCCTTTAACCCTTCATTGGAGTTCCTTTCTATCCTAACTCTGTAAACCGTACCGAGCTCTACACTTGCAGAGATGGCGCGGTATACAAACCTAAGGTTTAGTTTAGTTTAGGACGGGCAGGGATGGAGGTAATTCCTTGCGGGGATGGGTGGGGACGGAAAGGATCCTGGCGGGGACGGATGGGGATGGAGAGGATCCTGGCGGGGATGGGTGGGGATGGGGAGGATCCTGGCGGGGACGGGTGGGAATGGAGTGGATCCTGGCAGGGTGCGGGTGGGGATGGAGAGGATCCCTGCAGGGACCGGCGGGGGATGGGTGGGATTTCTGTCCCTGCGAAACTCTCTAACTCAAAGCCATTTACAGTTAACTTTTACCTCTCCTTCACCTTTACTCAATTTCCCTCTTCTCATTTCTCAGCTACCTTTAAAAATATAAATTTTGCAATACTGGCACAGACCAAAGGTCCATAAAGCCCAGTATTCTGTTTCTAACAGGTCACAAGTACCTGGCAAGATCCCAAAAAAGTAAAACAGATTTTATACTGCTGGTATGCTAGAAATAAGGAGTGGATTTTCCACAACTCATCTTAATGTCTTATGGACTTTTCTTTTAGGAAATCATCCAAACCTCTTTTAAACTCTGCTAAGCTGTTTAACCACATTCTCTAGCAATAAACTCCAGAATTTAGTTACATGTTGGATGAAGAAATGTTTTCTCCAATTTGTTTTAAATTTACTACTTAGTAGCTTCATTGTGTTTGGAGAAACAGAAACAAGCAATTCATGTCTACCCATTCCATTCTATTCAGAATTTTATAGACCTTTAACATCTCCTCTCAGCAATCTCTTCTCCAAGCTGAAGAGTCATAGCCTCTTTAACAATGCTGGCCAATAGTTAACTATTTTGTTGTTAACAACTTTTCAATAGTTAATCAAAAAAGTTTAATTACTTAGAAATAGTTGGCAGTTGCCCAGTAGTTAAACTACATTTTAAGCAGTAAACAAAAAAAATCTCAGATGTGATTTACTTCTGCACTGCTTGCTTACTGACTTACTATTATTCAAAGAACTAGATTAAAGTACATAAGAACATAAAAATAGGCATACTGGGTCAGATCAATGGTTCATTTCATCCACTATCCTGTGCATAGTGGCCAATCCAGGTCACAAGCACCTGGCAGAAACCCAAACAGTAGCAACATTACATTACATGCTACTAAACCCAATGGCAAGCAGTGACTTCCCTCATGTCAGTCTCAATAGCAGACTACGGACTTTTCCTCCAGGAACTTGTCCAAGCCCATTCTCAACTCTAGAAAAGCATTAAAAAGGTCAGCCAGCAGAGTTGTCAGAACTTCCCTAAGTTTCTTCAGTACCCTCAGATGTATGCTATCCGGCCCCATCGCTTTGTCCATCTTTAGTTTAGCTAGTTCCTCACAAAAACAGTCCTCTGAAAATCATTCAGGATCTACCATAGCTCCATCCCTATCTGCATTTGTCTTCTGCAGTCTTGCTCCAAGCCCTTCAGCTGTGAACACAGAACAGACATTTCAACCTTATCTTTATCAGCTGCTACAAATTCCTCCCCTCACCTTTGATTCTCACAATGTCACTTTTGCATTACCTCCTATCACTAAAATATCTTGTCCCCCCATTTTACTGTGTCAGCTATTTTTCAAAAGTCATAAGTTAGGCACCAGGAAAAATTCATGCTCAGCTCTATTATCTAAAATCTGTGGTTCCCTACCCTGTCATGGAAGCCACCAGCCAGTTGGGATAGCCCTAATGAATATACATGAGAGAGATTTGCATATAATGGAGATGGCAGGCATCCAAATCTGCCCCATGCATATTCATTAGGGCTATTCCAAAAACCTGACTGGCTGGTATTCCTCCAGGACATGGTAGGGAACCATTGCTTCAAAGGGTACTCTGGGTCAAGTGTTCTATACAAAATAGCCTGCTTTGAGTATAAGGATTTATACCAAATGAAATTTGGTGTAAATCCTGGCACGCATCTTGGGCGTGCAGACCCCAAACCCTATAACACTAGGCATAATTCCTTGAAATACCCCTGATCTGCCCTTGCCCCTCCAGTAGCCAAGCAAGAGGATTTAGGCATGATCTTTATAGAATCATGCAATCAGATCTGCACGCAAATCCATATTAGAGCCAATTAACATCAATAATTTTTAACAACCAATTATTTATTGCTAATGGCTCATTCATTTATTTGCACATGGATCCCAGGATTGTGCCTAAATCTGGATGCCATTTATAGAATCCAGGGGTAATATCTCTGGTTACTTTGGTCTTACATAGAATTTTTGGAGGAGAGTTTTGTTAAGGAATTAGGCATTTTAGCTGGTACCTCTTGTACTAGAAAAACAGAACTCAAGCTGCTTCCATCTGCTCAGAAAATCTTATAAAATCTCAAGACATTTTAATCACCATAATAGTAATTTCTATAACTAAACTTAAAAATACTTTCATAGAAACAGTAAACAAATACAGATAATTTAAACCATTTCTATTTTAGAATAAGTTCATTTTACCTGAATCTGTTCTGGAGTCCACTGGTCCAAGTTAACTGATTTGACCCTTGATATGTGAACACCAAGATTTCTATGAATTCCTGCACATCTTATGCAAATGAACACCCCAATATTCCAGGAAGCCCATCTGGGACCTGCAATAAAAAAAGAAAATCATGAATATATATACTTAAGTATGTCTTTATTGAATTTTCAAATTACAATTGTGCAACAAGTAATTAATCTGAAATAATAAAACCCCTAGCCGCGCATGCGCACTCAACTGCGTGCTTCCGTGATCTCTGATCTGTGAGATGTAGGTCCATGGCCACAGGAGTGCGCATGCACGAGTCCCCAGCCTTACTGCTTCCCAGCCACCAGCGTTGGACTCCTGCTCTCCAGATCGCGGTGTCGACTCCTCTCATGAGCCGCACCAGCGTCGGGGAAGGATTCCGACGCTGGCAGGGATCGAGAGGAGCCCTGCAACACTCGCCCAGACCAGGCCAGACTGCAGGCCGGGCAGGGAAGCGCCGAAAGAGACTCCAGCTGCGAGCCGCTCAGTGGGACCAGGCAGGCAGCCACGCAAGGGAGGGAAACAGAAACAAAAAAGGGTACATGCAGGGAGAAGCTGGGCCTGCCTGCGGGAAACATGATAAGGGAAAGGGGGGGGGGGCCCTTGGAGCAGGCTACACCGCAGGAGGGAGGGGGAGGGGACAAAAGGAGCAGGCCACATCATGCTAAGAGTAGGGAAGGGGGGTGGGGGAAAATGCTGATACTGCTGCACAGGGACTTGGAAGGGAAGGGAAATACCTGGAGGAAACACACAGGGAGAGGGACAGAAAGACAGAGAAAGGGGGCCAGGGAGAGAGAGAGACAGTGGTATGGAGAGAGACAGAAAGACAGACATACATATATTCTAGCACCCATTTATGTAACGGGCTTAATGACTAGTATACATATAATATTACAAGAAAAGCACAATAAACTTTTCAGACATTAATGTACAACTATATTTTCCTCCACCCTCCCACCTAATATTCAAATAAAATAAAAACCTTCAAGAAACTATCCATAAATTCCCTGAATTAAATTCCAGTGCAACTCCCTTCCCCCTCCATCCCTCCCCAGATGTGTATGTTTACAGGTCAATGAAATAAAATCAATTATCATTCCTTACAAAATTTAGCCAAAATGGTTTAGAACAAAACAAGAGTTGGTCTATCTTAATTAAGCACTACTACAGTCTGACAGTTCCTACTATTTAGTTAATCAGGATGGATATACAAACGCACATGCATGAAGAGTTGAAACTCGAATGACAGCAGCAGTTAGGAAGAAAGACTTGTCTCTGTGCTAGTCCTGACTGGTTATAAATCACCCAAGAAGAAACTAAATGCTATTTCGATCTCTCTGCAGTAATTTTAACTAAAGTTGTCTACCTGTTTAAGGTTAATTTATGAGAAAGAAACTTTGCTCAAAACATGAGTCAGACTCCCAGGAAAGTTTGCAAATTTTGAATTTCTTATTAATATAACACAGTGAATGAAGGCAGATAAAAAAAGTACACAGAATCTTGTTGTAACATACACCAGTCCCTCTAAGGAAGGCAAGGGCCAGTCAAAGGAAATGAAAAGAAAGTACCATTTATGAATTAATTACCAAGATTATACTTTCAGGATACATTTATCCATAACATTGACTAAACAGAGAACATAGTAACACAGTAAATGACGGCAGATAAAGACCTGAATGGTCCATCCAGTCTGCCCATTAGTTATTCTCATTAGATATACATGATTAAATTAACTTCTCTTCTTTGATATTTCTGGACCATAGATTAAAGTCCACCTGGTATTGTCCTAGGTTCCAAATGCTAAAGTTGCCATCCAAGCTCACTCCAGTCACTCCAGCCTATCCAACCACCCTGTTCGCAGGATATCTACCATAAAATCTTTCCAGTAACATCCTCATGTTCCAAGTTAATGGAGTTTCCATTGATGCTCTCCCCAGCTCATCCTACACCAAATCACCAAATATTGGACACAGACCGTGCAAGTCTGTCCAGTATCAGTCTTAGTTCTTTAATTTACACCCTTTGTTTTCTAATTAGAGATACTCTGTGTTTATCTCATGCTTTTTGAATTCCATCACCGTTTTCCTCTCCACTACTTCCGTTGGGAGGGCATTCCAGGCATCTACCACCCTCTCCGTGAAAAATAATTTCCTAACATTGCTCCCTGCAACCTCAAATTATGCCCTCTAGTTTTATCATTTTCTCTTCTCTGGAATACATTTGGTTCTATATTAATACCTTTCAAGTATTTAAACATCTGTATCATATCTCCCCTGTCTCTTCTCTCCTTCAGAGTATGCATATTAAGGTCTTCCAGTCTCTTCTCATACTGCTTAAGCTACGTTTGCATAGCAAATCATTCTTTCAGGACTTAGGGCTCCTTTTATGAAGGTGCGCTAAAGGTTTTACTGCATGTACCAGATTAGCGTGCGCTAGCCAAAAATCTACCACCTGCTCAAACGGAGGCGGTAGCGGCTAGCATATGCGGCATTTTAGTGCACGCTATTCCACGCATTAAGGCCCTAGCGCGCCTTTGTAAAAGAAGTCCTTAAATTTTTATATATCAAACTGCCTCAATCTGACAAACAGAAAACATGTATATGCCACAGAATCATTAACGTATATCACTTTTATATCTGGTGTAACCTATCTTAGATTTTAAAATCTAATAGTACATATTTCTGCATTTACATTTTCTATAACTGTATCCTGATTTCATGTTCCAATGTATTCTTTTTACATAAGTGCCAACGAATTAATCTGGCAACTGTGTTGTATCCTTCCCTATATTCAGTTTGGGCAATTTTGTTGCAGCCACTGACAATGCAGTCTATAATTTCCTCTTTTTCTTTATACAGTCTGCATTTACTGTAATTGCTCATTTGCTGGATTTTTGTCTTCATGACATTTGTTTGAATTGCTTGTCCCCTTCAACAAAAATTACTTCCAGTGCAATAGATGAGACATTCTAGACAGGTGGGTAGTGTTCCCATGGCTGCGTGCCATCCGCAAGAATCCAGTTCTGATTTTTCTCTGTGCCTCTTCTGTAGTTCATTGAGTACCTTAGCTTCACCTACAGTTTGTTCCTTCTGCACGCGTGCCTGCAGGCATGTGTTCGTTCTGATCTCCTCATTTTATTCAGTTTTTAGTCCTTTTTTCTTCAGGATTCTTGTGTTCAACACGTTTCTTTCATTTTGCCTGCATTGAGAACACACAGACTTCCATCTGTAGCTGACAGGCCAATCCCAATGTGTGCTAGTTTGCCAGCTTGCATAGTTTCTTTGGACCTCAGGGCCGTCCCTGAAGTTGTCTCAGCTACTGTTAAGCAGCTGTCATGTACAGGCTATTAGGCACCCTTAGGAGGCTCAGCGGTTTCTCACAGGGTGCTAGCTGCGTCTTCTCACCTCTGCCTGGCCCGGTGCATCCGCCGGTCCATAGGGGTTGAGTGCACTCAGACATGGGGTCTGACTGGTAGCCCAAAGATCAGCTTCCCAGAATGAGGCAATGATTCTCTAATTCAGCTACTGTAACAGAGCTGAGGCAGGCTGCAGCATAGATCCACAAACAGGTCACACAGTGAGTATAGGCTGTTACAGTCTGTGAGATGGATCAGGGGAAGTCTGAAAAGTGAGGTTTTCAAGGTTTCTGCATGTCCCCCTGTTTCCTCACCTGAAATAGCCTTTTTAAAAAAAACAACCCAAAAAACCCCTTTGCTAAGTGAGGTAAATATTGTGATTTTGGTGCAAATTTCACAGTGGTCATAGAAACATAGAAACATGATAACATAATATAACTTTACTTTTCTATACTGCCTTAATCAAAAGAATTCTAGGCGGTATCCACAAAAGAGAAAAACTGGACAATCGGTGAAATACAAAATAATAATAAGAATACAGCCTATTATTTAAAAAGACATTAAAATTTAAATTGATACAGTAAAATTATTGTGTTAAGAATAAAAGCACAAATTAATTTCTTTTCTGAAAGCGCCTTAGGACAGCAAATGGCCCATCTAGTCTGCCCATCCGCAATAACCATTAGCTCTTTCTCTCTCTGAGAGATCCCATGTGCCTATCCCAGGCCCTCTTGAATTCAGACACAGGCTCTGTCTCCACCACCTCTTCTGGGAGACTGTTCCATGCATCTACCACCCTTTCTGTAAAGAAAAGTATTAACTTAGATTACTCCAGAGCCTATCACCTCTTAACTTCATCTTATGCCCTCTCATTGCAGAGTTTCCTTTCAAATGAAAGAGACTCGACTCATGCACATTTACATTACATAGGTATTTAAACGTCTCTATCATATCTCCCTTCTCCTGCATTTCCTCCAAAGTATACTGATTGAGATCTTTAAGTCTGTCCACATATGCCTTATGATGAAGACCACATACCATTTTAGTAGTCTTCTTCTGGACTGACTCCATCTTGTTATGGAGTCCTTAGGCTCTCCTAATGTGAACTCTTGCCAGGATTGTGCAAATTAGGTGCTTTAGGAGCGTTGTTGCACCATGTGCCACATGGCACAGCTGGGAGGGATGGCAGCGCAAAGCTTAGTCTCTCCCCTGGCCAAGCAGGTGACAAAATGCTCGGCTAGCCCAGTGGGGCAGCCTTATTTATTTTGGGGGCTTCGCATAGCTTATAGTTAAGTGCGCAAGGCTGCGGCCTTCCACAGCCTCCGACATGCATGGTTAAGTCATCAGAGGGTGACTATGCGCCCCTGGAGCAAGACTCTCTCAGAGTTTCTGAAACAGTTGTAAAAAAAAAAAAAAAAAAGGATGACTTTTAAAGCAAGCATTCTTCCCCTGCGCAGCCCTGTTCCACATGCACTGCGTCTCCCAGTGGCATTGCCTCTCTAGGCATGTCCTTGTCTCAGTCAGCTGTTGTTCCTGAGCTGCCTGACCATGGTCTTTATGCTGATGACCAGCTTGCTGACCCCTTCTTTCAAGATACAGTGTTTCCAAGGATGGAGGACTAGGGACTGTATGTTGGATCTTCAGATCCTTCAGGTGCTCTAGGACCTAGGGACGATCCCCAAAGTTCTGCGCTTGTTTCAGTCTGTGGCTTTGCCAAATCTTATTTCTGAGTCTTTGCATTTGGTCACTCAGCTGGCTCCATTCTCTTCTTCCTCCTGGCTTTCTGAAGCATTCTCGCAGTCTCCCATCTTTCCCTGGCACCCTCTGACCATCTTAATGTCAGCGCAATGTGACTATCTGGAAAGTGCTCTTATGTTAGTGAGGATCATGTCTCGCTTCTGCCCTCTGGCACTGGAGTGCCCGCAGGTTCTGGATCAGCCTAGAGTGGATTCTTTGGATACATAGGTGCCTGACTGCACCTCTCTACCCAGGGAAAGTGTTGTGGTGCTTACAGATATGTAGGACCCTCATGTGGACATTGTCCTCCAGAGGCTTTTTGGTGGTGCTGCTGCTTTGGAAGCATCTGTCTCACCTGCGCACCCTGGAGAGTGAGACTGTAGATTCTTCACCTCAACTTCTTTTGGCTGGGTCAGCTTATGTGACTGCCACTTTATATGCCTTATGCGGGTTTTGGTGTTCCATTTCTGCCTGCAGAATGTTCTAGATTAGAGAATAGGCTGATGATTCCACTTCCAAAAGTTTCCTTTGGTGAGAATTCCCTTCAGGGCAGTTGTTGTTTGGCAAGGGCCTGGTTTACCTCATGGATTCTGTGGTGTTCAGTCGCCCTAAGACCCTGCCTAATAGCAGACCCAGACCCTCTAAGGCAGGGCTACCCAAGTCCGGACCTCGAGATCTACTGGCAGGCCAGATTTTCTGGATATCCACAATGGACATACATGAGAGAGATTTGCCTGCATTGCCTTCTTGGCATGCAAATCTCTCTCATGCATGTTCATTGTGGATATCCAGAAAATCTGGCCTGCAAATAGATCTCGAGGACCAGACTTGGGCAACCCTGCTCTAAGGGTTCTGGGTTGCTCTAATTTTCATGGCTCTGGGCATTCCCACCCATATACCAGCGCCATGTGTCAGACCAGAGCTCCCAGCAGCGGTACTCTGGCTACAGACATGTCCAGTCATCTGGATCTTGTCCTATGCCCCCTACCAAGATGACTGCGCTAGGCTGGGGGATCCCCCTCTACTGATAGCGGTCAGCGTTCCTGCTAGCTTGGGTTTGCTTTGCATCCAACCTGTGGGTTCTGGACTTTATTTTGGTCGGGCTGCAATTGGAATTCACCCAGCCTCTGACCAATTGGTTTGTGGAATCTCCCACAGGGCACCCAGACAAGGTGCTCCAATTGCAGGCCACTGGATAGTGCTTGCGGGATATTCAAGTTCTAGAGCGGGTGCCGCATGATCTATCGGGCTCCGGCAGATACTCCATATGTTTGTCATGCCACTGAATGGCTCCAATGGCTGGAGGCCTATTCTGGAGCTGTGGCACGAACATGAGGCTCTCAAGATTCCGTGCTCTCACATGGAAACAGTGCATTCGATTATAGCAGTAGTGGCCCCAGGAGAGTACCTTGCCTCTCTGGATTCATGGGGGCATGCTTGCACAGTCTAATCTTTCCAGCCCACTGCAGTTACTTGCGGTTTCACATCTTGGACAAATATTGCCAGTTTTTGGCTCTGCCCTTTGGACTAGCAATGACTTCTTGTAAATTCGCTGGTGATGGCGGTCATAGCTGCTTACTTAAATACTATGGGTCTGCAAGTACACTGTTTTGGTCAACTGGCTAGTCAAGAACTCTCTCATTGGTCGATGGTTAAAGCGGTGGATCAGGTAAACCAGATGCTAGAGGACCTTAGTTGGATTGTGCATTACAGACAGGGCAGTCTCACATCCAAGCAGTCATGAAATACCTGCGTGATCTCTTTGACTTGGCTGCGGGACACCTCTGTCTTCCAGGGACACACAAACTGATTCTGCATTCCCGTATTTCTTCCCTTCTAAACTAAACTAAATCTTAAGTTTATATACCGCATCCTCTCCATGGAAGTGGAGCTCGGCACGGTTTACAAGAACTTAAAATATAAGAAGAGAAAGGAAAAGGTTTACATGAGCTTAAATATAGAATGGAAGAGTAAGGGAGAAAACAGAATTACATGCTAGAGAAGAGCCAAGTTTTCAGTTGCTTGCGGAATAGTTGGAGAGAGCACAGGTTCCGCAACTGGATAGTAAGGTCGTTCCAGAGACCTGTGATTTTGAAGAAAAGAGATTTTCCCAGTTTACCTGCATAGAGAATACCGCGTAGAGAGGGGAAGAAAGTCAGGACTCGAGAGTTAAAGGATAGTGGGATTAGGGGAGGAAGGATGCCTTGAATGATCTTAAAAGCCAGGCAGGAGCATTTGAAATGGATTCCGGAAATCACTGGGAGCCAGTGAAGATTGGACAGGAGTTATTTATGATCTCGATTGATCTCGGTGTCTCTACTTCACATTGATTTGGTGGCCCTTGGTGCTTGGGTACTAACTGTAGGTGGAGCTAAGTAGCTTAGTGAAGTACAGAAAAGGCACAAAGAAAAATCCGATTTGCATTCCTTCTGCAGATGGCAAGCAGCCATGGGGACACTACCTACTTGTCTAGAATGTCTCATATATCTACTGGAAAAGAGCTTACCAGGGTAAGTACATAATCTCTTCTCTTCAGTTTAATTTTTTAGGCTTCCATTTTGTTTTGAATTCCCTTGGGTATCCTTTTACTAAGCTGCAGCAGTGTGCTCTTAGCACACCCTTACATAGGTCTTTCCCGTTTGCTGCCAGAATTGCACAATTAGCACAAACAAACCAAAGAAAATCCTCAGTGTTTCTTAGTTCAAATACAATGTAGCATTTTTTTTTTTTGAGTGCTCAGAAAACAAGTTTGTAAGAGACTAGACTTGGAGCAGAGCTCCGGCAACAGGAAAACTCCTTTTTCAATCACAGCACATAACATGGCTTTGCATTTAAGTATCCTCGGTGTGTTGGGTATCCTGCCACACTAGCGGAACCATTTTTTTAAAAAATGGCCATGTGAGCACTTACTTCTCCCTCATTGTATAGGCGGTAAAGGCTCACGTGCTATCCCTGCACTAATTAACATGCAGCAATGTAGATAATCTAACAGGAACGCCTACTCTCCACCCAAAACACACACCCTCAAAAAATTTGAAATTTTTTTTTAGAATGTGGTTAACATGAATACATTTCAAAGTTACTACAGATACCTGAGCATGTCCCACAGTACTCTATTTTTAGCTGCTGTTTTTCCAATTTCTAATTTGTCTTTGTTTTTTTTGTATTCCTCCTGGGTTTCAAACAATTTTTCATTTTTGATCAATACTGGTTCTTTGCTGTTTAGAATGTAATCAATAAGGTCTGTTAGTTTCTTCATCCATGATTTATTTTACTTGGTTTTTTTTTAAAACCCTCATTCACCATTCTTCTGTGAAAGATTGAGCCTATCTTTATCTCTTTGTGGGCTAAGAGCATTTTCCAATCTAGACTGTCTAAATCTGATTTTGCCCATTCAATTATATCAGCAGTGTATCGAAGTATGGGTACAGCCCATGCATTAATTGCTTTTAATGCATTTCCTCCATTGAGTTTTGACGTTTAGCATTTTTTTCTAGCACACTTATTATCACTGTCATAGTTTTAAGTTGATCATGCATAATTTAAGAACCTTCAAGAATTCCATTCATAAGTTCAATTCTGTATTTTCAAATTTTCCTCTTTTTCAATGACAAAAATCACACATTTTATCAAGTTCAAATTCCACTGAAATATCCTTACTGAAAATATGAACAGTGTTGTATTGACACAAGTTCAGTCATATTCTCCATATAATTTCCAATTTCCATGTGTAAATATTTTTGTTAGAGGAACCAAAAATAAAATAGGGATGAACAGCCAAAAATATGTTTTCATTTTTTCCTTTGTGTTTTTTGTTTAAAAACAGACATCATTAATAATGTGGACTATATAGAATGCACTTTTCTTAAAGAGTGTGTTCTATATGCACATAGTGCACATTCTTTCCCAATAACGTGTGCACTCAAACCATTTCACATATGGGCATGCACATACTATTGGGAAAAAAGGACACAATATGTGCATATAGCACATACTCTAAGGAAAGCACACACTATATTCAAGCACTGAACACTCGGTAATGACAATCTTTCAAACAAAAGGATCACTGCCACGGGGTGTTGAAGGGAGGGGAGGGGGGAGAGATGTTTGCTGGCTGCCATGGGATGTTAGAGAGATGGAAAAGACTCAGTGAATCAGCATGGATCATGTCTATAAATTGACCACGGAGATTTTAATGCTTTTTATAGCCTACACTTCTAAACTTATAACCAAGTATTTATGGTATTTATTTTTAGCAAATGCTACATACTGTATTTTTTGCTCCATAAGATGCACTTTTTCCACCCCCAAAAAGGGGATGGAAATGTTAAGTGCGTCTTTTCAAGCGAAGATACAAATTCATTAAGCCCGCTGCTCCCGCATCTTTTAAATCACCCCCCTCCCCGCCACCGTCGCATATTTTACCCCCTCCCCCCGCTGCATCTTTAGTTTAAAACCCAGCCGCCCGCCCGCTGCTGTCGTACCTGGTGGTCCAGCGTATTTCCCGGCCAGCGGCCACAGGCCAGAAGCACAGAGATCAGGTGCAAGCCCCCCGCGCTCCCGATTGGGCCCACGTCAATCTCCGAATGGCTGCAGTCAGCTCTCGTAGGACTCGCGAGATCTGACTGCAGCCATTCGAAGATCAGCACGGGTCCAAGCGGGAGCGCGGAGGGCTTGCTCCTGATCTCTGTGCGTTCGCTGAGAAATAGTTGAGACAGCCGTAGGAGGAATTTAAATAGGTACTGGGGGGAGGATGATTAAAAAAGGTACTGGGGGATGATTTAAGGTACTGGGGGCACGTGGGGGGTATGGGGGATGATTTAAGGTACTGGGGGCACGTGGAGGTGATGATTTAAGGTACATGGGGGATGATTTAAGGTACTTGGGGCACATGGAGGATGATTTAAGGTACTGGGTGGCACGTGGGGGCATGGGGATGATTTAAGGTACTGGGGAGGTATGGGGCCTGCCTGCCTGCCTGTCATTAGGCCACTAGATCTGCCTGCCTGCCTGTCACTAGG
Source organism: Geotrypetes seraphini (assembly GCF_902459505.1). Lineage (NCBI taxonomy): Eukaryota > Metazoa > Chordata > Amphibia > Gymnophiona > Dermophiidae > Geotrypetes > Geotrypetes seraphini. The sequence goes on from NC_047086.1 coordinate 54,300,678, forward strand.
CCTGCCTACTCTGTGCCCTGTCCCTGCCCACCCTGTGCCCTGTCCCAACCTAATACTAGACTACCAGTGGGGAGGGGGGAGAGACAGGGTACAGAGCCTGGCAGGGAGGGGGGACAGGGTGCAGAGCCTGGCAGGGAGAATTTGGTTCAGAATGTTATTTTTTCTTGTTTTCCTCCTCTAAATCTAGGGTGCGTCTTATGGTTAGGTGTGTCTTATGGAGCGAAAAATACGGTATTTTCACTAACACTAAATAATTCAGCACACTGTAAGATCCAGCTGTGTAGCACAAAATTGAAAGCTTTTCTATAATTAATCCATGTTATATGCAACTTTGGGTTTCTTTTGCTATTTTTAGAATCATTTTGCCAAATTGATCCTTTCTTCCTCTGGAACTTCTACGGTTTCCTTTTTGCTGCGCTGGGAAGAAAAAGTTTGTTGTTAGGTAACCATAAAATGACTTGGCTAAAATTCCAGAAAATAGTTTGAATGTGGTTGATAAAAATGTTATACAGTGGGTCAATATATATACATTTATTTTTGGCGTAATTCCTTTTTCCTTCTATAAGGATTAAGGAAAGCCCTTCCTATTGTCATCCATTCCTTCATAGATTCTGTCATGTAGGCTGGCCAAGTGTTTGAGTCAGAAGCCATTTCCAATGTAGACCAGCAATGGGGTATAAGAATGAAGACCTATGTGCCCTCTAAGTTAAGCACATGAGAAATCGCTCATACATTCTAAGAGCATGGTTCACAAAAATACTTGCAAATCAGGAAAACTGTTGGTTTTTAGAACTTGTTGTTCACACAAAAACCATTTTATTAAACTTAAGAACATAAGAACATAAGAACTGCCATCTCCGGATCAGACCCATGGTCCATCGAGTCCGGCGATCCGCACACGCGGAGGCCCAGTCAGGTATACACCTGATGTAGTTTAGTCACCCATATCCCTCTATGCCTCTCGTAAGGAGATGTGCATCTAATTTGCCTTTGAATCCTAGCACAGTGGATTCCTTAATATCCTCCTTTGGGAGAGCATTCCAGGCGTCCACCACTCACTGCGTAAAGCAGAACTTCCTGACATTTGTCCTGGACTTGTCCCCCCTTAGCTTCAAACCATGTCCTCTTGTCCGTGTCGCGTTGGACAATGTAAATAATTTATTTTCCTGCTCTATTTTATCGATGCCTTTCAGCATTTTGAACGTCTCAATCATGTCCCCTCGCAGCCTCCTCTTCTCAAGGGAGAACAGTCCCAGTTTCTTGAGTCGTTCCTCATATTCCAAGTTCTCCATACCTCTTATTAGCTACGTTGCTCGTCTCTGCACCCTCTCCAGCAGTTTTATATGCTTCTTTAGGTTGGGAGACCAATGTTGGACACAGTATTCCAAGTGCGGTCTGATCATTGCTCTATAAAGCGGCATTATGACTTTCTCCGATCTACTCGTGATTCCTTTCTTTATCATGCCTAACATTCTGTTTGCTTTCTTTGCCGCTGCCGCGCATTGTGCCGACGGCTTCAGGGTCCTATCTATCAGTACACCCAGGTCCTTTTCTTGTTCGCTCTTACCCAGAGTTGCGCCTGACATTCTATACTCGTGTTCCTTATTCTTACTACCTAAATGCATTACTTTGCATTTCTCCACGTTGAACTTCATCTGCCATTGCTCTGCCCATTTCTCTAACTGATACAAGTCGCTCTGGAGTTCCTCGCTATCCTCCTGCGATCTGATTGCCCGGCATAGCTTTGTGTCGTCTGCAAACTTAATGATCTCACTGGATATTCCGTCTTCCAGGTCATTGATATAAATATTAAATAGGATCGGCCCACGTACCGAGCCCTGAGGCACACCACTAGTCACTTTCTCCCAGTCTGAGAACTTCCCATTTATGCCCACTCTCTGTTTTCTGTTTTCCAGCCATTTGCCTATCCATCTTTGTATATCTCCCTCTATTCCATGGCTTTGTAGTTTCCTGAGAAGTCTTTCATGTGGAACTTTGTCGAATGCTTTCTGGAAGTCCAAATATATTATGTCCACCGGCATTCCACTATCAATTTGCTTGTTCACGGTCTCAAAAAATTGGAGTAAATTCGTTAAACATGATTTCCCTTTCCTGAACCCATGTTGACTGGGTTTCATCAAGTCGTGTGTATCTAGGTGCCGGACTATGCTATCCTTGATCAGTGCTTCAACCATCTTTCCAGGGACAGACGTAAGGCTCACAGGTCTGTAGTTGCCCGGTTCCCCTCTCGATCCTTTTTTGAAAATTGGCGTGACGTTCGCTATCTTCCAGTCATCTGGTATCTGTCCAGTTCTGATTGTCAGATTGGCAAGTTTTTGCAATAGCTCTCCGATTTCAACCTTCAATTCCTTTAAAACTCTCGGGTGAATTCCATCCGGTCCAGGGGATTTGTCACTTTTAAGTTTGTCGATCTGATAGTATATCTGGTCCAACTCCACTTCAACTGTGGTGAGGCTGTCTTCTAATACTCCACTAAACACTTTCACTGCTTCTGGTATTTTTGCGGTATCCTCCTCCGTAAAGACGGACGCAAAGAAGGAATTTAGTTTGGCTGCAATTTGTTTATCTTCCTTGATGTACCCTTTTCTTCCCTGGTCATCCAGGGGTCCCACCGCCTCCTTTGCGGGTTTTTTCCCTTTCACGTATCTAAAGAAGGGTTTGAAGTTTTTGGCCTCTTGCGCTATTTTTTCCTCATAGTCCTTTTTGGCATCCCTCACCGCCTTGTGACATTTCTTCTGATCATCTTTATGTTTTTTCCATGCTTCGGTTGATTTCATGTGTTTCCATTTTTTGAAAGAGTCCTTCTTTTCTTTTATGGCTTCCCTCACCTGTCTGGTAAGCCATGCCGGTTCTCCCTTACCTTTTGTTCTCCCCTCTTTGGAGATCCTCGGAATGTGGAGATTTTGTGCTTCTGTGATAGTATTTTTCAGTAGGGACCATGCCTGGTCTACCGTTTCAAGTTTGTCCACCTTTTTCTTGAGTCGTTGTTTCACCATGGCTCTCATGTGATCGTATTTGCCCTTTTTAAAGTTTAAGGTTTTGGTTAAGGTTTTGGCACGTTTTCTATTCCCGATGTCAAGCTTAAAGCTGATCACATTGTGATCGCTCGTCCCCAGCGGTACCGTAACTTCTACTTCTTTTGTCGGACCCGTGAGGCCATTTAGTACCAAGTCCAGGGTGGCGTTGCCTCTTGTCGGCTCTTTTACCATTTGTTCCAGGAAGCAATCCCCTAGCACCTCCAGGAACTTGGCCTCCTTGCCGCAGTTGGAGGTTCCTAGTTTCCAGTCTATCCTCGGGAAATTGAAGTCTCCCAATATTATTACATTGCCCGTCTTGCATTCTTGTTTGATTTCCTCTATCATTTCTGAGTCAGTTTCCTCCGCCTGTCCTGGGGGACGATAGTAAAGGCCAATTTTCGTGTTTGCGCTGTTTTGGCCAGGAATCTTGATCCAGAGGGACTCTAGCTTCTCTTTCGTTTCCGTCGTAGCCACTTCAACAGATTCTACTCCTTCCTGAACATATAGGGCAATACCTCCACCTTTCTGCCCTACTCGATCTCTTCTATATAGTTTGTATCCCTGTAGTACTGTGTCCCATTTGTTTTCTTCATTCCACCATGTTTCTGTTATGCAAATAATTTCCAACTTATCATGTCTTGCTATTGTCTCTAGTTCCCCCATTTTGTTTCCTAGACTTCTAGCATTCGTATACATACATTCGAGTTCTCTTCGTGTTACCTTTTTGGACTTTCTACTCTTTACTGTCTCTACTGTTTCTTTCACGGTTTCCTTAACCGCTCCAGTGTTGTCTCCCTTGTTTGCTGTACGGTCATCCCCTCCTGTGTCTGAGTTGTCCCTTCCTGCCTTGTCTTCCTTATTTGCTGTGAGGTCGTCCCCTCCTGTGTATGAGTAGTAGCCCATGGTTTCTTCATCGGGGCATCCTGTCGTCTGTGCCATCGACTGGTGGTCAACTGTCGGCTTTCCCCTATTTATTAGTTTAAAGCCTTCTCGATGGCCTTCTTCATGTTGCCTGCCAATACTCTTGCTCCTTCCTTGTTGAGGTGTAGTCCATCCTTTCGGTAGTACTTGCTTTTTCCCCAGAACGCCGTCCAGTTGCGCACGAAGTTAAAGCTTTCTTCTTCGCACCATCGTCTCATCCAGGCGTTAATAGCTTGCAATTCCCCTTGTCTCTTTCCATCCGCTCTTGGTACTGGGAGGATCTCGGAGAAGGCCACCTTCACCTCCCTGATCTTCAGCTGTCTTCCAAGTGAGCGGAGCTGGCCCTTCATCTCTTCCCTGTCATACTTCCGTCCGCTCACATCATTTGTTCCCACGTGGATGAGCACAGCAGTATCCTCTCCCCCTGCGCTGTCTATGATCCTGGAGATCCTGTTGGCCACATCCTTCACTCTTGCTCCAGGCAGACAGGTGAAGATTCTGTCCTCTCTTCCTCCTGCGGTGTGGCTGTCCACGTGACGTATAATGGAGTCACCTACGATGATCCCCATCTTCTTTATTCGGGGGTTTCTTGGGGGTCGTAAGTCCACATCTATGGTATAAGGCCAGTCTTCTTCCTCCAGTGCTCACATGAAAAAAAAAATTTGTATACATCCGGCCAGTCTTTAGAGAGAATATTGATCAAAACCTGTGTGACAGCACAGTAGATAGGCACATTAGGAGGAGCAGGTGATCCTTTTTTGGCTTACATTTTCCTTATAAAATGATTCCAGCTGTAAATGAATTAAAGCTAAATTTATTTTAAAAACATTTTGCTGAATTAGCACCCATTCTACTGAAAATATTAGGTTTTTTTTTCACAAAGTGAAACATCTGTGCCAACAGTTGCCTTTCCTCCATCCCTAAACTCATGCACAACAGGGCTGATTTTCCAAATGGTTTCCCAATTGTAGGTGGCGAAAGACATCCTACCGCATTTTCACCATTCAATCAGGACACACGTTTCTAAAAAAAAAAAAAAAATGTACAAGGATGGATGCCTACATTTTAGGCGTATGTAGCGAGTCTACAGAGAGGCATAGGGCCACTTAAGTATGCCCAAAGCAGGGCGAGAGCATAGTTTCATCTGGAAGTAGCCTTGGGAGGACTTAAGCATCTCTACGCATCTCCATAGACAGGAGACAGATGCTTGAAATGTAGGCCTGCAAAATGCTGGCCTACATTTCCCAATCCAACAGTAGATGCTAATGGTATCAGCTGATCGGGGGAAATTCCCCTGCTGTGATTAGCTCAGCTTGCTGTGGGGGGCAGAGAACACCCCTCCTCCCCCATGTCAGGGTGAGATGTTTCATGTTTAGGGATGTGATGTTGGAGGTTCCCGGGTGGGGTGTCAAGGGTTCAAGGGGGCCTGACGATCTTGGAGAGGGGTGTCAAGGGAATGTCAGACAGGAGGGAGTTGGCATCCTTCCTGTTGAGCTCAGGAGGGGGGTGTCAGGCAGGAGGGAATGGGCATCTCTCTTGCCGATTTCAGGGGGGGCACTGGGGGGTGTCAGGCAGGAGGGAGTTTGTATCCCTCCTGCCGATCTCAGGAGGGCTGCGGGGAGGAGGGGGGTGTCAGGCAGAAGGGAGGGGCATCCCACATGCCGATCTCAGAGGGGGTAGGATTCTGACCACCGCAGCAGGCTGAGCTGATCTCGGCAGGGGAATTTTCCCAGATCAGCCGAGTCAGCATGATTCCCCAAAGCTGCAGCTTCAGGGAATCCTGCCAGCTGAGCTGATGCCACGATCAGCTGATGGCTAGTGGCGTCTACTATCAAGAGCCCCCCTTGGCAAAGATAGGCAGCTGAAATGTAGGACTATCTTTGTGATTAGGTGTGATTCTCTAACCGGTGCTGGTTAGAGAATTGGGGGACAAGGTGTCTGAGCGTCAACTTAGACATGATTATGCATCGGACATGGGAATGTGTTTGTCTTGTTGAAACATGTTTAGCATTTCTTAAATATGTATGCATGTAATTTTTTTTGTAAACCGTATAGTTTTTATGTGGAAAATAAATTTTTAAATAAATAAATTGACAAGAGACCGATGTCATATATAGCAGTGGTTCCCAACCCTGTCCTGGAGGAACACCAGGCCAATTGGGTTTTCAGGCTAGCCCTAATGAATATGCATGAAGCAAATTTGCATGCCTATCACTTCCATCATATGCAAATCTCTCTCATGCATATTTATTAGGGCTAGCCTGAAAACCCGATTGGCCTGGTGTTCCTCCAGGACAGGGTTGGGAATCACTGATATATAGAATCGGCCCCAACATCTAGGGCATATTAAACCCAACACTTCCTATCTGATAGCAGAAGAGAGACTAGCCCAATCCAACACATCAAAAGATCGGCTGTGATGTGACCGTTCACTGCAGATATGTTAATATCCATTTATGACTCTATGATTTATTTTCTTAGATTCTGCAAAGCATGTGTTCTTAGTCACATTTTCTATAAATTGTAAGTTATTGATTCTATAGCTTTGTGTTTTGATCCTGTAGTATGTTATTGATTCTGTAATGTATGTATCTCTGTTCCTGAAAACTTTGTGTATGTATCCTTGTGACCTGTTCTGGGCTCCTGGGGAGGACGAGCTATAAAAATGAATAAATAAATAAATGTCTATGGCATAAATACACTTGAAAATAACTACTATCAGTGCACATAAAATGAAAACATACATTTTTGTTTCCAACTGTAGGTTGGCATTATTGTTGTTATTGTTAAATGCCATTCAGACGTTGTTAACTCATGGAGATCCTATAGCTAAGTTTGAATACGGCTCAAGGTTTAGTCAGGCAGCTAATTATTAATATAGTGTATTGTATTGTTGCATCATATTGATGGTCCTCATCTTTTGCATTGACCTTCAATCTTGCCAAGTATGAGGCCTTTCTCTAATGATCTCTCTCTTCCAGTGATGTATCCAATGTATGAAGGTTAAAGTCTTGTCACTTGGGCTTGATCTCCAACATTGACTGATTTGTTCTCTAGGCAGTCTGTAGTATGCACAGTATTCATTACCATACTTGTATTTTGAAGGCATCAATTTTCTTTCTGTCTTGCTTCTTCACTGTCCAACCTTCACATTCATATGACATTATTGAAAATACCATGACTTGGCAGCATTAAAGCTCTGGAAACTGAAACAAAGTTCAACATCATGGGTTAATCCCATTTCCTCACTTTATATCGTAGTTGCTGCTGCACAGTTTTTTAAAAGGGTAGAAAAAACTATTTAAACACAGATGTAAAATACAAATTATTTTCTGAACAAAAAAATAAAAGCAATTTATGTTAATCTAAGCAGAAATGCTCATTTACAATTCAAAAGACAGTATGTACACCTTTTTTTGATTTAATTTTAACATTTCTGTAATACAGCAGAAGAGATATACAAATTACATAAATGGGATGGTTTGTAATCGATTACATTCAAAATCTGTGAACAAGTATCAGTTATTGCAGTAAAGCCCAACAAAGCTTCATTTCATCCAAATTCACCCAAAACACAATGAAAACATTAAAATTTTTTTATAGTTCTTGGCATCATGAAACACTATTAAGACAGATATACAAGTATTAGTATAATAAGAATCTCCTTTTCCAAACAAGTCTATCATTACATTGAAGCTGACAGTATCTAAAGGTCTGTTTTACAAAGCCGCGCAGTAACGGCCCCAAAGCCCATAGAGATTTAAAGGGCTTTAGGGCTGTTGCCGCGTGGCAGCTGCTAGCACGGCTTTGTAAAACAGGCCCTAAGTATAAAACTTTTTTTAAAAAAATTTCTAGCGTTGTCTTTAATCATTTTCTCATAATTTTTTTTTGGGGGGGGGCTTTTATTGATCCTCAGTAGGCTCCTATTACCTCATAGGTGTTTTTGTCATGCCAACATGGCACAAGCAATTTCTTCACCGGATCTTCTTATATATATATTTTTTTTAATATTTATTTTTTCTTGTAAACTTTTCAGATAAATAAATTAATTAATTGCTGAACTTATCTTGCATTAATACCGCTGAAGGAGCGCCTCCACCAACATGATTATGTTTCAGGGTTGAGGCTCCCAGCATTTACATCTAGAAATAATAATAAATTAGAATCCTTAAAGCACACCCAAAGGGTTTAGTACTAAACGGCCTAAAAATTAATAGTTATTCATTTAAAAAAAAATTGCTAATTCAGGACGGTACTGAAAAGACTTGGGGCTCCTTTTACAAAGGTGTACTAGGGCTTTAACGCGCAGAATAGCACGTGCTAGCCATTACCACCTCCTCTTAAGCAGGCCGTAGTTTTTCGGCTAGCATGTGCTAATCTGGTACGTGCGCTAAAAACCGCTAGCGCACCTTCGTAAAAGGAGGCCTTACTCTCAAGTTCTGTTGATATTGCGCTCCACAGAGATTCATTCTTAATTGGCGGTGTCTGACGTTACTTCCAGTTTACTTCATTACTATAGCTAGTCTTCCAGAGTTAAATGTGTAAAAATATTAACAAAATTTGAGTAATGTACAAACTTCCCAAATTGTATGTGATCAAGAGTCATAACCATTTGTTTATAAAGTGGAATGAAAAAATTGGTTTCTTCTTATAGGCATATTTGTATTCGGCACACCCCAATTAGGCACACAGTCGGCTGTTTCTGGTACGATGTTTAAAATGCCGAGCCTGTATTAGATTTTAAAAAAATTTTCTTATTGCTCAAAGGCTAAAAAGAAGCCCTATAGCTACTTTATACAGAGGAACCCTACCACATAGAGTTCCTTCACTATGAACATAAGAACAAAAGAACATAAGAATTGCTGCTGCTGGGTCAGACCAGTGGTCTATCGTGCCCAGCAGTCCGCTCACACGGCAGTCCCCAGGTCAAAGACCAGTACCCTGAGACTAGCCCTACCAGTGCACTTCTTGTTCAGCAGGAACCTGTCTAACCCTGTTTTGAATCCCTGGAGGGTGCTCTCCCCTATGACAGACTCTGGAAGAGAGTTCCAGTTTTCCACCATTCTCTGGGTGAAGAAGAACTTCCTTACGTTCGTCTGGAATCTATCCCCTTTCAACTTTAGAAAATGCCCTCTCATTCTCCCTACCTTGGAGAGGGTGAACAACCTGTCCTTATCTACTAAGTCTATCCCCTTCAGTTCCTTGAATGTTTCGATCATGTCCCCTCTCAATCTCCTCTGTTCGAGGGAGAAGAGGCCCAGTTTCTCCAATCTTTTGTTGTACGGCAGCTCCTCCAACCCCTTAACCATCTTGGTTGCTCTTCTCTGGACCCTCTCAAGTATTACCATGTCCTTCTTCATGTACGGCGACCAGTGCTGTACGCAGTACTCCAGTTGAGGGCGCACCATGGCCTGGTACAACGGTATGATAACCTTCTCTGATCTGTTCGCGATCCCCTTCTTTATCATTCCTAGCATTCTGTTTGCCCTTTTTGCTGCCGCCCATTGTGCAGACGGTTTCATCGACTTGTCGATCAGAACTCCCAGGTCCCATTCCTGGGAGGTCTCTCCAAGTACTGCCCCAGACATCCTGTATTCATGCCTGAGATTTTTGTTACCGACATGCATCACTTTACACTTATCCACGTTGAACCTCATCTGCCATGTTAATACCCATTCCTCGAGCCTGATTATAATAATAATAATAATAATAATAATAATAATTTTATTCTTGTATACCGCCATACCCAAAAAGTTCTAGGCGGTTCACATTCATTAATTACAGTCCGCGGTGATACACGGATTTACAATATATTGACAAAATTACAAATTTACACAAATTACAAAATATTGACAAAATTACAAATTTACAGAGTTGTAACGAAGTTACAGAACTGTCAAAACTACAAAATTACAGAATTGTAACAAAAAATTACAAGCGATGAAGAGGGGGGGGGCGAGAGGAAATAACTATAGCTGAGATTTAGCAGGGGTAGTGGTAAGACAGAAGGAAGGGTTGGTACGCGCTAGCAAGTGTGAGATCAAGTGTGGAGGGGGGGAGAGTGGGAAGGGGGAGAAGCCGGTGGCAAATGGGATTGAGATCCCTGTTCACGGAAGAGGTGCGTTTTGAGGAGTTTTCTAAAACTAAGGTAAGAGGGGGCCTCGAGTATTATTTGGGCAAGCCAAGGGTTCAGCTTAGCCGCCTGGTAAGCAAAGGTTTTGTTGAGAAATCTATTGAAGTGGCATAATTTTATGGGTGGGAAGGCGAACAGCTGGGTTCTACGTGATTTCTTGTTGGTGAGATTCAGCGTGAAATGGTGATTGAGGTAACTCGGTAATAAGCCAAAAACTGTTTTGTAGCAGAAGCAGGCGAATTTGAATATAGAAACATAGAAACATAGAAATTGACGGCAGAAAAGGGCTATAGCCCATCGAGTCTGCCCATACCAATGACCCACTCCCTGATTCTTACTCTCCTAGAGATCCCACATGAATATCCCATTTTCTCTTGAAATCTAACACGCTGCTGGCCTCAATCACCCTCTGAGGCAGCTCGTTCCAATGATCTACCACCCTTTCAGTGAAGAAGTACTTCCTCGCATCACCCTGAAATTTCCCTCCCCTGATTTTCAGCGAGTGTCCTCTGGTTACTGACTCTGGATTCGAAAGGGAGCCAGTGCAGTTGGTGGTAGAAAGGCGTGATGTGGTCCCATTTGTTCAGGCCGAATATGAGGCGGACGGCAGTGTTCTGGATCAATTATGTCATGTTGCAGACCTTAGCAGTCCCCCTGCATCTTCACTACTCTGAATAACTTTGTATTGTCCGCAAATTTAATCACCTCGCTCATTGTACCTATGTCCAGATCGTTTATAAAGATGTTAAAGAGCACGGGTCCAAGCACCGAGCCCTGCAGCACCCCCACTGGTGACACTCTTCCATTCCAAGTACTGTCCCATTTACCCCACCCTCTGTGTATAGTTCAAAATCCTGCCTGTCTTGGATTTAGAACCTTTGTTGACTCGATATAAGAGACCAATTGCTCTAAAACTATCCGCTCTGTTTTAGGGCAATTGGTCTCTTATATCGAGTCAACAAAGGTTCTAAATCCAAGACAGGCAAGATTTCGAACTATACACAGTACCGAGATAGTTTTAGCAGGTTTCCTTTGTGAAATTCACTCTATCTTGGATCACGGGAACCTCGCTATGGTAATATCTTTAGATCTGATATGCCATGATAGCCTCTGGGTTCCCCTATGTTCCGGTTCCTCTGATATGCAAAGGTAGGTTGTTCCTTGAACCCATCCAGTAGTTGCATAACGTGCCAATGATTTAAAACTATTTGTTTAATATCAGTGAAGAGGGAGGAGAATTTCTGAACATAGATCAAATCATGTTCAGAAGCAACATTTTGAGGTCTCAACAAAAGTTCACATTGGGCATATTTTTCCCGTAAATATGCTGCTTTTATTACTGCGTTGGGGTAAACCCTCACTTTAAATCTCTGCCATAGAGATTTGGCTTGATGTTTATACTCTGTAAGGGAGGCGCACAGTCTCTATATTCTCAAAAATTGACTGATTGGGAGACTGGTTTTGAGGTGGTAGGGGTGGAAGCTGCGAAACCTTAAAAAAACTTGCCAGATCCGTGGGTTTGCGGTACAAAGATGTACTGATGTGATTATCCACCTTTGAAATATGAATATCCAGAAAATCTATTTCCTTTTGATTGTAAGTTGCTGTGAATTGTAAACAGTTGTCCAAAGTGTTGAGCCATGTTATCAGTAAAAACAAACTGTTCTTCCATATTTGCTACATAAATAGTTGCTAAAGATGAGGCTATTGATGCCCCTATGGCAATGCCATGAATTTGCAAAAAAATATTCGTTTTCAAAGAAAAAATCATTCTTTTTCAATACTACTTTTAACAATTCCATTAGAAACAATTTAGTTATTCTTGGTATATCATTGACACTAGATAAAACACCTTCAAGAATCCTTATGGCTTTATCTACCGGGATTACCGTGTACAGTGACGTTATGTCCATAGTAACAAACCAATTGGTTTCAGAAATATTATTCAGTTCACTCAGCAAATTCAATACATGTAGCTTCAATAGATGTAACTTTTTTAGCAGCTTTTTGTAAAAAAAAAAAAAAAAAAGGTCCAGAAAGTTCAATAATGGCTCTAGGACAGACTCTAGGACTTCTTTTTAGCCTTTGAAAGAAAATTTTTTAAAAATCTAACACCAGCTCGGCATTTTAACATCGTGCCGGAAAGAGATGATTGTGTGCCTAATACGAGTGTTTATGACAAATGGTTATGACTCTTGATCACATACAATTTGGGAAGTTTGTACATTACTCAAATTTTATTAAGATTTTTACACGGGAAGACCAGCTGTAGTAATGAAGTAATATAAACCAGAAGTAACGTCAGATGCCGCCAATTCAGAATGAATCTCTGTGGAACGCAGTATCAACAGCGGGGGTTAGCGTGCACTAATCTGCAGCGCGTGCTAAAAACACTAGCACACCTTAGTAAAAGAGGGGGTAAGTCTTTTCAGTACCGTCCTGAATTAGTGATTTTTAATGAATAATTATTACTTTTTAAGCTGTTTAGTACTAAACCTTTTCTAGATATAAATGCTGGGAGCCTCGACCCTGAAGAAATAATTTTGAAACATGATTGTGATGGTAGAGGCACTCCTTTAGCGGTATTACTACAAGATAAGTTCAGCAATTAATTTATTTATATGAAAAGTTTACAAGAAAAAATAAATATAAAAAAATATATATAAGATCCAGTGAAGAAATGGCTTGTGCCATTTTGGCATGACAAAAATACCTATGAGGTGATAGGAGCTTACTGAGGATCAAAAAACACAAAAAAAATTTTTTGAGATATTTTCTGGGATTAATATATTGTTTCATGTCTTTGAAAACCCAGTAACATACATAGCCTTGACTTTAGACTATGGGCTCCTTTTATTAAAGGCGCGTTAGGGCCTTAATGCTCAGAATAGCGTGCGCTAAAATGCCGCACGCGCTAGCCGCTACCGCCTCCTCTTGAGCAGGTGGTAGTTTTTTGGCTAGCGCACGCTAATCCGGTGCATGAATTAAAAACGCTAGCGTACCTTCGTAAAAGGAGCCCTATATGTTTAATCATTTCCTAGCACTGTCTTTAACCAGTAATGTGATTAATTAATAAAGAGTTTCTAGTTTAAGATATTCCCTCACTTTTACATTTTATCAGAATTAGGGCTGTAGAGTCGGATTCATGGAGTGAATGAACTTCCACTTCAGGTGATTGAGGCCAGCAGCGTGCCAGATTTTAAAAGGAAATAGGATACACATGTGGGATCTCTAGGGGGGGGGTAAAATCAAGGGGGGGGGTCATTAGAGTGGGCAGACTTGATGGGCTATGGCCCTTTTCTGCCGTCATCTTCTATGTTTCTATGTTTCTATATTTGGGCTGTGGAGTCGGTGAAAATGTGTCAACTACAACTCTTGACTCCTAATAAGAGTTAAATTGTGTGTCATGCAAATTTAATACTCAAATTCTTCATTTTACAGATAATAATTTAACTCATTTTTTTCTGGATATGTTTTACTTTTAGAATATATTTTGATATCAAGTTCTTTGATGATTATTTATATTAGAGAAGTGGCACCTAGAGAATGACACAGGAACAAAGGAATCAGAAGGTTTTTCTACCGACTCCACAGTCCTATCAGAACACCGATTTCCTATTGCTGTTTCTAGTCTCACCAACATTGATTTACTGCAGCCAGTCAACTCAAACAGTTGGAGTGCCTACTTTTATTTTCATTTTTCTTCTTGACATAGTTTCCATAAATTAGTCAACATCAGTTATCTACAGCATGCACCTCTGAAGCTAATTAACAGCATTACTATCTTATAGAGCTGTCCTGACAGATAAATCTAAGAGTGCTTCAAGACACATCTATTGCTTTAGTTTCAATTTAAGATGCATCACAAAAAGATATAGTCAAATGTATTTTATTGAGCAATCAAGAAAACAACAGAAGGGCACAACAAGGTCAAAAAGCAGCTCAAACGAGTTTGAAATATCTCCCCAAATAACCACCCACCCCCACCCCCAACCCAAAACACCCCCCTCCCCCCCCAATCCCACCCCTGGGTCCTCCTTCCAATTACCATAAAGAAACAATGAGCAAGTCATACAGAAAATGAAACAAAAGGGTAAGCGCAACAAAAAGCATCAATTAAGAATCCGGCTACGAGCCAGCGGGGTCAAAGTAGTCCAGAAAGGTTCCCAAGTAGACTGGAAAAGGCGGCCTTGGCGAGAGGACAAATCTGGCACATCCCGTCGCTCCCACATCAAGAGAGCTATCATGCGACTCCTCCAAAGGGAGTAGTCCGGAGCCTCAACTTCAAGCCATTTCAGTAAGATGCATTTCAAAGCAATCAGGATAGTCCACTTGAGGAAAGCTGCTACTCCTTTGGAACGTGGAAAGTAGTGAGGAAGAGTCCTAAACAAAAGCAAAGGTGAGCTGTGGATGGTAACATGCCAAAGATTCTCAACAAAAGCAAAAATAGCAGTCCAAAAAAGCTGTACCTGAGGACAAGTCCAAAACATGTGTCCCAAACTTGCCTCTGGGGCCTGACAACGAAGGCAGGCTGCATTTAAACGAAAATGAGCTAAATAAGCCCTTTTAGGAGAGATGTATAAACGAAAAATCAATTTAAAATGTTGTTCCCAAAAGGTGGTATATTTACGAAATGCAGGCAAACGGCGGACAGACTGAAGAAGTATGTCCGAAGGCAAGTCTACACCAAGATCACAAGACCAAGCGTCTCGCAACCGAGAATGGTCAAACAAAGGGCATTCATCTTTCAAGTGGCGATGATGGAACTGGAGCGGGACCAATTCTTGTGAACCAATGGTAAAAGCCGTGGACAACGACTCTTGGCAGGAGGCCTGCAATGAGCTAGAAGGTAAGGAAGAAATGTAATGGTGAATTTGCATATAAGCAAAAAAGTCAGATGGGGGAAGATCGAATTCCGTTTGCAATTGAGCAAAAGATTTAGGGGTACCATCATCATTAACCAAGTGAAACAAATAATGAATGCCCTTTGCTCCCCACCGAACAAAACTCGGCCCATCAGTCCCAGGAAGGAATGAACCATTAAAGCGAAGAGGTAGAAAGGGAGAAACAGAGGAAGAAAGATTGTGAAATTTACAGACCCAACGCCAAACCTTCCTCAAGGGTCTATGCAATATTTTCATAGAAAGAGACTCAGGTACAATAGAAGGGACAGAATGGAGATAGGCACTAAAGTGAATAGAATGAAAACAAGTAAATTCCAGAGGAGTGGGAGTGAACGCTGAAGTACCCCTAAAGAGGTCATTGATATGCCTCATGCCACAACTAACTGTTAAGTATCTGAGATTCAATAAACCTAAACCCCCTCTATACCAGGGAGTCGCCGCCCGCTTATAAGACAAACGAGGTCGTTTACCAGCCCAAAGAAACCTCTGGACCAGCCGCTCCAGTCTCCGCTCGTCTCGAGAAGTCAAATAAAGGGGAAGGACCTGAAAAACATAAAGCCAACAGGGAACCAACAGCATGTTATACAAGTGTACGCGACCCAGAAGCGAGAAAGGAAGAGATTCCCAAAGGTGCAACTTATTTTGTAAAGCCTGAAACAGCGGTGTCACATTCAACCGGTACAGACCAGATAAATCTAGCGGGATGGTAACTCCCAGGTACCGCAAAGCGGAATCAGCCCAACGAAGAGGAAAAGCGCCCCTCCAGGAAGTCCGTAAATCAGGTGGAAAAGGTAAGGCCAAGGATTTATCCAAATTAAGGGACAGCCCCGAATAAAACCCAAATTCAGAAATAAGATCCAGAGCTGCCGGGAGAGAGTCCTCAGGGCGGGTAAGAATTAGGAACAAATCATCTGCATACGCCAGAGTCTTAAGTTCTAAGCCGCCAACCGAGAGACCTCTAACCTCCGCAAACCCCCGAAGCGTGCATAACAAGGGTTCCAAAGAAAGAAGGAACAGAATAGGGAAAAGAGGGCAACCCTGCCGGGTACCACGAAGAATAGGGAAAGAGTCTGAGCGTGTCCCGTTAACAAGCAGAGAAGCATGCGGATTAGAGTAGAGGGAACTCACGGCATCCAAAAAGAACCCTCCGAGCCCCACATACTCCAAAGTGCGAAACAAAAAGGACCAAGAAATGCTATCAAACGCCTTGGATGCATCCAGGCTAACAAATAGCGTCGGAATGTGGTGAGATTGGCACTGAGCAAGAGCAAGAAGTACCTTGCGGACATTATGTACTGACTGGCGGCCCCGAACAAAGCCAACCTGATCCTCATGTATAAGCTGTGGTAAATGAGGAGCAAGACGATCAGCCAGCATGCGTGCGAAGAGCTTGAGGTCAACATTTATCAGAGAAATGGGGCGATAAGACCCCGGCAAGTCCGCATCCTTACCCGGCTTCAAGAGCAAAGTAATAAGGGCCTCGTTCGCAAAGCGCGGAAAAGAGCCCCGCGCA
The DNA here is from genome assembly GCF_902459505.1 of Geotrypetes seraphini. Classification (NCBI taxonomy): domain Eukaryota; kingdom Metazoa; phylum Chordata; class Amphibia; order Gymnophiona; family Dermophiidae; genus Geotrypetes; species Geotrypetes seraphini. The sequence goes on from NC_047086.1 coordinate 54,317,187, forward strand.
GTGGCAGCATTAAAATACGCCAGCAAAGGTCCAAAAAGAGAAGGGGAAAGGAGCCTATAGAAGTCGCCCGAGAACCCATCTGGGCCCGGTGCCCGATCGGAGCAGAGCGATTTAATGGCAGACTCCAGTTCAACGGCCCGGAATGGACTGTTAAGAGAGGAAATCGCAGCCTCCGACAAACGAGGGAGCCCAGAAGAGTGAAGATAATCTATCATCATCTCCAAAGAAGCATCATCCGGAGCTTCATATAACCGATGAAAAAAGTCAAACAAAACCCCGGAGATCTCAGAAGTTTGAGACACCACCCCACCGCCCCGGGTCCGCATAGATAAAATCGGCTTCTTACCAGTCGTAGCTTTAGTCAAACGAGCCATAAGGCGTCCAGGTTTGTTTCCATAACGATGGAAACGATGCTGATAAAAGGCTTTACATTTTTGGAAACGAGAATGAATAAGTGAATTCAAGGCCACCTGAGTAGATAGATAACTGTCTCGAGTCTCGGAAGAAGGGTGAAGAGAAAAGGACCACTTCGCCAAACGTAAGGCCCGTTCTAGAGTAACAATCCCTTGGTTAATACGCTTGTTACGAGCACACAGAAATGAAATGATCTGACCTCGAATCACTGTCTTCCCAGCCTCCCAAAACAAAATGGGATCATCCACGTGGGAAGCATTATTCGCTGAATAGTCATCCCATTGGGCCTGCAAAAAGGCACGAAATTCCGTATCCTGTGCCAGATAGAAGGGAAACCGCCAGGATGACGCTCGGAGGTACGAAGAATCCAAGAAAACATCTACCCAAATCAGGGCGTGATCGGAAATAGACAGAGGTCCAATCTCAGCCGATTGAACAGAAGAAAACATAGAGGAAGACAAGAAGATATAATCCAAGTGAGACCAAGTGCCATGGGCACGAGAAAGATGAATGTAGTCGCGAACTTCAGGATGCAGGAGGCGCCAAGGGTCTACAACCGAAAGAGATTCACAAAAATCTGAAAGAAGGTGACCCTTAGAGCCCAGAGAAGAAACAGGAGATCCAGATTTATCCTGATCAGGAGTCATGACCAAGTTAAAATCTCCCAAGAGAAATAGAGGATCACTCGGAAATCGAGAACAAAGTTGAAGCAGCCACTGCAAGAAGGCCGATTCACCAGAATTAGGGCCATAAACCACTAACAAAAGATAGGAACGCCCTCCCAAGGTAAGTCGTAAAAGCAGAGAGCGACCATCCGGCTCCTTGTCCAGTACCTGGACACCTATGGGAGAAGACTTGCGGACCAACACAGCAATGCCCCCATGACGGCCCAAAGAGGAAGCAAAATACACCTCCCCCACCCAAGAACGACGCAATTTAAGATGTTCTGCAGCAGTCAATCTAGTTTCTTGTAAACATGCAATATCTGACCGATAGCGTTGTAGAGCAGCAATTATTTTGGATCTCTTGACAGGCGATGTAATCCCCCCTACATTCCAAGATGTGATTCTAAAAGGGGTACTCACAGCTGAAAGTCAAAAAAGAAAGATGCGAGAGAAGAAAAGGAATCCAAAAGAAAACTACCCCAAGGGCCCAGCCCCCCCCAGAGTAGCAGCATCCGCTTAAAGAAAACAATGCAGCAAATGTGAAACAGTAAATCACAGCAAAAATAAGGCAAACATAGCGAAGGAGGACCCCCCACCCCCCCATACCAACCCCACCCACGCCCGAACCTCCCCCAACCCAAACCTCCCTCCCACCCACCCTCCCTAGACCCCCCAAAATCCCCCCAAAATCCCACTACAAACATACACCCCAGTCAACGGACGTGGAGTGAGAGAGAGTCACACAAAGATGGCAACAGGGCCCCCAATCCCCCCACCCCCCAAAGCAGTGCAGAGCAAAATCCCCACACACAGACTAAGAACAACCCAACAGTACCACAACACACCAGTCCTCCTCCACAGGAGCAGAAGGAAGAGAAAGGGAAGGCCCAAGGCAAAAGGCCCAAACAGCCCTAAAAGGGGAACCAAACAAAAGAATACCCTAAACCCCCCCTTCCCCCCCAGCAATCACTCACACACTCAAGCCCAGGCAAACCATAAGAAAAAGACAGAAAACCCCTTGCCCACAAGAGACAAGGATCCCAGAAAGAAAGATACCCTATGAAAGCCCCAAACCCCAAACAAACTCCCCATACACATCTCAAACATCCAAAACAAGCAACTGTCCCCTCCAGACATCAGAGCTCCCCACCAGAACCTCAAAAACTCCCATACCCTGTACATTCATGAGAGAAAACGATGGGGAACCAAAATGGGTGCCAATAACAAGTAAAAGCAAAGCGCTGTAGGGGCGGGCAATGGCTAGGGCACATCAGAAACCTCCCCAACAGTAACAATCCCCAAAACAGACCATAAACCCCCGTAAGAGTCCACATAAGGCAAGCAAGGTATAGGGGGCACACAAAATCCAACAATAAGCCCAAACAAAGCTAGAACTGTCTGCCCGGCTCAGCATCCGGGGTGGCCCAAAATACAGAGTCAGCACCCCAGTGCTCCAGGGAAAAAGGTCACAACTTAGGAATGTCAGAGGCCAAATCCCCGGCCAGACCGTAGAAGGGCCGAAAACTGTCTGCCCGGCTCCGCAGCCAGGGCGGCCCAAAGCACAGTCACACCGCCCCAGAACCCCTGGGAAGGAGAACACGGTACAAGAGTGTAAGGGGCCAAACCGCAGGCAGGACTCCAGGTGAGACTAGAACCGCCTGTCTTGCACAACCTCCAGGACGATCCAATACAAAGGCTCACTCCGCAGCACCCCAGGAAAGGGGGGACACCGTACAGGAACAGGAGATGGAAAGCCACAGACAGGATTGTAACAAAGATCCCATGCAAGAAACAAACTCCAAGTAACCACCAAAAGAATCAATGCAAACAGAAACCATCACCAGGACTCCCAAAACCTCAAGGGGCTGACGACGGGCCAGATTCCCCGGGTAGGGCATCCAGATAGGCCTGTGCTTCCTCTGCTGTGGCATAACTCTTCCAGCCGTCGGTCGTCCAAATCTTCAGAAGGGCAGGATAGGAAAGCTGGAACCGATGTCGACGTTCATAGAGGGCCGAGCAGACCCTTGAAAACTTACGACGCCGGTCCTGCAGTGCAGGGGAATAGTCCTGGAATAAGCGGACTGTGGCCCCTTCAAAAGCAAGCGTGTTTCTTTTCTTTCTATAGTGTCGCATCAATTCAGTCTTATGTGCTGAATTCAGCACTTTGAAGATGGTTACCCGCGCCCGGGTATGGTCATCGGACCGCCGCCCCAGGCGATGCACGCGCTCCAATCTGAGGGGCCCCATCCCAGCAGGGAGCGGCAGCTCCGATTGCAGCCAGGCCTCCAAGGTGGTAAGTAAACCGGCATCCGAGACCGTCTCAGGCAGCCCAATGAGACGCAAATTATCCCTTCTAGAGCTGTTTTCTAAATCCTCCAGCTTTTCTTCTTGGCGCCGAAGCAAGGTTTTTAAAGAGGAGAGTTCCGTTGCCGAGGCATCGGGGGCGTCTTCCACGTGGGCCACGCGGTGCTCCAGCTCCCCAGTGCGTCTGGTAGTAACAGCGATGGTAGATTCTAGGGAGGCTAGCGGAGAGGAAAGTTGATCAAATCAGGCATCTAACGCCCGCACCACGGAAGCCGACAGTGCTTCAATATGCGCCACAGAAAGTGGGAGCGCGGAACCCAACTCAGCTCCCGCCGCCATCTTAGTGTCCGCGCGCAAGGCTCTCACCTCCCGATCTTTGTTTGCACGGCTAGATTTCCCGCTCATAGTAGGGCTGCCCGACAGAAGAAAACGGTCCATACACCACAGAATCACGAGCCACTGCCAAAAATATGGAAGTCCAGTAAGAAACGGGTGTAGGGGGATCTAGGGCCCCGGAGCTCGAGCAAAGCACGTCTTGCTCGGCTCAGCACATCACGTGACTCATCACAAAAAGATATAAACTGCATTTACTCCTAACCAAGCCTACGAATTAAAAATTATATATATATTTTTTTAATTTAAAAATGTTTAGATTCCACTTAGTCCACAGTTCCTAGTGGATTACAATGTTAATACATATAAAAGAAACCACTACCTGCCATTAGGGCTTCTTTTACAAAGGGGCGTTAGGGCCTTAATACGCAGAATAGCGCGCACTAAAATGCCGCACGCGCTAGCCACTACCGCCTCCTTTTGAGCAGGTGGTAGTTTTTCGGCTAGCGCACCTTTGTAAAAGGAGCCCTTAATTAAAATGCACAAAACATATAAAAACATCTAACCAAAACAAAAAACTCTCAGATCACATAAGACACCACATCGCATTACAAATAACAATCGAGAGCTAGTCCCTGGCTTCACTCAGTTCATAAAATAAAATTATGTAAATGTCTTAAACAAATAAGCTTTAAGCTGCTTACTAAAAGAAAAATGTAAATCAATTTTCCAAAGATCAACTGCTAATGAGTTTCATAAAGTGGGATGGGCCCAAAGTGATGGATTGGGTCAGGAGCTGGTTGGGTGGAAGGCGACAGAGTAGTAATCAATGGAGATCACTCTGAGGAAAGTGATGCTACCAGTGTTATGCCTCAAGGTTCAGTTCTTGGGCCTGTTCATTTGAACATTTTTGTAAGTGATATTGGTGAAGGGCTGTTAGGTAAGATTTGCCTGTTTGCAAATAATACCAAAATTTGCAATAGAGTAGACACCCCTGATGGTGTGAATAACATGAAGGGCCTAACAAAGAATGGTCTGAAATTTGGCAGTTAAGATTTAATGCTAAGAAATGTAAGATCATGCATTTGGGCTACACAAACCCAAGAGAACAGTACAGTTTAGGGGGGATGAAGAACGTTTGTGAACAAAAGAGGAGTGGGGCTTGGGTGTGATAGTATGTGATGATCTTAAAGTGACCAAACAGGTTGAAAGTGTAATGGCAAAAGTTAGAAGGATGGCCAGTAGGAAAAAGGAGGCAGTGATGCACTCTGGTAAGACCTAATTTAGAATATTGTGTAAAATTCTGGAAACCGCACCTTCAAAAAGATATAAACAGGATGGAGTTGACTAAAATGGTTGGTGGTCTTCATTATAAGGTATATGGGAACAGACTTAGATCTCAATATGCATACTTTGGAGGAAAGGTGGGAGAGGGGAGTTATGAAAGAAACGTTTAAATACCTACGTGGTATAAATGTGTATGAGGTGAGTTTCATTTGAAAGTAAGATCTGGAATGAGAGGGCATAGGATGAAGTAAAGAGGTGATAGGCTTAGGAGTAATCTAAGGAAATCGTTTTTTTTACAGAAGGGTGGTAGATGTAGAGTACAGTAGAGGTGGTGAAGACAAACTGTGTCTGAATTCAAGAAAGATATGGACAAGTATGTGGGATCTCTTATGGAGAGGAGGAGATTGTGGACACTGCGGATGTACAGACTGGACGGGCCACTTGGCTTTTATCTGCCATCATGTTTCTAGGACCCATAACTTGAGTATAGAAGATCTCAGATTGAGTCATTGAGTCAGCTGATCACATGAAAACTGGGAATTTCTAAAAGCAATTTTCAGCAGATCTCAAAGTCCCAACAGGTTTATAGTAATGTACATAGTAAATGATGGCAGATAAAGACTTGAATGGTCTATCCAGTCTGCCCATTAATTATTCTCATTAGAAATACATGATTAAATTAACTTCTCTTCTTTGATATTTCTGGACCATAGACTAAAGTCCTAGTAATGTCCTAGATTCCAACTGCTGAAGTTGCCGTCCAAGCTCACTCCAGCCTATCCAACTATCCCGTTGTTTGCAGGATATCTACTGTAAAGTCTGGTCAGTAACGTGCTCATGTTCCAAATTAGTGGAGTTCCCATCGATGCCCACCCCAGCCCATCCTACACCAAATCACCACATAAAAATAAATAAATAAATAAGGGACACAAACCATACCAGTTCGTCCAATACTGGTCTTAGTTCTTTGATTTATATCATTTATTTGTTTTCTAATTAGAGATCCTTTGTGTTTATCCCACACTTTTTTTGAATTCCATCACTGTTTTCCTCTCCAGCACCTCCCTCGGGAGGGCATTCCAACCATCCACAACCCTCTCCGTGAAAAATAATTTTCTAATATTACTCCTAAGTCTTCCTCCCTGCAACCTCAAGTTATACCCTTTAGTTTGATCATTTTACCTTCTCTGAAAAAGATTTGGTTCTATATTAATACCTTTCAAGTATTTAAACGTCTGTATCATAGCTCCTCTAAGCCTCCCCTCTCCTCTAGATTATACATGTTTAGGTCTTCCAGTCTCTTCTCATACTTCTTTTGGTTCAAATCCCTTACCATTTTCGTCGTCTTCCTCTGGACTGCTTCAAGTCTTTTTATATCTTTTGCCAGATGCAGCCTCCAAGGCAAACCAGGGCTGGCATGGTTAGATCAATCAGCTCAAATGCAAGCAGTTGCAATCAGCCCAAAATAACCCTGAGAGTGCCAAGAGAGCTCAGGTGAGGGGAATGCTAATCAATCCCAGGGAACTAAAAAGGGAGTGGTTAGGAGGAAGCAGGGAGCTCACCCAGGGAAGCTCATCCCAGCTCCCAACTACAGACTGAAGGGTCCTGAAGAAAGTCTACTACAGCACAGGGCTGGAAAGAAGCAAGCGGTCACCCCACCAAAGGCTCAGGTACAGTCCTCTAATTTTGATACTGGTTTTTGTTGTGAGGATGTTATAATGGAGCCAGAAGTTTGGGAATCCCCAGAAACCTGCAGCATGGAGTTTGCAGAGTGTGGGGGTGGGGTGAACCTAGAAGATATGGAGGTCAGCTAAATGCTGCCAGTGCTGGAACCATACTTGCTGAATAGAGAAATAAATTTGGATTGTTTTTCTCTGCTGAAATTGCTTGTGGAACTGATTAAGACCCAGATATTGGTTTTGAACGGTGATTTTTCTTCTGTTGGTAAATCTCAGGCTTGGGGAAGAGTTTCTTTTCTTCTTATGTATTTCCCCCAAGCACTGCTAATTGGGCACTGGGCACAAGAGTTGAATTACAAGTCATTTATGTTTTGTTTTTCTTCATTGTTCATGGTTTACCTGGTTTTCCCACTGTGGGATAAAGCCAGAAGCAGCAGAAAGAAGGAGTGTATGGAATTTTGTATGGTATGTTTGTGCACCATTCTTTGAAAACTTATAAAACTGTAATAAGTGCTGAACTTTATAAATCAATAAAGCACATTTTCTTTTTCCACTTTAAACACCGGTGTGTTGGCTGCCTTTACTCCTCTCCACCTACTCCAGGCCTCACCTTATTGCTCAGCCAAGGCCTGTATGCTCCAGGTGAGGTCCCTGATAGGGCCACGCCCGGTCATAATGGCCAAGGAAACTGAAGGAAGTTTTGCAGGAAATGGTCATTCAAAATCCAGGGAGCAAGGGCACTGTCAGAAGGCTAGCAGCAGAACGAAGGAAATATGTTGTAATGTAGGGAGTCTGTGCAGAGCTGAATATGCAGGGACCAAGAGGAAGCATGATTTAAAGCAAAGAACATAAGAAATGCCTTCACTGGATCAGACCGAGGTCCATCTAGTCCGGTGATCTGCACACATGGCGGCCCATTTAGGTACTCCTTTTTGGAGACCCGAAATTGCCGTATCCCTCAATATGATTTGCAAGAGGGTGTGCATCCAACTTGCGCTTGAACCCAGAACAGTAGTCTCCGCCACAACATCCACAGGCAGAGAATTCCAAGCGCCCACAACTCGCTGTGTGAAACAAAACTTTCTGACATTTATCCTGAACCTGCTGCCACTCAGTTTCAGGCTGTGACCTCTCGTCCGTGTCACATCTGAACATGTTAGTAATGCTGCTTCTTGGTCTATTTTATCAAATCCTTTTAATATTTTAAAAGTCTCTATCAAATCCCCTCTCAGTCTTCTCTTCTTGAGTGTAAACAGTCCCAGTTTCCTGAGGCGTTCTTTGTAGCTCAAAGTTTCCATTCCTTTGACAAGTTTCGTGGCTCGCCTCTGCACCTTCTCCATCAGAGTTATGTCCTTCTTGAGGTAAGGAGACCAGTGTTGGACACAGTATTCTAAGTGCAGTCTAACCATTGCTCTATAAAGTGGCATTATGACATCTTCCGATCTACTCTTGATCCCCTTCTTAATCATGCCCAACATCCTGTTTGCTTTCTTCGCCGCCGCCGCACATTGTGCCGATGGCTTTAGGGTTCTGTCAATCAGCACCCCCAAATCCCTTTCCTGATCGCATTTTGCTAATGTCACCCCCAACATTCTATACTCGTGTTCTTTGTTCTTCTTTCCTAGATGCATCACTTTGCATTTGTTTATGTTAAAATTCATCTGCCACTTAGTCGCCCACGCTTCCAGCTATCTCAGATCCTTCTGGAGATCCTCGCAGTCCCTTTGAGAGCCAACCACCCGACATAGTTTTGTATCATCGGCGAACTTTATTATATTGCATGTTGTTCCCTCTTCCAGGTCGTTTATAAAAATATTGAACAAGATAGGCCCAAGAACCGAGCCCTGGGGCATGCCGCTAGTCACTTTCACCCAGTCCGAGAATTTCCCATTTATGCTAACCCTCTGCATTCTGTTCTCTAGCCATTTACCGATCCATCTGTGCACTTCTCCTCCTATTCCATGTCTTAGTAGTTTCTTCATAAGCCTTGCATGTGGGACCTTGTCAAACGCTTTCTGGAAGTCCAAGTAAACTATGTCCACTGGATCTCCACTATCCATATGTTTGTTCACTTTCTCAAAGAATTGTAGTCAATTTGTCAAACAAGACTTCCCTTTCCTGAATCCGTGTTGACTAGCGCTTATTAGGTTGTGATCCTCCAAGTGTTGTACAATGCTGTCTTTAATTAGTGTTTCAATTATCTTCCCAGGAACCGATGTGAGGCTCACAGGTCGGTAGTTTCCTGGATCACCTCTTGATCCTTTTTTGAAAATTGGGATGATATTTGCTGTCCTCCAGTCTTCTGGTATTTGCCCTGTTCGAATTGATATGTTAGCTACGGATTGTAATAGTTCGCCAATTTCCACCTTAAGTTCCTTTAATACTCTCGGATGAATTCCGTCCGGTCCAGGGGATTTGTCACTTTTTAGTTTGTCAATCTGAAAGTATATCATGTCCAACGTCACATTTACTGTTGCGAGGCTTTCCTCTTTGCCCCCAGTTAATATCTTCCCTGTGTCTGGAACTGTTGAAATGTCCTCATTTGTGAAGACAGAGGCAACCTGTTTGTCCTCTTTAATTGACCCTTTACTTCCTTGGTCGTCGAGAGGGCCCACTCCCTCTCTTGCTGGTTTCTTTCCTTTTATATATCTAAAAAAGGGCTTGAAGTTTTTGGCTTCTTGCGCTATCTTTTCTTCATAGACTTTTTTGGCGTCTCTTACCATTTTATGACACTTTTTCTGGTCGAATTTGTGACAGTTCCAGGCCTCCATCGTTTTGTCCCGTTTCCATTTTTTAAACGAGCTCCTCTTCTCCCTCACTGCATCTTTCATCTCTTTGGATAACCAAGCGGTTCACCTTTGTTCTTTTTTTCGCCTTCCTTTGAATATCTTCGGTATGTGAAGATTCTGTGCTTCTGTGATGGTGTTTTTCAGTAGAGACCATGCTTGATCAACTGTTTGGTATTCTGCTTTGTCCTTCTTGAGCCATTTTCTAACCATGGTTCTCATGCTGTCGTAATTCCCTTTTTTGAAGTTAAAGGTCATGGCTTTAGTCTTGATTGGTTTCCCCTTTCCAATGCCAATGGTAAAATTGATCATATTGTGATCACTTGTCCCTAGCGGGGCCGTAACCTCTACATCTGCTGTCCTTCCAGTAATGCCATTTATGACCAAGTCCAGGATTGCATTCTCCTACCATTTGTTCAAGGAAGCAATCTCCTATCGTTTCCAGGAATTTTATCTCCCTTCCGCAGTTTGACTTTCCCAATTTCCAGTTTATCCCTGGAAAATTGAAGTCTCCCATGATTGACACATTTCCTGATTTACAATTACGATTAATTTCCTCCATCATTTCTTTGTCTGTTTCCTCAGTATGACCCGGGGGTCGATAATAGAGGCCAATTTGTATGTCTGCTTCTTTTTGTCCCGGAATCTAGTTTACTATTTGCTTCTGTGTCTCCTTCTCTAACAGACTCTATTTCTTCTTGGACATACAAGGCAATACCTCCCCCTTTTTGTCCAATCCTATCTCTTCTGTATAGTTTATATCCTTGCAATGCTGTGTCCCATTCATTTTCTTCATTCCACCATGTTTCTGTTATTCCTATGATATCCAGTTGTTTTCTTCTTGCTAATTCTTCCAGCTCGCCCATTTTGTTTCCTAAGCTTCTGGCATTCGTGTACATACATTTAAGTTCTGATCGTGCTAATTTACTGGATTTAGTGGTCCTCACATCCTTTTTTGTATCCATTTGATCCTTTTCATTGCCTCTTGTGGTTTCCTCATGTTCTTGCCCTAACTCTGTGTGGTTGCTTGAAGTTACTTCCTCAGGGTATCCTGGTGTCTGGGCCATCGACTGGTTGTCGACTGTCAGCTCTCCCCAGCTCTTTAGTTTAAAACCTTCTCAATGGACTTCTTTATGTTCACCCGGACTGAGACAGGGAACTAGTATACTAAGCAAAGAAGAGAAGTGACATGGTTAAAGTGATGAGAAAAAAGGGAGAACTTTGACCACTGGCCAAAGGATAAGTTGGAGCCCTTTGATACAGTATAGGGGAATACAGACAAAAAGGGAATACAGCAATCAAGAAATGAAAGGACAATGGAGTGGAGATGGCTACGTATTAAGAGATTTTTTTTCATGGAGGGGATGCAAAGAACAGATGCAGTGAAATACAAAGAAGGCAGAACAGATGAAAGGGTCAATCTGAGGTTTAAAAGTTAGCTTGGAGTCAAAGATGATGCCTAAAATATTGACTGAAGAGTAAAGATGAAAACAAAAAAATAGGGTAGAAAAATCTTACATCCAAAAAATAATTCTTAACAGTAATATATTAAACATAACACACCTTTTTTCAAAGTTTCAAAAGACAAAAATCTTCAAAACATCATAAGTGATATAACAAAGCCTATAAAAAGGGAGAGAAACGTATTTTAAAGGATCAAGGGGCCTCCTATAGCATGAAGATATTCCAGTGCCCGATCCACAGATCCAAGTCTTTAATCATTTGGTTCTCTTCCCTTTAAGTGCTAGTGTCTACAAAACTGCATACTGTTTAAACAACCTCACAAAAGTGTGCCATATACATTCATTATGAAAAAGTGTGAGGCAAACTACTTAGCCTGTCCACAAGGACTCCAATGTTGAATCGATTTCTCACTCCTGACGCCAATGGGACAAATGCTAATTGGCCAACTAAAGCATTTCAGTACTCAGACCTGCCTCAGAGGATTTATCTGCTGCACACAACCAGGAGACCAATGGTCTTAACATACATAACGAGTTTGGCGCTGGTTTCTCAGTTTATTAGGGTTTGACGCAACTGCACAAACATGCGAGATTTTAAACAAGGCAAGAAGCTACAGGACAAGATTTTGACTAGGAGTTATTTGAAGACTTCTGGCCGACAAGTCTATAAAAAAGCCCTTTATTGTAACAGAGAGCTATTGTTTGGGGACAAAAACAATACAGAATATGAGGATATCATGACATCCGTATTGAGATATTGTGCCAAAGGCAATCAAGTTGTTAACATCATTAAGAAATAGTGGCCTATAGTAAAAACTCATCCAGTTTTCAATAGCACTGTTTTGAGAATAACCTTTGCTCATGAGAATCTCAAAGAAATATTGAGTCCAGCTATGATATCAGCTGAAAAGAAAACATTAAACTCTCCTTTGCCCAATGGCTTTTTTTAAAGTGTTTGTCCTGCAGCATCTGTGCAATTGCGGTACAGATTAAATAATTCACCAAGCCCATTGATGGTAAAATATATAATATTAGACACCATCTCAATTGTAGGTCTACCTATATTATATATGCAAAAGTAATGGAAAAAAAATCATATTTAATCAAATTTCAGATTATTTTGACAAAACCCAGGCTCTTCACCCCAATCAATCTGGGTTCCGGAAAAACCACTCTACAGAACATGCACTCATAGGATTAACCACCTCAATACAATATTTCCTAGATCAACACAAATCAGTCATTCTTATCTCTTTGGATCTCTCAGCTGCATTCGACACAATAGATCATCAACTTCTGCTTCAAAGATTAGCAGCAGCAGGCATTTCAGAACAAATTCTTCAGTGGTTCACATCATATTTTTCAAATCGCACTGCTGTCGTCTCTTTCAAAAATTTCAATTCTTCTTCTATACAAAATAACTTCGGTATTCCACAAGGATCTATATTGTCCCCATTACTTTTTAATATTTACTTGGCCCATTTACTGACACTTTGCCAATCTATCAGCCTTACTGCTTATGCCTAAGCAGATGATATCCAAATCATTTATCCTATTAACGCCAGCAATCCAGACGACATCAGTCTCCTTAACTCTAAATTGGACAAAATTTTTGTCAGTGGCTCCATAATAACATGCTATCACTCAGTTTATCAAAATCCAAATGTCTTCTCTTTCCTTGGAAAGATAACATTCAGCTTAGACTCCCCATCACATTAAACAATACTCCTATCATCTCCGCCACTAATACTAAAATCTTAAGCGTAATAATAGATAATAAACTGACTTACTGCCCACAAATCAGTACTGTAGTAAAGAATTGCTTTATTAGATTAAGAATGATTTGATCCTCGGTAAATATTTTGGACCCACTATCTCTCAACATCTTAACCCATTCTCTTATTATATCCAAACTCGATTACTGCAATGCACTGTATAAGGGTATCTGTCAAAAAGTCATCCGCCACTTACAATTGATACAAAACACCTCCATAAAAATCATTACAAAAAGAAAAAAATTCGACCATGTCACCCCCCCTACTAAAATCTGCTCATTGGCTGCCAATTCCTTACCAGATTATTTATAAAATAGCTATTCTCTCTTTTAAGTCTCAAAATACTAAAGAATCGGCCTTTATCCATAAACTTCTTATTCCTCACGAACCTACTTGAATCTTAAGATCCACCTCTCAGTATCTACTCCATATGCCATCATTGAAAATCATTAGCACACATCGAGCTACTTCATTTGCTATTACAGTCCCTACTAAGAATAAACTCAGCTCTACCTATTCAACCAGAAACCCTAAGAACTATATAGCTCTCATATTCTTTCATTATATAAGATTGTATTGCTGACTTTGATTGTAACCTCTTCCCTGATTGTCCAGCACTTCTTGCTGTAAACTGCCTCGAACTTCTATGGCTTTGGCGGTATATAAGAATAAAATTATTATTATTATTACGATATGGAATTATCTACTTTTTCATATCAGGGCGGAAAAAAAATCTATCTTTTGCTCTGATTTACCATTTTCTCTGATTGTACCATTCGCTGATAGTCCAGCCCTTCTTTGTTGTAAACCGCCTCAAACTACTATTGGCTTTGGCGGTTTTAAGAAGTAAATTATTATTATTATTATTATTACCTTTCCCACGATGCATTTGACTCTTAAAAAGATCTTGAATATTGCCAGAGTTGCTCAACAATCTTGATTGTTTTCCCTCCCTTTTGTGGCTTACCTTCTATGTACTCTTTACTTTCAATTTTGTAGTTCCTCCTTATTTCCTATTGTTTTCTTTGTATTGGTCAAGTTTTGTTAACTGAATATTCATCTGTTTTGTCTTCCCCTTTTTAATACAATTTGTAAGACGCTTAGAAGTTCTGATTTGCGTTTAATCAAAAATTTAATAAACTTGAAACTTTTCATTTCAATTTAATAAACTTGATATACTATCCTTTTAAGAAATATTACGTGGGTATATCTTACAGATCTTTTAAATTCAGTTGCTTGAACATAAATCCAACTAGATCATAGAACATTGTTAACATTGTGCTGAAAAGCAACATTTATTAAACGATTTAAGATGTTTTGCAATATATTTTGAACTTGTCTCTTTAAGGGAAGGTAACAGAAGAAGGCTGAATTTACAGAGTGAAAACTGTTAAGCCTTTTGGCTTGAACAATCCATTGGAATTAAATATGTTTGTAGGATCAATGTCTGACTGTTTGTATGACGGGTACTAAATGATTGAGTTAGACTGTTATTTTTACTAGATACATTGCTGACAGATCATTTTTTTCAATTAATGAAGTATCTTTTTTTCAGATTTCAAATCAACATAATAGCCTAGACTAGAGTACAATAGAAGCTGATTGAGATATTGAAGTAGAGTGTGAGACAGAAAATTTCTTTAATTATGGTTTAGAATTAGACATGCGCATTAAGCAATTTGTAAAATATAAATACGGTGCAGGCGTGGGATCTGTTTAAAAAACAGCCGTCATTAGCAAGAACCAGCGCGAAGCAGAGCTGCGACCAATATTTATATAGTGTGTTTTGATTTACTGTCTATTTTTTAATTGGTGGGTTTTTGAATTTAGTTTGACATTTGCCTTTTTTGTTTATAGAATGTGAAGCAGCCATTCGAGAGCCAATTATGTTTGGCGCATTGTGAACAGGAACAGCAATCTAAATATACCCGGGAAGAAGCTGATTTCTCAGCGAAACGGGTCCAATTATAATTTGTGCTCATATCACACTGCACTATTCTGTAAAGATCCACACACAATTTTTTTAGCATGTAATTAAAACTGGGATGTGGCATATGGATAGGTCATGGGTAGTCACTAAAGATGCTGTGTGCAGTATTGTAGAATTTAGGGAATCCGTACCTAGCAAGATTTATACCAGGTTTCAGCTGGTGTAAATCTTTGTGCCCAAAGTTGAGCATAGTTCCCAGCAATTACTGTACAATAATTTTGCACCTAATGTATGGTAACTGCAAATCTTCACCACACTTTAGTAAATAGTCTCCTCTGTGTTGAAAAATGGAGAGAGTATGTGTATATGCATACCCATGTCATTGCTGATTTCTATCTATATGCTTTTTCTGCTTTATATGCATGGTCAATTTACACTGCTTAAAGCAAAATACATGATTACACTTCTCCCTCCGTATTCGCTGTGAACCGCAAATATAGAAAAACCGCAAATAACTTTTTCATATGTTATTCGCTGTTTTCTATTAAAAACCATTGTGAATATGGTGAAACCGCGAAAAACATGGTGGGAGACCTGGCCTTTTCCTGAAAGAGAGGCAAAACATGGTGAAGAAAGTGCTGGGAATCAGCGATTTTCTCTGTAAACGTTTGGAATTAGCGATTTCTCTGTGCAAGTTGATGTAATTTGAGGGGAGGAGCCAGCAAGCTAAAAACCGTGAATAATCGAAACCGCAATTGCTGAAACCGCGAATACGGTGGGGGAAGTGTATAGGAACTCTGTATAGGAACAGATGCCATATTGCTCATTCAATATATTCAACATATATGTTTGATTACACAGAATTTACAAATATTTTCCTATCTGAAAGTTGCACTTGCAAGTTGAAAAAAAACCCCAAACAGATATCAAAGTAAAGGAATTCTCCAGCATTTCCTATGGTGATTTCCTAAATTATATGTTATGTTTGCCTTTTTTTTTTTTTTTTTTTTTTTTTTTTACAGCAAAGGTCCACATCTCTCCTCTCTCCTTATATACCTCCCAAAGAACTCTGTTTCTTAGGTAAGCCACTCTTAGCTGTACTCTTCTCCTCCACTGAGAATTCCAGACTTTGTTCCTTTTCATCTAACTGCCCCCTATGCCTGGAATAAATTTTGGCCGCCAAGCCCCTTCTCCCTTGTTTAAAAGCAGACTGAAAACCCACCTTTTTGATATAGCCTTCAATCCATAACCCACCAACCCAGCCAGCAGAGAAACCATTCCCCTTAACTGTATCCAAAACACCCTACTTGTTTGTCTTGTCTGTTTAGATTGTAAGTTCTTTCGAGCAGGGACCGTCTTCTTTGTGACTCTGTACAGCGCTGCGTACATCTGGTAGCACTATAGAAACAATAGTAGTATAAAACCTAAAACAATTCACTTAAACATAGATCAACACTTTTACAAGTGGTGAAGGGCAAAATAAAGCAAGAATACGCCTATATCATCAAAGGTAAGAGATAAATACTAAAAAGACAGCTGCCACTTAATCTACCGTATTTTCACGCAAATAACGCGCACCCGTATAAAACGCGCACACGGGTATAGCGCGCAGAAATCACGCTGATATGTACAAAAACTTTGGTATACCGCGCTCACGGGTATACCGCGCATGCTGCCCGACGCTCCTTTCGCCCGCCCTGACTTTCCGTGCGCTGTCCCGACTCTCCGTTCACCCCCCCTGACTTCCGTGCACTGTCCCCCCTTGAAGGTCTGTCCCCATCCTGAAAGCCTGATGCCCCCCCCCGACGTCCGATACATCCCTCCCCCCGAAGGACCGCCGATTCCCCAACAATATCGGGCCAGGAGGGAGCCCAAATCCTCCTGGCCACGGCGACCCCCTAACCCCACCCCGCACTACATTACGGGCAGGAGGGATCCCAGGCCCTCCTGCCCTCGACGCAAACCCCCCTCCCCCCAACGACCGCCCCCCCAGCCGACCCGCGACCACCCTGGCGACCCCCCCACCCCCCTTCCCCGTACCTTTGGTAGTTGGGCCAGAAGGGAGCCCAAACCCTCCTGGCCACGGCGACCCCCTAACCCCACCCCGCACTACATTACGGGCAGGAGGGATCCCAGGCCCTCCTGCCCTCGACGCAAATCCCCCTCCCCCCCAACGACCGCCCCCCCCCAAGAACCTCCGACCGCCCCCCCAGCCGACCCGCGACCCCCCTGGCGCCCCCCACGACCCCCCCACCCCCCTCCCCCGTACCTTTGGTAGTTGGCCGGACAGACGGGAGCCAAACCCGCCTGTCCGGCAGGCAGCCAACGAAGGAATGAGGCCGGATTGGCCCATCCATCCTAAAGCTCCGCCTACTGGTGGGGCCTAAGGCGCGTGGGCCAATCAGAATAGGCCCTGGAGCCTTAGGTCCCACCACAGATACGATATTTACCCTGTATTTATTTCATATGGGATCAAAACTGGCACAATGACACTATAAATACTTGAAGGGACAGCCAATGATGAGGCACCACATAATTATTCCCGCAGTTACAAGATAATACAGCGGTGGTGTGGTGGGGCTGAGGCTTCCTATAAAATCAAGTAATATTGAGGATATAAGAGGAATTTATCCAGCCCCGACTATATTTGATTATTGTGCTCCATTTCTGAGGCATCTTCCACCTTTTAGATAGAAAATTAAGTACAGGAGTTGAGTAACACTAGTATAATCCTAGTGCAAGGATAGGCAATTCCAGTCCTCGAGAGCCGGAGCCAGGTCAGGTTTTCAGGATATCCACAATAAATATGCATGAGATAGATTTGCATCTCAAGGAGTAGTGCATGCAAATCCATCTCATACATATTCATTGTGGATATCCTGAAAACCTGACCTAGCTCCGGCTCTCGAGGACTGGAATTGCCTACCCCTGGCCTAGTGGGTTTAATATACTAGTAAATACTCATTAGAATGATCATGTTAGTTTACTTTCTGTTTTAGATACCTTATCTTACATTACAGGTATAATTTTATGTAGCATGTATGCGTCTATGTAGCACTATGCTGCTTATAACCTACCTAGAACTCCAATTTGTGAGAATTTGGCAGATTGAACATAGCATAACTTCATCTGCAGTTCACAGAAAGTTTACTTTGGAAAAAAAAAAGAACTGTAAATGCCCCCGAGTTTTGAAAGACTTAGTTAAGCTGCTGCGTTCCAAGTCTCATTTTTCCTACAAAACTGAGGCATTATTCAACATTTATCTTCAGTTCCCAAGGACAAGATGGAATCATGCTGAGACAATTTGCTATTATGCTCAGGCTCCCAAATGAACAGAGCTTCCACAATCTACTTAACACCAGAAAGCCAATGTACTCCAAAGTACAAAATTTCAAGTACAAACTTGCCTGAATTAACTTACCTAGACAAATATAGGATCTGGAACTATACATAACAACACCATCTAAAAATAGTATCTGGAACTTATTAACCCAACAGCAGGCCAATTTAGGGATATCCCATTAAGCTGAGCAGCACTATCTTACAAGTGGGAGATGCATCCTTTGTACAACAGCTTTGCAATGCAAATGCTTTTTATACTGGGACTGCCAAAAGGATCCATTTTAACTCAACATATTGGGATAATGCGAACACGCTCCAAAATATCTCAACTCCTACAATATCCATCAAAAAGAAAAGCAATGCTTTCTGAATCTGTTTTACAACTATTATCCTTCTGTAATATTTTTTCTAAGCACATTTAGGGCCACACACATATTTGGCAATAAAGCATTCCGTTACAGATTAATAACAAAGTCTAGTAAATAAAGCACAAGATTTTTTTTGCAGCAGTGCTTATCGATTCTCAACTCCAGTCCTCAAGGGCTACTGAAAGGTTTGGTTTTCAGTATTTGTAAAGCAGGTCTATTTCCTAGACCAGTGTTTTTCAACCTTTTTACACCTATGGACCGGCAGAAATAAAAGAATTATTCTGTGGACCGGCATTGGTCCGTGGACTGGCGGTTGAAGAACACAGGGCTAAGATGTGGGCCAAATCCCGCCCATCTCTACCCAATCTCCACCCCAGACCCCACCCCCATAATAGTACTAATTGCACCTTGCACGTCCCGTGCCTCATCTGGAAGCTTTCCCTCTGACATTTCAACGTCAGAGAGAAGGCTTCCGGTTCAGGCGCAGGATGCCCGTAGGAGCCACTGCCCATGGCTTTGTGCACTGAATCAGTTAGGAAGAGGGAGCTGGCTCAAAGATAATGCTGCATCGATCGCACCGTGGACCGGCGGTTGAAGAACACTATTTTGGGCCTGATGCACCTGCTGGCCCTGTGGACCGGCAGGAAATTTCTGTGGACCGGCACTGGTCCATGGACCGGTGGTTGAAGAACACTGTCCTAGACCATATGTATATATAAAAATACTGTATGTCCAACAAACTCTCCCATTCTGCATATCCTGAAAGCCCAACCTGTCTGTCTGTAGCCCTCACTGACAGCTTCTGCTTTGGGTTCCTCTGTGCAAAAGGATTCTAGTGTCTTCAAGTTATCATTCAAGTTATATGAATAAAAAGAACTGAAGAAAAGAAAAAACAGATCAGGGACACATTACATATGAAATCATTCTATTATAGTGCTATTTATAATTATTACTATTTAAGAAAAATGAGCAAATCATCAAGGTTTTCAAAATCTGTCTCTCCCCCCTCCCTCTTCCCCCAAGAAAACAGCATATAACTACTACACAACACTAATTCCCAAAACACAATAACAGCAGTTAGCGTATCTGAGTTTAAAACAAGGTTTGGCCAAGTTTCTGGAGAAAAAGTCTATAGTCTGCTATTGAGATAGAGAGACATGGGGGAAGTCACAGTTTGTTCCTGGGATCAGTAGCATGGGATCTCGCTACTATCTAGGATTTTGAAATGTATTTATGACCTGAATTGGTCACCGTTAGAAGCAGTTTACATTGGTCTGTCCTAGTATGGCTATTCTTATATTCTCATGTGTTCAGATCACTAATGGGTTCATCTGTTTCAAACAGCAGATTAAACTTCTGCGACACAATAGGAGCATTGAGATGAAAAGCTACTACTATTAAATTATTTCTATAGCACTACTAGACATACACAGCGCTGTACAGAGTCACAAAGAAGATAGTCCCTGCTCAAAGATTGTTTTCCGTGATATTCTGCTGATTTACCATCAGCATTTCTTTCTCCCACTACTGGTGGGGTGTGTTAACTAGCAGTTTGCTCATTTCCTCCCCCACATTTCTCTTCTAGTGCTGGTGAGAGTCGGGTCCTCATTGGCACAACAGTGATTCCCTTCTGCTAGTGCCCTTTTGTCTTCTGTGGTAGAAATCGGGGCCCTGCCACACTGCTTTTTTCTGCTGTGGTCCTACCACCCCCCCACAACTCACAGGGAAGGGTGTAAAAAGAGAGAAACAGATGAGGATTTGTCAAGTAAATGCATTTGTAAGTGAACAACAGAAGCTTGAACTCTTATGCAGAAGCGGGTGGGGAGAGATTACATGGTAATAGCAATGTTGAAGGAATATACTGTACCAGCTTCACAAATTTCAACAATCAACAACAACACACTCCTGATTTGCCAAACAAATCCTAAACTAGAAAAAACAAGGAAGGCAACCAAGTCACATCAAGGTCTGCGTGGGGGAAGCTCAAAGTGCCAAACTTAGCTCACAACTTACAAGCCAAATGCAGTGTGACATGTCAAAAAGCATGTCACACTGTATAATGTTGTAGGGCGCTCTCAGTGTGAACCCTCAGTGATAGGAGCACAGCTCCGACACTTCACTTCTGGGTCAAGGCGATAAGCCTCCACCCGCACACCATCATCGAGCGCCCTGTGTGTGCAAGAATCAAACCAATCAACAATCAAAGTGAGTAAATGAAACTCAACAACCTGAGCGACCCCCACACAAACCCTGCCAGCCAAACCCCCTCAAAAAGCACGCACAAAATCACAAACAAAATCAAAAACCATACCAAAAAGTGAAAAACATATCCAAAAATAAGCAGTACTTATCCCAAACTGTCACACAAACGGAAAAACCGCGCCAGGAGAAAAGGTTCACAAATTTCAACAGCAGAGAGAACAGACAAACCCAGAAGGAAACAGTTAAATCATCATATTTCAATATGCGAGGATTTCTACCATACTTATAAAATCTTCAATTCAGTTTTATTCAGTATTTTCTCACTTCGGCAAGTTCACTAAAGCAAAATGTTCTAGAACACTCAGTCATGCTTCCTATCAATGGAGAGAGAGAGAGCACATACACACTCACTCTATCTCGTAAGAGTAGATTAATATTATGGTGGCATGCTAAGGAAAGAAGGGATTGATTTCATCAATGGTGAAAAGAAAGAAATTACACATTTTAGAAATGCTTTGGATGCTTGTAGAGAAGGAGAGAGGCATCACATATGATCATGAGGTTGCAAACCAAGAGAGCTAGAAGGACGAGAATGCCATTCATGTAGATTAAAAAAAAGGAAGTTTGGAAGTATGCTTGGGGTTTTTATTCCTGGATCTATTTTAGGATAGGCCCCCTGTTGGGTAGATATTAATCTTCTAAAATAATATTGGAACCTGAGGCATCCTGACTGATGTCTAAATTTCACTTTGCCCTTTCTAAAATGCCACTCCACATCTTTAAAAAGACATATGAACAAAGTAAAATTTTTATCTTCTGTGACTACAACTTGGCTTCTTTTTGACTTATTCCTGAGCCTTGTGGTAGTCAATCTATTTCTGTGAGAATTCTTGTAGAGAGCCTCCGTTCCTCAGATAAAGGTGCTCTTAGCTGTACCCGTCTCTTCCACTGCCAATTCCAGACTTCATTCCTTTCATCCAGCTGCTTCCTATGCCAGGAATAAATTACCCGAGTTTGTCCGCCAAGTCCCTTACCTTACCTTGTTTAAAAGCAGACTGAAAACCCACCTTTTTGATATGTTTATGTTTATTAAAATCTTTATGTACCACCAATTTGTCAAAAAGGATCAAAGCGGTTAACAATCCAATCCAAACAAAGTAATGAAAGAACGCCATTTAAAAATAGGAAAGACAAAGCAAAATAAAAGTATCATACATCTAAAATACAAAATATTTAATACTTCATGAGGATAAAGATAGTGATAAATGTGGGTATTATATGTTTTCAAAAGTGGCAGTTCACTTCCAGCTCTGCTCCCCCAAGCTTCATTTCCTTTTTGTGTACATATTAAGCCTTTTACAGAGCCACCATGTTCAAATGCTTCTTGAAAACTTTATCATTTATCACTTTGAATTAAATGGACACAATCAAATGTGTGTAATTTGTAAACTGAATTACAAATCTAAGAAAAAATTCTATGCTTTAAACACATCTGCTTATGTTAGAGAAAGGCAATCACAATTTGAGGGCTAAACCCAGTTGAGTTTTCAAGATTTCCACACAACTATGCATGAGATTGATTTACTGTATATGTACAGTTTCCATAGCATATAAAAAGATTTCATGAATATTCATTGTGGAAATCTTGAAAACCCAACTGATTTGTGGCCATCAAGGACCATGGTTGTCCACCCCTAGCTTATATTAAGTGACATACGGTAAGTTCAAATTTTAAGCCTCTATAACAGCAGGATTGAGGGGGATGGGGGGCACACCCCTCCTGCCAGATAACACTTTAAAGTCTCTATTACAGAAGAGCAGGTCAAACCACTGAACTTACTTCATCCAGAGCTGCACATCATCTCCAAACCCTATTCTTCAGTTGAAGTCTTGGTCCTATGTTAGTCGGAGATGAAATGTTTAAGGGCTTCTCCTGCTGCAAGACCAGATCAATTAACTCAAAGAACAAGATGTGAAGGCTGTTAGAAGGATGTACAGTGTTTGCCATGCTCTACATTAGTGGTCTCAAACTCGAGGCCCGTCAGGTACTATTTTGAGGCCCTCTGTGTGTTTATCATAATCACAAAAGTAAAATAAAACAGTTTCTTGATCATATGTCTCTTTAGCTATAAATTACAATATTATTATTAAGACTTAGCCAAAAGGAAATATTTAAAAACTATAAAGAGTTTTACCTCAGGCAAAACTGTCATTTCTTTGATAAAACGTTAACTATTTTTTCTGAGGCCCTTCAAGTACCTACAAATCCAAAATGTGGCCCTACAAAGGGTTTGAGTTTAAGACCACTGTTCTACATCTGCCTCTGCAGTTCAGGGTTGCTGGGCCCCTAGTAGTCTGGTGGCTGGCTGGAAGATACTTATGCTACTATTCAGAATAAATACATACTCTAATTTGAATTACTGAATCCTTCTTGCTTGCATCACCAAATAAACTGCAATTCATAGATTTATTTTCAGATGTTATAATCCTGTGGTAAATTAAACAGTATCGTCGTTGGTATTTCTCCAGTACTTATCATGCTGAACAAGCTTCTCAAACAAACATCCTTCTTGAAGAAAGTTACAAATTAAGCTTTTGGCTAAAAGTGCCCATTATTCAGAAATATAGGGTTTTTAGTGCCTGCAATATGCAGGCAGCAGGAGCACAGATTATGATAGTACATTAAACCAATCTTCTGGTAATTTAGCATGTAAGCTGTGTTTATCTAAATATTAGGATTTCTGTCACTAGCCTAATAGGGTGTCTGAAATATTGTTCAGTGCTGACCTGGCATGGATGCAGAATTATAATTTGCTTGTATAGAGCTACACTGACAGCAATATTATCAATTCCACTGCTATAAACCTAAATCTGCCTGAAAATTTCACATGATTAAGTCACCTTTAAAAAGCCAATTAGGAATATTTGCATTTTAGAGAGTATAGTCTTGACCTCATCTCTCTTCCCTTCCTATTACAATTTACTGTCCTTAGACCACACCATCATATGTCCTCGTACCTTCACAATTCTATTGGTCACAATTTCTACATGAATATAAACTATTATACAGAATATTTTTTTCTTTTTTAATAAGGATAATAATGTAGTCCTTCTACTGGTTCCATAACTATGTTACTCCAACTTTGTACTCTTCATCTATCATGATTAGCTGTTAATAAAACTATCCAAAATGAAATACATCAGTCACCTACAGTGGTCTTGCTCTCTATACCTATTTATATACTTATGAGACAGCTGAACAATCATCCATACCTCAACATTTATTCACCTGTATGTCTTTTACCATCTCCCAATAAAATATACAAATCATAAAACATGCAAGCCATATACAATAGAACTACAACATTCACTTATACCAATCTATATTTCATATTCCTTTATTTTATTTATATACCACCTATCAATAGAGGTTGTCTAAGTGGTTTACATTCAAGTATTCAAACATTTTTTCCCTATCTGTCCCGGTGGGCTCACAATCTATCTAATGTACCTGAGGCAATGCCCAGGGTCACTTAAAAGCTCTTTATGAAAAAAAAAATATATAAGGCAATCTAAAACTAGAGTTAAAGTAGACAGGGAAGTGAAATAAAAGAGGAAAAGCAGTACCCAGTTCTGTACCTCAGGGAAGTGGAAGAGTCTAGTCCCTAAACTCTAAGGAGAGCCCTGAGAAAATAAGTCACCCGGAGACGTGAAGAACCAAGACCCCAATGCTCAGAAGTTTTCTGTGGCATTAAGAGTTATTAAAGCACTCTTACTGGCACGGAAAGCTGCCTTGCCAATGCACAAAAGGATTCTACGTGGCTGCTACCAATCATAGTAGCAGCCATCGAAAATCCCATGCTAATATATTACAAGGAGCTCGACTGAGACGGACGTATAATGCTGAGCTCCGCGTTAGCGCTATTCTTACCCTCTCCTCGCGGTCAATTTCCTTGAGCGTCGGCTCGGAGGCATTTCGAGCAGGGCGCTGCTGGTTTCTCTTCCTTCTGTTTTTGGCAGTGTGTGCTGTGGCCATGTCGGTTGTTCTGAGACGATGGGGAAGAGGAAGGGAGTTCTGTGGCCAGGACGGTGGCCGCGAACTCTAGACAACTGATCCAGACGATGCTGGACGCTAGGATGAAGCGCCAACTAATGGGGACCACCCAGGCTTCAGGAGGGATGCCGAATGAATCGGAAGACCTTAGTGGCGATCAGGCTTCTTTGAGCCCGATCCAGAGGCAAGCTCCATTCCAGCCTGGAAGTCGGATTACTGTATTGGAGGAGGTGAAACAGTCAACCCAGTCAGGGACCTTGCTGTTGAGCCCCAGAGGAAAAGAGGGAGCAGATGAGATAGAGAGTTCAGCTCCCACTGAAGCCCGATCAACTGTGCCTGACGCAGAAATGGGTGAGAACTTTTCCATTTCAATTGAACAGTTTGGGGAGATTATTAAGCCTGATAAAGTCAGTATGGATGACCTGCGGAAGGCCATAGCCACTATGGACTCCAGCCTTAAAGCTGTACCTATGGTATATTTAGATTGTGCTACTATAAGCTCCCAGGTTAATGCACAAGGAGTTATTCTAAGTCGCAGGTGTCAAACTCAAGGCCTGCGGGCCAATCTGGCCGCCCGGTCATTTTATGTGGCCCGTGGTCCAATGCCCCCCGGTTTTATCTTGTGGCCGGTTCCCTCCTCCTCACAGCTGTAGTGTGCATAGGACCACGTGCAGCGGCTCCTCGCACATCCCACACCTCAGAGAGAAGGCTTCCGGTTCAGGTGCAGGGTGCACACTACGGCTGTAAGGAGGAGGGAGCCAGCCACAAGATGACACCGGGAGGGGCATCGGACTGCGGGCCACATAAAACGGCCAGGGTGGAGCAGGTTATACACCCGCCAGAGGGAGACATAGCATGGAGGGAGGGAGACAACAAAGGTAGGGGGAATGGTTATATTTTCAAGTTAGTGCTTGAATTGAGCTGATACCGGGAGTAATATCGCAAAAGAAATCTATTGTAGGGGCGTTTAATTTTCAAAAGGGCGACTATGAAAAAATGAGGAAAATGGTTATAAAGAAGCTAAAAGGATCAGTTACAAAGATTAGGACTATAAATTAGGCTTGAATGTTATTTAAAAATACCATCGTGGAAGTCGGGACCAGATGTATTCCACATATCAGCAAAGGTGGAAAAGAAGAGGAAACGAGAGCCGGCGTGGTTAAAAGGTGAAGTGAAAGAGGCTATTAGAGCCAAAAAAAATCCTTTAAAGAATGGAAAAAGGATCTGAATGAAGAAAATAAGAAGAAACACAAGCACTGGTAAGTTAGATGCAAAGTATTGATAAAGATAGCTAAGAAAGAATATGAAGAGAAACTTGCAAAAGAGGCAAAAACTCCTAACACATTTTTAAGGTAAATCAGAAGCAGAAAACCATGAGGGAATCGGTGGGACCGTTGGATGATCAAGGAGCAAAAGGGGCACTCAAGGAGGAAAGACTGAATGAATTCTTTGCTTCGGTCTTTACGGAAGAAGATGTAAGAGATCTATCTGAACCAGAAATGGTTTTCAAGGGTGATGATGCAGAGGAACTGAAAGAAATCTCGGTGAATCTGGAAGATATACTGAGCCAAATCAACAAGTTAAAAAGTGATAAATCGCAAGGACCGGATACTAAAAGAACTCAAACGTGAAATTGCTGACCTGTTGTTAGTGATCTGTAACCTGTCGCTAAAATTGTCTATAGTACCTAAAGACTGGAGGGTGGCCAATGTTACGTGATTTTTTTAAAAGGGCTCCAGGGGAATCCTGGGAAATTACAGATCGGTAAGCCTCACTTCAGTGCCAGGCAAAATGGTAGAAACAATTATAAAAAATAAAATTGTGGAACACGTAAACAAATGTGATTTAATGAGTCAGCATGGGTTCAGCCGAGGGAGATCTTGCCTCACCAATTTGCTTGACTTCTTTGAAGGTGTGAATAAACATGTGGATAAAGGTTAGCCGGTTGATATAGTATATCTAGATTTTCAGAAAGCTTTTGATAAAGTTCCTCACAAGAGGCTCCTGAGAAAATTAAAGTGCCATGAGATAGGTGGCAAAATTCAGTTACATAGTAACATAGTAAATGATGGCAAATAAAGACCCGAGTGATCCATCCAGTCTGCCCAACCATACATGCTCTATAAATCTAGTTTAAATGGTCCTTTTTCTTAGATATTTCTGGGCCAGAAACCCAAAGCCCTGCCCAGTAGTGTGCTTAGGTTCCATCTACTGAAGTCATAAGAACATAAGAATTGCCGCTGCTGAGTTAGATCAGTGGTCCATCGTGCCCAGCAGTCCGCTCCCACAGTAGCCCCTAGGTCAAAGACCAGTGCCTCAACCGAGACCAGCCCTACCTGCTTGCGCTCCAGTTCAGCAGGAACTCGTCTAACTTTGTCTTGAATCCCTGGAGGGTGTTTTCCCCTACAACAGCCTCCGGAAGATCATTCCAGTTTGTCACTACTCTCTGGGTGAAAAAGAACTTCCTTACATTTGTACAGAATCTATCACCTTTTAACTTTAGAGAGTGCCCTCTCATTCTCCCTACCTTGTAGAGGGTGAACAACCTGTCTTTATCTCCATCAAAGCTCACTTCAGTACCATCAAAGCCTTCGAAACCCTCCCCAGCCCATCCTCAACTAAATAGTCCATATAAAGATCCAGTACTGGCCTTAGTTCCTTCAATGTATACCCATTATATTCTGAATAGAGACCCTCTTTGTTCATCCCACGCTAGTTTGAACTTTTTCACTATTTTCTTCTCTACCACATCCCTCGGGAGAGCATTCCACACATCAACTACCTTCTCCGTAAAGAAGAATTTCCTAACATTACTCTTGAATCTACCACCCCTCAACCTCAAATTATGTTCTCTGGAAAAGATTTTGTTCTACGTTAATACCCTTCAAGTATTTGAACGTCTGAATCGTATCTCCCCAGCCCCTTCTTTCCTCTAGGATATACATATTCAGGGCTTCCTCATACATCTTCTGGCACAAACCGCATACCATTTTCGTCACATTCCTCTGGACCGCTTCAAGTCTTTTATGTCTTTCTCCAAAATTGAACACAATACTCCAAGTGGGGCCTTACCATCGATCATTTGATTTTAAAACGTATACCTTGACAATCAATAAAACAAAAAAATTAACTGGAGCACAGCTTGGTTTCTTACACAGAACCCAACTATTTTTTATGTTTATGCAAATAAAAAAAAATATGTATTTGCACCTGCAGTTTTTTATAGTCTGGCTGCTGACATGTTCTTAACATTTATCATTTGCAAAGTCTCAAATTATATATTTGTATAATGAAATCCTGTCAAGCCAATTAAAAGCTAGGAATAAAATCAGTATTCAGTACTGCAAAAATAACCACTTTCATGTTCCATCATCAGGTTAGAGTTAAAAGTGATTAATGTCATCAATCATAAAATGTCACATCAATCAGTTTGTTGCTTCATAAATCTGCATCATTGCAAAATTTGGTAGTCAGTTACCAATTAAGTTATCTTTTGAAATGCTAGCTTTTGTTGCTTAAGACACACATACAGTACACTGAATTTGAGTGTGCGCTATGAATAAAGAAAGAAAACCAAAAGGTCTCAGCAACAGAAGCATATTTTGAAAGTAATTAATAGACCAATATGCAATTTTATGCATAATCTGAATAGCAGTTGTAAAATTAAGTGTTTCAGGACAAGTACTAATTTTCAGGAAAAAATATCAGATTCCTCTTTAAATGATCAAACTGAAATTATTCAAAACAGAAGCAATTCTTTACTAGCTTGAATTTCTACATATTAACCAAAATATTAGAGAATATTTAAAGTATGTTCATAGTTAAAGAAAATAATAGCATTAACTTGAATAGTAACTAATCTAATCTCTAACTTAATCTTCCATTTGTGTGTTGCTCATATCTATGCAGGCTCTAGGCTACAGGTGTCAAACTCAAGGCCTGCGGGCAAATCCAGCCCGCCTGGTCTTTTATGTGGCCCGCGGTCCGATGCCCCCAGTGTTACCTTGCGGCCGGCTCCCTCCTCCTCACAGCCGTAGTGTGCATGGAGCCACATGCAGCAGCTCCTCATGCGCCCCACACCTCATCCAGAAGCATTCCTTCTGACGTTGCGACATCAGAGAAAAGGCTTCCGGTTCAGGTGCAGAACGCAGCTCCGTGCATACTATGGCTGTGAGGAGGAGGGAGACGGCCACAAGATAACACTGGGGGCATCGGACCGCGGGACGCATAAAACGGCCAGGTTGGAGACGGCCAGAAGGTTAGACACCCGCCAGAGGGAGACACAGCATGGAGGGAGGGAGGCAACAAAGGTAGAGGGGGAATGAGGTTTATTTTCAAGTTAGTGTTTGAATTGTGTTAATTTTGAGCATTTTAATCTGCTGTCTATCTTTTGCACTGCTCAGGAAGAAATACATTAGTCTCTTTTTCTCTGGAGGTTATACTGCATGCAGAATCTTAGGGTGTTTTTCAAAATATATTAGTACTTTTAGTTTTTGGTCCCGTATTTGCATAGGGGTTATCTGTGTTCTGGTAGGAATGAATGTTGAAAAGCATACAGTGTGTTTTGTGTAGTTTAATTTTGTGGTTAACCATTTTAATAAGATTATATTGTGTGTGTATATATGAAAAATGAATGGGAAATATGGTGTTATAATTAGTATTATGGGGGCAGTGTCTGGGGCGGAGATTAGGCAGGGTCTGGCCCACGACTTAGCCTGTGATTGAGTTTGACACCCCTGCTCTAGGCGATATACAGAGGGAGGAGTCAAAAAGGGCGATAGGGAGGACTAAGGAGGGCTAAAAGAAGGGAGAGGAGAGGAGAGAAGCAGTAGTCGAAGAGAAGAGTTTTACATCTTCTTCCGGCATAAAGGTGCGGTTAGATTTTCTGAGAGAAGCTTGAAGGTTTAATTGTCAAAAAGGAAGAGTTTCAGCTTCTTCCGGAATAATGTGTGACTAGTTTCTTTTCGGATCACTTCTGGTAGGTCGTTCCAAGTTTTTATGCTCATGAATGTAAACATGGAGAGGAAGACTCGCCTGTAATGGAGATTTTTTGTGGAAGGCAGATTTAGTTGAATTCTGTTAATGATTCTCCTGGAGGTGGACCAGGCCGTTGAGAATAATAGGGTGGGGGGGGGGGGATGGCTGAGTTTCCATGGATTATGTGGTGTAAGATGCACAATATTTTGAAGTATATCCGCGATGGGATGGGTAGCCAGTGCAGTTGTTTGAAGAAGGCTGAGATTGAATC
This sequence comes from Geotrypetes seraphini, assembly GCF_902459505.1. Classification (NCBI taxonomy): domain Eukaryota; kingdom Metazoa; phylum Chordata; class Amphibia; order Gymnophiona; family Dermophiidae; genus Geotrypetes; species Geotrypetes seraphini. Next base: position 54,347,037 of record NC_047086.1, read on the forward strand.
ATATTTCTTTAAATAGACTAATTTTCAAAGAGACGTGTTCTGGATGAGCTACAGTTTGTGGACTAGGGCGGTGTTGATCCCCATGTAAGCAGAGTTGCAATAATCCAGCTGAGGAAGAACCATCAACTGGACGATCAGATCTAAATGGTGTTATGAAAGTATGGTTCAATGAGCTTTAGTTGATGCATCATGAAGATGGTCTTTTTCCAGAGGTTGGAGATTTGTGGTTCCATCGTGAGCGTGTCATCCAGGATGCAGCCAAGCACTTTAGAGGATTCCTCCACTATGAGGATAGTGCCAGATTAAAGGGTAATGCTCGTCAGGGCGTTCTGCTGAGATGTGTGGAAGCAGATGGCTTTGTTTTGGTGGAATTTAGTTTTAGTTTGTTGGTAGTTGCCCAGGTTTGGATTCTTGCTATATTGTTTGAGATTTTTTCATCAGCGTTTGGTTGGTTGCTGGTTATGGGAATGAGGAGAAGAATGTCATCTGCATAGGATAGTATAGTTTCATTTTCTAACTTAATGTTTCTGAGTGAGCTCATTAATAAGTTAAATAGGATGGAACTATGCTTTTTACTTCAAAGCAGTGTCAAATGTTTTTGTTAGGTTTTATATCTTTGAGGTGGGGGTATTGGTACTGTAATTTGCGGATGCATTTCATAAGAGAATGAGCCTCTAGCTAAAATTTCACAAGGTATTTTTCATGGTGCTACAGCCAAGAACAAACACTATGCATGCAAGACTTTGGCAACGCATGACAGGGGGGAGGAGGTATAAATTTAAAAGGGACTACCAGCCCAATTCATAGATTCCCAGAATCCCCTTCCTCTAGGAGACCTCGAATCCTTAGTGACAAAGCAGAATTAATACATTTCTTCCAGCCCTAAAGTGAAGCTAAAAGATTTTAAAGGCCCCTCCCTCATGAAAGCCTTATTCATTTCCTAAACCTTTACACCTTTCCAAAATAAATATCTCGTTTGTATCACCCCTTACCCCTTTAACTTACCCAAAGGAGTCTAGAGGTCAGTGTGGCAAGAACAATCTCTACTTGCTCTTGCTTTGGTGGCTGTCCTGCACAAAATGGCACTATAGATTCCTACTAAAAGTCTTGTAGTACTACTGATAAGGTTTCAAAGTGCCATATAAAGGAGCTCTATTTTTTTCAGCCAAAATGAAACCAAGCCATTTCTGCATGCTAATTTTTACATTGGTTGGTATTAATGAGGTATGTGGAGTGGAGGAGTGGCCTAGTGGTTATAAAAGCTGCCTCAGCACCCTGAGATTGTAAGTTCGATTCCCACTGCAGATCCTTGTAACTCTGGGCAAGTCACTGAACACCTCATTGCCCCATGTAAACTGCTTTGACTGTGTAAACCACACAGAAAAAGTGGTATATTAAGCCCTATCCCAAAAAAACAAAAGAGAGGTGGTGGAGAGTAAAACTGTGACTGAGTTCAAAGAAGCATGGGATGAACACAGAAGATTTAGAATCAGAAAATAATATTAAATATTGAACTAGGCCAATGCATATAGGGAAAAAAACCCGTTGTTCAACTACAAATTGGGGGGGCATTGCTGGGAGACAGCAGTCTAGAGAGAGACTTGGGTGTGCTGGTGGATGCATCACTGAAGCCATCTGTGCAGTGCGCAGCAGCCTCGAAAAAAGCCAACAGGATGCTGGGCATCATAAAGAGGGGCATAACAACCAGGATGCGGGAAGTCATCATGCCATTGTATCGAGCGATGGTGCGTCCACATCTGGAATACTGCGTTCAATATTGGTCGCCGTACCTCAAGGACATGGCAGTACTTGAGAGAGTCCAAAGGAGAGCAACGAAACTGGTAAGAGGGCTGGAACACTGCCCATACGCCGAGAGGTTGGATAGGCTGGGGCTCTTCTCTCTGGAAAAAAGGAGGCTCAGGGGAGATATGATAGAGACCTTCAGGATCATGAGGGGCATAGAGAGGGTGGATAGGGACAGATTCTTCAGGCTGAAGGGGACAACAGGTACGAGGGGGCATTCGGAGAAACTGAAGGGAGATAGGTTCAAAACAAATGCAAGGAAGTTTTTTTTCACACAAAGGGTTGTGGACACCTGGAATGCGCTACCGGAGGAAGTGATCAGGCAGAGTACGGTACAGGGATTCAAACAGGGATTGGACGGATTCCTGAGGGATAAAGGGATCGTGGGATACTGAGAGAGGTGCTGGGATGTAACACAGGTATAGAAAGCTAACCAGGTAATAAGTATAGAAACCCAACCAGGTCGTGCATGTGCAAGACCGGAGGGTTAGGACTTCGATGGGAAGATAGGACTCAATGGGAAACCAAGGTGGCAAGGGGGCCCCTTCTGGTGATTCAGACAGGTCGTGACCTGTTTGGGCCGCCGCGGGAGCAGACTGCTGGGCAGGATGGACCTATGGTCTGACCCGGCGGAGGCACTGCTTATGTTCTTATGTTCTTAATTACTGGGCAGACTTGCATGATCTGTGTCTGTGTATGGCCATTTGGTGGAGGATGGGCAGGGGAGGGCTTCAATGGCTGGGAGAGTGTAGATGGGCTGGAGTAAGTCTTAACAGAGATTTCGGCAGTTGGAACCCAAGCACAATACCGGGTAAAACTTTGGATTCTTGCCCAGAAATAGCTAAGAAGAAAAAATATTTAAAAAAAATTTAAATTGAATCAGGTTGGGCAGATTGGATGGACCATTCGGGTCTTTATCTGCCGTCATCTACTATGTTACTATGTTTTTATTAAGAGCTTAAGAGAAGTAGCCCAACACCCCCCTCCGATTAGAAACCACAAGGAAAGACATGGGCAGGAGCAAAAGAGTGTGCACTCGCTGAACGGAGCAGGATCCGCAGATATAAATGGAAAAGGGTCTCAAAGCTCAAAACCTCCCGTGCAAGATGATCCAATGGCAAGGACATCCCGCTTCCCTTGTCAGCCCCCTAACTTTTTCAATGTGTAATGCCTATCCCCCAAGAATCCCCTACAGGAGGGGCAACACGCACACCAGTTAACGCAATCCAGGCAAACAATCAGACATACTCCATACACACTCCCCCCCCCATGTTGGAAGACTGGAGGAAACTGCAGGAACTCCCTCCACATGGTCATTTGTACTCTGTATTGCTGGTACACTATGTGTTCTTGTTGAAGGCTATTGTATTTTTCAACGGCTGCTTATATTTGTATATATCTTCTGTGCATCATGCTTGTTTCTCTTGTTGCCTCTTCAATAAAAATGATATATATTAAAAAAAAAAAGTCCTATTCCCCCTATGTTGCATGATTTTTCATCACACCAACTTATTAATGCTACTTAGAGCGACTGCTTTCCTATTTCTTCCAGATGTTCCCGTCCAGACAATTCCTCAACATAATCCCCCATCTGAACAAAGTTTGGTTTTTTAAAGTCTAGAATCCTTGCTTTCAAATGAGCCCTCTATACACCTGTCTCATTATTAAACCACAATAAAAACCAAACACACTTCTACTTGTCATAAAAAACAAAACAAGAAGTTACATCTGAAGTTACATTGCAAGGAGGGAGCCAGAGGAAAGTCCCAGAGCAGGCCTGCGATGTTGCCGTTTCGTTGACAAAGCTACTAAGAGGCTGGTAGGCCCAGGGTGGAAGGCGCAAAGGGGCTGACCCAGGGGAGTAGAAGGGTTTTTCCCCCCCCCGTTTTGACCCACGATCAGGAGGAAGGGGGATTGCTGCTGCTGCACCCGTGAAGGGGAAGGGAGTTGCTTGGGCTGCAGGACCGGTTGGAGCAGGAAAGACAGTGATAGATATGGTCTGGGGGGCTAGAGGGAAGGGAAAGTGGTTAGGACCTGCAGGGTGGAAGAAAGAGAAGGGAAGGGGAAAAGAAAAGAAAAGCTGAACCAAGGGGATGAAAGAAGAGCGAGTGAAATATTGCATATAGCGGAGGGAGGAAAGAGTGTGAGAGAAACATGGATAAGGGAGTAAGAGAGAAGAGAAGCTGGACACAGGGAGATATACAAAAAGAGGGGAGATGGTGGGCATGGATGGGAGCATAGGAACAGGGACAAAAAGAGGAATGCTGCATGGGATGGTATATGGGGACAGAGGGGTAATGCTAGACATGGGAGGGTATATGGACACAGAGAAGATGGCTAGTTAAGAGGGAGAATAAGAACGCAGAAGAAAGATGCTGGGCTTAGGGGGGCATAGGGATATAGAGGAGTGATATTGTTGTATACAGGGGAAGGGGATCATAGAATGCTGAGATGATGAAGGCAGGGAGATGGGCACAGGGGAAATACTAGAAAGGTAAGTACAGGAGACATAGAGAAGGGAAATGCTGAACATGGGGAACAATACATACAGAGAGATAGAAGATGGAGAGTGAGCACAGAGAAAGAAGAAATGTCAAATGATCAGGAGACCCTGGCAAGTGATTTAAGAGAAGACAAAAGAAAACAGAGACCGGTGCCTGAGACCAACATGATTTGAAGAATAAAATGACAAGACAACATAAGGTAGAAAAATAATGGTTTTCCATTTTATGATTAGAATATATTAGATTTGAAATGCGTATCCTGCCAGAGCTGATGCTAGACATAACTGGGGACTGCAAAGCCGTGCTTCTTTAGCTTCCAGCTGGCTTAGGGCTCTCTCTGACCAGGGAGCAGTTGCCCTAGTTGCACTCCCCTAACACTTTTCCTGTCCTGTGTGACTGCAGTATTCTGTTAGCATGATTTTTCAGTGTAGCATTCTGTAATAATTTGGCTTATTTATAGTAACATAGTAGATGACGGCAGATAAACACCCGAATGGTCCATCCAGTCTACCCAATCTGATTCAATTTAAATTTTTTAATTTTTTCTTCTGGACAAGAGTCCAAAGCTTCACCCGGTACTGTGCTTGGGTTCCAACTGCCAAAATCTCTGTTAAAACCTACTCCAGCCCATCTACACCCTCCCAGCCATTGAAGCCCTCCCCAGCCCATCCTCCACCAAACGGCCATATACAGACACAGACCGTGCAAGTCTGCCCAATACTGGCCTTAGTTCAATATTTAATATTATTTTCTGATTCTAGATCCTCTGTGTTCATCCCATGCTTCATTGAACTCAGGCACAGTTTTACTCTCCACCACTTTTCTCGGGAGCGCATTCCAGGCATCCACCATTCCAGGCATTCGGTTTTCTCGATAGTGGAGGGGATATTTGTGAAGGGGAGGGGATGGGAGACAGGGGTTTTGTTGATCCTGGCTCTGTATTATTTGTGTTCATAAAAAGACAATTGTATAGAATATTGTTTCTTTTTATACTTTAATTAGTCAGGGACACAGTTCAGGCAATTAGGCCTGATGGGCCGCCGTGGGAGCGGACCGCTGGGCAGGATGGACCTCTGGTCTGCCTCAGCGGAGGCAACTTCTTATGTTCTTATAAAATAAGTTCAATATATGTAAAATCATAACTATTCAAGGCTTGTACTGAGCTCACAGGGATGGGGACTGAGTTCACAGGGCCGGGGCAAATTTTTTCCTTGTGTCATTCTCTACCTCATAGGCATAAAGAAACCTCATGTGCAATGTAAGTAAATCCACAGAAATTTCAAGGATCAACAAAAAAATAGGCTTATCTGCATTAGAAAAGCTCTGTCATTTCGACAATGACCAGCGTTTCACATTCATGGCTGCTTCAGGGTGTGAACACACTGCACTGTATTGTCAGAAACCTCCTCAGTGGTGTCTTGCTGTTCACAAATGTTTGTGAAGCAGCAGAGGCTCACTGCGTCTACCAACCATGCTTTCACCAGGGACTAGAGGGCATCAGGTGAAACCGATTTAGGTATGCCCACAATTCGCAGGTTATTCTTTTGGCCCCTACTATCAAAGTGGAGTGTGTGCAGTGCATGGGGCCACAATGTGCGGAGAACAATTGGCCTAGGCCGGTTATCGCCAGGATTCTGGACTTTGCAGAATACGTCTGTGGTCCATACATTTACAATCACATCACCACCCTTGAAAGTACAGGGATCTGCAGCTACTGTGCCTACAGCCACAGCTATGAATTGCACCGAAGATACCTCTGATGTGGGCAGCACCCCCATCTGAATCCGCCATCTCTGAAAGCATAGTGGATGAACCGAGAACTGAGACACTGATACAGGTCCATACTTACAAGAAGAAGAAAAATCATGAAGCCCCGATATGATGGTCCTTGTGATCCAACTATCTCATAGTTGCATGGACTTGCTATAAATGGGCACTGGAGCTTCCTTGTCCTAGCAACACCGACAGATGTAGAAGCTAGATGCCAACTTTTGGGTAACTGCGAACTCACATCATGACTAACTCAATGAGCAGCAAAAGAAACCCAAGTCGTAAAAGGACCCAAGAAAAGATTGCAGAATAGATAAGCCAGAATCCGCCGCAGGGAAGAAAACAACTGTGAGTGGAGCAGCAGAAAAGGCCAGCCACAATATAGAAGGGGCATATACCACTGAAAGAATGTAAGAACTATTTTGTTAAACAGAAGGATGGGCCAACATCCACAACAGAATAAAGCTGGAACTACACCACAGAGTTAGTTTCTTCTTTACCGAAGATGATAAGGTCTATCAGTAGGCAGCAAATGAAGGTACTGGTGCTGAACCAAAGAAACAGGAGCCAAAGACAGCAGGATCTGGAACAACTTCCGAGGCAGTCAAAGGATGCAGAGCCAAGAGCTCTTAGCATGCGCCCCCCCCCCCCCCCAATCAAAGCTACTATATTGCCACTCCAGTAGAAGCAACACCACTCAAAACCAGACACTGGAACTCACATAGTCCCAAGGACACTACCATAGCACTGGAAAAGAGAAGGCTGAAGGAACCTTCTAACAACTGCTCCTGAATAGCAATATGAGTTGGAAATGGCCCTGGGGAATGTGAGAGAGAAGGCTGCTGCCACTACAGAGATCCTGAATAATAATAATAATAACTTTATTTTTCTATACTACCATAGTCAAACTGACTTCTAGGCGGTTCACATAGAAAGAAGGCTGGACAATCAGCGAATTGCAAAATGCAAGAAGAAGGATGTTACATAGTAAATTGGAGAAGCATGAATATATGAGAGAAGAAAGATGTTACATAATACATTGGGGTAGAAAGGGGAAAGAATACCTGAGCGAATACCTGAAGTCATTGAGAACATACAGCCTACTACTACTGCATAGCAAGCAGTGTGCCAATATCCTGTAGTATAAAGAACAAGGGAGCCCGACTGACCTCTGTAAAAAAAAAAAAAAAAAAAGTTTGCCCTCACTTCCGCTCATGAAGGAGCTGCCACCCTATAGCATAAGGATTGCAACCCATATAATACAAACCAGACCATCGCCAACCTACAGAACAGAAATACTCTGGTACCATAAAGCAATAAAGAATGCAGCTATGATGGAGCAGAAGAGCTGGCTGCCATCATGCAGTGGAATCAAAGTTGCCCCAGTGAAGAAATAAGCAAACTGATCCATTGCAAAGGGCATATAGAGTGGTTGCTATTAGGAGTTGAAAAGGGAGACTACCACCAGTGGCACCAGCTTCTGGAGTTAGCATGAAATATACTATCTTGCTGACAGCATCATTAAAGTGGCTTCAACTGATATCCAGGTACTATTCCTGCCTAGGTCAATGTATAGTTAAGAGAACAACCCAGAGATACAAGGAGTCATACTGAAAATCAAAACTCAGCTCCTCTTAACCTCAGGCCACTGCCACCAGAAAGGCTAAGGCTTAGTGACAGTCACCATAAGAGAGAGAAATAAAAAAGTAATTTTGTTGTTAAAAAGCCATGGCACAGGTATTTCAGATAATTTTAGGTTGCGAGCCCATAATGAACAGTGGCATATAACCAGCTTCCAAGTAGTGTGTCAGAGTTCCATCTTGTGGAGAAAATCTGCATAGCACTGCACAACTCCTTATAAAACTTTTTTTTTATGGTAAACTAGAAAAGTGTCATTAACTTACTAAAAAATTAGGAATGCTCAGATGTATAACTAGATGGACCATAGTCTGACAAAAAATATGGCACTGCATCTCCCAGTCATATTTCTGGCTGTACTGAACTTTAAACCTGATATGCCTAGTACATTGTAAAAGCAATAGGATACACATTAGAGAATGTCCCCGGCCCACCGTCCCCTTCACTGCCATTCCCTTCACCGCCCCGTCACCGTCACTGCCATCCCATTCACTGCCCCATCCCCGCAGCATCCATACAAGTCTCAGTACTGAAATATTTAGCTTATTCCTTCCTTAAAAAAATCAAAGTTCTGGCTGCTGAACTGGAGAAAGATGTTCAGCTGGCAGCACTTTGTTTATACATTTTTATCAACACAACTAATATACTACTTTATCCTAAAGCAAAAAAAAAAAAAAAGAAAATAAATATATATATTTTTTTCTACCTTTGTTGTCTGGTTTCTGCTTTCCTCATCTTCTCATTCAATTCCTTCCATCCACTGTCTTCTCTCTGTGCCTTCCATTTGCTCTGTTACTGTACCTCTCCCTTCACCCCCCCCCCCCCCAATTGGTCTGGCACCCATCTTCTTCCCTACACTCCCCCATAGTCTAGCATTTCTGTCTTCTCCCCTTCCAGCGTATTCTCCCCATTCTCTCTTCCCCATTTCCTTCCACATCTTCTCCCCACTCTCTGTTCCCCATTTCCCTTCAGTGTCTTCTCCCCACTCTCTCTTCCCCATTTTCCTTCAGCATCTCCCCACTCTCTCTTCCCTATTTCCCTTCAGCGTCTTCTCCCCACTCTCTCTTTCCCATTTCCCTTCAGGCTGCTTCAGCGTCTTCTCCTCTCCATCCCCCCACCCCAGCACACTTCACGCAGTTCAGCAGCTCCCTACCACCGGCCAGCCCCCTCCCTCCCTTTCCTTCTCTTGTTGCAAAACTGGCGATTTCTATAAGGCTATGCGCTGTATTACAGCCAGAGCCTTGAAGTCATGTCGCATTGCCTGCTGGAAAAGTCTCCTCCGATGCAACTGGAAACAGGAAATTGCGTCAGAGGAGACTTTTCCACCAAGCAACGCTACGTGGCTTCAAGGCTCCGGCTGTAATACAGTGCATAGCCTTATAGAAATCGCCAGTTTCGCACAAGAGAAGGTAAGGGAGGGAAGGAGGGAGATGTACGGCTGGCCGGCGGGAGGGAGCTGCTGGACCGCGAAGGATGCTGGGGGTGAGGGGATGGAGAGGAGAAGGTACAGTTTCGGCAACAAGAGAAGGTAAGGGAAAGGGAGGGAGGGATGGAGATGCACGGCCGGCGGGAAGGGGCTGCCGGACCGCACGCTTGTTCATCGCGCATGCTCACCATTCACCACTCCACGGGGTGGTGAATGGCCTTGTCCCCGATCTCACGGTGACCTTTTTTTTGGTCACTGTTTCGACAGGATACCCACGGCTAGCTGTGGCTAGCCGCAGGTAACAACCACCGTGTCATTCTCTAATATACATTTTGCTTTAATAAGTAAACAGTATGGGCATTTGCCAATGTGTCACACAAAAGTACTATTCCTCATACAGGGTATTATTATAAATAGCCAAACTGTCATCTGCCTTTACTTCAACAAAAAATATATAAAAATACATAGGTATTATTGAGAAATAAAAATGCCAACAAAACGATAAAACCAAACAAAATAAAACAAGTAGAAATTAATAATAAAAATCCAGTAAAATATGCTATACAAATACAAAATGGTATTATAGTCCACATATGGTGTAAAGTTCAATGTGGATAACAAAATAGAAGAAAAATGATCAGATATTGGGAAATACAAAAAAAAGCACCATCTAACCAAAAGAACTATAAATCATAACTTGGAAGATATTTCTTAAAAGACAGATCTTTAAAGATTTTCAAAATAAACGATATGATTCCATTTTCCTTATTGCTAAAGGATAAGACAAAGAGGAATGAAAAGCCTTTTTTGAATAAAACAACTTTGGATTGGGAATGAAAGATAAAAGATTTCAAGAAGACCTTTGAGTCACTTTCTCCATGGAGTATAGGATGGTGCAGAACCAGACAATGCTCAATATACCAAAGTATAGATTTTGAATTCTACTCATGCCATTACTGGAAGCCAATGTAACACCAAAAGTGGAGTAATTCTATCCAAAAAATGAGCAGAAATGTAACCTAGCAGCAATATTTTGTACCATCTGCAATCTTTTCATCAATATTTTAGAGCTTCCAACATAGAACACATTACAGTAATCCAGCTGTGAGATAAGCAAGCTCTGAACTACTAACTGAACAGCTTGAATATAGAAACATAGGCCCCCTTTTATCATAGTCATCCTTTCAAAAATTAAATGCCTCTACAGTAGATTTCTTTAGCGATGTTACTCCCTGTATCAGCTCAAATTTGATCACGTTATGCTCACTGTTTCCCAGTGGACCCAACACAGTTAACTCTTTGCATTCCACTAAAGACCAAATCTAAAATAGCTCCCACTCTTGTCAGCTCCTGGACCAGTTGCTCCAAGAAGCAATCATTTATTACGTCTAGGAATTTTATCTCCCTAGCACTCCCTGATGTAACATTTACCCAGCCAATGTTGGGGTAATTGAAATCTGGCTTTGGAGGACAAGTCTAAACTCTGTCACCAAGAATTAGCAGTTTTGGAGACCTTAAAAGTAGCTGAAATTTGAAAATATTTCTGACTGGGAGTTTTTTTGGATGGCCATATGAAGCTTAACTGAGGCCTTTTTTTCTCTCATATTTTTGGGTCTCCAACATAGTTGCGTGCATGAGAGCACTGTCGGGGTATTTGGTCTTGACAACCAGATTAATTGTGGATAAGTTATTTTGTTTATATGATATTTAAAACATTATCTATCCTCTAATTTTGTTTGTAATTGAAATCACCCATTATTATACCATTGCCCAATTCTCCAAGTTTTCTAATTTCTGAAAACATTTCTTCATCTGTCTGCTCATTTTGTCCTAGGGGATATAACTCTACCTTTATATTCCTTCCCTTATGGAATTTCTAGCCATATGGATTCCACACTGCTATCTATGTCATGCAGAATTTTTATTTGATTTGATTCAATTCCCCCTTTAACATACAGCAAAACACCCCCCCCCCCAATCTGATCCACTCCATCCTTGCAAGATAATTTGTATCCAGGTAATAGTGTCCCATTGGTTGTCCTCCTTCCACCAAGTTTCTCAGATGCCTATTGTATCTACCTCATCATTCAGTGCTATATAACTCTCCTAGTTTATTTTTTAGACTTCTAGCATTTATATATAGATACTTCAAATTGTGTTTTTCCTTGTAACTACAGGCTTTTGAGAAGACAGGGAAAATTTTGAGTCTTTCACTCTGCCTTCCTCTTAAACCCTCCTGGCTTTCTTTCACCATTATTGAAACCTCTTTACTGGGACTCCCTAAATATCCTGTTTCAATAGTATCCTTCAAGGATACCTCACACCGAACCATCCGCTCCTGGGCAACTGTCAGTTTAACCCTGCATCTCAGTTTAAAAGTTGCTCTATCTCCTTTTTAAATGTTAGCGTCAGCAGACTGGTTCCATCCCAGTTAAGGTGGAGTCCATCCCTTCGAAACAAGCTCCCCCTTTCCCAGAAGGTTGCCCAGTTCCTAACAAATCTAAATCACTTATCCCTGCACCATCATTTCAACCACACATTGAGACTTCGTTGCCTGCCTCTTAGGTCCTGCGTGTAGAACTGGGAGCGTTTCTGTTTTAACTGATATTCGCAGACAGGGACATGGTGAACAATTTCAGGAGCTGACACTGATGCCTCCCAGATCTTGCTGTATGTTTGTTCAATGTCGATATCTCCATGCTGAAAGTTTACACACCACTTCTTCACTGTGGAGTACAATGGGCATTTGTCACTCGATGTTTGCTTCATACAAGCACTGACTTCCTTTGGAGTTTTCTTCTGCAGGAATAGAAACTTCATGACAACTCAAGAGTACCACACCTGAAAATTCCACACTATTTGTTGACATGGTTCAATCAATGACCTGAAATGATGTCAAAACATAGCATTACGATTCTGCATATTGGCATTTTGCAAAATAAAATAAACATTCTTTTCAGCTACAGTGGTTAAATAAGAGATCACATGCCTATCCCAAGCCCTTTTGAATTAAGACACAGTCTCTGTCTCCACCACCTCTTCTGGGAGACTGTTCCATGCATTTACCACCCTTTCTGTAAAAAAATATTTCCTTAGATTAGGATGGTGAATGTGTAGAATGGCCTGCCGGTAGAAGTGATAGACACAAAATTATCTGAATTCAAGATAGCTTGGGGTAAGTATGTTGGTTCTCTGGGGGAGAGGCAGGGATAGTAGATACGCCATATGGTCTTTATCTGTCTTCATTTTCCTATGTTCTTATGTAAATAGGGCAAAAGAAGCAGCAGCAATAGAGCAAATAAACAGGCAACCTGAGATTCTGAAGTAATCAATGCTGAGGTTTACTTTACAATGTTAACTTAAATACTTTTTAATAGATTTTACATTTTATTTCAGAAAGAGCTGTCAGCATTCCCCATCATATAAATTTGATTGTTAAACTTGCATGACACTAAATCCATGTTCCAGTTTAATATACTGAAATTTACTAAAATCTTTCTTCAGTCTGAAGTAATATCCCCAAAGTAATATTCACAGACAGGCTTTGGTAAAGCACAAGTATAGATTGAGAATTCATTTCAGATCTCTGTTATGGGCAATCAAATTTTCAAGCAAAGCAGGGCACAGTTAACTTCTTAATAACCTTATAAAGCCAAACAGGTTTTCATTTTCCCCCTACTGATACAGACCTGGAGTTGCTATAATACACTATGCAAAATAAAAATCTACTTTAACTTGGACTTTGACAATTTTGTTTTCTGGGCCATATCCTATCTACCATTCCTAGCTACAGTTCTTGAGAAAATAGTCTTTGATCAATTAATTAAATTTTTGCACTAGAACTCTTATCTTTGACCCCTATCAATTTGGTTTCTGTTCCAATCATGGAACTAAGACCTTTCTCTTATCATTCACGGATTTTGTCCATCTAGGTTTTAATAAAGGTAAACATTTTCTCTTGGTCAGCCTTTGACATTTCTGTCACGTTTGATACTATCCACCATCAAGTGCTGCTTAACAGACTTCTTTCCATTGGCCTTTTGAGCATAGTGCTTAGGCTATACTGGCTAGGCTCTCTAGACAGGAGTCAAAATGTAGGCTGAGACTTTCATTGAGATTGACTGAGGTTGGGTCTTTTGGGATCTCTACTGACTAGGCTGTTTCTACTGAGACTTAGAGGCTTTTGAAGATGACAGAGTGGTCATAGAATCATGTCTCTTAATTTTTTAGGTAGCGTATTCAATTTTAGACTCAAAGAGATAATCTTCAAAACGAGGAATACTGGACAGTTGCTGCTGAATGTTATCATTGAGATCAGATATCTAGAGCCATGCCTGCCTCTTCATGGTGATGGAAATTGCAGAGGTCCTGGAAGAAATGTCAAACGCATCGAAGGAAGACTGTGCCATGTATTTTCTGGTTTCAAAAAGATCATCTAGACCAGGGGTCCCCAAAGTCCCTCCTTGAGGGCGAATCCAGTTGGGTTTTCAGGATTTCCCCAATGAATATGCATTGAAAGCAGTGCATGCACATAGATCTCATGCATATTGATTGGGGAAATCCTGAAAACTCAACTGGATTCGGCCCTCAAGGAGGGACTTTGGGGACCCCTGATCTAGATGTTGCTGGAAAGACTCAAGATGATCTGAGGGGATGTATTGTTCATAGGCTGACAACTTTTGCAGAAGGAACTGCATATTAAAGTTGTAGCCCAGGATTCCTGCTGGCTTAATATAGTACCTTGGAAGATTCTGCAACCAAATCTGTCCAAGGTTTTACCTTCTCTGCCTGGATTGCTGGCATAGGTTCTAGAGTTACTGGACTTTTTCAATGCCGATTCCACTAGAAAGGACTGATGTTGGAATTGTGGTCTGTTAAAACATGGACAAGAATGGACACTTTAGAGGGTGTTGAGTTTTCTGGGAGCTACCAGAACCAATAGAAGCATCTCTCAGTTTTGGAACATAGTGTCCTTCATCAGATTGTGGAAAGGCAATTTAAGACAGTCTTTTGCCATTCCTCATAAACCAGAGAATTCAGATCTGGGCTAAGTCTCAGATTCCATCTTTATTGGTAGGGTATTCCCCATCTGTTTAATAAATCTGGTAAACAACAAACTTTCTGGTGGTGATATCCTTCTCTGAGGAGGTGGAGAAGGGTATGAAGGGATGCTATGAGAGTCCTGGTCAGATAGATCTCCATAATCTGAAGAGGTATGAGATAGATCAGTCATAGTGATTAATGTCATACCTTAGGGATCAAGATGAACATCGAGGCGATGCCTTATGAGAAGGGCATCAAGAAGGGGAGCATCGAGGCCGGTACCTTGAAGTACTCCAAGACGTTCCATGTGTGGAGCATCAACATCAAGACCTGGAATGTCTGGAATATGAAGATAAACTTTGGTCCTTGAATATAAGCCAAGATGTCGATGTAGAGTTCAAGACCTAACTCTAGGCAGCAACTGAGAGCTCTGCTCAGACTGGGATGATACCGAAGGTGCCAATACAGGTACCTGCATCATAGACTTCTTCAGCATTTGAGCCAATTCCTTTTATAAGAGATCAATGATCTGATCTTGTAAGGAAAGCACCGGTACTGGAGCAGTTAATGGTACCGATGGTGCTGAGGCGTTAGCGACCTCAATTTCAATGCCTCAGAGGAGACACCAGGCTGCAGGGATGGAGACCTCATCTTGGTACGTTGTTGCTTTGAATGCATGGGACAACACTGAGGTGTGTCTGGAGGGAGAAGAGTGTTTATGCTTCTTAGTTTTTTATGGACTTCTCCCAATGGAGGTAACGATGGTGAAGATTCTTAGCAAGGGCATCATCAGTACCAGAGACGATGCCAAGAGTTGATGCTGAGTACTGGTGTCCAAGTCAGCAGCATGATAAGGAACTGCAGGAAATATTAAGAGAGCTGCAGGAGATATTAAGAGAGGCTGCAGGGTTAAGAAACGTCATGGGGTTGTAGTGGCTTTGACCGAATGAGGTAATGTTAAGAGTCATGCTTGTCTCTTGATAGCATCAAGTGATAAATAGAGTAAGGTTTCCCCTAAATGGCATGATTTCTATGGGGAGCTTTTGTAGTCTGAGTGCCAGGCAAGAAACGGGAGGAGACATAGCGAGAGAGATTTATTTTTAAGTGCCAGTTAGAGAAGATACTGTAACAATAATGTAATGTAAACTGGAAATAGTTCACCTCACAATAATTTCATAATTATTTATGCATTTCTAATAGTATAACCAAATCTGTCTAAAGCATGAATATCTTTATTTAAAAAGGGATATAAGACTGGAATGACTTGATCTTCTCCATTGTTTCCATTGCAAGTACCTCTGAAGCCATGGTGCTGCTTCTTAGCATAACCCAATGCAGGCGGCTCCTTTTACTAAGGTGTGCTAGGGCGTTAACGCGCGGAATAGCGCACGCTACATTGCCGCATGCGCTAGACCTTAACACCAGCATTGAGCTGGTGTTAGTTCTAGAAGCATAGCGCGTAGTGTAATGCGTGGTAATTTCCTGTTTGCGCTAAAAACGCTAGCACACCTTAGTAAAAGTTGGTAAAATCTTTTAAACATTAATCTCTGCCCTTGTGTTCTCTGAAGATATTTATTTAAATATAGGGAATCTTATTAATCTTTTCCTAAAAAGCAATATAATTACCCCAATAAATGAATACAAATAAAAAAAAATAAACCACTCAAAAATATTATATATAGCTTTTATGTTGACCTTTTATTTACCAATATATAATAGTACCTTTTATAAAACTAATATATTTTTGATTAGCTCTTGGGAGTCAAGAAACAGAATCCAAAAAATAGATATGTAGTTCAATAAAACAGGTATCATAATATCTTTGGCAGAATAATTTCCAAAATGTAACAATATTCTCTAAGCAAATCTTATATACTGTATAAGTTGCCAGAAGTCCAGTTCACAGAGGAATACCATTAAAGGAAGGAAAAATAAAGGATTTCAGATGAAACTAGGTGATAGCAATTGCTAACAGCAAAACTGTTCCCTCAGTAGGATGGTACCCAAATGTACTGAAAAAATCTCAAGTTCAGCATTTTCAATGTGGGGCTCTTAAATTTGTTATACGTGTTAAGGTAATTGTTGCTGCCAAGTGTGAGTAAAACTGGTTGATTTCAGGATTCACTCAAGTTCAGTTATTTAGCAATATTACAACTACCAATGCAATTCTATAAATGAATGCATGAAGTTATAAACATCCTGCACAAAAGTAGCAGCTTAGCACCTATGTGCACATGTACACTACACATGATAGCACATAATTGACATTTTGTCAATCATGATAGCACATGATTGAGACATTTAAGTACATCACGGGACGTATCGAGGTGGAAGATGATATCTTTCTTCTCAAGGGACCCTCGACCACAAGAGGACATCCACTCAAACTCAAGGGAGGGAAGTTTCGTGGAGACGCCAGGAAGTACTTCTTCACGGAGAGAGTGATTGAGCATTGGAACAAGCTTCCAGTGCAGGTGGTCGAGGCACGCAGCATCCTAGACTTCAAGAACAAATGGGATACCTATGTGGGATCCCTACGAGGTCATGCTAAGGGATAGGGTCACTAGGACTTGAATGAGCGGGTCAGTAGAGTGACAGTATAATTACAATTATATTTTAGGGGGTCAGTAGACTTAAGAGGGTGGGTAAATAGTGTGGGCAGACTTGATGGGCTATAGCCCTTATCTGCCGTCATCTTTCTATGTTTCTATGTTTCTATAAGTGCAATGGGATATGCACATGGGTGGAGCATGGGTAGTATATTCAACACAAGAGGAAGCAAAGTAGAGAATGACACGGGGAAAAAATCTGTCCCCGTCACTGCACTGTCCCCGGCCCACCATCCTCTGCACCGCCCCGTCACCGCCGTTCCCTTCACCGCCCCGTCACCGTCCCCACAGCATCCATATAAGCCTTAGTACTGCAATATTTAGCTTATTCCTTTCTTATAAATCAAAGTTCCTGCTGCTGAACTAGAGAAAGAGATGTTCAGCTGGCAGGGCTTTGTTTATAAATTTTTATCAACACAACTAATATACTACTTTATTCTAAAGCAAAAAATAAATAAATAAATAGAATTTTTTTTTCCTACCTTTGTTGTCTGGTTTCTGCTTTCCACATCTTCTCATTCAATTCCTTCCATCCACTGTGTGTCTTCTCTCTGCATCTTCCATTTGCTGTTACTGTGCCTCTCCCTTCACCCCCTCCCACAATTGGTCTAGCACCCATCTTCTTCCCTCCGCTCCCCCATAGTCTGGCATCTGTCTTCTTCCCTTCCAGCGTCTTCTCCCCACTCTGCCTTCCACATTTCCAAGGAAGAGAAACTTTTCCCTTTCATCCCCTCCTTCCTTGTGTGAGCCGGAACACGCGGTCCCCGCAGCCCCCACCCGCACGCAGGCTCGATCGTTTAACCAGCTTCCTCTCTCCAGCTCTCCTTAGTTTGCCGGCTTTCTTTTTCAGCGACCGGCACGCTTTCAAAGAGCCGCGCATGCGCGGCTGCTCAAAGTTCAATCTTCTGCTCTGCTGCAACTTCCTGTTTCCGGTTGGGTCAGAGCAGAAGATTGAATACTGAGCAGCCGCGCATGCGCGGCTCTTTTGAAAGCGTTCCGGTCGCCGAAAAAGAAAGCCGGCAAACTAAGGCGAGGTGGAGAGAGGAAGCTGGTTAAACGATCAAGCCGGAGTACGGGTGGGCGGGTGGGGGCTGCGGGAACCGCACAATCCTTTATGCCTCACTGCGGTGACAAGACCATTCACTGCTCCACAGGGCGGTGATGGCCTTGTCCCCGTCCCCGCAGAGGCTGCTAATTTTTATTCCCCGTTTTTGGCGGGTTACCCACGGCTAAATGCGGTAGCCGCGGGTAAACCGCCATCGTGTCATTCTCTAAAGCAAAGTATAAATATCTCAATAAAACAAATTTGCTTAAACTCACTATGCATAGGGCCCAAATTTTCTAAACTGTGCCATTTTCGGCAGCCAGATTGCATGTCAATCACTCAACGGCACTGTTCAGGAAAGGTAGGCATCGGAAATGTAAGCCTGGGTTTTCTTGGCTTACATTTCCAGCACCTACCTTTGACATAAATCGTGCCTACCGCCACTTCTGGCGTTAGCCACACGTACAGTGGCATTCGGCTCTCTAGGCGTACTTTTTTTTTTTAGGCGCCTGAAACTTGTTTCAAAAGGTCTTTTAAACAGCGTTTTGCTCTTAACATTGGCACCATTTATAGAATATGAGCCAAGGTGATTATATATACACTGCATATTCATCAATCAGATACAGCCTCAGTGCTAAAGGGCTACAGCACTTTTAATCATATGCTGTCCCATTAAACATCATTAGCAGAGAAAAAAAAAAGCTTCAGAAAAAAAAAAACCCAAAAAAACCTACACCTTCTGCCAATGCAAGTAACAAAAATAGTCCAAGTCATAGAAGCAAGTGTAAACAACAACTAGAGAACGGTGAATTGGTACCAGTTTGTTTAGCACTGGAGACTGTGATTATGATTATGTTTATTTTGTGTCTGTGCCTTAGCTTGCTTTTACTTTCTATCCTATTTTTGATGTTCTTTTCATTCATTTACCAACCCCCCTCTTTTACAAAACTGTAGTGTGGATTTTAGCGCCAGCCACAGCATTAGGTAACAGCTCGCAATGTATAAATGGGTTAACAGAATTTTAACAGAAAAAGGAAGCCATGGGGGAGGCAGTAGCCAAAGTAAGCTCAAAAGAGGAGGGAGCAAGCAAGGACAATTATTTGATGCTACACATTGATATGTTGTATACCAGATAACTACAAAGCTCCAAAAATGCAGCACAAGCTCTAAATAATAATAATAATATAATAATAAACTTTTTTTTTTGTATACCGCCATACCAGTGTGTTCTAGGCAGTTCACATCAAAGAAAGCTGGACAATCAGCGAATCATATAAATATACATCATATGTCATAAATACAGTAATAAAGAAGATGAATTTATCAAACAAATAAGTTTTCAATACTTTTCTAAAAGAATAAGATTGAGCTTGAGGAATTAGAGTATTCCAATAGGTATTCATTTTACTAGCCTGGAATGCAAAAGTTTGATCAAAAAATATTGTGTAACAACAAGATTTGGGTGATGGAAATGTAAAACAGTATGATTTGCGTGTATTCCTGTTCATTCTATGAAATTCAAAATGAGATACAAGATAAGCTGGGGCTAAAATAATACTTTAAAATAAATACAACCAAATTTAAAGAGAACTCTTGCCTCAAACGCCAACCAGTGAAGTTGTCTATAATAGGAACTAACATGGTCGTATTTTTTTAGACCAAAGATCAAGCAGACTGCTAAGTTTTGTATTATTCTTAACCTGTTGAGAATCTTCTTATGAGAAACCAAATAAATTATATTACAGTAGTCCAGGACAGACAGGACTGAAGACTGAACCAATAACACTGAAAAGGGAAAGTCACTTCTACTGCGATCGATATAATGGATGCATTAATGGACACACAAAAAAAAGAAGAATCTTTGTGGATGATACCAGAATCTGCAATAGACACCTCTGATGGTGTGAATATCATGAGGAAGGACATAGCAAAGCTTGAAGATTTATCTGAAATTTGGCAGCTAAGATTAAATTCTAATAAATGCAAGGTCATGCATTTGGGCTGCAAAAAAAACAGAGGGAACAGTACAGTTTTAGGTGGTGAAGAAATTTTGTGCACAAAAGAGGAGCAGGACTTGGGTGTGATAGTATGTGATGATTTTAAGGTGGCCAAAAAGTTTGAAAAGGTGATGGCAAAAGCTAGAAGGATGCTTGAGTGCCTAAGGAGAGGTATGGACCAGTGTTCCCTCTAAGCGGGCGGGTGTTGTGAGCAAACTTTTTTCACTGTGAGCTAAAAATATCGGGCGCCAGCAAGTTATGAGCCAAATAAATATGTTGTCAAAGTTGCTGATACATGAGGACGAGGTATTCAAAGGAATTTTAGGCCTACACGCTAAATTAAATAACGTTAAATAATATTTTTAAGAACACAAAACAACGCATTAATTCTTGAAAGTACAAAATTCTTTATTAAGATTGTTCTCTTCTGCCTTTTTCTGATTTCCAAAAATTGTAAACACTGTCTATGTTTACATTATTTCCTGTGGCTAAATAAAGTTTGATTCTAATTAGGCATTCCAAATGTTCTACTCTTAACTTATTACGAGTCTTTGTCTTTATAGCATTCATCAAGCTAAATCCTCTCTCACAATCGGCACTTGAAGCCTGAAAGGTGCCACACACGTCTAATAGAGCATTTAGTCCACTGAACTGTTTATGCTGCTGAGCAAAATTGTACATTTCCTGAAGCGTTTGTATAGCTCCTGCTTTTACTTTTTCAGCAATAATATATTTGAACTCCGAATATTCTGAAATAAGCTGCCTTTTGAAACAATGTTCATCATCTTTGTTCATTAACAGAAAATAACGGTTAGATAATCGTGAAAATTGTTCGTTTCCAAATGTAAATTCCTCTAAGTTGGACGGATTTGAGATACAGTCTTTGTCGAAAACACGCCAGTCCTCTAATTCATTGTCAGGAAATCTTTTGTCCATATGATCACAAGTTTGTGTAATAAATGTAAGAATATGATCTGTTTTAATTACAGAATTACAAGATGAAATGAGAGTTTCAACATTTTCATTGAAATGTGGTTTTTCTCCCAGATATTGAGATCTGAGTTTCCTTAATTTGGCTTTAGTGAACTGGAATGCATCCAAAGGTGCCAAACAACTCTTCTGAAGAAGCTTACACAGTGATCCAAGCTCCTCAAGAACATCGCAGAGAATAAATAGCGCAACTTTAAATTCCAGATTACTCAATTTAGTAAGGCAGTATTTGTGCACGGGATCATTGTCTTCTTCCACCTGTTCTTGACAATATTCTAACAGGATGTCATAATTTCTAACCACTGCACTTACAGCAAAGTGCCGAGACAGCCACCTAACATCATGTATAGCTTTAAATGAAATGACATCTGAGTCTGCAGCATTAGCAATATCCTCCAGTTTGGCTTTTCGTACGCTCGATCTACTGAAAATTGTATACACGGTGCGTATTAGAGTTTCGATCTCTTTCATGAATGGGATCGTTTTCCATGCATCGTCTATGCCTAGATCTTCGCGGTGAGCTACACAGTGTTGCTCTAGAAGATGAGGAACTGATTGACGTAACTTTGCAGCTACACCATTATGCTTCCCAAGCATGACTGATGCTCCATCGGACGTGAACATGACCATACGACTGAAATCTAAATCGTTCTCACTATAAAACTGCTTTATAGCATCAACTATAGCTGTGCTGTCACAAGCAGTTAGATGTTTGATGCCAGCAAAAACTGTCTCATGAATGTTGCTGCCACTTCTTCTAAATTTAATGTATATTATGAGCATTTTCGAAACAGAAATATCAGTACTTTCATCAATTATTAGGGTATGAAAAGGAGACCTCCGGATTTCTGTAAATGTTTCCCGTTTAACAATGGCATTTATGCAGTCAAGGAACTCGAAAGCATAGTTTTTGCTTCTCCAGCTATCAGGTATTTTTACGTATTTAGCCATGTGATTGTGAATTTCCTGGACGGATAGCATGGACGAATTCAACTTTACCGCTAGCAATATATTATCAATTAAAATGTTAACTCCCTCTGGACTTGATTTATATCTCTGTGCGTATTCGATTCTGTTGTTCCGACTATCGGGAGTTTCTTTCAAGAAATTCATTAGAAAACCTCGGCTTTGATTGTGAAGCTTTTGAACCGCTTCTAAATGAGAATTATGATTCAGATGACGCTTTAAATAATCAATTTTCCACTCAGACCAAGTCTTCCCTGTGCTCCATTCTCCGTTAACACCTGCTTTTCGGCATAGGGAGCAAATTAATGCGTTGTCCGTGTCGCTATATTCGAATATTTCTTTCATCGCCACTGTTTTCCGTCCACTCGCGTGCGGCAACGTGGTGTCAACCAAAAACTCGGTCAGCCATTCCTTCTTAAATTGGCTGCGCTTTTTCTTTGTGCTGCTACCAAACTCTTCATTCTCTTTACGCTTCGACATTTTCGAATGGATTTAAAAATTATTTGACTGAATCTATGGAAGATCGCAAAAGAAAGTTTATGCACACACTTCAAACGATCGAAACTTGAAAAGAACTTGCTTCATGCATGTATAGATAAACAATGGCGCTCGTGCGGCCTCAGTTTTGTAGCGCATTACTAATTTACTAGTAGTAGTACCGTGTTTCCCCGATGATAAGGCAGGGCCATCAAATAAGACAGCCCCCCCTTTTTAGACAAAAATATAAAATAAGGCACCCCCGCAAATAAGCCACCCACCGATACCTGCACTTACCCGAATCGAGTGGTACGGTAGGTGACTTCATGTGGTGCCTAGTGCAGGAAATCACTCGCGTCTGCTCTGACCGCCTCTTCCTGCACGAAGTCGGGCCTTATCCAATCAGGAGCTGCATGTCAAAGCAGCTCCTGATTGAATAAGACCCGGCTTCTTGCAAGAAGAGGCGGTCGGAGCGTACGCGAGTCCGGCTGCCTCTCCTTGTTGGCGAGCTGAGCGGACCGTCGGGATCGACCCCCCGCACCCCCTAGGTACGCCTCTGCAAGTCTTGCCTTGCCCGGATTTGCCGCTCTCTTCCGGTGTTACTCCCCCCCCCCCACACGACTCTCCTCTCACCGCCCTGCCATCTGCCGTACGCCTCTTCCGATCGCCCCCCTCCCTGCTCGCACCCCCACCCCGACGTCCGATTCCTCCCCCAGCCTCCCCTTACCTTTGCGACGCGTTACATGGACTGCCAGCTCGCTGGGGCCAGCTGAGCCTGCCTGCAAGCACGTGTGTGCGCTGTGACGAGAAACTTGTGCGCTGCGATGTAATATTTTGTGCGCCAGCGCACGCCAGCGCAGCTTAGCGGGAACACTGGTATGGACAGTAGGATAAAGAAGGTACTGAAGCCCCTGTATAACGCTCTGGTGAGACCTCATTTAGAATAGTGTGTGCAATTCTGGAGGCCGCACCTTCAAAAGGATATAAACAAGATGGAGTCAGTGCAGAGGAAGGCTATTAAAATGGTTGGTGGTCTTTGCATAAGGTATATGGGAACAGACTTAAAGATCTCAATATGTATACTTTAGAGGAAAGGCAGGAGAAGAGAGATGTAATAGAGACATTTAAATAACTACATGGCAATCTAACTGGGGTCTAAAATGCTCTATGTAACAAAAAGAACCAAGTTTGTCTCATAGATGCAGACACTGTACATCTCATTCTCCAAGACCAAATTTGTGGCCATTGAGATGCAGAAATTTGATGCTTAATCTCAATGCTCCAAATGTCTCTAAGACCAGTCTTTGTTTTTTTATTCATAAATCCAGATATCAATTTATACCACTGTGCGGCCTGGTGTCCCAAGAAATCCGCTTGAAAGTATAAGAATTCCAGACTATACTGACTGTTTAATCAATATATATGAATATAGCACATGTATGTTATTTTTTGTTTATAATATCTGTGAAAAGGGTGGGTGGGGGAGGAAGATATTTTATGTATTTAAGATGACAATAGAAAGAATTTCAAGTGATGTGTATGATTCAATTGATATAATATTGTGTACTTGATGTAGGATGAAAAAATGAATAAAGAATTGGAAAAAATAAATAAATAACTACATGGCATAAATGTGAATGAGTCGAGTCTCTTTGATTTGAAAGGAAGCGCCAGAATGAGAGAGCATAGGATGAAATTAAGAGGCCATAGAAACATAGAAATAGACGGCAGATAAGGGCCCACGGCCCATCTAGTCTGCCCACCTTAATGTCCCTCCCCTACCTTTGCCCTGTGAATAGATCCCATGTGCCGATCCCATTTGGCCTTAAAATCAGGCACGCTGCTGGCCTCAATCACCTGTAGTGGAAGACTATTCCAGCGATCAACCACTTCTTTCAGTGAAAAAGAATTTCCTGGTGTCACCTCGTAGTTTCCCGCCCCTGATTTTCAACGGATGCCCTCTTGTTGTCGTGGGACCCTTGAAAAAGAAGATATCTTCCTCCGCCTCGATGCGGCCCGTAAGATACTTGAACGTCTCGATCATGTCCCCCCTCTCTCTGCGCTCCTCAAGCAAGTATAGCTGTAATTTGTCAAGCCGTTTTTCGTATGGTAGATCCTTGAGTCCCGAGACCATCCGGGTGGCCATTCTTTGCACCGACTCCAGTCTCAGCACATCCTTGCGATAATGTGGCCTCCAGAATTGCACACAGTATTCCAGGTGGGGCCTCACCATGGATCTATACAATGGCATAATGACTTCCGCCTTACGACTGACGAAACCCCTTCGTATGCAGCCCATGATTTGTCTTGCCTTGGACGAAGCCTGCTCCACTTGATTGGCAGACTTCATGTCCTCACTGACGATTACCCCCAAGTCTCGTTCTGCTACCGTTTTTGCTAGGATCTCGCCATTAAGGGTATAAGACTTGCATGGATTCTGGCTGCCCAGGTGCATAACTTTGCATTTTTTGGCATTGAAGTTGAGTTGCCATGTCCTAGACCATCGCTCCAGTAGGAGTAGGTCGTGCATCATGTTGTCGGGCACTGAATCTTCGTCTGTTGTGCATTTGCCCACTACATTACTCAGTTTGGCGTCATCGGCGAATAATGTTATTTTACCTCGAAGCCCTTCTGCCAAGTCTCTTATAAAGATGTTGAATAGGATTGGGCCCAAGACTGAGCCCTGTGGTACTCCACTAATCACCTCTGTCATTTCGGAGGGGGTGCCGTTCACCACCACCCTTTGGAGCCTACCTCCAAGCCAGCTCCCAACCCATTTCGTCAATGTGTCACCTAATCCTATAGAACTCATCTTGCTCAGTAACCTGCGGTGTGGTACGCTATCGAATGCTTTGCTAAAGTCCAGGTACACGATGTCCAGGGATTCCCCAATATCCAGCTTCCCCGTTACCCAGTCAAAGAAGCTGATCAGGTTGGATTGGCAGGATCTCCCCTTAGTAAATCCATGTTGTCGGGGATCCCGTAGATTCTCCTCATCCAGGATCTTATCTAATTGGTGTTTGATTAGAGTTTCCATTAGTTTGCTCACTATCGATGTTAGACTCACTGGTCTGTAGTTTGCTGTCTCCATCTTTGAGCCTTTCTTGTGGAGTGGAATGACGTTAGCCGTCCTCCAGTCCAACGGGACGCTGCCTGTACTAAGGGAGAGGTTGAAGAGCGCGGACAGTGGCTCCGCTAAGACATCACTCAGCTCCCTAAGCACCCTGGGGTGCAGGTTGTCCGGCCCCATTGCCTTGTTAACCTTGAGCCTTGACAGCTCACCGTAGACACTGCTGGGCGTAAACTCAAAGTTACTAAACGGGTCAACTGAGCCAACCCTTGTCTGTAGCTGAGGGCCGAGCCCTGGCGCTTCTCGGGTGAAGACTGAGCAGAAGTATTCATTTAATAGTTGGGCTTTTTCCGAATCCTTTTCCACATAGTCTCCGTCTGGTTTCCTAACACGTACAATCCCGCCTGAGTTTTTTCTTCTATCACTGATATACCTGAAGAAGGATTTATCTCCCTTCTGGATGTTCTTTGCTAGAGACTCCTCCATGAGGAATTTAGCCTCCCTGACTACTGTTTTGACGGCTCTTGATTTGGCCAGGTAGTCTGCTCTAGAGTCCTGCTTTCCTGATTGTTTGTAAGAGATGAATGCTTTTTTCTTCTCCTTGATCAGGTCTGAGATCTCCGCAGTAAACCACTGTGGCTTATTGTTCCTTCGCCGTTTACTTACTGATTTTACATAGCGGTTTGTTGCTTCTCGTATGGTTGCTTTCAAAGTCGACCACATGTCTTCCACGATATCGGTTTCTTCTTGGCTTTGTAGCGCCTGGTGAACGAAGTCTCCCATTTCTTTGAAATTTGTGTCCTTGAATTTGAGGACTTTGGTTAGTGTAGTAGATTTAGTGAAACCTTTCCTGATATTGAACCATACCATGTTGTGGTCACTGGAGGCCAATGTGTCGCCCACCGAGACCTCTGTGACACTTTCTCCATTGGTAAGTATCAGGTCCAGTATTGCCTGATCCCTTGTCGGTTCCAACACCAGTTGCCTGAGGCTTGCTCCTTTCATAGAGTTTAATAGCCTCCTGCTGCTACCGGAAGCAGAGGTAAGTGTAACCCAATCCACATCAGGCATGTTGAAGTCACCTAGCAATACTGTGTCCCCACGCAAAGTGATATTTTCTATATCTTCAATTATTTCCATATCCAGGTCATCCTGTTGTCTTGGGGGTCTGTAAATTACGCCAAGATACAAGCATTTGTCCTTCCCTCTGGCCAACTTAACCCAAAGGGATTCCCCAGTATACTGGACATCTGAGATTCTCGTGACCTTAATGTCATCTTTAGTATATAATGCTACACCCCCTCCCTTCCTACCCTCTCTGTCCCGGCGAAGCAAGTTGTAACCCGGTATGACCATGTCCCACCCATGGGAGTCTGTGAGCCAGGTTTCGGATATCGCCACCACATCCAGGTCGGCATTCCTTATTTCTGTTTCCAATTCCAGGATCTTGTTTCCTAAACTGTGTGCGTTGACGTACATAGCCCTCCATGTTATATTTTTGTTATGTCTCAATGGGGATATTCCTGTTTGAGCTATTTGAACACCTTTAGCACTGTTTGTGTTATTTGTGCTTTCCTGAGGCTCAGAACCACAATGTGTACTCCCCATATACCCAGAACTACAGTGTGTACTCCCCCTAGACCCGGAATTACAATGTGACCCATAAATATGATGTGACCCTACTCCCGACTCAAAAGTGTGTGCACTCACCCCTGACCCAGAATTTCGGTGTCTACTTTCCTCAGCCTCATAAATGTATTGGCATTTTAGTTCGCCTGGTATGTTGTTTGTGCCTGTACCCTCCCCCGACTTACCTAGTTTAAAGCCCTGTGGAGTAGGCGGGCTAGGCGGTGTCCAAGGACATTCTTCCCTCTTCTGGTTAGATGTAGCCCGTCGTGTCCCTGTAGTCCTTGCAATGCTTCTCCATGGTGCAGAAACCCGAAGTTCATCTCCTTGCACCATCCTCGCAGCCAGTCGTTCGCCCTTTGTATTCGATCCTCTCTGGCTCTGCCCTTGCCCCTCACTGGGAGAATCGAGGAGAAGACTACCTGCGCATCCATCCTCCTCAGCTTCTCCCCCAGGGCCCTGAAGTCTTCAGGTATGCTGTCCGGGCTGCTCCTTGCGGTGTCGTTGGTTCCGACATGGATTAGAACCATGGGGAAGTGGTCTCGGGGCTTGATGAGTCTGTCAATGCAAGCAGTGACATCCCGGATCCTGGCCCCTGGCAAACAGCAGACCTCTCTTGATTGTAGGTCTGGTCTGCAGATTGATCCCTCGGTGCCCCTCAGCAGCGAATCTCCGATGACCACCACTCTGCGCTTCTTAGGGGTGGGCTGTACTGTTGATTCCGGAGTTGGATAGGCTCAGGAGTAACCTAAGAAAAATACTTTTTTATAGAAAGGGTGGCAGATGTGTGGAATAGTCTCCCGGTAGAGGTAGTGGCGACAAAGACAGAAAGCGTGGGATCTCTTAGGGAAAGGAGGAGATAGTGGATGCTGCAGATGGGCAGCTTGGATGGGCCATTTGGCCTATATCTGCCATCATGTTTCTATGATGTATATGTGCTTTAATAAGAAAAGTATCTAATATCAGTGCTACAGGCTAATCTCCAATTACTTTCTTGTTACAATTTAGACAGTTTAATTTTAAACTATTTAAAATTCAGTAGCTGTTTATGCACTGCCAAGAACCTTCAAGATTATTTTCAGGAACAAAAAAAACAAAATTTGATATTAAGCTTCTTCTACAATACTGGTAAGACTTGCAGATCTCTTGAATATTTTAGGAGTCAGCTGAGCATCTAATCTGTTGTAGAGTTTTACTCTTTACTGGTGCTTAAGGAAATGATGTAACATTACAATACTATCACTCAACTTTATCAGCCAGTGTACAAAACTAAGCCCTGATGTATTTAAAGTCTTAAATCGTTGCCTCATTTTGTATCTATAGGGAAAATGCTTAATAAATCTAAATTTTAGTCACAGCCAAATATTACTATTCTGAATAGCACCAGTACTTCCAAATATACTTCTCTTTCAAAACATTGGTATACACCCAGGGGATAATTCTATAAAGGGCACCTAACTTAATTAGAAAAAATACTAATAGGCTCAAATAATTGCTATAAATTGCTATAAAAAAATGTAATTGGGGATAGGCACCTATCCGATTCAATAAAAGATAGGTACCTATCACATGCCATTTAGCAGTGTCTAACGCCTAAGTAGGTGTTTCTATGGGCAGAGTGTGACTTAGGCACTGCTAAGCGCGATTCGCCAAAAACATAGGCACCTGAAATATAGGTCTTTAAAACACTCGCCTACATTTCAGGTGCCTAAGTTTTTAAATAGGCACCGCTAGTCGCGATTCTGTAAAAGGTACCTAAGTATTACTGACTTGCGGCCAGATTTATTTAGGTGCTGTTTATTTAATCAGCACCCTCCCCCCCCCCCCCCGCCATTGTTTCAAGAAATCCATGAATACTAACTAATACTGTATGAAACATTTCAATCCTCTGAAGCAACCCGCTCTACTCTAACACCTCTGGACATGTCCAGAAATCCTCTTCCGCCTTGAACCGCAAGGTAATGGCGGAATAAAAATCACTAATGTAATGTAATACCAAACTGTGATAGAAGATAATATTGGAAATTATTATTTTTAGAACCAACTTAAACCTATATAGGCAGGCTTGAAACCCTCTGCTCCCTCTCTTCTTTTTTGCTCCTTCCTCTCTCTCTTCACACCTATACCCCACCATTCAGAGATACACTTTCATCATTCATTCAGGCAGAGCAAAGGCCCTCTGTTCTGCTCTCATTCATTCAGGCAGGACATAAGACATACACCCACAGAAGTAGCTCTAAATCTAATTTATACTATGGGGTCCTTTTACTAAGGTGCATTAACCAATATAGCACACACTAATCAATTTAGCGCATGCTAAAG
Source organism: Geotrypetes seraphini (assembly GCF_902459505.1). NCBI lineage: Eukaryota > Metazoa > Chordata > Amphibia > Gymnophiona > Dermophiidae > Geotrypetes > Geotrypetes seraphini. The sequence goes on from NC_047086.1 coordinate 54,376,323, forward strand.
ATTAGCAAGCGCTAAATGCTAAGGCGCCTTAGTAAAAGGACCCCTATATATTTGTAAAAGCCTATTCCTATAAAATATACTTTTTATGCACCACCTGGCTCTTATATCAACATCTTACTTCCTGCTGCCTCTGAGGCCTGAACCCAGGACCCAATATAGACCAGACGATACCAAACACAAAAGATTACAACAGTCAATTAATTGGTTTACTGTGCTCGTTTCATCAGAGCTGTCATATTTACATTTTCAAAAAGGAAGTAGAGATCATTTCCTTAGGTTTATCTTATTTTAACTCCTCAGAGGGAGTGACCTGGGATTTCTTCCATATCTAACGCAACTCACTTAGCAGCTCCAATAGCCAAGAAAATGGCAGAAGAGCCTTTTTCTCTACCATCAGCCCCTTGCTGAAATCAGCTGACCACTTAGACTGTAAACTCCATTTGCAGGAACTTTATACCTGAATTATAAAATTAGGGGCTCTGACCCTAAGCTGCTTTTGTGCTTTTTTATTGTTGTTGGTGGTGGTTTACTTTTGCTCTGTTCTAGGTTCTATTGTTTTACAAGAGCAATAGAAAAAGGTAATATTTGGTACTGGTGCTTTTGAATCACAAAATGAAAATTTTAGGGAACATTTTAAATTAATTCAATTCCCCTTCCAGTCTATCTCTCTCTCCCCCTTCCACTCTCTCCTTTGTACAACTTGGACCATCCACCCTCTCTTCCCCAGGATTCTTCCTAATATGGGCTCAATACAGGCAGAAGCAGTTTTCTTCCCACTTGACACTAGACATTCACCTGAATTGCACATTGGCCAAATTGCTCTATTCCTTCTCCCCACAGCTGAACATATCTATTTAGTCATGTGAAACTGATAGCCACTGCACCTCAATACCAATGTTAAGTGCAACTGGCTCCAGGGGCTGCAACAGAAGAAAACAAGCTGAAATAATCACAACTGTTGGTTTAATCTACTAGAGATTAAAAGGAGAAAGAGGAAGAGGAACAGTGACTAGCTCAAATACAGCTGCTGCTACTATCATCATCCTCCATAAAGAGCTCCGAGGCACAGGCTATTTTCTGGGAGTTTTCAGTTATAAAACTCAAAACAAAAGTCCTAAACATCAATGCTTTGTGACCGTGGGCAAATTATTTCACCTCTCATTGCCTCAGGTACACATTTAGGTTGTAAGCTATTTTATACCTGAATATGTATTACCAATGTAATCTCTTTTTTTTTTCTCCAAAAAAACTTTATTAAGTAATTCAGATACATATTAAAAGCATCCGTCTTATATAATCAAATTTATAACGATACATTATATTATTGTATATCTTCCTTAATGGATACTAAAAATATCAAATTACCTATACATCAATAATCCAACTCTCCCTTCCCCCCACCTAACCCTTTACCAACCCGGTGGGAGGATGTGCGTAGGAGATTCATGGTATATAAAATATATAAAAACTATAATTTAGAAATCAATGAGGTTGCCACTTGAGAATTAATCCAGGCTTCATATGCTCCCCAAATGGTATTATAGCTATGTATCTGATTTCTCCGATAAGCAGTCAATTTAGACATTTGTTGTATAAATTGAACTTTAATCAATAGTATTCAGAGCTCTGGGAGATCTAGTTGTTTTCAAGCGGATGTCAGCACAAGTCGACTTGCTGTCATTATCAAATGTATCCATTTCTGCTGCTTAATAGGTAAAGCAGTTGGTCCCACATTCAAAAAGCAACACTCAATAGTCTTAGGTATCGAAATAACCATCACAGCTTCAATAAAAGAAATCACTTTGTCCCAGTAAGTCTGTGCCTTTATACAGTACCACCATATATGTTCAAAAGTACCCACTTCCCCAAATCCTCTCCAGCATTCATCTGAACCTTGCCCATACATAGTTTGCAATCGCACTGGGGTGTAATACCAACAAAAAAACATCTTATAGTTACTAGCTATAGTGCTATAAAGAAGGGAATGCATTATTTTAGACCATTCTTTATCAGTATAGCATTTGCCAATGATCTTTTCCCAACGACATCTATATTTCAAAGGTGGATGAAGATACTCCAATTGTGCATTATATAATCTAGTGATACTACCCCTCCCACTCTCCTACATCATAACTCTCCCTAAATTGGGCTGTTCAACAGTGACTAAGTCTCTAAGGACCACTTTTCTAATAAAGCTTTCAATTTGTCTATAGCAAAATAAATCTCTTGGTAAAAGGCCAAATTCTTCCATCAATATTTTCAAATGGGATAATTTTCTCGTCCTCCAATAATTGGTCCAATGTTTTAAGACCCTTTCTTCCCCAGACATGGAAGGCCACATCAACCTCACCTGGTGCAAAATTTGGCAAATATATAATATCTCCAAAACAGTGTCTATGTACCTGTACCCATAAGTCAAGAGTATGTTGTATTATAGGATCAGATGTCTTAGCTATGGTAATAAGTTGTGAAGGTTGGAGCCAAGGTATTGCCCACAGCGGGGCAATACCTTGGCTCCAACATCTCCTGCTCCATACCACCCAAGATTTTCCCCTATCTCATTTCTAATTGATTAAATATCATAATTGGTCTGCTTGGTAGTAATATCGAAAATGTGGTACTGCCATTCCCCCCAGCCTTCTGGCTTGGTACATCATCACACGAGAAACCCTTGGAGTCTTATATTGCCAAATATAGGCAAATATATTTTGCTCCAATTGGAGAAAATTTCTTTTAGATAAAGATATCAGTAAAACTGAAAAAAGATACAACAGTCTCGGAAGCACCACCATCTTAACTATTTGTACTCTACCTAGCCAAGAAATTTTAAAGATGTTTCCATCTCTCCATATCTTGCCAGATTTCTTTCAAAAGAGGAGGATAATTAGCAGCATATAATGATCCCACTTATTTGGTTAAGTTAATTTCCAAATATCGCAATAAGTGTTGAGCCCATTTAAAAGAATAATTGCTCAGAATCAATCTACGGTCTAGATCTGAGAGGGTAAGATCCAAGATTTCTGAGTTAGATATATTTATCCGAAATCCTGAGACCTGTCCATAAGCTGTTAAAGCCTCCATTACGGCTTTCAGAGAAGTGGGAGGGTCTCATAATGTAAAAAGAATATAATCTGCAAATAATAAATTGTTTGTTTCCAATCCACCACAGTTTATACCTATGATATTTAAAGCCTGTCGTACCCGTTGTGCAAGGGGTTCCATAGCTAGTGCAAAAAGTACAGGTGATAACATAAAACAATCGGTATATCTACCACTGTAATCTCAATGAGCACTATCAATATGATTATATATTATGAAACATTTTAAAAATAAGGGTCCCCAAATCTAGTCCTTAAGGGAGCAAACCAGCCTGAGTTTAAAAAATGTTCCTGATGAAAGCACATGAGATCTATTTGCATGCAATGAAGGCAGTACATACAAACAATTTTCTTTCATATTCATTTATGTAATCCCTGGAGGGCCAAGATTCTACAAAAAGAATCCAATGAGTTACCTATAATGCCTTGTATAAAAGTCTTCATTCCCTTGTCTACTTTCTACATGCTGCTGTAGAAAATGCAAAAGTAATCACAATACACTGACCTAAAAACTTATTTCATTGATCTGCATAACATAACACACTACATTTCCAATATGAAAGAACAATCACATTATTAGTCAAATAGTAATTAAAGATTAAAAAAACAAAGACTTACAGCCTGTTTTACAAAGCTGCGCAGCAACAGCCCCAAAGTCCTTTAAATCTCTATGGGCTTCGGGGCCGCTAGCGCGGCTTTGTAAAACAGACCCTGAGTTGCTAATATCTTCGGACCCCTAGCCTCATTGGTGGAAGATCCTTTTCTAGCAATAATAGCCATGACTTATTTATATAAGTGTCTACTGTACTCACGCATCAGAATGATGCATATTTTGTCATCTTTTAGGCAGATAAGTCAAGCTCTCTCAGACTGGCACAGGCATAATCTACGGAATACAGTCTCCATGTCATACCACAGATTTTCTACTGTATTCTGAATCACTTAAGAACATTCATACATGAAAGTTTTATGTTTGCTGAGCCACTCCTTTATTGCTTTTGCTCTGTGCTTAGATCATTCTCCACCTGAAAGCTGAATCTTCTACCCAGTCCCAAATCTAAGGCACACAAACAGGGTTTCCTCCAGGATTTGCCTGTACTTTGCCCTACCCATCTTAGGCCTCAATAACCTTTTCAGATACACCCCCTTAATCCACTGCTGAAGACTTTGGCATTATGGCCTGTGTAATGAGATGTCTGCAGGGTTGCACTCTGGCACACCTACTCTCATCATCAACCCTTTTGACACTATAATGCAGTCTCTTGGAATCAATGATTACTACTAAATGGATGATTTACAGCTTATGTTTTACGTGAATCCATTAAATTATTTTTCCTCTCAATACCTGCTTGGATGCTGTCCAAAGCTGGATGCTCTTTGACAAGTTGAAGCTCAACCCTTAAAAGGCCAATTGCTGTATGTCTTATGGGCTCACCTACAACCAAGGAAAGAAAGCAGTCTACAAGTAGGGAAATACCCAAATAAAGCAGAGCAAACCACCAGACTGAAGTAATGGGTTTATTAATACGAAATGTATTTATTTGAATTTATTAACCACCTTTATGAATGGATTCACCCAAAGGTGGTTTGTCCAATGTGGCCATATTTTGCCTTCAAAGAGCTGCATCAGGGGCTACACTGTTTGGTTAAAACATACATAACAATTAAAAATATATATAATATCTACATAGTCAACCATGAATACAATATACCGTACTCATATAAATCGTATATATCAAACAATTAAATCAAATCAAAATAAAACAGTGAAATTTAAAACAAGTAAAAAAAAAAAAATCATATTCTTTATCAAATATCCAGCCTTTTTTCCAGTAGTCAGTGAAATCAACTTTATTCTGTAAAGTCCAAGTAGCATCTTATAGAACAGTATCCCCGCAAACCTTGTCGAGCCGCAGCACAGTAATCTTAGCAGCTGTGGTTCGAGGTATCTAGAAGTGTGCTATCAACGCAATGATGTCACGCACGTCATGTCTTCGCTTTGACATCAATGCTTGCATGAAGGCCCTCCAGACGAGCCCTGAACCGCCAGTGGGGGTGCCAGCAGGGAAGACACGCAGAAAGAAGGAGAGGTGCTGGCCCCGACTGAATGCCTACAGGACTTGCCTCTTGCCGTGACAAACAGTTTACGATACACTGTTATAGAAGGTAATGTGTTCTACATAATCATTCTTATTCATCACAACGATTCAAAAACCCTTGTCAGTTTGCTTTATGACTACTGTTGGATCATTTTTAAGTGATTCAATTTACTTTTTCTTTTCTTTCAGCAAATTGAAATATGGGGGAGTGGTTACCCTCTCTTCTAGTAATTTCATTTCTTTTAAAACTAAAGCCTAGGTTTCTTTATTGTTTTCAGTGGGAAACTGTGCTATTTTAGGTTTTGAACTGACTAACAATCAGGTAAAAAGAACCTTTATACTGTAGATCCCTATAGATACGAGTCTAATGAGCTATTACGTATGGTCTGAACAATTGTGTCTTATTTTAAGTTTTATACTTTCTTTTCTATAGCAATTATACATGTTTTTAAATGTCACTGTTTTATTATTTGTTTGTTGACACATATGAGTATGTTGGATTTGGTTGGCTAAGTATATATTATACAATTTTAATTGTTATTTATGTTTTAATCAAACAATGCAGCCCCGACGGAGCCTTCGGAAAGCGAAAAGTGACCATGTTGGACATTTTGTATTAATAAACCCATTACTTCAGTCTTGTGGTCTGCTCTGCTTTGTTTATGGGTTCTACTCCTAGTTCCTCCACTGTTTTCCGATTTTCCTATTATATTGGTTGAATCTAGTTTAATCTTAAAATCATTGGGAAGAGGCGACATCAGCATTGATGGTAGCAGCTAGGTGATGAGTTCCAGAGCTTCCAGCCTTAAAAAGTGCATTTTTATATCCACTGAACTGAAGTTATTGCCTAGTACCAAGAGACCCAATACCAAAACTGGAGTATATATTATAACCAGAGGATAATACTCTGGAACCATCATGCTGTAGAGCAGGTAATGATATAAAGGCATTGAGATAAGTACTAATATTTATGTTAAGTACCGGTATATACATAAACACTTATTCTTATATTATTGTAAAAAAAACTCTTGACAACTTTTTATGGTGTGAAAACAGTAACTCACAAAAAGTTTTCTGTAATATGCTTATTTGGTAAAGATTCAAAAGGCTTCACCACTCAAATTTAAGGTTTATCTCTGTTGCAAGACGCTATAGATAACCACTTTAAATAAACTTTTTTCGTTAGACCTCAGTGGTGTAACTGTGCGCATAGCAAACTCCACACACAGCTTAAAAACACCAACTTCTTCATCGGTCCAATATTCTTTACAGTGCTAGTGCTTAATAGTGCATTTAAAGTATCGGCAGTTCACTTTCGAATAACGCTGAAGAAAATTAATTCTGTAATGCTGCTTGGCCAAAATGACCATCTCATCTGGAATAGGATTCTAGACAGTAGTGAGATGTGAATGTGTAAATTGAGGACCAAGCAGCTGCTTTGCAAATATCTTCAATAGGAGTGGAATGCAAAAAGGCCATGATGCTGCCATAGCTCAGACCATGTGTGCTGTAACAAGTCCTCGAGCTGTAGCTCAGCCTGAGCATAGCAGAAAGAAATACAGGCTGCTAACCATGTGGAAATAGTTTGTTTGGTAACAGGGAGGCCCAATCTATTAGGATCAAATGAGATGAACAGTTGAAGTGAAGACCTATGTGGCTTAGTCCTTTGTATGTAGTAAGCCAAGGCATGCTTACAGTCCAAGCTGTGTAGAGCTTTTTCTCCATGATGAGAATGAGGATTTGGAGGGAAAAAATGGAAGCACAATGGATTGATTCAGGTGACATACTGTGACTACTTTTGGGAAAAATTTAGGATGGGTCCTGAGAACCACCTTGTCATGATGAAATACTGTGAAAGGCGAGTCGCAAACTAATGCTTGAAGTTCACTCTCTCGACGAGCAAAAGCGATAGAGATCAAGAAGACCACTTTCCAAGTGAGAAATTTAAGATGAGTAGTTGCCAGTGATTCAAATGGTGGCTTCATCAAAATGGCCACAAATACATTAAGACCTCAGACAATTGGAGGCAGCTTGAGCAGAGGTTTGGAGTTGAAAAGTCTTTTCATAAACCGGGAAACAAGCAGATAATTAGCCAAAGGTTTATTGTTGACAGGAGCATGGAAAACACTAATAGCACTGAGTCTAGAATTGGATAAATGGAAAAGATAGTCCAACACTGAAGGAAGAGAAGAGGAGGAAGCATCCAAGTAATGGAGATTACACCAGGAGCTGAAGAATTTACATTTATGTTCATAGCATTGCTGAGTAGAAAGCTTTCTGGAAGCAGCTATAATGGCTTGTACTGAGTCAAAAAAAAATTAGAATCTGCTGAAGTCAGACTAAGAGATACCAAGCTGTCAGGTGCAGAGATTGCAGATTGGGATGTAAAAGAGATCCTTGACTGAGTGAGCAGAGATGGAAAAATCTTCAAAGGAATTGGATCATTGGCACTCAGCTGAAGTAGAAAAGAAAACCAAGATTGTCTAGGCCATCAGGGATCTATCAGGACCATGGTAGCTGACTTGCACTTGAGCTTGACTAAGCTCTTTAGAATGAGAGGGATTGGTGGAAATGCATAGAGGAACTTGCTCATCCAATCCAGAAGAAATGCATCTGCTTTGAGACGATGAGGTGAAAATTGGCTGGAGCAGAATTGAGGCAATTTGTGGTTGTGAGGAGATGCAAACAGGTCTATCTGAGGAATCTCCCAAAGAGACAAAATGTGGTGTAAGACTGAAGTTGAAAGACCACTCGTGTGGTTGGAGAAATCTGCTGAGCTGGTTGGAGAGGGCATTCTGCTTGCCTTGCACATATATGGCTTTGAGAAAAATGTTGCGAGGAATTGGCCAATTCTAAACGTGCTTGGCTTCTTGACACAGGGGAAGAGGACTCGTGCCGCCCCCCCATCCCCACCCGTTGATGTAGTACATTGCTACTTGATTGTCTATTCAAACAAGGATGCCTTGATTGGAAAGACGCTCCTGAAAGGTTTTTAGAGCACTGCGAATTGCCCACAGCTTTAACAGTTGATGTGGAATGTCTTTTCTTGAGCAGACCACCGATCCTGTGTCCTGAGACCGTCCAGGTACACTCCACAAGCATACATGGGCGCGTCCGTAGTAAGTACTTTCTGATGTGGGAGGTTGTGAAACTTCTGGAGAGATGTGTCGGATACATCCACCACTGGAGAGATTGGCAAAGAGGCAAGGTGATTGTGATCCATTGGGATAAGGGATCAAGGGCTTGAGACCATTAGATGCAAGGGTCCACTGAGCTGATATGAGATGAAGTCATGCAAAGGGGGTTATGTGAACTGTGACCTATGAGTCGCATCATTTGTCTTGCTGAGATGGTTTGTAGAGTGGAGATATGACTGCAAAGATGAAGTAAAGTGTCTTGTCATCGTTGAGGTAGAAAAGTCCATTGAAGAGTGGTGTCGAGTAGGGCTCCTATGAATTGCAGCACTTGAGAGGGTTGAAGTTGTGACTTGTAAAAGTTGACCTCAAACACTAGAAGCTGTAGAAAAGTTATTGTCATCTCTTTTGCCAAGTGCACTGCTTGAGGAGATGGAGCTTTTATCAGCATGAAAATCCATCTTGTACATGTTCATTGTGGATATCTTGAAAACCTGACCTGGCTCTGGCTCTCGAGGACCGGAATTGCCTACCCCTGCACTAGGCCACTCCTCCACTCTATTTGGGCTGTTTGGTTTGTCATTGTAAAGGCAATGAACCATGTCCTATAGGTTAATGTTAAGGATTTCCTGTATAGGTTTCAAGGTTCCTGGAAATGACCAATAGAAAAGCACTCTTTTACAAAGCCATGGTAATGATGTCACAGTAAACACACTGAAGCCCTTCACTTCCCATGGGCTTTGGTGGAAGTATCACTACTGTGGCTTTATAAAAGAGGCCCTAAGTTATTTGTGTTTGATATTCTGAAGGCTGTACTTGATTGAATTTTTCTTTTCTTTATTTGCTGGCTTTGTTTTGTTGCTTGGAAATGAATATCGTCTGTTCATGCTGTTTGGTTTCGTGTCACACTGAGAAAAGCAACAAGCCATGTGCTATTGGTTTGCTTTTACACTGAAAAAAAAAAAGCACCGTTATTTGTGTGTGATACTCTGAGGGCTGTTCTTAATATGTTTGCAATCGTGTCTGTTAGCTCACAAAAAAAAAAAATCACTTCTTGCTTTATTTGTTGCAATTTTGTGAACTGAATAAGAACTGTTTATTTGTAATGCCTTAGGCCCATAAAATTGTATAAAATCATATTTGAGCAGGGAGATACAGGGGAAAAAATTAAGACTGTGAGGACAGGGAGGAGACGGGGATGAAAAATGTGTTTCAAACTGAATTGTAGCCTTCAATTAATAGATTGGAGACACCTTTTTTACAGGTAGAGTAAAAGGAAAAAAAGTCCCAAAACAAAGAGGCATCTCAAGTGCAAAATGCAACAAGGATTGTGCAGCCAGACTTAAAACTGCAACATAGAAACAGGAGACATTAAAAAGGATTAGAAGAAATGTTTGCCTTTCTACAGTTGACTTAAGAATTGCAAAAGACAAGACACTCTTAAAGGAGCAGACTGAACAAGAAATAATCTAAACAAGCTTGGAGGAATGCTCGGCATCTAAGATTCCATACCTCTAAGGCTCAGAAATCTAAGATTGGCAGGTGAAATATCATGGTGTACCAAGTAGAACAAAGACCTTGACTCACTATGTCTAATTATCACAAGGCAGCAAAGAGTACATAGGAAGAGGTATAAGTTTAGGCCCAAAAGCTAAGAGGTTCTAACAAAGCAGGTACCAACAACTGGACTAGAACACACACATCTCACCAAACTGGTTCAGAACCCTGCTACTACAGTATCCTCTATCAAAAGGGACACTTGGCTGGCTTGAGCATACCATCTAGGTTGGAAGAAGTAATACTTCAGCATTTCATATAGCCCCCTAAAACAGGGTGTTTTATAACCAATAGGCTCAATTAACCTGAGACAATGGGAGATAAAATAATTTGAACAGGGGCACAAGTATAAGTATCAGAAGCAGTGATTTGAACCCAGGTATCCCAGACTCCTAGTCTATTTTAACCAGAAGACTACATTATTTTCTCCCTAAAGATTAGGGGGGGAGGGGCATAGGAATGCAAAAATGACAAGATACAGAAATGCATTCAGCTGGAAGAAGCCCTGGAAGCATGGACCAGGCTTATATAACTACTACTATTATAAATACCATATAAATTCTAATATAGACCGAGATTGGCCTCTTTGGGGATGATACCAAAATCTTCAATAGAGTAGACACGCCGGATAGTGTGAATGACATGAAGAAAAACATGGCAAAGCTTGAAGAATGGACTGAAATTTGGCAGCTAAAATTTAATGCTAAGAAATGCAAGGTCATGCATTTGGGCTGCATAAACCCGAGGGAACGGTACAGCTTAGGGGGTGAAGAACTTATGTGCATCACGGAAGAGTGGGACTTGGGTGTGATTGTATGTGATGATCTTAAGGTGGCCAAACAAGTTGAAAAGGTGACATTGAAAGCTAGAAGGATGCTTGGTTGCATAGGGAGAGGTATGGCCGATAGGAAAAAGGAGGTATTGATGCCTCTGTGTAAGACTCTGGTGAGACCTCATTTAGAATATTGTATTCAATTCTGGAGGCCACACCTTCAAAAATATATAAAAAGGATGGAGTTGGTCCAAAGGAAGGCTACTAAAATGGTGCGAGGTCTTCATCATAAGGCGTATAGGGACAGACTTAAAGATCTCAATCTGTATACTTTGGAGGAAAGGCGGGAGAGGGGAGATATGATAGTGACGTTTAAATACCTATGTAATGTAAATGTGCATGAGTCGAGTCTCTTTCATTTGAAAGGAAACTCTGCAATGAGAGGGCATAGGATGAAGTTAAGAGGTGTTAAGCTCCGGAGTAATCTAAGGAAATATTTTTTTTACAGAAAGGGTGGTAGATGCATGGAACAATCTCCCAGAAGAGGTGGTGGAGACTGAGCCTGTGTCTGAATTTAAAAGGGTCTGGGATAGGCAAGTGGGATCTCTCAGAGAGAGAAAGAGATGATGGTTTTTATCTGCCATCATGTTTTTATGAGATTTGGGGGCCAAAAAAAATGCCCAAAAATGTGGTTCTCGGTTTATATTCAAGCCTCCTTTGGATGATGATGCTTTTTTTCCTCCCCATCTGATGACCAACAATGCTATTTTTCACCCCTCCTTCCCTTGACCAGCACTGCTATCCCCACTGATGACCATTGCTATTTCCTCCTTCCCTTCCCTCATTGACTGGCCCTCCTATCTCTCCCTCCCCTCATTGACCAGCCTTCCTATCTCCCCCTCCCCTCATTGACAGACCCTCCTATCCTCCACTAGCCACTCCCCCCTGCCCCAGACCGAAATCATACTTACAATCCTGATGCTCTGGAAGCTGACGCTTTATGCTGGGCTGAAGGACCTTGAGCATCTGCACATGCTCAAGGGCCTTCTGGCTCCCGCCCTCTCTAGGATTCTCAAAAGGAATCCAGCAAGCCTTGAGCATATACAGACATTCAAGGCCCTTCACCAGCCCAGCACAGCATTGGCTTCCGGAGCATCAGGACTGTAAGTGCGATGTTGTTCTGGGGCAGGGAGGCATGGGTAATGGAGGATAGGAGTACCTAAGATGGTGGCCTCCTGTGTACTTTTCTTTTGCTGCAGTCCACCCCCCTTTGAAGCAACTTCCTGTTTCCGCTTGGATGGACCGCAGCAAAGGAACAGTGCAGGGGAGACCACAGGCAGCAAGAGGAAGGAGATGGTGCATATGGACGGGGGGAAGAGATGGGGGCACTTGGAAGGAGGGAAGAAGAAGAGAGGAAAGGAGCAGAGATGGTGCATATGGACGGAGGGATGAGATGGTGCACATGGATGGAGGGAAGGGGAAGAGTTGGAAAGATAGATTTGAAATGGAGGCAAAAAAATGGAAGAAAACTGAATATGAAAATCAGTGCCAAAGAAGGATGTAGTGCAAAAAGTGGACAGGAAAGAAACAGCAAATGCATAAGGAGGCCTTGGAAACAGTTAAGAGCACAGATGGAACAAGAGGACCAGAAAAATAAAATTGCCACATAACAAAAGGTAGGAAAATGTTTTTTATTTTCAATTTAGTGATTGAAATATGTCAACTTTGAAAATTTACTTATATTTTGGACTATTCAGGAAGAAATGCAATTCTTTCTATTTCTCTTGTGGTGTAATGTGTGCAGAGTCTAGCGTATTAGGGTTTTGTTTGTGTACAATAGTACTTTTAGTTTGTGGGTTTGTATTTGAAAAGGCTTTTCCTGTTTTCTGCATGTGTGACTGAGGCCAGGTGTTGTGGTAGAGATGACATATGACACTCATACCCAAATTTCTAACCTCAGTTTATATTTGAGTCTACCTTTCTTCCTCCTTTTTTTGAGGGGAAAAGGTTATCTCAGTTTATATTTGAGTATATACAGTATTGTATCACACCACCCATGTTGTTTTGTCTAGTATAACTACTGGATCAGAAGGCACATTTTGACTGTAGTGTGCTATAAACAGTATTTTACAACACTTTCACCAGTGAATATTTATTCAGCATTTCGTTTCCTATCCTTATGGGTTTCCACATGTAACAACCTATTTCCTCTACTATACCAAAGCTAAAACAGAATATACCCTTTTGCCTAGGAGAGTCATCATGAAACTTTTATGTCACATCGATGAAGAAATCATTCAAGCTAAAAGCAAAACAGTCTATACAAGACAATCTTTTGGTGACAGCAGGAAAGGATTGGTGCTCTATTAAAAACAAATTTCTGCCATACACAAAATTGTAGAAGCCTTTTAAAAATGGGATTCAAACTGCACTACAGACAAATGATTTTAATAAATGTATGCACAATTTCCCCAGCTATTTAAAATATGCCTGCCAGGGCTCAATCAAATAATACACAGGCTGGAGATAAAGAAAGATGTGCCACCCATTCAAAAATTGAGAGTTTCCCGATACTATCAATTCTCCTAATGTAAATTTAAATTATATACATAGTTCTAAAACAGTGAGACAAATAATCTATCAAGTAGAATTTGCCCAAGTACTACACCAAAAATATTTAAAAAAGCAACAACAACTTTTGGTTCATCATCAATGCACTTTCTGTGCAGGGTGTGAAAGAAAGTAATTTCTACCATTCTGGGTGTATAGCTATTATTACTGCTACACCTGAAATAAAAATGGAACCTGATGTTTACAAACATTCCTATATGCTGTGTCTCTTCACAAGTTAGACAGGATGAACAGGCACTGCATGCAAAAGAACACTTCCTGGTCTTAGTGATCAACTACATTTCCATTCTTACAGAAGATAAATCAACCCTCACAAAATAAGCATCTTCAACCTATTTGTTTTGTGGAAAGGTTCAATGTTTTGTTTTTTATGATGTTACTCAACTAATCTAATCTAATCTTCAATTTCTGGGTCGCTCAATGCCTATCTAGGTTCAAGGTGACTTACAAATCAAGAAGTTTTACATTACGTTCAGGAGTTACAATGAAATAGCAGTATACTATTGTTACCAGAGATAGGAGGAGATGTTGTATCATTCAATAGAGGAGAACATTGAGCTGTCATTAGAATTACAGTACAGCTGTTTAAAGTACAATACAGTTGAGTTAGATACAAGTAGATTGGTGCAATTATGTTATGTAGAGTTTGTGGAGGGAGGTCTTGTGGTTTCTGGAAGGGTGAAATGCTGTGTAGGTTGCTGTATGTTGAAGGTGTGTTCTGGAGATAAACACACCTTTATCACAGCTGTGTCTATTCAGTGGAGGAGTGGCCTAATGGTAAGTGCAGTGGGCTTTGATCAGGAGGAACTGGGTTAAATTTCCTCTACAACTCCTTTTGACCCTGAGCAAGTCAACCCTCCATTGCCCTAGGCACAAAAAAAAATTAGATTGTGAGCCCATGAGGAACAGAAAAATTACCTGCAAATGCTACTATTATTAATCATTTTAAAGCACTACTAAATATACACAGTGCTGTACACATTATATGCAGGCATCTTCTCTGTCCCTAGTGGACTCATGATCTAAGTTTGTTTGTTTTTTATTTTTGTACCCGGAGCAATAGAGAGCTACAGTAACTTGCCCAGCATCACAAGCAGCTGCAGTGGGAATTAAGCCAGCCCCAGGATCACAGCACACTATACTAACCATTGGGCTATTCCTCCACACCACTAGGTACAGTACTGCATGTGCCTAGCACTATAGAAATAATTAGTAGTAAGTAGTAGCATGGAGAATGATGTGCAAGTAGGGCACACCTTCATAGATACATGCTCAGAAAGATTTATGACTATTTCTCCTGAAGGGACCAGCTTATACCAATTACATAGTCGAAATCAATTGGATGAAGATGTATTCTTTAACCAGAGACTCCTTCTCACTTATTTTCAAGCTATAAGCTGTTGGAGCCACCCAAGTCACAAGGGCACCAAGAAACAAAACTATGAAACAGAAGTGAGCTAGACATTAAGCCTTCCTATTAAATAAAAATTTGTTTCCAAAGGCAAAGCATAGAGAAATTCCTACATAGGTTTATTGTGCAGCTACAACAGATATCAGCAACTGCTTGTGTGCAAGAGATGTACATCCTCAACACACACACATATACATACACATGCATACCTACCACACAACTGTAAGTACACAGACAGAAATACAAAAAATTAAGTATACCTTGTTTAAGAGTAAAATCAAACAATATTCAATCCACAGAGATAACCAATCTCAAGTGTCTGCAGTCAGACCTCAGAGCAAGTCAGAGCAGACAGATACATATTCTCCTTTCCATGAGTGTATATACATTCATATAGGGATACTCACACAGATATTCCAGCACTACATACTGACATGTACACACAGATAGCCTTTAACTACACTCGTCAGGGTCACAAATCAGCCAGGCTTTCAGGACACTCCCAATGAACATGCATGCCATAACTGCTCTTGCACTGTCTCCACTGTATGCAAATATATTTTATATATATTCACTAAAGGTATCTTGAAAACCGGGGTGGTCACGGCCCAGAACGAATGACAATACCCCTGCTGTAACACCAGACCCACAAAGCCGAGGACAGCGCACCTTTGGCCTCGCAGTCAGCACAGTACTTGTTATCTTCTTCGCGCAGCATGCGGGACAGGATGGCTTGGTGCTGCTCATTCAGCTTCTGCGCCTTCTCTCGCTCCGACCGCGTTGTCATCCTGCACACAGGGCGGACACACAGCTCGTAGGAAGAAAGGGTTCAGAGAACTGGGGTCTGTACCGAATCGTCAGCAGAAAGGCGAGACCGAGAGAGAAGAAACGGCAGCTTTCCCACAGACACCCGCAGCTACGCCGACACTTCCGTAAAAGCCGGAACTACATCTCCCAGCCCCGCTTCCTGCGCGCGGTACGCAGCACCGTACAGGAAACCGAGTGCCGAGAGAGAGAGAGAAAAAAAAAGAGATCCAGCAGCTAGCTGTTACCGACGCGCGTGCGGTGAACGCAGAAATAACCGCTCTGTTTCTACGGTGGGAATCAAAAGTCCAGTAGTTTGTCTCCCTCCTGTCTTTTGAAACAAGAGTGCAGAAAGGTAATTTTTTTGGTGTTCTTCCGAGGCCAGGTGTGTTGGTGGGTGCGGCCTCAGCAAGGAAGTGACGCATGGACACACCTTTATGACGTCAGAGGAACATAGGAATGTGACAGCGAGTTCCACAAGCTTGAAACTG
The DNA here is from genome assembly GCF_902459505.1 of Geotrypetes seraphini. Lineage (NCBI taxonomy): Eukaryota > Metazoa > Chordata > Amphibia > Gymnophiona > Dermophiidae > Geotrypetes > Geotrypetes seraphini. The sequence goes on from NC_047086.1 coordinate 54,392,320, forward strand.
AGCCGGCGATTTTGCCGCTTCCACGTTCTAAAGGCTGTTGCACGCTCTTTAACACAGCGAAGTACCTAGTTTTCGCGTCGCTGTTGAAATCCGTTCATAGGATTGATTTCTTAATTCATTTTATTTGTTGTATGTGTTTTCATGGGCTTCACTCAAAATATGATGTTTAGCAATATTATTTATAACTTTAAATATTTTTGTTCTTAATCACCCTTACATTTTTGTAATCTTTTGTAAACCGCTTTGAATCCAGTAGGAGATATAGCGGTATATAAGACAAAGTTTGTCCCTGTCCTCCTTTGCACAAGCCTCAAATACTTATGATTTTATATTTAAATCGTTTTATTACAGTATAAAAAGGGACAATATTCTGTACAACTGTTGTTTGTAACTCATAAATAAAGCCTGGATTTGGTACAACTTTCCCAAAGATTCGGTTGCCTGTTTTATATAATTTGGGAAAATAATTTAGTGTAGAAGAGAAAACACTGTGTAGTAGACAAACAGAAAAATAAGTGTCTATTAAATTTTGGAAATACTTTTTGATGCTAGCAACAATGGATGAACCTATTGCAGCAACAGTAAGATGCTTTGAGCAACTGGGCACATGATGATAGGTGGTAGGAGTCTGATCAGTGGTCAAGACTCTTGTCACATCAAAGGCAAACAAAACAGTTTTTTAAATCACTGCTTTCAGGTGCCTGTTGTCTAAGATGTGTTAAGTTTTTACATATTGATACTAGCATTTTATAGATGCTGTTCCATCTAGATGGAACAGCATGTTTAATCTAATCTAGTCTAGGATTTCTAGGTTGCACTATACGTAACTAGTTCAAGGTGACTTACAATTTGGGTTACAGAGTATTTAGGGAATATACAAGAATGAGGTAAAAGTCAACATGGGTTACAGACAAAGATGAAGTTAAGACTCTTAAAGAGAGGAATATAGCAGAGACAGTAGTCACACTTTATAATTGGTTTGGTCTCAGCATTTGATAGGAAATGGAGCATAGAGAAAAATGTTTGGCGGTTGAACAATGAAAATAAAAACAAAATCCAACTAGTCTGCAGTAAACAAGAAAGCAAAACAAAGAACAACTGCAGACAAAGGTACAAGATGCTATTAAAGCAATTATGGTTGAGGTTAATGTCACCACCTTTTTACAAACCAGGGGACCCGACACGGTCCATGTTTCGGTTAACACGCCTTCATCAAGGGTCCCTAATTTGAAAGGTATCAGATTGAACTGCAACAAAAATAAACTTATGCCTGATTCAAAATAAATGATTGCCGGAGCAAAGTGTCTGTGGGTTAATTGGTGGTTGAGTCATGCTGTATATGGCTGCAGGATGGTGTGAAGTTCTTTGTTTTCAGGCATCATTCTCATGTGTTGATGGTGTTTGTTGTCTCAAAGAATAGAGGGGGGGGGGTTCTTGGGGGGGAGGAGTTTCAAAATCTGAGGTAGTTGGGTTCAGTCTTGATGGTTGTTGGGAGGTCGTTCCAGATTTTTGTGCCAAAGTACAATACAATGCAGTGTCATATACTGCAATTCTTTGCAAGGAATCTATGCAGTTTACAATAAGAATTAGATCACGTTTTGGAAGTTACATTATCTGAGTGGGGATGGTTGTTGGGAGGAAAGTGTGAAGATGAGTGGTTATAGGGAGAACAGGTATGTCTTTAGTTTTTTCCTGAAGTCAAAGTATGTGGTGGGTTTTCTTAGTTGTACTGGTAGTTTGTTCCAGACGTGGGGAGCTTAGTATTTGAAGGTAGCCTCAAACATCTTCTTCCACCATATTTTTTGAGGTGACGGGAGGGGTAGTTTGAAGCAGGAATGTGGGACTTTGATATTAGATGTTAGTCCCTCTGAGTTGTGAACCATGCAGGTGGTGTCTTGAAATTGATTCTCTTGTTCATCAGTAGCCAGTGCAGTTGTTCCAATAGTGGACTTGCCCTTTCGTATTGATTCTTTTTTAGAATTAGTCTTGCAGCTGTGTTTTGTAGTAGTTGGAGTCTCTTTTGCTCTTTTTCTGTAATGCCACTGAATAGTGAGTTGCAGTAATCCAGGTGGGGTACTACTGCAGGTGTGCTACTGTCTTGAAAATGGTTTCTGTTAAGACTGGTCTTATTGCCCTCATCTGTCTCATCTTAAAGAAGAATTTTTTCACTAGAGAGTTGATCTGAATGTTATAGGTTAAGTTTGAGTCAAATGTGACTCCCAGTACTTTGGAGGAATTTTCTATCTTTAGCTTCTCACCTGTAGATAGCTCTAGTTCTGTGCTTGGTAATGAGTTATGATCTTTGAACCATAATATTTTTGTTTTAGATTTGTTTAGCTTGAGGTTGAGTACATTGTCCATGTACTTAGGTCAATAGTGGTTTTCAGGTAATTTAAGGTGCTAGTGAAGGACTCTTTGTCTATTCAGAGAATGAAGATATCATCTGCTTAGGAGAAGACATGAGTCTGGGTTAAGAGTAGGTTATTTCCCAGTGGCTCTTAAATAAATGTTAAATAGTGCAGGTGATATTGGTGAGCCTCGGGGGGACACCGCAATTGCCCTTCCATGATTGGGATCTCTTGTCTTTCTTCCAGACTTCATTTGTTCTATTTTTTTAAGAACTGTGAAAACCATTGTAACACCACACTGTGTACTCCTAGTTCGTTTAATTTGAGGAGTAAAAGAGAGTGGTTTACTGTATCAACTGCTGCAGAAATATCAGATTGTAATAGTATAGATCAGGGGTGTCCAACCTGTGGCCCGAGGGCCGCATGCAGCCCAGTGAAGTATTTTGTGCAGCCCAGGTCGAGGGCGATGCAGTGTTTTCCTCTGCTACCCCCGTGTGTTTACCATCTTGCCGGCTCCTTCCTCTGTCTTACTGCAGCATTTGCATGTTTGTGCAGCCCCAGAAACATTTTATTCGGCCAGTGCGGCCCAGCAAAGCCAAAAGGTTGGACATCCCTGGTATAGATTGTTTCTCTCTGCTAAGCTGATTTATTATTTAGGGTGTTAGTTTGAGTAACAGGGATTCGGTACTGTGCCTTGGTCTGAAGCCATGTTGTAATTTGTAGAATTCATCTGTTTGGTCTATGAAGTTAGCTAGTTGAGTGCTTACATAGGATTCTAGTAGTTTTGTAGGCCATGAAATCCTTGCTATTGGCCTGAAGTTTTCTACTTTGGTTAGATCAAGGTTTGTGGCTTTGGGCATGGGTGTCAACACTATGGTTGATATTGTTTGGGGATAGAGTCCATTTTCTAAGCATTTGTTTATTAGGCCTGTCAGTCATAGGAGAAAGTTGGGGAGAGAGCATGGGTTAGCAGGCTAGCTGGACATATATCCAAGAAGTAGTGCTTTCTGGATATTCTCTTCAGCCAGTTTGAGATCTCTTGTGTGCTAACTGTGGTGAATTTTGATGAGCATCTGTCAGCTGGGATTCTTTTATCCCCATTATTTTTGGATGGGTAATGGCAGTGGCATACCTAGGTGGGGGCAGGGGGGGGGGGAGGTTCGTCCCGGGTGCATGCCCCAAGGGGGTGCACAGGAGAGAGCTGATCGGGGACGACGGGGGACCCTCAGGGATCCCACGGGGTTAAATACAACTTGAGCCATGAGGCTCGTCTTCTGTTCCTGCCTGCCCTGCCGCGCACACTTAAGCAAACCCTGCCCTCCGACGTCAGCGCTGACATCGGGGAAGACTTCAGGTCAGCTATGTGTGCGCGGCAGGGCAGGCAGGAAATGGAAGACGAGCCTCACGGCTCGCGCTCCATTTGGCTGAGAAAGTTGCTAAGATGAGGGCTGGGAGGCAAACGTGGAACACAAAAGGGGTGCATTTTTGGACACAAAGCATGAACTTGGGAAAGAGGATGGAGGAAGGGAGGGAAAGTGATGCTGAGGAGGGGGAGGGAATGCGTTTTTGGACACAGAAGGCATGAACTTGGGAGAGAGGAAGGGAGGGAAAGAGATGCTGAGGTAGGAGAGGGAGTGCGTTTTTGGACACAAGGCATGAACTTGGGAGAGAGGATGGAAGGAGGGGAAGAGGTGGGGGAAGGAGTGCGTTTTTGGACACAGAAGGCATGAACTTGGGAGAGAGGAAGGGAAGGAAAGAGATGCTGAGGTGGGGAGGGAATGCGTTTTTGGACATAGAAGGCATGGACTTGGGAGAGACGAAGGGAGGGAAAGAGATGGTTGTGTACATGGGGAATGGAAGAAAGGAGAATTTTTAGTCATAGGGAGGGAGTGAAGTACAGATGAGAGGGAGAAATATTGTGGTGGAACGGACAGATTGAAATGGATGCAAGAGGGAGGAATGTTGGACATAGTGGTGAAGGGAATGGAGGGAGAGATGTGGCATGGTGCTGGAGAGGGGTGATAGAAGGAGAAATGTTGGGCATGAGATTGGTGGGCAGGGGTGAAAGATGAGAAAGGGATAAATGCTGGACCATGGTAGGAGGAACCAATGGACAGTAACAGAAGAATTTACAGAAGATGGAAAAGTGGAAAAAAGAAACTGGGACCACCTTTATGGAAAAATAAGTCTCCAGACAACAAAGGTAAAAAACGGAATTTATTGACTAAAATATGTTAGGTTTGGGAAATGTATATAGCAGATGTCTTTGTATTGTGTTCAAAAGAAAAGGAAATGCATTTCTGGTTTTATTTCTACAGTGCTGAAATACTTGCTGACCCTTGCTGTGACTGGTGGGGATCTCCAAGCACCGCCAGCAGAGGACCTCCTCTAGAGACGGCCAGAACTACCCTCCACCAAACTCAGTAGTCACTGGCAGCATCCATGAGCCACTGAGGTGCCAGCATCTGTGACTCAGGGACGCTACTGCTGCCTGCCAAGCTTGACAAAAGGGATCCCCGGCCAACTGCAAAGGAAATCCTCAGCTGACAGCTTGGGGGTTCTCATCAGCTGAGTATTTATATTTTATATTTACATTAACCCATTTAAAAAGTATGTATTCTTCCCAATTAATATTTCCAAATTAATAAAGTGTCTTTACTTATTTGTAAATGGGTCTCTACCAGAGCCTTTAATTCAGTAGCATAATTAAATGAAATAACTATTTCTGAAGTTTATAGGGACGGGCGGGGATGAAGGGGATTCCTCGCAGGGACGGATGGGGATGGAGGGGATTCCTCGGGGGGACGGATGTGGACAGAGGGATTCCTCACGGGGACGGGTGGGACTTCTGTCCCTGCGCAACTCTCTAGTGCACAGACGTCAGAGAGAAGGCTTCCGACGCAGCCGTGGATCGCGCAAGGAGCGGACGTATGCGGTTTTCAGCAGGGGAGCTGGCAAGACATGCTGGGCAGGGAAGGAGGGAGGGTAGAAATGCTGCACAGGGAAGGGGGAAGGGTAGAAATGCTGCACAGGGAAGGGTAGAAATACTTCACAGGCAAGGGGGGAGAAATGCTGCAAAGGCAAGGGGGGAGACAGTGCTGCTGCTGCACAGGGAAGGGAGGAGGGTAGAATTACTGCACAGGCAATATGGGGGGGAGACATGCTGCTTCTGCAGCACCCAACTGGGGAGAGAGAGGGATGAAGGGAGAGGAACCAGAGATGCCAAGTCCATGGGAGAGAGGGAAAGAAAAAAGGAAAGGAGATACCAGACCATGGAGGGGGAGGAAGAAATGCCATGGCATGAGGGAAGGGAAGGAGATAGAGATACCACACCATGGTGTGGAGTGGGAAGGAAGGAAGGAAAGGAGAAGAGAAAGAGAGAGATGCCAAAGCATAGGGGAGAGGGTGGAGACAGAAAAATGGAGAGGGGTGAAGCTGAAATGAATCATGTGCAAAGGAGAGAAGGGACTCCAGATATACAGTTTATTGAAGGGACATAGAAAGAGGGAATATGCCATATGGAAGAGAGAGAGGGTGGACAGTAGATGGAAGGGGCAGAGAGAGTGTGGGCAGTAGATGGAAGTGGTAGAGAGAGAGGGCAGAAGCTGGGTGGAAGGGGCAAAGAGAGGGCAGATGTTGCATGGAAGGGAGAGAGGACAAATGCTGTATAGAAATAAGAGAGCAAAGAAGGTGATTAAAGCAGAAACGACAAAAGGTAGAAAGATTTTTTTGTTGCTTTACTTAGAATCAAGTAGTATTGTAACTGTATTGATAAATATGAAATGGAAATAAGGCAATTTTTTGGACTACACCCCTTTCCTAGGCCAGGATACCATAACAGCAGTATACTGTACTGTTCTGAAGAAAGTTTTGGCCCCTGAAAGCTAATTGAAAAATGGATTAGTCCAATAAAATGGTATTTTCTTATTTCTCATTATTTGTTTTATTTTCATTTGTTAATTTGTAAAGTGGTGATTGTTATGTATCAGTTTTTTCAAATTTACATCTACTGTCTTTATATTTTGCACAGTATTAGGGGACACTGTTATTTTGCACAGTGTTAGGGGACACTGTGTCACTGTTTTTGTGGTATTGTGGTGTTGCATTGTATGCAGAGTCTGGTTTCTTGGCGGTTCAGTTTAACTTTTGTCTACATATTTATATTTTTAGATTGTGATTATTCCATATTGGGCGAGGGTGTATCTCTGTTCTGTGTGTATGAAAAGGACATAGTTTTCAGTTGGCATTGACTATAGGATCAATTGACTGTGCAGGATCTGGTTTGTTTAGTTTTACAATGTATGTGTTGGTGTTCTAGTGCTCACTGCAGTGATTAAGATGCTGCCTTTTCCTAGGTACACTCTTGTTGTGCGATATGTGGATTATTACTAAAAATCATATTTTTGATATAGATGGGGGGGTGTCAATAAATGATGGGCTCCGGGTGTCACATATGCTAGATATGCCACTGGGTAATGGTCTATGTTATCTGCTGGATCTTGTGTGAATGACATCCTCCTGATTCTTTCTTGAACAGTACTGTGCTAGCTTGTCTACTTCTGGTTGCTGTGATGCAAGACCTTCCATTATATCTTTTGTGGAGATTAGTGAGTTGTAGATTTTGAAGAGGCATTTGAAAGAAATTTTAGATTCACTAATCATCTTGTCTTAGTATGACTTTTTTGCTTCGTTTACTGCTAACTGGTATTGTTTCATTTTTTTCTTCCAGTCGATGTAGGTTTCTAGTCTTTGCTCTTTCTTCCATGTTCTTTCTGCTCCTCTTACTTCATTCCTCTTGGCCTTTAACTGTTCTTTGAACCATGGGTTATTTGCTGTTTCAGCTTTCTTGTTCTTTTTGGTGCAATCTTATTTAGAACCTTATTAGCTTTGTTTTGCCAGGCTGCAATGCCTTCTTCTATGTCTTCATTCATTACTTCTAGTTTTTCAGTAACTTTCATCCAAAATTCCTCTACGGGCATATTATCACATTTTGTAATCTGCTTAGTTTCTTTTGGTTTTTGTATCATTATTTTGGGTATTTTTAGGAAAAAGTTCAGAAGATGATGATCAGATAACTGGCTCCCATAGAATGTGATCTATCAGCGTGTGATTTGGTCTGTTTGTTGAGTATGAAATTAAATTTAGACAGTGTCCACCTTTGTGAGTGGTCCACCTTTGGGGAAGTGGTGAATTCCAGTTGTTCTATTATGTTCTGGAAGTTCTGGAAGTTTAGGGTCATCCTCTTGACCGGTTCCGGAAAAGATGATGGAAGCACTGGTTAAGGACACAATCTACGAACACATAGAAAACAATGGACAACTGAAGGCGAGCCAGCATGGCTTCTGCAAGGGAAGGTCGTGCCTCACGAACTTGCTGTACTTCTTTGAGGGAATAAACAGCCAGATGGATAAGGGAGAATCCATAGACATCATCTACCTTGACTTCCAAAAAGCCTTCGACAAGGTACCTCACGAACGGCTACTTAAAAAGCTGTGGCACCACGGGGTGCAAGGGGATATCTACCAATGGATCAAACACTGGTTGGCAGGCAGGAAACAGAGGGTTGGAGTAAAGGGCCAATACTCAGACTGACAATGGGTCACGAGCGGAGTTCCACAGGGGTCGGTGCTGGGACCTCTCCTGTTCAATATATTTATTGACGATCTGGAGACGGGGACAAAATGTAAGGTTATCAAATTTGCTGATGACACCAAACTCTGCAGCAGGGTTAGAAGCATGGAAGACTGTGAAGACCTGCAAAGGGACCTAACGAGACTGGAAAAATGGGCAAAAAAGTGGCAAATGAGTTTTAACGTAGAGAAATGCAAGGTCTTGCATGTAGGGAAAAAGAGCCCGATGTTCAGCTACAAAATGGGGAGAATATTGCTAGGGGTGAGCAACCTTGAAAGAGACCTGGGGGTGATGGTGGACACAACATTGAAACCATCGGCGCAGTGTGCGACAGCCTCAAAGAAAGCAAACAGAATGCTGGGCATCATCAAAAAGGGTATCACAACCAGGACGAAGGAAGTCATCATGCCGCTGTATCGCGCAATGGTGCACCTCCACCTGGAGTACTGTGTCCAGTACTGGTCGCCGTACCTCAAGAAGGACATGGCGGTACTCGAGGGAGTCCAGAGAAGAGCGACTAAACTGATAAGAGGTATGGAAAATTTTGCATACGCTGACAGGTTAAAAATGCTGGGGCTGTTCTCCCTGGAAAAGAGGAGACTTAGAGGGGACATGATAGAAACCTTCAAAATCCTAAAGGGCATAGAGAAAGTGAATAAGGACAGATTCTTCAAACTGTGGGGACCCACAACCACTAGGGGTCACTCAGAGAAATTGAAAGGGGACAGGTTTAGAACAAATGCTAGGAAGTTCTTTTTTACCCAAAGGGTGGTGGACACATGGAACACGCTTCCGGAGGAGGTGATAGGCCAGAGCACTTTACAGGGGTTCAAGGAAGGTTTGGATAGGTTCCTAGAGGATAGGGCGATTGAAGGGTACAGATAGAACTAGAGGTAGGTTATAAAAGTGGACAAAAACCACTTTACAGGTCACGGACCTGGTGGGCCACCGCGGGAGCGGACCGCTGGGCGAGATGGACCTCTGGTCTGACTCAGTGGAGGCAACTTCTTATGTTCTTATCCTTTGCTTCTAGGTGAAGGATTAAGTCTCCTATGACTATCAAATTGGGGTTATTAGTGGTGTAGTGAGAGATTAGTTAGTGATGTTATCTTCTACCACAAGTCCCTGTTCTACCACATTCCAGTTGGTCTGTATAATAATAGTATTTTTATATCTTTCCTGCCTTCTTTTATATCTTTTGCACCTTATATCTTTCCTGCCTTCTTGGTTTTCCAATCCTTGTTCATTTCAGCTGTCTAGTTTTTGTAGAGAGGAATGACTTGTACATTAGGCAGAGGCCCCCTTCTCTTCTGTTGGGTGAATGGATTATTTTGTACCTGGGCATAGATTAGATAACACAGGGGAATCTTCATCCTGTATCCATGTCTCCACTATACATATTGTCCCTGCCTGGCTTTTTATTATGAGGTGAATAGCGAGTTAAATATGTGCTTATATTTAATTCCTTTGGGTGAAGGAAGGATCAGTAAAAGTTTCTTGAGATTTATAGCTGAGGTTGACCAGGAGTTGGAGAAAAGGGTTCAGCGGAATTAGCATATAGGATAGGAAACATTATGCAAGATAGATTAAAGATGATGCATGTATGGATGGGTAGCCAGTGTAATCTTCTAAGGTGAAAATTAGTCTTATTGCTGTATTTTGTACCATCTGCAGTTTGTGGGTGAGTGTAGCATTAAGCCTGCATAGAGAGAGTTGCAGTAATCTAATTGAGAAAGTATTAGCATTCGTACCAGAATGGCGAAGCACCGGTCATGGAAGAAAGGCCTGATAAGTCTTAGTAGTCTCATGCTCTGGAAGGTTTTCTTCTAAAGTTGGAAACTTGAGGTTTGTAGCAGAGGGTGGAATCAAGCATGATTCCCAGAATTTTGGAGGTTTTGTTAATGTCCAGCTCTGCACTTGAGGGCAGGGTAATAGTAGAGGGGGGCTGATTGCAAGGAGTTGTGAAACCATAAGACTTTGGGGGTTTTCTGTATAATGTTTGAGCTTACTAAGTGTCACCCAGATGTGTATCTTGTCAATTCCATAAAATATTCTCTGGGGGACATCACTGGAGCTGCATTTGATAGGGATCAGAAAGAGTATGTTGTCTGCGTATGATATAAGACATTCATTGTTGTTGAAGCTGATGTGGCCCAGGGAACTCATAAATAGGTTGAACAAAATGAGAGAGAGAGAGATGATCCTTGGGGAACACCGCAGAAAGCTTGCTAGCTTTTGGTGAATATATTGTTTTCTTCCAGATGAGGTATTTCCTGTTCTGCATGAAATCACTGAACCAGTCTACTTTTGCTCCCTCAATACCTATTTCATTTAGTTTGTTTAAGAGAAAGTTGTGATTGACAGAGTCAAAGGCCACAGATACAGTATATCAAATTGGAGCAATACTGCTTGATGATCCATGCTTAAGGCCTGTTTGATTTTGGCAGTTAAGGTGAGCAAGAGGAGTTCTGTACTGTGCTGTGGATGGAACCCGAACTGAGAGAGATGAAAAGTGGAGTACTTTTCAATATGGGTAGAGAGTTGTTTATGTTCATTTCTAGAAGTTTGGTCAGTGGCATGCCAGCAATGGGTCTGCAGTTAGAGGGATTAGTTAGGTCTGTATTTTAGGTCTTAGTAATAGGGGTGAGGGTGATATGAGTTAGCCATGATGTAATAAATTGTTTAGAAAATTCACTAAATGGGGGTAAACTAGAGCAGTGGTTCCCAACCCTGTCCTGGAGGACCACCAGCCAGTCGGGTTTTTGGGATAACCCTAAGGAATATGCATGAGAGAGATTTGCATATAATGGAGGTGACAGGCATGAAAATCTGCTCCTTGCATATTAATTAAGGCTATCCTGAAAACCTGACTGGCTGGTGGTCCTCCAGGACAGGGTTGGGAACCATTGAGCTAGAGTAAATATGCGATATTGACTCTGTGTGGAAACATTAAACATAACACCTTACTGAGACACAGATTGTAAATTTCTGATCTTAATTAAGATAAATTAATCTGTGTTACTATTAATTGGGCCTAAATAAAAACCATACTTTAAATTCCCAAGCACCTCTCGCTTGTACAGTATAAAGCATAGCACTGAGAGGGTATACAGGTACTGCCTAATCCATAATAATAAAAGGCTAAGCGCGCATGCGCTGTCGAAAATCCGTGAGACCTGGTGGCGTGAGCTGTGCTTCTATGCCAGTGCTTACGGTGCCTGCGCTAGCGCGTGTGCCAGCGACTCCTCCCTCCCACTGCCGGTCCTCTTCAAAGCAGCCTGCTGAGGTTCGCTAGCCACTGTAGCGAACCTTGCAGGCCGCTCTAGCAAATCCAGGGAGGCGAAGGCGGGACGGAGGCTGCAATCGGCAGCGGCTGCTGCTACTCCTCCAGCCGCCTAGCTCCTCTCCGCCGGCCCCGGCTGGCAGCCCCCTCTGCCCAGTCCTCTCTGCTCCGGTGGCCCGCGCAGGAGAAGGAGCAGATGAAGCAGGGAGACTGTGCAAAGGGAAACAAGGGGGTTGATGGGACGGGAAGGCGAAAGGGAGGGGGAGGAAGCCGAGGAATCTCTAGCACCCGTTAATGTAACGGGCTTAAAGACTAGTAAGGTATAAACAGATCCTGTAACTGAACTTTCTAAACATCTTGTTAAGCTGCAATGAACAAATGGTATTTAAAAAATATAACCATTATTTGGAAGGCAAGCAGGGCAGAGGACGGTCAATTACATCAGATCCATATAGGAGAAGATAACAGAAGGAAACTCTGCTTGTAAAATAAGCACATCTATGCACTACAACAGTCTGCCATGACACTAGCTAGAATCCCATAGTGGGGACAGCTGGCTAGAATCAGCTAGCAAGCACAGTGATGCCAAGGGCGGTAGAGAGATCAGTGATGGGAGGAGGGGAGATAAATTAAATTACAAGCATAAGATAGGAGCAGAAAAGAAATGCAACTGACTGGGTGCTAATCTAATAAACGTGTTAATGCACCGACAAAAACGAATATGCTTGCTTCAAAATAAAAAGACTAGATGGAAAGATAGAATGGTTAGCATAGCACAAGGAAGATGAACATGACAATATTATTAACATTGTACTGTTAGTCTTACAAGATACAAGGCCGAGTACATCGAGGACAAATATATGAGCTATGAGAGAAGTATGAATGTAGGAGAAATTGCCATGGGAACTGCTGAGGAGGTGAAAATGGGCATATCGGACCAAAATGGGCATTGCAGGACAATCGAAGCAAACCATAACTGGGAATGAAGCTGCTACAGATGAAACAGAAGGAAGAGTTTTACATAATTCCTAGAACCTGTATGGCAAAACACAAAGCGAACAGAAACACAGTGAAAATCTTTAGAACCATAGTTAGAACCATAATGTAAATGGGCAGGTAAAAATGCTGGCAACGTATAATGTGCAGAGGGGGAGGATACTACACTGTGCACAACCAAAAACAAACAGACAAGCTACGCAGTTTCCTGTGAATCCATGGCCATAGGGAGGGCTGCTCAATTTGGAATTGGCTGGTTCCTGTGGAATCATTGAAGGAGATGAGTCAGGAACTGGTGGGTATCCTTGGGGACATTCTTACACCCTCCCTGATTCCCTACCTCCCATGGTAATTGGTTGATAAAGAGAAGGAAGAGAAAAGTAGCAGCCTATTATGCTGCGGCTTCTTTCTCTGTTATACAGGTGGGCCAAGGAGAAGGTGGAGGCAAACTTATGTGTGGCTTCTCTCTTTTTCTTAATGCCCAATGAATGGGGGAAGGATAGTGGAGTTGATATACTGCTTTTCTGCATTACAAAGTGGTTTACATATACTTTATTATAGGCTGGTATTTTTTTCCTGCCCTTAATGGGCTCAGAATCTAAGAGAAAGCAAAGGGAGAAGAAAATTGGAAACCAACTTTGGAGGGGGATCAAGAAGGGCTGCAAAAAAAAAACAAACAAACTCAGCTCATCTTATGAAATTACTTATTCTTTTGGAATTGCCACAGGACACCAGGGAGTTTAAGAGCCCACACAGCAGCAGCAAACTGCTCCATGTTCCTTCCTTGTGAGTTGGCTCACAGTTAGAACCTTGTAATCCCATGCATAGACTAATTTCTGTACATAGAACCATGTCATTTCTTATGAAATGAAGGAACGATGAAGTTGCAATAAATCCTCGTGAGTGTTGTAACATCTACATGTCAGATAGAACCCGGAAGTCATTGGAATTAAAAATACTGAAAATTGTCACTTAGAACCCTCTAATTCTAAGGTCGTGATCAGTAACAGTGCAGTGCCTCAAGCTGTGTCTTTTTCCTCTGACGTTGGGTTGAAGTGTTGCATTTTGACTCATGTAGCACAACAATGCCCAGTTTAATTCAAAAAGTGGCACTGCTCTGGGCAGCAGAGGGGGAGATTACAACACAAAATGCTACATCACCAGTCTGTCTTCCTCATAGTAGAATGGAGCATGAGTTAAGGGGATTAGCAAGGGCCAAAATACTGAGTGAAAGGATTTAAGAGAGGGAGGGACAATGAGGGAAGGAATTTGGAGTATAATAGGAGCAGATTACAGGGCTACTGCTTCCTACTGCAGGACAGAGCAACGAGGAACGTGAAACTGTAATGGAATAGTTTGGTTAGCACTCTATTTATTATTTACTTACATTCCTCTGTAAGCAGATCTAAGTTCCAGCTCCTGAAATTATACTGACAAAGAATGCTAGTAGTGCTGGTAAGCGAAAATTAAGTGGGTAACCTACCCCTACCCCTTGTTTTATTACTTATCCCTTTTTATTTGTTTACAAATTGTATTTAATACTTTTTCTTTTTTCCCTCCCTTTTTCACATGTATTGTTTTGTTAAAATTCACATGTATTGTTTTGTTAAAATAGTACTAATTGTCTTGTTTTTTTAACCTAATTTTTAACTAGATGTAAATCGCATTGGATTTGGATTTTGCGATCAAATCAAATCCTTTAAATAAACTTGAACTTGAGACAAGATCAGAGTTAAAAAAACATAAAGCTAATTTTATTTATAAGCCAATATAGCAACCTTAATTAAAAAGCATGCACATGCAAGATACACATGCAAGATAGTTCAGAAAAAAGCAATAAACATTTCATTTACTTTTACCTTAAATACTTGTCAAAGATAAAAGTAAATCAGAGGAAACACACATGCCCTAGGCCACAATATAGACCTTCTGCCTATTACCCAATAACTTACAGAGCTTCTATTTGCACCTGATGAAAGCAAGTCTCTCCTTCCTTGGATGAAGGTGGGTCCGCAGGTTCTGGAGCAGGCAGAGCAGGCTCTGTGGTGTTCCAGATGTAGAAAGAAGCAGAAGTGTGTACAAGCTGAAGAGGAGACAGAGAATTTCCAGCCTGGATCCGATTGAGTTATGATTTCTGGTCTCCATGATGCTCCTTTTCTCTTGATTTGTCAGGCGCTGTGTCTCTGAGGTTATGGTAAACAAAGGTTCTGGCTCCAGATGTTATAACCTGAAGAATCGGAAGTCTGTGCATGTTACGTCATTCTGGAGGTTTTTTTCAAACCGTAGATTCTGTATATGCTGGGTCAATTTATTCAGGAGTCATTGTTCCAAAACAGTAAGTACATGTTGCAATGATTGCCCGCCTAGTTCATCGGTCAAGTGGGGCAGGGAACATTCCTGCTGACATTAAAAGTGCACCCTGAAGCACTTGAAAACATGATCACTTGAAACATGATTGTGTTGGATTAACCCCCCTCCCCCCCCCCATTTTATAGCACGTTTTTTAGCGGAAATACCAGCTCTGATATGTCATAGATTTCCTATGAGCGTCAGCGCTGTTACCGTGGTGGTTGGCACTAAAAACCAAGCTATGGTTTTGTAAAAGGTGTGTGGGGGGGGGGGGGGAGGTGGGTGTAAGTTTTACCGGAAGCTTTCTGAATAACCAATGATGATACATACAGGCTTAATGCTCCTATTCAGGAGGAACTACAGTTAGCGATCCAACTATGTAAGACACCCGGGGTAGATGGCTACAGGGCTTAATTTTATAAGCTACTGGGGCTCACTATTCTCAAACCTATGTTTAATTCTTCTCTACAGGAGGGACTACTGCCTTTGTCGCTTCGGCAAGCGCTTATACAATTGGGTCTGTCTATTGTGACATATTAGAGATTGGATCTTGGGTGCTTTTACTCCATTGACTCTTGAACACAAGCTTTATTATTTGACTTTTCTGCTACATGCACATCTCTCTCAATTACCCCCTTCAGGCCAGTTTGTTGCCGAGATCTATGAGACTTGCCTGGCATCAGTTAATGAAAACCCTACTTTATAATCCTAATGCTACTGATCTGCTGCCACTGAAAGGGAATTTCGGGTTTTTAAGCTAGGAAAGTTCAGCTTTTAGTTCATGTTCTGGATAAGTGGGGCTCTATGCTATCTTACCAGGTACTGGTGGAATCTATAGGGGAGGAACCTGGAGATTTTTATGGATACCATAAATTGCGGCATTTGCGTCAACCCTGTGGACCACTGGTTTATCCACTGGAGTTTATCAGAACACAAGAATTGCCGCTGCTGAGTCAGACCAGTGGTCCATCGTGCCCAACAGTCCACTCACGCGGCGGCCCTTAGGGCAAAGACCAGTGCTCTAAATGAGTCCAGCCTCACCTACCTATGTTAACTATTTTATATATATTTTTTTTAATTTAGTACATGTTGCGATTGATTTTATCTCAATATATTAATTATTTTCTTTTTTCCTTTTCTGCTTTATGATAGTTTGGCTTTATTATATACTTTTCAACATTTTTTGTGACACATGTTTTTTCCTTTCTCTGCCATGGTATGTATTCTTATATTTATTAATTTTTTCCCTCTTTTCTCCCTTTTGTTGTTTCTTTATTTCTTCCTTTAATATTTTTTTCATTATTTAAACCTAATGTTATTATTTTTGTATTATTATATCACTGGTTCCCCTTTTTTTCCTTTTTTCTTTTCTTTGCACTACCATAATGGCTCTTATTTTGTCGCAGTTCGCTCAAATTTAACACTAGTAGTCACTTATTATCGAATTCTGATCGTTTGCTATCTTTTGTGCATGCATTTTAGTGACACTGCATGCGCACCTATCAACATTTTTTTATAACACATATACATGTCCTCATGTTTTTAGTAATTTATAGTTTACTAGTTGTTTAGTCCGTTACATTAATGGGTGCTAGCAGCCCTTCTCCCTTACTTTTACCCCCTCCCTGTCCAGCAGCACCCCCACCCATTCCCTGCTCCCCCTATATAGCAGTAGCCCTTCTCCTTTTATCTCCCCCTGTTCAGCATCACCCCATTTCCAGCTCCCCATATCCAGCAGTAGCTCTTCTCCTTTGCAGGAGCCCTTCTCCCTTCCTTTTACCCCCCCCCCCCCCCGTCTAGCAGCACCTCTTCCCTGCTTCCCCTATCCAGCAGTAGGCCTCCCTTCCTGTTACCTCCCCCCCCTGTCCAGAATCACCTCTTCCCTGCTCCTCCTGTACTGTAGCACCCCCTTACCTGCTCCCCCTGTCCAGTCCTGCAGGGAGTCTAGTTCCTGTCCGGTCCCTGCCAGGCATGCGAGTCTGCTCCGCCCCCTCCCGACCTGCCGGGAGTATTTGAATTAGACCCGACGGTTCCTGTTGAGGGAAGCACTCCTCACTGGACTCAGCGGTGAACTCCAGCCATCGGGCCGACATCCGCCTTGTTTTTGGTTTTTTTTTTAGTTGAAAGACGCAGTGGTGGCTCCACTCATGATCCCCACCTGCGTCGGAAGTCCAACGCAGGCGGGGATCGTGAGAGGAGCCACCGCCGCGTCTTTCAAAGAATCGTAAGCCACGCATGCGCACTTCATATGTGTCGCTACAGCTCACGGAAAAGCGGCACACACTTAGGAAGTGCGCATGCGCGGCTTACCATTTTATTATATTAGATGGTCAAAAAGATCATCTTGTTGTTTTACCTTTATTATTTGTTATCTTTTTACCTTTATTATTATTATTATTATTATATGTGTTTATAATATTGTATTTTTAATATTGTGTTTTTTATGTTATATCTGTACCTAATAGGACCCCTGATGAAGATTGTCCGAAACACGGACCATGTTGAGTCCCTGTTTGGTAAAAAGGTTTTAATATACAGTTTGGTTGTCACAATTAATTTTGCCTACATCGTTGTACACATCTGCAGTTTTGACTTGTTTTTTTCATAATTCTGTACTCATCACTGTATTGTACTAACTTAGTGGATCGGGGGAGGTAGGACTGTTGTTACAGAAAGTGAATGACACAGGATATTGACATGTTTTATTTATTGGTGTATTTTATGTTTTTATTAATAAAAACTGTTTTTTAACCATAAAAATACTATTGTGAAAGCCCCAGACCAGATGTATTCCACAAAGGTGGAAACAAGAGCCAGCATGGTTAAAAGGTGAAGTGAAAGAGGCTATTAGAGCCAAAAAAGCATCCTTTTAAAGAATGGAAAAAGGATCCGAATAAAGAAATTAAGAAGAGACACAAGCACTGGCAAGTTAGATGCAAAGCATTGGCTTGAAGTAACTGTATGTAAACTGCTTTGAATGTTGTTGTAAAACTAAGGCAGTATACAAGTCCCAATCCCTTTCCCCTTATCTAACTACTGTAACACATACCTGTAGAAATATATACAAAAAAGACAGAAATGCCATTATTATAATCCTACTAGTATTTGTGCTTACTTGTATAAATGCCACATTTTGACTTAAAACTTGAAAGCTGAAGAGTTTTCTATAGAGATGAGTTTCTGAGTATCGCAGCACATCCTAGCATTTCTGTGCCCATCACAGCAATGCCTGTATAGTCAGCTCACAATTTGGTTTACCTAATTATAGGACTCCTTTTACTAAAAGGTGTGCTAGCATTTTTAGCGCATGCAGGAAATTACCGCACACTGTGCTACTAGAACTAACGCCAGCTCAATGCTGGCATAAAGGTCTAGCGTACGCAGCAATGTAGCATGCGCTATTCTGCGCATTAAAGCCCTAGCGCACCTTAGTAAAAGGAGTCCATAGTGTTTGTTGCAGGTGGCATCAACAAATAAGCCACTAATTCTTTGAAATATTCTACATCAATATTTTTCTTTTGCAGCAGTTTAAGAAAATCCCATTGCTGTCATGTCCTGACCCAGCCAACAAGGGGAAAAACTGAGGATTAGGAATGGCTGGTGCTAAAATTATCCCCTCCGTAGGCTCAAACAGGACATTACTTTCTAGACAGCTTATAAATTTTATTATTTATATCTCGTCTTAGAAATGCCGTAACTCTTCAAATCTTTACCAACCAAAATTTCTGTTTTCCCAGATGCTTTATAGCTTTGAGTTGTGTACTTTGCTCATTCTTGCACTAAGCTCCAGCTTAGTGATATGTTCCAAGCTTATCCTAATTAGGATAATTTATTCCACTCGGTTTAGAGGTTGTGTGCGCACGCTCAAAAAAAAAAAAAACCCCATCCCATAAAAAAGATAACATACAAATATGATATACTCTTAACATATATTTATAAAATAAAACTTACATACCATTTACCACTTAAGTTAATTTCTTTTCCATCTGGGTCTGAATTTTCTCCCTGATAACAATCCAGATGGCCAAAAAATGTGGAAATTAAACAAAACTGGTCCTATTTCAACCTGGCACAAACAAAGCTACAGTGGAGTGAGCCATTAGGTGCTATTCAGTATGACTTCTGACAAGAGATGAGGTCCTATCCTATCAGAATTCCATGCAAATTCTCCCCAAATTACCTACCACCTTCTACATATTACAAGGAGGTAGCCTAAAGCTGGAAGCCTCCCTGAATACCATTCTTCTTGATTGGATTTGGATGCAACAGACTGTCAAGTCTGGCAGTGGTCCGACAGCCTAAAAGCAGCACTGTGCCAGAAGTGATGGTAACATCACAACACAAATTGTACATAAAGGTTTATGGGTTCCTTTCTTTATTATTATGTATAAATAATGTTTAAAACTTGAATAAAAAAAAAAAAAGGTTTATGGGAAGCTGGAGGGCTGTCTGAGCTTGAGGTCCATAAATTAGCATTTAAGAGCAATACTTAAGAAAAATGTTTATACCAACTCTATAGTTAGGCTGTCAAGCACTAGACATTTTATTATAGTTAATGGAGGAACTAACGGGCTAATTAAGAAGAATCAGAAAATGAAACATGTCCACAAGTCAAGAAATAGTTGGCTTAAAGGCTTATTAACTGTAAAGGCTCACTGAATCTTACCACTAATGCCACTTTACAAAAAAAAAAAATTAATAGCAATGATTTGCAATTCTGTTGTAATTCTATTGAGAGAATCAGATGGAGCTTTTGGATTCTTCCCTTCATGTGTTTACCATCTGTTGTCTCTCTCTTGAGCCAACTGCAATGGGCCAGGGTTAATCATTATATCCTTTATTAAAATTAATAAATGACTCAACCAAGCTGAAATTTCATAAAAGGAAAAGCAAATTACTATTAATTATAGAAATTAAAAAACTGCCCTAATATGAGGTCATTAGCTTAGGTATACATTCAAGTCCAAATATTCTGCAGATCATGAAGAAAAAAAGGATTTACATCCAGTTGGCACTGTCTTTTTGAATGGTTAGTCAGGAGAAACAGAAGGATAAATGTCAAACAGGGGACTCTTTAAAACATGTGCCTGCATTCTGATGCACTGCTACAGCATTTTCGTATTTTATCAAGCACATTGTGTTCATACAGTTTAGCTTTGCTTCGACACAGCATTGTGGCTAATTTTTGAAAAGCCAAAATTTTCTAGATAAAGGAAGCAGGTTTCCAGCACATGATGCCCCACACTAGCTAAGTTATGCAGGAAGTTACAGAAAGATAACTTGCTTTTCTTATCCCAAAGAAAATACCAGATGTTTCTATTTCCTAAAATACAAAAAAAGGAAAAAAACCCCACACATCTTAATTCCTCAGCTGCGAGTTTCTGAACAGTTTTATTCCTCTTCATTTTGCTTTGTCATGGGCTGCTCTAGTAAGTCACAAAGCTGCTTGCAACTAAGCTAATATGTCAAGCAAATAGATAAGATACTGTAGAGCAGCGATCTCACAGTCAAACCCTTTGAAGGGCCACATTTTGGTTTTGTAGGACTGCAGAAAAAATAGGTAATGTCTTATTAAAGAAACTAGTGTTTAAGCCCGTTACATTAACGGGTGCTAGAATATATGTCTGTCTATCTGTCTTTCTTTCTTTCTGTGTCTCTCCCTGCCCCTGTCTCTTTCTTCCTTTCTTTCTGTCTCTTTCATTCCCTCTGTCTGTCTGTCTTTCTTTCTGTCTCTCTCCCTGCCCCTGTCTCTTTCTTCCTTTCTGTCTCTTTCCTTCCCTCTGTCTGTCTTTCTTTCTGTCTATCTCCCTGCCCGCTGTCTTTCGTTCTCATGCGCTGTCTGGTTTTATCTCTCCATGGCCCCCTGCCTGCCTGCCTTTCTCTATGGCCCCCTTCTGTATCCTCCCCAAAGCAAATAAAGATTGCTCCCTGCCCCCAGCACACCCCTCCCCCAAAGCAAAGCAAGTTCACTCCCTGGCCCCCTTTCGCTACTGAAAAGGAAACTTTAAAATAATCCAGTTAAAATGATCAGATACTTGGAAACTGCAAAGAAAGGACTTAAGTAAAGTTCAGAATTTTTAAATCATAATAAAAGTCAGAATATTATGCAGCGTTCCTGCTTTCTATCTCTCCCTTCCTCTCTCCACCTTTTCCCCTTCACACTTTCACTGAAATAACCTGAGTTACAGCTTCGGGAGCGGCATGCAGGCTACTTGCTAGGGGATCGGCCATTTTTGCTGCATCGGATCCGTTGCTTTGGCCGGCCGACTTAGGCCTGTGAGCGTCGTCGGCCTGGAGGAGCCAGGCGGGACGGGGCTTCCGTGCTGGTCGGCTGCGTGTGAGTTTAGGGGTATGGGTGATTAGCGAGCATACCCGCGCAACCCTGAACCTACCCAAAGACTCCCCGTGCGTGCGGGGGGGGGGGGAATCGCCGCCATCACCACCCCCCTGAGCCGCCATTACTGCTGCATCCGTCGCCGGGCCCCGCTCCCCACGCTAATGGCATTGCAGGGAGTGCCGCCTTGTAAAATTTCTCAGCTGCGCTTTGAACATGAGCGGTAGCGGTTGTTGCGTGGGGGGGGGGGTGGAGTCAGCGATGTGCAGGCTGCTGTGAACAGGAGTGGCAGCAGCGGCAGGACCATGAGCCGGGAGTGAGTTGTTCCGCTTCCCCTATCTGGGGAAACCGCCGTGGTGAAAATGGCATTGCAGGAGAGCAGGGAGTGCTGCTTTGTAAAATTTCTCTGCGCGTGGGGCTGTAAGAGCGGGGCATGCTGCATTCTTGGCGGCCACGGACCTACGGATCATGGAAGCACGCCGATAAGAGTGCGCATGCGCCGCCTACGGTTTTATTATATTGATGACAACTTTGCATGAGGTAAAACTCATTATAGTATGTCCATGACCGAACACAGAGATGTAGAAGGTTGAGAGTCCAATGTAAGTAAGCTCTTTCAGGGCATCAGCAATGAAACAGTAGACAGATGGTGGGGTCCTCACCCAAATCCAGAAGCTCCAAGATATCGAGCTGACTAGTCCTAGCAAGGGTATTAGCAGGATCCAAAATAGAACAGTGTCAGAAGACAGGATAGGTATAATATCTGTATGACAACTAATGCAGTCCAGATCAGACATAGCCAGATGAGAAGGCTCCTGCACGAGGATCTCTGGCACTGGAGTGACTGGCTTGAAGGAAGGCAAAGCACTTACCGGCTGCGCCAAAGTATCTGTGTCCTTAGTATATGCTCTCCAGAGAAGCCAAATGAAATCTGGGGAAAATTCACACCCTGTGGCCACCACTGGGTCCCGCTGAGGTACCTACACTGCACCAAAGGAGTCCCCAGACTCAGTACACATATGTTTAGCGCCAGTGTCCAGAACAGCCCTTGGGCAAGAATTTTTGTCTATATCATGGACCCAATTCGGCTTCCCAGCCCTAGAGGACTTGGAGGAGGCAAAGCCCAAAAGCTCCCAACCCCTCCTGAAGCATGCAGTGGCACGCAGTACCTGGACACTGTTCTGGCACCAATCTGGTACAATCCACACATGTAGTCAAAAGAGTAGGGCTGAAGAATCCATCCCAATCGATTTTCAACAAAACTGAGGAACGGTGAGGCAGAAATCAAGCTTAGAATGCAAGTGGTCGCTGCCAGCAAATTTGTGCCAAAAGTGGTAAAAATAAACACTTCTCAAAAATCAAAAATAGCGATTTAGAGTTTGGGGAGCTGGGAGACCTGACTCTTAGAAACTCTTAAAAATGAGTTTTACAGAGTTCCACAGACCACCCCTAAAGCTCCATAGAAATAATAGAGATGTACTTAGTCTCTGAAGTGTCCGACTGCCAGCTCTGTACATTGCAGTTGAATGGAAGAAAATAATTTTCTGCCTCAGAGCTGCTCTAAAATGACTGACTTGAAGATCTTTGGACTGCCAGTCGGACAGACTCCGACTGTAACCTCCACCCCCACGGAACATCTCCACACAACTGATAGCAGGAAATGCAGCCTGCACCCTGAAACTAAACTAAAACTTAAGTTTATAGACCGTATCATCTCTATACAAACAGAGCTCAACTCGGTTTACACTACGATTAATAATTATAAAGAATTTACAATTTTGAAAATAATGAAGTTTTCAGATGTTTGCAAATATTTGAAAAGAGCTGAGATCTCGCAACTGTAAAGGAATATTATTCCATAGATCAGTTATTTTGGAAAAATAGAGATTTCCCCAATTTGCCACAAAGGGATTAGTAAAGGACATATGCCAAACAGGATCTTAAAAGTTATACAGGCACATTTGAAGTATACCCTAGAGATTATTGGAAGCCAGTGAAATTTAGTCAAGAGCAGAGATACCAGGAGGTGACACTGCTGTTATAAATCCAAACCACTATAATCTAATCTTGTATAACAGATTCTTCCCAAGTTTTATATTTAGACCATATTTTTTGAAATAGCAGTTAATTTAGACACAAACAAACTTTAGCTTGCATTGCACTATCTTGATTGATGGTATATCTTTTTTTTTTCCAATATGCAACTAATACCATTCGTGCTGTCGTCACAACTAGGCCTATCCATTTCCTATGGTGATGTAGTATTTCCAGTGAAACCATATTCAACAAGCAGCATTCTTTAGTTTTATACACCTGAAAACTCAATACCTCTGATATAAAACTCATAACCTGTTCCCAATAAATTTGTATCTTGGGGCAATTTAACCAAATATGGATAAAGAGCCTTGAGCTCCACACATTCTCCAACACTCATCTGTACCTTTTGTAGGGACGCCATTCTGAAACAGGGCGAGATCAGCACACTGATTTCCTAGTCCCTGTGAAAGAATGATGAATCATTCCCTCTCTCCCCCTTACCTGTCACAAATTAACCCTTATCTTAATTTAACTAGTCCTTATTTGGAAAGGACATCAGCTGACAAGCCTTGGATATGTGCAGAGATGCAGGTTTTGTCTACGTGTTAATCAGGCATTGCCTATGTGCAGAGTTGAGGGTGATATGATGTAAATGCATGTGACTTTGTATCCACCAATCATTAGACATGTAATCGAGGGAGTTACTATGATGTCATTAGCATAGAAGCATAATAAAAGGGGTTCAGAGTTAGCCACTGGCAATGCCTCCTTTCCGATTCGTATCCTGTGTATGTGTTCGCTGTGTTCCATTCCTACAAGTGGCGCCCGGAACAGGGACCCTTCGCCTAGCTTGCTCCGTCTGACGATAAGACTAGGTGCACCTCATCCTCCAGGATCCTCTCGAGTAAGCATGGGAAATTCCGTCAGATTTACAGCGTGCTAATGTGAAAGAAATGAAGTATATTCTGAGACATACAGATAGAGAGGTCTCTGATTCACAGTTAAAAGGTTTAGTACAGGAAATAGGAGAGCACTGCCCCTGGTATCCAGAAGAGGGAGCTCTAAAATTAGAAGATTGTATTAGAGTCGGGAAAGTTTTATATGCTGAGCCTAGGGCGTCGGCAGCCATCTTAATTGTATGGCATAAGTGCAAATGTGCCTTGGAGAAGGTAGGGACAGAGGCGTCCTCCAAGATGTCAATGGTCTCATTAACCCTTCCTCCTGACTATTCCAGTCAGAACATATATCCAAAAATCATACCTCCAGCACCGTTACCTCCAGCTCCTTTAAGTGCAAGAAAGGAAGAAACATTAACGCACCCTTTAAGTGCATTTCAAGCAATGATAAAAAAGGCCAGGGAGGAAGGGCAATTAGAAACAGAGGACATGAAAGATTTAATTCAAGCCTACCCAGTCACATATGCCCCAGATCCTAATGGTCCAGGATAGCGGTGACGGGATAATCGTGCGCCAGACACCAGCGCGCCAACAATCCAGCGCAAGAAAAAAGCGCGCTGCCAAAAAACTTATTTTTAAAGAGCACCGATGGGGGGTGGGGGGAACCCCACACACTTTAATGCATAGTGTTCGTGCTGCCGTTGGGGGTATGTGTGGGTGGTCTAACTCCCCACATTGTAGAGAAAAACGGAACTTTTCCTGAAAAAAATGGGAAAAAGTTCTGTTTTCTCTACAATGTGGGGGGTTGCACCCCCCACACCTCCCCCAATGGCAGCGCGAACACTATGCATTAAAGTGGGGGGGTTACCCCACACACACACACTGTCGGTGCTCTTTAAAAATAAGTTTTTCGGTGGCTTTCGGAGGTGTGCTTTTCTCTTGCGTTGAATTGTCAGCGCGCCGGTATCATGCGCGCCACTGTCTATGAACCCAGATAGCTACTTATCAACCATTATCCTTTGCAATGTTGCGAGAAATTCGTAAATCTATTTCAGAGACAGGTTTACGAAGTAATTTCACAGCCGGGTTATTTGAAACCCTGGCTGGGGAGCATACCTTAATACCACAAGATTTGAAAGACATTATGCGCATGGTATTGACTACGGGTCAATATGTTATGTGGGATAGTGAGTATCAAAGGGAGGGTCAATGGAGAGATTTACAGTCTGGAGGGATTTATACCCCAGATCAGTTATATGGAACAGGAAATTTCTCCACTATTCCCCAACAAGGTGTACTTCTAACAGAAACGCTGACGATAGGGAGTCAGTGTGCATTCAGAGCATATCATAAAGTACCAGCCTCAGAAAAACCCTGCTTGATCTAAAAATATCTCTACCAGAGACAACTACATTAAAGCTAAGTAAAATAAGCTAACTAAAATGAAGTAAATGTATGAGAAAGTTATAAGTATTTGAATATATAAAACTCTTGAAACAGTGAAAATAAGTAAAACCTGGACCCAGTGAGGATTGGTCACGTAAAGCTCAGAACGGTGATAGGTTTGAGTTCTGAGTGGTGACGCTGAGGGTCTAATAATAATAAATGACAGTAACAGACTGCTAATTGGAATAAGGAAGAAGTTCCTATTTCTATTGAATTAATAATAATTTGAATAGCATTATACAGTCGTGTAACACTCTCCCTACTTGTCCCAAATAAAAATGCCTTCTCCAATAAAGCAGGAGAGTAATTTGATTCTTGCAATACTCTTTTATAATAAAAATCATTTGTCTATAGTGAAATAGGTCTTGATGAACTAGGCCATATTCTAGTTTTAGACAGTCAAATGAAATTATCTTTCCATCCATCATTAATTGACATAAAGATCTTAAACCTTGTTTTTCCCAATACAAAAAAGCCTTATCTATTTTCCCGGGGGGAAAGAAAGGCACATATCTTATGGCCGATTCATTTAAAAAATTTTGGGAGTCCATAAATTTAGTTCGTATCTTTTTTTTTTTTTGGTTTGAAACATCTTTATTGAGAAGCAAACAAACAAAATATAGAGAAGGCAACCTAGTTCGTATCTTAAACCATAATGTCAATGTATGTTGTACAATAGGATTAGTATTAGAAGCTAGTTTTTTCAAGTTTTCAATGGGTAGCCATACCCATAATGGAATTTCCTCTATTAAATTTTGTTCCATAATTGCCCAGCTCTTTTGGGGATCAGAATTCCAACTAATTAGATATTGCAACTGAGCTGCCTGATAATATGACCTGAAGTACAGAACCGCCATACCACCTAATTTTATCGGCTGATATAATATATTACTTTGAACCCTTGGGTGTTTATTATTCCAACCCTTTGAAGAAAGAGGATGGTATTGATACTGGTATTGTGGAAAACAAATACAATAGCTTAGGGAGGACTATCATTTTGATAGAATGTGCTCTTCTGAGCCATGGTACCTTTAAATTCAAATCATACATTATCTTATTAAGTAAATCTGGATAGTTGGCTATAGTTCAGGTATCGTTCTAGTTATGTTCACCCCCAGGTATCACAATGATGTTGCGCCCATTTAAAGGGCAACTTTTTTTATATATAATTTTTCCCCCTCAATTAAGGAGAGATCCAATATCTCAGATTTATTAGCATTGATTTTAAATCCTGAAACCCCAGCAAATAAATCTAGCAACTGCATAATTACTGAACGAGAGCCCACTGGGTTAACCAAAGTGAAAAGAATATCAGCAAATAATATTTTTTGTTTTACCTTTCCATATTTTATACTCTGTATATCCGGGTGTTGACGGATCAAGTGAGCCAAAGGTTCCATAGCTATAGAAAAAAGTAGAGGAGATAAGGCACATCCTTGACAGGTCCCTCTTCCTAGTTAAAAACTTTCCGACTATGTTCCATTTATCCTTAAAGTAGCAAGGGGGGATAAAGTGCTTGAACCCATATCATGAAGGTCCCCATAAAGCCCATTTTCTCTAGTAGTTTAAACAGATAGGGCCAATAGACCCTATCAAAGGCCTTTTCAGCATCTATTCCTAGAATTAGGGCTGACTCCCCTGAGTGTTGAACTTTCCATAATAAATGACATACTCTAGGAAATATTCTTAATCGTACGTCTCCCCCTTATAAATCCAGTCTGATCGTCTTTCACTAATTGTGGGATATATCATTGTAATTTATTTGCCAAAAGTTTTGTGAAAATTTTATAATCCACTCCAAGGAGTGATATCGGTTGATATGAACCACAGTTAGTTGGATCTTTATCTAGTTTCAAAATTAGAGTAATTCCTTCTATCTCCATGAATGTTGTAGGAGAGAGCCTTTCGCTAAGCCATTAATGAAGGCTACAAGAGGTTTAACCAGATAACTTATGAACACTTCATCCAGGCCCAGTGATTTTCCTATCTTCATATCCTTAATGGCCCATAAGACCTCCTCTTCAGTAATTGGCCTTCAGATTCTTCTTTCGACAGAGAAGCCTAGCTGTAGTATTCAATTTCACGAGCTCAAGATAAGAAAAACACTTTTCCCATAGGAACAGACCTCTCTTACTGGTGGATTTCTTTACCAAGGGCAATTCAGGTTAGCATACAAGTTATGTTCTTTCTCTTCTCATTGCAATACTTCCCTCACAAGGAGGTAATAGTTATATCCCAGACGAGGGTGATTATCAGGTGTTCTAATTATGTAAACTACTTTCACGGACTGATAGATATCTTATCACCAACTGTTCTCACCACTCATTTCTAATAAATCATTCCACCACTCACCTCTGAATTGCCAAGATATTCTCCAATAAACGGCAAGTCACGACCAGCATATATCAGCTCTCTTTACCTTTATCATATCAGCTAGGAAATATGGTCGATCAAGCGGAACCAGGTACTCACTGTAAAGCACCACCTCAGCATCTCCTCTCCGGTCCGAAATTCGGATTAAAGCTGGTTTCTCTTTCCAAGTTAGCAAAAAGCAAGTCTCACCATTACACCATATTTCTTATTTCAACTTCATTCCATCGCTCCTTTCCCCTATAAGCAGGGCCAGCCGCAATATGGGGAGGAGGCACCACGGCTTCCAAGTTTAGCAGCTCAGGGCAGAGGCAGGTACGATCAGAGAAGAGGAAGAGGAAAGAAAATTTATCCAAACAGAATACTTCTCTCTTCTCGATACTCTTGCCAGCAGTTTAATTGAAATTCAGTAGGATAGAATGCTAATTGCACCTCATCTAGCATGGAGCTGGAGTGCGCTCACACGTTATCCATCCTTTCGCTTCCGTTACATTACAGGAAGTCTCAACTGGAGTCTTTGTAAACATTTTTTGGTCATACTGAGATAGAGTTACAATAGTCTAACCACAAAAGAATAATTGATTGAACAAGAACAGCATAATGTTGTTGATGGAAACACAACCTAACTTTTTTTTAGCATATGAAGGCTGAAGAAGCATTTTTTTTTTTTACCAGAAAATAAATATGTTCATTTAAAAAAAAGTGATGAATCTATAACGAAGCCCAAAACTTTGCTTGAAAAGTAAATCTGCAAGGATGTCCCTGATGGTAATGTGATAGAAGAAGGGAGATGGCCATAACAATTTTGTGTTTTTGTCTCATTTAATTTTATTTGAATGGAAAGGGCCCAAGATTGAAGTTTCGTTATGCATTAGATTATGTTTATGAATAGGTTCAAAATATTTGAGTCTACCTCAAGGAGAACGAAGATGTCATCAGCAAAAGTATACAGAGATTCGAGGGGAGATTATTTGAAAAATTTCAGTGGTCATATAAATATTGAAAAGAATGGGAGAGGTGAACCCTGAGGCTTCCAGGGAAGAAACATAGTACCGTTCATGTTAACAACATAAGATCAAGATTGCAAAAATTTAGAGAACCAATCTAGGACTGTAAGATCGAGACCTGTCTCAGAAAGCTGATGAATCAGGATATTGTGATGAACGACATCAAAAGCCGCAGACAGATCAAATTGTAATAGGATTGCATATTTATTGCTCAAGTGAAATTGCTGAACCTTTGATATTAATGACACCAGTGAGGTTTTTGTGCTGAAATTTGCCTAAATCCGTGCCGACACGGTAGGAGAATGAAAAATTTCTCCAAATAAGAGGAGTTGGACAGAAATAAGATTCCACCATTTTAGTTAATAGAGGGATATTTGTTATAGGTTGATAACTTGACGGCAAAGATGGGTCTAGGTCGGCTTTTTTTTAACAGTGGAGTAAGAGACTTTTACACAGGATGCATATAGCCTGCACTTAAACCCCTGCCAAGGTCAGTGGGCAAGCGAGCTTCCAGGGGAACAGACCCCGAGTCTGAGAAGGGTGGCACCACAGCAGGTTGGCTCCACAGGTCCACCAAAGTTTCTCTGTGAAGCGGCAGTCCAGCTCTGCGGGGCTATGTCCTTTCCTCCAGCAGAGGTCACCAAAAGGGGTCTCAGAGCACTGAAGCCACAGAAAAACAAACAAACTTTAAGTGACCAAAATAAGAAAAGGAAGCAGAGCAAATCAGAAGTCTTCTGCACGGATTGCTTGCAGAAACTGCAGGGGGCTCTAACTCTCTCTCTAAGGTAGGAGCACATACTCAGATTGTGGGATGGGATTGAACACCTAGAGTATGGAATCCAGAAGGGACTTATACTTTTTTTTTTTTAATAACCAATGTGCATTTTTTCTATTGAATATTTATGAGCCTTAAGAACAAACTGACAAAATGAATAAATAGCTGATCCCTACAAGATTGATTGGTGACTACTCACTTCTTTAATTCTTCTCCAAGTGTATTTATGAGCTGTGTTCCTGCATAAATGTGATGTCTACATAGGATTCTGAGAAGGATCAACACAGCAGCTCCAGCTCCTGAACTTATGATTCAAGATAAAGGAATATCACCACAAAATGTTAACAACATTTATGCAGGAATAAAATAGGACAACAAAAATGGAGAGATGCTTATTCTTTTATTTACATTATTTAAAAATAGTTATTAGCCTATTGTTTCTCAGTATTTCACAGTTTTAAATTAAACTTTTCATGACTTTTTTATATACTGAAATTGCACATTGAGCTGTTTTCTAGAAAGGTCGTATATAAATAACTACAACTAAACTAAAAACTTTACAATAAAAATAGCTTTCTGATTACACTACTGTATGGCTGTGCATTAAAAATCTATACAACGACCTCTTCTTTCCCAGTCTCCATAGCGAGTAGGCTCAGGACCTCTGGGCCCACCTCTCTCCTTTGATACTGGATTGATGTCATCTGGGAACCCTGCATAAGAAACAAAGGAAGTTCAGGAATCACTCTACACAGATTATACCGAAAACAACATTTAAAATGTCTGCCGAATGGCATATATGTTCTGTCACCATCATAAAATGTGGACTAAGGCACTAATATGGTGAGATATATTAGAATGAAGAAAATATCAAATAAACCGAACTCAACTGTAAGTTGTTATCTCACAGCTTTGCTAAACTTCATTCAACAGTAGTTTATTTAAAGCTTTATATTCACTGGTCCTCAGCGGGCCACCACGCACTCAAACTCTCTCATTGTGCTGGGCTTTACGCTCCCACTCGTCATTGGATCCAGTATGCACTACTTCAATCTTTTAAATAAATAACCCCCCCCCCTGAACAGTGTCTTACTAAAAGCTAAGTACTTTTAGTATTTACACTAAGTTATTTATTTAAGAGATTGAAGTTGTGCATACTGGATCCAATGACGAGTGGGAGCGTAAAGCCCAGCACAATGAGAGAGTTTGAGTGCGTGATGGCCCGCTGAGGACCAGTGAATATAAAGCTTTAAATAAACTACTGTTGAATGAAGTTTAGCAAAGCTGTGAGATAACATCTTACAGTTGAGTTCGGCTGTCACCATCATATGCATAGTGAAACATAGGATGTGTGTTTCTGGTGACCAATCTCAAATGGGCATTCAGGGCTGGATTCTGTATAGGATGCCCAGTCTCAGAAATCGCACATGGGCGTCCTATATAGAATCGTATCTAAGCCCATCTAACACCACGATTCTGTAACCAGAGTCTTATGTCGCAGGCGGGACAGAGAGGGTAGGAAGGGAGGGGGTGTAGCATTATATACTAAAGATGACATTAAGGTCACGAGAATCTCAGATGTCCAGTATACTGGGGAATCCCTTTGGGTTAATTTGGCCAGAGGGAAGGACAAATGCTTGTATCTTGGCGTAATTTACAGACCCCCAAGACAACAGGATGACCTGGATATGGAAATAATCGAAGATATAGAAAATATCACCTTGCGTGGGGACACAGTATTGCTAGGTGACTTCAACATGCCTGATGTGGATTGGGTTGCACTTACCTCTGCTTCCGGCAGCAGCAAGAGGCTATTAAACTCTATGAAAGGAGCAAGCCTCAGGCAACTGGTGTTGGAACCGACAAGGGATCAGGCAATACTGGACCTGATACTTACCAATGGAGAAAGTGTCACAGAGGTCTCGGTGGGCGACACATTGGCCTCCAGTGACCACAACATGGTATGGTTCAATATCAGGAAAGGTTTCACTAAATCTACTACACTAACCAAAGTCCTCAAATTCAAGGACACAAATTTCAAAGAAATGGGAGACTTCGTTCACCAGGCGCTACAAAGCCAAGAAGAAACCGATAACGTGGAAGACATGTGGTCGACTTTGAAAGCAACCATACAAGAAGCAACAAACCGCTATGTAAAATCAGTAAGTAAATGGCGAAGGAACAATAAGCCACAGTGGTTTACTGCGGAGATCTCAGACCTGATTAAGGAGAAGAAAAAAGCATTCATCTCTTACAAACAATCAGGGAAGCAGGACTCTAGAGCAGACTACCTGGCCAAATCAAAAGCCGTCAAAACAGCAGTCAGGGAGGCTAAATTCCTCATGGAGGAGTCTCTAGCAAAGAACATCCAGAAGGGAGATAAATCCTTCTTCAGGTATATCAGTGATAGAAGAAAAAACTCAGGTGGGATTGTACGTCTTAGGAAACCAGAGGGAGACTATGTGGAAAAGGATTCGGAAAAAGCCCAACTATTAAATGAATACTTCTGCTCGGTCTTCACCCGAGAAGCGCCAGGGCTCGGCCCTCAGCTACAGACAAGGGTTGGCTCAGTTGACCCGTTTAGTAACTTTGAGTTTACGCCCAGCAGTGTCTACGGTGAGCTGTCAAAGCTCAAGGTTAACAAAGCAATGGGGCCGGACAACCTGCACCCCAGGGTGCTTAGGGAGCTGAGTGATGTCTTGGCGGAGCCACTGTCCGCGCTCTTCAACCTCTCCCTTAGTACAGGCAGCGTCCCGTTGGACTGGAGGACGGCTAACGTCATTCCACTCCACAAGAAAGGCTCAAAGATGGAGACAGCAAACTACAGACCAGTGAGTCTAACATCGATAGTGAGCAAACTAATGGAAACTCTAATCAAACACCAATTAGATAAGATCCTGGATGAAGAGAATCTACGGGATCCCCGACAACATGGATTTACTAAGGGGAGATCCTGCCAATCCAACCTGATCAGCTTCTTTGACTGGGTAACGGGGAAGCTGGATATTGGGGAGTCCCTGGACATCGTGTACCTGGACTTTAGCAAAGCATTCGATAGCGTACCACACCGCAGGTTACTGAGCAAGATGAGTTCTATAGGATTAGGTAACACATTGACGAAATGGGTTGGGAGCTGGCTTGGAGGTAGGCTCCAAAGGGTGGTAGTGAACGGCACCCCCTCCGAGGTGATTAGTGGAGTACCACAGGACTCAGTCTTGGGCCCAATCCTATTCAACATCTTTATAAGAGACTTGGCAGAAGGGCTTCGAGGTAAAATAACATTATTCGCCGATGACGCCAAACTTAGTAATGTAGTGGGCAAATGCACAACAGACGAAGATTCAGTGCCCGACAACATGATGCACGACCTACTCCTACTGGAGCGATGGTCTAGGACATGGCAACTCAACTTCAATGCCAAAAAATGCAAAGTTATGCACCTGGGCAGCCAGAATCCATGCAAGTCTTATACCCTTAATGGCGAGATCCTAGCAAAAACGGTAGCAGAACGAGACTTGGGGGTAATCGTCAGTGAGGACATGAAGTCTGCCAATCAAGTGGAGCAGGCTTCGTCCAAGGCAAGACAAATCATGGGCTGCATACGAAGGGGTTTCGTCAGTCGTAAGGCGGAAGTTATTATGCCATTGTATAGATCCATGGTGAAGCCCCACCTGGAATACTGTGTGCAATTCTGGAGGCCGCATTATCGCAAGGATGTGCTGAGACTGGAGTCGGTGCAAAGAATGGCCACCCG
This sequence comes from Geotrypetes seraphini, assembly GCF_902459505.1. NCBI lineage: Eukaryota > Metazoa > Chordata > Amphibia > Gymnophiona > Dermophiidae > Geotrypetes > Geotrypetes seraphini. The sequence goes on from NC_047086.1 coordinate 54,425,546, forward strand.
GATGGTCTCGGGACTCAAGGATCTACCATACGAAAAACGGCTTGACAAATTACAGCTATACTCGCTCGAGGAGCGCAGAGAGAGGGGGGACATGATCGAGACGTTCAAGTATCTTACGGGCCGCATCGAGGCGGAGGAAGATATCTTCTTTTTCAAGGGTCCCACGACAACAAGAGGGCATCCGTTGAAAATCAGGGGCGGGAAACTACGAGGTGACACCAGGAAATTCTTTTTCACCGAAAGAGTGGTTGATCGCTGGAATAGTCTTCCACTACAGGTGATTGAGGCCAGCAGCGTGCCTGATTTTAAGGCCAAATGGGATCGGCACATGGGATCTATTCACAGGGCAAAGGTAGGGGAGGGACATTAAGGTGGGCAGACTAGATGGGCCGTGGGCCCTTATCTGCCGTCTATTTCTATGTTTCTATGTTTCTATAGGCGCCGGATTAGAAAATCAGGTTGCCGCAAAGCTTATCGCAGCAAGGGACCTCCCTGCCGCGATAAGTTTAGCGGCAACCCATCCCATCCCCCACGAAGACTACCGGCAGGAGGGATGCCCAGTCCCTCCTGCCGGACATCCCCCATCCCGTAAAGTAGCCTCCTCGGACCCTCATCTCCTCCACCCCCCGCTGGATCCCCCTAACTCATCCTGAACCCCCCTCCCATACTTCATGTTGATTGCCGGCCGGAGGCATCCTTCCTGACTCTAGCCTGTTGGCCCGCCGTCACTCGAATGGCAGGCCTGCCCCTTCCCGGTACATCGTGGAATGCACCGGGGAGGGGTCTTAGGCCCTGGTTGGCCCAGACGCTTAAGGCCCCTCCCATAGGAGGGGCCTTTAGGCACTTGAGCCAATTGGAATCTTAGACCCCATTCGCAGTGCATTCTGGGATGCACTGGGAGTGGCCTAAGATTCCAACTGGTCAGATCCCTTAGGCCATCTCCCATGGGTCGGCTAAGGCACGCCTAAGGCCTACGTGCCTCCCTAGACTCTCAGAGGCACCTACAATGTAGGCAGCATGCCTTGGGATGTTTTTTTTTTTAAGTGCTTTTTTAAAGTTGTTTTTGGCTGGTTAGGTAGCAGTAGGCCGCCTACAATCGGGACACCGTTTATAGAATTTGGCCCCCGATCTCCAAATTTATTTGGTGCTATAAATTTAGAAATATTATATTCTGAATTTGGGAAGGTGACTATTGAAATGGATGAAATTGTGCAGAAAGCCAACTACACTGTTGATCTTTGACCCCTATAGCTAGTTAAAGATGTGTATCAGTATAAAAAGGTGTTTTACCTGTTAAGGTAAAAAACAAAAATCAATATATCATATTTTGAAAGATAACACATTGAAGCATTCTATACTCTAATAAAAAAACTAAAATAAAATAAACTTAAATAAAAATATTTCAGCTCAAGTATTCAGTTTTTGGATAAACATTTTTTGGATCCTTATCAAAGTGGCTTTTGTAAACAATATGGTACCGAGGAGTTACAGACCAAAAACGAATATTCCATTCTTCAAACTTTTTGGAGGCTGTAGTGCAACTATTCAAGTTCTTGGAGAAATTTGATCCGGTTGATATAGTTTACCTAGATTTTCTGAAAGCTTTTGATCAAGTCCCTCATGAGAGGCTCCTCAGAAAATTAGAGTGTCATGGGAGAGGTGGCAAAGTTCAGTTGTGGATTAGGAATTGGTTATTGGATAAAAAAGAGAGAGTAGGGTTAAATGGTAATTTTTCTCAATGGAGGAGAGTAAACAGTGGACTGCCACAGGGATCTATACTGGGACCGGTGCTATTTAACTTATTTATTAATGATCTGGAAACTGGAATGACGAGTGAGGTGATTAAATTTGCAGATGACACTAAACCGTTCAAAGGTGTTAAAATGTATGCTGATTGTGAAAAATTGCAGGAAGACCTTAGGAAATTGGAAGATTGGGCATCCAAGTAGCAGATGAAATTTAATGTGGACAAATGCAAAGTGATGCACATTGGGAAGAATAACCCAAATCACAGTTACTGGATGCTAGGGTCCACCTTGGGGGTTAGCGCCCAAGAAAGGGATCTGGGTGTCATTGTAGACAATACAGTGAAACCTTCCACCCAATGTGCGATGGCGGCAGCCAAAAAAGCAAATAGAATGTGAGGAATTATTTAAAAAGGGATGGTTAACAAGACTAAGAATGTTATAATGCCCCTATATCGCTCCATGGTGCGACCTCATCTGGAGTATTGCATTCAATTCTGGTCTCTTTATCTCAATAAAGATACAGTGGCACTAGAAAATTACAAAGACTAGGGGACACTCGAAGTTACAGGAAAATACTTTTAAAACCAATAGGAGGAAATATTTTTTCACTCAGAAAATAGTTAAGCTCTGGAACACATTGCCAAAGGTTGTGGTAAAAGCAGATAGAGAAGCTGATTTTAAGAAAGGTCTGGACAATTTCCTGGAGGAAAAGTCCATAGTCCGTTATTGAGAAAGACATGGAGGAAGCCACTGCTTGCCTTAGATCGGCAGCATGGGTTTTGGTCAAGTACTAGGGCCCTGGATTAGCCACTGTGACCCTGGATTAGCCACTGTGAGACTGGGCTACTGGGCTTGATGGACCACTGGTCTTACCCAGTAAGGCTATTTTTATGATATACCACACACTACTCTGTTTGGCTTCAGAAATTTATACTGTACCAAGTCTTTATTCCAATTCTGGCCTCTGATGCTAAAACGTTTTGCTACTTGGGGAGCTTCCTCTCATGGAAACGGGATACTCGGCTTGATAGACCTTTGGTATGTCCCATTATGGCAATTCTTATGTCTATAAGCAAGGGTAATCAGACTATTTTGCATCAATTTAATATTTCAGCAGCATTCAACATAGTGAACTACAACATTCTACTAAGATGTGCATTAATGAATTAGTGCAGGCAAGTGCCATGGAGCCCATAGGTGTACAATGGACTGACTCATTCAATAGCAAAGGTTCTAGACTTTTAAAAAAATGAACTTTGTTCGGACGGGGTTTATGTCAAGGAATTGTTGTGTGGGTGGGAATGTCTGGAAATAGAAATGCGGTGGGCAAAACTGAAAGGAGCGATTGTAAGGGCGACAAACCTTTTTGTGAGGCAAGTAAGTAAAAGTAAGAGGAAAAAAAGACTGCTTTGGTTCTCAAAAGTAGTAGCTAAGAAGGTAAGGAATAAGAGGTTAGATTTCATAAACTACAAAAGATCGTAGAAAGAGGAAGACAGGCAAAAATATCTGGAAAAGTTAAGAGAGGCTGGTCGTGTAGTCAGGAAAGCAAAGATGCAATGGAAGAAAAAATAGCTGACACGGTAAAACGGGGAGACAAGGCATTTTTTAGATATATTAGTGATAGGAAGAAGTGCAAAAGTAGCATTGTGAGATTCAAAGGTGAAGGGGAGGAATATGTAGAAGCTGATAAAGAAAAGGCCAAATTGCTTAACAAATATTTCTGTTCTGTGTTCACGGCTGAAGCGCCGGGAGCAGGACCGCAGAAGACAAACGTGAATAGGGATGGAGGAGTAATAGATCATGATCAATTTTTAGAGGGTTGTGTTCGTGAGGAGCTAGCTAAAATAAAGGTAGACAAAGTGATGGGGCCGGATGGTGTACATCCAAGGATGCTGAAGGAACTTAGGGATGTTCTGGTAGCTCCGCTGACTGACCTTTTCAATGAGTCTCTAGAGTCAGGAGTGGTACCGGAGTACTGGAGAAGGGCGGATGTGGTCCCTCTCCACAAAAGTGGAAGTAAGGAAGAAATAGGGAATTATAGGCCGGTAAGTCTGACTTCTGTGGTAAGCAAATTAATGGAAACACTTTTAAAACAGAAAATGGTCAAGTTTCTGGAATCCTGTGGATTACAGGACTGGAGGCAACATGGATTCACTAGAGGTAGGTCTTGTCAGACAAATCTGATCAATTTCTTTGACTGGGTAACCAGAGAATTGGCTAGAGGATGTGCGCTAGAAGTGGTGTATTTAGATTTTAACTATCAAAGCTGGATAGTGGAAGATGTATATCAACAGTAACAAAACATGTACTACAACAAGTTGATAATTAGAAGTCTACCTTCAAGGAGGAAAAGATCTCAGATTTACCACATAGGGAACATATATGTTTTCTCCCTACCGCAGGCACAAAGTAAGTTTGGTGTGATTATATGAGATATTTATGTGATATAGAATGACTCTTAACTTTTTCTAAATATATAAATATATTTATATTTTAGCGTGTTTCCTGATGAAGCCCCCCTTAGGGTGAAACAGGGCCCGTTGAACAGATAGTGAATTGTTGCTGTACGAGTGCTGTTTCCAACTTTATGTTTGTTGGAGTGACTTCTAAAGCACGTTGCACTTTACCAGCTTTTTAGCTTCTTGAGATAAGTGCTGTTTTTTTGCCAGTTCGATGTGATATACTGTGGCAGCTTTAAGCATTTGCACTTTATGTTTCTCTAATGTGCAATATTTTCAATTCAGGCATTCAGCACTTTACTTTGAAGCACCTTTAACTGAAGCACTTTCATCAAAAGCACTCAAGCACTTTCACCAGATGCTTCTACATATGCAAAGAAGCAGATAAGTAACTTTTCCTGCACTTTATAAAGTTTTTTAGAAAAATTACAGTTACTAAAAAGTTTCATTCCACTATTATAAAAAGACAAAAAATTATATAAAAAATTTATGAAACAATAATTTAGAACATTAATCTTTAATAGAGGAGGTTTTTGATCAATGAAAGAAACCATATGCCACAAATTTATAGGGAGAAAACATATATGTTCCCTATGTAGTAAATCTGAGATCTTTTCCTCCTTGAAGGTAGACTTCTAATTATCAACTTGTTGTAGTACGTATTTAGATTTTAGCAAAGCCTTTGAGTGTTCCACACAGATGTCTGATAAATAAACTGAGTGCCCTTGGGATGGGTCCCAAAGTGATGGGCTGGGTCAGGAACTGGTTGAGTGGAAGGCGACAGAGGGTAGTGATCAATGGAGATAGCTCTGAGGAAATGGATGTTACCAGGTGTGCCTCAAGGTTCTGTTCTTGGGCCTGTTCTTTTTAACATTTTTATAAATGATATTGCTGAAAGGTTGTCGGGTAAGATTTGCCTCTTTGCGGATGATACCAAAATCTGCAATAGAGTAGACACGCCGGATGGTGTGAATAACATGAAGAAAGACCTGGCGAAGCTTGAAGAATGGTCTGAAATTTGGCAATTAAAATTTAATGCTAAGAAATGCAAGGTCATTCATTTGGGCTGCAAAAACCAGAGGGAACGGTACAGTTTAGGGGCTAAAGAACTTATGTGCACCACGGAAGAGTGGGACTTTGGCCACATTAAGATCATCACATACAATCATGCCCAACAAGTTGAAAAGGTGACAGTGAAAGCTAGAAGGATGCTAGGTTGCATAGGGAGAGGTATGGCCAATAGGAAAAAGGAAGTATTGATGCCTCTGTATAAGACTCTGGTGAGACCTCATTTAGAATATTGTATACAATTCTGGAGGCCGCACCTTCAAAAAGATATAAAAAGGATGGAGTCGGTCCAGAGGAAGGCTACTGTATACTTTGGAGGAAAGGCAGGAGAGAGGAGATATGATAGAGATGTTTAAATTCAATAAACAATCAAACTATTAGCCAAGTGGTGGGGATACCCCATGAAAAACCATTTATACTTGGTGGAGAAAAAGCCTCAAATATCAACAATGTATGGACAGCAACCCAATGAGTTTTTAAGCCAGTCCTGCTCTGTATCATAGGCAAAAAAAACTCCACAAATTTTCAAATGTATTTTTTCAAAACGGAACAAAGCCACCACTGTGCACAGGGAACCAAGAAAAAGAACAAAAAACACAGTTCATCTTCATAGATGTCACCAGGAACATATCATGTTCCTTTCAGCGAGTAGATCTTCCTGCTATAGCAATTCTCACGCTGGATGAGGATAAGGAACTGGATGTTACCGTCCAACAAGGCTCTTATTTCGTCAATCAATGGCTGCTTCAGGGAAATTCACGTTCTCTCCTGCTCCGTTCACACACGGCTCAGAATGGCACTCGGATTTATATTTCCGGTTTCAGGACGTCACTTCCATTAAACTTTATTCATTGAAACACACCTTCAAACATCGCAAAGCTAATAAAAGGCACACCATTCTACTTTCTGATTAAGTCCATTATGCCAGATGGTCTTTAAAAAGAAAATGGATCGCTGTTCACTTTGATACAGCAATATCTTCACGTCACCACAATGAGCTGAAAGAGGAATATGATTAATACAAAGCACCAAAACTCCTCAAAGGAATAATTTTTTTCAACACAATGTTGTGTGAGTACATCTACTTGTCTTTTATGTGTGATGTTTGAAAGATGCTCAAATAGTCTCTTTTTTAAGACTCTGTGCAGTATACCCTATGTAGCATAAATCACAAGGACAGAGTATTGCGTAAACTACCCACAAGTAACTAGATGTGTCATCATAATAGGCTTTCTTCCAGGTATTCGAATCTGGACAGATAGGGAAAATGCTTGAGTACCTGATTGTAAAAACCGCTTAGATAACCTTGATAAGCGGTATATCAAATCCTAATAATAAACTTGATCTCTCTCACTTATTAAAGGACAAGCAGTGCAATGATTACACCAAAATAATCCAACCCTCCCTCTTTCCTTCTTTGACCATACGTCTGCAGGACATAATAGATCTTTCAAATTTCTGTTCTGTGAAAACACTAACTTGCAGTCCAAATTTTGACAATTTTGCTTAGTTTGCAACATAGGCCATAAAGATTTAATTTTTCTCCCCAAACGCTGCAATATACCAGAAAAACATAATATACACGCTATAGAATCATTATTGTTATTCTTAGGTCTATATTATAGCAATTGTTCCCGAGCACTAAACCTAGCTCTTTTGTAAGCTTTAGAAATGACAGACTTTGGATATCCCCGCTGTTCATATTTGCTTTGTAGCAATTGTGCTTTATTAACAAAATCTTCAGTCGAATGGCATATTCTTCAATAATGAAAGAATTGTGACACAGGCAAATTATTCTTCAGTGTGATAGGATGCATGCTGGTATACCGTAATAAAGTATTCCTATCTGAAGGCTTCGCAAAGATAGATGTTAAAAATCTCCCGTTTTCCTGTGTAATCTTTACATCCAAAAACGTTATTTCAACACTGTCAAATTTCATTTCAAATTTAATCATAGGATAGCAGCTGTTTAAATATTGGAAAAAACTCTAGATGTTCCTAAATAGAAGTCCATAGAAGAAAAATATCATCTATAAACCTTCTCCATACTTTAATATGGACCATAAATCTTGATGCATATATCCAGTCTTTTTCAAATTTAGCCATAAACAAATTTGCTATGGAAGGGGCAAAAGAAGCTCCCATTGCCACCCCTGATTTCTGATGAAAAAACTTGTGATCAAAAAGAAAATAGTTTTTGGACATAGCTATAGTTGTGAGAGATATTAAAACCTCCGTAGGCACTTGGGCCCTGATTCTCCAAAGTGCGTCCCGATTTTAGGCAATCAGCCAATCGGGATGCACGTTTTTTAAAAAAAATGCTCCCCAGGCAAGCCGCCTATATTGAAGGCGAGGCCCGACCGCCCCCCCCCCGACACTATCGACCGCACCCCCCCCCCCCGACACTACTGATCGCTGGCAGGAGGGTGCCCAATCCCTCCTGCCAGAAGATGCCCCCCCCGACACTACCGATCGCTGGCAGGAGGGTGCCCAATCCCTCCTGCCAGAAGATGCCCCCCCCAACACTACCGATCGCTGGCAGGAGGGTGCCCAATCCCTCCTGCCAGAAGATGCACCCCCCCGACACTACCAACTGCCCCCCCCCGACACTACCGATCGCTGGCAGGAGGGTGCCCAATCCCTCCTGCCGGAAGACGCACCCCCTCCGGTGCTAACAGCCCTCAAACCTCCCCCCAACCAAACTAACCTTTCCTTGTTGGCCAGATGGGACTTGCCCGTCCAGCCGGCAGGCCCGTCACGTCGAAATGAGGCGGGCCCGCCCCTTCCCGGCCCATCCTTCCGAAGTCTAAGGCCTGATTGGCCCAGGCTCTAGAAGGCCTTAGACTTAGTGGGGATGGGCGGACACGCTATGCCTAAGGCCTGATTGGTCCAGGCTTCTAGAGCCTGGGCCAATCAGGCCTTAGGCTTCGGAAGGATGGGCCGGGAAGGGGCAGGCCCGCCTCATTTCGACGTGACGGGCCTGCCGGCTGGACAGGCAGGTCCCGTCTGGCCAACAAGGAAAGGTTAGTTTGGTTGGAGGGAGGTTTGAGGGCTGTTAGCGCGGGGGAGGGGGTACTTCTTCCGGCAGGAGGGATTGGGCACCCTCCTGCCAGCGATCGGTAGTGTCGGGGGGGGGCGGGGGCGGTCGGTAGTGTCAGGGGGGCATCTTCTGGCAGGAGGGTTTGGGCACCCTCCTGCCAGCAATTGGACTGGCGGCCGCGGCCCGCTATACTTATAGCAGCAGAGAGATCCCTTGCCGCAATAAGTATAGCGGCCGCGTCTACTTACAATGTAGACCAGCATTTTGTTGGCCTACATTGTAAGCGTCTCTTCCTCTACTAGGGAGACGCGTAGGGCCGCCTAGGTTCGCCTAAGACCCGCCTAAGGCCCTTAGGCGAGCTTAGGTGTCTTGCGGGCCTCGCCTTCAATATAGGCGGCCTGTCTGGGGAGCATTTGTTTAAAAAACGTGCATCCCGATTGGCTGATTAGACAGCTGTAGGACGCCTACAGCTGCCTAAAATCGGGATGCACTTTGGAGAATCAGGCCCTTGATGCAGACGGGTACGGCCGTCTAAAACATCTTTCACTACTTGAAGCGCTTCCAATTGAAGGATGCAGGTGTAAAGTGATTTCACATCTAATGTCACCATCAAAACCGAACTATCTGCTTGACTATATGCTTCTAAGCATTTTTAAAAATCTGTAGTATCCAATAGAAAGAAAGGAATATTGGACATCAGTGGTTGAAGAAACGTATCTACATACTTGCAAATCCTTTCTAATAGGGATCCCCTAGCCGAGACAATTGGACGCCCCTAGGGATGTAGTAGATCTTTATGGACTTTTGGGAGGAAGTATATAACCGGGACCTTAAACTGCTGAAATGTCAAAAATTTATATCCAGCCTTAGTGATACAGCCAGATTTTCTCCCCTCATTAACAATATTTAATATTTCTGAAAAAATGTCATCCGAAGGTTCATTTTGCAAAGGTGAATATACCTGAATGTTATTTAGCTGAGAATAAGCCTCCTGAAAATATTCACCTTTATCCCAAATTACAACCCCCCTCCCTTATCTGCTTTCCTTATTACAACAGTGGGATCTTTTTGGAGATTCAACAATATTTTGCGCTCACCTGGCGAAAGATTTTGAATTTGAGGGTAGTGAACCCTTTCAAGTTTTTCTAACTCTGTATAGACTAAACTTTAAACCCAGTTAATACAGGATCTAAATTACCAGGTTTAGGTTCACCGACTGCAAAGAAAAATTTTAACTGCAAAGTTCGAAAAAAAATCATTCTAAATCTGTCCGTAAACTAAAAGGATCGTATTGTTTTAATGGGATGAAAGATAAACCTTTATTGAGTGAATACCTACATAATATAAATATGCATGAGTCAAGTCTCTTTCATTTGAAAAGAAACTCTGAAATGAGAGGGCATAGGTGAAGTTAAGAGGTGATAGGCTCCGGAGTAATCTGAGGAAATACTTTTTACAGAAAGGGTTGTAGATGCATGGAACATTCTCCTAGAAGAGGTGGTGGAAACAGAGACTGTGTCTGAATTCAAGAGGGCCTGGGATAGGCACGTGGGATCTCTCTGAGAAAGAGATAATGGTTACTGTGGATGGGCCAAGTAGGCCTTATCTGCCGTCATGTTTCTATGTTAGTAGAAAGTACCACTAAATGAATTAGGACTTTCAGGAATCATTTTAGAATGATTCTGTAAATTCCTTATTAATAGGTCATGTGTAGTTCAGTACATTTCTTAAAGCCACTTGGCACTCTCTTTGACATGGAGGGAAAAATGGCTGATGCAAAATCAAAAAGCTCAATGGCCTGGGAAGCTCGAGTTCAACATATACAGAAAACTGCTGATGCTCCCTGGTGCAAAAAAATATCTTGAAGTGGTCCAAAAGCCAAAAAATAAAGAATAATTTAACCAAATTCAAGGAAATAACTAAAAAACAAGAAATTTAAGAATTATAAAATTCTAAGATAACAATAAAATTAAACCAGGAAGGCTCAAAAGATATCTAAGCTTGACACACTGAGGAGAAACCAAAGACAGATTCTCAGCTCCATGGAAGACTGAAAACTGATGGAAACCATTGGGCGGGAAGGCAGATGCATGGTATGGGCACCACCTAAAGATTTTAAGTGACAGTGCACTTGGCAGTGTCCATACTGAGTTCCATGGATGAGAATATTATGCCTGCTTGTACTCAGACAAATAAGCTTTGAGAATGGCACTGAACCTTAAAAATGACAATTCTGTCTGTATGTTAGGTGTGATGGCATTCCAAAAAGTGGGGGCAACAACTGAAGAGGATATTATAGCAGGGTGTGAACAAATTTGAAGAAAAAAGTGCTGCTGGAAGAGTGCAGGGGGTGTGCTGAACACATGGAATACGATATTTGACTAGAAATAATGGTATGAAGAAATAATGGAATGAAGAATTTGGAAAGTTCACAAAGTTAGCTGCATAGCCACAAGTTTTTCTGCAAGCTTTGAAATAAATGGGAGTTGTGAGATGGGACAATAATTCATAGGACTGGATATATTAGCATTAGTACCCTTTAGATGAGGATAAACAATGGCAAGTTTTCAAATCAGTGCAAATCACTGAGTGGAAATACGATATATACATATAATCTAGAGAGCTGCTTCAAGAGATTATTAGGAATGTGGTCAGAGGGCACAGGTGATATCATGGAAGAACTAACTTTGTAGATACTGGATTGGGACATGGAAAGTATGCACTGCATGAGTGATTAATAGTAGTCATAGCTAAAAGATGGCTTGAAGGGTCTTTTTACATTTATAAATGCTAATGCTAAGTCATAGGCTGTGAGAGAGGAAATGGAGGTTGAATTGTAACCTGTTTAAGAATCTTGAAGAGATGAGAAAAGTTTGGGTCCTTTTGAGGAAGAGGTCAGTTACCCAAGCTAAGAGGAGGCATTCTTAAATTAAGATAAAATGTAATGGAAGATTTGTCTTTCGCTATTGTCTTTCGAGGTGGCACAATTGATGACGGAAAAGTTGAAGGTCCTGATGGTACCAGATATGAGTTTGACGACAGTGGAGTTTAACAGTAAGAGGGAGTGCGATTTTCAACAGTTCCAGAGAGAATGGAGAGAGAGAAATGCTGGGTCAAAGACCTAATATCGTCCTATGAAATTTCACCAGGTTGCTGCTAGTAAAATAAGGTTAAATTTGTTTAAATTCGCGGTCGGACTGGTGTTTTCTGGTAAGTAAAAAGAAACACATGTAAACACTGTACTCCTTTCTTGACATTAGGACAATAGTTCATCTTTTTGACAATTGATTACTAATGCAATATATACTCTTAGGGCTCCTTTTACTAAGCTGTGTTAGGGCATTAACGCGCAAAATAGCGCGAGCTACAATACCGCACACTAGACGTTAACGCCAGCATTGAGCTGGCGTTAGTTCTAGCCGTGTAGCGCGGGTTTAGCAAGCACTAAAATCCTGCATGCGCTAAAAACGCTAGCGCACCTTAGTAAAAGGAGCCCTTAGTGGATTTGTGCATATTAAATTTAAGTTTATTAATTTAAAAGCCTGTCTTCACCAGAAGACACCATAATTATTAAATAAAATCACTATAATTCCAGTGGAACCTTGGTTTACAAGCATAATTTATTCCAGAAGCATGCTCGTAAACCAAATTGTTCATATATCAAAGCGAGTTTCCCCATAGGAAGGGAAACTCACTTGATTCGTTCCCCCCCCCCCCCGAGGCCACCCCCACACCCCCGAGAACCAGCACCATCCCCCTCCCCGCCAGCAAACGCCCCCTCCCCCCGCTCGTGTTGTGCACCCCCCTCCGTGATCCAGCGTCCTCCACCCACTCAAACACAATTCCTTACCCCGATCTGGCACCAGCACCAACGCACAGGATATGCCGGTGCCCAAAGATCCTTCCACTTGCCTGGGCTGGGCCTTGAGCATCTGCGCATGCTCAAGACCTTCTGGTTCTTGCTCTCTCTGAGATTCTCGGAGATGTCTGAGAATCTCAGAGAGAGCAAGAACCAGAAGGCCTTGAGCATGCACAGATGCTCAAGGCCCAGCCCAGGCAAGATCTTCAGACACCAGCACGTCCTGTGCATTGGTGCTGGTGCCAGCTCGGGATAAGGGATTGTGTTTGGGCGCGCGGGCGGGGGCTGCTGGTTTGTGTTGGGGGGGGGGGGCTCGCAAATACAGTCAATGCTTGGTTTGCAAGGCATGATTGCTGGAATGTTTTGCTCGTCTTGCAAAACACTTGCAAACCGAGGTTTGACTGTATTTGCTTTTCATTTGGGTAATCCTAGATTAAATCGTTGATATGCAACTAAAAAGAGAGCAATGTGATACATCCCTGAAATCCTCATATTGGACTTAACACTTGGCTATCGTTTGTTGTGAAGCAGCAACCCTATGGGAAACACCAACAAACCAAAAACCTCCCCTTTCGACTGGGCCTCAACAATACCCCTCACTTTTCTACAAGTCTTTCACTATCAAAAATTTGACTTTAAACCTGATGAAACCTGGAAAACCAAAATGAATTCACAAAAAATTCCAAAGCAAACACAAAATCCCTGGCTTTGATTTTCTGCATTGTTTATGGGCAAATCAAACTCATATCCACCCTAACATGGGATAAGTGGGCACTTGGAGAATCTTTGATTTTAGGTATCAAGTACGTAATTGCCGTCCAAAACATCTTCCGATGTTATTAAGTCTTTACTATCATTCTGTTATTAAGTCTCTATCCTCAAACTGTATTCTCTATTGTCATGTACCATCCTGGAAATGTCCAGTTCTCTTCTTATGTAATCCGCTTTGAACCGCAAGGTACAAGCGGAATAAAAATCACTAATGTAATGTAATGTAATGTAATGTAATGTAATTGTGTCTACCCAGAACATATCATTGACTACATCTCTCTTCCTAACCATTAAATATGAGGCAACAGTACAACCATACAAAGACAACATGAACATTTTTTGTTTAGTTCAGTATAAACCTAGAGATCACCACAGAATTTCTGAAACATGTTTGTTTTGTGATCGTAAATGACCGTTACGGTAACACTTAACATGCCGCATAATAACATGGCTTACTCTTCAGAGGGTCCTTCTCTGCATTGGGCTGCTCCTTTTCATCAAAACGGCCTTGAGGTGTCTTCGGTTTCTTAAGAGGTATCTTGTCCAGTTTCAGGTTGTTTTCCGAACCAGAGCTAACCTCTCTCCAAGGGTTATATAGCCCAGTACCCACTACAAAAATAGGCAACGTGTTAAAATGTAAGTCAAGATTACTATATTGATTCTAAACAAAAACAAAATAATTCAAAATTTATAAATTTCAGTAACTAAACTAAATGATGCACAATCCCACGTAGTTATTGGATTTTTTTTTAAATTAAGCTCCATGTATGCAATACTGTCAAAAAGCAAAACCCTTGCTCAAGAATTACAATCCAAAAGAATAGCAAGATGCTTTGTATTAGGCACTCAACTGGAACAAGGAGGCAACTACAATAACTCTAATATAGGAGGCACAGCGTTTATGCTCATCAACTTATACAGTCCTATGGAGTTGTGCCACATTCTAAACCTAAAGAATACTCTTAACAGAAGTGCTAGCATGATCTGGTACATGGAAACGGGGTACTGGGCTTGATGGACCTTTGGTATGTTCTAGTATGGCAATTCTTATCTCTCTATAAGCAAGAGTAATCAGACTATTTTGCATCAATTTAATATTTCAGCAGCATTCAACATAGTGGAACACAACATTCTACTAAGATGTGCGATAATGAATTAGTGCACGCAAGTGCCATGGAGCCCATAGATGTACAATGGACTGTGAGGTACTAAGCGCACCTTAGTAGAAAGGACCACTAAATGAATTAGGACATTCAGGGATCATTTTAGAATGATTCTGTAAATTCCTTGTTAATAGGTCATGTGTAGTTGAGTACATTTCTTAAAGCCACTCGGCACTCTCTTTGACATGGAGGGAAAAATGGCCGACGCAAAGTCAAAAAGTGCATGTACCTCAATACTTACATGTACCTCAATACTTACATGGTACATGTACCTCAGTACTTAGCTACCAAAATGATACCTATCCATTGGATAAGCGAAGTGTCTTCATTCCCACCTAACAGCTGATTTGCTCTTCATCTAAACTCATTTTGGAGAGAAAAAGAAAGGAGCTGCGTGTGTACAGCTCACTTTGGGAGAATTTGAGAGCGCTCATGTCATTTTCTACATACTGTATTTGTCATGGATATCATAATACAGGTATTGCATCATAGAACCCGCACATCAAACTTATGGCTCATGTGTTCACAGTGGCACTCGTAGTAAGTTATAAATCATATTGGCACTGAACAGGCACATACCCCAAGCAAAGTTAATGAGTCTCTATCGACACCGACATTCAGGCATCTACTAAATGTTAGTTATTTTTATGACAAGTGACTCCAAAATGGTTCCGTTATCCAGCTTCCAACTGGGATAATAAATTTACAAAGAGTGGAACAAAAACTGTCTGTATAACTAGAAGCTTGGTGGGAGGGGGGGGGTCGTTTACTTTTTTTAATCTGAACCCATAATGTAATATAATGTAGCTCATCTAAAATTGATTTTGTTGAACAAGTGAATCCTGGGCAGCTAGATTATAAAGAGTAGCCTTTCACTTTGGAATGACAGATTTTGTATTTGAAAGGAACTATTGATAAGACTACTTTCTGACATGGCTGTGCCTCCCCTTAACAACATATTAATGTCCTAACCGCACTAAGTTATCAATACATGAGAGAGGCCATTTCTTTTTGAATCTTTAATGTACAGTAGAATCCCAGTTAACTGGCATTCAGTTAACCAACCAGAAAAAAAAAAAAAATCTCCTGTGATCCTCCAAAGTTGTGCACTCCTGACCCAACAACTTCCCTTCCTCCAGCCCTTGAAAAATCAGGGCAACCATAAATCTCCGTTCCTCCAACCAGTCCCCGAAGCATCAAGGCAGCAACAGATCTCCATCCCTCTTTCCCTCCTGTTCCCAAAGTGTCAAGGCAGCCAGAAATCTCCCTCCCTCCAGTCCGCAAAGCCGGTTCTGACAACATTTCCAAATTCCCGAAGAAGCAGCAGCTGATCCCGACAACCTCCTCTCCCTCCCTCACATACACAACGCAGTAGCGGCAGCTGATGAGCAGGGGAAGCGCTTTAAACAGGATGTTTCCGGACAGCCCCGGCAGGGCCTTTCTTCTGCAGCTGATGCTTCAGGAGTTGGAGGGAGGGAGATTTGTGGCTGCTGATGCTTTGGGAGAGCCACAGATAAGGGGGGAATGGACAGACCCGCACTAAGGGAGGGAGGACAGATGGAGGGGGAGGGAGGGAGGTGTACCAAAAGTGTGTGTGGGGAGAAGGAAGGGACGGGCACGAATACTGGTCCTGCAGGGTGAAGGGTAAGGGAGATGGATGGATACTTGGGGGGGGGGGTTTGAAAGCAACTCAGATCAGAAAAGGGAGGTGGGAAGGGAGACAAAACTGCAGTTTGTGAGTGACAGAGTAGAGGAGGCCGGAACCTAAGAAGGAAAAGGCAGAAAGGAATTTTAGGCCTTAGAATAGGGGAATTCTTTGCTTTTATTTACTATATTTCAATATTAATATCCAAGTTTCCAAGTTTATTATTTTCTTGATATACTGTCCATCAA